>NC_134465.1:21928538-23278038 GCF_047948215.1 Lycorma delicatula | reverse complement strand
CGTTAGTGATAACGCAACCTCTAGCATTAATTATCTTCTTTTCATCGAAAAGGTTTGTCCGTAAATAGTTGACAGTAAGACGTCTGTTTTTTCAATTGGTTCACCGATATAGCATAATCGCTTCTTTGAAAAAAAGAGTGCGTTGTTGTCCATCGTTGAAACTGACGGTAAGTATTTATTATTCAAATCGCTTTGCTTTACGTACATTTTTTAACGTAACCAAATGTTGTACCATCGTTATCATCAACAGAAGTTCCAAGATTCCACAAACGTCGTTTTTTGATATCGAAATTCCCGTCAGCGGTTTTGTCGAAAGTTTCAACAATTCGAGTTAGTGGTTGAGATGTGACGTGTGTACCTCCAACGGGAGAACGTCCGAACTTGTCGATAACCATCTTCAGACTGTTTAAAATAAAACGTTTCCTCTACCACCCCCTCCTTTATGTATCCATATCCATGCAGTTGTTCTATGATGGAAATTATTTCGTTATTATGATCAGTATGACCAGCGCGCCTTGAAGCCACCAATAAACGCAGTCTATCGCAAAGTTCGTTCGGATCGTCCCAGTACACGTAATCTGGTCTAACCGTTTTCTTCGTTTTCATAAGCAGAGCTATTCCTGTTATTGGACTTTCGTTGTCGTTTTGACTCGCATTTCGTTTCCAAGGAAACAGTTCTTTAATAATAGTATTGTACTTGATAGATTTACTGGAGATTATACGACCAGTACTTTGACTCTTATGCGATTCTGTATATTCCAATATCTTCTTATAGTGGTGTAAATCTTTTTCCGTATAATCGTAGGGTTCATTAAAACATGTCAACTGATACAAGCCGTCGGCTCCATTATAACTTTTTTATCGATAACAATTGTATTTCCTTTGAACACAACTTCCTTTTTCCTAATCATCCACCGATCGGTAACGTTTTTCACTCTGTACACGTTTCTCTTACTTTTATCGGTTACGGCTAGATTCAAGTAATGATTTGCACAAAAACCCGGTGATTTCGATGACCGCGTGTCTACAGGTTTGACAATCTCTTTTTTTGGAGTACTAAATTGTCATCTCATAACCGTTGGTGAAGATACGCTACTCTCTTCCTTTACATCCATCGCCTCCTCCTCCTTTAGTTCTTTTTTAATATCATCATATTTTTGGTTAAAGGCTTATTAAGATTGCGAATCGGTTCGACAATAGATTTAAAACGCTTTTCCATAACTTGCTCCGATTCCGTTATTCCTTGCGTAATAGCGCGATGTTTTCTTTTAATTGAATCTCGTATTCTATCGATTTTCATTACTAACTTCGCAGACGACGACGAATTGTTCGACATCATTCATTCTTGTTCGACATCATGGTTACGAATGATCGGAAAACGGTCGATCACATTACCATCCTAGTTCGATCGATCTAAAGAACACTGGTTTTTTTGGTACTGTGTAAGAAACGTATAACATAGATTAACCGAAAAGTTCATTGCACAATTCGCGGTAATATTGCGTCACACCCTGATCATAATAGACGGTAAAACAGTCTTACCATCTCCACCGTTTATCAACTGAACTCTTTTACAAACACATCGAAGCCTACTCCATACCGTCCTGCGTTGATGTCGCTCTCCTTATCAACAACCAAAAATATGTGTGTTTCTTCCAGGCTACACCGCACAGACTTTTAAACCGATCGAATTTCATATCGGTATTTACGTGATCTTGATGGATGTGACATAAATTGAGATCGTCTTGTCTGAATACCAGAAGAAGTTTGGCGTTGTCCCGTACGAGGTGGTTGCCAGCGTTGGAATATGTCTGTGTGAGATAAAAGCTATCGATGTTGTGACGACCGATCGCAAAGTACTTGCGAATATTATTTTGCTTTTCACAGGCTATATCGTCGAAAATCATTATTGAATTCGCTTCCGCTACGTCGGGCACCATCACATAATCGTTTTCAGAGTAGGCAAAATAACCGATCTCCGATATACAAGTCATCACATGTTCTAGAAATTTATATTTCGGTTGGTTACCACTTACCACTTTACAAATAATTTATCTTCTTTTCTTCGTAAGACTTTCTCGACTAAATACACATTACTTTTAACATAAGTTTTAGTGAGCTCTTCACCGTAAAATTTACCACTCACCACCTTACTCTTAATATCAACCACCGTATAGGTACAGGGGCGAGCTTCGGTGCGTACTTTATAAACGGTAAATATTTCATTTGTCCAATCCGGCAAGTATCCTTTGGGGAAGGGTTTTTTAAATTTGCTTATTCGTACTCGATCGCCTACTTTCAATTTCGGTAATGTAGGCTTTCGATACAGTACCGTGTTGAGTCGTCTTAAAACGATAAACTTGTTGCTCTTAGTTACATCTTTTGGTTTCATACCGATAGTGCGATGGCGGGTACCGTTATATTTAACGATCAATTTCGGAAGTAAATCCAACCAATTGTACGTACCCTGTTCATTAAATTTTCTCCACATCATTGTTTTCAGAGTTCGATTAAAGCGTTCGACGATCGATGCTTTTTATCCGAATGTGTAGAATATTGATTTATATTGTACGAAGCCAATAAATTTTTCACCGGCGGATTGTAAAACTCGTTGCCCGAATCAGTTTGAAAATGTCGCATCGGATGTTTATCCAATATAGGTTTAAGGACCATTGCGATTTCCGAACCGGTTTTGTTTTTCACCGCCACCCCGATCGCCAGTTTAGAAAAACAATTTATCATCGTCAGTATGTAACGATAACCTTTGTTGGATTTAGCGTACGTTAACATCTCAAGAAGGTCAGCTTGATACAGGTCTGAAATTTCTTTCAATTCAACGGTTCTTGTGGGGTAGTTTCGACGCGCCTGACGATGGCGCTCTTTAGCTATTGACGCCTTGACGTTCATTTTTGTACTGATCGTATATCGTGTGTGTGAATAGGATATTTATTTATTATACTAATTGTGTTTGGATAGTATTAGGAAGAAAAAAAAGGATCTTAATTTTTTTACCCACTTCACCACTTATATCCCAGACTTGCACCGACCGTAATGATAACAATGATAAATCACTAATATATCTACAGATTTACACTATGATGTGTGCCATATGTAGAGGAGAGGCTGCCACCGCATTCGACGATGATGCATCAGTCATGTAAATAATTACAGATTTATGTTAGAGGTTTTTTAAAAAAGTAATACAAAAATTTTATGAAAATAATTTTTTTATATAACATACATAATTTCTTTTTCAGTTAAAATAATTTATTTTAAGTACAAATGATTTTACTTTAAGAAATTATTTATTAATTTTTTTTAACGAAATAATATACACCATTTTTTAACAATAAATACATTAATTTATTTTATATTACGTACGTAATCTTTTTCACTTAAAATGTAATACGGAAATTTAATGAAAAAAATATATTTTGTATTGTTACATTCATAATTTTTTTAAATAATTTTTTCACTTAAAATAAAAGAAAGGCAATGTATATCAACATTGTAAAAAAATTAACAATAGCCATGGTCGTAGGCTATTGGGACTTCGTTTACGGTTCTTGGACTACAATAGTCATGACCGTGGGCTGTGAGCACTTCGTTTACGGTTCTTGGTCTCTTTCGGTCGTCATTCGTCTTTGTCGTCATTCATGGGTGGGAGTTTACGTTTCTTTTTGTTTATACTATAATGTCCATACGGATTTTATTTTCTAATATATAACGTTTATCGTCATATGACGAAAATGATTTTTTTGACTTATTAATAGAAAATATATTGTGTAAAGTGCTTATGATTCCGTACGCCCTTATAAATGTAACGGAATCATTAAAAATACTTTTTTTTACAGGTCGTGTCTAAGATCCTTTGCAGGTGATATTCTAGGAATACCCTTTGCAACATTCTTCTCCTTCTTGTTGAAATCGAGAATGCTATACATCTTAGCACGAAGTCAAACAAATTCATGAATAGCTTTTCCATTCATCTCGTCTTTGAATTTACCAAAACATACGTGATCACGGGGGTATCTGAAGCATCGAACCGATCGATATCATGAAGAATATGACCGATGACGTTGTAAACGTTATCGGTCACTATATGATACATCAGGCTGTCATCAGAAGATTTATATTATGACCGTACTTTTCTACCATGTAGTCATAGTGGAATTCGTACATGATCATTTTGCTAATGACCAATACGGTAAATCCGATGTAGCTCGGACGATTAAGGAATATCTCCGTTTTCTTCAGACTTACCCCGACCACCTCCGGGTTATAGATATATCAAGCCTTAACTCTTGGTTTTGCAATCACTTTGTCCAGTTTACGTTCGTTAGTGACCTGTTGAAAGTCTATTCTATTTCGTATGTTTTCCAAGGACTTACCATACACCGCGTTGTTCATCAACTTAAAAAAGTCCTTTTCAAAACTGTTTCGTGCTAGTGCACGTTTTTCAGTATTGAAGTCGATGTACGGTTTAAGCCAAGGCAATTGGAGAATTCCAGAGCTCTGAGAACGTTTTTTCAGTTTCAGTACGAGTCGAGTGTACAACTTTAAGTTTCTGTAATGTACAACGTATCATTCATTGTCGTACAATGTTGTCAGTAATTTCTTTACGGGACATCTCTTTACGTCCTTCAAATAAGGGGACAACATTTCATCGGTTGGTAGTAATCGTTCTGGTGCGAGAGGGTAATCCTTGTGACGATCGTGTAATTCTTGTAGATACTCAAGATCCACTTCCAAGATATAGCCCTTTTTACCACGATCGTCAACGCTGTTAATATCGAAATTGTTAATCTCTTCAGTACTCAACCACCTAAAATTAGCGTGTGGTAAGGGCTCAACCATAGCTGTCTCGTAAAGAATGTTGCAATCATAATATTGAATCCAGGACGTGGGTTCGGATGGGTCATACTGATCAGGAATGTCTGGATTGTTCGCCTTGGCGTATCTGTTTGAAATCATGGCAACACCGCCACGTGTACCTTTTTAAGATGCATATCTATGTCGGTCAACAGTTCCAACTGTTGACGGGTAAATTTTAACATGGCATTCCACATGAAATGGGGGTGGAGTAAAAGTGGCAGGGGTTCAAACCGTAATATTGCATAGACGTACTACGAAAATTTTCAAAGGCATCTGCTAACAATAATACATCGCGAAAAAGGTAAAGATCGTGGTAATCGCCCAACTTAATGCAGTCAAACGTTTCCCACACGTTTTGAGCGTGGACGTAATCATCGTCCGTTATGTACGCTCTTCTTAGCGTACTGTAGAATGCCGTCTGTGGTGGAAGTTGGGTTTCAAAAAAATTGTTTACATGTGTTATATATTTGTACGAATAAACGCCTTTACGGATTAAACAATACCTTTTCTCGGGTAGCGAGTAACAATGTGTGTGACGTTTAAATACGGCGTCTTTGTCCTGACAATCTTTTACTAGATTTTCAACAAGTTTTTTGAGGATGACAAAAGAAATTGTAGAGTCCAAGATCCTCAATGGATCGACGGACAGTGACTGTAATCGCTCAGACGTGTTGGCGATACAGTTTATTTTTACATCGTCCTTGTATTTTCACAAAACTTGAACTATATGATGGCTATCGTAGCCGCGGAGGTTATGAAAAAATACCGGAAAATGCTAGGTGTGCTTACAATTTAAATTGCACTCATTATGACATACACCAAGAAACCGGCCTCTGGTATGCGAGTGATGACGTACACAATCGTCGTTCAACTCGCAATGACATAGCTCGTTAGACTACAGGACCTTCGCAAATCTGCCCTTCCTCGTCGACGATTACGTATGCGTAACCGGACGGAAGATGATGGGCTACCTTATCGGTAAAACTAGTGTTGGGTTTCGGGATGGAAGTGTCCATCGGATGTACAAATGATTCAAAGTCTGCATACGCCGAATACGGAACGCGTAGTGCGGACGGGTAGTCCCTGAACTTCATCACGCATTCCTTTTCTTTAGCGGGATCAGGTAACCTTATCATTGTGTTCTGTGTCGCTTACACTCAATCAAATGTTTGTCCAGGTTTTGTTTAGGGACAAGTGGGTCTGATGAACTGAAACGGTGCAGGCAATATGGAGAGTACTGACCGCTGCAATGAGTTTTTGTGGGACCCGAAAGGAGACGAGATAGCCCATTTTTACCTGGTTTGGTATTAATAAAACAATAGTGGAATTTATCTCTCGTCTCCCCTGTAAGCAGTGGTAGGTGTATGCAGTGGGTACAATCGCGGTTTTCGGCAACACGTACCGGGTACACACGATCGTTTTCTTTCTCATAGCCGTAGACGTTGACGCTTATTGTTGGGTTCAACGCCTCAAAGTGACCAATGTCTTTTACTTTTACTGGATATTATATTCCGGTCATGTTAATTTCATTTTCGTGTGTAGCATACTATCCCTGTCGTTGTTTACGCCTGGTTGGTCATGTAAGTATGCTAACACGGATCAAAGGAAACATTTTTCATCATGTGGATTTTGTATATAAATTATTGCTTTTCTTTTCATGAGTTTAGATGGAGATTTTATAAAGGAGGAAAAAGCACCGTGTAGCAGACATAAATTATGTTAGTCATTACCCATCCACTGCCATTGTTGATGAACTTTGTCAGCGTCTCCACGATTTTCTCCATCGACTTGATCCAAAGTTCATCGACGACGTCGGCGTTTTCCTCCAAATTTATCACTGTTCTGGTTTTACCGTGCAAATAAAGATTTGTGAACGACGTTTCCACTCCGTCTTCGAGACGTGTTTGATTCATAAGTTCAACGTTGACTGCAACATACTTGTGTGTAGAAACGAAAATAAATTTATTAGTTCATATTCAATTTTTTTCTTCTTTATGGCTGAAAAACGAGATTGTTAATAACAAATATCATCTTCGTATACATAATAAATAGTTACCATTTTACATTGCCGTCAAAACGCCTGCCTTCTTTCTTAAGAAAGTTCAGGATGTTTGTTTGATACCGTAGAAGGGTTGAGTGAACGTACAATTCATCAAAGTCAGACAGGTCCAATCGAAGACAGATTACATTGTTATTTATTGCACCGATAATCGCCAGTGATGCTATTTCTAATTATATCTGAAACAAATTAAAATATATTGTAAGATTTTTTATTAACACAAAAAGATGTTAATTATTTTTTGTTTCAGTTGGAAAAAAAAATGAAAATTTTTTTTTAATTTATGTAATAAATTTTTTAAAGAATCTTTTGTTTACGTTCTGTTTTAATCCTTTTTTTAACAATTTTTTATTTATGTAATTATTATTTTATTTGAAAGTTATTTAAACTTACCTTGTTTATTAGGATAAAATCACACGTTATAATTTGCGAACAGAGATAATGATCTCACAGCAGACTATGTGATATCTCATTAAATGACAGATTGTAAATGATGAAATCGCGCGAGGTTACTCAAAGTTAGTCATAAAATGACACGTGGCTTCAACGTCGGATTGGGTGTGGCACCTTATACGGTTGTGTTCCTATTGGTTGTGTGTGTGTGTGTGTGTGTGTGTGTGTGTGTATGTTTGTGTGTGTGTTTGTGTGTGTGACGTCAAAGTTTGTTTTTTTTCTTAGAATTATACAATAGTAGTCGTTTCTTAATTTGTGTAACATGATATTCCGTTTCCGGCGGTTACTTACGCTATTAAAAGTGCTGATTATGCAAAATCGTTTCTTAGAATTACACGATTAACACTGTTCAAGGTTACTCGTAAAAGGACACGTGGCTTCAACGTCGGTTTGGGTGTGGCACTTTAGACGGTTTTGTTCCTATTGATTGTGACGTGTATGTGCGTGACGTTAAGTTTTGTTTTTTTTTCTTAGAATTATAAGATAGTAGTCGTTTCTTAGTTTGTGTAACATGATTTGCCGTTTCCAGTTACTTACGCTATTAAAAGTGCTGATTATGCATAATCGTTTCTTAGAATTACACGATTAATACTGGTGAAGGTTACTCGTAAAATGAAACGTGGCTTCAACGTCTAAGGTCTTGTATCTGTGCTGTGCATGCGCAACCGTTTTGAATGCTACGCTGTGATTGGTCGGAAGGGCGTAGCACAGTAACGGCTGTTCAAAATAGGATACTCAACCTTAGGTCATGTTCGTCAGCTGTTCTTCAGTCGCGCGTCACACTTCAAACTGTCAACAACTCAATGCCGCTACGTCGACGCACGCACGCGAACACACAACCACCACCTCCCGGAGAACGAGCCACATCCGGGTCCTAGAGTAGCGTGTGACGCCTCCCACGCAACGACCACGACCATTTTCGAGGTACGTCTAAATTTTTATTCATACACACACACACACACACACCGGTGCAACTGCCACGACGACCAGGATCATCCTCAAGGTACCTCCATACTTACTTATTGGTGGTGGTAGCAGTAACGGTATACGTAATGCGCATGTGCGGTCGCTTTGATTCCGGTCTGGTATGTATTTATACCTCTAATTATTTTTCCGATCTACAAAATTTTAAAGAAATCATTTTTTTTTAGTGGAAATAAATTTGTAAAATTTTTCTATTTTATATTATTATATAAATAAATTTACTTTTCATACAATTATTAAATAAACATATTAATACTGCATAAACTCAAGGGTTTTATTCCTTATTCGATTAAATAAAATTTAAAAAAGGGCATAAATTTTTCTTCTGTTACAATGATACGTTATATATCACATTTTTATTAGATGTTGGGGGCGTTAAGAGATTTTCTTTTTCTTTTTGCTTAACAAATAATAATTAATTGTTGCAAACTTTGTATTCATCATTAATATTTAATTCCTGGGTGTAAATATACTACTTTATTTGTAATAATACAAAGTTTGAGTATAGTGTGTGTGTATGTGTATGTGCTTGTTGCATGACGCTACTGTCCATCGTAGGAATCTTTTAACACACACATACATACACACACACACCTAGATATTTTATTTTTTATAAACAATGTCTAAATGCTGAATCAATGTTTACGGGATAATTAGTGTAAGTTTACGTACATACACACACACACAGAGAGAGAGAGAGAGAGAGAGAGGGAAGGAGAGAGATAATTTTGCATTACGATGATTCAGCACATTCCTATGTGTGTGATTATTGTTAAGTTTTATGTAGGCACGTGTCTGCAGCGGTGGTGGTAGCAGCAGTAATGGTCTACATATTGCGCATGCGGAACCGCTTTGAATCCGGTGCTGTGATTGGTCGGAAGGGTGTGGCGCTTTCGCGCCAACCACTGCAACGGACGTTCAACCTTAGGCCATGTTTGTCAGCTGTTCTTCAGTCACGCGCCACACCTCGGACTGTCAACTACTCGGTGTCGCTACGTAAACACACGCACGCGAACACAACGGCAGCCGCCGCCTCCACCATGTGAACGGGTCACGACCGGGTCCTAAAGTAGCTGGTGACGCCTCCCGGTGCATCAACCACGACGACGAGGATCATCATCGAGGTACGTCTACATTTTTATTCCTACACACACACACACACACTCACACATATATTTAATTTTTTACTCAATAGAAAAAAAGGGGGAAAAGGAAATTCCCACGGAGAAAAAAGGAAAATCCAAGATGGTGGCTGCGACACGTACGCTCCTAGTGGTCATCAGGAGAAATATTGGCGCAGTACAAGCTGTCACATATATAAGGGAAAAGGGAACTTCCCACGGGGATAAAGGGAAAATCCAAGATGGCAGCTGCAAAACTAGCGCTTCTAGTGGTCATCAGGAGAACAAGTGGCGCAGTACAAGCTGTGTGTGTAGGGTGTAGGTGTTGGGTGGTGGTGGATGTATAGGTGGTGGTGGGGTTGTATGTGGGGGTGTTATTGGTGGGAGTGGGTGTGTGTGTGTGTATATGTACAGACTGATGTGACGTTAAGATTCACAGCTTATGTAGAAAACCTTTTTTTCATTACATCAGGGAACCACTGCAACCGATTGGTTTAAGGCGTCAATCAGTCGCGACCCATCATGACCGGGTTCGAGTCCTAGCTGAAGAAAAAGTTTTTTTTCACTTCAAATATTATTTATTTATTTAATTCAAACCGACCGGTACACAACAGCTGAATAACAGCGGTACCAACCTTTGAATTCATTATTACAAATAATATTCAAAAACGAATATATTCCTCAAGTTGGCAACACTGACGCGCTACTAGCGTCATTCTAAGATGGCGGACGCCGCCATCTTGGATTTGACGCTAGTATGCCTATTTCCCTACTACTGGTAACGTCAAAAGGTGGGTGTCTTCCGCCTATGGGGATGGGATGTACCTGCTTCTGGTTACTTGACTAAAATAAGAAAAAAAAAAGTTTTTTTTTAAATGAGACGTTTTTTAAAATGGTCACCTCCTATTTGTGTTTATCGTTAATGCTAACGACCGGGCAAAATACATGTTTACCCTAACGAAGAACGGGTAACAAGCAATAACTACTATTTTTAAGATGGAGGCCAACTATTTGTAAACCCGTATTCTTCAGATCAATCAAATCTCCAGGTTTTGTAACGACCAAACTGTTGCTCTGAGGAAATTACAATACACTGATAGTTTTTATGTATTGATTAGACTATAATTTCTATTTTTTTATCATTATTATTTACTCAAACATGAGTTTAATGAACAAAGGGGGTTCCAATAGCACTGATTGGCTAGTTTTAGTATAAAATATAAAAGATAGATTTCAGAATGCATAAAAAATTCAAATATTCATTGACGGACACAAAGAAATTAAATTGAGAAATGTAATTTATTTTGTAATTTGTTACTTCAGTTTACTGTAAAATAAAGGAAAACATGATAGGTTAAATTAGAACTTGTAAACAATAAGTTATTCAAATTCACTAATATTACGTTATAATATTATAAAGTTATAATATTACGTTATACGTTATAAAGTGCAAAAGCGTAAATACGAATATCACGAAAAGGTGGTTTTGAAAAACGAAATCTATTCCTTCAGTTAGATATTGGTAATATAAAATAATTCAAATATCCGGTTAAGTACGGCGGTAAGTTAATTATTATAATAATGATAGTGATCGGTACTCACACGTTCTCTGGTTTCTTTGCCATCAGCATGACTTTCTCTACTTTTTCATTTACGGTTTCAATCATATGTTGTGTTTTATCATTATAAACGTCAATCGATGCTGCAGGTGTACTCTGCTCTCTGTTTCCAGGAAAATATGCACCGGTGGGTACTACTGGAGACTGGTTAACTGCATATCGATTCGCCGTTGGTTGATCACTTTGCAGAACGTTTTCATTCAACACATTTCCCTTGTTAGGGTTGGTGAACATATTATTCTGCTGTGCGACATAGGGACCATAAGGCGGAAAATATTTTGCAATTGTTATTTTTCTAGTTACACTATTACCTTCGCCAATCCCACTCAGCATTTCTTCAGTTGTATTTTTCCCGGTGCTATTTAAATCTTGAGATTGATGACTATCTTGAGATTCATTAGGTGTATATTTCTGTTTAGCATCGTTGGGTTTGGATATCGTATCTTTCTTATGTTGATTCATTGGTTTAATTTTTATTTTTTCAGTGTACACCATACCGTGTTCCATTTCATTGGCGGCACTCGCCATAATTCTTCTGGCTTGGCTAATATTTTGTGCAATCTGTTGGCCTTCAGCATCATTCAATGTCTGAGAGGGTTGAGCTTGTCCGCGAGGTTGCTGTGTTGTTTGAAGAGGTACAGACTGATGAAGTTGAGGTTTTGGTTGATGTTCATTCAAGTGCTGCTGATCGTGATTTGGTGGCAAATCATTCGGCGGCGCGACAGGAGGTTGATTATCTAAATTAGGCTTTTCTTGTTCACTTCGATCACGTTGTGATTCCGGAATAGAAGCAAAAAATCCTCGTTGTATCAATCTACAAAATAGTTTTTATATTAAATACAAAATACTACGGATATTGAATCATAATATTACTGGTTTTATATACAATAAAAGAGTATACCTAAGCACACGGTCTGCAATAATTAATTTGATATAAAAACATAAACCTAGGATTTTACATATTGCTGCAGCAAAAAATGTTGCTACTTTACCTGGTCTAAAAAACAATTATTTACAAATAACTAACTACTCAAGCATTGTATCACTTGTCCACTCTTCCGTTTACCTATATCACACACTCTCTCTCACTCTGCCTCTCTCACTCACACTCTCTCACTCTATCTCTCTCACTCTCTCTACCCTCTCACTCAATCTCTCTCTCTCTCACTCTCTCTCACTCTATCTCTATCTATCTATCCGTCTATCTCTATCTACCTAGCTATCTCTTATGAAATAGTGATTCTTTTTGTTATAGTAAAATATTACAACAGCCGTAGGTATCAGCGAGAATCCACACTAAAACTGGTGCTTAGAAATAATCAAACAATATTTCAACAGTCAATACTTTAAAATCATCAATAATTTGATAATTAAAAAAAAATACTAAATTTTTGTCTTTCCATTTCCTTGGTAATAAATGCTGTAATATAAAAAAATTGTAAATTCTAAGCTTATTTTTAAAGAAATTAGATCATATTTTCTCGTCCATTATAATAGGATTGTGGACAATTGTTTAAAGTTTCCTCTAGCAGGACACATTTAATGTGATTCTTTCTATATTGGTGATAATAAAACAACCAGGTAAAGGATATCTTGACGCAGTTTAATTATAACAATATATTACAGAAGAAAAAATCATAGAAAGGGTTCAGATTATATTATTCTGTGTTATGTGTTCACAGTTACAAATCATCTAATATTTTGAATGAATTTCATATATAGCTCAATAACTATGAAATAAGTTCTTTTTGCAAATCATCTAACAATCTTTTTCATAAAAGTTATTTTATCCATTCGGCGGTTACCGTTTGTATAGTTTTTTGATACTTTTAAGATTCAATAAAACGTTAAACCTTTCTTCAATGTACTTAATAAAGAAGTACAGTAATTTTTCGTTTTACACCCGATCCTATTGTTATCTGCGAATACAAAAATAATCTAAGGAATACATCAGTGTCACTAATCACAGTTGTTATCTCTTAGAGCAATAATTTCATTATAAAAGCAGTTTACGCGGTGAAATTAATAGTTGAAGATTCGAATATCCTTATGCCAATTCAGTAATGCTGAAATTGGCAAACCGAAATTCATTTCACCGAAGGAGGAAACTTAAATCCGGTCCATTTCAAGACAACACTACATATCATGCTTTTTATTCTTAAAAACAGTTATTTTTCAAAAATCTCGTTGAATTTCAACAATAAGTCTAAGTCATAAACCGAGCTTGTAAAAATACACATTTAATAATTAGTCTTTATCATTTTTTAATTCTCATTATTAATATAGTGTTTGATTTAAACTTAAGCTAAAGTTCGTTCATTCCAACGAACTTTGTAAGTCCAAATGAAGGAATGTATGCTGCCATATTAAACAACACAATAACAACATATTATATCAACACAAGTTCATACGTACTTGTGAACAAGAGCCTCATATTTTTTTTTTTTTTTTGTGGGGGAGTCGGTTATGAAACGACAAAAATGCAAAATTACCTATACTCCATTTTTTGACTGATTAACATAATTTCATTCTTTCATCGTATTTCTGGAATTTATAAATTAGTAAAATTTTCAAACCTAACCAATTATGATCCTAACTGCTTTCAAAGAAAACTGACAGATATTACTCGATAGTATAATCATCAAAATATTACCTAACAATTTTTTGTGTTCAGTAAAGAAATTTATTTCTACGTGTTACGGTAAAAATATGTACATACGGTACTTCCTTTAATTTATTCGTTGAAATTACATTGTTATTTCAATGTCACGTATTACTTTTATTTAATTAATTTAAAAATACTTAAACAATCATATCTTTTAGTTACGTTTATTTTACATATTTATCTATGTTTCCAATTTCTATGATTACATATGCAAAAATAAATATGGATGCAAAATTTTTATACTTACAAAAGCGTAAAAAATACTTGAATTAACATCTTTTAGAATCTCTTTCTTTTCAATAAAAAATATATATATATATATATATAAAATTTTATGTATCTAAATATTATTTATATAATTTTTCCACAATCGTAGGTAATTATAGAAATAAATATACATATATATATGTATATACACAGTATTAATATATTACTTGACCAGAACGTATGAGCAAAAAATAATATTATAATATGCTATTTAAAAAACAGTATATAGGCCGTACTAGAGCGTAACTATGATTAATAACTGTTAACAGAAAACAAATATTTATATATAAATAAATATTTAAATAAATTCTAAAAATTGTAAATTAATTTTCTTATAGTATATAAATAAATTATTATCATATTTTTTGTCACGGACCTTACATAAAATAAAGTTAATTAAGATTAAATATTAAAATTAGACAACGTGGTAAATATATAAATTATTTATCATTAATTAAATACGTAATCTTAAATAGAAATTAATAACAAATAATTTAATAATATTTTTAAAAAACAATTCATAATTTATAAAATAATGTTTATTCTGTTACAAAATTAGAAATAATGGTATCATTGCTTTAATTCAAATGGTACAGCCCAATGAATACCATTATGCTTATCGCTAAGATGAAGGTAGGAATATTCAGCGTTTTGTTTGGAAAAAAATGTAGTTAAATCTTTTACTGGTGTAGAGAAACAATACATTATATCCTGTTCGTTAGCTTATAGAATTCAACTAAACAAACTGGGGGTGTGTGGGTTCAGGCGGCCCATTCACAAGCATCTCCTGTAAATTCTGATAAATATAAAAGAACAACGCAACGTTAATATTCATTAACCACGCGCTATTATTATATTCTAAATTGTTAAAAATATTTAAAATTTTAACAAGAAATTTATTAGAGTTTTTTAGAGTTATGAAACGGTCGATTATCCACAAACCATAAATTTCTCTTATGTCTTAGATTAAATTTCTATGATATTAAGCAAATAATGAATTCAGTTTTCTTTATCTGATTGCGAGAAATCTGTAGAGCTGTCAGTATTTACAAAGGGGGACTCAATTTTATTTTCTATTATATGATCCAATTCCCAATAATTTGGTTCAATAGTATCCGTCACATGTTTTATACAGTTTTTCCATTCCTGTTGGTTAGTTTTATCGATGACTTTTAAGTGTAAATTTTTAAAATTAGATATTTTAAAAGCAGTATTTTCTGACGCTACGTAACTTTTGTGATTTGTCCCCGAATTAACTCAATCGGGTTGACCACACAATGATATGAAGGTAATTGAAGCACGATTTTGCCGCTGGATTTCGTTATCAGACACGGTGTCAAAATAATAGTATAAGTCAAGTCGCACAGACAAACATCTAGGAAGATAGTATTACGCTCACATTTCAGTATACTTAAAAAATTACATTATATTAACTTTAATTAACGTTAGATTAAATAAATAAATACAGAAACACAAAAATTGAATACGAAAACAAAATAGCGATCGTATGAAAAGATCAAAGGTTTTAAAATAACTGAGGAGACATAACTTTATATAAACTTTTGATTACATAGATTAATATGTAACAAATTACTTATATGATATCTACATATGAGTAATGACTGTACTGTAGTTTTGTATATAGATATGACGTCGTTGTAAATCGGCAGTGCGATATAATAAAGGATATAATAGGAAGAATAGACGATAGAATTGACTTCAATAGAGAATGTACCGATATCAAAGTCGAATACAAAAATTAAACCAAATATCTGGAATATTTCAATTTTTCACTTTGTTGAGTGAAAATTTGTATTATTTCAATGTACATTATTAATAAACTACCAGCAATAAGTTTTGCTGGAAATTGTAGTCCTCAACATATAGTAAATATACAAGAACAATGGGACATCACAGTTTTTATGAGACATCACACCATATTGTGAAAATCAACTTTATTTGCAATAGCTAAGCACTTGTCTTCAATATTTATCAATGATTCGTTGTAAATGCCTTCTTTAAATTCCACGGTCATATTGGTATTTTCTAGGCGTACTCTATGCAAAATATCCTCCTGGGGGTGTGTGGGTTCAGGCGGCCCATTCACAAGCATCTCCTGTAAATTCTGATAAATATAAAAAAGAACAACGCAACGTTAATATTCATTAACCACGCGCTATTATTATATTCTAAATTGTTAAAAATATTTAAAATTTTAACAATAAATTTATTAGAGATTTTTAGAGTTATGAAACGGTTATTATCCACAAACAGTAAATTTCACTACTGTCTTTGATTAAATTTCTATGATAATAAGCAAATAATAAATTCAATTCAGTTTTCGTTAACTGATTGCGAGAAATCTGTAGAGCTGTCAGTATTTACAAAGGGGGGCTCAACTTTATTTTCTATTATAACATCCATATATTACATCCATATTACACAACTTTTAATTTGTTGTTATATAAAATATTACAGGTTTACTTAGAGAGAAGTAAGAGTATTAACTTAGTCGAGTACTGGACTCGTTACCGTACGGACGCCATTAGTGAGCTGCGGCTATGTACTGTGTTTTGGTGAGATATTGTTATTTTTGTGAGTTTTGAAGTGTGAATATTGAAAATATAGAGTAAATGAAGTATAGTGGTGAAAAAATTTTTCAAATCGGTTGGAAATAAACCGAGATACAGGTGTTTTAGTGCTAAATACGGTAGCTGCTTGGCGGCAAACTGGTGAAATTTCCAAAAATTTTTTAGTGAATATTTATGATACTGTGGATAGTTTTAGGTTGTAGATTTAGTTATTAGACGTAAGTAAAACCAAAGATCAGTGGAATCGGTCCGTTAGAAGCTGAGATATTAGGTTTTTTACGTGAAACTAGGTTAAGCACGTGGCGAATTTTCGTCTACGAATATTTATTTTTAGGGATAGTTTTTAGTGAATCTAACGACGTGAACGTTTAACTCATAGTAGGATAAGTTTTAGTTTTAATTTTCGCCGTGATTGGACGATAATTGTGCTAGTTATAAGGTTTTTCAATTTTTACACAAACACGTGGTAGCTAGCGGGAAGTTAGGGTTGGCAGGTTTGCCAATCCACTTTTTCGAGTAGAGCGAAAACATCGTAAAGTTGTCGGCAACTGAGGTGCTCCCTGGTGAGTTTTGTGCAGCACTACAAACTTTGTAATCTAGAATAAGTTATACTCTTTGTGTCAAAAAGGTTGCGGCGGGTATTTTTAAAATACGAATATAGGACTTAGAATATTTTTTAAATTTTTTAGTATAAGTCGTTCACGGAAGACCCGTACATCAAAAACTTTGAATTTTTTTCACTAGTGATTTATATAGGGAAACCTTAGTTTCCCTATAACTCCGGCTAGGGACCACCTAGCCCTAAACCCTTTTGGGTCTAGGCCAGACCCAAAAGGGTCTGGCCTAGACCCTTTTTTTTCTTTCTTTCTTTCTTTTGATTCCCCATCTTGAGACTTTCTTTTGGCAAGTATGCCAAGGAAAAGGGTAAAAAGTGCGGGTAGTGACTCCGCGGAGGAAGGAGCACGGGCGTCACACCCTGACCTACTTGACCTCCGTATCGAGGTCGATAAACTGCTGTCACTGATAAAGGAGAACGTCAACACGAAGCGGGAGATCAAGGAAGCGGTGTGGATCCTTGACAAGCAAGTGGACGACGTTATAGAGAGAGTAGACGGGCTGCGGGTTCCGGACACGAGAGAGATGGCGGTGCAGACGGACCCGGAGATGGCGGTGACGGAGGTCGCAGAGGGTGCTGAAGAAGAGATCCGCGCCCAGCTGGAGGCAGGTGTAGAACCGGAACAGCTCCCGGTCCTTATCGCTCGTAGGTGGCCGGGGGACTTTTTCCGGCTCACAAAGGTGGAAGAGGGACTGCCAGAGGAGGAGGCCGGACAACGAGTGGCCATGATACTGGATCTGAAAGGGGACAAGAAGGGCGCCTTTGCACGCAGGGTATGCGACAGGGCTCCACGCATTTGTAAAATGCTGAATGACGGGAAGGCGGCTCCGGGGAGCGTCCTCCGAGACTCCGTGGGGGCGGAGGTTTTGCTGGGTGAACCGGCAGAGAATACGAACGAGACCTTCGTCCTGGTGGTGGACTCGGAGGCTCCGGAAGTGGAACTCGCCCGCCACATTGTGGAGGGATTAGCGAAAATAGAAGGCGTCGCTGGGGTAACAGTCCCGGTGTGCAGCGTGACTGGGAAGGCGGCGAACTGTGTGCGGAGGCGCCAGGAGTACTTGGCCAGAAGAGACGGGGTGACGAGGACCGTCTACGTGACCAGAGAGGAAGCGGGCCGCAGGAAGGTGATTTTGAAACCGTCGACGCCGACGAAGACTGTGGTGGTCCAGAAGGAAGGACTGACCTTCGCTCAGCTGCTTCGAGAAGTGAAGGCGGGGACCGGTGAAGAGCTGGCGGGGGCGGTAGTCTCCGCCCGAAGAGGTAGAGGAGAGGGCCTAGAGATTAGGATCTCCGACAAGGCGGGAGAGGCTAAGGCCCTCTCCGAGAGCATTCAAGGGCGTCTTCAGGGGGTGAGGATCACCCCAGGAGGAAGAGGAGAGAGGCCCACGGCGGTCAATGTGAAGGGGCTTGACTGCGAAGTGACGAAAGAGGAGTTATTCCAGGCAGTCAAGGCCGCGTTGCCCATGGAGGACCATTGGGCAACGAGAGTATCATCACTGAGACCGGCGTATGGGCAGGCCCAGAATGCCACAGTGGTCCTTGCTAGGAGAGCAGCTGAGGCACTCGTGGCCACAGGCAGGATACGCGTCGGGTGGCAGTCGTGCCGGGTGCTCCTGTGGGAAGACGACCCACGCTGCTTTCGGTGTGGGGAACAGGGGCACAGGGCGTCTGCGTGTAAGGGGCCGGACAGATCCAAGTCCTGCTTCAACTGCGGAGGTGCGGGCCACTTGAGGAGGGACTGCAGAGAGCAGCCAAACTGCACTAGATGCGGCCAGAGAGGACATGGCTCTGGAGACCGCAGTTGCAGAGGAGCGTCCACCGCGAAATGAGGCTGCTCTACCTCAATGTCAACAGGAGCGGTTTGGTTCATGACCTACTGTGGGAAGCTGCCTCGAGGAACGGAGCGGACTTCGCCCTGGTGGCGGAGCCAAATGGCCGGGTGGTCAAGGACAACGGATGGCTGATAGACGGAAGACAGGATGTCGCATTGAAGGACCTCACGGGAGGGTTTGCAGTCTCCAGACAACACCGAGGAGACGGGTTCGTTAGGGCTAAGGTGGGGGAGATGTACATCTACTGTTGCTACATCTCCCCGAACTCCACGTGGGACGGCTACGTGGAATTCCTTAACGAACTCGGGGATGATATAAGAAGGGTTGGGGTTCCCACCCTGGTAGTGGGGGACTTCAATGCGAAGACTGCTGAAGTTGGAGGAGGTGTGACAGACGAGCGAGGAGAGGAGTTAGCTGGCCTAACCGCCTCGCTCGGGCTGGTCAGCCTGAATGACGACACCCCAACTTTCTGGAGGGGCGTCAGAGGTTCGGTCCTTGACCACGTTTACATCTCGGACACGGCGGCTCGACGCGTGATCGACTGTAGAGTCATGCAGGAGGAACTGGGCAGTGACCACAGAGGTATATGGATTGAACTGGGTGGCCCGCGACCAGTGGAGCGGCAAGCGGCATTTGTTGTCGGCGATCGACATCTGCCGGGGCTCCGGCGACGGCTGGCCGGCCGCTTCGCCGAGGAATACCCTAGTACTCCGGAGGAGCTGATGGGGGCGGTACAAAAAGCCTGTGAGGACGAGCTCGTAGTCGGCCGGAGCCCGCGACGAAGAGTGTACTGGTGGACTGCGGCGATTGGAGAAATGAGGGCCAACGTTCAACGTCTTCGACGTCGTCTCAACAGGAGTAGAGCTAGAGAGAGGGACGACGTTGAGGAGCTAGCGCGTGACCTAAAGGCGGCAAGGAATCGCTTGAAAAGGGAGATCCGGAAGGAGAAGAACGAGTCGTGGAGGAGGCTTCTCGACGAGCTGCAGGAGGACCCTTGGGGGCAGGCCTACAAGCTTGTCACCAAGAGGTTGGGAAGGAGGCTGCCGGTCATCGCCGGGGACATGATCGGTAGAATAGTCGACTCGCTCTTCCCCAGTCTACCGGAGGTGGAGTGGAGAGTGGCGCCGATGGACGACGTCAGAAGGATCTCCCTTCCAGAGCTCCAGGGAGCCGCCGCGAGGATTAACACCAAGAAGAGCCCGGGCCCGGACGGGGTGCCGGGGGCGGTGGCTCGGATGGTTGTAGAGGCGTTCCCGCTGTTGGTGCTGGAGTGTATGAACAGTGCCTTCGAGCGGGGCGCCTTTCCGGCTTGCTGGAGGGTCGCGCGGTTGGTCCTGTTGCCAAAGCCGGGTCGTGCTCTGAGCGATCCGGGAGCATTCAGGCCGGTGTGCTTGCTAAGCACACTGGGCAAGGTCTACGAGCGGATTGTCGAGGGACGGCTGACGGCGGAAGTGGAGGCGGGTGGTGGACTATCCCCCCGCCAATACGGATTCCGACGTGGTAGGTCTACAGTCCACGCAGTACGTGAGGTTATGAGGTTTGTCGACAACGCTGCCGGCGGGACTTGGAGGACACGAAGGATTCCGGCCCTAGTGTTACTCGACGTGAGAAACGCATTCAACAGTCTGCCCTGGGAGAGCATTGGGCAGGCGTTGGAGGAGAGGGGTATCTCCGGTCAGCTACAGCACATCTTGAGGGAGTATCTTCATGACCGGAGAGTGCACGCGGATACTGACGCCGGACAGCGGATGTTCCATATGCAAGCAGGGGTGCCTCAGGGTTCAGTCTTGGGACCCCTGCTATGGAACATCACTTACGATGGAGTGCTGCGGCAGAAGTATCCTGAGGGGGTGGAAGTCATCGGCTTTGCAGATGACCTGGCCCTGCTAGTTGAAGGTTCGACGGAGCGAGAGGTTGAACGAAGAGGCAACAAGGCGCTGCGAGAAGTCCATCGCTGGATGGTGAACCACGGGCTGTCGATAGCCCCAGAAAAATCGGAGGCTGTCATCTTTGCTGGAAGGCGGCCTCTGGGAGACATACGGTTGGCTATCGATGGCAGAGATATTCGGAGGGTGCCAAAGGCCAAATACCTTGGGGTCTGGGTGGACGGAAATCGTTCATTCGGGCCCCATGTAGTTGAAACAATATCGAAGGGCGAGCGACTACTGGCGGCGATCTCTCGCCTGATGGCCAATACGGCAGGGCCAACGGAGAAGAAGAGGAAGGTCATCGCGACGACGGTGACTTCCGTGCTGCTCTACGCGGCCCCTGCGTGGAGCAGGGTTGTGTCGGTCCAGAGATACAGAAGAAAGCTTGAATCGGTCCATAGGAGACTGCTCCTGCGTACGTCCTGTGCGTATAGGACGGTCTCCTACGACGCGATCTGTGTCGTCGCGGGGTCCCCTCCCATCGACCTCATGGTAGAAGAACGGTGCATGAGGTTCGGCGGGATCTCGAAAGAAGAGGCGAGGGCGCAGATCCTGGACCGGTGGCAGGCGAGATGGGCGGTGAGTCAGGTGGGCCAATGGACCAGACGTCTGATCCCGGACGTGAGGGCTTGGGTGGGGAGACGACATGGAGAAGTGGATTACTTCCTCACCCAGCTGCTCACGGGACACGGCGATTTCGGCAGTTACCTGCATAGGTTTAAGCGCAGAAGATCGGCGAGGTGCAGGTACTGTGACGAAGTGGACACGGTCGAACACACCTGGTTCGAGTGTGTCCGGTGGGACGCTGCGAGGAGAGCGGTGGCGGCGTTCGCACCCGACGATGTGGTCAGGCGTATGGTCAGGTCCCGGGAGGAATGGCAGGAGATGGCGAACCTGGCTCATCAAATTTTGGATACCAAGGCCAAGGATGAACCCCCGAGATTGCGTGCACGCCTCTAAAGAGTGAATGCGGTTCTAATGTCGGTGTCGACGGACAACGAATAATGTAAGCATTGGTTAGGATAAATTTAATTAGGTACGGTAGGTTATAATAAAAAAAAAAAAAAAAAAAAAAAAAAAAAAAATTTTAAATTTGTGCTTAGAATTAGGATTTTTATTTTTTGGTGATATGTATGTTAAGTCGTTCTGGTCCGGGAATGTATTAGTTGCCGGACCTTGAAGGTTCTTAGGTACTTTTCTGGCTGCGGGATGACGGGAAAGTTATCTAATGTCAGCCCAATGAATCAGGAAAAAAAAAAAAAAAAAAAAAAAAAAAAATTACGTTAAATTTGTGCTTAGAATTAGGATTTTTTTGTTTTTTTGGTGATATATGTTATATGGTGATAAGTCGTTCTGGTCCGGGCATGTATTAGTTGCCGGTCCTTGAAGGTTGAGGGATGAAGGGTAAGTCATCTAATGTCAGCCCATAAATCGGGGGAAAAAAAAAAAAAAAAAAAAAAAAAAATAATAATAATAAAAAAAAAAAAAAAAAAAAAAAAAAAAAAAAAAAAAAAAAGCCTCAAAAGATTCTGGAGGCTGGGGTTGAAGCGTGGCGACGTGTAGGGCCAAGGGAGGTAGCCTTATTGTCTAGGGTGTTCTGGCTCCACTGGCAAGTGTAGTGGGGTCGGGGCTCCCCGATGATGGCATCAAGGACCCTCAGGTGTGTGAGGAACGCGTGGGGGTAGCGGTACGCGGAAGGCGTGCCGGCTACATGTAGGTTAGGGACGGGGAGGGTAGCCCCATTGAAGAGGGGGGAGTTAGCTGCCAAATGAGGTGGTTGGCTCACCCCGAAGAGGCTTTGGGGACCCCGGCGGGAGATCCTCCGCAAGGAGGCAGTCAGGGTGGGCAGAGACTGCTGCCACGGCACTGCAAGGCGACCATGCTATGTCTTAACAGGCGGAGGCTGGTTGCCTTGGGGTGCTTAACAAGTTAAAAAAAAACAAAAAAAAAAAGAGTATTAACTTGACCTATTGCTATTTCAGTGTTTGTATATTAATAACAGCTTTTCGGCAAAAGAATATTTAACGTTTTCTAACATCCTGCAAAAAAATCACTTTGTATGAAATTAAACCGGAAATTAAAGATTTCAAACAGCAGAAGAATTCATCTGGCTTACTTATTTTTTCAACTACCAGCAATAAGTTTTGCTGGAAATTGTAGTCCTCAACATATAGTAAATATACAAGAACAATGGGACACCACAGTTTTTATGAGACATCACACCATATTGTGAAAATCAATTAAATGGTACCGATATCATATGATATATTGTGAATTGGTATAATGACGGAACCCTTCCGTTTTCTGCGCATTGGTTTGGTACGCACGCCAGGAAACAACACTTGATAGTCGAATGCCCAACTATAGAAATCGTGACCATCACGAAACTGAGGTACAAATTTGTCAGCCACATGCCGACGCGCATATTGATATTCAACTGGCAAGTACGTTCATTGCAACACTATATCACACTATATTAGTCAGAGAATTCTAAACTCGCATGTTAAACGTCCAAAACAATATTAAACTGCTTTCACGATAAATGTACAGAACCAATTCTAGGTAACCGGCTGTAATGTAAGAGATAAAATTTTCGAATGCATTTTATGTCAATGCGATAAGGAAACTTACTCTTATTTTGTCTTTACCGTCCGAGGCATTTTAACAAACAGCATTCCTATATTATTAAAAATAAATATACGGGGTATTTAAAAAAAACAATCAGTGGCGCCGATATTCAATAAAATTACTGCATTAAAAAAAAAAATACATTTACACTTGGAGAAATATATATAAACATAAACGTTGGTGCGGGCATGTATGTAAGTTAATTTTACATATCATGTGTAATTTCTAAAAAATCCCTTTCGGCACGCCGGAAGGCGGAGGTAGATTTCATCGTCGCTAAGGAGGGGATAAATAGATTTCCACTTAAAGTTAAGAAAAAATTTCAAATTACTCAATACGACAATGGTTGCATGTGAAAAAACATTTTCACATATTTAGCATACGACAAGCCTCATCTTCTTACAATTCCGGTAATATTTTGGTCATTCCTTGCCGTAAGGGTTAGTCATCAAAAATTATTTCAGACAAAAGTTTTAGGTAATGTTTAGAGGATTAAGGAACACTTTAAATCGATTAGATACTGTGCCTATTAAGGGAAATAAGATTTTTTTCTCTTTGAAACCCCATTTTTTCCACCCCCTGAGTCAACGGTTGGTGATATCATACAACTTTACTTATATTAGTTTTAGGCCCTTATCCAAAGAATAGTAAGAACTTTAATCGAATTCGATATTTTACTTAATAAACAAGTTATAACGATATTTTATTTTTTCGTAAAAGACCCCCATTTTTTCATATCTCCATTGGGGATGTGAAACGCGAAAATATGTCGAAATTTTTCGGAAGTTGAATCATGAAATCATAACTCCAATACAATACCATAACTCGGCGGCTATTTGTTAACCGATTTGAAAAAACAAAATGTTATTTTGTTCAAAATAAAAGGGTTAATATTTCAGCAAAACATACATTATTATAAAACTTATATTTATGGAGATAAAACCGATTGAAAAATAAACGTAGCTACCATTTTTTAAATTTCGATGGTATTTAAATCCTGATTTTTTTTTAACTTTAAAACTTATTTCAAAGACCGCTTACAAAATATTAATGCGATTCCTTTATCTGAACTTGAGATATAAAAATTATATAAAATTATTTTATATAAAAATTTTATATTAACATTATATTTATAACGAGAAAGTGTATAGATTGGTCAAAAAATAAATAAATATATAATTTTTTTTTTTTAATTTTTGCGCCTTAAAAAGACATTTAAAAGAAAGTTAACAAAAAAAAAAACGATTTAAATAAATTGTAAATAATCAGCCAAAAAAATATTTATTCGAATGCTACGAAGTCAAAAAATCTATTTTTATCAGACGGATGTTATACACTTATGTACACATATGTAACATATGCTGGCTTAATATTTAATCTTGTAACTCTAAAACCCGTCGATCGATACTTCAAACTTGGTATAAAGGTACCTTTTGTGAAAGAATGAATGGATTAAATGTTTCTAACTATTGGAAAAATATGTGGAGTTTTTGCCAAAGTAAAATTTCAGATCTTTACTAGGACACTAAAGTATCTTTCTTACAAAAATTTAATTCTTTTTATCAAGACCATAAATGACCAAAAGTATTTTTTAATAGTCACCCTTTCCACAAAAATTCAATACATATTTTCCTTTTTTAGCTAATCTTGCTTCGAAATGGGAGTCAATAGGAATTTTTTACATCTACATTTTCTAAATCAATAGGCCTTCAAATCGCTAAAAATATCCTTTGTTCATACTACTTCAATGATATGTAGTAACAAAATGATTAATTTTTTTTTAAACAATTTTTTCTAAATTTTACATTTGTCTCGTAAGATATTCACTGCATTTCAAAATCAAAAGTTAATTTTTTTATAACCATTATTCTAGTATTTTTTGGCAAAAATGTTCACCCCTTCCTAGAAAATCTACTTTTTGTTTATTTATAGTTATGGTTGCATCATATGTTATTTTTGAAATAATTTTAGAAATTTTTTTTTTTAATTTACTATCACCACTTAGGATTTATTTTATTCAAAACTAATTTTACTTGAATGCATTCGCTTCAGTATGGGAGTCCCCAAAATGGAAAAAAAAAATTTGTTCGTTTTACAAGAACATAAAATATAATTGTCCCACCGTTCAACTTCAAAAGTATACAAATAGAGTTTAAAATGATTGAAATTAAAAAAATTAATTTCATAACTTGTCTGGTGTAGCCGATAAAGTTATACAATTCATTGACGGCTTTTTTGATATCAGATTATCATCAATTTCCAAACAAAAATTAACGCAAAAAATTTTTGAATAAATATTTGATTAATAAAAAATTAAATATTTTATTTCGGTTTGTTATTTTAGATGAATAGGACGAAGTGTGTGTTTGTATGTGTGTATAATACGTTCGGATTTTTATTTTTATAAAAAAGGAATATCTTTGGCCGGACTTCATATGCCAAAAGTGGGACATACAACGGAATAGGGCGGGTATCGCACAGTGCACACCAGATACCCTTGTGAACTACATGTTACAAAGCGAACATTGGAGGAGAGTCGACACATATGTCACGGAGGTATGTCACGGAGGTAAGTCACGGAGTAAAAATAAAGAGGAGCGGCGCCGGGACTATTAGTATAGGAACGGGAGGACAGCCCCAGAGGTGAGAGCTACCATGCCCAGGTGTGCCAGTGCTTATGATCCTCTGGGGACTCCAGAGGATGGTAGGCACAGTAAAAGAGAAAAGACCCGGAGCTTGTTTTGGGAAGATATGTCCGGACTCGGCGTCAAGAAAGGGAGCAATAAAGACTCCTCAAAAGAGCTGACCGGCGAGCAGACCTAACATGCCGGATATACAGCCGGTTGGTGGAAAGGCTCGTTAGAGTAACCAGACACTCCTCTGGGTGGAGTTATACCCGACAGTGCGGACCAACCTAGAGGAGTAAAGGAACAAAAATACAATGCTATTCCTCCTATGGACGAAGATGATAAAAATAATGTAATACTTTACTTTAGTTTCTACATACATTATCATTCTTCGTTTTCTTTTTAAATAAAAACTTGATGATCAAAAACTGTTTTGAAATGCCAGTTGTGGGAGCTGCATTTTATGAAAATAAACTGTTTTAAAACTTTCAATTATTAACACCTTCAAGATTTAATTACCGATGTTTTTTTCAAAATAGGTAAATTAATTAATAGAGATAATTAATTAATTTTTTGCCGTACATCAAAAATATAGGGAATTCTTATTTAAACAAAGGATAGAATAAAGGGAATAGAAGAATATCGGATTCCCACGGATTCATTCTGATAAAATATATTTTTTAAAAATCCGTACAATAGAAAAAAATATATATTTATGTCCAAACGAACATAATTCCTGTAATAATAATAAAGAAGTAAAAATTCTTACGGTAAAAAAAAAAGAGTAATGAATGAAATGTTTTACTTCAGCATTAAAAAAATAGTGTAGAGAATTAAATATGATTAAACACCATTACCAATATTTATAATCAATATATAATTATAGATTAGAACTGTACAATTAAAACATTAGTTGATGATATTTTTATATAATAGACAATTTATAAAAAAGTAATGAGGCGATTAACTAATTAATCGTGTAAATAAAATATTAGGTCTTTTGTTAAGTACTAAATTTTATTTTGATTAAATTAAAACGATTTTCATTCACGCAAATGAAAATTTTCTTTAACTACGTCACATTTACTCAATTGAAAACCTCGTTAATTGGAACATCAGCAATGTACTTGTCCACACAATGCACAATGATAATAAGGCGTTGGGTAAGAATATGGAATACAATATTCACTGTAATTATCACCTGGTATTTCCGATTGCGAACTATCATTGGGAAGTGTAGAAGTTACAGGTGTCTTCTGAGAAGATGCAGGGGAAAATGTATTTGCTGAAGATGACTGTTGAGCATCAATTGAGTTATCAGTAGATGAAGATGATTTTACATTACCATCTGTATTTCCATCCCCTAGCTTAGAGAGGGTAGGTGAAAGAGGTACAGACGATAACCTTTCAGAGGTTACAGGCAATGAAGTATCGCTTCCATCTTCATGAATTGGGTCGGAAGTAGGTAAAGGTGGTTGTACATTATCATCTGTATGAGAAGATAATTCTTCAATTGGGATTGATGTATATTTTTCACCATTCGTCATTTGAGGAGGTGTGCTGTCATTAGCTAAATTTGGAGTATCTATTATTTCTGTATTTACTGGTTTTCTG
Organism: Lycorma delicatula; assembly: GCF_047948215.1. NCBI lineage: Eukaryota > Metazoa > Arthropoda > Insecta > Hemiptera > Fulgoridae > Lycorma > Lycorma delicatula. Next base: position 23,250,159 of record NC_134465.1, on the reverse strand, counting down.
TCGGAGATGTTAGTTGAGGCATCTTTAGATGATAACACTTCTGTTATTTCAGGCGCTGAAGTATGTTTTTCACTACTCGTCATTTGAGGAGGTGTGCTGTCATCAGATAAATTTGGTGTATCTTTTATTTCTGGATTTACTGGTTTTCTGTCGGAGATATTAGTTGAGGCATCTTCAGATGATTCCACTTGTGTTTTTTTAGGCGTTGAAGTACGTTTTTCACTATCTTTTTGCATATTTACTTTTTGCACGTTGGAATTATCAGCGAGTTTTTCTGATAGAGTTTCAGTATTTAATTGAGGTTTAATTATTGGTAATCCAAAGACTGTTTGTTCTGAATCTAGATCCGCGTGCTGCATTCGAACAGCAAATCTTGAGTTCCCTCTTTTGGGGGTAATGATCTGCCTTTTCATTGAAGTTAGGCCTATTTGGTCTTGTACTATCGTTAATAACTCCCTGAAACATTACAAAAAAAGGTACAATTAAAATTCTTAGAAATATAAGATAAAGAATTTTGTTCTTTTCTATGTTACTTGTGTTATATGTATAATTTAAACAGAGATATGAATTTGCCACTTCAGGGTTAATGTATTTAATAATATAATTTGACACACGGATCTGTTTGATGATACACGAACCGTGCTACTCTAATATTATTTCATAATATCTGTGTACAACGGTATAAATTATAATTTTATAATAGTTAAATAGTATCCGTTTGCACAGTTTTAGTGATTCCTAAATCGAACCTACTGTTAGAAATGGTAAAAGAGCCTTGAATGTTAAAAAAAACTTATGTATGACAAAAGTACTTACTCATTTTCTGATTTATTCATTCTAGTCCTTATTCTGAAATAAGATAAACAAGAAAAAAATTATAATTTAAATAAATTATACAAATACCATTACACTGAATAATACCGATTTTCTAAAATATAATTGTATGATTTTACAAGCGTTACTGTTGTGCATAACACTTTTTTATTATTGCAAAATTAAATAGCTAGATTTGTTAAAAGTCGATATAGTGTTTAAAGTCACTTTTAGGTTAGCTCTATGAGCTAGTTAGGACACTGGTCGCTAAATTGTTTCGAGGCTCAGTAGCAGTCGTTTGTGGCATAAATATTCAGTCTTAGGTTTAGGGCGACCGAATGAGATAGTTGCTGGAGAAATGCCAACGCAAACCAATGCTGAAGTCGACATATTACTTGGCAGAAACTTTTCTAATGATATTTTGAAGCAAAACTTTAAATGAAATATTACGTTTAGTAACATACATACTCGATTTTACTTAAATTTTGTGTTTATACCGAAGTTATATTAAAAAAAAATGTGGTTACTGACTTCAAAACAACAATAATAATATAAATAAATATATCATGTTTAGATGTACAACATCTAAACAATTGCAACTCATAAGCTGCGTTCAGCTATTTAGAAAAACAAATAATATTAAACGATTTTGTAAAATATCCACTGTCAATGAAACAATATCATATAAAAAATTCAAGATGATAAGACTGAAAAAATGAAGGTTATTTCTCTTTGCTTTTATTAGGTTCTAAAAGAGACTTCTAGAGGGCTGCAACTAATTGTTTGAACTAACCACTCTGAGAAAGCAGATGACAACCTTTGATAGCTTACAGACAATGAAGTATTGCTGCCATCATTAGCTTCTTGTTGAATTGGGTCGGAAGTAGGTAAAGGTGGTTGTAAATTCTCATGTTTGTTTCCATCTGCTTGCTCAGAGTAGTTAGTTGAAACAGGTTCAGATGATAACTTTTGACTGGTTTCAGGCAATGCAGTATCGTTGTCATCATTAGCATTTTCCTGAATTGTATCAGGAGTAAGTAAAGGTGGTTGTACATTCTCATGTTTGTTTTCATCTACTTGCTCAGAGTAGTTATTTGAAACAGGTTCAGATGGTAACTTTTCCCTGGTTTCAGGCAATGAAATATCCTTGTCATCATTAGCATTTTCATAAAACTCCGTTCGGTTATTTAGAAAAACAAATAATATTAAACGTTTTTGTAAAATATCCATAGTAAATGAAAAAATATGATATGTAACATTCAAGATGATAAGATCGAAAAAATTAAGGTATTTCTCTTTCGTTTTATTAGGTTCTAAAAGAGACTGCTCGAGGGCTACAAGTGTCAGAGCTCTACTGATAAATCAATTATTTTTTTTTTTAAGTATTATTAAAAAACCCTAGGAAATTGTTCATTAGATCTATTTTCATTAGAGTAAATGTGACTGAATACGTTATAAATTTATTCGACATACAAATAATTTTTGCGTTGTCTTAACTATGTATTTTTAACTTTTCAAATACTTGCATTAAAAATTTTAAAAAACTGAACTTGTATTTTTGGAAAGGTAGCTTTTAATAAAACGGTGAGAAAAAAATGTACATGGTTGAATAAGAGAAAAGTGAATTTTACAAAATTCATTGTTTTATATCAGTCTTCGGAAATTATCATAATGTTAAAATTTTTCTTCATCTGTCCAATCGACACTTTTTGAATTTTTCTACGAAGATATTGCACGTTATAATCGTACAACATCACATTTTCTTATTAATTTTTATTTTCTTATCAGCAAATGATCAGCTTGATTTTCACTAAAACCACCAGGTAGAAATATTTTTGATTCAATCTACGACATAATTATTGATGTAGGTTTGGAAATTTGATTTTTCATCCATCAGGAACACAAAGATGGTGGTTCGTTGTTATATATTGTAGTCAATTATATACAGCTGGTTACATATTTTTAGAGGACAGGATTCAAGGTTGAATATATTCCATTAATATTAAAGTCTCGTAAAATGCAACCCAAATGAAAACAAGTTAAATTCTAATAAGCGATCAACGCCAGAGATCGTTTTCATTCTTATTAGTAAACGAAACATCGGCTGGTCGAGAAGGTTAAACATATTTACTTTTATATAAAATGTAAAATTCAAATTATATCACTTGTTTAATGTATGTTGCTATTATATTTAGTCATAAAAGCAAGCTTTTCGTGAGAAATATAGCAAAAAACCTTAGGTAAATACTTAAATTAATATAAAGACTCAGTACATTTTCTAATGTTCAATATTTAATGGTGAAATTGAAAAAATTGAAAATGTGTTTCAATTCTGTATACGAGAATTACCTATAAGGAGAAATATTCTTTGCAATGTAAATGTAAAAACTTTCAGATACTTACTAAACGTGTTCAAAAGGTTTTCAGAAGATGCTAAAGGATTTCCTCTTCTCAAGCCTTTTTCCCCCCTTTCCCTTTGATTTAAAAATGTCTAACATACAGCACGGTTTAATAAATATATTTTTAAGTGTCCTTAAATTTTGAAAATTTTAATTTGCATTTTCAAGCAAACGTAAATTTTCAACTAAAATTTACTACTGGTAATATTAAATCTGTCAAATATTTCATCCCAGGATCAACAAAAGCCATCCCCGTTATTAACCTAATAAAAACAATTTTTAAGTTTTAGTGATCCATAATCGATAAATGTTTTAAATTTTATTTTATCAAAACAACTCATGTAACCGTCTCATAACATATCTTATTACCCTTTCGAGATTAAGATTATTTTTTTAATATTATATACTTACTCATCAAATAGATCTCTTAAATAAAGTTTCATGAGTTCCTTAAAATCATAAGATATATTATGCAAATCAGCGTCCTCAAAAATCGATGAAACATGTTTTTCCATAAATTTTGGGAAATTTATCATAAGATTCCTAAAATCAAACAGGAAAATTAATTATATTAGGCAGACTTCGATGTTTTTGAGAATTATTAAATGCCATCAGTTGTTTTTTTTACCAATTTTGATTTGTTATTGCCAATTTTACCATTTGATTGATTTTTGATTTGTTTTACTAGTTTTGAAAAGTTGCGATTTCTTAATCGGTAATGAGGGGATGAATGTTTACAGCTTATTTCGATTACCCAAGATTTCTGGTAATTTGAGATAGAAATCAAATATTTCGCAATGTAAAACCCGATAATTGTATGTTGAATCTCATAATAAGGAAATGAATGATTACAACTTATTTCTATTCGGTTTTTGGTAATCTGAGGCAGAAATCAAACATTTAACAATCTAAGAACAGGTAATTGTATGTTAAAATCACTGTTGTTAAACTAATATATCAAATACAAACTTACTTCATGATTATCCAAATGTATATATATATATATATATATAGAGCAATCCTTTCTTCCCGTTTAGCCTCCGGGAATTACCGTTCAGGTATTACATCAGAGGATGAATGAGGATGATATGTATGAGTGTAAATGAATTGTCTTGTATAGTCTCAGTTCGATCATTCCTGAGATGTGTAATTATTTGAAACCCAACCACCATAAAACACCGGTATTCACGATCTAGTATTCAAATTCGTTTAAGTATATAGCAACACAAATTTGTACGTAAAAACTAAGATGGCATCACTTTGGAAAATATTCAGAACTTTTACGAACTGTTGTCGACAAAATAAAAAGTAAGCACTGGGTCGATAAAAGACTACAAAGAAGACGGAAGATTATTTTATGGCAGCAACAAAGTTGAAAGGAGATAGGAAATGTCGAATGCCGGAAACAATGCATTTTCAATACAATCAGTATTCAATGACCTTTGGCAGGAGAGATGGTGTAGTACCCTAACGAGTCGATGGACCTTCAGGCTGATACTCCGTTCAGGCTGGAAAACCGTTCATCGAAAAATCCCAACCGTAGGGAACAATGAGAAAAGATTAGTTCTTATGCATTTGATGAACTTTTAAAACAATTAAAAAATTGGATCTGTCACGCGGGTGAAGTCCAGTAGTTTTAAGAAGAAGATTAACTACCCGATATACTACAGTTAGTAAGTTCTTATGGATTTCCGGCCCGATCCAAAATCACATTACCATCCAGTACACAAAATCATTCTTAAATCATTTCAGGTTTCAATTCCAATTCAAAATGTTATCTATTTTTATCGAAATGTTTATTTACATCTCTTTTTTCTACTGTATTATTTATATCTAAATTTTTAAAGAATTTTTTTAAAAAATTTACCCTCTCTCTCTGTGAAGCAAGATTATCATTTACATTGTTTATTCACCTATTCAAAGTAATTGTAAAATAATGAACAGACTAAAAAAAATCTAAGAAAAGTTCGAAATCAAATACATATTTTTAGTATCACAGTCTAAATTTAGTTCAATCCGTACTACGATCAATTTTACGTCACATCAATATTTTTAACAAATTAAGACATTATATATAGTCCAAAACCTAAAAACAGCATTACAAAATAGGATTTTTATAATCTTAAGATATGTAAGTTGTAATATATATTTGGGATAAACCGCAGTAAAATTAAATACATCTGTACGTTTAAATCAAGATGTCCTAACTGATTCATAACCAATGGAAAGCAAAAACTACCGATGATAAATCGCTGAAAATTTATATACACAAATTCATAGGTTATGGTGGACACCAAAAACTGATTTTATAATTCCGAATTTAAAGCTTTAAAACGGGATAAAATTTAATTTTATTATTATTTTTAATTTCTCAGTAAGAAATAGAGATATCACATTGATATTTAGCAAGTGTAATCTTTATATGAATATCTAAAAAACAATTTCTATTTTTAATAAATTCGACCTTTAAAGCGGTGAAGAAAGGTAAAAATATTTCAAGCAATGATTGCAAATTTCTCAATTCCGACTACGCTAAATCAGATATTCACTCGATTTGAACTTGAAAATACTCTTCAGATAAATATGAAAAACCGCTTTTATGTTTGTTTTTAATCTCGCATTTTTAAGGGATACGACAGTATACACAGCCGGATCAACCTGTGAAGGGCGGCTCAACCAACACATCCATTGCCATTTTTACTACATCACTATGCGATGCGACTGGCTGTAACTGCCTCTGTGATAGAACAGCATGGTGTTCCCCTGTGGCAAACCAGATGGAATGAGAGTGTGGACGTTATACGCATTATCTTTTCCCTAATGTTGTTGATTTGCCGGACGCCTCTTGGGTACACCCGAACAATTATGTGACGCAAATACTTTCTGGACATGATGGTTTTCGGGACAGACTTCAGAAATTCAGCTTGGCGGACTCTGGTATGTATCCGAAATGAAGAATGCTGGACGATGCTTATCGTGTGATATGTGAATTTGCTAGGTATGACTAAATGCTCACGGAGACCATTTTTCGGCTTGATATTATCGAGTCGACACTTGATTTCCGTATTAATTAGAAAAGCCGTGCCGAATGGGTGATCGTGGAAACTTTTATTGAATAAAGGTATCGCTTAAGGGGTATGATATTCTCTTGGACTTTCTTCTTTGTGTTTGTGTTTGGTTTTATTGTAATTTTGTCAATGTTTTTGTTTCTGTTTGGTTATAGATTTTTTTCGTTGGTTATGTTATTTACATTATTATGTTTTTTTTTAGTGGTTTTGTGTTGCGTTTTATGATTCGTTGCGTATCCAATTCATTTTTACCTTTCTAGTACGTAGGGTTGAATCGTTCTTAGAAAATCAGTCTTGTTTGAGACTTGGCTAGATGTGTTTTGTTTGGAGTTTATGTTAGTTCGTAGGACACCGATGGAAATGTCGCTTGTAGCATTCGCATCGGTGGCATACTGGTTGAGGTTTGACTGAAATATGTCATTGCCGAGGTACTGAATATGACCTCCAATAAAGTCCATTCGGCGAAGCGACCGAAAACGTAACATGGAGGTTGTCTTCCCCTATGGGGGTCAGAATGTACGCGCATCCGGTCACTTGACTAAAATACAAAAAAGGAATTTTTATTTTTTAACAATGAGAAATACGGTCTCCTCCTAGTAGTGTTTATCCGGTAATGATAAGAAACGGGGAAAATATATGTTTACCCGTACAAAGGACGGGTAACCAGCTTTAACACTATTTTCAAGATTGAGGCCGACTATTTGGATACCCGTATTCTTCAGATTACTCAAAGCTCCGTGTCTTGTACCGACCAAACTGTTGTTCTGAGTAAATTACAATACACTGATAGTTTTTATAGATTTATTAGGCTTTAATTTTTTTTTTTATCATATTATTTTCACAAACACGAGTTTAATGAACACAACTGAGGTCCACTAGTCTTGACTGGCAAAATTTAGCATAAAATAGAGAAGATAGATTTAAGAAATGCGTAAAGAATTCAACTATTTCACAGACACAAAGAAATCGTACATTAAATTTTTAATTTGTTACTTTAGTTTATTGTAAAATAAAGAATAATATGATGGGTTAAATTAGAATTTGTAAACGATAAGTAATTCAATTTCACGTAATATTGCGTTACAATGCCAGAGTAAGTGCAATAGCAATTACTCTCACCTGAAGCTGTTACCTGAATTAATGAGTTACCTGAATTCAAATCTTTGTTGCGTGAACGACTCTACGCCAACGTTTTCGCCCGTGTACACTCATCAGTGCTAGATACCACTATCCTCGAAGGGAGGTGGAATCGTGATTGTTGTTCCTGGAGATTGCTGACAAATGACACCGCCAGTGACCGTCTGGTTACCCTGGTCGAACTTGGGGATGCCTTTTCCGTCCACGGATTTAAGTCCCTCCTACTCGATTGACATCTCGAGAAGTTTGTACCATCGTTGAGGAAGTTTAGACAACATACGTCGTGGTCTACACATCACACCTGAAATCTTACAGTACACTGTTGAACAGGCGATTGCTAGGTTGGGTATCAGACACCGCTCATCGGCCAGCCTACTGGTGGACCCCAAAGATCAGTAGTTTACGAATGGAACTACACCGACATCGGAGGACTATGCAACTACTTAGGCGACGTGCTAGAGATGCCTATGATTTCGTATCCCAAAATTATTTGCATTGCTAGCGACCCCTTCAAAACACCATCAAGAACGGAAAGAGGAGGAAATGGCTGGATCTCTGTTCAGAATTAAACGAAGATCCTTGGGGCCAGGCATATCGACTGGTCATGAAACGTTTTGAAAAACGTTTACCAAGTTTGACAGAAGAACGAGCTAAAATAGAGCTGTAAAGGCTTTTCCCATGCTTTAAACGGGATTTGTTAGCCTCATCGACTTCGAGCAACGACGAAATACGTTGCCTGAGTTGACTATAGCCATGAGCCGACTGCACAACACCCGCAGTCCTGCCCCTGATGGAATAACATCTGCAATACTTAAGGATCTCCTACTAAAGGCTCCGCAGGACCTGATTGAGGTTGCCAATCAAGGACTACAAGCAAGAATTTTTCCGGCTTGCTGGAAAGAGGCCAGACTGGTCTTCCGTCCGAAGCCGAGCGTTGGAGGCTGGATTAACACCTACTTGCCACTAAGCTTTCTGAACAGCATGGGTAAGGCCGTTGAGTGCATGCAGGCCATGCGGCTTATTGATGAAATACCCGCCGGCCCCGGAGCTGTTTTCGGTTTTTGGAAGCATTCAAGCCCTCTTAAAGGTCACATCTTGGCCGAACACTATGAGGAGGGGGAACTTGACGAACGAGACGACTGCCAATGCTAATTTTATTGGATGTCTGCAATACTTACTCGATCCCATGGAACGCTATTCTTGACGCTCTGCGAAGGAAAGGAGTCAGTTGTTATCTATAAAAGAAGATTTGGGATTATTTTCGAGAAAGATGGGTCTCTGTTGATACACAGCAAGAAGACCTACGCTTTCGGATGTAAAGGGGGTTCTGCAGGACTCTGTGCTTGGCCCCCTCCTCTGGAACGTAGTGTTCGAAGAGGTTCTCGAACTTCATCTTCCGGAACAGTTGGAGATGATTGCTTATGCTGATGACTTGGGTATTCTGGTTGGTGGTAAGTCTGAGCAGGACCTCCGGGACAAAGGCAACATGGCCCTTACTACTATAGAGAGATGGTTAACGGTTCACCGACTACGTTCATTGGCACAAAAGAGTAAATATATCGTTCTAGTCGGTCGGAGGAAGGTGGCCCGGATAGACCTACGCATCGGAGTAAATGTGATCCCGTCCAAAGTCGCAGTCTACTATCTACGGGTGACTATTGATCGGTCCTGTAGATTCAGCGACAACATCATCGCGTTCTGCGGGCGGGCAGAGAACACACTTGCTGCCCTAAAACGGCTTCTTTCGAGCCAGATGGCACCTCGAGCAACGAAACGAGAGGGTCATCATATTCACCGTTACATCCATCAATCTATATGCTGTTTCGATTTGGGCCTCAACATTACTGATTAAAAGAAACCTCGCTACACTTAAGAGACTGCAAGACGATCACTACTTGGAATCATTGCAGCATATAGGACTACATCTTATGATGCTGTCTGCGTGTTATGTGTGGTGGATCCATCCATTGATCTACTGGTTAAGGAGAGGAAGGACAGGTATATTGAAATATCAGCTGACTTGGTTCAGCATGTGACATATAGTGTCCGGCAAGATAGATGGCTGGCTGGGGACACATCAGCCTATACGAGGATTCTTATATCGGACCTGTGGCTGTGGTACTTAAAAAAGATTAATAACCTCGACTAATTCACTACCTAAATGTTCACAGGCATGGAAACTTTGGAAGCTATCTACACGGTATTGGGAGGCGTAACAACCCCTACTGTGTATTCTGTACAGCGCAGGACACTATCGAACACACCTTGTTTCAGTGCCCTGAATGGGAGGAACATAAAGTTCGTGCAGGGATTCCCAGCTTGACACCTGCATCTTTACTGACTCACTTAACTGCTTCTGCAGCTTGTTGGAATGCGTTCAGCTTCTTTTCCCGGACGGTAATTTGAGTTAAGGATGATGAGGAGCAGAGAAGGAGCTTTTAGCGGGTGGCGTTGGACAGCTTTAGCTGTAAGGACTGGTTTGCCTTGGTGTACCAGCTCTGATGATTGGTTGGGAATTCCGTAAATGACGTATACGGCTATGACAGTTCCCTGTTGTGATGAAGATCTTCAGAATCCGTAATCCACTAAGGAGGAGTTCAGTCCAAAGTCCCGGTGGAGGATACTCTTGGAGATTCCTCATTTAAGGCATAAGGCACAGACAAGACCGAGACCCGGCCTTCGGCATACGAATAAAGGTTGCAGATTAACTGGATCCAAAAATGCTGGTAAACAGCCAACCAGTGGGCCGACCTACATTGCCGGACGTACAGCTAGTGAGCAAGAAGGCCCGGTAGAGTTAAAGGACCCTCCCCCAGGTTTAGTTATACGTATTTGTGGGGATCTGTCTGTTAAACGCAGGCGGAAACCCGGAAAAAGGGGTGGTTCTCTGACCTTAGCGTGCTGCGCGCAAAAGTTAGGTCCACTAAGAAAAGATACTAGCGTTGCACCCTAACGGGGATTATCGTTCATGACGTGAACTCTGAGCGTCTGCGGATGTACCGGCGCGCAAATATACGCATATACCAGCCCTGGCAACTCGCAAAATCAAGTTACCGGCCAAAGCCATTGCACGTGTTGTCCAGTGTTGGATGCGGGTTTGGAGGTCGTGACCACACATTAACAACTGTAGCGACTTACCAGGCGTTCCTGGATACTCTGTTTTGACATGTTCCGGAGGGTGAAGCAGAGGTCGGCGTTAGGGCGGAGGCTACGCCCTTTCCTGGCGTACGGGCTGTGGATCTCAACGATATAGTCCAAATGGTTTCTCAAATGACACTGAAAAAGGCACCGGGGATTGGCCAACTTGACCCGGACATATACTACCATCATAAGAGAGCCGCTTGGCAGGATGTTCACGGGGTATATTAACTGCGTCGGCGTCCCGACTTGTTGGAAAGTAGCTTTGGTGAGGGTGCTCTTAAAACCAGGAAAGGATCCTAGTGAGGTCGGCAGTTATTACCCCATCACCATCTTGCAGGTAATCGGCAAGTTGCTTGAAAGTCTGGTGGTGGAACAGCTCTGGGAAAGCATTGAGGTGAACTGTTTTCTAAATCGAGGCCAATATGGGTTCACGAAAGGGGTTGGCACTGAGGATTGCATATTAAATGCTTTTGCCGAGGTGGAAAGTGGCGACTGTAAATATTTTTGGCAATTATTATAGACATACAGGCACATTTCCTTCCTTGTGTTGGAGTTCTATCCGCTAAGAGTTGGAACGCCGCAATGTTCCCGTAGCCCTGCAGGCCGTAGTACGTGACTATTTGTCTAATCGTACGGCTCTGTTTAAAGATGCGCACATAGCTGTGAAGAACTCCGTCACCAGGGGAAGGCCGCAGGGTTCCGTTCTTGGTCCCTTGCTGTGGAACCTGGTATTTGACAGGATTCTGGGACTGAAATTCCCAGAAGGCGTCACGATCCAGGCATTCGCTGATGACTGTCTCCTTTTAGTTCATGGTAATTCACGACCACAGCTGGAAGATAGAGCACAAGTGGCCCTTGTCAATTGCAGACGGCTGGATGGATATTCAAAAAAGATTTCTGTGCCCAAGACGAAGTTTATGCTTCTCAAGGGTGCAGACAAATTATCATACAGTCATAACGCCTATATTAAGTATTAAAGCTGTGTAATCAGCCGAGTTCGAGTTCATAAGTGCCTGGGTGTTTTGTTTGATAAGAAGTTGCTGTTTAGCAACCACATTTTGCAAGTAGAGGCGGACGCCGTCTCTGTGATGCACAAGCTTAGAAGGATTCCTAGAAAGGATTACGGGCTGTCGAGTCGTCATTTATACAAGGTGTACCGAGTTGTCTTCATATGTATGACCTCTTAAGCGGTGTTCATTTTGGCGCATAGGTTGGAAATAAATGGAGCACTTATTCAAAATTTAACGAGTGCCCAGCGCAGTGCCGTAATTGTATGCACTGGTGTTTTTAAAACAACCTCCTACGAGGATACCGCTCTATTTGGAAAGGCTCTCTCTCTCAATTGAGTGAGTTAGTGGTGAAAGTTCGGACAACCATGTGGAGATTGCGAAGAGGCAGGCAGGCCGATGTGATTGGGATGCGGTTTCGAGCCCTGTACTGGAGCGGAAAGGTGATCTCAATGCACCAGTTCTTAATTTCCAACAGTTTCCAATGTCCCGCCTGCGGAACAGGTTTTGCAGCCTCGCGATGGAGCATGGCAGCAAGAATGGCACGCTACGACTAAAGGAAGGTCCTTATATAGATTTATACACGATCTGGAGGGATGGTATGCCTCTCCTACTTTTTTAAGGGCAACGTGTTTTCTTCAACCATGTAAATTTAAACCAATATTTGTTACCGTTTCGCCTGGCAGCTGATGAGCTGTGCATCTACGGGGAGGTCTAGTCGAATGAACTCAGGCCACCCTGGAACTTAGAGGTCTAAGAAAAAATTGGCCACGCACAAGCGACGAGTCAATATGGTGAGAGCCGCATTATCGGAAGTGTGGAAGTTCCTTGAAGCGGTTACTTTGTTCAACCGACATCAGTAGTTTACCTAAGGGAAAAGACTCCTACCGTGCTGCTGTAGGAAGCTAACCGAGAGATATGGCTGGCTACCAGCCAGATTAAGGTTCCAAGCGCTTTAATGGTGGACAGGTACCTGCTGGCATTCAGCGGCCTAGGCGTGGAAGCTAATTGCTGTCTTTGACGAAAGAAATATATTTATTGATAGTCATATATATTTTAGTAGTTGACGGGGTACGCCTACCCATTTTAGTGATATATGACAAGTGGGCGGTGAGTCATGCAAGCAAGTGGTTTGTGGCATCACGTTTATTCCGCTCACGCATTTAGGTTAGTTCTAGGAGCTAGTAAGGACACCAGGCGCTAAACTGTATCGAGGCTCAGGAGCCGTTTATGGCAGAGACATTTGCGCTTATGCTTCAGGGGGACCGAATGGGTTGGTGGCGGGAGAAATTCTAATCAAACCAATACAATTATCTATGGGTCTGGCTCAAAGGAGGAGGAAAAAAGTGCAAAAGTGTAAATACAGATATCACGGAAAGGTGGTTTTTAAGAAAGGAATTTATTTCTTTATTTTGATACTGGTAATATAAACTAATTTAAATATCCGGTTAAGTACGGCGGGTAACTAAACTATTGTAATAATGATAGTGATCGATACTCACACGTTCTCTGGTTTCTTTGCCAACAGCATGACTTTTTCTAATTTTTCATTTACGGTTTCAATCATATGTTGTGTTTTATCATCATAAACGTTAATCGATGTTGCAGGTGTACTCTGCTCTCTGTTTCCAGGAAAATATGCACCAGAGGGTACTACTGGAGACTGGTTAACTGCATATCGATTCGCCGTTGGCTGACCACTTTGCAGAACGTTTTCATTCATCACATTTTCCTTGTTAGGGTTGGTGAACATATTATTCTGCTGTGCGGCATAGGGACCATAAGGCGGAAAATATTTTGCAATTGTTATTTTTCTAGTTACACTATTACCTTCGCCAATCGCACTCAGCATTTCTTCAGTTGTATTTTTCCCGGTGCTATTTAAATCTTGAGATTGATGACTATCTTGAGACTCATTATGTGTATCTTTCTGTTTAGTATCGTTGGCTTTCTTATGTTGATTCATTGGTTTAATTTTTATTTTTTCAGTGTACACCATACCGTGTTCCATTTCATTGGCGGCACTCGCCATAGTTCTTCTGGCTTGGCTAATATTTTGTGCAATCTGTTGGGCTTCAGCATCATTCAATGTCTGAGAGGGTTGAGCTAGTCCGTGAGGTTGCAGTGTTGTTTGAAGAGGTACAGACTGATGGTGTTGAGGTTTTGGCTGATGTTCATCCAAGTGCTGCTGATCTTGATCTGGCCGCAAATCATTCGGCGGCAGGACATGAGGTTGATTATTTGAATTAGGCTTTTCTTGTTCATTTTGATTGTGTACTGATTCCGGAATAAAAGCAGAAAACCCTCGTTGTACCAACCTATAAAATAGTTTTAATATTAAATGCAAAATACAGTTAAATATTAAATGGAAAATACAGCCCTGAGGTAGATAATCCCCACGTCCGGAACATAACATCTACGTTCCACGTCCAGGGCGGTAACAGCTGTACTTAGGTACAATACATACAGCTGGCTATCGGCGTTCCGAGTAGATTCCTCGGATATGCTTTTCTTTTTGACCTGTTTCCACCTTCAGGTCACCAGACTGAGATTTTTCGGCCACCTGCAGGATACGGACAAATATACGATTTGGAAATGGATTCATACCATATTTAGAGCTTGCGATGTGGCGGCCAGGATCAATGTTATTGCAGGTGTAACGGAGACACTTCCGTTGTCCACATGCACCCTGTGATGGCAAGCATGTAGCAATGGTGCCCATGTATGTCGGTCCATGGGAGCTCTGAAAGCTTCAATGAGTAAGAGCCTGGAGTCAGTGAAGAGATTGCGCATCCGCTCTCTGCCAGAAAATATGCCGGTTCCACCGGAGTACCGGATCGGACCTCCGGTTAGTAGCCCTGGAGTGTGGGTGTACCCCGGCGGCTAGCCTTGCTACAGAAGGGATAAACTCACATGAATATTCTTGAACAAACAAACGTGGCAGAGGGTGCAAGTAAACACTCTCGTTTAGAAACCTCCGTTTCTCCACCAGCGAACAGGAAAAAAGTAAGGAGACAGATAAAAAGCATCAGGAAAGATGCTGATAGAATCAGTAAAGACTTAAGGAAAAGTTTATTTGGCTATAATGTACTTAAGCCAAGATTTTTAATTATTACGAAGGAGAATGGAAACTTCCAAAAGGTTAGTCCATTCTTAATCGCTAGAGAGATTGATAATTTTGCTGGTGGTCCTGTTAAAAAAATCCGGAAGACTTTTAATGAATTACACGTCGAAACTATTAACGACAGTCAAAGCCAGAAATTCCAGGCATTGAAGAAGATCGGTGAATTTGCGGTATCTGTGCAACCGCATAGCACCCTTAACACATCCAGAGGAGTAGTTGTTTGCCGCGATCTTCTAAACTGTACAGAAGAAGAAATATTACAGGAAATGTCGAGTCAAGGAGTGATTCAGTGTCGCAGACTAACAATGAGAAGAAACGGCGAGGTTCTTCCTTCGGCCTCGCATGTATTGACATTTAATAGGCATAATCTTCCTGAAAAGGTACGTGCTGGCATACATCGGCTTGATGTACGTGCATTCATTCCGCAGCCTATGAGATGTTTCAAGTGTCAACGTTTCGGACACACTGCAGCCAAATGTGAAGCGCAGGAAATTTGTATATGTGAAATGAAAACACATGAGGGTGATCCATGTAAAGACCCTCCAATCTGTATTAATTGTAAAGGGCACCACAACTGCCGATCAAGAAACTGCCCAGTATATAAATTGTAAACGGCCATTCAGGAAGTTAAAACGCTTCAAAAAGTTAGTGATCCTGAAGCGAAGAAAATTGTTAGTCAGGGAACACCACGACCATCAACCACATATGCAGAAGCAGCTGCTGCCCCTTCCACATCTAAAATTAACGTGGAGCAGTTGCTTAACACGATGGGACAAAGTCTTGCGACAATGATAGAAATAATCATTAATTCAAAGATTGAGTCGACTCATCGGATAGAACCAACTAGACATGAGAAGGCTCATTCCCGGACTGACATCGTCGATATAAGAAACGTACCAGCGCAGCATAAAAAACTAGTAAAACCTGCGATCATAACACCACCACTTGATGTAATAAATAAAAATCCTGATTTATCTGGAAAAGAGAAATAGATCACTCCGACGTCTAGTCACAAGGCTAAGGAAATTGTGACAAGAGTACAGGAAAAATCTGTGTCTACCGAAATGGAGGTGCAAGTCATTATTGAGAAAGCTCCAGACACAGACGATATAAAAACTGTACCAATAGAGTCTCCCAAAAGCTCAAAAAACAGCTTCGGTAAGGGCGTCTATTTCAGATGGATCCAGCACTCCTTTAGAGATCGAATCCAGCTCATCAGCCGCCGAAAGTGCATCGCTTGCTAGTTTAGATTCCATAGCAACGATGCTAACAGCACCAACAAAGCTTTCATCACCTGATGGAAGCCGGAGAACATCATTGTTATCAGAAAGAGAAGAAGATGCCATGTCCGAGGCCTCAGACATACTATCATCAGAAGTACGAACAATGGAAAAGCGGTGCAAGAAAGGATGGTCGAAAGGAAAGCCTAGGCGTTAAAAATTAGGTTTCAAAAGTGAAATAGAAATCGGAAATTATGAACCGTTTTTTTTTTTTATGATGCCCCTAAAAACCTCAAAAAAAAACAATAGCAATAGCAATAACAACAAGAATAACAATAACAATAATAATAATAATAATAACAAGGATGGTATTTGATGTAAATTAATACAAATCTCACAATTATTTTAGAACTCTAAGATGGAAAAAAACGCATCATACTTTACGGAGTAAAGGAGAAAAGTCCTTTTATCTTCGTTTTTTAAGTCAGTGTTAAAGTAAAACAGTTTATTATCTCCAAGTGAAAATGAAATCTTTTTTAAGTGTGATTATTATTTTAAATTAATTTATTTAAAACGAGTTCATAAATTTATGAATAATAACTGCACCGTAACTGTAATTTTTGTTTCATTTGGCGAGTTACATAGGTTTTTAAACGTCAATGAAAAGCATATCTCCACGTACTGAGTTTAATAAAATTAGAGGTACTCCTAGAAATATTTGCAAATAAATACATATTGATATATAAACTTTTATATATGCGAAGGTATGTCGAAATTTTCTGGAAGTCGAATCATGATACCCATTACAATAGGTATCTTTCTTATGAAATCTACCTAAAATATATAAATTCGAAGCTTATTTTTACCGTTGTTTATTTTTAATTTATTTAAAATATACTCAATCATATTTGAGAATATTAGGTAAATTTTTAATATCTATACTTAGTTTGATAAAAAACCGTATCCTGAATGGTTGCTGCATGACGGTTCACCATTTAATTCTCTGGTCATAAGATATGAACCTCTGCCATTAATATATTTTTTTTTATTTGAGCGTGTTAAAAGGAAACATTCAATACAAATCAATAGAAGACATAAATCATCTCAAGCAATTCAACCATAATCATCAAACGTTCTGTGATATATTGTTAAAAACCAGTCAACAGGGGTTGTTATAGATAAAACTGTTACCCGTAAACCTATTTAGGGGGGGGGGGGTACTTTGAAGTACTTTTCTTAGATGAAAACGTATATGTTTTAAAATTGTAACTAGGTCGTAACAATCGTTAAAACAATATTTACGTGCAAAAAAATGGTTTTATTTTCGTTCGTACATCTTTGGCGGGCAAGTGCACCACGGCGCTCGCATCAAAAATATATCTCCAAAGGTATACCCTTACTACCACCGCCTCGCTCAAATGTAACAATCGAAGTTTGAATGCATTTTAAACTAATTCAACGGTATTTAAACGAATGAAAATAAATTAATGAATTGTTTTGATTCTCTAGTTTCTGAATCCCTATTTAAATTTTCATTTAAGCGATCATCTTTTAATTTTTATTTAAGAGTTAGAATGAACGAAGCAAGAAAAGGCTTGAAAAATTTAGAATGTCTATTGTGTACAAAGTACGCATCCGATAGAACCCAGCTTCTACATCCAAATTCTGTAAGACATTACCTATATTTTCTCCAAAGACCGAAGCTTCATACGTAAAAACTATAAATGTTGGAAATCTTTGCAAAAATAACCGTTTTTAGAATTTTTGCGGGAAATGCATCAATCAAAACGCATAAGGTCACATTTTACAAGTTCTCCAATTTTCTACAACTTTTGTATTAATTCTATTGTCATTGGGGAACGGTTTTCGTTTCATAAGAAAAAAACGAAAAAAATAATTTATTTCAGAAAACATTGTTTAAACAATTGTTATACCTAGTTGTGAGTTTAAAATATGTACGTTTTCATATATGAAACGTACGTCAAAATATCCTGCAATATGTTTCCGGGTAACAATTTTGCCACAAACTCAGGCCTTTTTGAACTCTACTGACCGTGGTCTATGTGTCTTGTTTGTTTCCATTTGAAAGTAGTTAATACTTATATAAATACGAGTATGGCGTTCAGCCTAGTATCTTGTTCTTTACATCGATGTTGATCTCTAACATAATCTTCTTACAGCGAAGTTTTGTTTTATAATCCATTTATATTTATTCCATGCCTTCCCATCTTAAACTGTCCCTTCATGAGATATAACCTAACCTTCTTTCATGATCATATTATTTTTATGCAATTAAAATAAAAATTACAGTATTAATAGTACAACTTCAGTGTTTACATTTTCAAATTTTTTTGATTCTTAATTCTAGTGATTTTTAGTGTATTTAAAAAATGATAGTACTTACAGAAGTATAGAAAATATTCGATAAAATATATTGAAATAAATCATTTTTATTTAATTTTATCGTAATTATATTACAAATATAATTTTATAATAATATTAAAGATGGTTATAAGAACAAATATATACATGTATATAATATTCTGGATATTTTATTTGGCTAAAATTATTAACTTAAATAATCGTATTTAATTTCGACATAAATTAAAATATATAATCGATATTAAAACCTAACTATGAGTAATAACGACGAACAGAAAAAATGTATGTTTATATACACATAAATATTTAAATAAATTCGCAAATTAAAAATTAATACATTAAAATTATGCTCTAAGTAAAAGATCATAATATTTCAATCAAGCATCATACATAGAATAACTCAACCATAATTAACGATGAAACTTAGACAATGCAAAAAATATATAAATTATTTATCATTAATTAATTTTTGTTTTTATTTTATTTACAAGATGTATTATATGTTTTTTTTTTTTATTTTCAGTCATTTGACTGGTTTGATGCAGCTCTCCAAGATTCCTATCTAGTGCCAGTCGTTTCATTTCGGTATACCGTCTACATCCTACAATTTTAAATATTCCAAACTTGTCTACCTGCCCAATTTCTCCCATCTATATGTCCCTCCAATGTTAAAGCGTTTATTTCAAGATTCCTTAATACGCGGAATATAAGTCTGTCTCTTGTTTTAACTATATTTTTCCAAATGCTTCTCTCTTCATCAATTTGCCGCAACACCTCTTCATTTGTCACTTTATCCAACCATCTGATTTTTAATATTCTCCTATAAAACCACATTTCAAAAGCTTCTAATCATTTCTTCTCAGTTACTCCGATCGTTCAAGTTTCACTTCCATATAAAGCTACGCTCCAAACATATACTTTCAAAAATGATTTCCTGACGTTTAAATTAATTATTGATGTAAGCAAATTATATTTTTGACTGAAAACTCGTTTCGCCTGTGCTATTCGGCATTTTTTATCGCTTCTGTTTCGTCCATATTTAGTAATTATACTTCCCAAATAACAAAATTCTTCTACCTCCGTAATCTTTTCTCTTCCTATTTTTATATTCAGTGGTCCATCTATATTATTTCTATTACATTTCATTATTTTCGTTTTGTCCTTGTTTATTTTAATGCGGTAGTTCTTGCGTTGGACTTCATCCAGTCCATTCACCATTTCTTCTAAATCTTTTTTCTCGGCAAGAATTACTATTCTTTTCATCACCTTGCACTGTTACTTCGGATCTAAATCGTTCTTTATCATCATTAACTGCTACTTCTATGAAAAGATTAAAAAGTAACGGCGATAGGGAACATCTCTGTAAGATTCCCTTTTTTATAACGGCTTATTGCTTAAGTTCTTCGATTATTACTGTTGCAATTTGGTTTCTTTTTAGGTATTCCTTCATACACTCTTTCGATTTTTGATTTGTATGTCATTTCTCCCGCCATCACGCCCATTCGGTCGCCGTAAAACATAAGACCGAATGTTTTTGCCACAAACAGTTACTGAGCCTCGAATCAGTTTAGCGACCAGTGTTCTAAATAGCTCCTACAGCTAAGCCAATTGCGTGAGCGAACTAAGCATGGTGCCACACACCGTGTCCCACCGCTCACCTGTCATATATTCTAAAATGGGTAGGCGCACCCGTCAGCTACCAAAATATATATTCAATAAATTAAATTTATCACGTCAAGACAGCAATTCCCTACCACGACTAGGTCGCTGAATGGCAGCAAGTACCTGTCCTCCAATATTAAAGCGCTTGGAACTTTAATTGGCTGATGGGCAGCCATAACTCTCGGGTAGCTTCCTACAGCAGTGAGGTAGGAATCTTTGCCTTAAATAAACTTCTGATGCCGGTTGAACAAAGCAACGGCATCAAGGTACACCCACACGATCCGACAATGCGGCTCACGCCACATTGTCTAGGCGCTTATGAGTGGCCAATTTTCCCCTTGACCTCTAAGTTTTAGGGTGGCCTGAGTTCTGGCTCCCCCAAGAGCTGGACAATTAAAAATCATATGTTCGTTCGATTGGATCTCGCCGCAGTCGCACAGCTCATCAGCTGTCAGGCGGAACCAAAACAAATATTGGTTCAAGTTTGCGTGGTTGGAGAGCACCTGGGTACTCGTTGCCCTTAAAAACAAAGGAGAGGCATACCATCCCCCCAAGTCCTGTATAAATCTAACAAGGACCTTCTCTTAGTCGTAGTGCGCCATTCTTGATGTCACGCATCCATCACGAGGCTGTAAAGCCTCCTCCTCAGGGGGGAGATGGGCAACTGAACGAAATTTAGAACCGGTGCATTGTGGTCACCGATCCGCTCCGGTACAGGCCAGGCTCGAAACCGCATCCCAAATACCTCGGCCTCCCTGCCTCTTCACAACTTTCACATGGCCACCCGAACTTTCACCAGTAAATCAATTGTGAGAGCCTTTCCCAATACGGTGGTAGCCTCATAGGAGGTTGTTTTCAAAACACCAGTGAATACTATTAATGCTCTGCGCTGGCCATACCTTAAATTCTGAATAAGTGCTCTATTTCTGTCCAACCTATGCGCTCAAATGGACGCAACATAACAGTCCATCCTTTCGAAGACATCTCGGTAAACCATGTACAAATGACGGCCCAACAGCCCGTAATCCTTCCGAGCAATCCTCCTAAGCTTATGCATCACAGACACGGCGCCCGCCGCTACATGCCTAATGTGATTGCTAAACAGCAACTTCTCATCAAACAAAATACCTAGGAACTTATGAACCCTAACTCGGCTGATCACACAGCCTTTATACTTAATACTGGGGTTACGACACTATGATAATTTGTCTGCACCCTTAAGAAGCATAAACTTCGTCTTGGCACAAACTCTTTAAATTTTGAATGTCCATTCATTCCTCTGCAGTTGACAAGGCCGCTTGCACCCGGTCTTTTAGCTGCGGTCATGAGTTACAATGAACTAACAGGAGACAGTCATCGGCGAAAGCCTGGGCCATGACCCCTTTCAGGAATGTCGTCCCAAAAATCGGTCGAGTACCTCGTTCCACGGCAAGGACCGAGAACGGAGCCCTGCAGGCTTCCCCTGGTGACGGAACTTTCCACAACTAGGTGCGCATCCTTAAACAGAGCCGTACGATCAGACATGGTCACGTACTACAGCCTGCAGGACTACGGAAACATTGTGGCTTTCCAACTCACACAGGACAGAACCCCAATACAAGGAAGGAAATGCTGCCTCTATGTCAATAAAAATTGCCATAATACATTTACAGTCGGCGCTTTCCACTTCGGTTAGAGTATTTAAGATGCAATCCTCGGTGCCAACCCCTTTCATGAAGCCATACTGGCCTCGATTTAGAATACAGCTCATATCGATGCTTTCCCAGAGCCTTTCCACAACTAGCCTTTCAAGCGACTTGCCGATTACCGACAAGAGGCTGATGGGTCGATAACTGCTGACCTCACTCAGATCCTTTCCTGATTTTAAGAGCACCCTCACCAAAGCCACCTTCCAACAATTCGGAAAGCAACCCCAGCTTAGGCACCCCGAGAACAATCTGCCAAGCGGCTCTCTTATGACAGTCAGCAGATGATAGAAAATATTCGGGTCAAGTTGGTTAATCCTCGGTGCCACTCTTTCAATTTGCTTAGCCCGTAGGCAAAGTGGTGAACTCCCGTGATCACCCCGATTGCATCCCCGGAGATAGTCCGGTAGGCCGATGCGACCGCAATCGCCATTGTTCGTTAGAAGGATATCACCAACCCAGCCTAAACCGTTATGTCTAAACCGTTACTCTATGCCGGTACTGAATACAATAATGCTGACGTAGCCACTGAGAGAATAAGTTTCCTTCTACTTGGTTTTGAGCCTTTCTTAGCAGGTAAAGGCTTCTTTATACTAACCGTTAACTTTTTTGCCCTGGCGCTAGCTCCCCTGACTTGGGTGGTGAAACTCTCCGTCCTCTTTACCCACAACTCCCAGTTTTTTTCTGCTCTCTTCTCATTGATTTTTCCCTTCTTTTGATCTAATAATTTTGCTAGATTTTTATCCAAAAATCCACAGTATCAATAATTTCTATATTATGATTGTTCCTGTATTATAGTAGATGGGAGATAAACAATGAAAGTCCTTCGATTTAAAGGATAAAAGAAAATTTATCGTGACAGATTCAAATAAAACAGGCTAGTTATTTTTCTTTTGTATTATTAATAAATATACTTACATTATTATCACCTACAAATGTATTTCTTTAAAATACCGAAGGATTAAAGAAAACTGAATTCTATTTAACCATGTAGCATTTATTATTAACATATTTAATATAATAAGTTTTTTTTTTGCTTTTTACGTCAACTAAATTTTATTTTCATGTCTAGGCAACTTAATTTATGATTAAAAAAGGAAGAAAAAACATTTTTACGGCGCTAAAATCGATCTAGGTTTAACAAAATGTAAATGGCATAATGTAATACTAGTAAAGAATTATATTTTACCCTTTTTTTTATTAATAAAACATCTTATTTTTACCTTTAAAAGAAGAAATGATATCTGTTTGATTATCGCTTAAAGTTAAAATTTTAAATTAAACTTATTACCAAATTCTTAAAAATATTGCGTTGGAATTGGTAAGTAGTTATAAAAATTTAAAAAAAATTCCAAACTTTTCAAAATTGTGTTATATTATTACAACTACCACAGTTTGCGGGACAACGACTTATTTAGTGTTCGGAATAACAAAATAAGTTTAGCATCGACCTTATATCTCGAGGGGTCTAAAACTAACTTTATTTCAGTGTTTGTTAAATTCAAATACCAAATAAAAAATTTTGATCCTTTACTTCGTGCCGTTAAATAAACTACGAACAAATAAATTCGATCATACTGGGATCAAACTTTCATTGAAAAATATATAATCTATACTCTTTATTAACCAAAAAGATAGTGGTCACGTAGAAACAAAACGCATCTCAGTCAGTCTTAAAGAAAACTAAATACGCAAACACCGAATGAGGAGTTAAAAGTGAGTGCGACACACAACTTGAACTAAAACTAAAACACACAAAACATAAACCGTAACATAACTAGTAAAGAATTAACAAAAACAAAGAAACAAGAATAGAGACAAAAGAGACAAAGGAAGGCTAGCCGGAACTAAACCCCTTCCGCTAACCTTTCTTTTGCTAGATAAACCGTGAATTCCTTAACAAATTCAGCACTGATCAAAGAATATCCAGTCGACAAATGATCTCGTTACGCTTCTAACCATATTTCATACCCTCACATAGCACATGAAAAGCAACATCTAACACCCCGCACTGCGGGCATAAACCCGTAACAACCAGGCCAAATCTTGCCAGCTTACCCCGAAAAGCGCATGTATCGTACGGGAATCTTCTTTAAACCTCCTTTATCTTAATAATAGAATTTTCATAAAAATATTTTTAACAAAATAAAATCGAAATCAAATAACGCCACACAATAAGTAATGGTTTTTTTTTAACATATCAATTTTAGTTCTAGCACCAAATTAAAATTAATAAATGAATTATTTAATCTTTTATTTAAATGGTTTTTTAATAAATTTTTGTCAGCGTTATCGATTAATAATTTTCTTATTGTGATCTTTGGATTTATTAATTCTTCTTATTTTTGTAGTTTCAACAGGTAATATATTAAAAATCAGAATTTTCAGTATTAAACGATAACATTCTGTATTCGTAAGTTAGTAGCTTACCATCATAGTTAACACTTATACATGATATTAAGAACTTCGTAAATCGCACAGAGCTCAGCCAAAAAAAAGAAACAACCTCTGTGTTTATTAATAAAAAAATGCTAGTGTAATCTAAAACGCCAAACGTATAGTTTCCTAAATATTTCAGGTTCTGAAAAGTTCAAGAAATTCGGCCGTTAGTAAAACTGTAGTTGAAGTGGTCCATGATATGAACACGTTCCACTCTGTAAATGATTTAATTAAATAATTATAAAAGATACATAGAAAGTTTTATTAATATATTATTTTCACGCTTGTGCGAATAATACTGAAAAATAAAAATTAAAAGTTGTTCAGTTTATAAAAACCATAAATGTATAGTAATTTCTTCAGAGCAACAATATTGTCAGCACAGGTCTAGAAACTCTTTGAGTGATCTAAAGTATGTCGGTTTCAGAACGGTACTTATATCAACAGGGGATCATCAACTAGCTAAAATAGTAGAATCATTACTACAGAACAGGCGTTTTTATGTTAGCTTCGAAGGAAAGAAAAGTCGCTGGAGAAACCAGAGGAATGGACTGCCCCAGAGCAGTGTGCTATCACCCTTACCACTGTATCACTGTATACCAACGATCGACCTATCTTCCCCGAGGCTGAGCATTTCCTGTATGCGGACGACCTTGCCTTGGCTGTTCAAGACCGAACTTTTCCAGAAGTTGATAAGAGACTTACCGCAGCCCTAAATGGTTTAACTGAGTATTATAAAGCAAATTCCTTAAAAACAAATCCAGCAAAAACAATTGTATGCGCCTACCATCTGAAAACCAGGGAAGCAAAAAGACGATTGAATGTTACATGGAACGATCAGCAGCTGGAACACTCAGAAGCGCCAAAGCACCTTGGAGTTATATTAGACAGATCACTTACGTATAGGGCTCACTGTCAAAGCACAATGTTGTAAGTAAATACGAGGAACAATCTACTGAGGAAACTCCAAAGCAATAAATGGGGTGCTAAGCCAACCGTCCTGTCGACGACAGCTAGAGCTTTGTGCTATTCAACAGGCGAATATGCATTTCCTGTGTGGAACAGATCAACACATACAAAAAAGGTTGATATAGCTCTGAACGAGACTTGTCGTTTAATAACGGGATGTATGAAACCCACTCCTATTGAAAAGTTGCGCCGAGCGGCGGGCATGGAGGAACCTGGAATACGTCGAGCTGAAGCCGAGTACATTGAACGGTTCAGACAATCTTTCGATACACGACATACAATGTACCAGATGGAGCAACCACCCCCTCCGAGACTGAAATCGTGAAAAGGGATTTTTGAACTCTACATCTATCGAGCCCCCTCCATGGTTCCCAAAAAGGGCCCCAACACCTCCAGGACATGATCTGGACTGGCAAACGTGAGTACTTTAAACCAGCTTCGAACTGGGGTTGCACCAACCAGAGTTAACCGCGCTAGATGGCGTCAAATAGAGCTTAACGGCCTGAACTGCGAGTGCGGTGAGATTCAGGTTTCTGAACATCTCCTAAAGTGCACCCTCTGCCCGACCAAATGCACACTAGAAGATCTGTTGCACGGAAATGCTTCTTGTGTTTCCGTAGCACAATATTGGTCGCAAAGGTTTTAATGTCTCATCACTCGGACACGAAGAAGTAAAGTAAGTTCAGAACGGTCGGCCTCGATCTTAAAAATAGCAGTTACAGCCGATTACCCGTTCTTTGTACGGGTAAAAAAAATTTGACACATTTTTAATGTTACCGGACAAACACCTCGAAGAGGTGACCGTAATTTGTTGATAATGTTTTTATTTTTTTTATTTTATATTTAATCAAGTTAGTTTAATCAAGATAGGTGCAGCTAGTCGCGTCCCACATACTCTTACAGAGGCAGTGGCTGTGTTGATCGAGCCTCCGCACCGTGGTATAACGTCGCACCTTGAAAGCTTCTTTTCTCGATATCAAAATGAGATATCAAAAAAGACTTTTTCGTAGAAAACTTAATTTCAAATACTACTGGTGGTCCCCAAATTCTATTTAACCACCATTTTGAACACAGTGAAGTTGAATATCGGCAAAAAACATAATCCAGTTGTTACAGCATTCCATTAAAAAGGCCACCTTCTTAAAATAGTAAACTATTTCGTAACGGTAATAGTCTTATTTTCTTTCTAGGAATAAAAATTATATTCAAACAAAATTTTGGCTCAAACTGTTGAGTAGTTTTTTGCATAAAATCGTCATAGACAGCACTCTACATATATATCATATTTTTACACATTTTAAGAAAACTTATCCAATAATTTCTATTCCTAGGCATGATTTTTTGTCTTAAATTATACATTTAAGAAAACTTATACGTAACTATTTGGAAATATTTCGTAATAAAACCATAAATTTTATGTATGAATTCGTTAAACAAGCTAATAGTAAACATTATAATCTTAAATTTATTTAAATTAATAATAATAATAATAAAAGTTAATTAATTCGAAAAATTAATACGTAAATTTATTAACATCAGTTACAACAAAATCTATTAAATAATAACTGCACATTAATATTCATATTAACTGGTGCAGTTATTAAATAAACATCTGTTAAATTAATTTATAAAAATTGAATAAATTATAATAAAATAAAAGTAATAATAATAATAACAATAATAATTTTGCTCAGAAAAAGCTGTGTATGATATACCGCATGAAATTGCAGAAACTAAACAGAAATTTTACGCCGATCAGCTGTTAAATTTTTTTTTTTTTATCCCTCCAGGCCCACAGTTAGGTATTGCTTCAGAGGATGAAATGAATGATAAGTAACATGTGAAAATGCCATGCTTGACCGTGATTCCAACCCTGGACCTCTGGATGAAAGGCCGAGACGCTACCACTCGCCCCACAGTGGCCGGCGTTATAATTAAACGTAGCCGTTATAACCAAACGACTGTAGAAGGAATTGATATGATTGAAGTAATTTCCGATAATGGTTAAATCCTTTTTTAAAAATAACAAACATCTCGTGTTAAGCTTATTAAAATAATTTGAGGAATGAAGTAGTTTTTCTTTGTTATCGTTACTTATCCGAAAATACTATTTCATATCGATATGATATACGGTTGTATTAATGTCGATTTGTCTCCATGTTTTTTATTATTAATTTATTCCGTACTGTTAATACTATTTTAAGATTAGGTCCCTAGTCTACCTTAAGTTGTGAATGTGAAAATTTAATGAAAATTTGTTGAGTCGTCTTGTTACACTCAATTTAAGGTAGAAAAAATTTGGTGATAATGAAATGTAGATTGGGGTTCAAAAACCTGAAGAAAAGGTGTCAGATGAATCGGTGGAATTTAGAGAAGCTTGAGGATGAGGAGGTAAAGAAGATTTTTGAGGAGGACATCGCAAGAGGTCTGAGTAAAAAAGATAAGGTAGAAAATGTAGAAGAAGAATGGGAGAATGTTAAAAAGGAAATTCTTAAATCAGCAGAAGCAAACTTAGGCGGAATAAAGAGAACTGGTAGAAAACCTTGGGTTTCAGACGATATATTGCAGCTGATGGATGAACGTAGAAAATATAAGAATGCTAGTGATGAAGAAAGTAAAAGGAACTATCGGCAATTAAGAAATGCTATAAACAGGAAGTGCAAACTGGTGAAAGAAGAGTGGATTAAAGAAAAGTGTTCAGAAGTGGAAAGAGAAATGAACATTGGTAAAATAGACGTATAGTATAGGCATACAGGAAAGTTAAGGAAAATTTTGGGGTACATAAATTAAAATGTAATAACGTGTTAAACAAAGATGGAACACCAATATATAATACGAAAGGTAAAGTCGATAGATGGGTGGAATATATTGAAGAGTTATACGGAGGAAATGAATTAGAAAATGGTGTTATAGAGGAAGAAGAGGAAGTTGAGGAGGATGAAATGGGAGAAACAATACTGAGATCTGAATTTAAGAGAGCATTAAAAGATTTAAATGGCAGAAAGACTCCTGGAATAGACGGAATACCTGTAGAATTACTGCGCAGTGCAGGTGAGGAAGCGATTGATAGATTATACAAACTGGTGTGTAATATTTATGAAAATGGGGAATTTCCATCAGACTTCAAAAAAAGTGTTATAGTTATGATACCAAAGAAAGCAGGGGCAGATAAATGTGAAGAATACAGAACAATTAGTTTAACTAGTCATGCATCAAAAATCTTAACTAGAATTTTATACAGAAGAATTGAGAGGAGAATGGAAGGAGTGTTAGGAGAAGACCAATTTGGTTTCAGGAAAAGTATAGGGACAAGGGAAGCAATTTTAGGCCTCAGATTAATAGTAGAA
Organism: Lycorma delicatula; assembly: GCF_047948215.1. Lineage (NCBI taxonomy): Eukaryota > Metazoa > Arthropoda > Insecta > Hemiptera > Fulgoridae > Lycorma > Lycorma delicatula. The sequence goes on along the minus strand of NC_134465.1, from coordinate 23,221,766 downwards.
GGAAGATTAAAGAAACACAAACCAACATACTTGGCGTTTATAGACCTAGAAAAGGCTTTCGATAACGTAGACTGGAATAAAATGTTCAGCATTTTAAAAAAATTAGGGTTCAAATACAGAAATAGAAGAACAATTGCTAACATGTATAGGAACCAAACAGCAACAATAACAATTGAAGAACATAAGAAAGAAGCCCTAATAAGAAAGGGAGTCCGACAAGGATGTTCCCTATCGCCGTTACTTTTTAATCTTTACATGGAACTAGCAGTTAATGATGTTAAAGAACAATTTAGATTCGGAGTAACAGTACAAGGTGAAAAGATAAAGATGCTACGATTTGCTGATGATATAGTAATTCTAGCCGAGAGTAAAAAGGATTTAGAAGAAACAATGAACGGCATAGATGAAGTCCTACGCAAAAACTATCGCATGAAAATAAACAAGAACAAAACAAAAGTAATGAAATGTAGTAGAAATAACAAAGATGGACCACTGAATGTGAAAATAGGAGGAGAAAAGATTATGGAGGTAGAAGAATTTTGTTATTTGGGAAGTAAAATTACTAAAGATGGACGAAGCAGGAGCGATATAAAATGCCGAATAGCACAAGCTAAACGAGCCTTCAGTAAGAAATATAATTTGTTTACATCAAAAATGAATTTAAATGTCAGGAAAAGATTTTTGAAAGTGTATGTTTGGAGTGTCGCTTTATATGGAAGTGAAACTTGGACAATCGGAGTATCTGAGAAGAAAAGATTAGAAGCTTTTGAAATGTGGTGCTATAGGAGAATGTTAAAAATCAGATGGGTGGTTAAAGTGACAAATGAAGAGGTATTGCGGCAAATAGATGAAGAAAGTAGCATTTGGAAAAATATAGTTAAAAGAAGAAACAGACTTATAGGCCACATACTAAGGCATCCTGGAATAGTCGCTTTAATATTGGAAGGACAGGTAGAAGGGAAAAATTGTGTAGGCAGGCCACGTTTGGAGTATGTAAAACAAATTGTTGGGGATGTAGGATGTAGAGGGTATACTGAAATGAAACGACTAGTACTAGATAGGGAATCTTGGAGAGCTGCATCAAACCAGTCAAATGACTGAAGACAAAAAAAAAAAAGTCTACCTTAATGTTGTTCGGGGTTTTCAGGTAGCGTTACCTACTTTAAGGATCAGATAAATGAATAGGTATGTATTTTTTATGTTGAGTGTGCAGTGTTGCATTTTTCATATACACTTATGCAGCGAGTCACAGTGGTGAGTGACTTGAGAAGTTTTCAAAACGAATCAGAAAAAATTAACGAAAATTCGGTCTTCTTGCGCAGAACTGCGAAGTAGCTTTTATTTGGTTAATGCTAATATTCCTAGACGGGCACTGTTTTAAATCATCTTATTAATGTAATTCTGTGGATTTCTGATAGAAATTTGTCTGTTTATTATCATAATAAAAAGGATAATTGGATACAACCATTCAAAAAAAAAAAAAAACGGGTAAGGAAACATAAATAAACAGTTAAAAATTCGTTTATTAAAAAAATTTTATTAGGACAATATATAGCAAATTACATTACACAGTCACCGGTATATTTTTTGTACTTGTTGCTTGATTGAAAAAGCTTTTCTAGAAACACACCATTATATTATAATTTCGTAACTAAAATATATTTTAACTGTACTGTACTGTATTTTTTCAACAAATTTGTATGCTTAAAATCAAATTTTGATTGTTAAATAACATTTTTCATTAAAATTTTGTCATTTTTTTTAAATATATTTTTTGCAAAAATCCATTTACAAAAAAATTAATTTACCTAAAATAATAAAATAATAAATAAAAACATTTTTACCATAATAAGTAACAAATAAGTCTTTAACGCTAGGTCCAATCGCTGGATCAAAGTATACCCGAGCTCTGTTCTCCCGATATGCATAACAATGTCCTAAACTTAATGACCCTGTCTAAAGAAATAAGTAAATTATAATTCATCTTGTACTTGTCTAATATTAAACGGTAACTTTAATTTTTCTTTAATATCTGATAACGAAGACCAAAAATTTAAACCGGCTAAATCATTTCTGACAACCGGAAATGCTTTATCGTATGATAATATTTCCAAATATCGGATTTTATTTCCATTTTCCAAAACTGTAGGTATTTGCTCGTTATTAAAAAATTCTGGTTTTCTGAAAAAATAAAATAATAAAAATAAAAATAAATAAAATAAACAAAAATAAAATAATAAAATTAAATTAAATGAGAAAATAATCGTACATTTTAATGACACATAATTTTTGAAAGAATGAATGAAACATTGCGGAAAGGAAGAAAATTAGGCAGAGTAAATTATTAGTTAAACTAATAAGCTTCATATTAACCAAATCGTTTAAAAAGAAAAAAAACTGTAATTTTATTGATAAACACAAATGTTGCACCTTTTTTTAAGTAAAATTTTAATGTAAATTAAACTACTAAAACATTTATTTTAAATCGTTTATTCTTTTTTTTTCAACACCTTTGTTATTAGCTAGCCGGTCAGGGTTCCGCTCCCTACAGCCCCACTATCATTACCCTCATGCTTATGAAAATAATACTGATAAAATAACAATTAATTGTGTATTTAATTTAGATCAACAGTTTGGTCAACAAAGACTCGAAACTTTGAGCGATCTGAAGTATGCGAGTTCCTGAATAGCGGGCCATTATTTTAAAGATAGTAGTTATAGCTGGTCACTCGTACGAAGGACGGGTAAAAAGGTAGTTTTTTGGTTCTTAGCGTAACAAAAACACCACGAGGAGGTTGCCCTGAAATTTCGATTTTTTTTTTTCTTTTTTAGTCAAGTACCCAGAAGCAGATGCACCCAGTCGCGTCGCAAACATAGTAACAATGGCAGCTAGTTGAGCGCTGTACCGTACACCGTCACACGTTCAAAGGTTGATTTTCAAAAGATATATAAAAAAAAATTATAATTAATTTCAAATACTGCAAGTGGTCACTAAATTCGATTTGATTAACAGTCGGCGTAGTAAAGTTGAAAATCGACAATGAATGTAATTCGGTTGTTACCGCAAGTCATTAAAACAACCACTATCTTAAAACAGTGAAACATTTCGTAACGTCAATAATTGTGTATTCTTTTTTCTTGTTATAAAATTTTAGCTCAATCGGTTGAGTAGTTCTAGCGTAAAAGAGTAATAGATTCAGATATACCACTAGATATATATATATATATACACGAGTTAACACTAAATCCAAAAACCAGAAAGTGATTCAGTGAAAAGATTAATTTTTGTCTTAGAATTGTTTTCCTTAACAATAAAACAATAAAGGAATGATTGTTAATTTTATCTTATATATATGTATATATATATATATATATATATACAGGGTGTCCCATATAAAACGCAACCCATCAATCACTCATCCATGAAATTTCAAAAGTCAAGCTTACTCCCTTACTCGTTACTGAAATGGACTCGTCCAACATCTGAACATCGCGGCGACGCAGTAGAACAAGAAACACAAAAGATCTGCGTCAGTGTTGAATACAGATACAGTCACTGAAATCAAAGACCGTTAAATAAATCGATCAGACGTTTGTCTGCTGAAATTAATTTGTCTAAATCGACTGTTCATCGGGCGACCAAACGATTACAATTACGACCTTATCGCATTCAAACGGTTCATCGACTTCTTGAGCACGACAAAGAAAAACGTCTACAATATTGTCAACGGTTCCGTCGATTTCTGCGTGAGGGAATGAATGTTATGGATTGTTATTTTTCACAGATGAAGCACGGTTTCATTTGGATGGCTACGTAAACAGCTACGTAAAAGGTTGGGTTGCGTTTTATATGGGACACTCTGTATAATTAAAAATATTACCTTTATTAATCTGTTGGGTTAACCGATCAACTATACTATCTTATACATTAAATATACTACGTTTCACTTAGAATTCTCTAAGCTTCTTCAGGTATTTTTAACTAAAATATGTCTTGTTATAATTAATTCTATCCAATCAAGAGGAAAATAAATTTAAATAAGGTACATTTAAGTTAATATTCATGTACATATATGTGAATATATATATATCAGATAAAATTAACAATCATTCATTTATTGTTAAGGGAAAACAATACAAAGACAAATATTTATCTTTTCACTGAATAAATGTTTTGGTTTTTTGATTTAATGTTAACTAGTTCATGTATTTTCTGTAATAACTAGGTTTTTATATATTTAAAATAAAATTAGATTTTTTAACGATAACATGATTAAATGTTTTTTTCTAATAATGGAGAAATGTGGCATAACTCCTAATAAAATTGAGAAAAGTCTTCTTTTATATTATAGAAATACACATTAAAAAAAAAACCGGGTGTTGAACTGGAGTTTACTACTGCAAAGAAAAGCACATAGTTGATTCTGACTGAAATGAGGAACGAGTATGATGGAGTATTCCAGGAACTTTGGTAGATGGATTACAAAATACGGCTAGAGCTGCAAAGAACTTTCTCAGAAAAAATGGAAATTTTAACTCAATCAGCGTATCCATGTTTTTTTTAATTATGTTTAAGCTTTTTTTTTCTGTTTAGACTCCGGAAATCACCGTCAGATATTACTACAGAGGAGGAATGAAGATGATAATACGTATGAGTATCCAAACCAAAACACCAAACAAAACAACCGGGTTGGTGTAGTGGTAAACGCGTCTTCCCAAATAAACTGAGTTGGAAGTCGAGAGTTCCAGCGTTCAATTCCTAGTAAAGTCAGTTATTTTTATATGGATTTGAATACTAGATCGTGGATACCGGTGTTCTTTGGCGGTTGGGTTTCAATTAACCACACATTTTAGGAATGGTCGACCTGAGACTGTACAAACTACATTTCATTTACAGTCATATTTATCATCCTCATTCTTCCTCTGAAGTATTATCTGAACGGTAGTTATCGGAGGCTAAACAGGAAAAAGAAAAAGAACCACCAAAAAACACCGGTATCCACCATCTATTATTAAAATCTGTATAAACGTCACTGCCTTTACTAGGACTTGAACGCTGGAACTCTCGACTTCCAAATCAACTGATTTGGGAAGGCGTTCACCACTACACCAACCCGGTGGTGGGTTATGTTTAAGCCTTACCTATTTTTAAACTTATCACTCATAGAAAAATGAATAAATTTTATTGTTTCTTTTTCTTTTTTTAGAGATAGTTTATCTAATGATTTCATGGTCATTTTTCTACAGATAACTTAAATTACAGAATTTTTAATTAAAAAATTACGTATCTGTAAAATATATATTTTTCATTTGTTTTTTAACAAACAACCGATCTTTGTGTTGGAGTGGCAGCGTCTCGGCATTTCATCTTGGAGTCCCGAGTTCAAATCTCGGTCAGGTATGGATGGAATTTTTAATACGCTGCAAAATTTCCATATTTTCACGTACAAGCTTCTCTGAAAGCTTCTGTGATGAAATAATGTATCAAATAAAAAACAATATCGATCTATTATTTGTAATGGTATATATAGACTATGTTATTGTATGTTTAATTATATTTCCACAAAAATTCAAGAAAATTAGTTGGGAAAACAGGATAAAAATCATAATACAGTTCCCCAGAGAACCTAATCTCAAGCTCTGAACTAGTTTATCAACGTCGTTTTTGGGGGTTTTTTTTAATTCATTTCTTTAGTAATATACCAAAAATACAGGTTTTTGCCGTTGCGATTCTGGTTGTTTTTCATATTGAGTAGTTCTGTTTTTATAGACTTATTCGCATTTAAAACTAAAAAATGTAATTAAAAATGAATTTAAATAATAACATTAGAAATAAGCTTCATAAAATAACGTTTATAGATTCTTTAAGTATGAATTTTTTATGTCAACACAAAATTCAAGATGTGTAACTTGTAATTAATTCGTTTTGTGTTAAATTTCTTTTAAAACTCAAAATCTTAGAATTAAACGAAAATTAATTATTATATACATTTTTTTTTTGCCTACGAGCTAAAGTTTATTTTTGTTTGAGATCGTTTACGTAGAATATATCAAAATTCATTACGTTCCCGTACTCTTATTTATCGATAAAAATCCGTAAGTACAAAAAAACGTTTACACCAGACTTCCTTAATAATTACAAAACTAAAAAAGATAACATTGCGCCTGAGTTAAAGGAAGGAAAGTCCAACGAATCTACCGCCACAGCGTTCAAGATCAGATGATACAATAATGAGCGTGCGCATCCGTTATTTTGTGGTGAAATTGGCGCTTTCGGGAACGCTATAAAATTTGAAACCGCAGCAAATTGTAAATTTCATTTCATCTGTGAAATATTTGCTGATATCTGCAATAATATTTCCTAAAAACTTGATTGAATGAATGAAAAATTATGAAATAAATGACAGTTTTGTGAAAATACATCGATATTTTAACGTGAGGAAGGTTCAAGCTTACCGGAAAGGAAAACGAGTAGAAAATGTGCTTCAAAAGGAATCGAATTAGCCCAAAATTTCTGAGACTGAAAAAATACATGATAAAAAAAAATGTCGGTGGCAGTTTATAGATTACATAAGAAAACTTAATTGGCTTCTACCTGCACCGATTTTTGCTCATAAATTCATTTCTAACAGCTAACAGCCAAGTGAAAAATTCTAAACCAAAAAGATCTATGCAGCTTTCACTCCCTTTTCGTTTTAAAATCAGTTTATTACATTTATAATGAACGAAAAGAATATAAATTACCAGATGATGATAAGAAACAATATGTAGATTAACCCGTTTGAGTGGCAGGTAACAAACGAAAGATTATTATAAAATTCTGGAATATATAAATCAGGAATTATTATTATTACTTTAATTCAATAACTATAATACAAATCAGAAAATATATTGTATGTAACAATTCGATAAATAAATGTTTTTAAAAATTCTAACAATCAAGAGAGCTAAGTGCAAAAGTAAATTAAAAAATAAAATTCACCTTAACATTGAATCTAGCAATTACTTAAAAAGACTATTTCTTAAAAATACGCACATACTTCTCGTATGTAGTAAACATTCTTTAACATAAATACACTATTACCTAAGGAAGAAAAAAAATAAATTTTAGAACTTCTTTGTATAATACAATAGTTACAGAACATCGTACAAATTTTATACCCGTTTAAGTTTATTAAATCTTTCCATTTTAAAATGTATGTATAAACACATTTATTAGTATCAAATAATAAACCTATAAAATCAAATACATAAAATTTACTGTAAGGTAACTTAATTTTTCTTGAAAATATTATTCGATTAGTATAAAATATATAGAAACGTATAAAAAGGTTTGCCAAACGATCGCTAAAATTCATTGTAAATTAAGATTCCCTAAGAAAAATGATTACAGAATATTTTATTTGAAATCTAAACAGAGACATTTACTGTTAAACAATCATGATTACTTAAAAAGCATTTATAAAAAAAGGATAGTTTTTTTCCCAGGAAAGTCGTACGACTGCGGATTGTTTCTGGTGCACGACTTACAAAACACATAAACACAAAATTAAAAATATTTATCATTTTATTTAAAAATAATATTTTTTCGTTTATTTAATTCAATATTTCTAACTAAAGCGCGCGCGCGCATACCATATTTAATTCGTGTGGGTGTGGCGGTACTAGCGGCGACGGTCGGCACTAATGTAATTTCACAACTTACATAGAACAGATTTATCTTGTGCGGTAACGCAGTATGCTCACTGAATTACTAATTTAGAGAATTTTTTGGTGTAAGATGCGATTTTACAGGAATATTTTTTCCAAATATTGTTATTTTTTAATTGTTAACAAATTTCTGTAAGAAAAATATAACTTTAACTAGGCGAAATAAATTTTTTCTATTGTATTTTTTTTTTGTCTTCAGTCATTTGACTGGTTAGATGCAGCTCTCCAAGATTCCCTATCTAGTGCTAGTCGTTTCATTTCAGTATACCCTCTACATCCTACATCCCCAACAATTTGTTTTACATACTCCAAACGTGGCCTGCCTACACAATTTTTCCCTTCTACCTGTCCTTCCAATATTAAAGCGACTATTCCAGGATGCCTTAGTATATGTCCTATAAGTCTGTCTCTTCTTTTAACTATATTTTTCCAAATGCTTCTTTCTTCATCTATTTGCCGCAATACCCCTTCATTTGTCACTTTATCCACCCATCTGATTTTTAACATTCTCCTATAGCACCACATTTCAAAAGCTTCTAATCTTTTCTTCTCAGATACTCCGATTGTCCAAGTTTCACTTCCATATAAAGCGACACTCCAAACATACACTTTCAAAAATCTTTTCCTGACATTTAAATTAATTTTTGATGTAAAAAAATTATATTTCTTACTGAAGGCCCGTTTAGCTTGTGCTATTCGGCATTTTATATCGCTCCTGCTTCGTCCATGTTTAGTAATTTTACTTCCCAAATAACAAAAATCTTCTACCTCCATAATCTTTTCTCCTCCTATTTTCACATTCAGTGGTCCATCTTTGTTATTTCTACTACATTTCATTACTTTTGTTTTGTTCTTGTTTATTTTCATGCGATAGTTCTTGCGTAGGACTTCATCTATGCCGTTCATTGTTTCTTCTAAATCCTTTTTACTCTCGGCTAGAATTACTATATCATCAGGAAATCGTAGCATCTTTATCTTTTCACCTTGTACTGTTACTCCGAATCTAAATTGTTCTTTAACATCATTAACTGCAAGTTCCATGTAAAGATTAAAAAGTAACGGAGATAGGGAACATCCTTGTCGGACTCCCTTTCTTATTAGGGCTTCTTTCTTATGTTCTTCAATTGTTATTGTTGCTCTATTGTATTACTAATACAATAGACATGTATTTACTAGCAATACTTACCAGTATTTTTTATATATTTAAATATATTTGGCTAGATAAATATGTTTTACTCTCATGAAGCCAATTAATTATAAAAAATAGAAAATGTAATAACTTAAAAATGTGTAATAATATTTACCCTGTTTTTACAAATGAAAGCCATATATTGATCATTCTTTTACTCATGTCACGATCATTTTGTGTCTGATCCATTTTAAGGATTTCTGAATTCAAAATGTAACCAGAATCATCTGCATGACAAACTCCTGTAAGTACATAAATTTATATAACAAAACGAATAAAAAATCAAATAATAATATTATAATCGTATTAGTCGTAATATTAAAACTAATTCCCTACCATGCAAGTTACTATCATTTACACGACAGTATAATCATTATTTAGAAAAACTTGAAATTTAAATTTATTAGAAATATTTTGTATGCTTTTTTTAATGTCTTACGATAGTTTTTAAATGAAAAAATATCAATACACGCATACGAACAGAGTAAGAAAGATCTACACACTTTAGAATAAAAATAAGGCATTGAAAGAATTATTTTCTGACTCAAATGCTAGAGAAAGTGAAAAATACGCTTCCTCCATACAAAATTATTCTTCAATAACTGGCAATGTACTAATGATATCTGTTTACGATAAGTAGGCAGAGTAGCACATTTTTTTTATTTAATCACTATCCAATCACGTGCACCGATACGCATATGCACCGCTCTTATGCTTAAGCAAGATTTACGTCACTGCTACAGTAACGGGAGTAAGGTAACCTCACATCCAATACCAAACTCTAATTATGCACAAATTAATCGGGATTACCTCTCTATTTGTCCAACCACTACTAATACGTAACGTTTTTAATTGTTTATGAAAAGTACTACGATCAAAGTTCTGCTATGCTAAATTACTCACGATTGTTTAATCGTGAATTGTTAGTCAAATTACGATGACATTAAATTGTATTAACACGTTAATGATATACTTATTTCATTTATCTTCAGTTTTCAGTATTTTATTTTGACCGTTCGACTGATATTGGAAAAATCTAACTAAAAAGTAATTGCACTGACACAGAATCTTATAAAAATAATATAGTTTGAAAATTAAAAAAAAAGACGTATATTTTGTTGTCAAAATTCATTACCTTGAAGAATTTCAGTTGAACCGTATTTATTTTATGTCAAATAAATTTGAATTCAAAATTTTAATATATTTTTATGTTGTTATAATATAAATTATTATTGGATAGCTTATCTCACCAAAATCGGTCTCTGTATGAGAGAATGCTTGAGATGCGCTGTATTTTCCTCGATATCCAAAACGGTACAAATAAACAGGAGCTTTCTCTTCATCAGAAACAGCAGCTTGCATTAATGCAGATTGTACAATACCCGATCCAAAAATTCTGTCACCAACCAACTATTATAAAATATATAAGGTACATTATTATTATTATTATTATTGTAATAAAAACATATATTTTTGAAATATTTTCATCTTTTTTTTATTTCCCCGTTCATTCCTATCGTTTAAAATTAATTAAATCCAAAAAAAGATTTTGAAAAAATGAAAATATTCCATAGCATGAATGATTCCTACTAAACTATAAAATATATTAACATCTGGATGTGAATAATGAACGGTCAGAGGAAAAAAAGAGAATAGAAAATTATTAAATATAATTATGCAGAAAGAGGAAAATGAAAAGGGCTGATAAAAAAGGAAAACATTTGAGATTACTGAGAAGTTTTAGAAGGTAAGGAAAAAGAAAACATCTTGGTTGGGGCATACTTTAAGAAAAATTGTGTTCAACAAAGGATGTAACACAAAAACTTTGAAGGAAGGAGAGAAAGAAGAAGAAGAATAGGAATGCTTACAGATATTAGGACCGAAAGAAGTTACAAGGAAACAAAATTCTTAGGGCCAAAGAAAATTAAAGATAAAGAGATCTACAAAAAAATTTAATTTAAATATAGCACACCGAGTATGTAAATATCCTATCACCCACATCACTAAGTTTTGTAACTATTTAAATATAATTTTAAATGATATTTAAAATTGAATTTTTTCAGCCCTATTTCCACAACTGAACCGTGCGTTTTTGTACTAAAATAAAAAATGAAATATCGTTTAACATATTATTACTAAAAAAACCGACCCGTGGATTTCTATCAAAAGGATCACATTAATTGTCAATCCTATGCGAACGATTCGGATTAACAAATTTTGAACGAGATGTAGTTTATCGTTGAACTTTAAAAGATAAAAATCTTTAACGAATACAACAGAAAAAAATGTTTTAAGCAATTCTACTGAATAATTTTCAACCTGTCTACCATCACTGTGACCATATACTGTTACCGTTTATGATTTATTTTCTTTCGTAAAATATAGAATTTCAACAGAAATAACGAAAATTTGTTTTCTCAAATTTTCGTTATTTTTATTGCTTGGGAATTACGAGACCTGACTTTATCCGATAGGTACTTGATCAATAATAAAAGTCATTATTACCCTTATGGATCAAAAAATATGTATTAATCTACAGCCAGATCGTACCACATAACAACCGTGCTACAGGCTGTAATAGACACGTGGAGAACCCAAAGTAGGAAAAGTTATCAGAGATAAAGAAACAAAGAGAAAAAGATGAAAAAGGAAACAACTCGCGGAAGGACCGCAATAGAGACAAACAATTCCATCCAGAAGATAGATCAGTCTAGAAATAAGACGCCTCAGACTAGCAAAAATCCCTTATAGTTATCTTAGATATGACTCAATTTTTCGATGATTAGATCTCACTTTAATTTCACTTTCTTATAACTTCGGCATCGCAGTCGCTATTTCGGCTTTCTGAACAACGATAGGAAACCGAGTCAGTCACGGAACAGTTACAAAGACAAAGAGATTCGTTTCCCCATTGTGCCTAAATAAAAAAGCGATTACCGGTCCGCGCTTCTTGAAGGTGCCATCACTACAAAAAAAATGGAATTGGGACGGAGCTGATTATGCGCAACCTTTCAAATAACATAAAAGGAATAAAGGACAAAGAACTATTTGTCAAAAGCAGGTCTGCCTTTACTGGTAGATAACCAGTTTTACCCTTCATGGTTGCATATTATTGATTTCATCAACTATTTCTATTTTACTAACTTATTTGGTGTTTTTTTATTACGTAGAAAAAAAAACTGTTTTTCCTTCAGAAATTTAAGTCGCTGATTACAATAAATTATAGAATTTATAAAGGAACTACTTCGAAGATTACCACAATATTTCGGTGCGTGGAACTGTACAACTCGATTACAAACCGGGCTATGGTAAAAACCTTCCTACTACCTGTAACACTAATATTAAATATTTATTTTTTATAAAGAAACATATGTATAGTTTAAAAAATAAAACATTAATCTTACCTGTATCAATTCTTTAACACCTTCTGTTATCTTTTTATCCTTTAAGTAATATTTTGTTATTATATCTGTAATATAATTCTTTTTATCTAAAGGAACAGTGTAATTATAATCCAATAAATGTGGAGCATAACTGTACCAATTTTTTTCAAGTTCTTTAAGTAGTTCAGGATTATCGACAAATTCTGAAATTTTGAATAAAATACAAATTATAAAAAAAATTTCAAAATAGAAATATTGTTGTGAAACAATAAATTAATTGATAAACATTCTAATGTTTTTCCTAACAAAAAATTATTTTACCTTATTCCCGGTTTTAAATATTGTACACTAGCGTTTTAAATTCAAATTTCTTAAAATAATAATAATAATTATAATTATAAAACTCAATTTTTTATTCATCATAAATAAATTCTGTCAGTACTATAATTTAAATTCACAAAGATAATTCATATTTTTCTACAAAGTATCCTAATATTTATTTAAAACACATAATATTTATTTGTTATTAAATACAGTCTTTTCTGACATGAATGCAAATTTAATGTACGTACATAAAAAATCAGGGAAAAACAGAAGCAGCAATCAAAAAATAATAAGTTAAACAATAAACGATACGAAAGATTGGGGGGGGGGGGTGAAAATGGTGATTACTGAGCTTCCGATAAAATTAATTAAATGTTTTAATGAAAAATCGCCACTCCGCCCATCTCCGTGGCGGAGTGGTAGCGTCACCGTTGGTCCCGTATTCGAATCCAGATCAAGAATGGCATTTTCATACGCTACCAAATTCCACTCCATACAAGCTTTGCAAGGCTTCTGTAGTGCATTAATTCATTAAAAAGTAGATAAAAATGAGTAAATTATGTACTAAAATGGCGTAACGGGATCTAAAAGAGCGGGTAGTGACCAAATGATTTTTTTTAAACAACCATAATTCTTTTATGATATAAGTACGGAGTTTTATGATATAAAGTACGGAATACGAAACGTTAAAAATGAAATAACATGAAAGAAATTGTTATTAAAATCGATGTTAAGGAAAAAATCCCTTTCGACAAGCCGGAAGGCGGAGGTAAATTTCACCGAAGCTAAGTAGAGGATTAAAAAAATATCCACCTTAAAAATAAGAAAAACTTCAAATTTACTCAATTCATCAATAGTTTCAAGTAAAAAAAAGTTTCACATGTTTAGCATACGACAAGCACCATTCTTCTTACAACCCCAGCAACATTTTGGTCTTCCCTTATTGTAATAGTTGGTTATATCAAAAATTTTCAGAAAAAGGTTTTGGATAATGTTTAAAGGACTAACGACCACTTTAAACTGATGCGATACTGTACCTATTAAGGGAGGCATAATTTTTTTGTCTTCGAAACCCCATTTTTTTCACCCCCTGAGCCAATGGTTGGTGATATCAAAAAATTTTCTTAGATAAGTTTTAGGCCGTTATCCAAAGAATAGTAGGAACTTTTAACGAATTCGATATTTTAGTTAATAAGAAAGTTATAGTAATATTTTGTTTTTATCGAAGAAGCCCCACATTTCCCTTTCCATAGTCCGATTTTGCCCATTAACGAACTCGACCGAGATTTTGGGTCTTTACATTTTATGTATCAATTTGAAAGTGATTGGCACAAAATTACAACACTTATAGTGACCACAAGAAAGGGAAATATATATATATATATATATATATATATATATATAACCGTTTGAACTGACGATGGTTTTGGGGTCTGGGGGATGTGAAACGCGACGATAAGTCGAAATTTTCCGGAAGTCGAATCATGGTACCCATTACAATAGGGTAGTTTTATTGAATACCGGCACCACTGATCATTTGTTTAAATACCCAATTTATTTATTTTTAACAATACAGAAATGCCACTTCTTTAAATTCCTGTAACGAAAAGGATGGAAAAAGTACATTTTTTTATCACAATAATGTAATTAAAACTCGGTATCTGTATGTAATGTGTTGCAGCGAGTTACCTTGATTCGGTTATATGCGTTTATAGTGAAACTAGTTTAATTTTGCTACCGACATTTAACATGAATATTTGGAATTTTGTGACTGATGAACACGATGCGAGTGGGTTCCTTCAACTGTCCGGGAACCAGGAAATATACTCACGGATACGCTATATGTCTTCGTCTACAAAACTGACTGCAGTGTACGGCATTCGAAAGTCAATATATGTCACTGTAAATGCTGTAAAATTCTAACCTCAACTTCACGACCAAAGCTAAGGTGAATGAATATACGTTTCTATAGTTGGGCGTTCGATTATCAAATGATGTTCGGTGTCATCGTGAATCGGATATGTATTGAATGCAGTAGTCGACTGGAATAATTTCGTTAGAGAAGTAATATAAATATTACTTTACAGCTAAAGTAAAATTGAATTAAACGGTGTGGACGTCGAAATCATCTATAACAATTTATTTTCGACGACAATGAGATTCGTTGTTAAACTTGTTGACAGATCGATTAAAATTTTACTGCTTACAATGTTAATGGCTCGAGCATATTGTACTGGGTCTCCTGGAGTACGTAATCAAACGGATGCTCTGGAAACGGAAGGGTTCCGCCATTATACTATGATAGTGAACGAGAACCTGCTCCAGAAAGTAATCGATGCAATAAGGGACACCTGCCTTCGGTAGTTGCCATATAGTAGTCAATAACTAAATTTCCCATCATATTTAAGTTTATATAATGCAGTAGGCCGTAAATCAACAATGAAAAAAGAGATTCATTTGAAAAAGTCAACGATCTGAAGGGAACGAGTGATGGCGGCGATGTCCGATAAAGGAATAAGGATAAGAGACACATGCCGATAAAAATCTATTTGAAAGAAGGAAACAGAATAAGTTAAACAGTACGCGTAGTTGGTAAGCACACGAGAAAAAATATTGTGACAAGTAAAAGACGTGACTGATTGGCAGTGAAGAGGTAGGATTCTATAAAAATAAATATTTATTGTTATTTAGCAAAAATGAGACTTACTGAAGCATCATGTGAAATGCTTTTGCGGGCGTATATATCGATATAAATATAAAACAAGGAGATTAAAGAAAAGGAAGACATACAAAACCATTCTGATAGAGAAACTGTTAATATAAAATGAAATCCATACTGGAAATTTTTCTAACTGATATCAACACTTTATCGACTACAAATTAAAAAATGTGGCCGGCCTCTGTGGCACGAGTGGTAGCGTCACTGCCTTTCATCCGGAGGTCCCGTATTCGAATCCCGGTCAGGCATGGCATTTTCATACACGCTACAAATCATTTCTCATCCTCTGAAGATGCCTAACGGTGGATCCGGAGGTTAAAAAAAAAGAGAAAAATTGTACAATCATAAAAAAAATTATATTGATCGTCTGCTCACCGGTAAAAGTGATTTCTTTGTGAAGAAAACCCAAAAACTTAATAAATTTCTTAAATTATTCAGGTTTAACAATATATATTTGTATAAAAAAAAATATTTTGCAAATTTTAATCTTGTTAGAAAACTTTAAAAATACGGGTATAAAGAATTATTCCAAAAAAATTGCTTTTACTCATATTTTTCCTATTACTTCTTCCCAAATAGGAAATAGTTTTTTTTAAATTATGATTTTTACCATAGTTTTTCAAATTAGAACCGATGGGAAAAAATTCATAATTATCTGATTCTAAATGCATTTACCAAAGTTTAAATTTTCTGTTTAGGTTTTTTATTTGCATTAATAATCCAAAATTCTTCAAATACTTTTTGCTGTTTTACTGATTCATGAATCAGCTGGATTTTTGTTTTTTTTATTTAACGTATACATTTTTTATTTATTTATTTATTTTTTTTTTTGTTATTTCTATTTTGGGCCCTGAACTGCTTTAGTATGAATACGGCACCAAAAGGAGAATCAGGTGGAATTATTTACTCCTGCACTTATTATGTCATTTTTATAGGAAAAATCTTCACAAATATTGTGGACATCGTGTGCTGCCACGTCCGTAGCATAATCCCGGCAAAGATTTCTGGAAAAAGGCACACTGAATTCCTTTCAGCATACTTCGCTGTGCTGCAGGAACCGATCACACATGTACCCGTACGTTTTGCGGAATCCTCTTTCCCGCAAGTCACATTTCACAGAGCGTCTTAACCTCCACGCGGACAGGTGCACTTTAAATCACCCGTGACCGGTAAGGAAATCAACTAGTACCCCAATTTCGGTCCAGCCATCTTTGGAGGTCCAGAATCGGCCTGTACGTCAATTTACCACTTTGTTGACCGATTCCAATGTTATCTATAATTAATTATTTCTCTGGATCGCCAAGCCGTGAAGTGTGATTAATTAGAATCTAATAACATAATGAAAGGCGATAGATAATATGAAGGAGAAGTTGGGTGTTATAATATAACCGGTCATCTACCGTGAACTGCCTACCTAATTCTCATACGAGAAAACAAGCTCTAAACCTCTGCGCCACTCTAACATACTAGAAAGTGGCTTAACGGAAAAAAATTTCATCGAAACTTATTGGCCAAAAATTGGACAAGAGTATACGCCAAACAAGATTTGTTTATAGCCTGTTGTGTGGAAGTATAGAAATATAAATAAGTCAATCAAATTTGTCTTTCTGTGAAATTTACAGATTTTTATATTACTTGCCTCACTTTCACAAGTATACTAACGTTGATGGTTATGATAATGACGATTTCTTGGACTCACTCAGAATCAAAACCAGAATAATAATAATAATAAACAGAACAAAAATATTACAATAAAAATATATTACTCTTACCTGAAGCAGGATAGAGACCTTCTTCAGTTGTGAAACTGGCAAGCCAAGGAAGCTTTGCAAAGTCACCATCTTTTATCATGTCGTAAGGATTACGCGGTATGAATGGTGATTCTGCATCTTCGGGTTCAACTACTGGGCCAAACGGAGTAAAAGGACTGTATAACCACCCCTTAAAATATAAAATTTTTATTACTTAATTGATGAAGTAAACACAATAATAAATATTACAGAAAAATTAAAACATTTAAAACAATAGCGGTGCTGCGAAATAACAACCAATTAGTAATACTCTTTAAATAATATAAACACTTTAAAATTAACGTAACTATTTCAACTTTTTTTATAATTATGATACATAATAATTTAAATCTTTTTTGTTAAATGTCAAAAATGTTATATATAATTAAATGATCTTAAACTACCATGTACTTAGAAAAAGAAAATTAAAATACATTCTTACTTACTACGTGGAAGCCAATAGCGGCAATATCGCTCAAGAATTCTTGAAACAAATCGCGATTTGGTATTCACACGAGTTCAACGAGATACGACTCAAGTAGTGTTCTATTTATTCCACGATCGATTCTATTCCATTATTTGACCAACCTCCACGTACTTTCTATTTATCGTATGTTCGCTCCAGTTTGCGATGAACGAAATTTTCCGCCTTGGCACGCGCGCCACTCGTCTAAAAAACATTTCCGAACTTGGACGATTATAATTCGTTACGAGAGGCGGTAACATTTCTGCATTCTGTCCTGCACAACAACTAGAAAACATTCCTTACGACAGAAACCGCCGAAAAATCCATTGCTGAAGTAAGACCCGGCCAACATTATGTTTCCGACGTGAGAACAAAGTCTCATTGATTTGAACTGTTAAGTTTAGCCCCCCTCCCCCCCCCCCCCGTGATTACTGAGGGATTTTTTATACTATTATGAGCACAAACTAACTGCACGTAGTCGCACTAATCAACTGTTGTGTTATGAATTATCTCGGATATTAGATTCTTCGCCTAGCTGTAAATGAAAAACACAATTTTTCGAAACTGTAATCAAGATCCGATAAGAAAAGATTCCCGACTTAACGTTTTGTATTCTGTGCAACTACTTCGGGATCACGTCTACCGATCACACATACCAATACGAAAGATCATTTCGTGACTACTTTGACATATGTGAGGGTTGTAAACAGCGTTCTTTTGCAGGGATGAGACAGCGTCGTTTTCATTTGCAACTTTTTCTACCAGATGAATAATG
This sequence comes from Lycorma delicatula, assembly GCF_047948215.1. NCBI lineage: Eukaryota > Metazoa > Arthropoda > Insecta > Hemiptera > Fulgoridae > Lycorma > Lycorma delicatula. The sequence continues at coordinate 23,203,410 of NC_134465.1, read as the reverse complement.
TTTATGGCGATTGAGAAGAAATAAACATGCGACTGATAATACGTACCTAAAAAATTGTTAATAGCCAACAAACGAACCACACGTTCGAACATGCAAAACTTGCATCGTAAAAATATGTTCATCAAAAAAAGAAATATTAATACAAAAAAAGAACTAAAATATATAACCAAAGAAGATTTTATAATACGAAATGATATATGAATCATTTTCATGATTTGTCTGTGTTTTATGGTTTTTTTTTTAACACTGAAATGAAAAACTAATATAAACTAATATATTAATTATTATATATTTAAAGTATAAAAGAAAAAAAACCAAACCAGGCGAAAGGAAATAATGAAAGATAATTTCTTGACATTTCGTGAAAGATTCATATATTTATATTCGTTAATTCATAAGTTTGCATATGGGGGAAAGTGACCAGAAAAGTTAATTCATATGATTCATATGATTCATTCAGGGAAAGTTAATTCATATGGGGGAAAGTGACCAGAGATGAGATCGGTGTATTGCAGATGGTTTGAGGGAGCAAAAGGATGAATCTGTGTTTCGTAGATTTAAAGAAGGCATTTAATAGATTCAATGGGGGAAAACGATGGATATTCTTTAAGAGAAAAAAGTAGAACAAAAAAACAGAAATTTAATTAAAGGATTTTACATGAGACCAACAACAGCAGTAAAATTAAGTAAAAGTATTACTGACCGGGTGAGTCTAGGTTGAAGTGTTAGGAAAGGACTTTTCACTGTGACCGTTTAACATTTACATTAAAGATATGATAAGGAATATGTCGGGAGTAAAGAGAATAGGACCAAATAAAATGTTTAATCTTTATTGAGGATGCGTTAATTCTACCCGGTTCTACATTTGTCGTCGATGATTGTTAAGAGCCTTAGAGGAACAACGAAAGATTACGGAATGAAAAACATACAGAAAATAAATAACAAAGAGGATTTAGCGGTACGGACGATTAAAGGAAAAACAGAAAAAAGCATAAATTACAGATTTTTGGGTACTGTCGTGACAAAGGACTATCAAAGCGCAATGAAAATAAAAGGAATGACATCGATGGCAAAAAATGCCTTCCGTACGAAGATGAAATTACTATGAAGTAAAATTCTGGATTTATGAGATAAGATAAAGGTGAACCGACTGCTATATATTACTTTAATAATTAAGTAAAGCATTTACGATGCAGAAGAGGGAGAGGATCTGGTTATAGGCTTTTGAGATTTGGATACGGTGAAAATGTAGATTAAGAAAATATTGAACAGGAGTGATGAAGAAAGAGCACTTACGCGAAAAGTACACAAATAAAGGAAATCGGTTAGGGCATGTATTCTAAAGGAAAAAATCTTAACAACTGCATCGATAGAAAGAGTAGAAGAAGAAAACAAGAGGAAAATGAAGGATGAATGAAGTTAATACACGAGGTAAGGATTGGAAACAACAGGACGAAGAAATTGTAATTACAGACTTACAAGAAATAACGGAACTTGTGATGCGATTTGTTCAGCCGGTCTTCTATTTAAACATTTGATCATTATATTAGAATCTGAAGTCGGACAACCTAATCTTGTTGCTATTATTTTAGTCTTTAATGGAACATCTTCAGCTAGCGCCCAAGGATTTAATACTGCTCCACTCGACGATATACCTTTATTAAATAAACCTGAAAAATAATTTTATTTCAAATTAAATTATAAGTAAAGCTTCACAAGAAAAACTACAGTTTTGATTGGTTTATATATATATATATATATATATATATATATATATATATATAATATATTTATTTATATATATATTCCCCTCCTCTAATTTTTACATTTCAATTTGCTAAACAAGTGAACAATAAACAACCTCCGCTAAGGCCCAATCAGATGAGGATGTTAAGTACGACATGTAAATGGGGGGTAGTCTTGTACAGACTCAGGCCAATCATTCCTGACACATGGTTAATTGAACCCCAACCACCAATTTTTACGAGTATAACTGTCTAGTATTCAAATCCGTATAACAGCAACCGACCTTTACAAGGATTTGAAACTCAGAACCTGAGACTTCAAAAATCAGCTGTTAAACAACTGATTTTTAACGACGAGTTAACCACTAGGCCAATCAAGTCTAGTGGTTAATATATTTCATACAATTTTTTAAAATAAGAACCTTACTGATGGTAATATTGGATAGGGGTAAGATGAAAAGTCAGATTCGGGTTTTTATGAGGGCGGCTATTTTGCCTCCATCGTAAAGATCTTATGGAAAAAAAGAATTGTAATACAGTATAAATTAATACATTTTATAAAATATACATTCATATATATATATATATATATGTGTGTGTGTGTGTGTGTGTGTGTGTACACAAGTATATAGAATATCGTTTAATCGTCTTTGTAGGCAGGAAGTAAGTATTGATTTTTGCGAGCAAAATTACAACACGATCGAAGAGAATTCTATAGGAAGAAATCAGCAATGACGTTGCTTAACTTTGTTAACAAATGGCTTGCAATGTGATCTCATTGACCGTTTAAAGTTTGAAGATTTTTGTCCAAGCCGATCCTTATACGATTATATTAATTAAAGAATGTAACCAACACACCGATGTTAACAAAAGAAAGAATTTTTTCCTGCCACCTTAATGATAACCTAAATCCAAAAAAAGAAAATTTAGAAAATCGGGTTTAGTGTAATTCATTTCATTTTATGGTCGAATGATGTAAGGATTTAGAAAAATAGAAAAAGATTCAAACTAAGAACCTCCACATTTTATTGAAATTGGTTAATAAAACTATAAAACCAACAATATAATGTATACTTTGTAAAACTCGAAAAAGTTACAAACATTATACATATATATTCGTTTGGACCATTTAAGGATGATGATCAGGAGCATTCAATTTTCAGTCTTTCCAATACTTAATCGTTCTTTCTAGGCGATTCTTTTTTCTTTCTGCTTTCCATGCTAGGCTTTTTAAGATGTTTTGTTCCTCTGTAAACTTAACTTCTAAAATAGTATTTTCTTTTGATATCTTAATAATTTTTGTATGAAATTTTATTATGGCAGTTACTAATGTAAAACTATTTAAATGATTACGATACTAGCATTCAATAGTATTTAATAATAGTGTCATTTAGTGAAAATTTATTTAAGTTTTACTACTTCATAACAATCACTTAAAGTCCGTAAAAAGAATGAAGTACGACATAAACATTTAGAGGATTCTTATCCTCTAAAAGCATACGAAAAATATACACCGATGACAATACACATACATCCTTCCATATCGCCGATAATGCCTACGTTTCACCGCCACCACCGATTATTTCCATAACTAACGAATCAAAATACCGTATTTTGATTAACGATCAGAAATGATGATTTGTACTCACAAGTACAAATGCGTGTGACCAATCAAAATTATCATCAGAATTATTATAATTCATTATCAGAGTTATCATCACCGTTATTTTAACTCATAAGCATAACAAAAATAATTCGTTAACCGATCCAGATCATTTTATTAATCGATATTAATATATGTATAAACAACCCGCTGTATACATGCATTGTAATTTTTCAATTTAATGTGTGAAATAATGTACTGCCACTATAAATCTAGTAATTTTTGACAGATATAAACAAGAAACTGTTTGCGAGCGATATATTAACCTATTACCAGTTTAACTTTTATGTATTTTTAAAAGCAACACTGGTATCGTTAGGATAGGATATAAAAAATAGAAAATTTTTTTTTTCGGAATTGAGAATTAAATTAAAAATGTTATTGTTAATTTCACATAGTTTTACGAGTCAAAAAACCTAACGGCATATAGCGGTGTTTAATTTGTACTGTTCACTATAAGGGAAGTTGGTGGCTAGATGAGGTCATGTCACAATAAAGAAAATGGCGTTAGCGCGGCTAAGATCTAGCGTTAGCGGTGGTCGAAGGAAGAGGAGGAGGAGTATCGTGGCTGGGAAGCAAATTGGGGACTAGTGATAGGGGAATGGCGAAGAGCCCTAATCAGGAGGTGGCGGCTCGCTGAGGTGGACCGGATCCGATGAATGATCGGGGACCCCAAGAGTCTCAGGAGTGGAGTCTGTGGCTTAGACGGGCTGTCTAGGAGGGGGGAGTTAAGACCGTGTCCCGGTGGTGCGTACCACCACTGGGATTTGGGGATTCACCACTTGAGACAAGGCAGAAAGATCATAGACCGATGGGGATCCCTTGGGGGGTCCCCGTTAGAGGCACGGCAATGGCAGACCATAGCCACGGTGGAGGGCCCCTTTTGGGGTTCCTTTATTTGAGGCGGAGCGTAGAAGACCCTGTCCCGGCCGCTTGGGTTGCTCTGGCGAGGCCGACATAGCCAGGCGCACCGGGGGGTCCTGAGTGGTCAGAGGCTAGGTACCTCCCAGGATGCTTGATTGCAGGTCTAGTCCTGGGAGGCTGGAGAAAAAAAAGTAAATGTTGCAAATTTTTCAAAATGATACGAAGGAGTATTTAGTTTTTACGAAAGAATCGCGACAGTACGAAACTGACCCAGAAAAATTTCCATTCAGACCGCAAATACAACCCGAATGAGTGGTCAGTAGTCTTGGTACGTTTGTAAAACAAGACCCTAGGATCGAGATATATAATCTTATTGGAGATCGGTCGGGAAAAATTGTAATATAATAACAAAACTAATTATCTTATTAACATAATGAAAATGGTTTCGGACTATCGTTTTCCCAGTGATTACATTTTAATATATTAAGCAGTTAAAGAGCTTTCTTAACCTTGTCCGTAACATTTTAATCTTTTTTCATCAAATCATTTTAATCCATTTTTTGTAAAGATCTTCCTTTTTTTCTTGTGATATATATATATATATATATAATTTTTTTATTCTGTCTTAAATATTTCAGTTTCTGGAAAATATATAAATCGATTAATCGAAACTAGACCATGAATATTTATCGATACTTAGTGGCTGTAATATCAAAGTTGGTGATTATTAAAAATATATTAATAATAATAATATTAAAAAATAGAAAAGTTACTATTTTATGTAAGTTTTAATATGTTATTATTTATATTTCAGTTTTTTATCTAAACCTTTTTATTTAAGTTATATTAAGTAGAATAAATATATATAAATACTAGCTGCAGAGGCGCGCCGTAGGCACGCCCTCCTCAGCTAGGACCTCAGGGCCGGTTGCCCTAGCGGGCGGCATCTCGGAATGGGATTATTACAGATCCGAAATTGATTACCTCTTCCGTAAAAATATTTTCTTTTGAATGATGAAAATTGATATAACGATAGCTAAATTAGAAATTTAAATTTAGAAATTGATACGAACGAATCGGAATTTTCCGCTAGTGACCGTGTGACCATGTTCAATATAATAAAAAATAACATTTCCGAGGGAACAAATATATATTCAGACAGTGGAAAGCATACTTTACAACAGAATTTAGAAAAATTCCCATATTTTAAAATCAATCATACGATCCGTTGAACCTCAAAACTAGGACCCATATTTAAAAATTGAAAGTATTTTGAGCTACTGCTCAAAATACTCTCAATGACGCAATTATGCTTTTTTTGCCACTTCCAGTACGAAGTGGCGAAAAAAGCACCACTGCGCTACAGTACGGCATCATTTTTAGTCGTAGAACTTGTATGATTCAATATGATATGTAACAAAAACGACTGCTTTCTCGGACATATTTCAAGCTATAAAATCATTTTCGGGCTCCGATTACACACCATGATTAACCATCATAATCGGGAAAAGTAGGGTGGTGACTCTAAATGTTTATACTTACACATCTACATATCAATCTGGACACATAAACAACTAAAGCTATCGTGCTTAATAACTTTTAATGAAGGTTTAATAAAAAACATGTAATAAAACTCACTTAAATAAGCTGATCGGTACCTGAGTTTTAAGCGTAGCGAATATGAGAAAATATTGTATACTTACATAACGAAAATTCTATTGTGTGTGTGTGTGTGTGTGTGTGTGTGTGTGTGTGTGTTTATATGTATATATATATATATATATATATATATATATATAATGATATTACCTCTACTAATTGGAGATAAATAATGATAATGAACACTGACACCTCCAGCTGATACACCAGTTATTGTTATCTTATTTGGGTCACCACTGAAATATTTTATATTCTTTTTAATCCATTTTAACGCAAATGCTTGATCTTTTAAACCTAAATTTCCAGGAAGTATTTTATCTCCAGTACTCATGAAACCTAAAAAATCAGATTAATAAATAACATTAAAACTAAATAGGTTACATTACTACATTAGATTAATGGGTGCGGAAACACTAAACACTAAAACTGGGCACTAAAAACGAATCTTTATTTTGAGCACCGAAACCCCCCCCCCCAAAAAAAATAATAATAAACACTAGAAGTGGTAATTTGAACTATTATACTTTGTCAAAAAAAATCAAAAAACAAATTTTTATCTTCAGTATAATTCCTACTATTATTGAGAGAAGAGCCATACTTTTAATTAAACCAGCTTTTTTTTAGATGTGAAAACAAAATCCGATAACTTTTACTTACTTTGCGAATATAGCTAGAATAGCAATAATTAAAAGAGAAAGTATGGTGGTCATGTCAACGGTACAACTTGATCATCTAAACTAAAAACCACATAAATATGTATGTACGAGTATGTGTCGCACTCAGATTTTGGTCTTACATCGCAGAATCTTCCAAACCGTTTTTCTTCAAATTTGGCTGAAATATTTCTATATATTGATCGTATTTATTTAATTTTATTCAAAATTTGTTAAGGGAGATGGGTGATATCGTGAAAAAATCAAAATTTGATTTGATTTTCTTCAGAAACATTTTAGAGAAAACTTTATTAAAGTAAATATGTTACTTACAATGTATAGGCAACATAAATTAAACAAATTTAAATCAACTCCAGACTCTTAAAATTTAAATACATGTTTTTCTCGTCAATCTCCCTTCGGTTTAAATATTTTTCAAAATTTTTGGAATGTTTATACATATACAAAAAGCTATCAAGATCATTTTTAAAATTTGTTACTTCCTTGTATGAAGTAAAGGAAGTATTGTGATAGCGAAAAAATTTGTTTTCACATTTCAACGGATATATCCATTTTGACTTCCCCTGAATCCATTTTGACTAGTTTTGGTATGACGTCTGTACGTACGTACGTATATCGCATAATTCAAAAACGATTAGCCGTATGATATTGAAAGTTTGAGTAAAGGACTGTTGTAATATCTAGTTATGCACCTCCCTTTTTTATTACTATCGACTGGACCAAAGTGTCCAAACATGCCCAAAATCCAAAAAAAATTGAATTTTATACATTTGTTAACTACAGTAATAAGCATTAATTTAGACCTTTACAACGATATATCATAAGTGTATGTATATAAACTGTTTTTTTTTTGTTTTTCTTTTATAGCTCCAACTATTTTAATTTTTATTGTAAATAGCCGGGGAAATTAAGCAATACTTTGTCAGATTTTTAATTCATAAAATCATTAATTTCAAATTTTTAGTAATTTATCATTATCTAATCTCTCCTTTTTTTATTTAGTCTTCACTCAGCTATCAGCTCATCAATCAGCTGAATGAGTTGGTGTAACTCTCCTTTCCTTTCTGTTCTGTTCTGAGCATTCAACCGCAATATATTTTGCACACCCTCAATTATCTGTTTAACTTTTTCTTATCTCTATTTTCCTCTATATTTCTTATTTTCTACGTGTTCATCACCAATTTAACTAAACCTGGATGTTTTAATATACGGCCAATCAACCTAGTTGTCTTTTAAAAGACTGCCACAATTTTCTTTGGACTATTTTAAACTTCATTATTTCAAATTTGACCGATTCATCTAATTTCCAACATTCGTTTGTGATGCCGTTTTTTAAAGGCCTCTTTGTTTTTCCTTTCTGTTTCTTATTTTGTGTTTCACTATAATAAAAAACTTCAATCCAAACAAGTTCTTCCAAATTTTTTTTTTTAATTCTTCAATGTATATTTGATACAACCAATTTTCTATTTTTAATAAATTTTATCTTTCTTGCGCCAGTCTACTTTCTATATCTTCATTAATCCGTCCATCCTTTGTATCTAATTTAACTATTTAAATAACGAAATTTTCCCGTTTGTAGTTTATGAATATTTTAATACAGGAGGTTATTAATAGTAGGGGAATTCCTAGATTCCTTCTTTCTGTGACATCTTATAATCTTGGCTTTAATAATATTCATTTTTAAATTAAATGTCTCTTTTAAAAATGAAACCGTGTTATTTAGAATTTCTGAAAACTTGCTTTTGGTTTCTGACAAAAGAATAATATTGTCAGAAAATGTTAACTTCTTTCTTCTTAGATATTTGCTCAAAATTTTCTGAATTTCTGTTATTATTTTTCTTGTTAATCTTTAAATTGAGAAGCAATCGAAGACAGATTATATGAAACTGGAAAATCGATCTAATATAGACATCCGATTTTATCGTTAGTCAACACTTTCATCGATTTTACACTAACAATAATCAATAAAGGAGCTACATATGCCCAATCTAATAAAATATTTCGCTAAACAAAATACTTTACGAAACTCAAGAATGTACTAAAACGTCAAGAGGTACTTTTGATAATATTGAGTGGTTCAACTTTTAAAATTAATTATTCTTCTGAAAAAATTATATTACATAAATTTACTTGAAACACTTAAATATAAAAAAGCACGACCTTTAAGAATATATACACAAAATTTATTTTCTGCCGATCACATCTTGCAGGTAAGCTCTGTCTCTGTGTAGACATTCCTACAGTAATGAAATTCTGCACGGTTCAATGTAACATTCAATAAAAGTTTCAGCAATTTTTGTTCGGATCTTGGCTTTTAATCCTTCTGTCATAGCAGGTACTATGCACTTTTCTTTAAAGGTGATCCCACAAGAAGAAACGGTTCATCCAAACCAGAAGATCTAGGAGGCTATGGAATGTCACCATTTTTCGAAATTATACCGTTGCCAGAAACTTATGTGAGCATTTATTTATTACATGTCTCAAATTCATTTAATTATAATAGTGCACATTGAATAAATTTATTAATAAAATTCCTTTAAATTTTATAACACGAATAATAAAAGTTTGGGGCACACTTCAGTATCACACATATATTATATATATATATATATTTTTTTTTTATAATCATTTCATTGATAATCTGCTATGTAATACAATAAAGGGTGCAGCACGCTTTTATTATTCGTGATATAAAATTTAAAGGAATTCTGTTAATAAATTCATTCAATATGCATTATCATAATTAAATATAGCTGAGAGGTGTAATAAATAAAAGTACATTCGTTACCGTAAATAGAAAACACATTATAAATCATCATTATCAATAAAAACATTGTTTGAATTTAATCGAAGAGTTTATTACAAAACATCGAGACGTTATCTCTAAACTAAATACATTTTCATTTGTAAAAAAAAAATATATTTTGAAAACTTTATAAATATTTTTTATTTCTCTTAAACTAGATACTTTATACTAGTTCTCAATATGAATTAAGACAATTATCGTTGCGATACACCAGTTTCAATATATCCCCATCGTATTCTTCTGCCGTCAGTCGATTTAAACACCGATTAACAGCATTTTTAAGTTCATCGTAACCCACGAATCGGTAACCACTCAAAAATTCTTTTAATTTCAATTCGTACAATTTTCTTGTAAGACTTACCGTTTTGGAGCTGTAGCTTGTGAAAGTGTGAAAATGTTGTGAATTGGGCATTGCCGATCTCCCCGGCTACAATAAGAATAGGACCGCTGCGTTGCCATTGTAATGCTAAGTCGTACAAGAAAATTATTTAAATAAAAGTTGTCTGTTTTTTTGAGATAGACAACTTTTCCAAATGCAATACAGACGAAAAACAATTTTTTCAGGTGAAAAAACACATTTTTTACAACTTCAGCGCCACCTAGTATTTCAATTTCAAATTATACGGCATAAATTCAAAGACATTAATTGTAGAGAATGTCCTCTACATTTTTTGTTTGAAAAACTAATCTCTAAAATGCATAGATTCAGAGAAAAACGCATTTCAAAAACTTTTTGAGTTTTTCGAGTTTTTCAAAAATCGATGGGAGAGGGGATGTTAAAAATCTGGAGTTAAGCTTCCCTCATCACCCCTAGATCAATAGGTACGTAAGGATTTTCAAATACAGCCTATTTTGATGACAAATTGCCTGTGCTATAAACGAAACAAAATTTTAATTATTACAAAACTAAAGAATTAAATATTTTAAAAAATAAAAAATAATTTAAATCAAATAAAATAACATATCAAAAAGCAATTTATTAGATATCTTTAAAGATAACTAAAATTTATTTTATCTAAATTTATTTTATACCTTGACAATATTAACGGATGATTCCAAGAAGTAAGTTATTTCTCTTGCATTTTAACAACAATAAACAATTAAATAAGTGAATGGAATACTACGTATATCGTTATTTTCATGTCCTCCTTATTATATATAAACAAACTATGTAACTCTTTTCTTCTTATTTATGTCAGGATATGATAATCAAATTTAGTTCAACAGCTGTTCTTGAGAACGCTATTGTTAGAATACGTTTCATTAAAATAAATCTTCTCTCTCTTCTAAAATGTTGTTACAGTAAAATCATTGTCTTTAAAAATTTTATTAAAGTTCAATAAAAGATGTCTTAAAGTCTAAATCAATGCTGTTTAAAATTTAACTTAAAAATATGAATCTAAATAAATACTGAAATATAAATATTTTACATGTATATACCGATTAATCTCAATAATGTGAGACAAATGTAGCTACGAACATAATAATAAAATAAATGAGATATCTAAGACTGTATTAAAATGTATGTATAATAAAAATAAAATTGAGTACATTAACAGTACATTCAGTACATTAACAGTAACAGTACATATTTATTGAAGATATTGATCCAGCGGCATAAGTATCAAATACTAGAAGGTGCAATTAGGCGCAGTTATTCGAACATATATGTCATTATCTAACAAAACCTTGTAAATTTTACAATGAAGAATACGTAGAAATTACTTTTTTTATGGGTTCTGCAATGGAAACACACGAGCTTAACGGCGTAAATATCATTAAAATTTCCGAATAAGTAGAAAGTTTGTTTTCCGACCTCAATATATTATTTTACGTCATATTTCTCAAAAACCACTAAAAACACAGTTCTGGTATCTATTTTTTGCAAATTTTTAACGGTTTCTATTTAAATCGTTAAATGTATACCTTAATTTGTATCCCAGGAATTATAGTCTTGCTTAACTTTACTGAAGGGACAAAAATGTTTCGCTAACCGATACTCCCAAACTAAGTGTTACCAAACTACGTTATATGAACCTTTTTCTTTATTTATCACCAGAATGTTCTGAAAGTTTGTTAAATTCTTTGCAAATCATTCTGTATAAACGGTATAATATAAACGATCTGAATGTTATATACTAAGAAAAACGAGTCGTTAAATTACACCTCCATGAATTTATTTATAAGGCTAGAATTAAAATAAATGAAATATTGTATAGCTAGATCGAAATTTTTCTATATTTCAAATGAAAATGCAAATAATTCTTAACTGTTCCGTTCCTACGCTACTTAAAGAGGAATTATTCATTCGATTCTTTAATTAATCTAATTGTCTTTTGATTAAATCGTATTTAATTCGACAAATTATGGTTTTTTTTTATGTAACAAGTTGAACTTAATTTAAAATACTTATCGTAAAATAAAAATTATTGTTCATTTAAATTAAAAATATTTACCTAACGGCCCTAGTCGATAATTAAAGCTGACGAATACAATATCGTGATTCATTAATTTATCAGGTGTAAAACCTCTGGCAGCAAAAAACATAAATGCACCTCCATGTATATGGACTACTACATCATATAAAGATCCATCTTTAATGGAAGTCTGTAAGAAAAACCAAACTTATTACAAGTTTTATAAAAAAATAAATGATTGAAGGGTAAAATAAAAACGTCAACAAAATAATAATAGGAAATGGATGTTTATTGTATTATTCAGAGTGGAGATCGGTTTTCTGATCGCATGAAATAGACCACAAATCGTGTTAGATTATTATTATTTCAGCATAATTTTAGCTAGATTTCAAAAGAAATCTACCTATTTTAATGGGTAACATGATTCGACTTGCGGAAAATTTCGACATTTCGCGTTTAACATCCCCTAGACTAAAAAACCACCGGGTCCTGTGGACCCGAAAACTGCCGTAATATTTCGCCAATCACTTTCACATTGATACATAAAAATAACTCAACGCAAAATCTAGGTCAAGTTTGTTAACGGCCAAAATTGGACCATGGGGGTGGAAATGGGGTGACTTTTACAAAAAAAAAAACAAAAAATATCGCTATAACTTTCTTATAAAATAAAATATCGAATTCGTTTAAAGTTCCTACTACTCTTTGGATAACGGCCTAAAACTTATCTAACCAAAGTTTTTTGATATCACCAAACCATTGGCCCAGGGAGTGGTAAAAATGGGGTTTCAAAGACAAAAAAATTGGTTTTTAAATTGGTCGTTATTCCGCTAAATATTACCTAAATATTTTATGTGAAACAATTTTTGATATGACCAACCCTTACGGCAAGGGATGGCCAAAAGATTGCTGCAGTTTTAATATGGTGCTTACGGCTAAACATGTGAAACTTTTTTTCACATGCAACCATTATCGTATCGAGTAAATTTGAAGTTTTTCTTAACTTTAAGGTGGAAATATTTTTTATCCCCTACTTAGCACCGGTGAAATCTACCTCTGCTATCCGGCATGCCGAAATGGATTTTTTATTTTTGAGTTAATTCCTTCATATAATTCTTTTCGTATGTAATTAAATGAATTGAAAATTATCGAAAACGTTCTGAATAAGCCGTTAATTGAATCTTCTGTTTAGCCTCTAGAATCACTATAAAGTATTACTTCAGAGGATGATATGTATGAATGTAAATGAACTATAGTTTTGTACAGGCACAGGTCAACCATTCCTGATAACTGTAGTTAATTGAAACCCAGCCACCAAAGAACACCGGTATCCACGATCTAATATTCAAATCCGTATAAAAGTAACTGCCTTTACTAGGATTTGAACTTAAAAATTCTTGACTTCGAAATCAGTTGATTTGCGATGACTAGTTGACCAATAGTCCAACCTGGTGTGCTGGGAATTGAACACTACAATATATTACAGATTTTAACCAAAAAACCTGGGTTGTATAGGAAACATACCTTTTTGTACGTTTGATACACTGATATACTTGTAAGAGTCGATTATTGGCAATTGAATTATATACAGACTACCAACACGCAAAATTTACACAAATTTAGTATAGTAAATTTTATATTGAACTATTGAGTTAAAATAACATTTATAGAATTTTTGTATAAATATAAAAAAGGAACGATTTTTTTAATTAACAGTTGATGAAATAATTGCATTTAAATTTACTTTATTTTCTTAAATTGAAATTAATTAAATAAAATATCATTCATTTTATTTAAGGAAATGTTACAAACAATTGAAACGATGATCCCTCATCTTTAACACAATAATATTTCATTATAGCTTTACCTGAGTTAAAAATGGTTCTAATCACTTGTACGTTATATAGATTCACTACAGTGTTTTATTAAAGTAATAAAAAAAAATACATCCGGAAGAATCAGAAAACCAAAAGTGATTGTTAAGATGTATTCAAAATTCTTCATATATTCACGTATTCAAAAAAATATGTTGAATTACTTTACTTTCTTTCATTCACTGGTAACAATGAGAAGTTTTTTGTTTTGTGTGTGTGTGTGTGTGTGTGTGTGTGTGTGTGTGTGTGTGTGTGTGTGTGTGTGTGTGTGTGTGTTTTAACTTACGGAAGGTTTGTAGATATTCAAAAATAAGCAATCTTCTGATCCAACCACATCATATCCAAAATGAGAAAACTGTAAACAATCACTTCCGTACGAAGTTGCGTTATAAGTCCCAATCCATTCTGGTAATTTTTGCGGTTCCTGTAAATAAATAAAAAGCATTAAAATTATCGAGAAATAAAGTAAAAATTCGTTAAAAATTGAATGGAAATTTATATATCGTATCGTAATTTATTACACAGCCTATTTAATGGATGTTTAGTCTGTATGAATCGAATTGGACAAATTAAAAAAACTCTTGCGAAGTTTGCGCGAGAAGACAGACTTTTAGTTTCCGACGCTCTAACTGTTTCACCGTCAGAAATTCCCTGATTTACATAGTTCAATGCAACTGTATACGTTCGATTAACAAGTAGACCGATTAACCACTGTGATTCACTGCTTAAAGGCGTATAAAACATGCACCGATACAAAGTCATCATAATCTCAAATTGAGGTTATGTTGACGAATTGAGCTTATGTTCACGAACAACTTCTTTGAAGTCGTTCGTGAAGTTACAAGACGATTCGTGAAGAATCTTCATCAAATTTTGTTATACAGAACTTCAAATACACAACAGCATATCTGATGAATTTCAATGAAACTGATCGTGTAGTTCAGGAAATTTATTTTCTTTAAAAAGTTAAATCGTTAATCGAAACCCAACAACCACCAAAGAACATCCCAATCCGCGTAGGGAAACACCTTGTGACGATTCCGGTCGCCATATATATACCCCACCCGCGTTCATATCCCTAATGGGCTTTAACAGAAGTCATCTTCTGACCCTCTAACGTTTTACATCTCACAGTAATAAAGCAGAACTCGTTGGGATGCCACCGATGTAAATGCCTCGATAAACATTTACATCAGTGAATTTATAACAGCCTTACGCTTCTTTCGGACATCTTGACTGACCTACTTCGTTGTTCTCTGAATATTTTATTTCATCCGGAGGTCCTGGCTTGAAAGCCGGTCAAGCGTGGTATTTTTCATACGCTACAAATTTATATTTCATACTAGCAGACTTGTCAATGCTTCGCTATTGCTAGATTTGATTTATATATACACGACGTCTGTTCAAGAAATACGTAAACTGTTTGAATTTCTCAGGTCCGGTTGGTTCCAGTCAAATCCGTTTGGCGCCGCCATGTTTGTACAGATCAGCTGATTACAACGCAGGTTTTTGATTGTAGATATCATTAATGGTCGCTTAGCTACGCGGTTGTTTGTGAAGAGTGTTTTTTTCGTTTGGTGGATTTTAGAACGACCGACTTGAACGAGCAAAGAGTTGCAGTGAAATTTTGTATTAAACTCGGAAAATCTGCGAGTGAAACTTTTGATATGTTCAAGACGGCATACGGCGACGTTGCTATGAAGCGTGCGACATGTTTTAAGCGGCATGGACGTTTTAAAGATGGTCGTCAGTCGATTGAAGATGATGAGCGTCCTGGACGTTCTTCCACGTCAACAGACAACTCACACGAAAAAAAGATCAACACCCTAGTTCGTGCAAATCGACGTCTGACCATCAGAGAGTTTGCTGAAGAGTGTGGGATGTCAGTCGGTTCATGTTACTAGTTTTCGAGATCATTTTACGAGAGGGGTGACTGGTTTTTTCATCATGACAACGCTCCAGCCCATTCAGCCCTCTGAATTCGTGAGTTTTTGGCCCAAACACTCGATCACTGTTCTTCCCCACCCACCCTACTCACCTGACCTCGCTCCTTGTGACTTCTTCTTGTTCCCCAAACTCAAAAGACCTTTGAAAGGAAGAAGATTTGAGACGATTCTCGAGATTGAGGAAAATGCGACGAAGGAACTGATGAACATCACAAAGAAGTGTTCCAGGACTGTTTCCATATGTGTAAACACCGTTGGGATAAGTGTGTGCGTCGGTGAGGAGAGTACTTTGAAGGGGACCCAGACAAGTAACTTCTAAATAAAATACATTTTGCATTATGACGTTAGACTACGTATTTTTTGAACAGAAATCGTATTATACACATTAAACGAACACAACTGAAAGTTTGATAAAACATTAAAAAAATGAACATTACGGAACTTCACAAAATTTAACCTTTCACTTTATTTCTTTTTCCCTTTTTCCCTATTACCCTTTTTATTTTTTCCCTATTTCCCTTTTCCCCTCCTTCTGTTTTCCCTATTTCATTTTTTACTTTTCCCTTTTTCCTTTCCCCTTCTTCCCCTTTTCTTTTTTTCCATATTTCCCATTTTACCCTTTTTCCTTTTGTTCCGCAGGAAAATCGTAGTTTTTTAGTCTATAGCGGACACACATACGAACATTGCCTTTTACATTTATATATATATATATTATATATAAAAAAAAATTCTGTTTGAATATTTCTTTATTTAAAGAAATATACGCCACTTAGAGGGTATAGTTTTTGGAAAAATTCTCCTTTTAACGTAACTAATACATATGCTGAATATGAGCAAAATCGGTCCATAAATACATTTTTCTCAATATCTCAACCCGAGCGCTATCTAGCGGGTCCATTTTTTGGAGAGGCATTTCTTTCCATGTAACATATTTTGAATATGAGCCAAATCTGATAATAAATATAATTTTTAGAAATATCTCGACTTCAGCGCCACCTAGCGGGTCCAAACTAATTCAGAAACCTTTGCGGACGTGCGCACAACTCGCCAAAGTTTCATCGCGATCGAATGAATGGTATAGGAACGCATACGAGACAAACAAACAAAAATTCGTTTATATATATATATATATATATATATATATATAAGAAAATATTTCCATGCACAAGCTTCGAAGCGTATATGATGAATTTGATCATCTAAAACAAAATTGTTTATTTTATAATACTACTGCGATTACATTTTTTCCTTAATCCCTCCAGGTAAATTTTAGGATAATTTTTTATTTATTTATAAATCAGCATATCTATCCATTCTAGAAGTGATCTATATAATGTATTATTATGTAACGAAATTTAAAAAAAATATTTATAATTTAAAAGATTGTAGTATTATAATTAATAAGATTAAGATTGTAGTATTATAATTTAATAAGGATTGTAGAATATGGATTGGAGATACGAAAAGATCATCTATCCTCACAGAAACCGCAGTATAAAATATGTAACTTCACGTAAAATGTAGGTCAAAGTCCTCTTCTAGGGCTTATAAAATACGGGGAAAGAATTGAATAAAATTTCACTGTAAAGGAGTTTTAATTTATAGCAATACATTACGCAATAGAAATTAATTTCCTTCAAAATTAAACAACATTTCGAGTTAAGTACAAGCTTATTAAAGGACAATCTTGTTCATCGAAGGAACAGTGTGTTATTTGGAAATATCCAGTTGTATAATAAATTTCCAGCTTATCAATGGAATTTATAATACAATTAGAGATAAGAAATCATTTTGAGGTAAAAAATGTAAAATTTTTCAATCGCTCAACCGATACAATTTTTCAGATATAACAACATTGTTTCTAAATCAATTTAATTAATATAATATAGTATTAATTCAAATTATTCTCATATTCATTTTTCTTTTCTTTTCTTATTAATTCTGCTTAATTTTTTTAATAAATAAACCTTTTAATCTCGTAATAATTCATCAAATACATAGTCTTTCTGCAAGGAATCAAGTATAACGTGTATTAAATGCATAAATAAATATCTATGTGAAATGGTGTGTATGAGAGCAATGTATCTTAAATTAGGCAATATATTTTTAAACGATATGCTGCGTTTTTCGTTAGCTTTACTCTTATCACTGACAAATGTAAGTAGCTTCTCTTAAGAATGTTAAAAAATTAAACAATTAAAAAAATACTTGTAACTTATTTACTTAATTAAATATAACTACTGGTAATATATAATTCCTCGTACCTCATTTATCGGTAAATAATTACTGGCATTTTTTTTATTATAAGTAATAAAATTAGGAATACTTTTTAAAATTCCGGCCCAAATATTGTTACATTTGAGTATACATATATATAAGTTAAATGAACACAATTGAAGGTTTGATAAAACATTAAAAAAATTGAACATTACAGAACTTCGCAAAATTTTATAAAAATATTTATTTTCACGTAACTAATATATATTTTGAATATGAGCCAAATCGGACCATAAATGCAATTTTACTAAATATTTAATCCTCAACGCCACCTAACGAGTCCAAACTAATTCAGAAACCTTCGCGGGCGCGCGCACAACTCACTAAACTTTCATTGCAATCGGATGAATTTTACAGGTACGTATACGGAACAAACAAACATTAAATTTTACTTCCTTATACGAAGTAAAAGAAGTATTGTATCTCGAAAAATTTCGATTTTCAGATTTCAAAGTAAATATCCATTTTGACCATCCCTGAATCCATTTTGACTAGTTTCGGCGTGACGTCTGTACGTACGTATGTAAGTAGGTACGTATGTATCTCGCATAACGTTGAAGTATTGGATTTTGGCCTGTTGTAACATCTAGTTGTGCACCTCCCATTTTGATTGTAATCGACCGAACCAAAAATATAAAAAAAAGTCCAAAATTAAAAATAAAATTGGATTTTTGATTTTTTCTTAACTGCATTGTGTCCTCATTGAGAGCTTTTCAATGATATATCATAAGTTATACTTTCATTGGTTCCAGATTTATAGCTAAATAAAATTTTAATTAATGAAATATTTGGTCTAAGGGAAAGGCACATCGGTTCGAATCAGACGTCATCTCAATTTTTCTTTATTTTTAATTTAAATATATTAATTTATTAATAATTAATAACCTTTGATTGTAAAAATAATTTTACGATAAATAATAATTCAATAATAACGATAAAAAAATCTGATGTGAACACCACATGACTCCCTTGTAGGCCCATTAAATTACATATGCACTTTTTTTTTTTAAATGAGAAGTGCATAAAATTTTATTTCACTAATAATAACTTCTGATATTTTTTATGTTTTAATTATTTTTTTTTTTGTTACTGAATTATTTTCATCGTAATTTTTTTTTTGACAATCAGAGATTAATAATTATTAATAAATCGATATATTTAAATTAAAAAAAAAAAGTTAAAAAAAAGGAAATGAAGTCTGATTCGAGTCGATGTGGTTTCCCCTTGTAAGATCCAAATATTTCATTAATTAAAATTTGATTTGACTATAACTCCGGAACCAATGAAAACAAGTACCGCTTATAGTATATCGTTGAAAAGCTCTCAATGAGGGGCTTATTCCTGCAGTTAAGAAAAAATAAAAATCAATTTTTTTTAGATTTTTGCCATTTTTTTAACATTTTTGGTTATGTTGATCGCAATCAAAAGGGGAAGTGCACAACTAGATGTTACAACAATCCTAAATCCAAAATTTCAACATCCTGCGACTAATCGTTTTTGAGTATGAGATACATACATATTTACGTACAGACGTCACGCCGAAACTAGTCAAAATTGATTCAATGATGATCAAAATCGATATTTCCTTTGAAATCTGAAAAACGAGATTTTTCACGATAATAATACTTCCTTTACTTCGTACAAGGAAGTAAAAATATGAAAAAATATCAGAAGTTATTAACGAAATGTTTATATGTAATTTAATAGGCGTACAAGGAAGTCATGTGGTCCCAACAATAAATTTTTATAAATGTACAAGATTTTCATTCATAATCTGGTTTGTACGTTAAATTTAATGTAGCTTTAACAATAAAATATTGCTAATTTCTTTGATAATATAAATATATGCTATTGTTGAATTTGTGCTTTCTAAGCGATTTTTTTCCTTATAATATCACTACATAAGCTTAAAGCTTGTGCTTAGGCTACGAGAATGAAATTTTATTGCGTATGAAAGATGCCATGCCTGACCGAGTTTTGAACCCGAGACCTCCGGATGAAAGGCCGAGGCGCTACCGCTCTGCTTTTACATCATTGAATTTATATATACTAAATCAAAATATAAATTGGTTGTATTGTCAAGCAGATTTAATTATTTTACCCTTTTTAAATAATAAAATTTTCAAAAAGGATAATACGGTTAAATTTTGAATAAAAACTTTGAATTAAAATTAAAACTTTTGATGATGGATTTGTTACTTTTGGGGGATAAAAAAAAAATAAATAAATAAAATAAAAAATTAAATTAAATATAATAAACAAATAAATATATATATAATTAAAAAAATAAATATAAATAAAATAAATTGTTGTACTTAATATAAATAAATATATAATAAAATTTTAAAAACTTACCTTAAATCTTAAATCACCAACAGGAGGTTTAGCGTAAGGTACACCTAAATATGCTTCGTAAAATTTATCATCTGGTGTTTTTAAATAAGTACCTTTAATATCACCATAAGGTGTACTAATATGAGGTAATTTTTCATCACAAATAATTAATTTTATAAATAATAAAAATAATAAGTATATTAAAATTTGAAAATTATTATTCGGCATTTTATATATGCAAAACTATCAATTATTAGTGTATATATATATTATCAAAAGATTTGAAGATCATGCACGCTTAAATAATTAAATTGAAATAATAAATCATTTTCTTCTACTCTTAGTAGGTTATCTGTAACAAAAAAAGAAGGTACGCTTTTTATACATTTATAAAACAGCTTATCATTTTAACAGCATTAAAAATTAACAAATTTAGTAGATAGTACTTATTGTTTTTGTTTATGTAATACTTAAAATTACTCGTACAATAGATCATGATAATAATGGCGTGATGATAACAAGAATTGTCAACAGAAAATGTCGTTTAATATATAAATAAGTTTGACTACTGAGAGTAAAACTATCAAAAATAAGGGGAATTTCTCCTTTAAAGGGAATTTTATTAAATATGCTATAATAAAATTGTAAAATGAATAAAAGTAATATTATGTTGAGAACATTATTATTATTATTACATAAAGTATTTAACGGCTGTGAAAACATAACAAGAACACAACGGTGAACTCTATTTTAATAGAATGAAATTCGGCTTAATATTTTAGATGAAGGTCTTCCCTTCGATACTGACGTGGACAATAATTGGATACTGACTTCAACAATCTGGGTTTTTATAGCACGGACTATTTCGAGGTTAACAAATTGTCAAACTAATATAATATCATTAAAACGTAAAGTAATTTAAAAACCAAGATTAAATTATTTTTATAATTAACCATCATATAATAACGAAAATAAAATTCATTAACATGAATACAATTTTTTTTTGGCATGAAAACTTCATTTTAGGTATTTCATAAGAAAACTATCTATTACCTATTGTAGTGGATACCATGATTCTATTTCCGGAAAATTTTGACATATCTTTGCATTTCACATCCCTCAGACCCGAAAACCACCGTCAGTTCAAGTTTATATATATATATATATATATATATATATATATATATATATATTTCACTTTACTGCAGACACGATAACTGCCGTAGTTTTGCACCAATCACTTTCAAATTGAAACATAAAATATAACAACCTAAAATCTCGGTCAATTTTGTTATTGGGGTAAAATCGGACCATAAGGGTGGAAATGGGGAGACTTTTTCGAAAAAAACAAATATCGCTATAACTTTCTTATTAAGTAAAATACCAAATTCGTTTAAAGTTCCTACTATTTTTTAGATAAGGCCCTAAAACTTAGCTAATAAAATTTTATTGATATCACCAACCATTGGCTCAGGGAGTGAAAAAAATGGGGTTTCCAAGACAAAAAATCATACCTACCATAATAGGTACAGTATCGAATCGGTTTTAAGTGGTCATTAGTCCTCTAAAAATTACCCAAAACGTTTATCTGAAACAATTTTTGATACGACCAACGCTTACGGCAAGGGATGACCAAAATATTGCTGGAATTGTAAGAAGATGGGACTTTTCGTATGCTAAATATGTGAAATGTTTTTACCATAGAGTAAATTTGAAGTTTTTCTTAACTTTTAAAATGGAAATCTTTTTTTCTCCTACTTAGCACCGGTGAAATCTACATTCACCTCCAAAAGGGATTTTTTTAGTTTTACAGAGCAGAAATAATTTATGTAAAAAGGTTTATGACAGATTAATTATCTTCATTTTTCGTCTTAAGAATTTATTTTTTAATTATCTCCCTCTCTCTTTTAATTCAGAGAAAAATATAAAACAAATTACAATTTTTTTTCTAAAAAAATATATATATCTTTTAACATACTTTATTTTATTATTTTATTCTTTATTTTAAGCCAGATTAACCGAACTTTATCATAATTTCGCACTACTTATAGGAATTCTACTGTGCATCCATTGTAATTTTTTTCAATAAAGTTTTGAATTAATTTTATTCAATTATTTTTTTCGGAAAATATATCCTTAATGAATAAATAAGAAAAAATAGTTTTTACACAAGAAGGTTCTAAAAAAAAATAAACATCACGGAATTTTCTCAGAGTTTTCAAATAGTGTAAAATTAAAATTTTCCATCCGGTTATTTTATTACACGTATATTTTTTAATATATTTACTTAAAATTTTAATAAATTAATAAGAAATATAACAATAAAACCTCTTCAATTTTTTTTTATAAAATTAAAAAAAATTTCCAAACCCAAAAAAAAAACAATTGTACATGACAGAGATTCAACAATTAAGGTAGTAAGTTACTGATAATAAAGGACTTTCTTTACTTAAGGAGATTTATTAAAGGTTTATTTAACGATCCATAAGAGGTTTATAAAAATGCCGTATAAAAAATTCAAATAAAAGATGAAATTTTATCATCTCTAAGGGAATCGTTTGGAAACGAAACTAAGAATTATTTTAAGTAATAATTTCTAATGATTAAAGAGGTTCGTTTCCTTATCTTAAAAAAAATATTTAATTAAGAACGAAAAAAAAATAAATTTAACAAAACCCGTTCTCGAATGCGTTTCCCAATTTACTTCTCATCAATAATAAAAAGAAAAACCTGACAGCACAGTTGTAAGAGTTTAACGTCACGCAACGGGAAATATTTATCATATATTTAAAATATTTATCAATTTATTTAAATATAATAATTTTCATTTATTTAATTCAATTATTCTAACTGAAGCGCGCGCGCATACCGTATTTAATTCGCGCGGGTGTAGCGGTACTAGCGGCGATGGTCGGCACTAACTAAACTAATTTCACAACTTACATAGAACAAATTTCGCTTGTATGGTAGCCGCAATGCTTAACGCAACCGGGCTATCGAGTTCGAGACCCGAGCAGATCGAGTTTACTTTTTTTACACTTTAAATACTATTCATTTATTTAATTCTACCGCTCAGCTGTGACGCACAACATAGCAGACGACTACAACAGAATTTTTGGGATGGGAGTGCGATTTTGAAAAAAGGTTTTTTACAAATATTGTTATTTTTTAATTGTTAGAAAATTAGAAAGAGATACTGAGGGTCACCTTGCTCTACAGCTTCACCCCTTTGACCGTTTAAGTTGAAAATTTAACGGCAGCAATGCCCTGTATATATAGATGTAATCTGATCAAGTTTGGTGAAAATTAGTCCAGTAATTCTGGAGATATAAGGTGATATATAGGATAACACCGAACACACACACGTCCATTACGAACATCGGAGGATTTCCGGATTTCTCAGGATTTCTCAGGTGTCAAAACGCATCCGATGCAAACCGAATACGCCCAAATTGGACTGATTACAATACTTTCCCTTCTAGAGCTATAACTCTGCTAAGCGCTATCTAGACGGGAAAATAGAAATATTTAGATATTGCTAATAAAATATATAGTATAAACTTTTATATTCATTTTTATCAGAATACTTTTAAAATTGGTAATAATTACATTTTATGACAAATATTATATAATCGGGCTTATATCGATAAAGTTAGGTATAATTTTTATGAAAATTGTACGTATAAGTTTTACAAAAAATAGTTAATATTTTTCTTTTTTACTAAGATGTACGAGTTCGTTTGTCGTAATTCTTTTGGAATGAAATTAAAAAGTTTTCAAAAAATTAAAGTCGACAAAAGTCCTATTATTTGTTATATGTACTTAATAAACTCATAAAAATAGTAGTATTACATCTGTTATGAAGTTATAATGATAAATATAAATGTGTGGTTTTTTTTTTAGTTTATATGTTATTTCTTTAGTTGACCGACTTTTCTGCTACTGTTAATGCGAAAAGGGAGTCCCAAAGTAATTTTCCAAGTACAATATCTTCAAAAGGTTGCTTGGATCTCGTGACTAGAAGTGAACAGCGAGAAATGTCCATTAAATTCTCAAACCTGACCGGTCTACCCGTTGTCCCTCTAACTAAGTTTGAACTCTTTGTATCTCCCAACAAATTTCTCCCAATATTTTCACCGCAGCACCATTATTCTTCCGTCCACCATTCTACGTTATTAGTCAGTAACCTCTCTAAAAATATTCTCAAATCTTTTACGCCTTCCCCCTTACATCTTTTGTAACTCTACAACAATTTTATTTTTCTATTACAGATACCAAATTAATTGATAAAAAGCAAAAAAAAAAAAAAAACGATATATCAGAAACAAATATTTCAGTTTACGATGTTTAAAAAATATACTATTAACACAAATACAGTATTTAAGTGTAAAACGAAATAATTAATAATAAAAATATACATGAACAATAGTGTGGCAATAAATAATGTTACAAAGAACAACCTTGAAAGAAAATTAAACTTGCGGTAAATTTCTTTAAATAACGAATTAATTGTTTTAAAACTTATACGTTAAATCAATACACCAAAAATTATTTAATTCAATAATAGAAAATATATTTAAAAGGAAAAATTAATAAGGAAAGATTAGAACATAGAAAATAAACACCAAGTAACCAACGAATAATGTTTTAGATTCGAATACGGTTAGCAATCGTGAAAAGAGAATCTCTCAGTAGCTCGTAGAAAATAAATTTTCCTTAAAACTAGCTGTTTGATATTAAAAATTGTAAATTTTTGACGGACACGGTTCTAAGGTTGTCAAATAAAACCGTTGAAATTTTATTTTAACTTATGCTTAGTTATTCAATTATCTTTCGCACCCTACCATCTCTCTTTTTTTGTTTAGCCTTTGGAACCACCGTAAGATATTATTTCAGAGAATGATATGTATGAACGTAAATGAAGTATAGTCTTGTACAATTTCACTTCGACCGTTCCTGAGATGTACCGTTAATTGAAACCCAACCACCAAAGAACACCGGCATCCACGATCTAGTGTTCAAATCCGTATAAAAGTTACCGCCTTTACTAGGAAATGAAACGTTGGAACTGTCGACTTTCAAATCAGCTGATTTGGAAAGACACATTCACCACTAGACCAACCCGGTGAATAGATACCTAACGACCTAAAGACGATGTACATTATGCTAACTTGTTTAATTTTTTTTAACGACTTTTCGAAGAAAGGTACGGTGTTACTTTCGGTTGCACGGTGGGAGTTGGTGAGTGAAATTGTATTATCTTTACGTTTTGAGGTATGAGGAGTATGAAGATACCATTTTTTTAAATTTATATATATAAATTTAAGAAAAATATACAAAATTTAACTCAAACAGGCCTCCCCGTCTACCGGCAAGATCCGGCATGGCAGGTCGGCCTGCCGGTTGGATCTTTTATTTATGCCTGCCTCTAACTTCCAGAGTAAGGTAACCGGGCCCGACTTAGTCGTCCCTAGGCCACACCCCAGAAGATGGAACTCGGTCTTCACACCAATGCCTCTAACGGTAGCACACCCCAGGAGGGGCGTCCCCGCGTCTCATCACCATCGCCCATACGCGTACGTACAAGCAAACGGTGACGCCGCAAGGAGCTGTCCATCACCCACTCGCTCACCATCGCTCATCATGCTTCTAGCGCATGATCTTCGTGATAAAGCTTGCTCTGCTTTTAATTTAACAGGACTTAATAAATCGCATAGTTTTTTCTATTAAAAAAAGAAATGGTAGAGCAAGTACAAAAGGAAAGCGATGAAAAATGAAAAAAATAATTAAAAAATCACACACTCGCACACACATACAGGCGCGAAACCAGAATGTGTAACAAGACTCAGAATCTAAAAATCGATCAGAGAAAATAGCTTTAAACATAAATCTATACATTTAAAACGTTTCTCTCTGTATGTATCGTTGAATACATGTATGTATCCGTTTATTTTCCTTTCTGAAAGTAGAGTACGAGTTGCCTATAGAATTGTAATTTACTTCAAAAGAGGAGTCTTCTATTCATTTCCATTCTATTTCCTTACTTTTTTATACCTATACTAAATAATATCTAGACAATAGGATTGCTTAGTCGTACGTAAACTAAAAGCTTGTATTTCTATATTATATATACCATAAATTAATATGAACATTATACGTATATTACAATATATAAAATACACCAAACTTATGGTTTCATACAAAAAAAAGTGTGTGTATGTGTGTGTCATAATGTTCATTATTAATTATATCTAAACTGTTTATGAATTTAAAAACATCTCTTAACAATTGAGCATGTAAAAGATACTATAAAAAAACTGTACATACATATATTATATTTTTATAGATTCTACAGATAAAAATTATAAATATATATAAAAATATTGTTTTTTTGGAGGGGATTACAGGCATCGAATACTAAAGTCATTAGCCCTTTTAAAAAAAAAAGAGAAAAAATTTCTTTCCCTCCTTAATAAAAACACCAGCGAACTAGTTAGAAGACTAGTCTTGTCTTTTTTTTTTTTTTTTGTCTTCAGTCATTTGACTGGTTTGATGCAGCTCTCCAAGATTCCCTATCTAGTGCTAGTCGTTTCATTTCAGTATACCCTCTACATCCTACATCCCCAACAATTTGTTTTATATACTCCAAACGTGGCCTGCCTACACAATTTTTCCCTTCTACCTGTCCTTCCAATATTAAAGCGACTATTCCAGGATGCCTTAGTATGTGGCCTATAAGTCTGTCTCTTCTTTTAACTATATTTTTCCAAATGCTTCTTTCTTCATCTATTTGCCGCAATACCTCTTCATTTGTCACTTTATCCACCCATCTGATTTTTAACATTCTCCTATAGCACCACATTTCAAAAGCTTCTAATCTTTTCTTCTCAGATACTCCGATTGTCCAAGTTTCACTCCCATATAAAGCGACACTCCAAACATACACTTTCAAAAATCTTTTCCTGACATTTAAATTAATTTTTGATGTAAACAAATTATATTTCTTACTGAAGGCTCGTTTAGCTTGTGCTATTCGGCATTTTATATCGCTCCTGCTTCGTCCATCTTTAGTAATTTTACTTCCCAAATAACAAAATTCTTCTACCTCCATAATCTTTTCTCCTCCTATTTTCACATTCAGCGGTCCATCTTTGTTATTTCTACTACATTTCATTACTTTTGTTTTGTTCTTGTTTATTTTCATGCGATAGTTCTTGCGTAGGACTTCATCTATGCCGTTCATTGTTTCTTCTAAATCCTTTTTACTCTCGGCTAGAATTACTATATCATCAGCAAATCGTAGCATCTTTATCTTTTCACCTTGTACTGTTACTCCGAATCGAAATTGTTCTTTAACATCATTAACTGCTAGTTCCATGTAAAGATTAAAAAGTAACGGAGATAGGGAACATCCTTGTCGGACTCCCTTTCTTATTAGGGCTTCTTTTTTATGTTCTTCAATTGTTATTGTTGCTGTTTGGTTCCTGTACATGTTAGCAATTGTTCTTCTATCTCTGTATTTGAACCCTAATTTTTTTAAAATGCTGAACATTTTATTATTATTTAGTCTTGTCAACACCCAAAAATAGACTTGTATAGAACATTAGAAACTCCAAAAAATAAGACAAGATAAGAAGGTAAAGAGCCCTTGTCACTTAAAATCAAACAATCCATTTCTAAAGAAATGTCCGATTTACCAGAATAGTTGCACAGTCATACTATTATTAAAAGATTTATCTTCTAATTATATTCGTGAAACGATTTACATTCTTATTTATATCGCTTAGGTTTACCTTTAGGCCACGCACTTTTCTTCTTTTTCTCCGCCATCCTGACGGCTCCGATGTAGTATTCCAGAGTGTCTTTGACCTTAGAGATGGAATCTTTTGATCCTCCGCAGTAAATTACGAAAGATGTCTTACTACTTACATCAGATTATACCGGCACCAAAGATACGGTGAGCAATGCATCGAGTCGAGATTAGATGCATTCCCCGTTAAAGCGTGTGAGGAGCTGAAATGCTCGCCCTCGCATCTCTGTGCTTTCGGAGGCTCCATTGTTGGTCTTCAAAATCCACTTTTTCTTGCATCTTTATTTCTTGCTTCTTAGTTCCTTGAATGGGGATTTTTTTAATCTCAATTTTATTTTTTTTTATTTTACTTTCTTTCACATTAGTTCTCAGTTGAGAACACTCCTTTCTATTTGTTCACATCTATTGTCTTCTTTACCGGTTTTGAGTTGTCTTCTTCTGATCGGTCGTTTATTTAATTCCTTATTAATAATACTCTCAACCTTACTGAATAAAGCTGGTGCTAGTTCTAAAATCATACCTTTCGGTATGAAAGATGTCGCAAAGACACAGCAACTTGTGCGTAAGACGTTACCTTCTGAGATTTACTTTGAAAAAGTTTCTTGTCTTAGAAGTAGCTGACCGTTTGAATGGTCTTTACCTTTTGAATTCCTACTTTTTTCTTATAAGTCGGACAGTTCCGCAATCTTGTTAGTTGATGGCCTTGACAATTTCCAGAAGCAGGAGGCTTTTTACACGGATCCTCTTGATGAAGAGGTTACCACAACCACAGATCTGTTTTTGACGGTAAAACGTGCCGCTGTATGTCCAATTCTTTGACATCCAAAGCAGTGCAATAAAGTCGGATAAACGAATATACATCTAATCTATGGAATCCAGCTTTTATTTTCTTTGGACAATTAGGTGTATTGAAAATCTGGACATGCGACGCAGAGGGTGCAACATATCTGCGTATCCTCCTGTGTTTAATCGTCGACAAGCAACAACTCCTTTTTCATGCAGCTCTAACGATTTACTCTTCAGTGCCTGCACACAAAACTATTTCAGGTATTTAATGCGCCATGCGGTGTAACCTCAATGTCCAACACTCCAATTTTCTTCGCCTTGAGTAACCGTGAAGATTGTAAATCGTTGACGGTTTAACAAACAGTCCAATAGTGGTCTTTCTAACCTCGACTATCGGTCCTCCAGCAGCTTCTGATTTGTCTCGGATCAGGAATGGATTAATCTTACCAAAATCTCTTTCCTATCAGCAAATATTTTGGTATCACTGCGGGGTCTTTCGGTTCGAACCACCCCATGAGGGGGGGAACCCCCCAAACCAAGTTCGGGATCGAACTTGGTTCGATCAATCTTTTCTGAATTCGTAACCTCTGCACTCTTCCTTTGCTTTGTTTTGCTTTCAAAGACAAAGCCTCTTGATCCAAGAGTTTTTATTAGACCCTCTGCACCAGAATGTGTGGAAGTAGAGATTTCGATACATGAAGATTCAGCATTCAAGACGTCACAAGGTGTAGGCGGAGAAACATACCCCGGATCGCTGATCCTACCTGGATTTCTTAGCCGCATCCCCCTGATTTAAACCCGGCCGAGAAGTCAGGTACTGCCTGATCCGCTATATAGACAATCAGAGACTCGCATGTAACAGTAAGTGCTCCGACACCCTTACCCCTGGGATTATCTCTGCCAAAGGCCGAAATGACTCTCACGCTGAGCGGTTCAAGACTTCAGCGGAACAAACTCACATCAGCCCACCCTTAACATGATCACCACCACTGGGAGAAGGGATGAGCACACCTCCTCTGCACTTCACCCACTGTCGGCGAAAAACAGATCGCGGTCATGCCTCCCGCCCATTATTGTCAACGGTGATGATGTCATCATCGTTGTCGACGTAGTCCTTCAATAAATGTCTTCATAATGATCATCATCAGTGTTATTTATTATTCGGAAGGCTATTATTATTAATATATTATTATTGTTGTGTTTAAGCCATTAATTACAATATTAATTGCTTATTGTTTGTTATTGGATGGAATTCTGAAGGTAATACGTTATAAAAAAGTTACTACGGGGCGTTTTACCTCCTTATATTACTACAGCGAGTTTTCCACACACAATAGTAGAAATTTTGTAACTATAAGAAGCCGCATTTACTTCTAACCTCCTTGTATTTGTCAATTTGAAATAAAAGCCGTTTTAATATTTTAATATCACTCTGTATATACACCGTAACTGTAAACAGATTTTTTTTTAATTTGACAGAATTATTTATTCTGTATTATTATATTACTTACCTAAAAATAAAGTAAATTATGAATATAAAACTAAATTACAGATACAACTTTTTATTTAATGTAATTTACATTTTACTAATAGGTATTTTTATTTTTCCATTTCGTTTCATTACGTAATACATTCACTTCAAAATTTTCCATTTAGAGTTTAGATAAAAAATGATGGAAAAAATTTAGAAGGTTAAGTTGTAATAGTACAATAAAGAATATATAATGGTAGGGAAGGGTTTATGGATGAACGGTTTGAGTATAGCGATCGGGGTGTAAGGAGATGTATTGCTTGCTGTTATATCGAGCAGTAAGGAGAAATTTGATGACTTCCTCGCCATATCCTTACTTTCCCCACCCTTTTTTTCATATGGTTCTTTTGTTACAAATCTACCACCCACCAACCCACTACACCAATAACCATTTTTTTTCTTTTCCCTTTAGTCCTTGTGAACTTTGTAACCACTTCTAGGTCTACCAGGCTTATGTACCAAACTACGTGGAAACTTTAATATCTTCGATTGACCATTTAGTGGAAAACTTTTTTATATAACAGAACCAACACGAGCACGCGCGATATATATATCATACGTACATTCATAAGCAATCAATATCCTATATAATAATTTTGTTACTTTTTTTGCTAATCAAATCCTGTACCAAGATAATATAAAAAATGAAACCCATTTCATTTTTTATCAATTTAAAAAAAAAAAAATTTTGTTCTAACCACTTTTAAATTTTAATGAAACATGTAATAATGTTAAAGAAACTTATGAATGAAAAAAATTTAAATAGAGAGATGGGATACAAACAGAGAAAAATAAGCATGCATAAATTAACAAATAATGTAAAATAATTAAAGTGGAATAAGAAAATTTGTGGAAAATAATAATTCTAAATTAAAATAATGTACCTTGTATAATGAGAAATAAACTAAAACTGATGAATTCAAATAAAAATAATAATAATAATAATAATAATGCAAAAAAAAATCAAGACAGGAAAATCTAGACGTTTTTAAAAACAAAATTAATGAAAACTATAAAAGACCAAACAATTTAAAGAAAATGTACGAAGTTCATTTAATAATTAGATAAATGAGTAGCTGTAGAGGCAAACCAGTTGGTAGGAAGGTTATGCTACTTTTAGATCAGTAAGTTGGTAATCCTGTAATGATTTTTGATCAGCTGTTTAAGTAAAATTATTTTTTTTTATAACTTCAAAATCTCATTTCACGATGACAAATCCTGAAAGAGTTTGCAAATTTGTTGAACAGCTTACAATGATTGGTTCTTTTTTGCTTTCAGAAGGTGAAAACCCAATTAACATTTACTGTCGTGTGACAAACAAACAATATGCACAAGGTTATATGAACCGGAAAAAGTTTTACATATAGGTAGAAAACTGTAATGAGAATGAATGAAGATAGGTTGCCCAGAAGGGACTATTAATCCAAAACGTCGGAAGGAGAGATCGGGTAGATCAAGGAACAGTGGAAAGATGTGGTTAGGGGCGGTTTTGTGCGACGGGAAGGAGACTGGAATCGAGTGAGGCAAATGAACGGGAATCTCAACGAAAAGATATTTCTTGTAATCTCGACAATTGGTAGTAGAACGGTATAGAAATAAGCAGCAGAATATGTTGAAAAGCGAAAAAAAATCACATTGATTAAAAAATCGTTTAGCTTCACAGCAATATGTATCTTTAAGTGCTTTATGATTGTCTTATAATTAGGTAGAGAAAATTACGATTACTGTAAAATTAGAGATCTTCCACAGAAAAAATAAAGTCTAGTGAAAATGATAACAAAATATAATAATTTCAGAGGTGACCGAAAATTATGTTAAGGTGAGAAAAGATAACTAACTGGTTGGATTAAACGAAGAGAGATTAAATAGAAGAGATCACTTAAGACAAAGTTCCAGAAAAAGAAAATAAAATATTTTCGTAACGATTTCATTTTGAGATTCGGATTTGACAGAACTCTAAAGTACTTTCAAAGTATAAGTTTATGGTAATACAGATGTTTACGCCGTTTGCGTAAAGTCGTTTTATTCCAATGAATTCCAAGATTATGGTCGAGGCTTGTAGGTTACAGTCTTGGTAATTTATTTTGCATTTTTGTAAGGCTTATCTACGTGTATTTTTAAATAGGTTGTTTGGGTTTGTCTTCGATATCAATTTCTCCAGGCTCCAGTTTGACTTACTGTTGCATCATCATATTGGTGTTAGCTTATTTCTATAACGCATTATTTCATTGCTGTTTAGTCTTAATGTATATTATATATTAGGCTTAGTGTTTTTTATTCTCAACCAATTTCAATATTGTCATAGTTCCTAGAAGTCTATTTCTCTTTGTTTGCCCTGATGTCATTACTTCAACTTGCGTATTCAGAAATTATTTTATCAATCTTTTGATAATTCTTTAGTGGTCTGCTTGCTTGTAAATTATTTTTGTTATGTCTTCGTTCCCAAATTCCGCACGTTTTCTCTAATCGTTCTCATACTAACAATAAGTCACTACTCTTGTTGTCAACACACACACACACACACACACACTCTTCTGTCCATTGCTTTGTTCGCTTCCCCTACCTCTCACCACGCCAGCTTTGGTCATCCTAGTCCTGACTTTCACGCTGTGCAGATCCTGGTCCTCCCGCCTTGGAGGACCAGGCTTCGATATTCTCTTTCGCTCGTATAATGTTAGTACTTTCTTCGTCTTCATAAACGTTGCGGTATTTCTCTGTCAAAATATTCTCTAGTTCTACTCGTCAGTTTTTCGTGATTTCACAGTTTTCAATGTTCGTCCAGCCTCATTTCTTTGTTTAGTTATTCTTCAAATTCACTATTTTACGTCTCTCTCGAAAGTGCTTCAATCGCTACAAACTGCCAATTCTATCGACGCCGAATCTTCTCGAGCTGCTGATTATATTTTCATCGATGCAGAATCTCCAAACTCGTTGCTACATATCTGAGATACTACGTATTAGTCTACCTATAAACCACGTCTCAGCCCCGTATTCCTGAAAGCCCAGTGCCAATAATAAGATTTACTGTAGTTTATTTTTCTAAGTTAATGACATTTGTTCATTGCTAATTTTCATTATTACAGAATATGTCAGTAATGCAACAGTTTTCCAGTCATACTATGTTTATTGATGTTATGTTTTTCTAAGTATAGTATTGTAAATAACGTGTTCTATGTTCTCTTGTTTTCAGGCTTTGTTAAATTGTATATTTTCAAAATGTGTATTTGAAAAATGTTTATTCATGTATTTTTTCATTTAATATCATTATTCATATGTTGTTTTAGCTGATATTTCTTATACAGACTTAAGTTATGTTAATTTCATAATTTCTTTTTAGTTTTTAAGGTTATGATTTAACATAAGTTCATTTGTTTTCTTTCCAATTAAAGTCCAATTTCTTTTGGCAAATACGAGCTGTGTTTTCTTTTATTTTTGTTAACTTTACCCAACAACAGAAATATATGATATATTTTAAAATCTACTACATTGTTTATAACTATGAATCAATAGATTATGTAGAATTTATAACAATTGATATATAAGAACTCTCAGATTAAAAAATTTACGATTTTCGTTACAATAAACAAAAAGTTAATAGTTGTGTGGACAATAAGCTTCACTCAATTTGTACAGAATTTAACAGATTGCAGAACCGAAATTAAAATAATAAAGCGAAAATTTAAATAAAGTATAAACCAGAATTCAGGGGAGTGCCAAAAAATTACTGTATTACTAATATCAAAAGAATTATTTCCATGGATGACGGGCATTAGTGATAGTTGATTGTTGAGAAATTATTTACAATACATTTACAATTTCAATTACATTACATTTTCAATTTTTACTTTCTTGTATGATGTAAAGGAATTATTGTATCAAAATATCCATTTCGACCATTCCTGAATTTATTTTGACTAGTTTCGGCATGACGTCTGTACGTACGTACGTACTTATGTGTTGTCTTGCATAACTCAAAAACAATTAGCCGTATGTTGATATTTTGAATTTAGGACCGTTATAACATCTAGTTGTGCAGGTCCCTTTTTGATTGCAATCGACTGAACCAAAAGTGTTCAAAAAAGCCCAAACTCCTACACCAAATTTATGGCCGTATGATCTTCAAAAAATTTCCAAGGTCATATGTGTGACAGACATTCCATTACAAAATTTTCTGCTCTTTTCAATGGTAGGGTCAAAAAATGGGTCATTCGATTTGAAAAAATTATGTTAACCCTAAAATAAGGTCAACGTCAAATTGAAATTCACCATGAGTTGACCTCTCCAATCACAGTACTTTTGTTAAAGCTATTTTTGGTATTATGCGTAGTTTAGAGAAAATCGTCTGGGATTATTAAAATGAAATGCCCTGAAAAATTGTCCAGGTCATACGTGCGATCACATATTGCAATGTTAAAAAAATATTCTGCTCTTTTCATTGGTGGGGTCAAAAATAGATGATTCGTTTGAAAAAATCGTGTTAACCTTGACATAACGCCAACGTCAAATCCAAGGTTAACATGAAGTGTCTCTCCAATCTGAGTAAGTTTTGTTTAGGGCATTTTTTTGTGTTGTGCGTAGTTTACAAGAAGATCGGCTGGGGCTATTAAAATGAAACATTCTATATAGCAGACACTAGTCATGACCAAATTTTTAAGCTTTTCCTATTTTATATACTTTTTAAACACAAGAGATACAAATATCTGAAAAAGATAATTCTTCAGAATGAATTGTTTTCCCGTTTTTTATTATATAATTTTTATTTATTTATTTTTTTATTAAATGTTGACCCACTCCAACATTTTCCATCGTAAAATGGTTGTTTTAAATCGTACAGGTTGCTTAAATTAAATACGATTTTGTGAAAAAAAAATATATTTTAATTTTATTAACTAGCCGGTCGGGCTTCCACCCCCTGGACTCCCGAGACCCAGGTTGGCCCAGATGAACCCCGGAGTCAACCCAGGGGCCTCCCTCAGGACCGCAGAGCTTACTTCATTTACCATTCATATCTACCAGAGGGCTCCGCCCCTGGTTCCCCGCATAGCTCCCTTTACTTGACGTTCCCACAGAGCTCGCTTCGGTTGCAATTCCCGTCTACCCACACAGTTTCACCGCCTGGTCACCCGCAGGGTTCGTTACCCTCATAGTTATGGGAATAATATTGTTAAATAACAAAATATTCAAACTTTATAGAAACCTGAAAAAGAAATTAAATTCCAAAAGACATTATAGTAATACCTATGGTAACTTAAATAATAACACCTCTGACAAAGAAAATTCATAACATATTTCTGTTGCCATGGTGACAGAAATATAATAATGAAATAAAAGATTTATCTTTTCTTTAATGAGTATCTTTAATTCACAATTTCACCCCTCACGGGGGCTAAGTTCTCGGTCTATGGCTTAAGACCTTCCTTGTGATAACGCGAATGAATCCTGCAAATTTTAAAACAAACGGGTGGGGGTAGTTCTTGCGTGATGCCAGAACAAACAAAGAAAGAGACAGACAGTCAAATTTTTGGTATAATTAATTATATGAAGAAATTAATTGAAGGGCAGGAATTAATTATTATCTCAAATAATATTTTTTATTTATATTTCTTTATTACTTCTATGCACGAAGTAAAAGAAGTATTGTGATCGCGAAAAATTTTGGTTTTCAGATTCCAACGGAAATATCCATTTTTTCAATCCCTGAATCCATTTTGACTAGTTTCGGCGTGACGACTGTACGTATCTGTCTCGCATAACTCAAAAACGATCAGCCGTAGAATGTTGAAATTTTGGATTTAGGACTGTTGTAACATTTAGTTCTGCACCTCCCCTTTTGATTGCAATCGACTAAACCAAAAGTGTCCAAAAAAGCCCAAATTATTGGATTGTGGACTTTTTGTCAACTGCAGTAATAAACCCTCATCGAGAGCTTTTCAATGAAATATCATAAGTGGTACTTATTTTCACCGGTTCCATAGTAACAGCCAAATAAAATTTTAATTAATGGGATATTTGTATCTTACAAGGGGAAGACACATCGGTTCAAATCCGACATAATCTCCTTTTTTTGTTTTACATTTTTTAAATTTAAATACATTGATTTATTAATAAAATTATTAACCTCCAATTGTAAAAATATTACAATAAATAATAATTCAATAAAAAATATATATATGAAAAAATATCACAAGTTGTTAATGAAATAAAATTTTATGTATATTTCATTTTAAAAAAATATATATATGTAATTTAATAGGCGTACAAGGAAGTCATGTGACCTATAATTAAAATGCATTATCAACATAATTCCATATTGTTATACATATGAAAGGTAGGGGATAGTTTTATGATCATATAAGGGGAAATTGTAAAAAATAAAACAGGGGAAACGAGGAAAATGAAATGGAAAGGGGAAAGGAGAAAGAAGGGGAAAAGAGTAAGGGGGAAGGGAAATAAGGGAAAGAGGAATGAGGGAAAAAGGGAATATGGTAGAAATGAAAATGGAAAAGGAAGAAAGGGAAAGAGAAAAGGGAAAGGTTCAATTTTGTGAAGTTCCGTAATGTTCATGTTGTTAATGTTTTATCAAACTTTCAGTTGTGTTATTTAATCTATACATGTACTCAAATCTAGCAACAGCGAAGCATTGCCGGGTCTGCTAGTTTAATAAAAAATATAATTTTACTTAAACAATAATTTTCATGTCATAATTATTAAAGAAACAATTTTTTTCCTGAACGTAGAATATCATTGTAAACGATTTTATGAATGTTAATGGTAAAGTTAATAGTTCAATTTCAGTAAACGTAGATGATATGAAACCTTAGATGAACTTTATTAATCAAATGACACGTTTTTTATTAAAAAAATGTTTTTAGACCATAAATCGAATGTCCTCAAAAATGATAGCATATCTCCTAAAGTAGTGCCCATGCGAGTAACAAGCTTTTTTGTATAATACCACGAATTCTATGAAATATGGTACTCATGATCGTCTTAAGTGTATTAAAAATAGCACTA
Source organism: Lycorma delicatula (assembly GCF_047948215.1). Classification (NCBI taxonomy): domain Eukaryota; kingdom Metazoa; phylum Arthropoda; class Insecta; order Hemiptera; family Fulgoridae; genus Lycorma; species Lycorma delicatula. The sequence continues at coordinate 23,166,010 of NC_134465.1, read as the reverse complement.
CTTTATTTAATAAAAAGATTAACAAAACGGTTATCTCAAGTTTTTTTGTGTTTTTTTTTTTAATTTATTGTAATGCCTGAAAAATCATATGTGCATTATTAAAATTATGAATTTCATTTCTTACTGGACGAAAATTAACTATTTCAGCTTGTAATAAGTCTAATTTCATCTAATTTAATTTTTAAAAGCATACGCATTTATTCATCTTAAATTTCATGTTTTATTTCATTACATTTTCATTTTATAAAGTGCAATAATCACTTTAGCAAAAATAAGTTAAAGACTTTCAGATTATCATTTGATATATTTAAAAAATGTATTATTGCACTGCATTTAACTTTTTGATAAATTAATTAAACATACGATTTCTTGAATACGAGTATATACAAATATATAGCAACTACGTGTATAAATTTAAAAAAATCATTCTCACTGTGAATAACAAGTAATAATGATTTTTAAATATGCTTTTATTTAAGATTAATAAAATAACTAGCAATCCTGACGCTGTTTCGCAAGCGCTACATCATTATTAGAGTTTCCCGTCAAGATCAGGGGTTGTTTAGCTAATTAGACTCCCCCTTCCCATCCAGCCAGAGGGGTCTGCGCCCCCTGGATTCTCTGTGTTCATTAAACTCATGCTTATGAGAATAATAACGATAAATAAAAATTAAAGCATGTTCAGTTTATAAAAAATATCAGTGTATTGCAATTTCTTCAAGCAATAAGCAGGGAGAAATATTGGGCAGTACAGCACCCTTATTACTGATTTATCTGAGGTATGTTGTTTCATAATAGTCGGAATCCATCATAAAAATAGTATGGTTACTCGTACGGAGGACAGTATATATGTATTTTGCTCGGTTCTTAGCGTTACCCGATAAATACCACTAAGAGGTTATCGTATTTCGTTTCTGTTTTTTTTTTTCTTTTTCTAGTTTTTGTATTTAGTCAAGTAAGCAGAGGCAAGTGCAGCAAGTTACATCACACATACCTCTAACAATGGAAATGGCTGTATTGGTTGGGCCACAACGTTGAATTCCTAAAAAAATCAAAATTTAAAATCCCTAACTTCTGTTTAGATATTTATCTGAAGAATATTTTCAACCCCAAATCTCGTTTAGTGTAGTTGGAATTGCGAAATATTTGCAATCATAATTCAAAAACTTTTAAATTTCTTCACCCATTTCATGGTGAAATTTCTAGAAATCTTGAAATTTGTTTTTAGAAATTTACATGAACATTACACAGACCAAAAATCAAGTGAATATATACATTTGTTAGCAAGAGTTTAAGTAAATAATCGGGTTTCAAAAATAATTGAAAAATCAGTTTTAACCCGTTAAACTCGAAACAGTAAAAAAACCATAAATTGAATTTTATATATTTACATGAAGATTACACACTCCAAAATCAAGTTGATATTTTCATTTGTTACAGAGAAATTCAAAAAATGATAAATTTCATAGTTATTCCTGTTTATCCTTTAAACTCGGAATTTAAAAAACCCTTTTTTTAGTGTATACTTACACGGTAAGTAGAACATGTATACAAATTTTCGTAAATTTATCTTCACTATCTTTTGTTGGACGTTGATTAAGAATCACTCAAGACATGTTTATTTAAATATATATATATATGTCGGAGAATAAAGAACAGTGGAGTATCTTCCGACAAAACGATGAGAATATTCTTTAGAATGTCTGTATTTTTAGTAGTTTTAAGAAATGTATTATTACTAGTAATATTTTGTAAAATAAGGTTTAAATTGTTTTATTGCGGTAGGCTTAGGCTAGGTAGGCACATGGTTGTCAACGTAGTCGGGATCCCAGGACGATAGGGGTATTATAAAATTAATAAGGAAAAGGAAATATGCAGTAGGTATATTATTTGAGAATATGGAGAAAGGGTAGTCTTGCTTTGGAACCCAGATCGAACAGACGTCCTGGTGATCGCGAATTCGTTATTTCCCTGAGCCTCGGTCTATCGCAAGTTGTTTTAATATTATTTGAATTCTAAATTGAATTAATCTTATATTGTAATTCGTGTGCTACTGAGTTATTGATAAGTGATAATTATCATTTGTAATTATTTCATTGTACGAGTTATCTACTCATTTTTATTAATTGAACTTTATTGTAATCTTATATATTCTCCACTTGTAATGGTGGGAATGAGTGAAGCACAAAACGTTGAATCCCTGACAAATCTCCTCGCCTCTCCGACATATATATATAATCACTAAAACAAAAAAATAATGTAATTTAGATCTAATAGAATCAAAATACTAAATTATTTTCTTTAAAAACCTAATCTATGCTACCGAAAACTAAATATAGAATGATTTTCTTTTGCGAAAACCAACTAGGTTTATGAGAAAAAGGAATTGAATAATTTTCTTTACGTTAATAGAAAAAAAGTCATGAAAAACGTTTTTTTTTACAATACTCATCTACCATTTGATTTCACGAATAATTAAAACTGTAGGCAACTTAAAGAAAAGTGCCAGCCTCCGTGGCGCGAGTTGTAGCGTCTCGGCCTTTCATCCGGAGGTCCAGGGTTCGAATCCCGGTCAGGCGTGGCATTTTCACACGCTACAAAAATGTCCATTCATCTCATCCTCTGAAGCAATACCGAACCGTTGTCCCGGAGGTTAAAAAAAAGAAAAAGAAAAGAAAATAAAGTTACAAAGCGGTAATGATAGCGAATAAATAATTATTAATTACATTTATATGTAACAGTTCATTCTATACACCCGTTTTACATTGAACGATTGGCCTACCAACGTATTCGATTGTTTCCATTTGATTGAAATGGCTTTCAAATTTATGAAGATGGTTTGTAATTTTGGCAACGTGACCCGATCATCAGATTTGGTAATCGGGTTCTCGATGATTTTGTAAATAAAATTATTGAATTAAAGAATAATTTTTCGACAACGAATAAGAAAGAACGTTAAATAAGTCAAGGAAAAATTATTAATGAAAGTTTTGAATAAAAACAAGCGAGGCGAAAGATAAAAGAAGAATCTAACTCGTGAACCGACTGAACAATTTGAGTAAATTAAAACATTCAAGACATTATTATCAAAAACAGTAGCTTCAAATTCAATACAGCAACATAAATAGATTGTCTTACTCGCAATTTAGAATAACACTACCGTCAGAACAGCGAGAAAGTAGATAAGAACGCGGCTATTTGTAACATTCACAAACTAAGCAATCAGAACTAGAAATTATATTAGTACATGACTGTTTGTATCACTCACAAGTAAGACTAGCAGAAACATCAAAACAAAGCGAAGCTAGATTGTAGCCGAATCGTTTACATTTTCAAATTATATAAAGACAAATTAACTGTCTGGAGAAACACCTTATAACAAAACAAAAAACTTATCAACCTCAGGTTGAGGTTATACGAACTTAAGTAACATATTTCCATTAAACACATCATTGACACAAGAAGAACGCTGCCACGGAACTTTTCCGCTCACATGGAACCTACATGAATGCACACCGTCAAGGAATTAAAAAAAAATCAGCATAGCAGCAGATGAAACACGTTAGTAGACAAAACACACACGGATATTTACACACTCTCTCTCTCTTTTTCTCCCATCCTGACCCCTGTAAGGGAAGACACCCCCCTTGTGACGATCACGGTCACCACACCGCCCCTCACCGCTCAGTTCCTAACCCTGATTGGCTTTACCGGAGGTCATCTTTTGGCCTCTGTCAGGATTCCACCGATGCAAATGCCTCGGCAGACTTTTCTATCGGTGTATTTGCACAACTTACTATCTCGTCTTCGTATACTTCTTTCAACCTCAACCACCTACAGCTAACTCTCAACTAACTAATTAAGTCATTCGTGGAAGAGCAATCCCCACGCCGTCTCTTAACACCACAAGTTTCACACAAACTATTTCGATATCTAACTTCAATTAGCCTATGTACTCAGATCATTTTTTGATTGAGTCTTTTCAAAAATAAAAATACTATTCTCATACCAACAATACAAGTGCTGATCGTAATAACAAAACTTTTGTCCTATAATTCAATTTACTCAAAAATCAATAAACAAATTCATAAATAAGATAAAACTCTAATGAAAATATATCCTATCTTTTTCTGCTCCGGTTCGCTTTCGGAAGTAAGATCAATACCTACACCCTCCTATACCGCAGCTCCACAACAGAGTTTTCAATACATCATTCTCATCCTAACAACGAATAGCTAACCGGATGTCGATTCCAAAGTACCTTCTTGGCAAAGTAAGCGCTTAGGCAGGCCCTTAGCCAGCCGGGTTGCTACTCTACGTACGTATCCATAACAGGATCAAATCTTCTCAGCCACCCTCCGCAGGACTAAGAATCTTAGGAAGCCACCAACTTTGTTCCATTCCCTTTCGGTTTTCCAATTAGCTTGCAGATCAAAAGCAAAATTGACTCTCGCAAGGTCTCTAACTATTTTGGTACGTTCAGCTTCGTACCTCTCTCTCTCTCTCTCTCGCTCTCTCTCTCTCTCTCTCTCTCTCTCTCTCTCTCTCTCTCTCTCTCTCTCTCTCTCTCGCTCTCAGTCAGTCAACTTCGAGTATATACGTTTGAAATCGAATATTTAAAAAAAAAAATTAATTTATTCGTGAAAATTTTTGTCACATCGTATTTTTATCCACAACGAATGTGTATGCTAATTTTGGGTAGCTAGCTCAAAATTTATGAATAAGTAAGTTAAATAAAAATCGATGCCAAACATTACCATCCCGCCGTCGATAAAACGACAGATAAAAGTGAGTTAAATAAAATGTTATATATAATAAGACATTTTTTTTCACTAGTACATTATGCATGTATCGTGTGAAAGAGAGTGTACGTTCTTGTAAATACATTTAATTAACGTTTAATTCATTAGTAAGACAAAGAAATTTTTTATTTAAAATTTAGGTCATGAAGTATATAATAAATAAGGGAAAATTACTTATTTTAAAAAAACGAACTTAAAAAATAAAAAAAAATAAAAAGAAAGGGAAAATTTCAAAGTTTTGTATTAATGTCAAATAAGCTAACAAAGTAGATAGCTAAATTTAAGAAACTACGAACTGAGTACATATCCCAGATTCTAATGGTAGATTTTAATATATTGCTGACCTAAAATGTCTTTTAAACTCTACTGAAAAACTAAGAAAATATATGTCGTATTTATACAGTTAAAAGTTAAATTCTTGGATTCCTTCCAAAGAAATTACTTTGTTAAAAGTTTTACGAATATAACTTTACGTATATTTATATATATCACAATAACTAGACAGATTTTATATTTTTATTAAAGTATAAACGTGAATTTCAGTTAGTAACACAGGATACTTCTACATGTACGAAGAAATATTGTAATAGGCTTTCTCATTTTCTAGAGTTAAATGAGTTCATATGAAAAACGCTGTCCTATCTTTTCTTTATGATGTGATGAAAGAATTTAAATATATTAATTATATTAAAACAATATATTATTTTGAATATAGTATAGTTAGTTTTTTCTGTGAACAAATAAAATTACACACACAGATATATATAGCGTTTCTAAAATGATGGGCTGGAAATACTTTTTCGGATTCTACTTGTAAAACTAAACAAAAAATATGCTTAGGAAAAAAGACAATTTTTCCTTCGTTCTCCTCCGGTTCTCCATTTTGTTATTTTTATATAATAATTTATATCTCAAGTTTGGATAGACGAATCATTAATATTTGGTAAGCTTTTTGTTAATAAAGTTTTAAAATTAGTAAAAGATCAGGACTTAAATACCATCGCAAATTACAAAATGGCGGCCATGTTTATTTTTCAATCCGTTATATCTCCATAAATATTAGTTTTATCAAAATTTATGTTATTCGCTAAAATATTAAGTCGTTTATTTTGAACGAAATGACATTTTACTTTTTAAAATCGATTAACAAATACACGACTTATGGGAGAAAAATTGATGTTGTAATTTTGCATCATAATTGTTAGGTCTATTATTGTGAGAAATTATTACTTAATTGTATACTAATTTTCAATACTAGAATTAAAAATGAATAAAACAATTAATATTTCGTCGATTTCAACGTAAACTAAAGGACATGAAAAAAGACACATAATTACTTCAAAATGTGCCATAAATTTCTTCCATATATATATATATATATATATAAATTTTGAATTAGAATTGCGGCAGGCTTGGTATTTTTTCATACCAAAAAAAAATTAATTTATCATCATAGAAATTACATATATTGGTAATTAAAAGACAAACTTATGCTCCAAAACATTTTCAAAATTTTTTAGCTACAAACATAGATACATACGTATGTATATATGTACATACATACACATATATATGTATATAAACGTGAACGAGCACAGTAATAATTACCATATTCTTTAGAAAATCCGCTAAAAAAGTCAACATCTGTTTATTTTAACTTTTCTTGAAAAATATGATTCTTTTTTGATTTTATTTAACGTTTTAATCAAATATAAAATTTGATTAGAAGTATTAAAAATAGTAAAACATCCGCGTAAATAAACTGCCGTAGAATACTAATATATTTAATATTTTAGAATTAAATACTTAAGACTTGGATTTCAGATTATACTGTAATATATATTTCAAATTTCGTCAATATGCAGAATGATTTATTGAAACTATTATGATTCCATAATACATTTATAAATTCGACGGATAAAATACTTTTAACAAAAATTATTTCGGTAAGTTAGTTTTAGGTAGAATTATTTTTTTAAAAAAATATCAAATATATGGTTAAAATAGGTAATGTTTCACATAAATTCCTTTCATTGTCTTATTAAATATAATTAAAATAATTTTTTTTAAAGAGTGAATTAATCTAACGACTTGAGATTTTACCTACAATAAATTGATTATTTTTTTTTTTGTCTTCAGTCATTTGACTGATTTGATGCAGCTCTCCAAGATTCCCTATCTAGTGCTAGTCGTTTCGTTTCAGTATACACTCTACATCCTACATCCCTAACAATTTGTTTTACATATTCCAAACGTGGCCTCCCTACACAATTTTTCCCTTCTACCTGTCCTTCCAATATTAAAGCGACTATTCCAGGATGCCTTAGTATGTGGCCTATAAGTCTGTCTCTTCTTTTAACTATATTTTTCCAAATGCTTCTTTCTTCATCTATTTGCCGCAATACCTCTTCATTTGTCACTTTATCCACCCGTCTGATTTTTAACATTCCCCTGTAGCACTACATTTCAAAAGCTTCTAATCTTTTCTTCTCAGATACTCCGATCGTCCAAGTTTCACTTCTATATAAAGCTACGCTTCAAACATATACTTTCAAAAATCTTTTCCTGACATTTAAATTAATTTTTGATGTAAACAAATTATATTTCTTACTGAAGGCTCGTTTCGCTTGTGCTATTCGGCATTTTATATCGCTCCTGCTTCTTCCATCTTTAGTAATTCTACTTCCCAAATAACAAAATTCTACCTCCATAATCTTTTCTCCTCCTATTTTCACATTCAGCGGTCCATCTTTGTTATTTCTACAACATTTCATTACTTTTGTTTTGTTCTTCTTTATTTTCATGCGATAGTTCTTGCGTAGGACTTCATCTATGCCGTTCATTGTTTCTCCTTTTTATTCTCGGCTAGAATTACTATATCATCAGCAAATCGTAGCATCTTCATCTTTTCACCTTGTACTGTTACTCCGAATCTAAATTGTTCTTTAACATCATTAACTGCTAGTTCCATGTAAATATTAAAAAGTAACGGAGATTGGGAACATCCTTGTCGGACTCCCTTTCTTATTACGGCTTCCATCTTATGTTCTTCAATTGTTACTGTTGCTGTTTGGTTCCTGTACATGTTAGCAATTGTTTTTCTATCTCTGTATTTGAGCCCTAATTTTTTTTTAAATGCTGAACATTTTATTCCAGTCTACGTTATCGAATGCCTTTTCTAGGTCTATAAACGCCAAGTATGTCGGTTTGTTTTTCTTTAATCTTCCTACTATTATTAATCTGAGGCCTAAAATTGCTTCCCTTGTCCCTATACTTTTCCTGAAACCAAATCGGTCTTCTCCTAACACTTCTTCCACTCTCCTCTCAATTCTTCTGTATAGAATTCTAGTTAAGATTTTTGATGCATGACTAGTTAAACTAATTGTTCTGTATTCTTCACATTTATCTGCCCCTGCTTTCTTTGGTATCATTACTATAACACTTTTTTTGAAGTCTGACGGAAATTCCCCTTTTTCATAAATATTACACACCAGTTTGTATAATCTATCAATCGCTTCCTCACCTGCACTGCGCAGTAATTCTATAGGTATTCCGTCTATTCCAGGAGTCTTTCTGCCATTTAAATCTTTTAATCCTCTCTTAAATTCAGATCTCAGTATTGTTTCTCCCATTTCATCCTCCTCAACTTCCTCTTCTTCCTCTATAACACCATTTTCTAATTCATTTCCTCCGTATAACTCTTCAATATATTCCACCCATCTATCGACTTTACCTTTCGTATTATATATTGGTGTACCATCTTTTTTTTAACACATTATTAGATTTTAATTAATAAAATTAATAGATAAAATTAAAAAAAACGTTAAAATAAAGAATTTAGATAAGAAAAAACAATACATTTGAAAAGAGTAATATAAGATAAATAAAAAACAAATTAATTAAGCAGTTTTAATTGCATCTCCGTAGCGGAGTGGTATTATCTTGGCCTTTCATCCTGAGGTCCCGGGTTTGAATATTGATCAGGCATAGTGTTTTTCAAACTAAAACATTCCACTTCCATATCCCCACGTGCAGGCTTCAATAACTACTGCAGTAAATTATAATATCAAGTAAAAAATACAAAAGGAATTCAGTGAAATATAAGAGATTAAGTTAATTAAAAACATAATATAACGATTTGCATATAAAAAATGTGCTTTTCAATAAATGAAAATACGATCCAATCGAAGAAAATATTTATAAAAATACTTGTGAATTAAACAATGAAAAAAAATGTTTAAAGAGATTACCAATAAGAAAGTTAGAGAAAAAATCAAACATAACTAAATCTAAAAAAAAAAAAAAAAACGAATTCAAATTGTTTTATTCTGATCATTGGTTTTTATCCCCTAATTTTAATATTATTGAGAGATAAAAATCAAGCGATTTACAGTAACAAATTCACCTGCCGCCTTCACTTTTTTCTTTTTTTTAGGGGCTGATGGTTGGGTGATAGAAAATAAGAATGTATGAGGAGGAGAAATAAAAGGTAAAAGTGCAAATAACAGAACAAACAGCGATAGGCTGAACGGTTTAGTAACAACCGCATCAGATTGAAACTGCTGGAAAACTCCAAGTGCTCGCGTAAACACTTTTATCCTAAAAAACAAAAAATCACGTATCTCTTCATTCCGTTACAACGCATCAGGTTTTCTTCTTTCAATCACGTTTGACGGTGCACAAATATAATAATATACAGAGATAAATGCAGAAATATGTAGTTTAAAAAGATATATAGAAAAAAGTACAAGTTTTATACTTCAACGAATTTTATTTTCCAATAATATTATCTAATATGATATATAATTTCTAATAAATTAAAAATGTTATTACTTCTTCGGAGAATTAATATTTATGAAAGCGGAAAAAAATTATTTTATTTAGTTATTTATTAAAGTTTAGTTATTTAGTTGTTTATTTAATTAATTTAGTTTATTTAATTTGGTTGAACCCCAACCGTAAAAGTACACCGGTATCCACTGCCCGGTATTCAAATCCGTATAGAAGCAACATAACCTTTTTTTACCGCATATTAACTCGCTCTTAGACTATGTACGTGAAATTCATGTTACGGAACCTTATAGTCGAATTTTGAAGCACTTCCGCTTATCCATTCGCTCTAAAATTTTGCCCCTTAAACTTATGCAACCTCGTTTACATGGTTTTATAAACAAGTGAGATATAAATTAGGATATACAGTTGCTACCACAAATTCTGTACAGTAGCGACTGAACTTTTGGGAAAACTTATTACTTTTTAACCGGATCAGAATTTTCGGGTGAAAAATCGCAAATACCTCAAAAACGGTAGGTTCTAGCGCTCTGAAACATTTTTACGACCACCATCCGTTCCCAGTGGTACCCATCGGATGATATAATTTTCAAGCGCCCCGGGGCGCAGTTCGGAAATTGGGGAGGGGGTGTGATGGGGTGCCGCCGTAATATCTCGGCAACCGCTCGTTCGATTATCACGATTCAAACGGCGTATATTCATCCGTAGGTGACGGGTTCAAATCCCGGTCAGACATGGCATTTTCACATACGCTACAAATCATTCATCTTCATTCTCTAAAGAATTCCTAACGATGGATCCGGAGGTAAAAAAAAAAAAAAAACGGCGTATATATCAACGGGTCAAGCGCTAGCTGTTTAATGCTTTGGTTATATTTTCGATCGAACGGATCTTGGTTATTCGGAAATTAAATCAATTTAAAAACCGAAAATTTAGCGATATTTTCAAAGATTTTTAATTAAAAAAATAATTTTTTTTTTAATTTTAGTGCAGTTTTTTTTTTTAAGGCAACCACTTTTATATTAACTTGCTATTGGACTATGTGAGATTGGTGGTACCGACCTTTTAGTCGAATTTTGAAGCGCTTTCGAAATTTTTCATACAGGTTTGCTCCAGATGACAACACATTTTAGCAACATTTCTAGTCGCTAAGATGCATCTAAGTTGCTATGTGAAAAAAAAACGCCGCTTGAACTTATGAAAACTCGTTTACATGAATATTTTCTTAGCGAAAGAATTATCCGTGTTTGCAATAGTGCCGTGTGCGAGCAGGATATGCTGAATCCAAAAATAAATTACTGCGTACACATCTAGATTATGGCAAGAATCAAATACAAAAAACACGACTTCTCCAACTTGCTCCGATCAAGTATATATGAGTATATACAATAATATTTTAAGATATATGAACTTTTAAAGCTGTCTGCGGTATTGGAAATTGGAGACATGAAAACTTCGAAAGATCGCTCACACCTATGCGCTAGCGTAAAGTATAAACTTATGAAGACTAAAAAATACAAAATAAAAAATATGTAAAAAAAAACTTTTTAAAAATCACTCATATTAAATTCAATAAAAAGTAGAAAATAATTTTAGTTACGCATCTCAGAACGGATTTGACAACAAGCTTTGATGATGATATGTAAGATTATATGAAAGTCATAGCTTCAAATTAAAAATTTGATGCTTTTGATCATTTTTTCATATGCGTGATGAATGGCCTAAAGAGTGAAGTGCTCATGTCAAAGTACAAATCTTTGTATCCCACACTTTAGGCCGTTCATCACGCATATGAAAAAACGGAAAAAATATCAAATTTTTAATTTGAAGGTATGACTTTCACATAATCTTACCTAACACCATCAAAGCTTGTTATCAAATCCATTCTGAGATACTGTTCTAAAATTATTTTCTACTTTTTATTGAATTTAATATAAGAGTGGTTTTTAAAATGTTTTTTACATATTTTTTATACTAATTACATAATATTTAATTATTTATTCTTACATGTAATTTATAAATAGCAAATATTAAAACTTACTAAAAAATATAGCGAAAGTACAAAAAAAAAACTTTTTTAACTAAACAAAATCCAATTACTTAATTAAAAATTAATAAGTAATAACAATGAGATATCCATTTGCCTAAACGTAAATAAACACAATCTCCAATCTGTATAGACAAAATATTTGATGTTACGTTCACCACACAACCGATATAAGACTGTGATGAATTTTTAAGTTCATAAACCCCGACAATTCGTTTGAACAATTATCATTTAAAAACAACAATATAAATAACAATAATTATAATACAACAGCACATTATACTTAGAATAATTAACGTTTCTTTCATTCATTAAAATTAATATAAAAGTCACAAATAACATCATAACATAGTCTTTTTGTATTGGTCATTTTATAAATACGTCGTTAAATTACACTGTTAAAAAAACAACTGCTTTTAAATAAAACAGATATAATTATTATTGTAGGCGTCACGAAAGAAAAGTATTTCTTTGAAGACTTATATATTAAGAATCGCTTGATAAAAACAAAAAATATGTTTTATATTACATTAAAATTTGTTTTCTTTTTATTATTTGAACACAGACTGTGGGAATTATGGCAAGTTATGAATAAAACTTAATAAATCTTTTTTATTTTCTTATTAATGAAATTTGAATGTTTTATAACATAACTAGCAGGTTACCAATCGCGGCCTCGTCAACGCGATACTTGAATTTTATACATATTTATTGAATGTTTTGGAGTGTTGCTTTTACTTATTATGTTGCTTTTTTATTATTTCTAACAGGAATAGTTGAAGAAGAATTTTGTGAAATGTTGTCTTCTAAATCTGGCAAATACATATTGAAATGACCACTATTAGCATTCCCAATAAGACGCAATCTTTTTACGGGCAATGTGTCAGTACCAAATTTCCAATAAAGATTGCGGTTGTAATAAACTTTAAATAAAAGTGGAAAAGTCTTACCGGCTGCAACTAATTATAAATACTGGTTTGTAAAATTTTACTATGCCACAGTTTTTTGTTTCTTATTTGACATTTTCGTTTCAGTAGAACAAGATCTCTTTCATTCATTTATCTCCTTTCATTTGGTTATTTAATCAAAAAGAATTAAAAACTAAAAAAAATAATACTTAAAGCTAAAAAAGAGATCTTGAAAATTAAAATCAATTTACAAATTATTATTTTTTTAATAGGTAACGTACAGTGTTTTTTTAAATTGTTTTTAATAATATTACTGAAAAAATATTATCTCCGAAGCGGAGAGGTTGCGTCTCAGCCTTTATTCTGGAGGTCCCGGATTCGAATTCTGGTCAGGCATAGCATTTTTCATTGCTACATAATTCCGTTTCCTTATCCCCCGCACAAGGTCCAAGCTTATAAATGATGCTCTATCATCAAGAAAAAAATATGTCATCAATATTTCAAGAAATAAATTTTGAGGTCAGTAGATAAAATAACAGTAATAAATTTTAATCAATGAACGAACTGATGCAGTCGTTTTATATTTAAAGAGATTTCAGAGAGGTTGTACGAAAGGTTAAACATTCAATCACGCTCAATTACTCACACTCCTATTATATCTTCTTGATTATGATTTTCAATTACAGATATTTAATAAATACTAGCAGACTCGGCAATGCTTCGCTATTGCTAGATTCGTATATATATATATATATATACAAATTAAATGAACACAATTGAAAGTATGAAATGGCTGTAAAATCATCACAATTAATACTTAACATTAACAAACTTACAAAACATTACGGAACCTTTCATTTGATGAAAGTCACAATGTAAATAAATCCAATTGTTAAAACACCACTACCAATCATTTTTAATTCTAACTAAACTTCAAGCACAGTAGTCGGTTCAAAATACCCCTAACTTTCTTTCTACTGGTCAGATCGAAGATTTCAATAGCTTTAAACCTACACCGATCAACCCGGACCATTTTGCAAAAACCCACACGTAAATTGGTCCAGTAGTTTTTTAGTCTATAGCGAACACATATACGAAAATTTTATTATATATATATATATATATATATATATATGGAAGAAGAAAGTCTTTTTGTATATTTGTTTGTTTCATAAATATCTCGACCCCAAAGTCATCTAGCGGGTTCCTTTTTTGCAAATATATTTCTTTTCACGTAACCAATATATTCTGAAAACGAGCCAAATCGGACCATAAATACAATTTTTCAAAATATTTCGATCCCAGCGCCATCTAGCGGATTTAAGTTAATTTAGAAACCTTCGCAGGCGTGCGCACAACATCTCACCAAAGTTTCATCCCAATCGGATGAATGGTATAGAAACGCATACGGGACAAACAAACAAACATTCATTTTTATATATATAGAATATATAAGATTGAAGAATTTGATTTTAATTATCGTTTTTTACAATGTCCTTCTGAAATGTTTATGAATTAATGAGATCTGGTTGTATTGTTATTAAAACAAGTTTATTTTTTAGTTTGAGTCTTATAAATATTTTATTCCTGACAAAAATATTTATAATTCAGAAATTTCTTGGTTTTCTATTTTTCTTTTACACTTGGTACTGAAATATTTAGCTTCTTTGTTAATTGTACCATGATTTTTCATAAATATTTTCTATGTTTAAAAATTATACAGACTAATATTACACAGCCTGTACATTTTCCTGCATGGTACTTTTATCGAATACCGACACCACCACATATTCCTTTCAAATCCGCTGATTCTTTAACCGAATTTCTTTATTCACTTTCAAGGAGCTACAGCATTACTTTTAGTTAAAGATCACGGAAAATTTATTTACTGACTGATAATGGCAACATTCGGTGGTCAGGTGTCCCACATAGCCACCTCCAACTCATCATAAGATTACAAAGTCGAGAGTTGTAAGGTTCAAATTCTAGTGAAGGCACTTCCATTTATACGAATATGAATACTATATCGTGGATACCGGTGTTCTTTGGTGGATGGGTTTCAATTAACCACACATCTCAGGAACGGTCGGCCTGAGATTGTACAAGACTACACTTCATTTACCTTCACACATATCACCCTCATTCATCGTCTGAAGTAATTCCTTACTGTGGTTCCGGAGGCTAAAACAGAAAAAAAAGAGAAAGGTGTCCCATATGACATCGAGTACTTTCTGGAACAGGTTCTTCTTCCCTACCGTGCGACACTACATGAATTTGACGAAGCAAGATTCCATGTGGTACCTGACGGTTCCCCTCTGCTATGTATTTTCACAATTTCAGCGGCCTTCACAAGCTTTTACGGTTTGAGTATGCGTACCGTTGTGAGGATCAACAAAATGCAACCGATGATTCAGAGTATAATAGTAGAACCTTTCGGTTAGCAGCGCATTGGTTTGGTACGCACTGTGGGAATCCGAAAACAATAAGCTTCCGGTCATTAAAGTTGTCTTTGATAGCAATCAGCAGAGTTTGAATCGATCGTATGCAACTTTCATAACGAAACACTGGCCGTTTTCATGATAAATGCCACCGAAAACTCACTGCTGCGGGTAGACGCGATCGGTATTATTTTTGCGCCTCGAGAACCTATTTTTGCGCCTTCTCATCGATTTCGGCGATTTACTGTTTCCCCCCAATTTTACCTTAATTATGTTGTTCAAAATAGTCAACACCTCTCAAATGAAATTATTCCAGTCGACTACTAAATTCGGACCCGTATCCGATTCGCTATGACACCGATCAACACTTGACAGTTCGAACGCTTAACTGTATAAAAAACTATGAAGGTTCAAGCAGCTAAGGTCGAATGTTTTAGCGACGTACTGACACGCATATTGATTTTCGATAAGTAATGCAAGTACGTTTGTTGCAACATATAACATCTTCATTTTTGCAAAGACGCATAACGAGTTCGTCGGGATACGTCCGGATTCCTGATAGAATGTCACGCAGTTGCAGGAACTCAAATGGATCGTGTTCGTTATCGGAAAACTACAGCATTCATATTAAACGTCGATAGCTAAATTAAACTGCTTTCACGATAAACGCACCGAACTGAATCGAGGTAACCGGATGTAATAAATTATAGATGCAGATGCAGAGTTGAATTTATGTTAATGCGACGAGGACTCTTATCTTATACTCTTATCTCCTATCTCTTAATCTTATCTTATATTTTCCGTTCGAGACATTTAATCATTTTTTTTCCGTTGAGACATGTCTGTGTTGTTATAAAGAAACCAAACTGCCTATTTTTGTATTTATTATAATAATCAGTGGCGCAAGTATTCAATAAAAGACTAAAGTGTTCCTTAGTATATTTGAAATCAATGTTTCAGTATTTCATTACTAAAATTAATGCTTTGCTTAAAACTAATTCTCATTTTTTCTTTAATGACTGTCGTATACAATAAAAAAATGTTGTTTTCTTTAATAATTATTTTTATTTTTTATTTAGCCTTAGCAAAAAACCGGCTGATTGTACAATTACAGTTGCTTTTATGATAGATGAGATATGAATCTCTGACTGGGATTTGAACCCAGAATCTTTCGGATAAAAGAAGAAGACCTACCGCTCCACCAAGGAAATCGAAAGATTGATATAAATAGATTTATATAATAATCCTAACCGAACGAATGTTTATCACTTAATTGATTGTTTTAATTCATTAATTAAAGTTTATTAATGGTTATCATAATACAATTCACTCTGAAAATGAATATATCTATTCTTAAGAGTAACAAATATGCTATGCCAAGTTAGAAAGAGAAAGAAAGGAATTAGGTGGTGTTTCAAATTATGTTTTATTACTAGAAATCAGGGAAGAGTTACGAAACAAAACTGACAATATAAAAATACTACAAGAAGCAAACTCCACATTTAAAATTAGAGAAAATAAAACAACAAGGGTTTGTTCAGAAGAACTCAGAAAAGCAAGATCTGACAGAATGAAGAAGTATTGGGAAGCAATCAAGAAAAAAAGACGAACCAGAGTTGACTAAATGGTTCACTGTGACCTAAAAATCCTCAAAAAAAAAAAAAGTCAACTCGATACAGGAACACCATTAGTAAATTGTCATAACTAGATCTAAATATCACCTGAATTTAAATAGACTGAACATATTGATAATCAATAATACGAACAGGTTAGGGGGAAAAGAGAAAACTACTTCATATCTCATTTTTTCTAACAATCCTGAATATACGTTTTGGATGTTCTTAAGAAGGGTTTAAGTCATTTTGGTTTTTTAACGGGAAAATAATTGAAAACAAATACAAAAAAAAAAAATTATACAAACAAAAAAAATAAAAAATATGAGTACATTATACATATAGTCGAACAAATTAAAATGACTTTCTAATTTTTAGCAAAAGATTTAATAATGTTTTAATCGATACATTTAATGAAAAATATTTTTTGGATCCTGTATAAAATAATTAACTTTATTTACTTAAAAACTGATAATTTTTTTAACATCTGGAACGTCTGACGAAATGGATAGAATCCTACAAATTAATAGGTATTATTAAGTAAGGTGGGTAAAATGGTAATTTTTAATAAACTGACTTCCATAGATAACAGGAGATCTACAGATGAAGATAACTGGATCTACTTACATTACATCTGTTAAAACTAATCGATTTACCAGTACTGTTACTTCAGATTAAAAAAAAAACGAAACAAATTGGTAAATTTTTTTTCAAAACCTACAGTAATTCTGGAATATAAATGTTTTGAAATGTTATATTCAAAGACAATAAACGATAAAAAAAAATAAATAAATAAAAAGAAGTTTTGTCTGAAAGAATTTTTATATATGACAAATTGTTTTATTTAAGGAAGATAAAAGAAATATATAATCACAAATAGAATTCGAAGATTCTTGAACGTAAAAAATTTTAAATAACTTTCAATGCTTGAATAAATTTCTTTCCTGCATCTATTTATTTTGTTTTTTTTTCTTGTATTGAAAAAAAGCGTAATATTTTTCTTTTTCACATTTGTTTAAACTAAACAAAATAACTTATTTCTGTAAACTTTAATTATTGTGTTATATTAGAAAAAAATTCATTTTGAATCTAAAACGTTGACAACACAGTTGTAATTCTTTCCTGGCATTAGTTACTTATTCTTATACAGTGGAGAAATAATTATACTTGCAAAAAATAACCTACGATTTATTTTTTGGGGTGAAGGTAATTTATGAATGAAATTTTACTGTAAAATTATCATTATAAGTTTTTAATTTATATTTTTAAACTCTAATATTGCCCCCAAAGTATTTTTTTTGTTCATTACTACACTACTACTATGCATATGAAGACAAAATGAAATTCAAACAAAATATATGCAATAAATAGAATTGCAGATTTTTTATTTTTGGTAAGGGAGAATTTTGAGAAATATATATTTTTTTTAAATAATAAGCTAAGCATGCCCGTAAGTACTGAGTTTAATATAAAGTGGAGTTATGTTTGGAAAATTTTGAGAAAATTGACAAAAAAATTATCTTCCTTACCCTCTAGAGATGTTGATCCCAAACTTTTACCTACAAATTGCCCTATATACACAAATCTCTGTACAAAATATGTCTAAGTCAAAAGTTATTAAGCTTCAAATGCGCTAACACACGTACGTACGAACATTATCCCCAATTTTCCTACGTCATAAAACGTCAAAAAATGCAAAAAAAAAACAACCATACCCCATTTTTTGACAGATTATCATACTCGACTTTCCATCTTGCACAATAGCTCTAGAGCTATGAAGCCAGGAAAGTAAAACGATAGAAAAGAGAAAAATAACTGTTAAATAATTATATACGTTTTCTTCTTGTTGAATAGTGGAAGAGAGTCAAGCAGGAGAAATATTAGAACGCTTAATTTATTTTTTAAAAAATAATAATACCGTTTTAAAAAATAAGTTTGACAAATGTTTTTCTTCATAATAAATGGTAAAACACTGTTTTTTATATAAGAAAGATAAAAAAAATTAAGTTAACGCTTGTCCAATAAAACTCCGGTAATTTGTAGAAAAACGTTAAATATGACGGATAGATATGATTCAATGTAAGTATTGAGGGTGTGTGTGAGCGCGTGTACGCGCGAATGTCAGAGTTGTTGAGAAATTCAAAGAGAAAAGATTGCTGTAGATGAGAATAAAATCAAATGTATGTGTGTGTTTCACACAGACCTAAGGTTTAGGTTGTAAGTTGGGGGGATGAAGTTTATCGGACTAGAATCCTGATTTGGCCTAGAATCAATAAATTCCTCATCGATTCCTTTTTTCTCTCTCAATCTATCATCGTCCCTTTTCACTAACAATTCTGAATTCTCAACTCTCCTAACAATCATGTTTCAACTGTACTTGAACAAACATTTGCTTCCCTCATAAGAATGCGGCTTGAATTCTACCGCTTGTTGATTTCTCCTAACTCTCAAGAGACTTTCAGTAATAACTCAAAGCTATTATATTATATATATATATATATATATATTTGTGTGTGTGTGTGTGTGTGTGTGTGTGCGTACGTGTATGTATGTATGGAAGGTTTATTCGTGTAACAATTCTTTTATTACTGTTTTAAAACGCACACAAATATAACCTATACACATTTACTATATTTTAAATTGATTTGTTAGATTAAAAATCATTCACAGATATTCAAAACCTAACACGAAATAAAGTATATATACATACACACATACACACACACGCATACACACACACACACACACACACACACACACACACACACACGCACATATTCTATTACAATTGGGTGTTAGGTATTTTCTATGAATATCTTTGTATGATTTATATAAACACACACGCCCACGCGCGCGCGTGTATATATATATATATATATATATATATATATAATAATAATAATAGAATATAATATATATGTTTGGACTCCAAACATTTTGAAAGCACAATTAACCAAAATTATTAAAAAAAGATAGATAAAAAAAACAAAAAAAATCTGATAAGGACACTACATGACTTCCTTGTACTATTAAATTACACGTACACATTTTTAAAAGTAGATAAATTTTATTTCTCTAATAACTTCTACTTTTTTCATATTTTCTTTTTATTGTTATTAGGAAATTATTATTTATCGTAGAAAATCTTTTACAGTCAAGTTAGTCACCGTTTAATACGTAATTATTAATAAATCAATATATTTAAATTAAAAAAAGTTCAAAATAAAGGAGATGAAGTCTGATCCGAACCGATGTGCCTTCCCCTTTTAAGAGCCAGATATTTCATTAATTAAAATTCTATTTGGCTGTAACTCTGGAACCGATGAAAATAAGTACCACTTATGATATATCGTTGAAAAGTCCTCGTTGAGGACTTATTAGTGCAGTTGAGAAAAAGTCCAAAATCCAATTTGTTTCGGAATTTAGGCTTTTTTGGTCACTTTTGGCCAGTCGATTGCAATCAAAAGGGAAGGTGCACAACTAGATGTTACAACAGTTCTAAATCCAAAATTTCAACATACTACGGCTAATCGTTTTTTGAGTTATACATACGTACGATGTACGTACAGACGTCACGCCGAAATTAGTCAGAATGGAATCAGGGATGTTCAAAATGGATATTTCCGTTGAAATCTGAAAACCGAGATTTTTCATGATTACAATACTTCCTTGTACGAAAAAGTAAGTAAAGTGTAAAGAGCTATTCGTAAAGAGTGTAACAAATTTTCAGAACATGTTCTGAGGGTGAAAATAAAGATGAAAGTTCATATAAAGGTAGGTTCGGAAATGTTTCGTTAGTGAGTGTTGACTAGCGAAAAATATCACACAAAACAGTATTTTATTTAGTTTAATTAGTTTTCACGAAACAGTATTTTATTTTTGGTAGTTTTTGAGAAATCTAGGGAAAACTAAAGACGGATCTAAAAGTACACCACTTTACGTTTGGGTAAAATAACTTTGTGAAATGGGTAATCCTATCCTACTAAAGGGCATTTGTATGCGGGTCTGTGTGTGTGTCCGTCCTCCTTAGGTTAGCACCGGAATGTACCGATCGCTAGCGGAAAATCCCGATTAACTTCTAGAGTTAAATTTCTAATTTAACTTTAGTTATACCAATTTTCATCATTCAAAAGAAAATATTTTGACCCCAAATAATCTCATTCCGAGACGCCGCTCGACAGGACAACCCGTCTGGATGGACTAGCTGCAGAGGCGTGCCGTAGGCACGACCTCCGCAGCTAGTAAACACGTAAAAGTTTTAACCAAAACTTGCAGAGAATATTATTTTGAGTTACGAATAAAGTCCATAAAAACTAAATACGAACATAAGAGTTTTAATTTTATTAAAAGCAAAATATATTAAAATGTAGCAAATTTTAATTAGGTATTAAACGAAACAAAATGTTAAATATTACAAAACAAAAGAATTAAATAAATATTTTAAAAAATAATGAACAGACAATAAAACCAACTAACAAACAAATAAATAAACTGATGAAAACGTGATCTGAATGACAATAACATTCATCGGTTGCATAATCGGTTTTAAATGACTGAATGTCTGTGTAAAGGAAAATACGGATCGACCGAAGATGTCTGAAAAAAACTGTTGAAAGAGTCAGGAAGTCATTCACGCATAGCATTAAAAAATTTGTTAGGAAATGCAGCCGTGAAATAGCAACACCACGTATATGGTACACATTATACTACTGACTACTCTGAGTGTGCTGAATTCACATTCTAAATGTTGCAACATGAATTTGATGAATTCCTGGATCGTTTAATAATTAGTGACGAGTTAACATTTCATTATAGTGGAAAAGTTGACGTAAATAATATGCGTTTCTTGGGTTAGAAAATCCCTTTGAACTCTTACAATGCGAACGAGGCTCCCTAAAATTAATTTTTTTGTAAGCGATATTTCGACGGCAAGTTTATACAGATCGATCTTTTTCGATGAAGTAAGCGCAACAAGAGTTGATTATTTGAATATTCTGCGTGCATGGCTCTTTCCTCGGCTGTAAGATATACCAGAGAATTTTATTTGGCAAAAAAATGGTGCGTCTTTTCATTAGCATAACTCTGTAGGGATCGGTTGAATGTAGTTTTTCCCACCGCTGAATCGGTTGGCATGAATACGTTGACAGATCATCTTCAGGTACCCTCCAAGATCATCCGATATGACCCTATTTGATTTTCTTCTTTTTGGGGTTTATTAAAGAAACCGTGTTGTGCTTCCACTACTGATTTTCCTTATTTTTTTACATTTGTACAGATTGTTTTTCCACATTTAGTCGATTTGAGGAACAAGATTGAAAGAGTTGTCGCTTCCATTACTCCAAACATACTGGTTAGAGTATAGGACGGACTCTTTTATCGGTGGATGTGTGCCGCATGACGAAATATGCTCACATTGAACACTTGTGGGGAAAAGAGGTTTTCTCTCATTTAATTTCCGATTCATTACTGTAAATCAAAGTTAAGAGACATTAAATGACTTTACAACCCCAATATTCTATTTTGTACAACTTTTACAATATACTGTTTCATATTTCTCGCTGTGATATCACTTTGTGAAAAAAAATTGTCATTTTAACCACAAAGAATTATAATTTACGATTAGCGTATTACATAATATTTGTTGCAAGTCATATTTTTATCATTATCAATTTATTAAAAACGAAGCTTACGAAAACTAGCTAACCTATGACTGTTGGTATTTTATTTGTTTTCTGATAAATTATGAATCATTAAAAGTAATTCATAAAGAAATTTATTTATTTATTTATTTACCTTACTGTATATATATATATATATATACATTATTTAGAATATTTACTTCTTTTAATTCCTTAAAAAATGGATTGTGTTAGCCTCAAAAGAACGTTTTTACTTCCTAGTTCGAAGTAAAGAAAGTATTGTGATCACGAAAAATTTCGGTTTTCAAATTTCAACGAAAATATCCATTTTTACGATTCCTGAATCCATTTTGACTAATTTCGGCGTGACGTCTGTACGTATGTATGTATGTATGTATGTATGTACGTACGTGTATCTCGCATAACTCAAAAACGATTAGCCGTAAGATGTTGAAATTTTGGATTAAGGACTCTTGTAACATCTAGTTCTGTACCTCCTCTTTTGATTGCAATAGACTGAAGTCAAAAGTGTCCAAAAAAGCCCAAAATCCAAAAAAAATTTGGATTTTGACTTTTTATTAACTGCGGTAATAAGTCCTTCTCATTGAGAGCTTTCCAACTATCGATCATAAGTGGTACTTATTTTCATTGGTTCCAGAGTTACTTTAATTAAATGAAATATTTGGATCTTACAACGGGAAAGCACATCGATTCGAATAAGACCATCTTCCTTTTTTTTTAATTTACATATATTGATTTATTAATAATTATTAACGTCTGATTGTAAAAAACCTTTTTACTATAAATAATAATTCAATAATAACAATTAAAAAAAGTTATGAAAAAATACCAGAAGTTATTAATGAAATAAAACTCTACGTACTTTCAAAAATGTGTATATGTAATTTAATAGGCGTAGAAGGAAGTCATGTGGTGTCTACATAAGATTTATTAAGAATATGAAATTATAAAACACGAAAAAATAATTCCAATAAAATAAACTATACGTAATAAATAAAGAAAAAAGTGAATTATAACAAAAAATTTTCGTAACTAAGCGAAAAGAAAATGATTAAAAAACTGGAAAAACATATTGCGTAATATCCTGTAGGCGTCTTATTAAAGAAACAGCTTCAAATGGAATCAATGATACTATATATAATTCTGATCGTATAACGGCTATATAACTGTAAAGATAAAGGGTGGCAGATTAAAAGGATGGGGTGCATCGAGATTGGTAGCCGAGAAACGGTACCCTCCAGTTTCGTCCTCCCTCTCGCAGTACTAAAAATAAAATCTCATTCAATTAACAGTTGAAACACTCTTACATTCGTTCTGTAGAATAGTATTTCCAAACGCTTTTTTTATTCAAAGATTAAAAAATAGTTCGTCCTTTAATAAAACAGTATATAACATTCCTTTTTTTTAACGGAAATGTATCTTAAATTGCTGAATACCCAACTACGATATTCATCCCGTTCTCACACTCACAGAGATACTCACTCAATTCCTAGCCGTTATTGGATACTACAACCCAGATGGTCTGGCAATTTGCGATTATTAGATTTCTCTTTTATTTTACTTTTTTTTTATCTTATCTTTCCTTGTTTTTATTAAAAAAGAAATCGTAATATTTTTTTTTTTATATTTACACAAATTAAATAATAATTTTATTAATAATTTAAATAAATAAGAGATTAAAATTTGTTGTTGTTTTTTTGTAAATAATCTCATGAACCACTGAGCCGATTTAAAAATTAATTTAATCGTTTAAAAGCTGATTTCCCCCAAAATAAAAAAATAAAAATAATATAAAAATTACTTTACACCGTCTCTATCATATAACGTCATCTTTTTCACATTCTTTTAAAACATGTAATAAAGAAATATGCCAAAAGGATATGATAGAAAAGTGTTAAGACAGCCTATACTAAACTAACAACACTGTAGACACCCTTACCACAAGTAATAAAAGCGTCCGCAAAAGTATACATATTTCCTTCAAACAAGCATAAATTTTATTTATATATATATATATATATATATATATATATATATATATATATATACAGAGTGATTCTAAAATGGTGGGCTGACCCTACTTTTTCGGATTCTACTTGTAAAACTAATCAAAAAATATCCTTAGGAAAAATGACTTTCTTTTTCGTTCTCCCCCTGACCACCATTTTGTTATTTTTATATAAAAATTTATATCTCAAGTTCGGATGGACAAATCACATTAATATTTGGTAATTTGTCTTGGTAATAAAGTTTTAAAATTAGAAAAAAATCGGAACTTAAATACCATCACAAATTACAAAATGGCGGCCATGTTTATTTTTCAATCCGTTATATCTCCGTAAATATTAGTTTTATCAAAATTTATATTATTTACTAAAATATTAAGCCTTTTATTTTGAACAAAATGAAATTTTATTTTTTAAAATCGGTTAAAAAATAGACGAATTATGGCAGAAAATTGATGTAATTTTGTACCTGTTTTCATGTCCGCCACTACGTTCAATTCCAGGAAATATTGTTTTTAGTTATTGTAAATTAGTAATAATTTTTTCACAATAATAGACCTAATAATCAAAAAAATAAAGCAACTTCCTGCGATAATCTTACGTTAATTATTGTAGAACATTAGGTGTAATTAAACAGTCAATAACTGTTAAAAAGTTATCAGAGATGTTCAAAGTGTCCACCAGTCTCAAGTCTTTTACTGAGAGATTGTCTTAACCGTTCAAAAATTCCGGGAGTATTCCTAATCGCTTGAAATTCATTTTGGATCCTTTGTTGAAGATCCTCAATGTCGAATTGAATAAACAATGTTTCAAATGGCCCGACAGGTAGAAGTTAAGAGGATTTAAGTCAGGTGATCGGGCAGGCCAGAGCACTGGCCCTCCCGGTTTTTCACGGAAAGTTTCATGCAGGAAATTTGATACCGACTGACTGAAATGTGCTGAAGCTCCATCGTGGAAAACCACATATTTCCTCTTAATTGTAGAGGTAGGTCTTCCAAAAAATGTGGAAGATTTTTGGTTAAACGAGCAAGATAATTTTTTCCATTTGAATGATTTGGTAGAATGGCAGGACCCAAAAGATAGTCATTAAAAATACCTGTCCATATGTTTAGGGAAAATCTTTGTTGATGGCTACTTTGGAGGTAACATGGGGATTCATGTCGCTCCAGATACCTTTTGCTTGATGATAATCTTGGTGATAAGCTTGACGCATAAGCTTGAAGCTTGTGCGTGGGATATGAAAATTAAGTTTTGTAGCGTATGAAAAATGCCATGCCTGACTGGGATTCGAACCAGGGACCTCCGGATGATAGGCCGAGACGCTACCACTCGCGCCGTGGAAGTCGGAATTATAAAAACCCAAACAAACAGTGCCAACCAAATTGAAATGGTCTTGAGCCAATGATAAACCCAGTCCAGTATGGCAGCAACGAGTGCGTTCGTACACACACATATAATAAAAGCAACTGTCTATTTTTCTTTTCTACTAGCCGGTTAGAGGACGGAGCAACCCTGGGTTCACACTGTGTTCATTATTCTCTTACTTGTAAGAATGATATACTGATAAATAAAAACTAAAGCCATTCAGTTTATATTGTAAAACTATTAGTGTATTGTAATTTTTTGAAAGCAAGTAAGCACAGTATTCGAAACTTTGAGTGATCTGAAGTATGCAGTATTTAGAATAGTCGGCCTCCATCTTAAAAATATTTGTTATAGCTGACTACCCGTCCTTTGTATGGGAAAAAAGTATTTTGTACGGTTCTGAGTGTTATCCGTACACCACGAGGAAGTGACCTTACAGTACTTCTTTTTGATTTTTTGTTGTTTTTTTAATTTTATATTCTTTAGTCAAGTAACCGGAGCCAGGTGCCAATCTCGACACATCGCGTCGCATCGTTCACAGAGTAACAATAGCAGTGGCTGTGTTGATTGAGCTTCCGCACTGAACACCGTGGCATCTTTAAAGAAACTTTTCTCGATAAGTGAAAGAGATTATCAAAAAAGATAAAGAAATTTTTTTGCTTAAAATTTAATTTCAAATACTCATGTGGTCTCCGAATTCGATTTGACTAACGGATTAGCTAAATAAAATTTAATGTCGGCGAGGAATATAATTCGTTTATTGCTACAAACTACTTTGAAACGCCCACCATTTTGAAACTGTGAAACCTTTTCTTACAATAATAATCTTATATCCTTTTCAGGTATAAAATAAAATATTGTCGAATTTGAGTAATTCAGGTGTTCGCATGTGTTCGGTTTTGGTCTGCGATTACTGATATTTTCGGTCGGATCTTTAGCTTTATTAATGGTACAGACATTTGGAACTTCTGGTATAGTGATTTTTGGACATGTTTAGTGGGGTTTGATTTCCGGAAAACGGACGGATTTGGTTTTTATTGGTTTTTACTCTACTAGGGTGAAGTCGCCGTATCTCGACCTATAACAGGTTATTGAGTAAACTAATAGTGTTTTTTTTATAGAGCGGAAGGCTTTAATCATTTACAGCTTTGTTTATAGTATTTTCTGTTATTTTTTAATATTTTTCGATTCTGGTTGAAGTTATTAAACTAATTAGGTTAAAGACAAGAAACAACTAGTAGGTGACGTCACTTTTGATGTACACTATAACTAGGTTAATAACAGATACCTACCGGGTTAGTCTAATGGTAAACGCGTCTTCGCATATCAGCTGACTTCGAATTCTAGAGTTCTAAGGTTCAAATACTAGTAAAGACAGTTAATGTTATTCGGGTTTGAATACTAGATCGTGGATATCGGTGTTCTTTGGTGGTTGGGTTTTAATTAATCACATATCTCAGATATAGTCGACCTGACACTGTACATGACTACACTTCACTTACACTCATACGTACTCTGAAATACCTGTCGGTGATTCCCGGGCTAAACAGGAAACAAAAAGCTTAGTAATAGCTGTTGCTTGATTTGGCGGTAAATCAGTTAGTTTGGCGGGAATCGGCTACTATTTTTTAGGTTAGCCTACTTTAAGTGACGCGAAGGCTGTTCCCGCGTTTACAAACAGTTGTAGTTCTTTTCTTTTCCAAACTACTTTTGCCAAGAATGTTTACATTTGGACTTGTATTATTTTCGAAAGGTTTATATAAGCGGACTTGAAACTTTTCTAAGTCTTATTTGTTCTTTGGACTGACAATTAGTATTCTAAGTCCTTACTAGTTGATAAGGGAACTTTCAAAAGCCATATCTTCATTACATTTCCTCTTTTTTTCATTTCCGCTTGTATCTATCCGAAACAGGCTATCCACATCTCCCCCCCCAAACTTTCTCCAATATTCGGTCACATACATTGTACTTCCCCCCCCCCCGACCAATAGTCCTGTGGAGTGTCGTTCAAATCGGAATGAGAAGGACGACCTACTACTGTGTGTATTTTTGTCGATGGACGCATTGGAATGGAGAAGCCTTTGGGAGAGTTGCTGGAAATTTCAATGGAGTAAAAAATCAGCAGTCGGCTTAGCTGTTTCATTTAAAATTGTGTACAAAAATTATGATAAAGAAACACGATTCTGGAGTTCAAATAATTTGTTTAACTTTTGACGTCGAAGGTTCTGAGGTTTAAATCTGGAACGAGTTAGTTACTTTTAAACGGATTTGAATACTAGACAGTGGATACCTAGACAGTGGTGGTTGAGGCTCAATTAATCACACGTCACATAAATGGTCGTACTGAGTCTGTACAACACTACACCTCATTTACATGCTATACATATCATCCTTATCTCATTTGGTCATGGGGGGGGGGGAGTGATTATTGTTCATTAGTTAACAAATTGGAACTTAAATATTAGGAACAAAAAAAAAATGTTTACATAACGACGTGTTGACGTACAAAATAACCCCGCTATAACGAGGTTCAAAATAACGCCGATGTTCCCCAAAAAAGTAATTATTATGAAATATTAAAAAAAATTTCAATTTTTTTATATTTATATAGAAACGCAATACCTAAGTCTTAATTTATATACATTCAGTTTATTGTGTTAATGCAGTAATTTATTCTAATAAAGTACGTTACATTACGATATATTGAACTAAAATCGGTTATTATATGACTGTATTTTTAATTAGGCTATAACGGAAAGTGCTTGAAATACTGTACAATTACCGTAGTTTACCGTTCCAAAAAAAAGTGAAAATGTAATCCACCTACAAAAATGTAATTACTGAACAGTACATATTCAGTACTGTATTTTTATTTTTTTACATTTTATTTTATTCCATAATATTCTCATTTTTAATTGTAACATTCGGTAATATTTTAATTATCTTACAATATTAGCTTGTTTTTTTTTTCAGTTTATCACTCACTATCTTCGAAATAACGCGGTTAACGTATAACAGTGTATAACGGGTAAAAAAGTTGTCTCCGAATGGTTGCGTTAAAGCGAAGTCATATTGTATTGAGATTGAAAATAATAATAAGAATCGTTAAACCGGTTGTGTAGTATTTATTGAAGCATTTTTGAGAGTACAACTTAACAAAATGTGAAAAGTACGTAATACATAAGATTTCCAAATGTAATCAGGGTGTCTGGATATTGCAAACAATATAAGAGGAATTAAAAGCATAAAGAGCTCCATTTTTTTTATCAGCTTTATTATTGCTTAGAAAATTAATAAAATTTAATCTTTAATTTGATACCTATTTTAAAACTTTGGGAGTTGAATTTTATCAAAAATATTTATTAAACTGGGTTCTTGTAAAATTTCAGTTTTTTGAACCACGGATTCGAAAAATACTGTGATGAATAACCGGGTGAGCAAATATTAATTTGCTTTTATAAAAGACAAACTTAACTACCCACCTGTTTTTCGCAACGATAAATGTTTGTTAATTTGCTGAAAAATATTATAACCCAAAGTATTTTATTTTTAAAATCGACAATGAACGTAATTCGATTATCAGAAAGTAACGAATTTTCTTTTTTGTCTCTATATAATAGGTAAGATTTGAAATCTCATTGTGGCCCATATTAAATCCTGTTAATCTTTACTTATGGCAATAAGTTTTACATGGTTACGATATCTGGTTATGGGTTATCTACGAGTATAAAGACCTGCATAATTTAAAACTACAAGAAAAAAATTATGTTAGCAAAAAAAATAATACAACTATTATTATAGTTAGTAATATAGATGCGGTATTGAGGGGATAAGACTGAAGTATCTTTATGGATGGCCATCTCCCGTTTACCTCTTAACAGTACAATATTTAGAAAACATGAACTCTATTATAGATTTGTATTTATTTACTACACTAGCTAATAAAATCGATGTGAAAAAACAAAATTATTAGATAGAAAGGAAAATAAATAACGTTTTGATTATATGCAGTTCCTCTTTCCGGCTGATATATCGTGTTCATATGTATCTCAAGATTATAGATATATGAATACTATAAAACTGAATCGCATACAACTTAATTAAGTTACTTATTTTGCGATAATAGTTAGACACATATTCAAGGTAGAATACAGATAAATAGATACAAGTATCGTACCCTGTTACGCTCACACAAGCGATTATCTGTACAACGTATTTATTTATAGGTGAACACATGACATCAAAAGAGAAGGACAGAGCTTTACGTACTTTCTCTTTCTCACTATAATAATACCCCTCTACTATCGACCTGATAATAATTCCTGACCCGCAGTCCGCTATATTAAGCTACCTAAATATCATCTAATCACCTCTGCTACAATCATTAATTTAGTCGCTTCACATAAATATGTACAATTAGCAGAGACCGATCTCCTTTACAGTACCCCGATGAATATCGCTTTCAAAGCCCGTTATTGTGTACACTATGTCAAAGATGAAATCTTACTGTATGCTGAATACAACATCCAATAAACAAGTCTGTCTTACATATCCCTTCTCTATAATTATATATATATATATATATATATATACATATACGGAATATATATCCCAAAACATCCCTTTATCATTTCTAATTATTAGAACCCACACCTTCATCTTCTAAATCATTACTTAAATATGTTATTCGATAAGGAAATAAATTATACTGCTTTTCATGTTTTATTGATACTTGTCCCTTTGGAAAATGTATTAAAAGTGTATTAAATTATACTTTTCTCAATAGAAGTAATAATTTCTAGTACCTCGACTATTTTTAGATAGTTGTATCTTTTTAATGAGTATACTTGTCGCATCCTTGTGTAGCAGATGTGGATCGCCTAGACAAGATATGTTGTTAATTACAACCTAATATTAGAATGAAATCCGAGAGTCAGTATAAAGAATCTGATAGTATAATATGGGAAGGCTAAAAATAGCCACTCCAATTTTTTAACTGTTTACTATGTATATATATATATATATTTACATAGTAAACAGTTAAAAAATTATATATATATATATATATATATACATCTAGTGTTTTCTGTGAATCTATTACTCTTTAATGCAAGAACTACTCAAGATTGCGCTGAAATTTTACATAAACATAGTTTTTATACTTGGAAAGAACATAGGATTATTACAGTTACGAAATGTTTCACAGTTTCAATCTAGTGGCAGTTTTAATTGCTTACGGTAACAACCGGATTATGTTCCTTACGAATACTAAACTTTAATACGACCAAACCGTTGATGAAGTTGAATTTAGAAACCACTTACAGTATTTTAAATTAAATTTTCTTATTTTTTTAATATATATTTTTTAGTTATCGAGAAAAGCAGCTTTAAATTTATGACAATTTACGGCACGGCGACTCAATCAAAACAGCTACTGACATTGTAACTCTTCCGTGCGACTCGACTGGCTGCACCTGCCTCTAATTACTTCTAAAAAACATAAAACAAAAAATTGGTTTTAAATAAAAAATGAGAAACGAAATACGTTAACTTCCACATGATGTTTGTCTGGTAAAGCTAAAAACCATGAAACAAATTTTTTTCCCGTATGTAACTAGGTAACCGGCTATAAATACTAATATTAAGATGGGAGCCGACTATTCTGAAACCAACTTATTTCAAAACACTCAAAGTTTCGAGTCCTTTCTTTTTTCCTGTTTAGCCTCCGGTAACTACCGTTTAGATAATTCTTCAGAGGATGAATGAGGATGATATGTATGAGTGTAAATGAAGTGTAGTCTTGTACAGTCTCAGTTCGACCGTTTCTGAGATGTGTGGTTAATTGAAACCGGTATCCACGATCTAGTATTCAAATCCGTGTAAAAATAACTGGCTTTACTAGGACTTCAACGCTGTAACTCTCGACTTTCCAAATCAGCTGATTTGGGAAGACGCGTTAACCACTAGACCAACCCGATGGGTTTAAAGTTTCGAGTCCTGTGCTGACCAAACGTTACTCTGAAAAAATTACAGTACAATACTTGTTTTTATAAATCGATCAAGCTTTAATTTTTATTTATCAACATTATTCTCACAAGTATGAGGATAATGAACACAGTGGAAGTCCCCGTCTGGAGCAACCAGGCTAGAAAGGAAGGGCGAACGTAGCGAGACCTCACCAGCTAATAAATAAATTGGTTCGAGTCAAAAATTACTCATACATTTTTCTATTTCTCTAAGTATATTATGTTATAATAAATCTTGTTTATAATATTCTAAACGTATACGTATTAATAAGTGTCGATTATCCTACAACAGGGAATCTAGCTGAACAGATTCTAATATCCAGTTAGATCCTTTCACACGCCATATAAATCGTAGATAAGTTTATTTTAAATAATTTAAGCACTGAATGAATCGCACTTTACCGTTTGGAAGAAAAGGGATTTTTTTTTTTGAATACGCTTAAACTGATCAATACAAAATCTATGAG
Source organism: Lycorma delicatula (assembly GCF_047948215.1). Taxonomy (NCBI): domain Eukaryota; kingdom Metazoa; phylum Arthropoda; class Insecta; order Hemiptera; family Fulgoridae; genus Lycorma; species Lycorma delicatula. Next base: position 23,133,887 of record NC_134465.1, on the reverse strand, counting down.
AAGTAATGTTCTACAGCCATCCTAGGGAAATTTAATCTGATTTTCAGAAAGATTACAAGCAGAGCAAAAATTCCAATTTCCACAAGATATGTGGTATTAATCTGGATAGGATTGTCTCTTTTACAGTCCTTCCTGAGTCGTTCGTAACTTCATTTTTTCTTTCTTGGTACTTTTTATGAGTTTTTGACGTATTAAAATTCCCATTAGATTCGTGTTTAGGATGTGATGATCCTTTTCAGTTATCACAACCTAATTATTTATATAGCTAAATAAGAGCGGCTTTATCTATAAATCTTCCCACATTTATATTTCCTTTTCGGTGGTTGTATAAAATTCCAGCCAGAAGTAAGGTACTTATCTACAAAATCCGGACCGTAAAACAATTACAATTGTTAGTCATGATTCTATATAGTAGGATTACTACTTTTACAAATTAATTTTCCAGTAACATTAGAATTAATTTAAGATAACTTAAAAAGTGAGTACACCCATAAAAAATTGATATTTCAATGTTTTCATATTTTATTTTTTTTGTTCCAACCGACTGGTTTGAATTATTTTTTTTTATTTTTCCTTATATATATATATATATATATATTTTTATATATATATGAATATATATATATATTCATATATATATATATATATATATATATATATATATATATATATATAATACTGTTGTTACCTTTCAGTATGAAAGTTTTTTCTTTTTTTAAAGAAAATAGGCTTTACGTAATCCAGACAAAAGATACACCTAACCATACATGCATAACTTTTTAACCTAGAATATTTTAACATAAGAAACGTCCAGATGTCCAAAAATTGAGATGAGTTGGTGCGTCAATATTGGATCGAAAATAATATTATCCCATTTTTAAACATAATTAACATCCAGAGGGAGGGAAACACCTTTAAACAGAATAAATCTACAGCAAACAAACATAAAATTCAAATATTGTAAGCTAACTGCAAAATTAATATTCTAATGGTTATGTAAAACCATAAGATACTCCTGTTTTACTTGTAATAACAAGTAATCGTAACCTTGGGATGTGAAAAAAAACAGAAGGTAATTAGAAAATCGAAGTTAATTAAGGTAAATGTAAATACAACTTTACGGTTCGGTAAATATACTTTTTTTTCTAGAGGTTGTTAAACATTATTCCTTGAAAAAACTATTAAGAAAAAAGAAAAATGAGTAAATATTAAATGTCCTAAGATCAATGTCATAATTCTTTTTTTTTTTACCTGCTTAATTATTATTTTATTTGTATATTTATCTGTGCATAAAATATGTTTACGTTAACAAAAAAAAATCCTGTCTGTATGGATAAAAGCCTACTCCAAAAATATCAAAAGGCAAAAATCCAGTAACTACAAAAAGATACGATAATTAATGGAGAGATATTTCATAAGAGACTAGAATCGAGCGTAAACTCAACAACCCAACGATCTACTATTAGAATAAATATTTTAGAATCCAACAATTTACTATTACTTTTCCGGCAAATATAACTAGTAAACCCTTAGCACCTTTAACTAACATGGCACCTATAGCCATGTTAAAAATGAGAGTATGGTGATCATCTCTAAAATGGTGAATCGGGTATTTGCCAAGCTCTACAATTTAGGGTCCAACTAGTTCATCTATAACAAAAAAGCATACATTTGTATGTACGTACAAATGTATGCTTTTTTGGTATAATGTATGTTTTTTTGGTACGTACATGTGTCGCACTACATCTCAGGATTAACCAAACCGATACAATAAAAATTTGGTTCAAATATTTATATATATCATTGAACGTATTAATATTATTCAAAATTCGATCAGTGGATGTTGGGATATCACGAAAAGACCAATTTCGACTTTCTTTAGAGGCCCTTTAGAAAAACTTTACTTTGGCGAATTTTTTACCTAAATTTCATATATAAAAAATCTGATATGGGCACCACATGACTTCCTTGTACGCTTAATAAATTACACATACACATTTCTTTTTTAAACTAAAAGTACATAAAATATTATTTCATTAATAACTTATGATATTATTTCTTTTTTTTTTATTATTATTATTTGTTGTAATTTTTTTTTTACTATCAGAGGTTAACAATTATTAATAAATCAATATATTTAAATTAAAAAAAGTTAAAAAAAACAGATGAAGTCGGATTCGAACCGACGTACCTTCCCCTTGTAAGATCCAAATATTTCATTAATTAAAACTTTATTTGGCTATAACTCTAGAACCAATAAAAATAACTACCACTTATGACATCGTTGAAAAGCTCTCAATGAGAGCTTATTACTGCAGTTAAGAAAAAGTCCAAAATCCAAACGTTTTGGGTTTTTTTGGACCAGTCAATTGCAATCTAAAGGAAATCTGCGCAACTATATGTCACAACAGGCCTAAATCAAAAATTTCAACATTCTACGGCTAATCGTTTTTGAGTTATGCGAGATATATATGTACAGAAGTCACGCCGAAATTACTCAAAGTGGATTCACGGATGGTCAAAATGGATATTTCCGTTGAAATCTGAAAACCGAATTTTTCGCGAAGGAGTATATACTTCCATTTACGGAGTATTGTGATCGCGAAAAATACAATACTTCCTTTACTTCGTACAAGGAAGTAATAAACCAAAAAAACATTTTATCAAATAATCAATCACCATCTCTTATATCATAAGTGGTACTTATTTTCATTGGTTCCAGAATTACAGCCAAATGAAATTTTAATTAATGAAATATTTGCATCTTACAAGGGGAAGGCACATCGGTTCAATCTGACAAGATATATATATATATATATATATATATGTTTATTTCTTAATAATGATTAATCTTCAATTGTAAAAAAAGTTTTACAATAAATAATAATTCAAAAACAATAAATAAAAATTGAAAAAAATCCGAAGTTATTAGTGAAATAAAATTTTACGTAGTTTTCATTTTAATTCAAAAATTTTTGCAGAGGTTAATAATTATTAATATATAAATACATTTAAATTTTAAAAAAATAATAAAAAAAAATGGATGTATACATCCATTTTTTTATTATTATTTTTTAGTCGGAATCGAACCGATGATATATGCCTGGTTACGGATCCGACACGTTCTCACTTACACCACATAACTACTTGAGCGACGTGAAACAAAATTAATATATAAACTAATATAAAATGCTGATACGGTCACCTCAAAAGAATGTATTGTAATGTGGTGACCACCGCAATGCAATTGTGTAATTGTCCCCTTTATTAAAGAACTGGAGGAGCGTATCTCCCTTTCAAATGAAATAGATTTAAATTAAGTGCAGCAAAAAATGTGTATGTGTAACTTAATAAGCGTACAAGGAAGTTATGTGGTATTCACATCAGATGTTTTACATTTGCGGAACATTAATAATATGAAAAAAGTTCCAACATATTTTCTTTAAATTTTACTTAAAAATAATTTTAATACGATAACAATCAATTTATGAAGACAAAACAAAGCGGAATAGTAGCGTCTCAGCCAATCAGCCGGCTGGACTAGTGGTTAACCGGTCATCGCAAATCAGCCGATTTTGAAGTCTAAAGTTCTAAGGTTCAAATCCTAGTAAAGACAGTTACAATTATACAGTTATTATTATAGTATCCAGGTTGTAGATACCGGTGTTCTTTGGTCCTTGGGTTTCAATTAACAACAATTCTCAGGAGTGGTCGCCCTGAAACTGTACAAGACTACACTTCATTTACATTCCTACATATCATCCTCTTAAGTATTACCTTTCGGTGGTTCCGCATGCTAAACAGAAAAAGAGAGTGTCTCAGCCTAACCTCTCACTCGGTCTCTATGGTATGAGTGGCAGCGTTTCGGTCTATCATTCAACGTTCCCGTGTTCGAATCCTGGGCAGGGTGGTATTTTTTTATTCGCTTTAAAATTTTTATCTTCAAATTTGTACGCAAAAGCTTCGAGTTTATGTGGTGAATTTAATACATCGATAGAAAAATAAATAAATAAAAATTTTAAAACTAAAATTATCTTCAGTATATTAAAAATAATATAATTTTTTGTTTAAAAGATGTTCCAGTTAAGTTACCTGAATGAAATTTACAACGCAACAAACAGATGTTGTTCCTATACAAAACAAAAAATAACAATAGATCGGTGCGATTAATTAACAGTAATGTTTAAAAATGTGTATTAATGAAAAAAGTATTAACCGGTTGATTTTACCATTCGCGATGTAATTTGTATAACAAATAATAATTATCTGTTTTGATAAGAATAAAGTAAACATTTATTCACTAAAATTATAAACACGATTGTAAAATATTAAAATACTACCAAACAGCTGTTCTATTGAAAAATTTCAGTACAATTATTTCTTTGAAAATGTACTGATTAATAAAATTAAAAAAAAAAAATACTTACATTTCCATGATAGAAACAAGATGAATAAAAAAAGTAAAAACAAAAAAATAAATCCACGTTTTGTATGAATCAGTAAATAAATAATTAAATCATACGAAAGAAACTAAAATTAATGTTTAAAAATAAAACTACATTTAGGGTAGCAACTTGGTTGGCACGTAACTAACTTCACAACTGTGCGAATCAACAATAGCCACCTCCTGACCTAGAATACAGTTTAAAAGAAGTTTGACTAGTTTCACTTGCCGTATTATTACTACGCAACACAAATCGTTACACACTTTTAATGATTGAATAATAATTTATGTACTCCATATTTTTATTTTAATAAGAATTAAATGGAAAAGGAAGATGGAGGGACTTCCCCTCGTAACCACGTTTCATATTAGTATCCAATAATAATTTTTATAATGAAAGATTTAAGAAAAATAGAATATATTTGCAGAATTTTATATAAATAACAATTTTAATTATATTATAAAAATGGTTATTTTAATTTTACTTTCCGCACTATTTTTGCTATACCAACGTACCATTATCTCATTTCTAACTAGAAACTCACAACGATAAAAATTATTGCAATTAAAAGCTTTCTCCGATTTCTAGAGATTAAACGTAAAATTTAAATTTAAAAAAAAATGATAAAACTTTAAGCATTTAAATAAATTTTTCTTTCATAAAGTCATGAGTCTAATCGTTAATCAAATTTTATAGAGAGCGTTCGGAAAGTCCTTATGCAATATGATATAGAACCCATCGGGTTGGTCTAGTGGTGAACGCGTCTTCGCAAATCAACTGATTTTGAAGTCGGAAGTTCCAGCGTTCAAATCCTAGTAAAGACAGTTATTTTTATTCGAATTTGAATACTATATCGTAGATACCGGTGTTCTTTGACGGTTGGGTTTCAATTAACCACAAATCTAATAAATGGTCAACTTGAGACGGTACAAGACTACTCATAAATTACACTCATATATATCATCCTCATTCATCCTCTGAAGTAATAACTGAGGGTTATTCCCGGAAGCTAAACAAGGAAAAATGTATGCATTAGAATTACGTGATGCATTCTGTTCTAACGGTGTTAGGTTGGCTGCCCTGTGGGTTCGTTGAGCATTGCTCAGTAATAAACAAAGAATTCAGATGTTAAGATGTGACTGAACGTGCTTAGTTTCATTTTGTGTTGTTTTATTTATCAGAATCTATATTTACAAGAAATGAAATGTTTTTTTCGGTAGAGAAACTCATTTTTCTTATTGAACACGTCTTTCGTGAAGGTGATAAGTACACTGCTTTAATGAAACACAATTTTTCTGAAAAGATTTCAAATACGTCTGTTCCTCATCGCAATCTAGTTCGAACTCTTATCGAAAAATTTCAGGCAACAGGCTCTGTTGAAGACGCTGATCGAAGTGGATGACTACCTAAATTAAACCAACAGAAACTGCTTGATAAAATAATCAAATAAAAATACAAAGTAATAATTAAGAAAGTTTTGTCATTAGACTTCCATAATTCCAGTACACCGCGAATTTGCGAACGCGCTGTATTTTTCTTACAGTAAAATAAGTTCCACAAAACAAGGTACAAAGTTTATACAATGTGATTCATGAAGAATGTAACAAACTTTAGAACATGTTCTACTGGTTCTACGTATAGAGGAGAAAGTTGATATAAACATATGTTTGTTAAGGAATGCGGCTGGTGAAAGATTTTTGCACTTTCGGTAAAAGTAAGATAGACTGTAATTTTTTAGGCCGAAATTGAGGGGAAAATTTACTAGTTTTATATGAAAAAACTAACTAGTTTTAACCGATCTGGAAAATTATAAAAAGCAAACAGGTCCAAGAACTGTATTTTTAGTATTTTCTTTAGAGAAATCTGGAATAAAATACAAAAGATTAGGAACTAAAAAGACACTAGTTTATGTTTAGCGTAAAATAATTCTATTAAACGGGAAATAAACACACAAAATATTTAAATAAAGCTTGTAGAGAATTTTATTCTGAGTAAAATGGTGTAATACCTACTTACAAGCTGCCACATTTTGATATGTTTCTTTTTAATAAAAATTTAAAATCTTAGATTTGTATCATCTAGTTTATATGAATTTACTTAAATCATTTTACTCAGAATCAAATGCTCTACAAGTTTTGTTTAAGTAATTTAGCCCGTTGGGCTCTGTTTATTCTGTTTATTACTTCAAAGGATGATATATATGAGTGTAAATGAATTATAATTTTGTACAGTCTCAGGCCGACCACTCCTGACATGTGTGGTTAATTGAAACTCAACCACCAAAGAACACCGGTATCCACGATCTAGTATTCAAATCCGTATAAAAGTAAATGCCTTTACTACGATTTAAACGTCAGAAATCTCGACTTTGAAATCAGCTGATTTACGATGATGAGTTCACCACTAGACCAACCCGGTGGTAGCCCGTTCGGTTACTCTGTATACAAATATATATTTTTTTTAATTAAAATTTTTTTATTTGGTAGTTTTTCCCGTCTTTTTTTATTGTCGCATCAACGATAACAGTTATTAGTGACTAAAATAAAACTAAGCGATTATAAATAATTATACAATAAACACACCAAACACTGGATAAGAAAGTGGAACATAAATAACAAACGGGTAACAAAGATTGGAACATGACCCCGAGACTAATTTCACTATGCATTCACTACTCCGTAAGGGATCTCACGTAAGCAAATCCGCAAAAATAATTTCTCATCCCACTACCAAAGAGAGACAGTCTTTTGATGTATTTTTTCCCGGTTGAGTATACCTTTCATCTCTCAATCTAGGTGTAATTGTCGGCGATAGACCCGAACATTGAGCAATCTACATTGACCATTTTACATTGCACGCCTACAGTTCCACTGAGAAGAGCCAAATCGATGGGGCTGGGTTAGCTGTGTGTGTCTAACTCTCAGCCAGGATGATTTGGTTTCTTCTGGAATAGAAGATTTCTCGAAGACTTTCTCCCGGATATCATTAAGGCCTGGAAGGAATCACCAGCCAGAACCTATTCCACTGAGTACGTAGTTTGGCACAGACTGTCTACGTGAAGTCGCTCTCACACGTTAATTCTAATCGGAGGCCATTTTTGCCGCTTTCTTGGTAGCCTCATCAGCACTTTCGTTCCCGAAGAAATCCGAATGGCCCGGAACCCGCACCAATACCAGTCTTCTTTACTGTTGAGAGGATATCGTAGATAATTTGAATGGTGGATCGTCTACTGTTACAAGCTCTCAAGTCCAGTCCAAGAATCACATGTTATTTGAAAGCTGTCGTCACTAAGGGCCTCAATAATTTTCAAGGCGGAGTAATTGCGTAGGCCTCGCAAAAGAACACAGTGGAATAGGCACTAAGCTTATATATTATCTCTTTATAAGAGAATATTATTGAATAGCCACACCCGACCGTCTGTATAGATGTGTGTGTAACCTTTTTACTTCTCAATCATCAACCTAAATTTCTGGTTCTTAGCAGATCGGTAATGAGGTTCCCGTTTAAGTCTTCCAGATGGTAAGTATTCATCTTTAGAGATGCTGTTCTTTTTATTTATGGAAATAAATTAATATTTTAAAAATAAAATAAATTTAGCTATAGTCGTATGCTACCCTTGGCGATTTCAACTCCTTGGAATTTTGGAGGTTATACGGGTGGTTTGCCATTTTTTTTTTTTGACCTCCAGGACGACCGTTATGTATTGCTTCAGAGGATGAGATAGATGATTTGTAGTGTGTAAAAATTCCATGACTGACCGGGATTCGAACCCGGGACCTCCGGATGAAAGGCCGAGACGCTACCACTCGCGCCATGGAGGCCGGCCAATTAGCCTTTCCGATGCGGTTAGTTGAAACCCAACCACCAAAGAACACGGGTATCCACAGTCTAGTATTCAAATCCATATACAAGCAACTGCCTTTACAAGGACTCGAATATTAGAACTCTCGACTTCGAAAATCAGCTGATTTTGCGATGACGATTTTAACCACTAGACTAATCCGGCGGGGTTTTTTTTAAATAATTTTTTATTTCTAAATCCATTTAAAAGCAGATGAAAAATATTAATTTCATTTTGAATAGAATTTTTTTTTATTTTAATATAAATGAAATAATTTTTTGGGAATTTATTTATTATTTTTATCAAATTAAAATTTTTCAAATTTTAGCATAATTGTAATTGATTGATTATGTACATTTTACAGAATCATATTGTTTGTTGTTTGTACAATAATATATTTTCTATTACAAAACATTGGTTATTTCTTTTTCTGACACAATAGAAATCAGGGATAAATAAAATGAAAAAATCCACCTTTTGTGGAAACAAGATTTTCCGTACGTAACAAAGAAGTTATTGTTATCATTTTATTATTGTTGTTATATTTTTAACGAAATAGAACTGAAAGATTGGTTCACTGTATGTAAGCTTTGAATTCAGTAGATAGTTCTTGCGAGAAGTACTTATGTTTTATTTAAGGTTTGTGTATTAATTCAACGAAATTTATAAGATTTTGTGTTATCTTTATTCTTGACTGACTTGTAAGTTTTTTTTTTTGCGATGTTGTATATATATATATATTCTTGTAATATCAAGCAATACAATTAATGAAAATGTATAATGATAACTAGTGCGGAAATTTTTTATTGAATTAATTCTTTTTTTTCTATCGACTTCCACTCCTTGATGCTCCAGCTATTCTTTTATCTGTATACTTCTTTTATTCTTATTTCTTTTTATTCTTCTTTCTTTACGACTACCTTGAAGTTTTAGCTTAAATCTATTTTTGATAAATAAAATAATTTTATTTGTGAAAAATATTTCAAAACATGTTTACCGTTGCAGGTAAAATTTATAATAATAATCTAGATAATAAATATGTTATAATCTTCCCGTGGATTTCCTTCATTTTTCTACGTTTACTATGATAAATGAAAAAACTACACAGAATTCCACTGAAAAATTTACGACCAATAAAAAGTTACCTAGAACTTCTTTTTTGCGGTGGGTGGGGGGAATTATGGTGAAATGTTTTTATAATATTATTACTAAAAGTATAATATTTAAGATTTTCATAATATTTTATATTTCCACTTGGATTATTAATTTATATGAGTATTATTTTCTAACTTTCCTAGAATTATCATTCTAACATTCGTAGTCTGTGCGTTTCAAGTTACCTCCATTCTCAGAAATGTTGAGTGCTGAAAGTAGTTTTGAGAATGGAAGAAATCTGAAGAGCATCTTCTACGAATGTTAGAGACGATGCTAGGAAGGACACAAAATAACACTAAAATGAATTATTTTTTTTAAAATTAATAATGTTAAAAGTTTAGATAAAATGATAAAGTTTTTAAAACTTCAACAAAACCGTTAGTTTTAAACGTTGATCTGCTCCCCCCTCCACAATACTGACCCCCAAAGTTTTTCTCTTTTAGTCATTTGCACAACTATGCCTAAAAAAAATGTGATGTGGACAACACATGAGTTCCTTATACGCCTATTAAATTACATATACACATTTTTTTTTTTAAATGAAAAGTACATAAAATTTTACTTCATTAATAACTTCTGAAGTGTTTCATTTTTTTATTGTTATTCATTATTATTTATTATATTTATTTTTTATTTACAATCAGAGGTTGATAATTATTATTAATATAATCATCAATATAATTAAATTTAAAAAAATTAAAAAAAAAGGAAATGAAGCCATGTAAGAGCCAAATATTATTAATTAACATTTCTTTGGCTATAACTCTGGAACCAATGAAAATAAGTACCACTTGTAATATATCGTTGAAATTCTCTCAATGAGGGCTTATTACAACAGTTGAAAAAAAGGCCAAAATCCAAATATTTTGAATTTTGGGCTTTTTTGGACACTTTTGGACCAGTCGATTGCAATCAAGAGGAGAGGTGCACAACTAGATATTACAATAGTTCTTAATCTAAAATTTCAACATCCAACGGCTAATCATTTTTTGAGTTATGCGAGATACATACGTACAGACGTCACGCCAAAACTAGTCAAAATATTATCGGTAATAAAAGGTATTATCAGACGAAAGAATTTCATATTTATATCCGTTACATAAACTTTCATAAGCAAATAAAGAAAGCTCAAACAAAATGGTCCGACTTTGGAAGAGGAATAAGGCAAAAGTTTACCTTATTACTGCTGTGTTGAAAATATTTGATCGAAAATATTCTGGACAAATATATAAAGGGATCAGTGAAGGAAAAAGAAGAGTAAATAACATGTTATTATTTTTTTTTTAAACTAAAACATAACAGATTTATCAAATTGTTTCAAAATTAGAATATATTAAGGCAGAATACGGAATGAAAATGAATCTTAAGGAAACAAAACTAAGTCGATAAATTTCTGGTCAAAAAAGAAAAACTGAAAATCTAAAATAATATCGATACTTAGATGCCGTAAAATGAAAGAGAAATAAAACCAAGATAAAACGGCGAAGAAAGCGTTTAACAAAAACTAACAATTATTATGTATTACGATGGAATTAGAATCGAAGCATTAACTGAAATCTTTTATTTTCCTGTTGGCTACGTCGCAATATGTTAAACTACAAAACAACAAGCAACCCTCTCACAGTCCAGTAACATGGGGATGATATTTACCGCATGTAAACGAGATGTAGTATTGTTCAAACTTAGTCCTTTCCTGAACCATTCCATTCCGAAAACCATTCCTGAAAAGTGTGGTTAATTGAACCCCAACCACCAAATTACACCGGTATCCACTGTCTAGTATTCAAATATATGTAACAGCAAGTAACTTTTATTAGGATTTGAACCTTAGAATCTTCGACTTCGAAAACCAGCTATTAAACAAGTGATTTGCGGTGACGAGTTAACCACTTGACCAGCCCGTGGGCTATGTTATATCTGAATGAACTTTTACAGTGAAACGTGGACGCTAAAAAAAAAGAAAAAAGTACCCGAGATATTTTTTGAGGTGAGCATTAGAGTTTTTAGAGAATATTAAATTAAGAGATAAGTGAAAAGTAAAGAAATAATTAGGAGATTTAGGTGATTATTGAAGGAGAATTGTTCTTATTGCACAGCTAGGTGATAAGAACAATTCAAATTAGAATGATAATCGGTTGTGATACACCGTGTGAGATAAAAAGGATTGATTAAAATAACGGTAGAAAAATCAGTAGAAGAGGTAAAAAGGAGAGCGTGAAAAATAATAAAGATTATTATTTAGCTGAGGTGCCTCGCCCCGAAATCACAAAAAAAAACATTGAATTGAGTCAAATATATAATTTTACCAAAGGCAAGATACATAATATGAACAAGATTTCCTTAAAATTATCTAATATTTTAATTTTTTTATCGTTAAATATTCATTAAAAAGGGATACGTGCGTATATAATAAATAGAAATTCTTTACAAATTAAAAATAATTCAAATTATTATTAAGTTTTAATAATTAATTATTAAGACACAGTTGTTTTTACGCTTAAAATTTATTTCGCATTACCGGATGACAAGTTATAACTTGTACCATCGTAAATTCATAAAAATTAAATCTAATCTACCGTATAATATATAAAACACCACGCTTAAAACTAAAGTAGTTTACAGATGTTATGAAGAAAATAAATGAAAGATACTATAAGTTTAAGGATTAAACAGAAAACGATACCTCACGAGTGTATAAAACGAAACAAAACAAAAAAGAGGAAAGAAAAAGAACATCAGAAAAGAATCACAAAAAGTAATATAAGAAATAAAAGAAGAGATACAAATGGGCTTAACGACATTGGAAAAAGGCAGGGTGTTGTCAAGGGTGCTAATAGGGGTCGTTTAAGCGGTTCAAAAGAGCAGGGAAAGAATAACAATAGTAGTTATAAAAGAACAAGAAGCGAAGAAGAGGGGAATAAAAAAGGAGAGAAACAAAAGGGATGATCGATGAAGAATGAAAGGGTAAACATTAATTCGTCTTCCTTTTATTTTTGTATATACGCAACTTACGTTAAAGTTGTTCGCTTTAAATAGAAGTTATTACGGTAGTAGAATATAATAAACATGTTAATAACCAAGCACACTCACGCCCATATAACTTATGAACAAAAATAAAGTTTCTTTTATTATTATTTACTACATTATAGCTGTATGTGAATATTTTAATTCATCTTCAATTATTTAAAATCTAATAATTTATAGTTGTTCTTTATATGAAACAAATAAAGAACAAATATAAATAATGTGTCGCTTTATATGATAGTGAAACTTGGACGATCGGAGTATCTTAGAAGAAAAGATTAGAAGCTTTTGAAATGCGGTGCTATAAGAGAATGTTAAAAATCAGATGGGTGGATAAAGTGACAAATGAAGAGGTATTGCGGCAAATAGATGAAGAAAGAACTATTTGGAAAAATATAGTTAAAAGAAGAGACAGACTTATAGGCCACATACTAATCATCCTAGAATAGTCGCTTTAATATTGGAAGGACAGGTAGAAGGGAAAAATTGTGTAGGCAGGCCACGTTTGGAATATGTAAAACAAATTGTTAGGGATGTAGGATGTAGTGGGTATACTAAAATGAAACGACTAGCACTAGATAGGGAATCTTGGAGAGCTGCATCAAACCAGTCAAATGACTGAAGACAAAAAAAAAAATATTTGTTCAGTACCACAAATAACGGATATATTTTGAAAAATAACGCCCACAATAAAACAAAGCATAGAAAAGAGAAGGGTACCGCAAATATAACTTGATATAAGATTAGTTAATTCCTTTTTATTTGTGGACGTAGATCTTGTAACACTTAAAGCGGCGTAATTATGTTGTACGTAAATTTTCAAAAAAGAAAATAAGCTATATATTTATTTAATTAAAACTTTTGTCATCAAATCATCACCTCACATCGATATTGCTATCAAAAACATAGTCCGTCGAGCAGAGTGTTGTACCCGTTATGGCAGAAGACGTATTCAACAGTTTATTTAATTATTTGTAAATTGTTTTTTAATGTTTGTATTTGTTATTTTTATAAAATATTTAATTCTTTTACTTTCCGATAATGAAAATTTTATTTCGTTTATATCTAGTTAAAATCTTTCATATTTTGATAAGTTTGTTTTTATTAAAATTCGAAATTCTGATGTTTATATTTAATTTATGTAGACATTACACATACCATTTTTCTTAAAATCAAATTCTATACAAGTTTTGTTTTTAAATGTTTTTTTTACGTATTTAACAAAATTATTTAACGCCAAACGTAAAATAGTTTGTTCTTAGACCACAATATTTTGTGTTTTACCACCAATTTCTCAAAAAACAATTTAAAATACTGTTCTGAAATGTATTTATTACTTTTTTCTTAGTTTTTCAGGTGATATTTCATATAAAACTGCTAAATTTTACTACTTAGATTTGGTTCAAAGAATTACATTCAGGCTTAATTTTACCGAAGGCGCAGAAATCAGGGAGAAATCTTTCGTCAGCCGATACTCACTAATAAAGCGTTTCCGAACGTATTTTTCTAAGAACTTTCTTCTTTATTATCACTAATAGAACATATCCTTGATGTTTCTAATCTAATTACGAATGAGTAAACATTTTAAACCGTTAATCCAGTAGAATGTTGGTTTACATCAGTACCATACATAAGTGAAACAGATTTTAAAATCTATTTGCTTAAAAACGTGGATTCAGAATACTGCAAAACATAAGGACAATGAAATATAATATTTAATTCATGAACATAACGGGGAATTGTATAAGTTTTCGTCGTGGGTAATATAAAAGTAATTAAAACAAAAAGGACTTAAGAGTAGTTAAATCAAATAAGAGATAAAACTTTGTTAACTATTTTAATAAACACTACAGTAGTTAGATGATATGATTCCAGACAGAGAAAAGTTATAATTAATTATCCTTTTTAATGTATACCGCTTTTGAATGTAAACGTACGCGCATTCACAAACACGTACAAAAAAAAATTATTTTTTCCTTTTCTAAAGAAATACGCTACCAAGTAAAAAAGTATGATCGCGCGCGCGCGCGCACACACACACAGACACATACACCACAGATAAATTACTATTTATCAGTAGTACTCGGAATTTTTCAATTCATTTGATAATATTATAATAAATTATGAACAATTAAAAACATCTGTTTTTATAATAGACGAAGTAAAGTTGTAACAATTTAGTTTATTTGAAATATTATAATTAATTGATTCAAATTATAAATTAACCTATTTATTATACCAGTCGCATTACATCTTCTTCGATGAATTTTAAGATTAATTCGCTTCCTAATAATTATAAAAAATTAACGATAAACTCTATTGCAAAAAATTGTAAATGATAAATAATTGTAAAAAATTTTAACGATAAAAATCTAAAGCACACATTTCTGGCTTGCCTACTTTGGAAGGCTATGAGGCCGATCGAGGAAGACATCACCCCAGAAGACGTAATGAGATGTAGGCTCTCTTCCAGGGAAGGCTGGAACCGGTGTTCCGAGTGGTTTCGAAAAGTCCTTTCTCAGAAGATGATGGATGAACAAAATCGGTAGGAAAGCCGGAGAGAGTTGGTGGAAGGCCAACCCTCGTGGGTGGGTAGCGGGGGTTCTACCGGATCGCCGCTGCTGGGTACCCCCGGGGGACGCAAGAAGCTGTGGCTCGAAGGCAACACAAGTGAGGCTAAAATGGTAATACGTGATCTGACAGATGATGAACAAGCATTTCTGCTTGCCCACGTTGGGAGGCTATATGAGGCCAACTGGGAAGGATATCACCCCGAACGACGTAATGAGATGTATGCTCTCTTCCAGGGAAGGCTGGAACCGGTGTTCCAGGTGGTTTCGAGAAGTCATTTCACAGAAAACAATTGAGGAAGAGAACCAACAGGATAGTGTTCTGCCGAAGAGTGGGGGTTGGAAGGCCAGCTGTCGTGGATGGGTAACGGGGGTCCTACCGGATCGTCACTGCTGGGTGCCCTCAGGGGCGGCCTGAAGCTGTGGCTCAAAGACTATGTAGTTGTACCCGTTAACACACGAATGATGGCGATGAATACCTGATTAGGTGGTTTCCATCATCACGTCGCGGATGGGAGGAGGTTTTTTAGTGGGAAAACCACTTCTGCGGGATACCCCACTCATCCAGCAGTACGGGCTGCTGGGCGTCTGGATGCAGATTTTTCCTCCTCTGACACAAAACAAAAAAAAGTTCATACAAAATCTCACTAAAAATTTAAAAAAATATACTTGATTAACCTTAAATTTTTTAAATACAGAAAAATGCCATGTTCTTTCTTATAAGTTAAATAAAAAGATGTGTGTAAAAAAGTTCCAGATCCTTTATTTCTCATTTATATGGATAACTTACAAAAGGATAGTTTTAAAGGAAATCGCTTTTCTTAATGATGACAGACGTTGTTTTAGATTTTATAAATGCACACACACACACACTTGGCTTCATATTACAAATACTAACTCATACAATATGAAAACTGCTTCATATTTCAAAACTGAAAGATGCTAGGAGGTAAAAACAAATGCAGATATGTATAGTTAGAAAATTACTTATTTATCTTTGAAATTTTTGTCTGCCATCTTGGTTCCGCCACATTGAATCAAACTAAAAGAAAGATGGACGTATGATACATGATTTTAATGTAAACCTTTACGAGAAAAACCATGGCGAAAACCATTTCTTGATAAATGCTTTCATTTTCAAGTTATAAGCAATCAGTCTACAGTAACTTTTTTATTTCATATTACCTTCACAGTTACATCTAATAAAAAATTTTAAACAGTTAACAGTTAGTTTTTTTTTTGTTTTTTCGGGTCCCTGGGTCATGAAACGTCGAGAAATGCATATAACCCATACTCCCACTTTTTGACTGATTAGCATAATTTCCTTTTAGCAACTTAGAGCTATTATTTTAATATTTTTTTAAGTTCAATAGTAATTTTTTTAATATTTAATAAATATATTTATATATTTTACACATGACTGTATATAGTAAAATAAAGCTATTATAAAAGTAATCTATATCTAATCACCAACAATGAATATTTAAAAATATTATCCAGAAACTTCCATTTGAATATTATTATTAAAAGATTTTTTTTTTATTAAATAATGTTTTACGCTTTTTTATTATAAATAACAACTTAAAAACTAAATAAAAATAATAAAAAGTTAACAAGCTGATTGGAAACTTTTAATATAGAAGAACAACGCGGCAGTTTATGTATAATGCATGTAGCTTGTTAACATGACTTTATTAGGAGGCAATTTCCTGGCTTATATCTTCTAGGTGGAAGCAGTTTACATGCAAATTTCTGATCAAAAGATTTTATAAAGGGTGAGGAAAATGTTTGCATAGGTTTGTGTATCTGTGTATTTGTATGTGTATGTTGTTAAGCACTAGGCTTAGCCTATCTATTTTAAGTATATGCAATGAGGTTATTTTATGAGAAAGAAACCTTCCTTTAAGCCAAACTCTACTCTAAGTTGGGTACAGCTTACATTTAGAGTAAAACACTGTTGTTTGTACTTTTAGAATAATCTATACTTATCGTTTTACGATTAAAAGGTTCAAACTGCTGTTAATCCCAGACAGAATAAATATGGATGAAATGTAAATAAGAAAAAACCAAATGAGATCTTTTTACTAAAATTTAAAATAAATATAAAAAATGCAGTTAATAATAACTATTATAATTCTGTATGTATAAATATTATTTATATATGTATGATTTAGTTATTTAGTATGAATCAAAAGTCACTATAACATATATAACACTATAATACGCCATAATGAATGAAAGATTCAGGTAAACAAATGATATCTTTGATTTACACTCAGGATGTCATTACTCTAACAGCAATGTTGTTTGTTATGGAGCTTCTCTTCAGATGATTTAAATGTCATGGCCATAAGAAAGACTAAAACTGTTTTACTTCATTAAATAAAATTTAAAAAACAATCCACTTTTTAAATAGAATTTAATATTTTTACAAGTCAGATTAGTACAAAATTTAAAAAAATTTACTGGGCCATTATTTGGTATCTACTTTTAAAATTCAAAATTTATAAAATACTTAGAAAATAATAATTTTTATTTTTCTAATAAATTCTAGATTGATCTTATTTTTTTACATTAAAATATATATATATAAATACAAAAAAAACAAACAGTTGTAATGTTGTTTGCATTAAAAAAAATTATTCATAAAACCCTAAATTCTGTAAAAATAAAAAAATGAATACCAAAGAACAGGTGTATAAGCTAATTTTGTTTGGAGTGCAAGAATAAATATTATAATTTTTTACTTTAAGTTTTTTTAAATATTCAATTGTTTTGAAATTCTTCTCAAAATATATATATATATCACAAAGAAATCAGTATATACTTCATTATATTACTAAAATCCATACTCAGCAAATTATGGAAACAAAAATGGAAAAATACCCTCTAATTGTCTTTGTTGACAAAAATTTTTCCTTGAAATACCTTTCATTAATGATGAATGGAAAAACCCTACAACAAAAACTTCCACCACAAAAAACCAAACAAAAAAAAAATTCATTAAATTTGGGCATTCAATAAAGATTTAACACGCATAACAATAACTGCAAAATTTATGCACCATATAATAAGAATTAAAAATAATGGTTTCATATTAGATATAAGAATTCATTTTATATATATATTTATATATACAGTGTTTATAAAAGAACTCCTTCAAGTACTATTTAAAAAGCATTCTATTTAAAATATTACTTACATGAGTGTATATTCTGAAAGGGTAAATTCTGAAGCCTTTGCAATTTAAAACACTTCAATATGTGCATCATTTATTGCCGTGCACAAGTACAGATGGTAATCCAGCTCTTCCCACATACTTACCAGCATTTCAGGTGTAATGGATGCTACTGCCGCAACAATCCTCTCCAGTAGTGGTTGATGTTACGCATTTTTTCCGAATAAACAATGTTTTTCATATGCTCCCACAAAAAGAAATCTAGTAGGATCATATCTTTGCTCCTTGGTGGCTAGGCGATCAGACCCCTCTTACAATCGAACTGAATGTTTAATGCAGCAAGGACACGATTGCTGTAATGCAGCAAAGCACCATTTAGCTGATAGAAAATTAATTCTTATTTTTTCATTAAACTTATATTTTCATGAAAACAAAAATTAAAAGATTTTTTTTTATGATTAATTCACTGTATACGCTTGAAGCTTGTGCATTGTATTATGAAATGTAAATTTTGTAAAGTATGAAAAATGCCATGCCTGACCAGGATTTGAACCTGGGACCTCTGGATGAAAGGCTGAGATGCTACCACTCCATCAAAGAGATCAATAATTGTATTATTTTTATACCTACTGAAAAAATTAATATTAAATATTAATATCACTACCCTCTAATTGTTGGGTCTGACAAAACAGGTAATAGTTCAACAATATTCTTACATGTGCTGTACAATCCATGAATGTGCAAGGTTATCTTCAAATTGATCTTAACTAGATAAAACTGCTTCAATTTCCCTAGAATTTGTGAACAATATGAACATCTGTTACCAACATGTCTTCAGCTTTCCCGTGGTAGGAACATTCATTTGTTACCTTAATCCTTCCTTGACATCTACTAACTTTCCATTGATCTCTTCTTTCCTATTTCTCACTCTATGAGTCTAGATTACCCCCTTCTATGTTCATATTGCAAATATTTGGAATGCTTGATATGATCTGATGAGGGGCTACCTAAGAGATAAATCCAGGCATTTTTATTTTCTTTACAATAGCTACGCAATAAGTCATGATAGAAGTCTTTTCAGGATGATACTGGGCTTTTTAAAATATAAACACTTTTCTATATCTGAAATGAAATAATTAACCTTAAGAACTGGGTTGTTTTTAATTAATTTTGGATTCATCTGATCAAAACTATATTCCAATTTTACAGTAATTTATTATTCAAATTTGCATAAATTTAGAATTAAATTTTTAAATATATATATGATTGTTTGTAATCATTCAACCATAAATTTTCTCTAGATTTTTATTCAACACACATTTGCAAACTTGATATTAGTAATTTTTCAAACTTAATAAAACTGTAAATGAATTAAAAAAAAAAAAAATTGAAAATTAAAAATAACACCTTAGGGTTTCATTTAACCGAAGAACTTTTTAAATTATCAATAAAAATGTTGGTATAAGAATAAATTTTTCTGTAATAAATGTGCTGTATTAGAATAAATACTTCACAGCCAAATATAATTTGCGAACTGAATTTGTCTGAGATATGTAATATTGAAAATTGTTAAATATTAAATTAAGTACATTAAATGAATGTAAATTATAAATTTATAATTTACAAGACATGTAAAGTAAAGAGTATTTGAAGTACATAAGGCAGTAAAGCTGCTTTTTCTAAGAGTAATGATATTCATTACACAATTAGGCCCTTTGGTGAAATATGCGAGTGATATATCATTTGTATGCCTGAATATCACCTGCATTTTAGCAGTTTACCAGGTTGATATGGAACAGTACATTCAACTAAGTAAAGAGAACAATAGAAACCAGTTTATATATACATACATTACTTTCCCCACTAAAATCCCTGGCAAAGAATTCTAGTAAATTCTGGGGAATGGCTATTCAAATTTCATAAATAATTTGTAATTTTTACTGAGCTCTTAAAATTTAGTTAATAAGTTTTTAAAGTTTGAATATTTTTTTTTGAAAAAATTATTGAATGTTCAATATTAGGTTTGGTATTCTTCTTATCCTAAAACATCCTTTTTTCATCAGCAACTAAATGTAATCGCCTGTATTTCCTAAAGTAAGCATAGTAAATAAATAAATATTACAAGATCAATAGGAACATAAAAATATTAATATTATATATATTAAGTATTCCATGCTCCCTTACATTTTCAGTGAATATTTATGATTTTTATCAAATTATTGTTGTAAAAGAAAAAACATTTCAGTCAGTTTTAGCTATAATAAAATAACATATCACAAAAAACTACATAAGCATAATAATTATTAATAGTGAATTATTTTATATAAATGGATTTTACAATTAGAATTACGCATTGGAAATACTACACAGATATGTGATAATGTGATTGTACGTACTTGATTAGTTGCAGAGACATGAATGGAATTCAATAACACAATTGCAACAGTAGCTGGTTGTATGAAAAGGACGATGGTAGGGAGATGAAACATATATAGTATCTAATGTAGTGTCAGAGAAGGGTTAAACAGTGACAGAGGTATTTGTAAGACAGGAATGCAGCGGTTTGGTTCAACGTATATAGAGATATGTATATTGTAATATGTAGATGTACTGTTCAAGATAACATTATGTAATTGTGACAACATAAATTACTAGTAATTGACAACCTATTTAATATTATTATTGTTGTTGTTATCATTATTATTATTTATATAATCTCTTATGGTAGTAACTCTTCCAACAATAACAGGTACTATACAACTTTATTGAGTTATGCAAACCTACATCGCATCATATAAGTAAATAATTAATTGCATGCTATTGCACAGGCTATTTGGTTTAACTGCAATAGAATGTCTAATGTCACGATGGGATGGTATGACATTACACATGACTATAAAGCAATAAACATTGAAATTCCTAATCGCTGGTAGAATGTGGTGTAAATGGTTACCTCTATGTTGGCAACACTAATCATGTCATGAGTCAGTACCTAGGGAAATTCTATTGTACAGGGAATTATATATGATTATAGATCGATCTATTGCTTTCATTTAAATTTCTATTCTCCTTTCTCTCTCAACCCTTATTTCCTCACACCATTCCATAAATAAATTTGTATTAAAATACTAAATTAATTAATAGTAACAATATAATTATTTAATACATAAAAAATTATTGACTAATTACAATGACCAGTTGTAGTAGTGGTTCTGGAACTAAACTAACTTTACTGCTGGTTACACCACACATCTAAACCATATAGTTGTATGAATACAACCTTTTATAAAATGAATACCACTTTCAGTTTAGTTTTTATGTAAATATGTTTTTTTTAATGTGTAAAGGTCAAATAGAAGAACTGAGGTTAGTAAAATCACATTCATTATTCATATTTACCTTAACGCAGATGCAGAACTTAATCTGAATTGTTGAATGTATTAAGAAGATTGTCAACTATTCTCTTGAGTTAATTATAAATGTTTGGCGGTTGATCTTGTCATATTATTTATGGAATTTTTTTATTGTAAGCTATACTGCAGTTCATAATTACAAATCAAAGGCTTCAATAAATAAGAAGAGAATTTTGTGACTGAAATCTATTTAAAATCAACTACATTAACATAATTTTAAAGATAAAAATTATTTTAAAAAAATAACTTTACCAGTTTCTGAGCTGGTTTTCATTTGATGTTAAATTTTATAAGCAACCACTGCTGGGAGCACCATGTGATGTAGCGCTAAATGGAAATTGAATATGATACAGATATTTGAATCAGTTTTGAAATTTTTATAAATTATAATGTGTTTAAAAAGTGCATGTATCATTTGTTCATTTTAGAATGCTGTTTTATGTATTGCTGTATATTTTAAGTTGCTGTAAATTTGTTTCTGTCTTTTGCTGTATAGATAAAATTTTCATGTTGGTATTGATTTTTGTGCATTTGTATCTTTTTTCAGTGAGTTAATCAAAACTAAATGACTGGTGGTATATAAAACTTAATTGTAGTATAAGATCAGATGAAAGACAATTTTTTATAACTTCTACTATTAAAAAGTATACTGTCGTGATTTTATTTTTATAAATTTCAGTACTTTAAAGGCAATACACCAATGGATATCATCATTTAAATATTTTTATCACATTTATAAAAAAATTGTCTAAGAACAAGCCACATTAGATTGGAGGCATTATTTATTACTTAAGTTGCTTGTCATGTGGTCAATTGTGTGCAACTTGTTAGAGCGCAACTCATAATGTTGTTTATGAAAAGGCTCTGCAATGACTATTATATAATTTAATACTATATTTATTTTACCATTATTAACTCCTTCCTCTCTCAACCCTTATTTTATCACAACCATTCCCTATAAACAATTACGAGTGTATATATATATATATATATTAAAATACTATATACTATATATTAAACAGTATAAATATTTAATGTATATTTAATGTACTTATATAATTGGGTATATATACCCAATTATATATATAAACAATTACAATTGTATATATATGTATATATTAAAATACTATATACTATATATTAAACAGTATAAATATTTAATGTATAAAAAATTATTGACTAATTAACTGGTTGTAGAAGTAGTTCTAAAATTAAAATAATTTTATAGCAGGGTTTTTAATGTTGGCGTTATATATCTATCTACAGTCTGTAGATATACAAATTTAATTTTAAACAGAATGATACTACTTTCAGTTTTGTTTTTACATAAATATTTTTTTTTAAATGTATAAAGGTTAAATAGAAAAATTGAGATTTATTAAAATCATCAATTTTCTTCTTAAAATTTAAGATTTATATTACAAGCGTGTTAGAATGACTTCATTTAAATATAACGTATGAATTAAACACATGCAGCAGAAATGTAAAACTGTAACTATTTAGAAGAACAAAGTTATTTGGACAGTTCTGGATATTATGAGTAAATTATTAAAATAATAATAGAACTTTATTTTTTTTTAAATGTTCTGATATAATTTTATCTTAAAACTTTTTGTTATTGATACTACACTTTATAATTTTTTATTATAGTATCTACCTCACATATTTAGAGGTTCAATACAAAAAGTTATATATTCTTATAACTTTATTTTTTGAACTTAATTACCTGTCTATTTTTAATTTATTGAAGTAATTACTAACTTGTTCTCTTTCTTTCATTATTACTTTTTAATTAATTTGTGATAAAAGTTTCGATAAGTAATTCCTTCTTTTTTACATGAAAGAAAATAATTAATGAGTTTGGTTTATTGCAGCAAGAAGTTTTATCGTAATATTATAAATAATATTTTTATTTATTTAATTTTTTAAAGTTTTAAAGGGTTCAGTAATTAAAAATGTATCTTTTTTAAGAGTATGTAAAAGTTTATAACTGAAAGATGGTTTTCTTTTTTTTTCAAGAAAGAAATATGAACAAACAGTATTTTAAGCATGATGTTTTTTTTTGTCATTATTAATTTTTTCTTAAATAAAACTTATCTTCTTCATTATAAAAGTTATTATGGAATGAAACAAAGTTTTTGTGTTAAATAATTTATTACATTGATATTGTATACACTGTGTATGAAAAACAACATTTTTCTCTTGAGTAATGATACTGTTCTAAATTAATGCGCTATTTTTGTTGATTTTTTTAGGTTATTTGATTAGTTTGTCTCTTGACATACTACAAAATTATTCTTCATTAATCTGTTTCATAAATTCTAATACTCATCTTTCTATACAGTTTTTACCTTCTACATATCTCCCTATATCTAAATTAAATCCATCTGGACATCTTAGTATGTGGTCTATCAACTTATTACTTTCCTTCCCTATTTCCCATAAGACCTCTTCATTTCCAACTTTATCAATCAGCTTAATTTTTAACACTGATTTCTAATATCACTTTTATAAAGCCTTTCTATTTCTTTCTCCTTTTCTTACTGTCCAAGTTTGACAATAATAAAGCACAAGACCCACATAAATATTTGTAAGAATACCTTTCTAATCTTAAATTCAAATTGGATACAAATAATGTTTTTATTGTGAATTTTTCTTACTTATGTTAATTTGCTTTTTGATATTTCTTTATAACTTCACTTCCTATATAAAAATTCTGCAAATTATGATCCAATCATAAAATTTGTTATTAAGGAGTACATTAATTTGTGGCTTGATTTGAACTCTCAGTCTTTTTTTATGAGTATGACACGTATAAAGCAACTAAGATGTAAGATGCCCCAGTTAATACTACTTTCTTTCAGAGTAATGATATTCATTTATATGGTGAGTCTCTGTCATGTAGTATGAAGGTTTCACAAGTAGGATTGAAAATTATTTTACAGGGCTTAACTTGCTCAAATGGGAAGGAAGCAGCCAAAATGAGTAAGTACTCTACCCGAGTAATTATTAATTACTACACCTTGTATCTACTACACTATTCTAGAAGTACAAATGTGTAGTACACTTTAAGACATTGAGCAATACTTCACAAATTTTTCTTTTCTTTTTTATTCTTTTTATTTAATAAATTTAGATGAAGAACTTTAATGCTTAGTTTTACTCGACTAAAATTACTTCATTATATTGACTTCATTAGTTATGTTTTATTTTATTTTCTATAGTTTATTCATTTTTTAAATCAATTGATATCTAGGTTAAATGAAAAATAATGTATAAAAATAATAATATATTATATTTTAAGAAAATGGGAATATAAAATATGAAGTAATAAATGAATTTTAAATAAAAAATGAAGGGTAATTTAATTCTTATATGCTCCTGAGATATTGTAAAACTTTTTCTAACTATAATGAAGTTTTCTATGTCTGTACGAGTCATTAATATTTCATCAGATAACCACTTCTTCTCCATCCACCATACGTGTTCTTTCTTTAATACTGCTAACTTCTTATTTTTACATATCCTACATTCTACTTTAAATCGTGTAAGTGTTATCTCTATAAATATATATACACACACACACACACACACACACACTCTCACTCACTCACTTTAGTATCTGTTGTACTCATATTTCACAATTCCATTCTACTTATTCATTCTTCCCACCCTATATCTTGTTTTGAATTTTATTCATCATAGAACCCTACCCCTTCATCAAAAACTATTCACAACCAAATCAGCCAAAATCCAAACTCTCACTGTTCCTTTCCTTTCACAATTCCAAATATGATTTTGTAATGTACTAGCTAACAAAAACAAGAGATAAGTTCTTCAGTTATTTCACAATAGAAGTCTGTTTTCATATTCTCACTCATTTACATACCAATATAATTCAAGGAGTCATTTCACTTTTCAAACATGACCCAATCTATTTTGCTCTTAGAATATTATAGCATTCAGTAATAATAATAGTAATAATAAACAAAATAATAGTACTAGCAGTTATATTATGGTACTTATATTTCTTCTAGTTTCCTTATTTGTTATTAGCATTTCAAAAGTTAAGCATTCTTATCATCATTTCCTCTTTTACTATTAATTTATTTTACCTCTTCAGACTTTTCTTCAACAAAAATAATTTTCAATTACTCTCATTTAATTTTATTCAAAATGAATTTTCTTTCTTTAAATTTTAAACTGAAAAAAACTTGTTTTTTTTCAGATGACACAAGCCCGCTGCAATAAAATGACTGACATTAATTTTAATTACTATTAAATATAATAATGAATAAAAAATGTATAATTTGTAAATATTGGATTTCAAAATTCCCAATTTTTTCTTTATAACCATTATTACGTGTAGCTGATCAAAAGAATGAACCACATCATGATTGTTAATTGAAAAACATTTCTTTCTTTAAAACCATAATAACAGCAAAACTGGTGTTTTAAAATTTAACTGTTAAGATTTATGAGTATATCTTCAAGAAAAATAAAAATTATGGAAGATCAGTTCCATTACACTTACTTATAAGGGGTTGTGTTGAAAAATGAATTTTTTTTGCATAAATTTTTTAATACACAGAGTGTATATAAAAAGAAACAAACCAATCTCAAACCAGTGTGCAACCTCACATAGTCAGTGAATAAAATGTACATTACTTGAAAGTGGGCGTCCTAAAGTTTCAAATACTGGCTGCAAGATTGCTATACTACTATCCAAACATACACTAAACTCAGTCGTAAACAGCAAGGCGGTTATGCAATAGAAAATGTTTTATGTTCTACAATTGTAAAACAAAGTCCATAATAATGGTTCAGCATGTGTTTCAGGATTGATCCACCACTAGCTAAGAACAATCATCACTGGAATAAAAATTAGAAAAATTGGGGTGTTTATCTAAGAGGAAGAATCCAAGCCGATCATGTACTAAGAGATAAAATGTACCACAAATTCAAGAAGCATTTTGAAAAAATCTACTTGTCATGCTAGACAAAAATTTGTGATCCTTCATATGACTGTTTAGCATGACTGTTTTAGACAACACCTGCATTTCAGGCCGTACCAATTACAATTGGTATATACTCTTTGTGTAAATTACAAAAGAAAATAAAGATTTTTGTGATATGCTCTTAGTCGATATAGAAGACGATAGGTTCTTATTGCAGCTAATTTTTTAGTGATGAAGCAACATTTCATTTAAGTGGTAAAGTTTGGCGTCACAATATTCGTATATGGGGACTTGAGAATCCACATGAGATTGTACAGCAGCAGCAGGATTCACCAGTTAATGTTTTCGATAGTGTTTTTTTTACAGAAATCTATGCCTTTTTTCACTACACTCCTGGCCCCCAAGATCCCCAGTTATTACCCTTGATGTTTTCTTGTGGTGATGTATAAAACAACCCCCAGTAACTTCGGTTACAAAAGACTTCTGCAATGCACTGGAGAAGAATTCAGTTATTGTCTTGATGTGTTATCCAAACAGCAGATGGAGGGCATATTGTTCATTTATAATTTGGTAAATTAAATTTTAAACATTTTTGGATAATATTTAATTTATTTTTTAATTATAATATATTCTCATTATGAAATATGTCTGTTTGAAATCAGTTGATTATTTTTTATACTCATTGTTTTATGGAAGCAATTGAAAACAATAATCAAGAGGATTCAGTAATATTAACTGACAGTTTGTCATATGTATCATCAGAGCTTGAATGGGAACATTTTAGACAGGTTAAAAATTACCATGAATTCCATTTTATTGGCTAAACCAGTGTAGTTATTAAAAATATAGAAAAACCTGTGTGATCAACAAAATCGATAATTAAAAATGTTACATCTATAATCTTGCGTAACGAGATTAATTACCCTTTAAACATCTCTTAAAATGCCCATAAATCTTCTCACAGTATGAGCCATAGTTCCACCCTGTTGAAAACCAGACATTTTGATTTTAAATTTCTCTAATTTTTGGTCCTAGAAAGTTGGGGAACATACCATTTTACTGATCGGTAGTTACTATAACCAGTATGCCTCTCTCCTCAAAAAGTAAAGTCCTAAATTCCAAATGATCCAACTGCACGCCAAACAGTAACACTTTGACTGTGGAGGACTATTCATGAAGCTATCAAGGATTTTCTTCTGCCCAATGTCAAAAAATCTACTTGTTAATGCTGCCAAATGAATGAAAATGAGCTTTGTCACTTATTTCCAAGATTACATTTTGAAGAATATCCTCTTATCAACATGCTCTGCGGTTTTCCAGGTTGCGTTGATCACTTTCTTGTACGACCATCATTTTATATGGATGAAACTTCAGGTCATGTAAAATTCTTTTCACAGTTTGATCTGTGAAATCAGACTGTGAGAAGTGTGTTTGATCCCTTCTAGATTTGTTAAACCCAGAAGCATGCTTACAGGCCAAATGTCTGGGAGATCAATACTGATTCTCTGATAACTTAGATGTTTTCTGGTGTCTGAACACTAATGAGCCTTCCACATAATTTTCTTTTTAACGCTGAACCTGTGGATTTGAAATTATTTACTAGTTTGATATAACTACATTCCTAGTTTGATATTTTCTGTAATAGTAGTCATTAAGGTGAAAAATAATCAATGTGGAATCTTTAAGATAAAGCTCTCATGTACTGACTGGCAGTCATCAAAAATCTATTGGAGATGTTGTCATCTAACAAGATTTTTTCAAACATTAATCAATCTCAAATATTATCCCAAGATATTATTCTCTAGACTCCATGATGTTCTCATTCACCTCATAGACTTAACAGCTTCAATCTGTAACCGATCCCTTCCACATGTTCAACAAATTGCAAAGCATTTGTTTACAAACTATAACATCCAATTAACAGCAGTTGTTCGATTATACAGAGTTTACTATGACATATATGATTATTACATTGTCAAATTACTCATTGTGAAGTACAAAGCGCAATATCCTGGACATTTCTGTAACCACATCTATTAGGAAGGAACCCAACCTCTTAAAGAAACATAATAACAGCCTCTTCTACAGTCACAGTGAAGTCCCAAATTCTCATTTCAAAAAGTAGTCATAAAAAACTCACAGGATGACTAAGGAGCATTACTCTAGCAAATTGATTACTTAGGAAAAATATGAAACCATAATTCTTACAGAGAGCATAAGATATGAACATCATACAGTTGTCAAAAATTACAAAGAGAATCATTGATGTAGAGATGATTGAGTATTCAGAGATAACAAAGTAAATTGTAATATCAATAAGAAATACTGAAAAACAATCATCAAGAGACAGATGGGACTGTTATAATGTAGGTTTTACCCTATGAATTTTTATATTATTTAATGAAAAGCAATTTTTTTTTTTTTACGTAGAAGAGGCTCAGTACTGTTCTGAATTATGCCAAGTTCTATTTATAGTATGACAGTCATACTTCACAAAAGTCATAGCAAATTTTATGGGCTTAATTTATGTCTCTCACACCAATTTTGGTTGAAAATTTAACCTGAACAACTAAACAACAAAAAATAAATCCATCAAAATAGGCAATTTAATCATGAAGTTTCAACTTTAAAGTTGTTCTTACATCACGACTTAAGCTGTCAAAACAGAAATAGGTATATATACAACATACACTTACAATTTTACCCAAACTATATAAAATCTCTATTTTCTAATGAAACAATCAACTAACAAACAGCTAAATTTTTTTTCATAAACTGTATTTATATTAATGAAATCAAGATTGTACTTACAGCCAAGTTGTTTGGAAACAATACAACATGACCTAGAAGATCTCCACAAAATTAGAAGAGTTAAATGATTAAATACAGATTGATTTTACTGTGTAAATTAATTCCTCTCATCTTTTAAATATGGTCAAGTGTACTTAACGGGAATTATTTGCTAAAATAGTTCATTAACTAAATGTATTTCCAATTTTAATACCACGTAAAAATTTATATTTTCGATAATACATATTAATTTAATAAAGTATACTGATTATTATGTAATTACATTAAATAATAAATCGTTACGTGAGAAAAGTGTTTTTCTTTAAAAAATTATAATATTATTAATATAAAAATCTGAAATTAAAAAAAAATTAGAAATATCATTTATTGATTTACCATATATTAATCATTTGATATGGAAAAAGACCCTGGAAATAATGTTTAAATCGAAGGTTTAACAAGAAGAAATGTAGTAGCAATAATTTAGCTGTTTACATAGTAGGCAGTTGGCTGTTACAGCCAACATAGTTGGCAGTTGGCAGTTGACGTAACTTGTGAAAACTAGGTAGTTTTCGTAAATGTGGTGTTAATTCTGTATAGAAAACATCTGCTAACAAATGATGAAAAAATAGCTTAAATTGAACATATAAATAAGACGTGAATTTTTTTTAATTTAGTCCGATTGTTTTTCTCCACACATGACACAAAGTTTTATGCAAGTTTTCTCGGTTTTTGATGATCATATCTGAACAGCTGATAATATATAAACATTAGACAAAAGAATATTTAAAAAAACTACCACAAAGACTATCTTATGTAAACATATCTGTTGTAAGAATAAATAAATTATGTAAACAATTAACATAGATCATTTATGTTAATTTTTATGATAATCTGAAACGGTTTAAATTCTTCAAAAAGAGTAAATAACATATATTTTTTTTTTTTAATTTTAATTTTATTTACAAATGAGAATACAAATTTATTTTCTCACTGATCAAAGACTTTACTGTAGTATCAACATCTAAGGTTTTCTTAAGAATTCCCATTGTCTGTATTCTTATTCTTTTTTTATTGTTTGTTTATAGTCACATCAATGATAAGTTATTAGCGTCTTTCTTTTTTTTCTGTTTCACCTCCAGAACCAACATAAGGTATTACTTCAGAGGATGAATGAGGATGATATGTATGAATGTGAATGAAATGTGGTCTTGTACAGTCTCAGGTCCACCACTCCTGAGAAGTGTGATTAATTGAAACCTAACCATCAAAGAACACTGGTATCCATGATCTAGTATTCAAATCCACATAAAAGTAACTGTCTTTACTAGGATTTGAACCTTAGAATTCTCGACTTTGAAATCAGCTGATTTACGATGATGAGTTAACCACTAGACCAGCCTGGTGGGCTAAATTATTAGCGACTTACACAAAACTAAGTGTTCATAAGTAATTAAGCAAGTAACACAAAACACTGAATAACAAATATGACCACTAGACTATTTTCACTACATACACAGTACTCCATAAGGGATCTCATATAAGCAAATCCACTAAATTAAGTTCTTCATCCCACTATCACAGAGAAACCGCAACAGTCTTTTGATGCATTTCTTTCAGTTGAGGAAACTTTTCACATCTGAACCCAGGTTTAATATATGACAAGAATTCCTGAACATTAGGCATTCTAGAATAAGAGATTTACAGATCATTTTACATTGCAGGACAGCCAAATCAGTGGGTGTGAGATTAGCTTAGTGTGTTTGATCATCAGCTGTATTAGGATGACTTCGTCTCTTCCGTTGTTTGGAATAAAAGGTTTTTTGAAGATGTTCTCCTGAATGCAATATAAGGGTGTGGAGGACTCAACAGCCAGAAATTATTCCATTGAGTAAGTAGTTTGACACTGAAAGTCACTCTCTTAACGTTAATTCCAATCAGAGGTAATTTGTCACTCCTTGGCAGCCTCATCAGCTCGTTAGTTCTCAAGAATGTTGCAATGGTCCGGCATCCTTTAATGTTTCTTTAATTATTGAAATCTAAAACTATATTTTTTTCAATAAAAGTGTGAAAATTACAGTATAATAATTTGGTTATCAACTGAGAAAAGAAAAAGGGAAAACAATAATGCAGTATAAATAAAAAAATTAACATTACAAGCAATTACAAAAGTCAGAATAAAATGATTTTAAACTTATGATTAATCTTTAATTATTTGAAACAATTATCAACTTTAATTAAAAAGTAAATAAATAAATTGGCAATAAAATTGGCAAAAATTAAAACCTAAATAAACTTAAAAATATTACCATAATAAAATAATGTAGGACTTATGCAGATTTGTAATTTTATAAATAAAGTTAGTTGTATTGATAAAAAATTAAAACCTGTTTTTCACTGTTACTGAAACTTGAATACTTGATAACATTCTTCAGGCTAATTTCTTTCAAAATAATATTTATCAGTATAAGTAATATGCTACACGATATTTCTATAAAATGTAAATATACTAAATAATTTGACTAAGTAGTAGAAAAAGATTTATTTAAACCACTATTATTGATATTATTTTATTTAAATAATTGAATTACTTAAACCACTGATATTATTTTAGTCAATTTTTCCTGACTAAATTGAATTTAGAAAGATTTTCGACTAAAGTAACAAAATTACTTTGGTTATTTGCAATAAATCTAGTTTTGTTTGGTTTATCAACAGTTTTCATTTATAATTAGTATATTATTCACAACATTAAATGAAATATTGTCAGTGAAACAATGTTAAGAAGTATAAAATGTAATCAGTAATTCTTCCCTGTGTTATATATATATATATATTTTTTTTTTGTTCTTTTCTTTTAAATTAACTGAATATAATGTTT
Source organism: Lycorma delicatula (assembly GCF_047948215.1). NCBI lineage: Eukaryota > Metazoa > Arthropoda > Insecta > Hemiptera > Fulgoridae > Lycorma > Lycorma delicatula. The sequence goes on along the minus strand of NC_134465.1, from coordinate 23,101,632 downwards.
GCACAATTTGCAAATTATGAAGTGTATTCATATTCAGCCAGATAATGTACTACAAAATGAACTAATCATTAAGATCGATGTTTATCAGATTCGTGTACTATTTTGAAGGTTGTTGTTTGTATTGACAACAAAAATGTTACATGTAGTTGTTTTATATTTAATGATTACTTTACAGTGGCAGAGATGACATTTTTAAATATTTAAAGTTTGACTAAGAAAGATATGTGCCGCATTTCTTGTTCCAACAGGAAGGATTAGGTAGGTTATGTAATTTAATACCATCGTCGGAGGTTATCGGTGTTTTTTGTATATGTGTAACTAAAAGATTGTTTTCTTCATAAATTCGTATATTTACGATTCAGCCTTTTTAAAAGGGCGTTGATTAAAATTCATGTTAAAGTTAACAGGTTTAAAAAAAAAATGTAAGGTTATGTTGATTCATGCTAATTTATTGCAACTATCCTCTTCAGTTACTGATAAAATAGCTTACTAAGAAAATTTCAAAAATAGTTTTTATTATGTCTGAGAAAATTAATATATAATCATAAACATATGTATGTAAATACAGAAAAAAGTGAATTAACTTGATTTATTTCTGTTAAAATTGTTTATTTACAATAAACAGTGTGATATCAGCAATATAACTTTATAGAAAACATGCTATGTTTAATAAAAAAATTACATTTAGTATTACAAATGTAATCAGCTTTAATTATAGTTATTTAAGCAATAACATTTCAGTTATTCTTTGCACTTGCTCGATAACAAGCTTAGAATTTTATTTATTCTTTGTTTTTGCATATATTGGTAAGCATACATTCAGTCTCTCTTGAAGTACTTAAGATAGTGTAACCAGAGCAGTTAATTTATATACTCTTGTTGCTATATTTGTTAATTTGAAAGAGACAATAACGTTCCTTCCTGAAAATCCTGGCAGTTTTGTGTGACTGCTGATTGATGATATTGTTATAATCATATTTGTCAAAAGTATGTTTGTATTATTTCATATTGTTCAATCATGTTAAGATTTTTAGGTTTTATATGCTATGCATAAAATGTACATGATTTAAATAATTTGTTTGTGTAATGTTTTTATTAGGCGATTTGCAAACATTGATTCTGTTGTCATATGCAACGTCTGTTTCAGGGTTCCTGACCTTTTAAGGACAGATTCCATTAACAGCAGCATCACCTAAAACTACAATGAGGAAGGTGTATTTAGCTCTGATCTGATATTTAGCTTTTGAAATTCTTTTGAAAAAGTAATTGCATTATTTTGGGAAATTAAAACTTTTTACTGATTTTATGTTTTTTTTAGCATATTAACAATATTATTTATATTACTAGTTTAAAAATAAAAACCAATTAATTCTTTTGTTTTAGTTATTAAATTACAATGGCTTATGTACAGAGTTCACGGTGTAAAAAATATGAGTTATTGACAGCTTATGGAGAAGAACCTACAATACATATTGAATCTGAAGGTGAAAGATTAATTCGTGATTTAAGTGTTAAACAACTTGATACTAGTTTAACATTTGAAAAGTAAGTTAACAAAATTTATTTATTGTTACTTTAATTTTGAAATTATTTTATTTATGTAATGTTACATATCCATATTTGTAAGCCTATAACTTACTTTCATTCATAAGTAATGTAATAAAATTAAATTTTTTTTGTCTTTGACAGGCTAAAGAAACAAGAAAAAGAATTTGAAAGAGGTACTGGTTTTGTACCGCTTAGTGTACATAGTGGTGGAAGTTCAACATTACAAGAACTAAAAGAGAAAGTTATTAGAGAAGAAAAATTAGAAAAACTTCATATATTAGGTTTAACAAATAAAGAAGCTAATGCTGTATTAAATAATGAAGATTTGACATTTCCAGATAGTAAAATTGAAATATCTGTTAAAAATGCAAGAGCCGAACAAATTAAAAAAATTATAAAAGGTAGTAGTGATAATTTACTATCAAAACAAGAGGAAAAGTAAGTATGTTTTTTAAAAATTGTATTATATAACGTTTTGTAATTACATTGTAAGTTACTTACGTAACTTACTATATGACTACATTGCCAAATTGTACTTTATACATTTGGATGCCTATATGTAATTTATTCAACTTTTTGGAGTTTATGTTGCTAAAGAAAGTTCTTGTTTACAAAAAAAATTTAATTTTTTTTACATATAAGAAATGCAGTATATTATTTTCTTATTGGATTAAATAATCCTTACATTGATGATGACAGTAACTCACAATATTGGCAAGAATTTTATCAAATAGGTCGGTCCACTTCCTTCTTGTTGGTGGTGGCATATAAACTTAACAGATAAGAACCTATTTTAAGATAAGGTGAGGATCTGTTATTGGTAAGGTATCTATTTTTGTAATGCAAAGTCCTGTACTACAGCCTGTAGCAGTGTTTTGCAAGTTTCCATGTGCTTTCTAAAGCTTGTGTGTGCCCAATTGAGCTTGGATCAATTAAATTATACATATGTAACAGAATGGGGCTGACACAGTTCTTGAATTTAGTTATACGCCTTTCACTATACTGATATAATGATTATGCCTGGAAGAATGTGTTCATGTATGATAGATAACAGTTGTGTTTTGTTCTGTTTTTTACAACAATGATAAAGCATTCTTTTATTTACCTGCATATCACCAAAAGTCTACTTCTCAGATAAAATGCACCTAATGACACAGCATATTGCACTGTAACTTTGTTGCTGTATAGTAAGCACTAGTGTGGTTGTGTAGGGTTTTCTTGTACCCAAAAACAAAAATTTTGTTTATTAACAAATTCATTAAGGTGGAAATAGGCTTCATCCAACATCCACAGTTTGTTAATAGTCACTGTTTATCTTTACAACCATTCATTTACAGAATTGAGGGTACATTGTGTGATCGTTTGATGTCAATTTCTGAATAATCTCCAACTTGTATGGAGGGTAAGATAAGTCTTACAACAGTATTCTTGAAACACTTGAAATATGAAAATGTAATGACACTGCCTGATAACAAATTGAATAGTGTGGGTTTTCATGACAGCAGCCAAAACAGTCTTGATATTGTCTGATGTACAAACAGTCTGCACAATGCCTTGAGATTTCTTTTTCTTTGCTGAACCTGTTTCCTCATCTCAAAATTAATTGTTTGTGCTGGCAGTGTATGATCATGGCATCCTAAATTAAACTAGCAGCAAAATTCTGTACATGCAGTTTCTACACTGTCATTATTTTTATAAAATAAATAATTTCTTTCTATATATCTATACTTTGTTGTGAAATTCAATAGCTTTCTTCTAAAATTGAGGCAACTATAATTACTTTATTTAATATATTTTTCCATTTAAATCTAGGCATATTTAATGGTTAACGCTATTGTAAATAGTATAATATATGAAACACATCTTTACAGGGATTTTATTAGCAGACATGAAAAAGAACTTGCTTTAGCTGTAAAACCAGAAAGTACTGAAACGAAATTATTACAGTTTGCTTTGTCTTGCCAAAAAAATCAAAATTTTGATAAAGATATAAGACCTCCTGGACATCCAATAAATCATTTACAAGAATTAGAAAAAGAACTTTTCAGAGATTACAATCCACATCAACTAGCAAATACTGTAAAAAGAAAACGGTATCAACTTTTGGAAGCTTCTTTATCACCATATGGGGTAAGTAAAAAATTTTTAGATGAACATATACAGAGAAATATAATGTTATTCTACTTAACAGACCTTTTCACTTAACTTAGTACAGTGAATAATAAAAAACCTTCATTCGAGTTAGGGTTTAATTGGTTGGTGTACAAAATCAGTTCTCTACTACTAATAGAAAAATGTACAAGGTGTGTACTGGATCTTTAATGTAAAAATTATTTATATTTTCACAATACATTATATTATTTGTCATCATCATCATACATTTTTAGAGTCATGGAATTGAATTAATAATAACAATTTATCAGGCGTAGTCAGCATGAGACTGTACTGAAATGATAACAAAACTGTAATTAGTCTTGTCTTCCTACATAATCTTGAAATCTCTTTTTAAAAAGTATGAGGTATATCCATAAAGAAGTACAGTTTTCTCATTAAAAAATACCATATGACAAAATAATTTTATTATTGCATGGAAAAGCATTCTTAAACTACGTTTCTGTATAATTTCCACCATTATTAAGCACTTCACATATCTTGAAATCAATTTTTTATTCTTTCCTCAAAAGTAGTGCTACCAGTAAAGATAACTACTTTGTTTAGCATTTTTCACATCGGCATCATCATTGTAAAGCTGACCAGCAAGGGATCATTTGAGATGGAAAAACAAGTGGTTGTCACTTGTTCATATCACAGGACCATTTGTTCATCTTATATTCAGAACGATAAGTTTCAGTTGCTCCCATCCAAATTGTTGATTCAGACTTCTGAATTTTACCAGTAGCATTGTCGTGAAGCAATAAGACCCAAATGAGCGATGCCCTCCTCTTTTTTTTGTAATGTACTACCCAGTTTTTTGAGAGTATCACAATAAAGCAAAGCATTTATATTTGCTATCTTGACGAGAAGTCAACCAACAAAACCCCTTTCTTATCCAAGACATTGCACGTGATTTTTTGTGTTAAAATTGTGGTTTTCAATTTCTTTTTTTTTGGAGATGTATGTTGCAATTGCATTGGCTGCTGTTCAGATTCTGCAATGATGTGAGATCAAGTCCCAGTTGCTGTTTGACTCAAAAAATCTTCACCTTCATTTTTCTTTCGGGTACAATAAACCAAGCAGAGTCTAATCAATTGAGAACTTCATCAGCATTTTTGGCACCCAAGAGCAGTTTGTGATAGTCTTAAGTTTTGTGCTAAAATTGTCAGGATTCTCAAGTAACTTGAACATTTCTTTAGACGTATTCTAATAAAACTGTATCTCACTGTAGTTGTAATTTTATCTACTGATTGCCAACAAATGAGAGAATGTGGTGTAGATGCATAGAGCTGTGATGTAGCACTGCATCAGTTATAGAAAGAAACAATATTTTCCAGATTAGCCTCTAAAAAGATGTACAATACATAGATTTTTTTTTTTCAAGTACCATCTGGTAAATCAGTTATTGCCAAGTAATCATCTTTAGTTCATTAACACTGATAAAATGTATTAAGTGTTTGTTATTTGTAATTTAACTTGATTTACAAATGATCTAGACTAGATTACATAGTGATGTAAATAACCTATTTCTCAAAAGTTAACCTTAAAAATGACCACCACCTATATCCCACAATTTTTTTTATTTAAGTATTATAATTTTTATAAACAATATTTTAATCAAATTTTGTTTTAAATATGTAAATGTTTGTTTTCAGCCAAAATTTTTGAAAAAATCAGATAATGAAACAAAAGCATCATTATGGGACCAAGAGGTAGACCGATCTGATATTAAAAACGCAAAAACTGAAATTAAAGTAGCAAAACCATATTCGTGTAAAAAACAAACATTTTACACAATTAAAGATGGTAAAATTGTTGAAATTGATAAGCTGAAAAAAGGTGAAACTAATAAAAACAATGATGAAATAAAAAACAATTGTAGTCCTACATTAGGGACACCTTTCGTTAACATTTCTCAGTCAAATAATACAGACTTCAGTGAAAAGCAGTTAACCAAATTATCAATGAGATTATCAGAAGAAGAAATAAAAAAGTTACCACATTTTACAAATTACAAAAAAGGTATTCGCTCAAAAGTAAGTAGATTATTGCCTATCATTAAATTTTTATTTAACAACTTTGCAAAATCCTTGAGTGTGTTAGTGTCAAATTTATAAGGAATTTTCACACTTCTCCCTCCAATTGTGACATTTCTACCATTGCAGTCAGTCAGAATTGTTGCTGAATTTTGTGCACACATTTATGAAAATTTTTATAAAATTTTGTTATTTCACTGTTACAACCAGTAATTTTTATCTTTGTTTTACTAAAATTGACATTTGACATTATGTTATAAACATATTACATATGTGTTATTGTAAGTGTTTTATAAATGTACGCATCATTCTATTTATTTAGATATGGAACTATAAAATTATTTGTCACAATTATATTATAAATCCTATTTTAATGAGATTGTTCTGCAAAAATTTGATGTTTGGTTATTTTGTAGCAGGTTGTTTTTAAAAAGTAGCTACAGAAATAAGAATGATTTATTTTTTACTTACGAATAGGTAGCATTAAAGCAATGGAAACAGAGCTGCCCAATAAATTAGGGTAAAAAGAAAGAAAAAAAAAATCAACTCATGTGCATTAGAAAGAACTTTTGAATGTCCAGCTCATAAATAAATATTTTTAAAGATTCTTTAACTTAATATACCTATTACGCCTCCAATCCTTTTTTATTTTTACAGGTACTTTATATTAAGAATCTGAGTAGTGGTGTAAAAGAAGATGACCTGGTGGAATTACTAAAAAGATTTCAAAGATCAGATCTACCATGTCTCATTTATAGATTAATGTCTGGTAAAATGCATGGCCAAGCATTTGTAACATTTCCTAGTAAGTATATCTTTTATACCACTTTCTGCTATATATAGACTTGTAACTGGTAGACAATGCATCCAAACAGAATGTTCACGTGTATTGATATATTTACTGTTCAAAAACTGCTGGGCCAAACTAAATGGTTCATCAGTGTTTTCAGTGAAGTTTGGGGATGGTTTTTACATATAAATTTATTCATAAAAAAGTCATTGTGAGGACAGTGAAGCTTAGAGATCATGTCCATATAGAATCATCTCATTTAGTAGTATTTTTAAAATTTAAGTGTGATGTACAAAAACCTGAATCTTAACTTTTCATATTCCATTTATCAGGATTGTATAATTTTTAGATATTTGCAACTTGATTAAAAATTTTACTTTACTATGATGTACATAGCTAGGAGTGTGTTGTTACTATTCGTAGTAAGTATTATGCAAATATATATATGTATATGGAATTAAAGGTACTTAGTTTTATTTTATTTTTATGTTATTTTGCATACAGAACTACCATATCTGCATAACTAAAGCAAAACAATTTATTTAAATTTATGTTCATTACCTTGACTTGCATATGTTGTGCTGCTTGTATGGGATTATATTTGAATGACCTGTTTAATGAAACCTTTTCTTTAATTAGATATAGAATTTCATCATCAGTGATTCCTTCCTCTCATGACTGAAAGTTGGTGATCTGATTCATATCTCGCTGAAAATTTCCTGCCATAGCTCACAGTCCTCAATGTGCCTAAAAACTTCTCCTGTCGCCTCTTCAATTTGGTCCAGCCATCTTTTTGGCAGTCTTCTGTGTGACCTGCTGCCATGATTTTTCCCTGTATGACTAGTTTCTCAAGATTTTCACCAGACGTATGGACTATATGTTTAAAAAAGCAGGGGATGCACTGGAAGCATATTGCAAACAACTTCCTCTGTATACCCAGCACATTCATTCTCTATTCCATCCATGTGATGTGGGGCATTCTTCTGTAGGGCCATATTTTGAATGCAACAATTCTCCTTTACTGTTAAAGAATAGAATTTGCATGATTAAAATCTTAGCAAAGTCTGATAAATTTCATTTTAAATATTTATTTACCTGTGGCTTGGCCCCCTCTTGACAAAAAATTAGACTTTAGTATTACTCGTTCAAGATTTCCTGATAAATAAAGAAGTAATAGAACAAAAAAAAATGTTATATGGACACCACATGATTTTCTTGTACGCCTGTTAAATTACAAACACACATTTTTTTTTTAAATGAAGTATGTAGTACATAAAATTTAATTTCACTAATAACTTCTGATATTTTTTCTTATTATTTTTTTATTGTTGTTATTGAATTATTATTTATCGTAATTTTTTTTTTACAATCAGAGGTTAATAATTATTAATAAATCAATATATTTAAATTAAGTCTGATGTGCCTTACCCTTTTAAGATCCAAATATTTCATTAATTAAAATTTTATTTGTTTATAACTCTAGAACCAATGAAAGTAAGTACCACTTAATGATATATCATTGAAAAGCTCTCAATGAGGGCTCTTATGCAGTTAAGAAAGAGTCCAAAATTCAATTTTTTTTGGATTTTGTGCTTTTTTGGACCTTTTTGGTTCAGTTGATTCTAATTAAAAGGGAGGTGCACAACTAGATTTTACAACAGTCCTAAATCCAAAATTTTAACATCATATGGCTAATCGTTTTTGAGTTGTATGAGATACATATATATATATACATACAGACGTCACACCAAAACTAGTCAAAATGGATATTTCTGTTGAAATCTGAAAACCGAAATTTTTTGCTTAATGTGAAATCTTCTAATTTAGATATTCAATATAAATTTCAAGCAATGAAAACCATAAATTGAATTGTATATAACTTCTAACAGGGGAACCCTTCTCTCATCTTGAAGAGACATTTTTTATGATCTTTTTTATCACAGAAAATAATTCTCAGTACTATATTAACAATAAAACTCCAAAACTTTCTGATTCCGGTCATGTATCAAAATTTTATATATATGTAGATAAACCAGGCTACAAAAGTATCATAACTTAGAAATACCTATTATCTGCCTCTTTATTTATCAGCAAATACATTTATAGTAATATGATTAAAAGTTAGCCTAAAGTGAATGTATGATTTGTTTATTTTCAGATGAAGATATTGCAGAAGAAGCTTTAAATTCTGTTAATGGAACAATTGTAAAAGGAAGACCTCTAGTAATTCAGTTTGGTAAATCTTGAAATTACAAATAAAAGCTGTATAATTGTTTCTAAAACTTATCAGTAATATGAGAACTCAAGATGATTGGCTAAGCATCTGTATTAACTTAATGAGAGCTAATTAGATACTATAAATAATACTATTTACATTTTAAGAAATATTTTACAACTAACCTACCTCAAATTTTGATTCCTTTCAAGGTTTTAGAGTGTTTTCACCTTTCATTTAAATATATACGTAACATGACTGAGGTTGTGATAAAAAATATCCATGAAAATTTACTGTTTAATTATTAAGAAAGCAGGTGAGAAACAAGCTCCAAAGGCATTTATGATCCATTCAGCTCGTTTTCCTTAATTAGTGCCAGAACTTTTTTATTTTTTTGAAACATTGTGACTTGTGACGGCCTTGTAACGGACCAAAAATCTGAATCTGAACAAACGTGTTTGTTATGATGATTCCATAATTAATCTACTACGGGAAAAGAGAAGCATCAAGCAGCCCTTGGAAGTGCTTATATTTATTATGGAAGATTACTACCAGGATCCCAGTGTTTAAACTAGACTGATAGAGTTGGTTATTAATGCTCTCTTGAAGGATTAATAACTCTCTCTGAGAGGTTGAACCTCTTTTCCATTTATGGCCTCTAAGTTTGTGGTTTAAATTTCACTGAGAATAATTTCCTATCCATTCAGCTCTTTTTCCTTGATAAGTGCCAGAACTTTTTCAATTATGTTAAAAGTGTTCATAGTAAACAAAACATAGTTGCAAAGATTTTTCTGGAATAATTTCCTATGTAAAGTTTCTCGGTAGTCTCAAAAAAGAGCAAAATAAATTGTCAAATGCTAGGTGCTAGAGTGGAAGTTGTTCCATACTGTTTGTACCTATGTTTTGTTTAGTATGAACACTTAACATAAAAAGTTAAACACTGGGATCCTGGTAGTAATCTTCCATAATAAATATAAGCACTTCCAAGGGCTGCTTGATGCTTCTCTTTTCCCGTAGTAGATTAATTATGGAATCATCATAACAAACACGTTTGTTCAGATTCAGATTTTTGGTCCGTTACAAGGCCGTCACAAGTCACAATGTTTCAAAAAAATAATAATGTACTTGATCAAAATCAAGTTCATGTACCACAACAGTTCTACATAAAATATTGATGATTTATTTAAGAGTATTAATAAACTGGCCCAAATTTTTTTTAAATCTTAAAAGAATTAGCAACTGGTTAAAATATATAATTTGTAAAGGAAATTATTATAAAATTTATAGATATAATTTTTTTTTTAAACAGTTTTTATTTCTTATTTTAGTTATTTTCTCTGTCTTTAGTAAGATTGGTATGCTATTTGTTATTGGTTTACTTGAATCTTTCTCACTACTTAAGAGTCCTTAAGAACTTTTAGTAAATAAACATATATAAACTACTTTTGTCAGAATAAAGAACTGTCTAACTATGAATCTGTAACCCTTATATCCTTCTTATTAATTATTAAACTAATAATAACAGGCTAGTTTCTTATTCCTAACCCTTGCTCTGATAATCTGTTCTGGTTTGATAATTTGGAACCCTATTTATGGCATACAATATATGCCATAAATCCACAACTACAAATCAAATAAATTATCTGTACTGGAACAGTGTAGAGAATTAGTGCTTGCTTTCCTTCAAGTAAGAGAGCCAATTTGAGGTCCAGCTTGGTGAATTTCTTAGTTATCAAAATTTTCTACTAACCACCATTCAGTTGTTTGATTCTAATTGTTTTAGTTGACAACCTTATGTTGTTGTCCTGACAACTTACTACAAGTATACCTGCTATACAAACAATGGATGTAGATGCTTATGAGCACAGCAAATCAACTAAATGGCAGAAGAAATCTAGAGACTTCCACAATATAATCAGATATTGCAAATTCCACTGCTAAAGATGCATGTGGTCAACTGTCCTTCACCAGTCGTATTACTACTATTGTATAAAACACACTATTCATGCAAAGTGGCAAGGTGACTGGACTGTTACAATTGATACAAGCTTTGATGTATCAAACATACTGTGCTGCCTTGGGACTCCTCGTGCAGAAACGTTTGCTTAGAGGAAGTGGTCTCCTGCCGATTGTGGTTAGGATATACAAGAGCTCCTCACAAGTTTTTGATGTTAAGAGAAAACACTCGTTATACATACAATGTGACAGCTGCTTGACTGTGACCACATCCTTGTGGATTGCATATGTTACGTGGCCTTGCGTCTTAATTATAAATTGCCCAGAAACAATTCAGTGAATCCTGGGCAATGATAAGGAAATTTTAGACCAGGTGTTGTTATTTCTTAGGGCCATCTGTTTATACTCAAATATTTAAATTATTGTAATGTGTATAAGCTCTTATGCTAACTGCTATACAGCAGTTGGAAATTTTATTATTCTAATTAAGGTATAAAATGTGATATTATTATATTAAATATGTCGTGTCTAGGCAATGTCAACTAAGGTGTCTTTCATGGGATTACTGTCTTTGAAGATGGAGAACATTGGATGAATATACAAAATCAAAATGATATTCGATTTAACATCATTTGATATTGTCATGAACTGATTTTGATATTGTTTTTTTTCTTTTTCAATGATAACACTTTGGCTTTATCATTTATCAGTTGATTTTTTTTTATATACTAACGAAAAATATATTAATTGGGCCAATTTTTGTGTAATATACACCTAATTCAAAATAGTATGTACATAAGAGATTGGTCAGGAGATCTACTCTGTAAATTAATACAATGTATATAGTTTATAAAAAGACAGCAGTAGTTTTTTAGAACTACATGTTCAGTTTTTAAAAGATATAATCTTCACCACTTGCAGATTGTAAGCCACTTTGCTGCTTCACTTACTAAATAATGTTATTTTGATTTTGATTTTGTATACTCATCCAATGATCTCCATCTTCAAAGATGGTAATCCCAAGAAAGACACTTTAGTTGATCTGCATCTTCAACATCAAGAATTGCTCACTTCAGAAAAGATAATATAATTTTCAAACCATCCAAAATGGACTCCATCACATTTTAGCTGTTTTTTTGCTGAGAATTTAAGTTTATATGCTGTAAATTAAATGTTTTCATTTACTGCTATACACTTTTCTAAAACAAATAGCTAATTTATATGTTACATGTAATAAACTTACTGAATGTACCAAAGTTTTGTTTTTATTGCACTACATATTTTTGTATAAACTGTCAAAACCAAAAAAACAATAAAACTTTCTGTTTTTATTTGGAAACATTAAAGTTTTTCATCAATTCTTTTTAAAAAAGCTTACAATTTGAATTATAAACTTTCAGATATATTATCCATTATCCATTGAAAAGTTTCTTAAATACAAGATTAAGGAGAATCATATATTAATAAAATCATATTCAACAAAACAACCACTAAATAGTATTAAACATTTATTTATTTATAAATTAGAATAACTTAAAAAATATAACAATTAGAACAGCGAAATAGTTTCCTTATATTGCAATCAAATGATTACATCAGTTGATTGATGTAAAAATTGGTTTGAACACCACAGTTTCCTTATCTGTGACAATAATATAATAATATTTAAAAACTTTATCATCAGTTTCTATTCTAAATGGAATGACTTGTTTAATTTCACTGCCATTTAAATTTATAGGGATAGTTTTTGGTTTTGATAATCCACCAACCCATATCATCGTATATGGATAGCTACAAGGTGATGATAAAAATATAACAATTTCATTTGTCTGGACGATTACCATTTTTATAGAAGTTTCAGAATATATATTGGAATAAGATATGTCAATAATGTTCCATAATTTATTGAATCTGAAATACAAGTTTAAATAAAAATAATAAAAACAAGATAAAAAAATAAAATTAAAATTAAACTTAAAAAAATTAAATGAAGTTCTGGATAAGAGAGCAAATTAACAACCTTATGGTTGTACAATACCTGGAATACTTAGGAGCCTCAGAAATATAAAAATGTAGGTTCAAAATATTTAAATTTAGATCTTGCATCCGACACTAATTGTCTTAATTGGCAAACATCTAAAACTAAAATGTCTTAAATATATTAAGTCTAAAATTACAAGTTATAACCCAGATGTGCAACTTATTTTCATTAAACTACTAATACATATCCCTTTTTAAAGAAAAAAACAGAATACTGAATTTAAAAAACAATATTTTATGAATATAATTTAAACTTTCAGGAAACATTAAAAAACAATGTTATTTTTGTGCTTTTGTATATATATAGCTGATATAGTTTAAGAATCACAGTCTAATTTTGTATCTATATTTCATTTATAAGACAAGACCCACAAATTTAAAAATGTTCAGAATGTTAAAGAACCAAAAATTATAAGAATATAAACCTTATAAAAGTATTTACCTATCTATAAAAGTAACTAAAAGTCATAATGTTGCATACAAAATCAGCAGTAAAGAAATTCATAAAATGTATGAAAAACCAAAATAATGCAATCATTCAAATTAAACTTATCAATAACTCCAAATTTATTTTTTGAAAACAATCAGTTTCTATTAAAACTTGGTAAAATTGAAAAGTAAAAGTATATAATTATTTGAAAACTTTCTTTTGCAATATTGTCTTTAAAATATCATTTCAGTTTTTATTCGTGATAACAGAGGAAACATAAAAGGATAAACTCCTTTAGTAACTGCAAGTAGTAACTGCATTTCTACTTATGATACTATATACATTTAAAAACTTAAACATTATCTTAATTCACATAGATTGGCTCAACAACTGATATGCTAACCTAATAAACAACTTACATTAACGTGACATCCATCAAACATATATTAAAAAAAATTACCTGTAAAATATTAAGTTTGTCCCAGCAGAAACTGCTAATAAGTGCTGTTTTGTATCACTATCATAAACAGCAGAAATTGAATACGGTTTAATATTAATATCTGTAATATTTAATACAGAAATCAATTCATTATGATCATTTAGTCTCCAGACACCCAAACTTGGTTTTTTATTTCCATGAGCATTACTTCTGTTTCGCAGTTTATGACTTCCTCTGGCTATTACAACATATGAATTGTTACCATCTGATGTAACAATACCCTATAAAAATCAATTTTTAGAATAAATAACATGAGTAAATTGCTAAAATCTACATGTTTTTCTTTAAAAAACTATTAGACCAAGTTAACAAGAATACACAATAAAATCTGAGAACCAGGGAAGTGGTATAATTATTGATCTCGGTGACACGTGGCTGTTGCATAAATGTGCCTACGATTGAAAAATCGTAGGACTGGAATGTGATGAAATTTCTAAAATGATATTGTAAAGTAGTAATCAATACTCTCATATTATGGACTACAGTTCTATTTTACTGAAGTGACGTTCACTGTATAAAACTATTCACTTCATCAATTAGCATCAATGATTTTTTATAAAAATACAAATTTGTACAGCCTTATTTCTTTATGATGACAATACACATAATTTCATAATGTAAAAATTATTAGTTTAAAGTTGATAATTCTCTGCAGCTCATAACTGAAAGTTCTATACTTCATCAGACATCCAAAGAGTTTTATGAAAATTTTAAATTTATACTTTACTAAAAACTTTTCTGAAATGAAAATCTGTCACTAGAATCCATGTTCTCAATTCCTGGGTCATTTGCATTCTGTATGCATGAAATAATAATAAATCTAGGTTCAATATTCTGCCTAAAATCTGATTGAGCAGAACACTGTAGACTATGCAGGAATAAGACACTGTACCAGTTTCTGGTATTCAGAAATTTTTTATTGTCGTTGTCTACCTTAATATTTAACTTCAAAATTTTCAATCTATGTCTTTATAGTCTCCACTGATTAAACTCTGTTACAACCATGATGCTGAGGTTGGAAGTTACTATGAAATCATCTTTGTAAAATACTATTACTGCAAATTTACGAAGTACTGTTGACCAGTGCTTAATTTCAATTATTGACTGTACACTCTGTATTATAGTATTTAAAGCATTTGGTAAAAATAAATGAAAAATAAGCTTAAATAACAGGCATCTGAATATAAACAATGTTTATAATGTCCTTTTGGTTTTTTCAAAGTTCATAAACCTATTGCCTTTACATTAAATACTTTAAAGTATTGTAGAAAATGGCATGAATCTATCTTCAAGCTTACCACTGTCAACTGAACCTGCTCCAGCTGACATTCTATTCCCCATTTAGTGTAACATACAGTTTGCTACGGAACCATCTATATTTATACATTATATGAAATTAGCACTCTAAATATTTATTATTATTTCATTCATGTTGATATTAATCATGTCAAAAATAAATTTTCTTTTATCTTCAGTCATTTGACTGGTTTGATGCAGCTCTCCAAGATTCACCAGTCATTTCATTTAGGTGTACCCCCTACATCCTACATCCCTAACAAATTATATACCTTATGCTAAAAATCTTTGTTTTTCAATATTATGCCGATCCTATGATGAAATAACTGAAGTTATATAGATTATTTTATAGATCTTTAGAAAAAAACACTAACTATTACATGTTTTACACAAATTTAAATAATACACAAATTTACAAAAATAGAAATAAACATAACACTTTAGAAATTAAAGCATTTGAATGTCATCATCCATATCACTAAATTCTGATTTTCCCTTGTCACTTTCACTACCACGATCATCTTCTAAAGAAATTGAAAAGATTCTGTAGTGTTGTCAATTACGTGCTCCTGTCTAATGTATTCATTTTCATTTCTTTGTACTTTTTTGCAATAACATTGTACAATCCTAAGTACTCTTCTTCAGCCTAAAAAGAGTGGAGTACTACAACAATTTGGTTTCAATTCAGAAAAGACTGAAAACAATAGAAAACTTATTGTTGAACATCATGATATTAGAATTAAACTAATATACTACATAACATGATCAAAAAATTCAATAACTGCAAGTGAAATAATTCAGGATAATTTTATTTTAATTCTAATTAAATAAGTATTATATTTTTCTTGGCAAGTTCATCAAACAAAAAACACTTAGTATTTTTATTTGTTCCTTTTAATTTAGTTTGTTCATTTAGATGAACAAACTAAACGCATCACATTATAAAATTGTATTTAACAGTGATTTGTGATAATTTCTTTGTTAAACAAGATTTACTTTTAATGTAAATTGTAAAGCGATTGAGATTGATTCATGAACAGATTTAGTTTTCCGTTTTATAAACACTGATATAAGAATTGATGATATACAACATATTAGTTGCTTGACTACAAGTTTTGGATTTATGCCCTTACTTTGTAAGAGTACTACTCTAGTGGTATAATCAGATGCTAAGAAAAAAAGTGATAAAATTTTACCTGTAAAACATTTTCACAACTTAAAGTCTGTTGTAAATGACTATTACAATACAAATGACAATGTTTCCCTTTGCCAGTGTCTAATAGCAGATAGCATTTATCAAACACGTGTAGTAGTAGCCCAGGATGGTACATAGGAACCGATGAATTAGGCCATGGAGCATTATTCATGGATAAATCCCAATTAAATAACCAACCTTTATATTGAGGTACATTATTACGATAACTTTGTTCATCACCTAACAGAAAAACAAAAAATAATTAAGATGTTAATTATAATGTTATTATTTAAATACAGTATAGTCTCTTTTATATATTCCTAGACAGCTGTTTCATTGCCAGCTGTTTGAGCACTGGATAGAAAAACTAAAAGATGGTTTTACTGCAAATCGTACTCTTTTATTTAAAAAAATTAAATTTCTTAAATGCATTTTTCTGAATAACAGTCTCTTTTTTAAGAATAAAACATTTTAAAAACTCTTAATGAAATAAACAAGAAATAAAAAAAGAAAATATCTAGTTAACATGAATAAAAATCAAAATGATTGAATATCTTTTAATAATATTTGCAAATAAAATGAAATAACATAAATGTAATAATATTCATTAATACATGAATATATATTTTATGATACATGGGTTATTAATGAACCATATTATAATTATTTGTCTACATATAAAATTTAAGGATATTTTTACTGATTTTATTTTAAAACATAGTTGGTTTTAAAACAAACTATGTTTTTAATTCTGTTATATATTTATGTCATACAGTTTAAAAAATGTGTTATTGTTAATATTCAAAAATATAAAAATGAACTATAACAAAACTTACTATTTGAGTAGTTACGTTCATCTGTAACTATAAACAATTTGCTCAATTTTACACCACTATCAGTTTCATAGGTTGCGATTGGAGCAACAAGGTGTGGTGAAATCGTAACACTGTATCTGTAAACTGTAAAGATTGATTTTTTTTTATTTACATCATAATATTGTGACAAAAAATAAATTTTTTGATAATTAATACAAGTTTATTTTAAATTAATCTCAAAAATATACTTAACTTTTATTTTATTGCTAACATAAAACTCCCACATGGTAACTATTACTAAAATAGAATTGTTGAACAATTCCTTTTTTAGTATTTTTAGAGGTTACCAAAATGTCAAACAAGACAATACAGGAATCTAGCACCTTTTTTCATAAACAATTAACTGATCTACATAAACAAAAAAAAAAATTGTGGTGAGTTAAATGTTAAAAATGTTATTACTTTGTTGTTAACAGACCTAAATCAAAAAAAGAAATTAATTGATTGAGAGCTTTATATAAACATATTTTTTTCATATAACTAAAATTTTTTAATAATGTCACAGACAAACCTTAAACATTAATTAACTCTTTACCATAATACATCACTATCTGGAAACATCTAATGCTAATAATTTGTCACGTTAAAAAAAATTAATTCATTTCCCAGTTTGCATATTACATGATTATTCAATGTTCATTCTCACGTAATTTTTCCTATTATAATCTTAAATTTTACTGATGTACTCTTATAATTTTTATTTTAATAACATCATCAGTTACTTCTCTTGGCACACCATTAAATATAATTTAGATCGATTGTAACATAATTATCTTCGTGTTGTTACTTTTTTTGTTCTTTCAATCCTCAAATTTATTTTTTTCTTTGAAGAATAACTACTAACATTTTTGACAAATCTGATATCTTTCAATAAGTACCCAGGAACATTCCCATTTCTTACTTAAAAATTAACATTAAGCTTAAGAACAATATCCATTACTTAATATTATTTCTAATAATATAATGTCTTCAACATGAAATTAATGCTTGTAAATCAATTAACTTTCACTCACGTCACTCTGTTTTATAACTTCTGTATTCTGTCAATTTGTACCTCATTACAACAAAACAATATTGAGGCACAAAAATCTACATAAGGTGCCACCATATTTTTATATAAATTAACAGCTTTAACATAGTCTAAATTTTTGACATTTTTTTAGACATTTGATCAATATGATTGTTGAATTTAAACTTCTTATTATACTCTACTTTTTAATATCTTGAATCATCTATTCTTACTGAAACTGTTTTTGATTTTTGTAATTTAATATAAATTTTGTTTTGCTACAATTTAACTTTATTTAGATTCACTGATTTTCTATTTTTATTTTAATCTATTTGAAGTTTCACTTCAGTGCTATCTATGTCATCATTTTGTATATACACCAAGGTATTGTCAGTAAACAATTTTACACTAGTGAAGTACTTATTTTAATTTCAATTACATACAAAATAAACAGAAAACCTCATAACACAGTCTCTTGTGGTATCAATAAATTAACAGCTTTAGAGATGGTATTATTCATCTTTTAATAAAATTTACATATCATTTATTTTTCAATAGAAAAAAACTCAAAACTATATTTTTACACTCATCCTTTTAAACACAAAATAAATATTCTGCCTAATGTAAATTAGCAATGAAAAAGTATGCTAATTCCTGTTACTGGTTATCAAATAAGCTAAATTATCTACCTTTTGGTGAGCTTGGTTTGTCAAAGAAAACAACAAATAACTTTATTTTCTTCGATAAGCCTAGCATAAGATGAAGTTCTTCTTTATAAAGGATATGCTGCTTTTGGAGTAACTAATGATTCATGTCAGGTTGATATTGTTATAGGACTTAAAAAAGATATATCTGAAATGAGATCTAAAACAATTACCCAGGTTAGTTCTTGGGAGTCAAATGAAAATCAGAAGGATAATATGATCAAGTAATTGTTGGTAAACATTCAACAAACAACTTTGTGGTGAAAGTATTCACCACTGAAATTTTTAAAAATAATTTTTTTTTAAATTTAAATCAGAATGTACATATTTCTGGTTAGTCTTTACAAAAGTTTTATACCCTTTATTAAGTGAGCTTACAAAGGAGGAATTTTTAATCACATTACAGTTTTATTACTCACTAATCTCGATAAAGTGACAGCAGAAATATAAATATGAAAGGAGATTTAATAAATGGACACTACAATTGAATATACACTGGATACTCACTTTAATCTCTACAGTTTCATAAAACTATCATATATAATTAATTATTTTGGTGAAAACCAAGAAAGAAAATTTAGGATTTATAATCATCTGGTTAGAGATACATTCCAAGAAGTAATCACTGTATACTGGATAGATTTATCTATATAAATATATTTTCACTGACCTTTCATTAATTTAAAATCATGTACAAGCACATATTTTTAATACTTATTACAACACATCTATTGTTATACAGATAATATAATTTTTTGTCAATACAAATTTGATGTAGAATGAATGGCTTGGTTTATTTTATCAATACCTGTTATTTTACAAAACAAATGAATTTCTAATTATGTTATTTAAAGCCAAATTAATTAATTACCTGGTTTCACGACAAAGTGTTGTAATATTTCATTCCACGTATGAACAGTTAAATAATACCCACGATTCCCATATGCTATTAGACCAATAGTAAATTTTGGGTTAATATCATATGATTTTAGTGGAACTAGTAAATGAACATTACCTTTGATTTGTTGAACTACTTGCCATCCTTTTAACAAGTATGCTTGCCCTAAAACCAATAATAACAATAATTATTAAAAATTATAAGAAACACGTATAATTTTTGTAAATAAAGCTTTTTAGTAACATACTCCATATAAAAAAGGGAGTCAGGCAAGAATATTCCCTACCCCTGTTACTTTTTAATCTTTACATAGATCTAGCAGTCAATAATGTTAAACAACAGATTAGATCCAGAGTAACAATCAAAGGGGAAAAGACAAAGATGCTAAGATTTGCTGATGATATTGTAATTCAAGCTGAAAGTAAAAGATTTAGAAGAAACAATGAATGGCATGTATGAAGTCCTGCACAAGAACTACCACATGTAATAAACAAGAACAAAACGAAATAATGAAATGTAGTATAAATAAAGTAGATGAACCACTGAATATAAAAATAGGACAAAAAAAGACTATGAAGGTAGAATTGTTATTTGGGAAGTAGAATTACTAAAGATGGACAAAGTAAGAGTGATATAAAATGTAAATAGCACAGGTGAAACAAACTTTCAGTCAGAAATATAATTTGCTTACATCAGAAATTAATTTAAACATCAGGAAAAATTTTTTAAAAGTATCTGTTTAGAGCATAGCTTTATATGGAAGTGAAACATGGACCATTGAAGTACCTGACAAGAGAAAAGATTAGAAGCTTTTGAGGTGTGGTGCTATAGGAAAATGTTAAAAATCAGATGGGTGGATAAGGTGACAAATGAAGAGGTGTTGAGGCAAATTGGTGAAGAAAGAAGCATTTGGAAAAATATAGCTAAAAAAAAGACAAGACTTATAAGCCACATCTTAAGGCAACCTGGAGTAGTCGCTTTGATATTGGAGAGACAGGTTGATGGGAAAAATTGTGCAGGAAGCAACATTTGGAATATGTAAAATAAATTTGTTAGGGATGTAGGTAGTATACCAAAATGAAATGACTCGCACTAAATAAGGAATCTTGGAGAGCTGCACCAAACCATTCAAATGACTGAAGGCAAAAAAAACCATATATCAACTCCATAAAACATTATTAGTCCAAACTTGCACAATAATTAAACAATCCTTTAAATCTAGTCAAATGTAAACAGATCCAAAGTAAGATATATAAAAACACACACACACCTTAGTTCCACTAAGATGTGCTAACACCGTGTTCAAATTGTACCTTACTTCACAATCTATTTATTTTGAAAATTAAATAATTCTTATTTTCAACTGCAACTAGAATCAAGAAACCAATTGCAGTGAAAAAGTCAACAATTTTTGTATCGTATAGGTATTATTTGATAAATAATTTGAAAAATGCAATTTATTATCCTAAAAAATTTGATAATCTAATCTGTCATCAAATAATTTTTAATTAATTTTCTCTTGGTGAAATCTAATGTAGACCTTCATGTTAACTAAATCTGTAAATTACATCTTTTCAGCATAATGTTAACTACAAAAACATTTTCTTAACAACATATTTGAAAAATATACAATTTTTTAATATAAAACATATGTTAACAATAATTAGTAATTACTGGATGAAAATATAATAAATACAGACTTCTAAAAATCTTGGAACAGATTACATCTTACAATTATTTTCTATCCAGATCTAACCAGTTGAATTTTAAATTTTATTGTTTTTTTATCTTAATTCTGAAAAGCTCATTCCAGCAAAGATATGAAAACTTGTTTTTTTTTATAAGAAGGCAAAAAATGTAGATGACAATGAACAACAACAAGTTTAGATGACGCTAAGCAATTATAAGTCTCCTGATGACTTGCCAAATATAATTTTTGGAATTTTACTTCTTGCAGCAGTTTACTATGCTTGCTCCTAACCCTTTAGGAGCAAGGTTTAAGTACTTTGCCTTCCTTATAAGAACAATTAAAAACCTATCTGTACAAGTTAAATTTTAATTCTTTCAATTCTGTCTCTAAACCATAATTTCTTGTTAAGTTTGTTGAATTCTAGATAAAAATAAATTCTGGCCAAGAAAATCAAGCAAATATAATGCATTTATGTAGACTGTCATCTAATGAATTACAAATTTTATACAACTATCTAACAGTCACAACTGAATAAACCTGAATCAAATATAAGTTTTGTTTCAAACTGTTGTAAAAATCACTCACTGCATGCTTTTCCTTGAATACATACACATACAGTATTGAGGAACAAAAATGTTTTATGAAGTTTTATGACTATTGCAGTTTGGTGATTTTTTGTTATTAACCTGATAACTGGTGGTCTTTTATTTCTCTGGTGAAGGACTGCTTTAGTGCATTTTGCTTGTGTACTTGAAATCCTTTTAAATAACTGCATTAAATGATGAAAATGCTTTTGTTTGGAAAAGTATATGGAAAATTATTGTAATATTCAGAAATTACTGTATAATCAATAGTTGCTAGTTCTAACATAAAGTTATTCTGTATTGTTTTTGGTTTTGGTCCTAAAACACTATTCATCCCAACAGAAATATAACTGAACCTGAAATATAAAATTTGACTTAAAAAATGTTGTTTTCAATGTGTTTAGGAATAATTTAATTTTAGAAATATGGCATTCAAAAAAATTATCTACTATCTGATTTGAAATATGTACATATTAGAAAGTGTCAAATGAAAGATCATATTTCAAATAAGAGAAAAATAAATAAATAAAATAAATCATGGTACCTAATAAGGGTATTGATTTCATTTTTAGACTGACAGACCCTGCAGTGTAAAATGTATTATTCCCAAACTACTTTTAATCAGTCCTCAAAGTCATACACAATTCATATTGTTTCTTCTAAATATCACAATAAAACTGATTTTCTAACCAAAAAATGTAATTAAAAAGTTTGGTTTTTCAATTTTTACCAATAATTTTTTGGATCTTTAAGATTTCACAATTCCTTTAAAAATTCTTTAATTATCTTTATTTATAATTCAATTTTTGAGTTTCATTTATAATAATAAAGGGTGCAAAAAATGACAAGAAAAGATTAGTAATGACTTCTAAAGGAAAATAAGGGAGACTAAAAAAATAAAGTTAAAAGAGGAAGTGAACAACGCAAAATTAAATTAAAATGATTCAAGGCAATATTTATCGTAACTGGTAGCAGCTTCAAATTCAAAATAACATCGGCAGATTTGAACATGATCATTTGTATCATTCAAAAGTATGACTATCAAAAACATCAGAACAGTGAACAAGTATTATTAAAATACCATACACAAACTGAGGAACCAGACAAATGTTAAAGAAGATTAGAACTTGGCTGTTTGTATCATTCACGAGTAAGATTAGCAGAAACACCACAGCAATGCGAACATTTACATTATTTATACATTAGAATGAATATTCTATAAAATTCATTTCAGACAGACTGACAGGAAGAAAGCTTTGCAACAAATGAAAAAACTCATCAATCTTGGGTTGAGATTATTTATGGAACTTTTCCACTGATAGAGCAAATTTCAATGCATTTTGTCAAGAAGTTAAGCAAATCAACAGAATAGAAAATGAAGCATGTTAGCAGACAACACACATACACACACACTTTCTTTCTTTAGTTGTTTCAAAAGCGAACAACTTCAGATGAAGTTGTTCACCTTTGAAACAACTAATTTTCTATTGAAAACAATCTGTTTGTGAAAATGTTCCATTATGTTGTTATCCACAATAATTGTATATGCCAATTTTGAGCTCACTACCTTATTAGGAAGTCAATTAAAAATTGGTAGCAAAGTTTTGATCATCTTGCTGCTGACAGAACAGCAGACCTAAAGAGCGCATTAAAATGAAGACCATTTATTAAAATGGGATATTGTTCTTGAGATATCAGTGATTAACAGAAAATTTTCATGTTATCTTTGTTTGGTATGATACTAAAACTTTTTTTTTCCTGTTTTATTGTTAATGTTATACTGTTTTTGTTATTTACAGACTACAAATAATTTTTTTTGAAAAATTTCATAGGATAAGAATTAAAACAAATAAAATTTGATACAAATTTCTTACTATTTTTTTTTTTTAATTTTGACAAAGCATTTCTTTTCTTAGTAATAAATTTTACCTTGAAATATGTGATTATAAATAGTACATAGCAACTATAAAAATTATTTTAAAAAATACCCACCTAAAATACTAATTTCAACATTTTTCCGTATATTTTTAAGAATTTCAAATTCATCATGAAAATTAAATGCTTTATACTTCTCATAATTTAAGATACCATCATTTAGATTGGATAAATTTAATTCACCATAAAATTCTGGTAACATAACATTATTTGCAGACAAGTCAGACAAGAAAACTTTATCACCAGTTACTGTAATATTTTCATTTTTATACATCTGTTTAAAAGAAAATCATTAAAATACTAATAAAAAACAAATTAATGTAAATAAATAACTATTCAAAAAATTTTCTTCAGCATTAACACTACAATACAGAATTATGTAAGCGATTTACAAAAAAAAATTATAAAATATAATTAATCTATAGATTAAGGATCTAGATTGAGTTTAACAATCTTACAAACTAAGAGTTTGTAGATGAAGGAATGTTACAGGCTTGACATTCAACAATGCTACTGCCTGGTTAAAGTAACACAAAACAAGTGTAGCTGCTATAGCTCTATTGCAGATAAGTACAAAGTTCTGTTCTGTCAGAAACAATATACTGTATAAAACAATAGTTTCATTATCTGTCAAGAGATTGCAATGCCAGAAATACAGTTTATTTTTAGGACGAAGATTTTAAACTGGCCTTTTTTGTTTTAATTGTGTTTTTACTCTAATTTCATAAAATATTCTGATGAAACAGATATACAATGAAAATACAAAAAGTGGAAAAAATGAAGCAATAAGTGGAAAAATTATGTTTTATAAATAATCACACTCGCATAGTGAATTACATATTTTTTGTTGGTTTATTCATTAAACCGATTTCCTTTACTGGCATTTATATCAACATTCTTTTATTATAATTTTGGTGTTATAATACAACAGAAGATAATATAGTAAAGAAGAATGATGAAACAACCTTGACAAAGGTAATCAGAAGCTCGGATGTCTATGAGAAGGAGAAACGAAACAAAAAATATAATAAATCATCTAAGTAAAGCAGCAGTTAAGTTTTATTTACAAATATGTAAAAACTTGGAAAATTATTAATTACGACTTATATGTATAAATGAACTTACTTGTTTTTTAAGTAGGTCTGTAAAATTAATATTGTTAATATAATTATCAGTAAAAAGTTTATTAATGAAAACATCAGATGTATTATCAAAAACATTATATCCAGTTAAAATCTGATCGCTATTTGTTAACAATATGTTATCTTTATCAAATTTTACACCATTAACTAGTCCTTCAACCCTGAAAAAAAATGTTTTTAAAGATTGAATAAAAAATATGCTGAATGTTACTTACATTTCGACCAAACAACAGCATACTTATAATCATTAAAAATTATTAACAACTCATTTTCAAACACATCAATTTGTTCTACCAAAAACCTTTAAGAATGAATTTATGAGCGTTTCTTCAGTATCTAATTATTTTCTTCTGGTAGGAGTGTAAATAAAAAATTCAAAAACATTAATAATTGAATGAATAATGCACACTAAAAGCAACACAACACCTGAATATGTTGATGGTCTCTTATCAATCTATCTTATTCAATTACAAACTTAAGTAGTTTTTTACTTTTTTACAATAGACACTATTAACAACAATGTTATTATAAACTCTATTAAAGATACCAATAATTAGTTCCAAAAGATCTTTGGAAGAACAAGTTTCATTTATTTGATAGTGAGGCATTTATCATTTTAAAATTAAACTATATCACATCTTGTCATGCTGTTTAACAAAGAACATTCAAAACTGTAACGTTAATTATAATCAATATAATTAAAACTCAAGACTCATTTTTATTCCCGTTCATGCCCTAGTAAGCTCTATTCCAACAAATGAAAAATTCTCTTTTACATAATTAAATTGTAGATTATCAATTTATTTCAAAATTTTGTATTTTGTTGCAGTTCTAGATTCAAGTATCTTTCAGAACATAAGTTTATTTTTTAAGCGTTCAAGATCATCATTCTATCAGTTTACAGTACTTCATTTCAGCTCAGTTTGAAAATAATTACTCCAACTCAATTGACGGTGGTTTTATGATCATTAGGTATCAACATGTTGATGGTCTCTTATCAAACTATATTATTCAGTTACATACTTAAGAAGTTTTCTACCTGTTTACACCAGACATTATTAACTACAAAACTATTAGAAGAAATTCTATTAAAGTGCTATTTTAAACTCTATTTTCTAGCTATAATTATACCAGCAACAGTACTAAAAGAAAAAATCCAAGTGCAATCATTTCATATAGGGATAAATTAAAGACAGACTATATACTTCTCAATACATTTGTTTTACAAGGAGCAACTGTATATTGACTTTTCTAACAGATGACCAAAATTGCTACCAGTTTTAATAGAAATTCTTCTTTCCTTTACAATCCTTTTTCCATTACAGAGTTAATTAAAATTAAAAGTATTGTAATAATTAATTAATTAATTAATTAAAAGTATTGTAATAACATAGATAAAACATAGTGTTCAGCTCAACAAAAAAAAAATGTCCTACATATGCTGATAATTAAAATAACTTTTTGTTCTTAACAATTACCATATTAAAATTTTATACCACGAACTTAAAAAAAAAAACAAGAAAATTCTTAATAACAGAAAAACTTCTGTTCTTAAATATAATACTAAATGGCTATTTTATTTTACAAAACTTTTTAATAATGTTATAAAAATTTGAAAATATACTACCAGGAAAGCAGGGTACATTTTTTACATCCTGTCATAATTTTGATTCAAATAAATCGCAACTTACAACAAAAATTCAAAAAAGGTTTTATACAGTATAAAATTAACTTTTTTTTCATTAAGTGATTTCTAAGACATCCCATTCAGACATCCCTGGTCTGTATGATGATGGTAAACTATCCCAACCTAATCTAATAGGCAGATCGACTCTTTTCCTTATTCTTGATCCTTGTTCTGTGAGTAAAGCTCTTAAATTGCTAGGTTTTCCATGCAAAGAATAATGAAACCTGAAAAGCTAGTGAATCATTGATATCTGAGACTTGGTATCTGGTACAATACTAAGTTGTTCAGAAAGTTCTCAGCCTACACAGAGATGGCACAATTATGACAAAATGATATTTGTCAAGTATAATCCTTTAGAAGTTGTGCTGTGAAGTTTCATGAGTTTATTTGCTCGTTTGTGGTAAACAAAGGCAAATAAGTTTTGATATTTTCTGAAAAATGGATAAACTGAAATTCAAGATTTTATAAAGTTGTTTATCCTAAAAGAGTTAATCCTGACAAATATGTAAAAAAGTAAATAGATTCCACTTTAAAAGATTTTTTCTCTTCATTTTCAGGAGTAAAAAAGTGGGATGCTCAATTTAAATCCGGTCATATATCCATTCCATTTGATGAATGCTCGAGATGCCCAAAAACTGTTATGACCAATGAAATCATCACAAAAACTCAAAATGCTGTATAGATTATCACCGACTGATTTTTGCTGACATTTCAAACATCTCAACATAGTGTCCACTACATTTTACACAATGTTTTGGTATGAAAAGCTTTCTGCCAAACGGATGCCATGTTTGTTAACAGTCAACCAAAAATGCAGTTGACTGAACACTTTTTGAGGTCTTTAGACTTATTTAAATGTAATTATGCAGAGTTTCTTCAACATTTTATAACAGTACATGAAACATGGATTCATCTAACACACATGAGACCAAACAGTGATTGGGAGCTGGTGAAAGCAAAAACAGTTCCATCTGCAGGAAACGTAATATGGTTGTGGTTTCTTGAGATTCTTATGATATGGTGATAATAGACTACTAGGAAAAGGCAGGACCATCATCAGAGAGTATTGCGCTTCACTACTGGATCAAAAAATGAAGGATGCTTATTCAGGCTGAATATCCACATCTGACCAAAAAGAAAGTGTTCTCTTATCAGAGTAATGCACCTGCACACATGCCTCTAGTTGCGGCAAAAACTCCATGACCTCCACTTTGAGATGCTTCCACATGCATTGTGGTCACCAGATTCCCAGTGATTTCTGGGATTATTGCGATTATTTGGCTAGTTGGATAAATCACATTAAACTGAGGGTAATATAGAGTTGGAGAGTCATTGGTCTAAATCAGCATTTATCAACTTGGGGGATGCAGTGAAATAAAAGGGGGTGGTCAGGAAATTAATTAGCCTACAACTTTTATACATAAAATAATAAAATAATTTTATGAGAAAAAAATCATTTATTATAAACATTTTACTTACATTTATAAGTATACAGGTAAAGAAAATAAATTAATGAGATAGTTGCATTTGCTTTTCATTTAAAAGTTGCTCCATACATGGATCTACATTAGAAATACACGAAAGCAAATTGTTTTCAAGTAATAAAAGACGATTCCTATATTTAGTTTTTAGTGCGACCGTATTTGAAAAAAAACAGAGGTAAGATGTGGTGGAAGGGATTAATATTTTCAATTCTTCTGTGACTAAATTTCCATATTCGACAAGCAAACCAAAATGTATCTAAATCTTCAGATATGAATTGTAGTTGTAACTTTTATCTTCAGACATATTGATGGGCTGGTCGTGAATCTCAATTGGTAACTTAGCAGCTGCAACAACATTTTCACTAAATGGATTCAGTACCCCATTGCTTTGAGAAATCATTTTTATCTTCCGGGAAATACTCCAACTGAATTTTCAGCCCATGCAAATGCATTTTCGTGTTATTCAAACTGTGGTGAATAATAGTGTCTTCTTCATTCAAATTTTTCTCAATATAATTAGAAGCGAGTGGAAACATCAAAATGTTTGCATTGAAGATGAAAATCAAGATAAGAAGCTTCCTAATGAAACCCTGAACTTTGTCATCAATGAAATGTTTTTATCACATCCTTGTAAATTTAGATTCAAGTAGTTTAAATGCAAAAATGCATCAGCTAAGTAAGCCAACACCAACATATACTCATTATTCTGTAAAAACATTGAGAATGCTGTTTATTTATCCAGGAAAAATATTATTAATTTATCTTGCAATTCCAATAACTAGATTAACACTTTCCCCCGTGATAACTATCTGACTCGGAAAAGAAGAGTTTTTTCTTTTCACACAGTTTAGCGCACAGCCTATTATATAATGGTCAACTTTTAATAAAATTAAACATTTGTAAAAACTCACAAAAAATTTGTTTGAAATTTTCTGGCATATTTTTTTGTGGAAATAGCACGTCTGTGAAGGAAGCAGTGCATCCATTCCACCCTTGGTATAAGATGATTTTTTTAATTTTTTAAGAAATCCACTGTTTTTTTCTATTATTACCTTTGCACAGCACTGTGCAAAGGTAATACAGCAAGGTAAGTACAGAAGTACTGCAATACATATTGTCCGATTAACTTTTTTTGTAGTTTCATCAAAAAGATATTTTCCTGTTACATGACCAGATATTGATTTGCAAAACAACATATTTTCTTTGATTGATCTGTACCTATCTCAATCATACCTCATAAAACATAGGAAATAAGAAATATTTGCTACATCTGTTGATTCAACAAATTAAATACTAAAATATTCTCTTGAACTCACTTGCTGAATTATCTGATCGTGAACATCGGCAGCCGTATCATCAATTCATCTTGACTGTGTCATTAGAAAGTAAATTTTTTTCCAATTTCTTTGCTTCTTTCATGCCTATTAAAACACTGACCATATCAATTGCAGCAGTCAATATTTCTGGCAGTAATTTTGCGATTGTATAGAGTTTGGATACCTTAGCTACTCTTAATGCTACAAGATAAGATGCTTCAGGTGTACTTTGATCAGTATGGCTTCATTTACAAATAGAAACTTGTTGATTTCTCAAAGTATGTAATTTTCTTTCAAAAAATTCCAAGTGTTTGATTTTATAATCCAGGTGTTTAGTTTCCAAGTGTCAAATAAATTTTGATGGCTTCATGCTTTCAATGGAGAGGACTAGAAAGCAAACAATGCACTGTGGCTTTCCACCTAATGAGGTAAAGCCATAATTTAAATAACTGTCATTGTGGGAGTGCAGGGTTTGTCCCCGGCTCCTGTGCGAACCGGAATAAGGTTATGTTTCCCTTGTTAGGTGACCTAATTTTGTCGACTTATTTGGGTGTAGGTCTAAATTTCTATGTTGCGTAAAACATAATTTTGATTGGTGTGAGTGTAGCACTGATTTAACTTACAACTCGTTCGCTATCTGAAGCATTCACAATCACAAACGGTGTTGTCAAATTTGGACTAGGCGCTGGGTCTGCGCTTCTGTGGTCTCGCTTAGTTAGTTTAAGGGAATGCTAGGTTGGATGTAAAGATGTCTGTTTGAGGCCTATGTGAAAGCAAAATTTGATTTGTATTTTACTGATGCAAATGTCTGCCGAGGCAATTACATCGATGGCACATCAAGTTAAAAACTGTAATTGCTCATGTTTGTACTCTTCATACATGTATGTTTATATCTGTCGCTATCAGTACAGCTAAATAGCTTTAACTAGGTTTCATTGGGTTGTGATTAGGGGGGTCGTGAAATATTCATTATACATTTTTTTTACACAATGTTTTGGTATTAAAAAGCTTTGGGGTTTGTGGAGCTAAAAGGTTGAGAATCACTGGTCTAAAGGCATCAAATTCCAAGATATATTGAAAAAATTTCTGAAAATCTTATTTTCTTTATCAGATTGAGTACTTTCCAAACAATGCTCATAATCCTAATGGTTGAAATATGTACTGATTAAAACATTGGGTATTTTAATATTTCTGGAAAAATATGAAAAACATTTGCTTTCAAAATTCATACTATACGGGTATATGGGTAAATGAGCTTTAGATTTTTCATTTTTCACAGCTGAGAATGGCAGGGACTGGTAGGCTGGATAGTGTGCTTGATTGTCACTTAGTAATATTAAGAAAATTTTCTGGATGTGTTAAAAACAAACAATAAGTTTAGTTCAAGAAATTGAAATGGAATACAATCAGTGATCCAGAATCACTATCAAATCTCTCAAGAAATCAGCACACTGAAGCTAAAAAATGTTCAAGTGAGGTAAATGACTGTAGATTATTTATTATTCAGCAATGGGAGGTTTGCGATAGAGGTGAATTATACAGTTTACAAATCTGTGAGCTGTATAATTCATTCATTATGTCAAGCCGTATATAGATTTCCATATCTAACATTTTTTAAAGTTGCTGCAACAAACATGTTAAAAAATTCAAACAAGTAAACAGATTTCAAAATTCTCATTTAAAGAAAAAATTTATTTTAATATGAAAATAATAACTTACTTTATATCATCTGAAATAAAAAAACCACCATTAATGATTACATTACCATGAACATTATATTTCCCAGTTTTTCTAACAGCCAAATCATCCCATTTCTTAATATCAACACCTTGTATCTTTATTACTTTATTTGGATCAGTAAACACATTATTAGTTATAACGTTTTTAATTGTTGTACGCCCATTAACAACAATATTTCTACTATATTTATCATTATTGTAATCATCACTTATTATCAACACATCCGATGTAATATTTAAGCCATTTATAAATCCTTTAGTTTTGAAATTATCTGAAATACATAACAGAAGGCGGCATTCAATAAAAGTGTACATCAAATTTTGAAAACTATTATTATTCCCCCTAATAAAATAAAAACAATTCGATGTATTTTTATAAGAAATTATACCTACACTTCCATAAACCTTTCAATTTAAAAAAATAAACTAATCTACATTTCCATCACTTTGGCCTGTAATTTTTAATTTTTATTTATTTACTTTATAGATATCATGTCCAGGTACTGATAACACAACACTTCACTGTGCACCCACAAAAAAAAAATTATAAATAACGTTGCACATACCAAACTTTTTGAGCGAAATTAAAAGTCTCTGATTCATTTCAGTGTTGTAACCAATATCCCAACTTTCATAACATGCGATGTTATTCCCTGATTGAAAATTTACTTTTATACTCCCTTATAAAACACAGGGAATTAGAAAAATTTGTATGTTGAGAGGTCATTCTGTATAACTGTCATCTTCATCTGACTTTTCACTGCCTTTGAAGCACTCAAAACACTGCACACGATTGGAAAACGTAATCTCTAGAACGCTAACAAGACATTTTGAATACCTTGGATACAGATTTCCTGTGCTTCATCGAAACAAATTTACTAATGCTCCTTTTTGATAACTGTCTACTGCATTGCAACCTTGAACATCAGCCTTAAAATATCTTTAAAAAAAAGAAAGAAAAATTGTTAATGTGGAATGGATTGCTATGTTTATAAAATGGGCTCTTTTGGTACAAGAAAGTGGCCATTAACAATTTTCTGCCTACATATTAAGGTTAAGAAATAGAAATAGTTGGTTGTAAGGAAGACAGTAAACTACCATAATCTTATTATTAAATTTTTTTACTGGTGTAATTTTTCTATTTAGTATAATTATCTAGCTTTCTTAGCTTTGTCAAATTAAATCACATGTTGATGTGTTTTGGATATATATCCATTTTCAAAACTTACTGTATTCGAGTTTTTTAAGTACAGCGAGTTTTGAAAAAGGATATATTCTAAATGCGATTTAATTACGACAAAGCTAAGAAAGATAGATAATTGTACTCAATATAAAAATAAACTACCTCAAGCTGTTACTGTTAACACAGTCTTTCATGAGTTAATCATCTTAACTTGTCTGGAATGATATTAGGGGTTTGTATCAGCTATTGTATCACTGTTATTTGTATTATCATGCTGTCACAAGTTATAGCTGATGGATAGGGCCATCTGCTTCCATCATAAAGTATGTTCTACTTGTGGGTTTGTTTTAAGGGCTTTTGTGGATTTGTTAAAGAATCTAGTTAATGTAGAAAAACCTTTAGGTGTACCTTACTAAACCTACAAAAATCAACTAGTAGGTACATTTTGAAGCTTTTTGGAACCTCATAAAATAACCAATGTACAAAATTCAAAAGATACTACTGTATAAATAACAAAAATACAAACCTTGAACAGTAATGCTAGAAAAATCAAGTATATCAGAAATATGTTGTTCAGTACCATTTTTAAGGATATTATCAACAAATTTATCCAAGACAACACCATTAACATGTCGTCCAACATTAACTTTCTTAGCACGTAACAGTCCTTTAACAATGACACCATTCATAAATGTTATAGGTGCATTTATTTTTTGATCCTTAGTAAGACTTAAATATTCTTTGTTTAACAGTTCCAGATTTATACCATTAAAGCTTCCCTGAAATCAAAATATTGTTATTCAGTAAGAACAGCAATAAATTTATAGGTTCATAAAAAAAAACTATTCTACAAAAGAAAAATGCAATTACATAAATCTCAATAATCCAAGTAGAACTATTAAATATAATATGAATAATGGTTATTATTTTTTCTCCTTTTCCATCTTCTCAATTCAACCTTGGTTCATAATATTATATGTCTTTTTAGTCTTGCAATGAATGAACTATTAAGTCGGTTTGAATTGGCAGATTTAAATATATATGTCAATCTCCCAGTCAACTAGAATTATAAGGACTTTGGCCAGCTTTATAGGTAATATTTTTACAAATTTACCAAAAAATAATTTTCAGTCCTATTGTGTAGATAGCATCTTTCAGATCATAATTGTAAAATTGCAATTGCATCATTTATAAATGAAAATGTGCAACAAGAAAATGATTTCTTTTATTCTTTCATAAGGAAAGAATATTCAATTCGAAATGTTAGAACCTTGTTTTCAGTAACAAATCTGGAAAGTAATAAGAAAATTAGTTATAATGAAAAATTAACAATTTTCTTAGTGAGTTTCAGAAGGCTTTCTTTCTAGCTTGCCCTTCAGTAAAAAAAGTAACAATTTAAATATGAAAATAAATGAATGAGTTTGTAAAGGAATTGTAAAATCTAGCGCAGCACCAAGAAATCTCTTTAAATATAATTTGTCTGACAACTTCCAGAAAAATTTATAATTTACAAAGTTATTCATATTACTAAAAGAATTTATTATGATAATTTAACATCTAATTCAAACAATAAATCTAAAACCATGTAGGCAGTTATCAAAAGTGAACACTGATTTTAAAATAAAACAGGTTAGGTAACTCCACCAAAGTACAAAAAGATTCAACAGCCACTTCCATTAAGTCATCCCCTAATTAGGAAGCAGAGAAATTTAATAATTTTTTCCAGTATTTCAAACAAAGCCATTTATCTTGAACAGTTTTGTTAATTAATGAATATTTTTGTTTCTGTTGGTATCCAGGAAGTTAAAAATTTTATTTTAAATACAGTGTAAATATTCTGTGGGTATTGATGATAGTCCAGCTAGTATTTTAAAAGAGGTTGTAGATGCTACTGTTACCTGTTTTACAGATTTAATTAATAAATCTTTCACGAATGGAGTATTCCTAGCTGCCTTAAGATTTCAGTTGTTATTCCCTTCCTTAAGAAAAGCTCAACACCTAATTTGCAAAATTATAGGCCAATTTTGTTAATGTCTTAATTTTCTAAAATAGACACTTGAAAAAATTATGAAAAATCTAATTTTAACTTTTCTTGAAAGGCATACTGATAATAAACTTTAGCAAGGTTTTAGGGAAAACCATGACAGAGCCTTTTCTACTTTTTGGAAAATATTTAAAATTCCCTAGATAACAAAAAATTCTATTTTCAATTTTAGCAACCTCAGTAAAACAATCGATTTAGTTCCTTTTTTATTGATGAAAAACTTAGTAGCTAAGCTATTAGAGGACCTGCTTACAATTGGCTAAAACCACAAGTAGTTGATATGTCATCTTTTGATAAGAAAACAGACATGTAAAATTTAGGTCATTCTAATGACCTAAATTAGAATGACTAGTCATTATGAATGATTAGTCATTAGAATGACTATTTAGGTCATTAGA
Source organism: Lycorma delicatula (assembly GCF_047948215.1). Taxonomy (NCBI): domain Eukaryota; kingdom Metazoa; phylum Arthropoda; class Insecta; order Hemiptera; family Fulgoridae; genus Lycorma; species Lycorma delicatula. Next base: position 23,066,785 of record NC_134465.1, on the reverse strand, counting down.
ATGAAATAAAGATATTTAGAATGTGAATACCTCAGGAAGCGTTCTTAGTCCCTTATATGTTTATTAATAACCTACCTCAAAATCTTAAGTCATTCATAGTAACCCTTTTCAAAGATGATAACTATATCTATATCTTAAGATATTTATATAAACAGAATTGAAAATTGTACAATAGCAGTTCAAAAAATAATTCATTAGATGGATTGCAACCACCTAACTTTAAATATGAATGAAATTGTTACATTGTGCTTCTCAGATACATGCAACATTTCTGATCACAGGATAGAATCCTGATTAATAATGACAGTATTTCTGTTGCCCACAAAGTGAAATTTCTGGAGGTTAAAATGGAATTCAGAGAATGATTAAATTGATTTTGATAGCAACAAAATCAAGCTGTACTAATTTGCTCTAAAGTGTCTTAATAAAATGGTAAGCTTGTCATCATTATTAAATATTTATTATGCTTACATTTTGTAACAAGACTGGTATAGTGGACCTGACTAACGGATTCCTACCAATTAAGAAGAAAGTAGTAGAAAATAAAATAATGGGAGAAATCCAGAAAGCAGCTAAAAAAATCCTTTTATTAAATATAACAGGTCTGTTTAACAATCGTCTTTTGTAATACTGCCTACTGACACACCTATGTTCCTCTGTGAGAAGAGTTACCGGACCCATGTTAGGAATGAATGGGAATGAAAGGGCTCGGTTGATCATTCCCATGCTCAACTGGGGTTTGGTCCGGCAGATAAAGAAGGTAGGAGTATAAATACTTTGGGGAAGACCAGCTGAAGTCAGTTCTGCAAATCAGTCTAGGCGAGATGTTATGATGTCAGTCTGCGAGATGAGAGTGTTACGATAGAGGAGTTATCATGCGAATTCAATGTGATTAAGGTTACAAATAATTCCAGTACATGAAAACAAGAAATGGTTTGGTGAGTTACTGTAAAACTGTAAATGAAAGAAATAATGTACTAAATCTCATTCATAAATTCTTAGGGTAGTATTATTTGTGAAAAGCAAAGGTATTTCCAGTAAAAGGACTTTATACTTATCTTATCTGTTCTACTATTGTTGTTCATACAAGACTGGTGATTAAAAGTGTTAAGACTAGCAGTGACACTAATGTCTTTTGTCAATGGGACTGAATTCTGGTTTCCATTATTTACCTACCTGTGAATAAATCTTGATAATTACTTAAATTCTGTTTTGTATGTAATCATTGTTTATTGTTATTGACATTTATTATTGTTGTTTGCTGTTGTTGTTGTTTTTATTATCATTATTATTGTGGTTATGATTACCATTTTCATTATTCTAATTATTATTTTGAGTTGTTTATTATGGTCGCTTATTATTATTATTATAATTTATTTGTCCTGTTTTACTTGGGTTTTTTAAATAGAAATTATAATTACATAAACATTTCCAATCGTCAATCTCTCAATATCCTGATCGAGCCGCAAACATATGATAATATATTCTCGTAAAAAGTATGTTATCTACAGGGGCTTCCTTAAAAAGTCGAAACAAATTTTTAAGATACAAAAATGGTCAGATACATGGCGCTGATAAACATGAATCATGTTGTTTATCAAAAAACAAAAAAAATGTTAACTTGCCCTTGTGTATTTACTTTATACCTCTTTTTATCAACTTTTAATTTTCTCGAGATAAGAGTTTAATTTTAAGTTTAATAATTGTTTAGTTAATAATAAAACCAAGAACAGTTATAGAAGCTTAATCAAGTAAATTTCATAATTTTTTTAACAGCATTTAAGATTAAATAATAGCATCTGTTTAACGTTATCACAAACAAATCTTTTTGAGGTCATGACTAGCATCATACATTGTTTTCCTTACAACCTGATGCTGGTGCAACACCTGTAACACATCAATCTGGAAGTTGAAAGATGTGAAACAAAAACAAATGCCAACAATCAATGTCATATTCAATAAATTGGTTCTCGTAATCATTTAAGTTAAAAAACAATGGATGCAGCTGCTAGCAATTGGCTGTAACAGCCAATATTTCATAAAACTTAAAATTATTAACAAAATAATTATTTATTTTACTTATATTTATCTTCACTGTAATTAGAAAAAGAAAACAGTCACGTGATGAGAATGAGATGAATTTTGTAGAAAATGCAAAGCCTTTAACAATAAACCAACCTGTAAATCAATGTCATGATGGAATACAACATCTGGAAATGAAACTGTCGATGTAAATATTTTATCCTCATAATAAAGCCATGCTAAGCCAGACAGTAATTGAAGAGTAATATTATTTAAAGTATTTACATATGGTTCTTTAGAGAAAGTCACATTACCTGAAATAATAATACAAAACTTCATTAAAAAAAAGCCCATATTTACATATATACTGTGCATGTGAGTGTGTATTCGCACACATGAACACACATGGGAAGCATTACTTTAATGAGCTGTAAAGATGTACATATCTTCCATTAATTTCAGAATGAAGCGAGTTAAAATTTTTTTAAAAATTGAATATTACTTCTAATTAAAAAAAATACATGCTAGTTTTTCAACATATAATAAAATGAATACATTTTTCCCAACCTATGATCTCCATAGAGCATTTTTTTTTTAGTAACTAAGCTGATATATTACAAACTGATATTTTTGATAATCCGAATTGCCAAATTGTTCTTGGGTAATGTGGTTACGATCTTATTTAATCAGTTCATAATCTTGAAACTGATTCTTTGAATGTCATACAAAATTGATTTTCTACTATGAGGTTTATCTGATATATCTGCTGAACCGGGTTTACATTTACAAAATTATATTACAGAAAAAATACTAATCATTAAATAGCCAGAAAAAACCGAAATTGTAAATTTTCATAGGTTTTCATTTTATCGATAGCATTTTTAATGAGTAATGCAAAATTGATAAACTCCTACAAAAAAATATTTACTTTTAAGTTTTTCCTCTGATAATATTTGTAAATAAAATAACATTAAATTTGGTCATATATATTAGATCTTAGACATTCACTAGGGAATCTTTTTTTAAAAATTCAACCACCTTAAAGTTAAAAGACATACCAATCTGAAAATGATAATACAATTGAAACTAACATTCCAATCCATTCTCAATGCTCCAGGCATTTCCTCACAACCTTATTATCAAAGTAGAAACACTCATCATTGCATTATGAAATTTGATATCAAAATTATATGATGGCGCTAGATGTCATATTTTATTTAAATTTTTATATTTTTTATAAAGGAAATTAATATTTCCTTTAAAAAAATGTTAAATTGTTTGTGTTCCTATAACATAAAGTACTCAAGAAAATTAAAAAGAAAAACAAGAAATAACTCGATACTCACCAGAAATAACAAGTGATTGATTGCTAGTTGTATTTGAAAACAGACGACATAGATTATCAAGTGATTTTATATAAATATTGTCAACAACTAAATCATTCATTAGTACTTTATCTCCTGTGATAACAACAGGTGAACTAATCGTAGACGGTCTATATTTAAGAACAACATCATTTGGTATATCAATCCCATTAGTTAAACCAGATACTTCTACATTTTCATTTGATTTAACTAAACAATCTGAAAGAGCATAAAATAATTAAAATTTTCATTTTGACAAAAAACATATTAAATAGTTCATCCAGTCACTTTAAAATAAACACCAGTGATAATAGTATCTACAATACCACTAAGGGTAGAATTTTACCACTGTTCTAAAAAGTCTTCGGAAGGATATTTTCAAGCAATAAGAAAGGAATACATTCATTACTTCAATAAATTTTAACATTATTGACAATTTTTTTTTTGTATAATGAAAATAAATACACACTATTTCACTAACTTAAGGTGCCCATTCTTTGCATGAATATCTCCTCTTTCATAAACGTGTCTTTGCCCCTTTGAGTTCAAGAAAATATATTGTGTCTAAAAATCAATACCCAGTTTCTGCTGTCAACTCAATTTCAAATGTGACCTGTGAATGGCTCAAGTTTTATTCTAAAGTTTTCTCCATAACAATACGGTTAAATATCTCAATCTACTTGATGAGGGATTCTTTCTCACTGATCACAGAGTTTATTATCCCTGATCTGTTTTCCTCTATTATTTGTTTTGTAGGTGTAAGTCTGAATCTCCTGGGTTCTCCTTACTGAGGATGCCATGGCTTGAACAGCCAGTGTAACCTTGGTAACAATAAATTAAGATAGAAAGATAAAATAAAGTGAAGATAGAAAGTGAAAATTCACCACCTTCTATCCTGAAAATGGGACTGAAGAATAATATCAGGGGTGTGCCTAGAAAGAAAGAAGGCCTATCTATGGCAATCAGCATGGTAAATGAAAACTTCTCCTACATCACATTACTCCATTTTCCCCTCTCACAGTAGGTGAAAATTTTGCTATAATTTACTTGCAAATAATTTTAAAATGTAAAATGATAAAATGATGATGAGTCGGATGTTTAATTTTTAGTAGAGGAACCTGATTGTAGACCGACTCACAGACTCCTACCCAGTAGATGCCTACAATCCTAATAATTGAAATAAGCAACAGGTAAAGCCAGGACTCCTCCCTCCCCAAAAAAAATTACATTCATGGATCACGTACATTTGTTAACCGCATAACTTTTTATGAATGTACACTGGAAATATGAATCCTTGTTATTCATCTTCATCCTAAGAGTGTTTTAAATTAAAACTCTGAAATATACTTTGATAGAATTTTGTATATAGCATCCGTGTCAAATTAGATTCTACTGAATGTATTAGAAATATCAATGGTCAATGATTTTGTCACATGATCAATATTTACAAATATTTTCAATGTTTTTCAGCAAGCATATATACATGAACAATGCAAAAACAATATATTAATTATTTTATTTATTGCAGCTGTTAGTTGTTAAATAAACTAAAATTTATTTGAGTTGATAAATAGCCATGAAAAAAGTTCTATTATTTACACAGTAATTAAAATGATGACATATGATTCATGTCATATTTTTTTCTAAATGTATTTATCTCACCCATTAGTTACACTTGTATTAGTCACATATTGTGCAGTATATATGAATTTTGTTTTGGTAATTCAGTGCTGGATGTAATACTGTAAACAATAAAAAATGTATCATTGCTGGCTAAAAAAAATTTCAACTACTTCAGTTAAGTGAGATCTCTTCTTGTGTGTGTAACATTTAGTGATGCAGCTACTTTTCCTACCAATTTGTGATTTTATATTTTCCTGTTAAGTCGGTGTATATACTACACTAATGTGTGTATACATTAATGTACGTGCTTAACATTTTGTAATATATCTAGCTGAGTGTATTACAGTGAACTTTTTAATAAAAATGCACACATTTACATTAACCATCCAAATAGTTTCTGCTACATTTGTGGTGAGGTAACATGAAAGTCTCAGAGGAGAAATATAATTCCACTGATAAAAAGGGAACATATGAACTATATTTTGGATGTAAAGTACGTGATCAGGACAGGTCCTGGACTCCTCATATTTGCTGCAATTCATGTGTAATGCTTTTGACTAGTTGGTTGAATGGATTTCATCAGATGATACTAGCGATTCAAATGAACTGGAGAGAGAGAGAACAGAAAGATTACTTCTTGGACTGCTAGTTTTGTATCTTTTATCAGGGATAACAGCTAAGATTAGACATATTGTTAAACATCCTGATAATCCCTCTGCTATAAGACCAGTACCTCACAGTCCACAGTATCCAATTCCAGTTTTACCACCAAAAACATGGGAATTAGACAAGGTGATGCTGTTGATGTTGAAAGTTGTCCAGATTTATCAGATGATGAACAAAGGAAAGATCCAGGCCTTTTAGAAAATGCAACTAGTGAACCACGTAATTAATCAGTCAGAATTAAATGATCTCGTTTGTCATTTAAATTTATCCAAGAATCAAGCAGAAATTTTCTCATCATGAGTGAAAGGATGGAATCTTTTACAACACAATATTTGAATGTTTCCTCTTTTAGTACAAGCACTTAATTTATTATAATGATGTGAAATTTCTACTAGAAGCTTTGGGATATATGCACTGTTCTGATGAATGGTGTCTTTTTATAAGCTCCTCAAAGCATAGTTTGAAAACAGTCCTTCTTCATGTTGGAAATAATATCCCATCAATCCCTTTAGCTCATATAGCTCATATGAATGAGTTATCTGAAAATATGAAATTTGTGTTGGTTATGATTTCAGTATGAGAAATATTTGTGGAAACTTGAAAGTGTACTATTATTTAGTATTGTTTGGAGATAGCACTGTTACTTAATTTACAACTTGGGTATACTAAATTTTGTTGTTTCTTATGTGAATAAGACAAAAAAGTTAGAAAAAATCATTATGTTAAAAAAGATGGTCAAAAAGACTGTAGGAGAGAATAACATTGTGAGCCCAACCTTCTTTCTTTTTCTGTTCGGCCTTCGGAACCATCGTAAGGTATTACTTCAGCGGATGAATGAGGATGATACATATGAATATAAATGAAATGCAGTCTTGAATTGTCTCAAGTTGACCACCAAAGAACAACAGTATACATGATCTAGTAATTGTGAGCCCAACCTGAAAAGTTTATCTTCCCGTTACAGATTAAGCTAGGTTTAACAAAAAATTCTGTAAAAACAATGGATTGTGATGGGACTTCATTTCACTTTCTATAAAACAAGTTTTGTAATATAAGTGATGCTAAGAAAAAGGATGGTGTATTTGTTGAATCACAAAGAGGAGAATTGTTGAATGATATTGAATTTGAAGACAGCATGATGGCTGTGAGATTGCTGCATAAAAATCTTTTAAAAAAGTTGTAAACAACTTTCTTGGAGATAACTAAGGCAGATAAGGTAGTAGTATGGCAGATAACTATAAAACACTTATAATTGAGCTTTTTAAAAATTATAAAGTACATGGATCTAATATTCACTAAAGATCCACTTTTTAGATTCTCATCTGGATCTTTTCACTAACAATCTGACTTGCGAGTGACGAACATGGATAACGCTTTCACCAGGAAATATCTACCATGAAAAAATCCTACTAGGAAAGATGTAACTCAAGAATACCGACTGACTATTGCTGAAATCTCAAGACTGATGTACCTACTACAGCAAACTATACACAAAATCCAAAATATGCTGATTTTAGGAATTGTAGAAATTGCATGTACAGTAAGCACTTTTATATTGTTACTATGCTTTTGTCTTAAAAAAAAAATGGTAATGACAAAAAACTATGCCTGGTAGAAAGAAACCACTGACATATTTAAACTCCAGTTTCAACGATTTTGTAAGATTCACCAATTAACGATCTTGTAAAAAAAATTTTAAAAAATACTACAGAATATAACTTTTTATAGAGTTTGATTTACCACCTGTGCTAGATTTCAAATTTTTATTATAAGGGTTCATAAGACATATATACAGAGTAGGAGTTACAAATTAAATTCATTTAAACCTCTTAAGAACGGTTTTAAAGAAAATTCCTAAACTTACAAGTAATTAATCTAATAAATTTCAGTTTACATCTCAACTTGGGTAGATATTATGATTTTAAGTAAATCAGTTTTCACTTCTTTTCAATGGTCAATTTTAAGGAGATTAAAAAAAAAAAGAAGACTTCTCACAATAATTTAGTACCAAGGGTAACTTGGTAAGATTTAAGCTTCCAACTCTTGATAACCCTTTTTAATTCAAACACTTACAGGATGTTAATGAAAACAGTTTTTAGTTTATTTTTCTTACATATACCCTACGGAACAACAATGGCAATTTTAATTTTTAGATTTTCAGGAAATGGAAAATCAGTAAAGAGCAAGTGATCTGAGGAATTTCTATTTCATTGTATACATTAACTCATTTCTTTGAAAAAAATAAATAATTTATATATATATATATATATATATATATATATATATATATATTTATACACGAGGTGCGACAATAAAGTAATGAGACTGATTTTTCTTTGCAAGATATGGCAACCCTGCAGCTTGTGTAGGCACACCATCTTTGACCTTGGTCTATAAGCTACTTCTAGTCCAAGCGGCACATTGATGCAACTGCTCAGTCGTGAGTTGTGCTGTAATAAGTGAACACGTGTTTGTGTCTCTCGTCACAGAAATGAAACCGCAAAATATTGCTCAACGGTATGCCATTTCTTTTTGCTTTAAATCGGGTGAAAACACGATGACAACTTATGGTAAGCTTCAGAAGGCTTTGGGAGAGGATGTTATGTCAAGAGCCCAGGTTTTTCGGTGGCATAAAATTTTTAGTGACACAAACACGTGTTCACTTATTACAGCACAACTCACGACTGAGCAGTTGTATCAATGTGCCGCTTGGACTAAAAGTAGCTTATAGACCAAGGTCAAAGATGGTGTGCCTACGAAAGCTGCAGGGTTGCCACATCTTGCAAAGAAAAATCATTACTTTATTGTTGCACCTCGTTATATATATATATATATATATATATATATATATATATATATATATAATGAAGAATTAAATTTAAAAATCTCATAATTAAAAAATATATTCTGATTTACTATTATACCACTCCGTGATATTACTACATATAAATATCACTCCATAGGTAGAATCTACCTTTCATCCAGAAAGTTCTGGCTTCAAACCCCAGTCAGGCTTATCATTTTTCATACACTACAAAATTGAAGAACTAGCCCACAGTTGTTAAAATAAATAAATAATTTATGCTGTAATATTTTTTTTCTTCAGTCATTTGACTGACGCAGCTCTCCAAGATTCCTTATCTAGTGCTAGTCATTTCATTTCGGTATACGCCCTACATCCTACATCCCTAACAATTTGTTTTACATTTTCCAAATGTTGCCTGCCTGGACAATTTTTTCTTTCTACTTGTCCTTCCAATATTAAAGTGACTATTCCAGGATGCCTTAATATGTGGCCTATAAGTCTGTCTCTTCTTTTAACTATATTTTTTCCAAATGCTTCTTTCTGCATCGATTTACAGCAACAACTCTACATTTGTCACTTTATCCACCCAAATGATTTTTAACATTCTCCTATAGCACCACATTTCAAAGGCTTGAATCTTTTCTTCTCAGGTACTCAACCATCCACATTTCACTAAAGTTATGCTCTAAACATATACTTTTAAAAATGTTTTCCTGACGTTTAAATTAATTTTTGATGTAAACAAATTATATTTTTGAGTGAAGGCTCATTTTGCCTGTGCTATTTGTTATTTTAAATTGTTTCTGCTTTGTCCATCTTTAGCAATTCTATTTCCCAAATAACAAATTTCTTCTACCTTCATAATCTTTTCGCTTCCTATTTTTAGATTCAGTGGTCCATCTTCGTTATTTCTACTACATTTCATTACTTTCATTTTGTTCTTGTTTATTTTCATGCGGTAGTTCTTGCGTAGGACTTCATCCATGCCGTTCATTGTTCCTTCTAAATCTTTTTTACTCTCAGCTAGAATTACTATATCATCAGCAAATCGTAGCATCTTTATCTTTTCACCTTGTACTGTTACTCCGAATCTAAATTGTTCTTTAACATCATTAAGTTGTACGTAAAGATTAAAAAGTAACGGGGACAGGGAACATCCTTGTCGGACTACCTTTCTTATAACGGCTTCTTTCTTGTGTTCTTCAATTATTACTGTTGCTGTTTGGTTCCTGTAAATATTAGCAATCATTCTTCTATCACTGTATTTGAACCCTAATTTTTTTTAAATCTGAACATTTTATGTAATATAAAATGTTTCCCAAACAACAAATAGATTTTCTAGAGTGAAGTATGCCAGATTTTTCTTGAATTTAAACCCACAATTGCCCAGATAAAAGGTTGAGATGCTATCGCTATTCCATGGATGCCAGTCGACAACTTTTCATTGCTATACTGTTTTGAGATCAAGTACTCTCCTAATATTGGTAAAAGTACTTCTTTTTTCTATTTAGCAAATTTTTAACAATTAAATATTATTTTCAAAAAAATATATTTTTAAAGTAAATTTCACAAAAAACATTATTTTGTAATAGTTTAAAATATATAGTTCAGGACCCGCAGTGATTGTTTTAAAAGTAAACAATAATATCAAGCTTTATTAACTTTATAATTAGCTCGATTTACTCATTTTTTATTAATTATTTGTTAATTATAATAAATTTATACATTAACCAAAAATGTACCAAAAATATACCACTGGTATAATCAGAAATCCCACTAATAGCCATTTATTTCATAACTGGTGTGCACACCTTAAATTACTGAATGATTATCCTGCTGTTTAAAACAGTTATTACAACTCACGAACAAAAAAAATTATATTTATGTCAAAATTAAATTAACAATGTGTAATGATACAAACCAAAAGTAATTCCTGAAAGGTTACTAGGCTCATTAATTTTCACACTAATTTCTGAAAGCTCAGTTATATTAACCCCATTAATTACACCTGATATTATGTTCAATCCTTTTAACGTTTCTATTGATGATACTCTTTGCTGACCCATTATCACCTCAAAACAAAAAATTAAAATAATATTCAATTAATACTTTTAAATCAATACTTTTTTACACAAAAAAAATAATTTAAAAAAGATTAATAGTTAAATAATGAATGACTAGATTTATCTAGTCTTGCTTCTTTACTTGCTACTTCAGTTAAGTATACAGTTGATAATTTTACGATTCCCATTTGTAGTAATAGTTCTATTTCATATTGAATGACTCATTAGATAATAATTTCTCATAAGACATCCTTATGTCATACTGTTTACAACAAAATAAAGCCATACTGTTTCACTAAGATATATCTCATTGAAACACTAATTTTTTTATTACTTATATCCTTTACAACTTTTTCATAAATTTTATTAAACTTTTCATACTGAATCTGAAGCAATATGCAATCTCTTTTATGTTTTGTTTTGTTTATTGGCAGTGAAATTCAAAAAATGTATATTTGTTGTTCTAGAAAGGCAATAAATTTTAATAATAAATCCATAAGATAACAATCAGTAATTCAAAAAAAAATAAATAAAATAAAAGAATAATCTAACAAAATGCAGTGATATCCAAAAAAATTACAATGAAATTGTAAATCGTACGGTAACAGTCTCGTAAATATCATTTCTTCCCCTAGCAAAGGAGGTTACTTTTATACAGATTTTAATACTAGATCGTGGATACCGTTGTTCTTTGGTGGTTGGGTTTCAATTAACCACACATCTCAGGAATGGTCGACCTGAGACTGCACAAGATTACACTTCATTTACACTCGTACATATCCTCATCCATCCTCTGAAGTAATACCTGATAGTGATTTCTGGAGGCTAAACAGAAAAAAATATCATTTCTTCTACTCAAAAAACAAAAATTTCTGTAATATAAATAAAACTGTTTTTAACAAAACAATCCTAATATCAAAAAAGGTAAGATACTATCAAAATCTGTTATTAATTTAGAATTTTGTTTAAAAAAATACATGTTAAATAGATGTAATTGACAATAAATACACAATAATAGATAATATAAATGATGTTTAAGCATTCCATGCAAAAAATTAAAAAAGTTGTTACAAAACTCTTAGTGGCCCGATTTCATTTATTAAACAATGAATAAGCATAAGAATTGTATTATTTCTGTAAATGTGATATGTATTACTTGTTGTTTAATAAGTAAAATCGGGCCAACAAGAATTTTGCAATAAATTTTTCTATTTTTTGCATGGAACGCTTAAACAGTGTTTATTATCAATTATTGTATATCTATTGTCTATTACATATATTTAACATGTATTTTTCTTAAATAAAATTCTAAATTAATAGCAAATTTTGATAATAGAAATGTAGTGTCTTACCTTTTTTGTTATCAGTATCGTTTTATAAAAACAGTTTTATTTATATTAGAAAAATTTTAGTTTTTTGAGCAGAAGAAATGATATCTGCGGGACTCTTGCTGTACAGTTTACAATTTCACTCTAATTTTTTTTGGATATAATTTGTTTATAGCCACCAACTTGGAAGTCAATTTTAGGATAGTTCTCATATATTTTAAGTGTAGTTACAGTCATCAGGAGTAAATATATAAAAACAGATAAAGAATAAGCAACAAAATATGAAATCTAATTGCTGATGTTAAATCATAAATGATTAAGTATTTTTTAAACTTTTAAATATTTAAAACAAACTATTGAAAAAAAATTACCTGGTCACCTTCACTAAGAAGCCATTTACCAAATTCATTAGCAGGGACACCATCTAAACTACCTATAAAAGAAAAGTAAAAACAACTTGAAGTCACATTAAATAAATTTATATGTAATTAATTTCTTTGTAAATAAAAATCTTAAATGGTAATATAAATATTACTACCATTTATAAAATTTTTCTTCGCTTATTTGTCACCTTTATAAGAAAATAAATTGTGGGAGTGTATAATGAACAGTTTGAAGATTAAACTGACTTCTTTAAAGTCAACCTTTTTTTGCTTAAAAAAGCTTACACTCACTATAGAGATGTACAAAGACATATTATAGAAATAATTTCAGTCAAACTCGTTTTCAAGCATACACTAACAACAGGCCATTCTTTTTTCCTTCTTATTTAAATACCCCCAAAAACCTCGCTATAAAGCATGACACAGTCACCTCAGGATGTCGTGGCAGCAGTTCCCTGTCTTGCCTCCTCCAGGGACTTTCCCATTGGGGTTCCCCCAGCCTCATTGGAACACACCGACTTCCTCTTCTGGATAGCCAATGCATCCTCCACTAGGAGGATGCAAAGGGTAGCCATGCAGCTACCCTTTCCGTTCCTACTCTACCAGCTCCAGACATGTATTTTGTACATCCTTTGCTACCCACGACCCACTCAAGCCTCAAGGGTCCTCCATGCCATCATCGAGGTGTTCCAACCCCCCCACTCTTGAATGTGGGTGGACCAAAATACCCTAGACATAGAGGCTGCTTCCCTGACCCTAAACATCACCACGTTTTGTTTCAGTTTTTTTTCTTTTATTATAAAAACACTCCAACACGTCTTCCAGCTACAACCCCATCCAGGACAGGGTGCCACACCCTACCCTCCACACTTATACACTGCACAGCCCTTGTTTCATCATGGGGCACTTCCCACAATACACAGCACACCATTAAACAAACACTATATCACATAATATATGCCAGGCATAAATACCTAACATCCTAATCTGCCTTAGTATGAAAGATAGAATATCTCCATGGATACACTCCTGTGGCACAAGAATCTATGATATTCCTAGCAGTTAACCACACATATGCATATCCCAGGACAGGGAAACAACTGGCTATTGATATGTAATAAGTAAACTGTGTAATATAAAAATTGAAAATCTCTTATTAGTATATGCTTCTAAACAGAAAAGAAGTTGGCTGAATTTATTTAACATGCTGCTTAATGCATCTCCATAGTGAGGTACAGGCTTTTTAAAGCAAAAAAGGATAGACAGGGAGAAGTCAGTCTAATATTCAAGCTGTTAATCGTGCATTCCCACAATTTAATATCAGAATGTTAATGCCTGACACTTCCCCCACCATCTTACATTCTCCTCTCTTGAACAGTCTTCAATAGCGGCAACTACTTTAAATCATTACTGCATTAGGACTACTGTTATCATCACTTTAGAGTTCAGATTCACATAATTATGAATTTATATTTTCTCTGTCAATTTTAAAGAAGAGATTGAAAAAAACATATTTCTCAATCTGTTTTACACTTCTTTCAATTTTCAGCTCTACACTTTTCAAAAAGTATGATTTATTATGACTTTTTTTCATGTAAAGGTTAATCTATTTATTGTTACAACTATTTTATATTTTACTTTAGCCCAAAACAGTTCAATTGGATTTGAAAATCAAAATGATAAGATTAAACCTATAAAGAAATTCCACCGTGATTTCATTATAATTTCATTCACAAAGGGCATTTATTTTGCATATGAAAATCAAACAAAAGTTTGAAGTAATTAAACTATCCCTATACAGAGTGCATTTTAATGAAAACTTTAATGGTGAACTAATAACTGAAAACATTTTTAAATCTCCCCACGGTCTCAAACTAAAAAAAATCAGAGAAAAAGCCACAATAAAGTCGTTTGAGGATAATATGGTGAAAAATCTACTAGGACACTTTTAAAGACTAATATTGGGCCGGAGACAGAAATAAAAGCTTCAATAGAAATATCACTAAAATATACTTATCAAATGAGTAGTAAATCAAGGTCTCTATTAAATAAATTAATGCATATAAAGTACAGTTTTATGACAAAAAAGTCCACATTAATTTAAACATCATCTGCCCCGATCTTTCTTATGACTGTAATAAAAGTAAAGCACTTGAGGTAAATAATACACCAACCAATCATGATTTCTGTAAGAGAAATATTTTTTTATACTATAGAGCCAATTCAGAAAATAATTTAAATCTGTTACTTATATGATTGAATGTTAAAGTTTTCGTAGAGACAAATAATTCAACCATTGGGAAGAACCAGAGATAATTGTATGATTTCCATAAAAAAATTACATTATATTAATCATGAACTAATTAATGTCTAAACCATTTCATATGAATACTAAAATAATTTTTATTAATAATACAAATTGCACAAAAATAAATAAGCAAATAAATTTAATATAATGGATAATAGAAACATTATTTTTTATATAATATAACTAAATAACAATACATTTCAGCTTACCAGAAAATACCAAGCTACGAACAGACAGATGTTTATCTTCAATATAGCGTAAGTTTTTTGAATCAATTTCAACTGAATCACAATAAACAGTTGATTCTAAATTTTTATCATTAAATCCTTCAATATCATCAACAAATTTATTAATTTGTGCATTTCCATTAAATACTTTTGACTTCTCAAACTTCTTAGAACCTGTAAAATGAAATTTAAAAGATTCCAAAATCTTCAGTTTTTTAATAACATCTAAATCCTATTGATTGCGACACTCTTTAGCCATTAATAGATAGCAACACCATACAGTGAAACTACAACAGATGTTTAACTTCAGTAATTTATGAGGAAATTTTTGAAATGTAGCTTCAGCTTTTAACTTTTTATACTTACACACCCCACAATTTCTGAGATGATACTTCTTAAGAAATTTCAAATAATAAAAACTAGCGATTCAACAACACATTTATCTAAAATTATACAATAATTATAAATATAAACTTTGTTATTAGTAAATAATCTACTGATTGACTGTAATTAAAAATAATAAAAATGTTATCTGTAGAAAATAATTCTAATAAGAATAATAACCTCAATGGATAGTTTGGTTTTTAAAACTCAGACAGGGAACAGATTCCTCAAACAGTTGAGTCTTCTCATTCATCCAGTAAATGAATATTTGCTATGATGCAAGCTGCTAGGTATCAGCACAGTAATCTAGATGAAGTACGGTGGTGATTGAGATTTAATTTCCATTGCACCAATTCTTATCAAAAAAAGAGATGAAGAATTAGGAAAGAGGAGAAGAGTAAAGGAAGGAGACAATAAACTGATATAACTGATATAAAAATTATTGATAGCGTTCATTTATAGTTCTGCCCTAGGCTATCTATGTTAGAGTAATGTGATATTTTGTCTCCCTATAAAATTATGTTTATGAGAAACATACCATTGTTCTTAATGTACTGAATGATGTCATTTATATCAATTCCATTAACAGTTTTATTTATCCATAATGATTTTACATCAATGTCATTTTTAATAATAACTGTCTCCCATATGTCTTGAATTTCATACTGGCTATTTTGGTCAATATTTTTTTTATTTATTTGATTATTTTCTGAACTGCAAATAAATAAAATTAATATCAATTTAATATTTTAGAGCTCTGAAAATTACTTATACCATAACATAACTTAGTAGTTCCTAAGAACATAAGTAGAAGTACTCTTAAGTTTCTCATGAAAACAGAGAAGAGGATGTTAACAAAACAAACATTCTATCAGAAAAAATCTGAATTATTAATAGCTAATGAAATAAATATGGTTGACAGAAACGCGCACGAACACACACACACCATATCAATAAACTAACTTAAATCCAATAAAATTTAAAAACCAGTCAATTCAATATTTAACAGAAATGTAATCATTACAAATCTAAAACATTTTTATAAGATTGAATCACACTTAGAAAACTAGTCTAATAATTACAGAACTAACTACATAATCATTTTACGAATCATACAAATATTTCCAAAGAAACTAATTACCAAATATATTCAAACTTTAAAAGATCGAGCATTAAATGACTTGATATTTTCACTAATAGCTCATCACACACATATTGCACAGAAACAAATATACTGATGTATAACTACAAACAACTACAATAGCAATAAGAGATTTCTTATAATATTTTAAAACAGACCAGTCTATATTTTTAGATATTACAAGATAGAAAATATGAGAAATTTAATAAGAATTCTATGGACTTTAACAAATCCATTTATGCAGTAGTCACTTCATTGGATAAGTTCAATCTGGTCAAGAAACAGTGACTTGGAAAAAATTTGGTAGTCTAATTACATTCCATCTCTATTTTCCATAGCCATAATGAAATTTGGCTAGAGCACATTAGTGTTTATAACACAGTAAAACAAGTTACTTTTTTTAAATATGAAATATAATAACTAAAAGTCAATTAAAGGATATGAGTTTTAAATTGTTAAAATAGGAAAATTATTTTTTAATTTAATTTTCCTATTTTAACAATTATTATAACAATATAATAATTATTATACAACTATTATAACAATTATAAATTATTGGTTTCAGACGATATATTGCAGGTGGATGGATGAACGTGGAAAATATAAGAATGATAGTGATGAAGAAAGTAAAAGGAACTATCGGCAATTAAGAAATGCTACAAACAGGCAGTGCAAACTGGCGAAAGAAGAGTGGATTAAAGAAAAGTGTTCAGAAGTGGAAAGAGAAATGAACATTGGTAAAATAGACGGAGCATACAGGAAAGTTAAGGAAAATTTTGGGGTATATAAATTTAAATCTAATAATGTGTTAAACAAAGATGGTACACCAATATATAATACGAAAGGTAAAGTCGATAGATGGGTGGAATATATTGAAGAGTTATACGGAGGAAATGAATTAGAAAAAGCCTTCAGTAAGAAATATAATTTGTTTGCATCAAAAATTAATTTAAATGTCAGGAAAAGATTTTTGAAAGTGTTTTGGAGTGTCGCTTTATATGGAAGTGAAACTTGGACAATCGGAGTATCTGAGAAGAAAAGATTAGAAGCTTTTGAAATGCGGTGCTATAGGAGAATGTTAAAAATCAGATGGGTGGATAAAGTGACAAATGAAGAGGTATTGTGGCAAATAGATGAAGAAAGAAGCATTTGGAAAAATATAGTTAAAAGAAGAGACAGACTTATAGGACATATACTAAGGCATCCTGGAATAGTCGCTTTAATATTGGAAGGACAGGTAGAAGGGAAAAATTGTGTAGGCAGGCCACGTTTGGAATATGTAAAACAAATTGTTAGGGATGTAGGATGTAGAGGGTATACTGAAATGAAACGACTAGCACTAGATAGGGAATGTTGAAGAGCTGCATCAAACCAGTCAAATGACTGAAGACAAAAAAAAAAAAAGGAAAATTATTAATAAAGATTAATTTTTTTATGATAGGAAGCTAACAAAAAAACTTTTTAACAAAGATTATATAACTAATGAAAAAAAATTATCAGACTAATAATCATGTTACAGAAGAAACAGACTGTACATCCTACAGGTTACACTGCAAAGGTATGAATCACGGATTATTTATCTTTTTATAAATGATATAAGTGTACTGGCTGCAAGGGCATTTCTTAATACAATTATGTCTGATATGTTTCTCAATTTGCTAAATTTAGATGTCTGAATGGATGTATTAACATCTGGTAAGCCTCGGCCAGATATTTTGAAATTTGAGTAGAATTCTGAACTTTCTGTTGCGAGATCAATCATTAATAATTCAATCAACTAACTTTTGTTCTTTCAGATAAATAAAAACAGTCAGAGGTTGTACGTATTTATATGAGTTGCATGACAACGAAAAAAATTCCATTAAAATTAAATTGTGTAGCGATTTAGTAGTGAAACCTATACACAAATTGATATATTAGTTAACATGTATCTAGCTGGTTTGCAATAAAGTGAAATCATACATTAATTAATGCAGAAAAGTTCCAGTAATTACTGCACATTTAGTCTGACAGAATGAAAACATCACTTTAGTTAAGTACATTTTACATCTGTAGAGTTTTGTTTAAAATTTTCACAGAATCTTGGCTAGTTCTGAATTTGAAGTTAGTGAACAAACTCTCTGATACTTGAAAGGATAAATTCAAATTTTTGGACAATTTTGGATTACTATAACTAAAATATCTGAAAAGTCAGATTTTATTACTATACTTTTAAATTCTTAAATTTAAATATTTTAAAGTTTCCTCAGATGAGACATGGGTTTCAATTATTAAAAAAGTTGAATTTTTATATACGACATAACTTTTCTTGATTTCGACAATAACATAAACTGCAATTTCATCAGCAGTCTTTGAAGCTGTAACAAATTTATCCCTTAAAAGATCAAACAGTTTTCGCTTTATCTTAATATTTCAACATTTACAGATGAAAAAAAATGTTTTAATAAAAAAAAATTATCCTTTAGTTTAAATTAATTTAAGCAAAGTTCATTCCTTCTTACCAGAAATTTGTATCTATTCTGTAAAAAAAGTTACCACATTTACTGCTCTCAATACAAACATTAAAAAATTCATAAAACAATATCATCTACATCTTGAAAACAAGATATGATAGAATACTATTTCTAACTAACAAAACATTGGGAAATATAAGAACATATTAAAAAAAAAAAGAAATGGTCAGGCAACTGATATTGATTCATTTGATATATTATGACCTTAAGTAAACTTATAGAAAGAAATTTCATCAAACACCAGCGCAGAATGAAATTAATCATAATTTGTTAAACATTATTTTTTTATTTATTTTATACAAAAGGGTAATGTTTATAACTGTAGTGACATTTATTACTATTTTATAATAATGAAAAATATAAAATATTAGCCAAGAATTGAATTCAGGACTGACTGATAAAAAGCAAGTAATTATTAACTACCAAAATTAATCTATCCAATTTAATGTAATATATACTTACTCATAATTCATACTTGAAGATTTTTGAGCCATTGTGTCAAATTCTTTCACCAATGATGAATCGTTAACATTTTTTTCAAAATCTGTTATATCTATACCATTAATAGTACCATTAACAATAGCACCACCATTAAGATAAATATCACCAATAAATGTCTTATGACCAGTTATAGGTACAGGAATGTCTTCATTTCTTTGTAACAAAGATTCTGGCTTGATACCATTTATATCATTTACTTTTAGTGTCTTAGTCTAAAAAATATTTTAAAAATTAATCATAAAAGGATTCTGCAAGTATAATTTATAACTGATTATAGTTTATAATTTTTTTATACAACTTATATAAATAAATAATAATATTTTTCATCAATTTTATCATGCCACAAAGAAAAATAAATACAAAAAAAGGCTTTCAGATTTATTACCTCATGCTTAAAAACAATTCATTTTTTAATTATAAACTCAATATATTAGTTTTATAAGGAATAAGTTTTAATTGCACAATGAGTTAAAAAACATATTGCAATGAAACCTTTTCTTTTCTTTTTCCTGTTTAGCCTCCGGTAATTACCGTTTAGATAATACTTCAGAGGATGAATGAGAATGATATGTATGAGTGTAAATGAAGTGAAGTCTTGTACAGTCTCAGTTCAACAATTCCTGAGATGTGAGGTTAATTGAAACCTAACCACCAAAGAACACCGGTATCCACGGTCTAGTATTCAAATCCGTGTAAAAATAGAACTTGAACTCTGGAATTCTCGACTTCCAAATCAGCTAATTTGGGAAGACATGTTCTCCACTAGACCAATCCAGTGGGTTATCCCAATGAAACCTAACCTAAGTTTGTAGTACTCTATTAATATGTTCATATTACATAATTTGAACATATTTTTCTTTTTTTTTCTTTTTAAAGAATGAATCATAAAAAATGATTGCCCAAATGCCAAAAAGGAAAGAAATCATGACAATTTACTAGAATTATATATCTAATTTTGCTTAAGCATGAAAAAAGATGAACACACCAAAAGTGAGTTTATAAAACTTTTGCAAGCACCAGTATGTATAACTGAATGAACAGAATCCATAAAGTAGAAAGTTATGTTCTTTTTGAGAGGCAATAAATAGTTAAAGCTGTATCAATACTGAAATTAAAATGTACTACGTAGATCACATCTGGGTTAGACAGGAGGTATGCTACATGAATTAAAAAACAATTATATTTCCATGAGAGAAACAAGAAAAATCATGGAAAAACTTTGATGAGTGGATTAAAAAATATAAAAAAAATATAAGTAATATTAAAGTCCACGTAAATACGAGGTCTGTTCAAGAAATACATAGACTGTTTGAATTGCTCGGGTCCAGTTGGTTCCAGTCAAATCTGCTTGGTGTTGCCATGTTCGTACAGATCAGCTGATTACAATGCAGTTTGTTGATTGCAAATATGATTATTGTTTGCTTAGGTACGTGGTTGTTTGTGAAGTGTGTTTTTTCATTTGGCAGTTTTTAGAATGAGTGACTTGAACGAGCAAAGAGTTGCTGTGGAATTTTGTGCACGCCTCATTGCTATGAGGCGTGCAACATGTTTTAAGTGACATGGATGTTTTAAAGAAGCTCGCCAAGTTTGTTCCACTGTGAAGGTGATGTTGACAGTTTTTTTTGATGCTCAGGGCGTAGTCCACTACGAGTACCTCTCCCAAGACTTCACAGTGAACCAGACTTACTACATTGAAGTTCTCAAACATCTGTGGGACACTATTTGGCGGAAAAGGCCAGAAATGTGGAAGAGTGGTGACTGGTTTTTTCATCACGACAATGCTTCATCCCATTCAGCCCTCAGAACTTGTTAGTTTTTGGCCAAACACTCAATCACTGTTCTTCTCCACCCACCCAACTCACCTAAGCTCCCTCCTTGTGACTTCTTCTTGTTCCACAAACTCAAAAGACATTTGAAAGGAAGAAGATTTGAGATGATTCCCGAGATTGAGGCAAATGCGACGAAGGAACTGCAGAACATCACAAAAGAAGCATTCCAGGACTGTTTCCAAAAGCAGAAACACCTTTGGGATAAGTGTGTGCATCGAGGAGGAGAGTACTTTGAAGGGGACCCAGACAAGTAACTTTTAAATAAATTACATTTTGTTTTATAAAATTAATCTATGTATTTTTTGAACAGACCTTATATATAAAAATTAAATATACGGACATCTTCAATTAGTAGTGAAATGCAAAGCACAAAATAAAATCTTAATTTTTCTTGAATTACTTTTCTTTGTAAATTATTAATTCACTACATATGGTAGAAACTTGTGTGTGTACAGACACACATACACATACATATATACATACACATACACATGAACAAATTACCTGAAATGGAGTAGTGAACTTAAATGGTCTATTAATAACATCATTTAACTTTAAACCGTTAGTAATTATATCGGATACACTAATGTTTTCATGTAATAATTTAATATCTGAGACATTCAAAATTCCTCCTCTAATAATTAATCGCCCTTCAATAATAATATCACCTAAAAAAAAAAAAAAACATCAATATAAATACATACATTACAGTGTCTATCATCTAACACTAGTAGAAAAAATCTCATGAAAGATTCTTTTTTTACTGTTCAATCATACAATATGACAGGGTGACAAATGAAATTCTTTACATAAAATATAATGAATGAGTAATATTAAAAAAATAAATCTTTTCTGAAGTAACAACTTTATCAGAAAAATCTCTATTTGCCTTGGCTTCTTAGTAGAGGATTTGTTGCAAAATCAGAGTAGAGGTAAAACGTTGATGGCAAGGTATAAGATTATACGAGTGTAAAGATTATAAGGATCAAAGATCAATTTTAGAGGAAAGAAGGAAATAAAACTGAATGATTTATCATAACATTTATTAATAACTGTAATAAATAGATACACTTAAATAAAATAAATAAAAATTAAAACATCTTTTGCCTAATTTTGATTAAGGTATACAAGTTTGAAGTATAGTGAAGCACTAAACTGGAAATAAATTAATGGTATTTGAGAAATATTACAAGTAAAATTGATGATGGTAATAGAAAAAAAAAATAACAATAAAATAGTGAACATCCTGATTTTGTAGGGAAAGACACCCAACATGTGTCAGTTGTGGTTGCCAGGCCACCCACTCTGTAGCTAGCCCTTATGGGCTTTACCAGAGGTCGTCTTCAAAGCCTTGGCAAAAGTCATATCTCAGGCTTGTTCTTACCTCAGTCAGGATACCACCCATCACATTCCCATCAGCGTACTACTATCCCTAAAAACAAAACACATCTCATGTTAGTCTCAAACAAGACTGAGTAAGCAAAATATGGAAAAAACTGAAATCCACTACCTACCCGAAGGCAAAATAGTGAATTCAATGCACAATGACAACAAAACAAACCAACAATAATTAAAAACTTATCAATTAAAATACAAACAAAAGAAGAACGAGGGAAGGTCCAGGCAACACCCTAAATGCCCTCGGCAATCCTTTACTTTGCCAAATGGTGTATAGAATTCGGCCTGGTTTCGCCAATTGACACAGAGATCCATCGCCGACCCGATAATATCGAGTCGACAAATAGCAACTCATAGTTTAAACAGATACGCAGAACATGATGCACATCGTCCAATTGTCTGCATTGCGGACATATTCCTGAGTCGACCAGGCCGAACCTCTGCAGCCTATTCCGGAAAGTGCCATCCCCAGATTGCGTCAAGTACTTATTCGGGCGTACCCAAGAAGCGCCCTGCAAACTAACAACATCAGAAAACAGATCTTGCGTATAACGCCCGCCCTCTGCCCCATTCCATCTGGCCTGCCACGAAGAATTACCATGTTGTTCAACTTTCCGAACTTTGTCAGAAGTTAACTAACCTAACTTTTAGGCGACATAATGCTGTTGCCACTCTGACGCAATCAAGTTTCTATCGGTTTCACGTCCGCAGTCACCAAGGTCCTGTGAAATTGTAGGTAGCCACCCGCTACCGTTAAAAGTATAAGGCCTTGGAGCCCTCAACAGTATGTCACGATAGCTTTTAAACTTCAGTTCATCCGCCCAAACCGCCGCGCATATAGCATAATTTCCTCGCAGACGTCCTTATACAGCATACTCGTAGTCTTAAAATTAAGACCCCAATCAGGACTGACCACCCGCCGAATACCAAAGAAGGCACTACAGGCCTTCTCCGCAACCCAGTGAAGGTGCTTCTTGAATTTCATTTTCTAATCGAGAAACACCCCAAGATACTTTTGAGCCTAAACGTATTTTATGCGCTGGCCTGCCATCGAAACACGAACCTACCGCCTCACTGTCAAACGGCCTTTGAGGAGTATCATAGTGGTCTTCTTCGGGCTGAAAGTCATCTTATGTTGATGACCCCATAGCTCAAGTATCCTGCAAGCCTTTGTAGTTCGGAACTCAACCTCCATCCGCGAGTGTCCTTCGACCACAGGAGCCCAATATCAACATAAGCCACAATGCGACACCCGCTGGGCAACCTCAGCCGCAGAAGAGAATCGAACTCCACCACACACAACAAAGGACCAACCCACTGCCCTGGGGATACCTCTTGGAAGCGTCTTGCCTACCTCATTGCCCCCTCCCTGAGCAGCACATCCCGATCACTGAAATAACTTTTCATTACTTGCAATTCACTCACAGTGCATTCTCTTTTTAGCAGTTGATAAATTGCCGAGGGCAATTAGTTATTTTTTTTTTTTTGCCGAGGACCGAGGGCCACTACAAATTGTTAAACGCCCCTGAAATTTCTAGGAAAATTCACAGGACATATTCCATCTCACTTGGTTCTCCACCAGTAAGCCACGCGAGGTGAACCTCTCATTTATGCGAAGGTACAGAACCTTCTCAAAGACCTTACCAATGACCGGTAGTAACGTCAAGGGCCTAAATGACGAACTAACAGTAGGATCTTTGTCGCCACCTTTAAACGACAATTTAACACTCCCTTTCTTCCAACAAATAGGAAAGCATCCGCCAAACAACAAATTCCTGAAAATACGCGTGATAATTCTCATGCTTATCCCTACCGAGCGAACAAAAAGCTCCACCGTTATTCCATCGAAGCCCGTAGCATTACCCCTACCTAAACTACAGATCACTTGACGCACCTCGGTCTCAGTAATCTCCAAAGGCAACGTTCCCTCACGAAAATGAGCAACCTCATTCCGTACCCGCAGATGGTATGCGGTCTCCCCAGCCTCGTCGTCGTCAGGCAGTAAACCGTCTATTAATCTGTGCAAGATTTCAGAAGTATCTGAAATCACACAAAGTCTAGGCGAGAGAACAGACAGAAGAATGTCCTTTCTCCGTTGTGTCCCAAAACCCTATATACGACTCCTCGGGATCCTTATTCCCCTGCTCATGCACAAAGGAACGCCAGGATTCTCTCTTTGCCGTACAAATCTTATGAAAGTAATGAGATCTGCGGTCTCGATATTCTGCAACAAGGACCGCCCGCCGCTCAGGATCACCCTCACATTGAGACGCTCTCCTTAAGCGACAGACAGCCTATTTCAAGGCTGACAATTCCCTGGACCACTAAGGAGCAAACCTCTCTCGACCTAAACTGCGGGGAATCGACCATCCAGCGGCCTCGATGAAAGCCGCCGACAAACTCTCTGCCAGCTCCTTCAATTCCAAAGACTCCAGATCCAAATCTCATAAACAAAACAATCAATCGATGATCGCTTGTACAGTCATTCACCACCTTCCAGTTACAGACACTGGCAGGAATAAACTCACCAACGGTAACATCGATGCTCGTTCCACCAAACAACCGATGCCCGTCTACATTAACTGCGTAGGTTGGCAACTCACCAGGTACATTGAATACCTGTAGACCATATTGGGCAAAAAAGCCCTCTATCAATTCACAACCATCATCGGTGAAGCCAGTATGCCACAATAGTGACTTAGCGTTCACATCCGCGCCAATTAGGATTAGATTGGTACCAGAGAATCGTAGGATTTTATCCCAGATCTCAAGATGACGATCAGCAAGCAGGGTCTCCATACTAAAACTATGAACGTACAACATATAGATGCATGTTCCAAACATCGACACGGACAATGACATATGATTATTAGCAGTCGAATGAAGACAATCTACTTCCCTTCTATACACAACAGCAGACATGCTATTAGAACCACAATAGAATCGCTTCCAAGAAGAAAAACCTGGCAGCTCTCTAGACACAATCTACTTCCCTTCTTCACACAACAGCAGACATGCTATTAGAACCACAATAGAATCGCTTCCAAGAAGAAAAACCTGGCAGCTCTCTAGACACAATATATGGATGTTGCAATAAAACAACATTCAACCCTTCTACAAAGAGTGACTTCACCGAGCTCAATCTGAACAACTTAAGCACCCTGTGCATTTAATTGCCCGAATTTAATCATTTAATGCTAAATTATTTAAGTATTTAGTGACAAACCTCTGATAAAAACCACATTCCTTGCTATTCACAGAGTGCTTGAACTCCTTCCGAACACGCTTGCAATTAGCACATGTCGGATCTTCTGACTTCTTTGGACACTCATCACGCTTGCGACCCTCATCACCACAATGAGCATAGACTGCAGGATGATTACAGAACTTAGCCCTGTGACCATACCTGCAGCATATGAAGCACCTTTGGACATCTAAAAACTCCTTGACTTTACACGAACAAAAATCCACAAACAATTTGCCCTCGTCTACCAAGCTGTGGAAAAGAGTCAGACTAATCTCAAAAATTTTTTGGTAGCACTCAGCCTCTCGCCTACCTGATTTGAACAATAATCGACATTTGGACTTGAAGGTATTCTCAGTCATCTGAGTGTTTTACTAACAAAGTATTTTTTTTTGTTGAAAATATTTGTTTTAACAAATTTACGGAATGAAATTGAAAAAGTCAATCTTAAAAATATAACAATTATCCAAATGTATAAAATCATCATCATTGGTATACAAAGAAGCTAATCCTCCAGTTCAGAAAAATCAACTTAAAATAAATCCCTTGACTGAATCTGCAACTGACCAACAATAGAATGTTTGTAAAACAAGATTACCTAATCATCATAAAATGAACAAATGTAAAAGAAATAATTTTTCCTTCTTTTACATAAAATATTAATTTAGAATACATCAAGAGTTAAGCGAATGTAATCCAACAGATATAAAAATCAAAAGTGAAGATAATGAGAAATTCTCCATGAACAGTTTTCAACAAATAATTATAAAAGGATTCTTTCCTCACCCTTTTTTAAACAAAAGAAAATTTGAAAGAGATAAAACAAAAATTATTATTAAGATATTTAAAGAGACTTAGAAAAATTTGTATATCAAAAAAATAAAATTCAATTAACAGGAAATAAAATTAATTGCAACTCTTTGGAATCACTATTTGTTTTTAACCAGATAAAAAACCTTAATGACAAAAAACCCTTCAGTTGTTGAATGTAGGGACAAATAAGATTTGATTTGCTGCAATAAATTATGAGCAGAAATTATTTTATTATATATGATATAAACAGCTTACCAATGAATTCAAGCACAAGATAACAATTGTGGTACTAATACAATACGGACATAGTTACTTTGACTTAAGAACTTTTATAAAATGACGATCAATTGTTAATAAATCATTATTGTATATAATTAATATCAATTGTATATAATTTAAATATGGGAATTTTATACATTTCAATCATAAATTATAATCCCTCCTGAGGATGGTAGAATAGCTGAAAGCACTTGTGGGAAACAATTTATATATTGGTAAGCAGTTTATATTATATATAATAATTATATTTTACCAACAATACCACGTAAAAAAACTTAATGGAAATTATTTTGTTACAACTACTGTGCATTATGTAAAACATTATGTAAGAAATACATTCATTTCATTTCTGCATCATAATTACACGAGATCTATTTAAAAGACATAAATTTCTTATTTCTTAGATTAGAATCTCACTTTAATACAATTATGTTGTCGTTCAGTATATATTATAGATTAGGGTAAAGGATGGTAGCTTAATAAGAATTATTTTATTTGTAAGTGCAAAAACTGATCACAAAAATTTGTCATGCAGAAAGAATGATAACAAATGCATAAACTGCTAAAAAGGAATTTCACTGTATAATAAAATTATTGCATATCAATATTAACTTACCATAAAAATTAGTATAGGGTGCACGATTAGGTTTAGGGTGATAGTCATTGCTACTAGCACGGCGATAAGAATACATTTCATCTTGATCAATCTGTAACGATAATTAAAAGATTAATAAATCATCATAAAAAAATTACTTACTTCTGCAAAAGGGTATAAATGAAGATTATGTATAAATTCAGAATAATTCCTGTGGTCTAAATTAGATAGGACCAACTTTGCGTGAATCGTAGAACTGGATCAGAACTAAGTTCAATAACAAAAATATTAAATTTCATTGAAATGGCTATATATTTTTACTTTCAATGCACGCTAAACAAAATAATTTATTCTATTTAAGTTAAAGTACTATGCAGACATTCAATCAAATAGCTATTTTAATTTATTCAAGAACAACTGAAAATCATTGTACACAGGCATGTTCAGGATGGCTATTTGTTTTACAGACACTGAAATGCTGCAGACTCGGTTTGCTAATTCAAAGGGTGATATTGTAGGAAAGAAGAGAGAAGATGTCCGAAAGAAGCCTAAATCGAAGGCGTTGGCTTTGATAATAATTTTTACTGATGTAAATGTCTGCTGAGGCATTTGCATCAGTGGCATCCTGACTGAGGCCTGGCTGATGACTGTGATTTGTAATCAGTTAGAGGGTCTAAAGACGACCTCCAGTAAAGCCCCTCAGGGCTCAGAACAGAGGGGGTGGTGTGGCAACCGGAATCGCCACGAGAGGCGGGTGTCTTCCCCTACGGGATCGGGATGTACTCTTTTAAGTTACAAGATTTTAACTCAAATTAATTAGATTACTCTTGCCATAATCAGTTCTTAGTAAAATAATTCTAATTTTTCTTGAGATATTGAAACAGAAATTTAATACCATTCTCCTTTTCTGAAAAAACCATACAAATATAGTAGCTTTAATGAATTTTTTTCAAAACCTTATTTTCATTTTTTTATCAATTATGTACTAGAAAACAATGATTAGCAACAGGAAAGTTGATCCTTTTAAAATACTCATCACCTACTTTATATTATATCATAGTTTATGATTTCTTTTAATATTAGGTTAGAAGTGACTACAACATGTTTTATAAAATCTATCTCTTTTTTTTAATCTTTCCATGTTATAACTTTTAAATTTGATTCTAAAAACAAAAAAAAGTTTTTTTAATTAAGATTTTTTTTACATTTTAGTTCAATTCTAAAAACCTGGTATTATATCTATACAGAAAGTTAAGTAAGTCAACAATCTAGTTTTAAATTAATTTTGGTTTAAAATTATATGTAATACTTTAAAACATTTGTTTACATCCAAATTAATTAAAGTTAGTAAAAACAAAAACTGACAACACAGTTGTAGGACTTTCCCATCACGTGGCTTTTTTCTGATGCAAATCTTACACACACACACATACACACACACACACACACACACACACACAGAACTTAATTTAAAATATTTATCACTTTATTAAAAATATAATATTTTTCTTTTTATTTAATTCAATGATTCTAACTAAAGCGTGCATCCATATCGTATTTCATTTGTGCAAGTGTGGCGTACTAGTGACCACTTTAAATACTTTTTTTACACTTTATATATTATTCATTAATTTATTCTACTGCTCACCTGTGACATCACAACATAGGAGACGACTACAGCAGTTATAAGTCAGTACTACACTAGGGCTCCTTGTGGTGAAAGGGGGTGCTTTTGATGCAGTATACCCATTTAGCCACTAGTTTATTTAGAGCATTTTTTGGAGTGGGGGTACGATTTTGC
The DNA here is from genome assembly GCF_047948215.1 of Lycorma delicatula. NCBI lineage: Eukaryota > Metazoa > Arthropoda > Insecta > Hemiptera > Fulgoridae > Lycorma > Lycorma delicatula. The sequence continues at coordinate 23,037,497 of NC_134465.1, read as the reverse complement.
TAAACTTTTTTGCAAATATTATTTTTTTTATTATTAAAAATGTGCCTAAGAAAAATAAGACCTTAATTGGGTAAAATCTTGAGATACTGAGGGTGACCTTGCATTACGCCTCACCCTCTTGACCTTTTAAGTTGAAAATTTAATGGCGTCAATACCACACATATAGAACTAATCTGAGCAATTTTGGTCAGAATTGGTCGAATATTTCTGGAGATATAAGGGGATTTAGAGAAACATACACACATACATAAAAACATCAGGAAAATTTCCAATTGGTTTTTGGGTTTTTTTGGGTTCCTTAGGTGTCAAAACATCAAGATCGGGTGAAAACTGCATATGCCCAAATTGGACCGACTACAATACTTCTCTTCTAAACTACAGCGCAAGACAGGAAAGTGCCCGTATAAAACTTTATTACTGCCACTTCTAGAATTAAACTAATCTAGATATTACTTTTCAAAGAACTTAAAGTGGTATAAATTAACTTTTAATTAATAACAGAGGTTATTTTTATAACAATAACACAAAATTAAAATTTTTAGATGAACTTAGCCTGCCTCATTAATAATCACTTACAATTTCCCGTAGATCATACTACATTATAAATAATTTCACAATAAAAATAACATCCAGGATACTCAAAATAAGTCATACACACTGTTAAAAAAAAATGAACAGTATTTAATTAATGAATTTAATAATAAAAAATAAATCACTAAAACTTACATAATAATTATTATTATTGTTATTTGATGGTTTTAATATAAATGTTTCAGTTCGACTATAATCGCTCATACGTTTTGGACTAATAATCACTGATGTGTTTTGAATAATATTATTAACAAATAATTCATCAACTTCAAGATTTTCATAAGTATAATAACCTATTAATAAAAACAAAAGTTAAAAATTGTTTAAAAAAGCATAAATGACATGTGATGTAATTTTATAACCCAGAGTACAGACTGATCACACATAATGAATGAGCACATCATGATGAATATTTCATATAGCAAATTCTGTTCAACTGACCAATGTAAAAAATAAACCTTTAAATTGTAAGCCCTTATAACTGTAATCTTTAGATTATAAACATTTAAACTGTAAAAAATAAATTTTTACAATCGTAAAAGTATATAGATTCCAATAAACAAATAAGACCCAGAATCAATTTGATTATGACACTTAACAGATACAAAAAACATTCTCGCAAATGAGATCTTTACATTTGATTTAACTTTAATTAACTAAAATATAATTTTTCCTCAGTTTTGAACACATTTTTTATTAATAAATTTTATGAAACTAAGAAATTAAATTATTTTTTTAAGTTTTAACATTTTTCACAGTAGGTTTCATAATAAGATATTAAATTTTATAAAACAAATTGGATCAGTTTCATGAAATGTATACATATAGGATTAAAAATTATGCGGAACTTTAATAATTAAATACTTATATAAGCTCAGATAATTTGCTATGAATGATATAACAAAAAATGGTAAATTGTCATGAATCACACGATCAGATTAATATTTTTGAGTTGTGTATGAAGGATATTTCCAGGTCAGCCAAGCACAAAATAAACCTGTTTTATTATATTTTGTGTCCAAAATATCTATAACTATATCTATAATCTTAACTGTATAATATCTATAATCTTTAACTGCTTTATGAGAGTTTTAAAAAAAAATCCATAATTTGTTTTATTAAATGACTCTCAATCTTAAGATCAAGGTCTTCTACAGACATTTCTTGAATTAGTATCATGAGTTATCAACTGATTGTGAATTTGTTAATCTTCTTCCTAAATTGTGTGACATCTGGTCTAACATCACACCAACTTTTTCTTATCTTTTTCCCTTTTATGATTGCTAATAATCGTACTATTGTCTCAAGTTTCTTCTATAGTCACTGTTTATAGAAGAAAAAAGTTTTCTGTAAGAGGTAAAAGATCATAAAAAGTGTAACTTATCTTCTGAAATCAAACTTATACAATATTTTTCATAAACAAAAACATATTTCTGGTATAATATGAATGAATTAATATCTATGACATTGAAAAGTAAAAAAAAGAAAACACAAAGTAAACAATGAAATCAATGCATTGTATTTTATATTAAATAACATTAAAAATTACTTGATATATTGTAATATAAACGTAACAACAATATGACTATACAGTCTATATAACTGAAATACAAATAAAGGAACACAAATATATGACAACTTCCAAGTAAAACTCACAGCAATAAGAAAGAAATATTGGCAAAATGAGACACATAAATATTTAAAATGAGTAAATTCTCCAGGTTAGATTGAAAAAACAAAATAACCCGCCTGTAACAAAAAACTTTCTCTATTCAAAAAAGCCACCTTAGAACTTTACAATATAACTTGAAAAACTATTCACCCTTTTTAAAAATGGAGAAGAAACTACTAGGGCTTGTAATCAAGACCAATCTTTGTTTCTATTTATCTTAAAATATTTATCTATAATACAGAAGAAATTATTGAGCATAACCTATAATTGGTTAAAACTGAGTACTTCAATTGAAAAATGATTAATACAAAACTAAACAATTTTAATATCTGTAATAATGTCATTTACTAATAATAAATATTTACTTGTAAATATTACACATACCTGTAATGATTTGCTTATCACTCTTTACTTTCAGCGTGTTATTAACTACATCAAGTAAATTAATACCAGATATCAGACCATCAGTTAATGTTAGATTTTCAACCTCTAATTTTGGAATAACTTTCAACAAATTATCCCGTTTATTAACTGCTTTATTTGAATTTAAAGGAACATGATTAATTGTTTTTTCAATTGTTAAATTACCAATATTCAATGATTCAGCAATCAATCTTTTACCTAAAAAAAAATTATAATAATAAAGAAAGGAAATATGAATTATTTAACAATAGTTTCAGATCGTACAAAGACCTAGAAAAAGAAAAATTAAAGAGAAAAATATAAATAAAATGCTGATGATCTCCGTAGTGGAGTAGAAACATCTCAGTCTTTCATCTGGGGGTCCCAGGTTCAAATCCTGGTCAGGGATGACATTTTACATATGCTACAAAATTCTATTTCCATATTCCCATGTACAAGCTTCTCTGTAAGCTTCTGTGATAAATAAATTCATCAACAAAAAAAAAACTGCAGAAAATATCTATTTTAAAACTTGTTAAAAAAAAAAAAAAAAATACATCAATCTTGGCATGTGAAATAAACAAATCTGTCTAATCCTCTTCAATAAATTGATGAATTGATCATGCACAGTTAACAGTCCTCTACTAATTAAATAAAGTTCATCGGATAAAAATTAAAGTAAGGAAAATGTTTTAACAAAATTCATACAAAGAACCTTTTTTTTTTAAATTTCTTAATATTAAATGCAAAATTCTTAATCACAGAATGAATTTTAATAGAAATTTTCAGGGTAGAACTAAAGCAAATTAAAATCTATATATATTTTTTTAATAAATAATTCTTTATTTGCTATATTTTTATTTATATTATTATGAATTTACACATAAGTAAGAATTCTCACAAAGTTTAAGGTTGTTCATTAACAAGAACCACTGTTATTTTACAGAAACTCTTTTGATCTTATTTCAAATAAAAAAGTGAAATAAAAGAGAAGTTTTACTTTAAAAAGTACACAGCAAAAATATTTCTAATGGTAACTTACAAGAAACTAATGATAGTTATTAATAGTTAGACTGTTGATAGAAACTGAAGATGTTATTTTTTTTTTAAATATTCCTCTTCACACATAAATATGACTAGAACAAGCTATTAAGAAAGTAAATGTAAAAAGAAAAAATAACTGAAGAGAATTATCATAAGAAAACTTTAAAAAAAAGCAGTTCAAATTCAATATCATACATAATGAATAATTTTGAGTTCAATGAAACAGAATTTTCAGATTTAATAAAGATGATAACATCCTTTTTAAATATATAATATGAAAAAAATATACAATTGAGGTGTGAAATATTTTAAGGATTCTTATACTGATGATAACTGGGTAATAACTAACTAAGAATTTCGTTTTCATATTAGGAATCATTATTACAAATCTACCCATAGAAACTTCAAATGATATGATATAAATTATATATATATATACACAGTAGATTCCAGAAAATTGGACCTCTTCAGGACCAGGGTTAAATGGACATTTTAAACAGCAGGCCCTATTAAGCGATATTAAAGAAAAGGTATACAAAATTATGCACAAATACGGTGTACAGGTGTATTCTAATTATTAAACTCAAATTTGCAATTTACTATTCTGAATTTTATTTCTAATACTAAGAATACACGAACAATAATACAAATTACAACATAATAAAAATTTAAGTCCTCTACCGTATAATACGTATCTAATAAAATACAATACATTATTTACTATCCTTTTACATTATACAGCTACATATAAAACAGGCCTATTACATTTAAAAAGAACTACTGTTCTGGGACAATGCATTACTGAATAGTTTTTGTAATGTTACATAATTAAAAAAAAACATATTAAATAAAGCAAAACGATCGATAAACAAAATAAAGGTACAAAATACAGTAATGAGTGCTATTTATGATCAGTAAAATAAAAAAATCCCTTTCGGCATGCCGGAAGGCAGAGGTAGATTTCACTGGTGCTAAGTAAGGGATAAAAAGATTTCCATCTTAAAGTTAAGAAAAACTTCAAATTTAATCAATACGACAAGTCCCATCTTCATACAATTCCAGCAACATTTTGATCATCCCTTACCATAAGAGTTGGTCATATCAAAACTTGTTTCAGACAAAAGTTTTAGGTAATGTTTAGAGAGGAATAAACGACCACTTTAAACCGATTCGATACTGTGCCTATTAAGGGAGGTATGATTTCTTTTGTCATCGAAACCCCATTTTTTCAACCCCCTGGGCCAATGGTTGGTGACATAAAAAAAATTTACTTGGATAAGTTTTAAGCTCTTATCCAAAGAATAGTACGAACTTTAAACGAATTCGATATTTTTCTTAATAAAAACCTTATAGCGATATTTTGTTTTTACAAACCCCCCCCTCTTTCAATCCCCATGTTACGATTTTAGCCATTAACAAACTCGACTGGGATTTTGGGATGAGTTATTTTTAAGGAACAATCTGAAAGTGATTGGCACAAAATTACAGCAGTTATCGTGTCCATAAATAAGTGAACTGGCATATATATATATATATATATATATATAGATACATATATAAATGTATGTATAAACTTTTGGACTGACGGTGGTTCTGGGGCCTGAGGGATGTGAAACACGAAGATATGTACGAAGTCGAATCATGGTACCCATTTACAATAGGTAGCTTTCTTATGAAACCTACCTAAAATACTTTAATATCTCTTACTTTTTAAACTTTATGAAAAATCTTTTTATTTCGCTTTTCGTCTTCCTTTTAATACTTGGTGTTCTACAAATTTTGCACAGAGTTGTAGAGTTTGCAATTAAGAAGAAATACGGTTTCATAGTTCTTCTAGCGGGCTTCCTTCATTCCCTTCTTGTATAAAATTCTGCTGAAGTCCGTCAATGAATTTTGTATAAATAGGCGTTTGACAACGGATTCTACTTTATTTTGGCGCAGGACCACTGACACTTACTCTTTGACTAGTAATGATAGAAAACCATTCATTTAAAGCTTTCTCAATGAGTGAGTCCTTTCCTTCACGTTTCCTAAACCATTCATTGCAAAGCGTTTCTTCTTCTTGCTGTAAAATCCGAGATATTGTAGTTTTTGATGCTCCTAGCAGTTCTGCAAGTTTATGCTGGCCAGTGTTAACTTTTTATTTTGTATAGCAAAGCAATTCTTGCTGTCAATGACATGTATTTACGCGGCATGGTGATGAATTGGATAAATTATGAACACCTGACTTTAACTAAACTAAACTCTCCAAAGTAAAAAGATAAGAAAAGCGATTAAAAATAATTATTGAAAAATGATAAAAACAGTACCACACACAACGAACAACAGACTCGCAATTAAGAAAATAAAAACATTTGCTGTGTCATAACTGCATGGTGTCATCTGTGACGCCATGCACTACGTACTGTGCAGACCAGTGATAGAAGGAAGTTGCCTCCCTCAATACAACATTCAACAACAATCAAGCGATTTAAATCACTAATAAAATTGTGATATTTTAGAAATATAAGAAAGAAACGAACGAGGTATAGGCCTTATAAGCGGCATTTTGGACCATTAAACCAGAGTAATTTTACATGAATTATACCAGTATGTTTCTGTTTTAACAAAAATGCCCCATTTAAACGGCTGCCCCGAATAACCGGTGGTCCTATTAATCAGAATCCACTGTATATATATGTGCATGTGCGTGCAGTAAGAATAATAACAATTATTATTATTAGTCATAATACTAGAATCTGGAAAAGGTAGAGTGACAAATATTATTACAAGTATAAGACAACATCAAAAAATCACAACAAATCTATGCAATATAACCCTCCAGAGATTTTTTCTGTCCTCCCAGTTTTTTCCTAAACCAAATCAAATTTTTTAATGTGTGTATTTAAAATGACAGATAAATGGGAAATTTTCTTTGGACTATAACCAATTTTCTGGTCAACTCTTCCACAAATGGAGTCAGTTACTCAAAATTCTAGTGAGTCAACCAAAGGAGGGGGTATACCACGCCCTGTTACTTCTCCTGAACAACAGATGCTATCATTTTTTTACGTAATCTAATAAAATTTATATTTTAATATCCTGTGTTATTTTCTCTCTCATGAGACAATAAACTGCTTCACTACACTTGCTTGATCATTGAGGAAGAAAAGCAGAGATAGCCAGTCGTCATTCTTAATATTTTAATAGAAACTATGCATATTCTGCCCTTCTTCTTATATGAATAAAATAATACCAACCATGATAGATATACTCAGAAAACAAGCGGCTTACTGTTCCAGCTACTGTCTGAAAAGAATGAGGTTGAGAGAAGAACCCTACTGATTGTCTTTTAGTTTGTGCTAGAGATTATTCCTAGCATCTATTGTTAGATTGTTTTAGTTACAATCTGTTTATTGGTTTTTTGTGAAAAGAATGGTACGGTATCAATTACAATTTAAAGTGAAATTGAAGTGGTTTAAGGTGATGATTGCATCAAGGTGCAACAATGTAACATTGTTTTTTATATTTTATTACATATCAATAAATGTGACAGACAAAGAAAGGAGTTTGCATCTTTCTACACCACTAGAACTTCCAGGAATCAAAGCACTTTTGCATAGTAATTACCACATCACAATAAAACATTGAATGTAAAATTTAACTCAGGAGACACTGTTAATGACCGTTTAGAATATACAGCAAAACATATGACTATAGTAGAGTCCGTTCACACAACTGACGAAACAGGACTCTTTTGGAAAATGTTAATTGGCAAATTCTTCAACACCTGAATTACAGCCCGTATCAGACTCCAAATTTCCAAATTTCCAGTAATGAAAAATTAATTCCACAGTGATCCAACCAGATAATTTCAAGTGTAATGTGAAAAATGGGTGTATCAACAATTTTCCATTTTTTTAATGAAACAATTTTAATTTATTGGAATTTAGAACCTGAACAAACGCATCAACCAAGAGCAACAATATTGAAAAGTTGTGAAATTATGTTATCTTTTAAAAATATCTCGTAAATATTTTTGTAAAAAAAAATTATTAAAATAGTACTGAAGTCGAGAACCTTATTTTCTCGCTTTCTCTAATAAAATAATCTTTCCAGATGTTCATATTCAAATATAACAAAAAAAACACACCTGAAAAACTTTGATCGCCAGTAGTAAGCAATACAGAATCATTTGATATAGAAACTTCATCAACAGTTCCACTGACAGTTATTCCATCTTCATTATCAATAATAATACTACCTCTTACCATTAATGTTTGATTTAAGTTATTATCATATTTTGTTACGAGATCATTTAATTTATGATTATTGATATAAGTGGTGTTGATAACACTTTGAATAGCAACATTCTCAAATTCTAATGGCACATTGTTTTTTGAATTTAATGTAAAATCTTCTTTTACATCAACTGTATTTTTTAATAATAATGTTAAATTTTCACCATTTAATGATTCAATAAACAATTCATCAAACTGACATGAATTTGGATAACAATCAATTTCTATAGCAGAAAAATTTTCACTTTCTGTAAACAAAGAAATAAAAATAATACAATCATTAATACATTTTTTCTAATCCTATTCAACACTCCGGATGCTATTGCAATCAAAATTTTTGTTAATATTTCCATCCACTTTACCAATAAAAACTTGATTGATGTAGCAATCCAGAGATATAACAATTATACTGATAGATGGACCTTTACACAAAAATTTGGCAACGGATAAAATATTCTATTTTAAAATTTATTTAATATAATTATCACATGAAGTAAATTGGGAAAATTTAGAAAGTAAATTCTGTGAAAGTTCAGCTAAGTTGTATTTAAAAATACATTCTTTTAAATGTATTGATAACATTAAAAGTAAAAGAATATAACAAATTACTTGAAAAATGTATTATTTTGTCCCATGGCTTTCTAAACAACTATACTTAACACATATTATACCCTTATAATAATCGATACATAAATATTTGGATTGTATTAGAAAATTGATTTTTCTTTTGATTAATTTGCATTTGCTCTAGCTTAAAATTCACCAATGTACTGGTAAATGGAACACATATTTACAATATTTTAAAAGATTAAAATAATTCAGTCAGTATTGAATAATACTTTAACAATGGGTAAAGCAGTGTATTTTTTTAATAATTGTATGTACACATCCAAAATGTAGCTGACTTTATTTCGCTTTCCTGAAACTGTAGGAAAAACAGTAGTGCTTCTTAAAGCCCTCCTTGTAGACTTTGTTAAAAGAATAAAACACTTATAAATTGCTAGTTCCTCTACAACTGAAACATCCTGGAAATTTTGATGATTATATGATAATAATTAGAGACCAGATTATATGCATTTGCATATTAAGCCCATTCTCACCAGTTATTGCATGTTTTCCTTAAAATCTAGTGATGATGCATATTTTCGCTATATTTACAATATTTTTCAGTAGGGTACCCTGATAATAATTGAAATCTTACTTTGTAGCTGGCCAAACCTATTAGCTGCATGGCTCTTAGAGTGCACTTAGCAGTCGCTGAACAGTACCTCTGATTGTTTGTGTTTACAAAAGTAACAAAATGTAATAATTGTTAATTATCAAATTTATCGATATGTTATTCAACTAATTACTACTTGTATGCTGATTTTTAAATAAAAAAACTAAAAATTACTATTTTTTTATTATTTAAAGTTGCATATTTTGACACTTTTCATGCACATTAACATGCATATTTCAAGCTTTTTATGTTGCATATAATCTGATCTCTAATTATAATGTAAGGAAAAATGAAATGTGGTGACATATTTTTTAGTTTTAGAGCGAGTTGTGTTGGAAAATCATAAGACAGTTATAGGGAAGTTGTAAACGAATTAATGCCCACCTAAAATTGTCAAAGCTCTCAAGAAGCTGTACTCAAACAAAAAAAAAAATATATATATATATATGGTTTATTCACCACAATAACACTCCAGTTCACTGCTCCAAACTTTGCTCTGAGTAACTGGCCAGCACTAAAATAAAACTGTTAGGCACTCCCCTGTAATCCTAACCTTGATCCATGTGACTTCATGCTGTTCCTCCCGTTGAACAGACTGGAAGGGAGGCATTTTGTAAGCAATGATAACCTCCTAAGAGCTTGGAAGAATCAGTTTGCCCAGATCACCGACAAAATATAGCAAGATTGCTTTGATGTCTTGTTTTAAAAGACGGAGAAGTGTATAATGTATGGTGGAAATTATTTTGAAAAATTGTAAAAAATAAAATCGTATTGAAAAACTTTTCTAGTGCTTTTTATATATTACATCAAGAAAGAAAGATAAATTAATTTTTCATTATAAAAATATGTAAGGAGCGAATGCTTGATATTTGCCAAGAACTTAGCTTAGCTAAGAATTATTTCATATAAAAGATTATGAATTTAACATTTAGTTTGTATAGTTTTCTATTTGATAAATCATGTACTTATAGCTAAGTTTTATATACTAATAATTCACTTATAGCTCAGTTTTCAGATAAACCTTGCTCCTAATTATATAACTTAGGCTAGCAATACACCTTTTCTATTTCTGTTCAGCCTCCGGAGCCACCGTAAGGTATTACTTCAAAGGATGAATGGGGATAGGTATGAATGTAAATGATGTGTAGTCTTGTACAGTCTCAGTCGACCATTGTCCAGAAATGTATGATTAATTGAACTCCAACCACCAAAGAACACCGGTATCACGATCTAGTATTCAAATCCATATAAAAGTAACTGTCTTCTGCCTTCACTAGGATTTGAACCTTGTAACTCTCAACTTCGAAATCAGCCAATTAGTGATTATGAGTTTAACCACTAGACCGACTTAGTAGGTTAACATTACACCTTTAAAACACACAAAATCAAGTATTCTGAGTAGGTTATAAAGCTTATAAAAATAGTATTACATAATATACTTACTTTGAATAGAATATACAGGTGCCTTATCAAAGCTATTCATTAAATCTTTTAATTCATTTTCTGCATTATTAATAAATTGGGTCAATGTTTTATCGTTTTCATCGATAACTGACTTATTAACTCTGTCATCATCATTCTGAAAACAGATTAGTAAAATTAAAAATAAGTAAAGTAGGTAACATAAAATAAATGTAAAAAGATTAATAGATTTAAGAACTTAAACTAAAAAACAAAATTAAGCATCTTCTTTCCTGAAATAAAGAGAATTTGATTAACTTATTATTTCTGTGTAGAATATTTTTCATGATTATCCACATATCTTTAATGAGTCAATTTATTTTTCAATTTCAACATTTTTAACAAATTACTAAAATGGGTTTAGATTAGAAAGAATGTTATCAGGAAGTTACCAGATTTATTTGCAACAACTTTTATTTATGAAAAAGCAATGTGGAATAATGAAGATCGAACTCCCAAACCTACTCAATCAGTCTGCCACGAATCATTATGTTATGTACATACATTCAGACAATACAAACAATTCTACAACCATTGTTAACTTTCTCAATGGCTCATAAATTCAATATGCTTGCATCAAATTTTACACAAACCTTAAGAAATGATTGGCTACTTATACTTTTGAAATGATTCTTCAGACTTTAAAAAAAGATTTTAGATTGTATATAAGTTTTTAAACAACATAATCTTGTGAACAATATAGGTTTACAGCATAGTCTATTTGTGTTAACATCAGAGTCTAAAGTATTACATTAGTAAGCTAAATATAACTACAAAAGTCCTAACAAATATAACTCAGGGCAGTCAAACAAAAACGGAAAATAAAGAAAAATTTTAGAAAAACATCAATGAGGATCGTTACTGAACAGTCTGTGAACTATGAATTGAATCGTGACAAAACCTGCCAAAAAATTTAATAAAAATCTTGAAAATGCACTGCATACTGCAAAATTTGTCTATTAGTTTTTTAATCACTTTTTAATTTATTTTTTAAATGGTTCTTGTCTTTGTGAGTGTGTGTGCATGTGTATTAAAAAAAGAATACTTATATGTATACTTTGCCCACCAGGCTGTCTAGTGCTTAACTTATCATCACAAATCAGTTATTCAACAGTTGATTTTCAAAGTCGATGGTCCTGTGGTTGAAATCCTTGTAAAAGTCGGTTACTTTTATACTGATCTGAAAACCAAACTTTGGTGGTTGGGGTTCAGTTAACTACGTCTCAGGAACAGTCAGCCTGAGTTGAATCTGTACAAGACTACACCTCATTTACATGTCATACATATGATCCTCATCTAATTAGTCCATGGGGAAAGGGGTTGCTTATTGTTCACTAGTTGAACAAATTGCAACATACACACTAAGAAAATAAAAAAATTGCATATATATATGTATGTATGTTTGTATACAATAATATATGGGACTGTAAAATATTTAAATGGCAAACCAAGTCAAATTTATTAAATACAATAATTTCAAAACATATGACATAATGTCTGCACTTGCTTTTTAGCAATCTATAGTAACTAGTGTTCATGTTCTAACCCTGTTATTTATTGTTTTATTTTTTATTATTTTTTTTTTTGTATCAGACTATTAAAAATTTTGTCAACTACTGTATTGAAATGTGTCTGTCTATTCATTCGGTACACTTAATGTGCATTGATTTGTATCAATGAAGTGGATGGTAAATGTAGATGCTGTGTTTGTTATGAGGATTTTTTTAAATGTTTATTGTATCTGTGTTTCAAGTTGTCCCATTTGACCAATTAGAACATTATGATACTGGATCAATTTTGTTTAAAACAATATTTATTAATTTGGTTCAACTAATTAAACTTTTTAAACTTTATTTCAAAGAAATAAAGTTTAAAAAACTTTCCATTTTTTTTTTTTTTACTTGTAGTTGATACTAAAAGAATATATTATTTACTAACACCAATATGACTGTAAATATTTAAAATATTTATCATACATCAAAAAGTTTTCTTCTTTTTTCCTTTTTAAATAGAATCTAATTCAAACCATTAAATTGCTGAAACTAACTCTTTCATTGATACTTACTCAACTTCAATTTGTGTTTAGTCAAAACGTATATATATATATACATATATATATATATATACTTTGTACTTAGTTAAATATTTGTACATGTACTATATACAAAGTACATATATTAATAAACTAGCAGGCCCGGCAATCCTTTACTATTGCTAGACTGGAATTTTATATATATATATATATATATATATATATATATAGATTAAATGAACACAATTGAAAGTTTAATAAAACATTAAAAAATTAACATTACAGAACTTAACAAAATTTAACCTTTCCCTTCTTCCCCCTTCTCTTTTCCTTTTCTCCCTTTTCCTTTCCCCATTTTCCTTTTGCCTATTTTCATTTTTACCATATTCACTTTCCCTTTCCCCCTTTCTCTTCCCCCTTTCCCTTTTTCTTTTTTCTCCTTTCCCTTTCCATTTCCTTTTCCCATTTTTACTTTTTTCTTTTTTCTATTTTCCCCTTCTTCCCTTTTACCTTTTTTGATTTATTCCTATTTCCCTTTTTTGATTTTTTCCTTTCTCCCTTTTTCCCCACGCATAAATTATTCCAGTAGTTTTTAGTCTATAGCGGACACACATATCGGAAACATTGAAATGGAATCGTAAAATATTTAGCATAGCATGTGTTGCTTTATGTCCAACAGACGGCGCTGTTTTTCAGAAAAGGCATGTTTTTACCTGTCACAGGTGTGACATCTTAGATATATAAATAGTAGGTATATAAAAATATCCACATATTCAAATGCAACATTGTGTCAAAATTTCAAAGAAATCAGTGACAAACTTTCAGAGACTTAAGATTTTGAACAAATGAACATTTACATTTTTATTTATATATATACATATAACTAATATAAACCTGTTACAATACATCATTAAAGAAATTAAGAATCTAATGAAATGATAAAAATTAAAATTGATCTCCAAAAAGAAGAAACTTTTAAAATACTTAAAAAAAAATTAATTTTTTTTCTTTTAAAAAAAAAATGATAAAAAGATAAATACACTCACATTAACTATAATCGTAATATTACCAATTCTTGAATCACCAGTTAATACAAAATCAGAATTGATTTCAATGACTTTATCATCAATATGTGGAACATCATGTACAGAATTTAGTATATGTGACAGCACAATATTACCATCTTTTACTTCTTCTAATGTTTTCTTACACCATGATTCCATCTCTGATTTAAAACGTGGAACTTGATTATCTCTTTCAATAATTATTTTGAATACATTTTTCTCTGTACCATCATTCCCTTTATTAGCAATAGCTAAAAAAAAATGTTAAACTCAAATAAGTATAATAAAAAAAAAAAATATTATATCAAAACAAACTAGCATAGAATTGAAGGAAATATAAATGGCATCCCCATGATGAATGATAGCCATCTCAGTCTTCCCAGAATGTCCTTAGTTCTAATCCTGGTCACAATTTTAATTTAATAAAGATGTCATTACATATTCCCACACAGTGCTACTTAATTGGTGGTTTAATTTTCTCTGTATAGAAGAACAACTGCTAACCTTTACAGGAACCAAACTGCAACAGTAATAATCAAAGAACATAAGAAAGAAGCCGTAATAAAAAAGGGTGTCCGACAAGGATGTTTCCTATCCCTGTTACTATTTAATATTTACACAGAACTAGCTGTTTTAATGATGATAAAGAACAATTTAGATCCGGAGTAACAGTGCAAAAGCAAAAGATAAAGTTGCTACAATTTGCTGATGATACAGTAATTCTAGACAAGAGGAAAAAATATGTAGAAGAAACAGTGAATGGTATGGATGAAGTCCTACGCAAGAACTACCTCTTGAAAATAAACAACAAACTGAAAATAATGAAATGTAGTAGAAATAATGTAGATGGACCACTGAATATAAAAATAGTAAGAGAAAAGATTATGGAGGTAGAAGAATTTTGTTATTTGGGAAGTACAATTACTAAAGATGGATGAAGCAGGAGCAATATAAAATGCCAAATAGCACAGGCAAAACGAGCTTTCAGCCAGAAATATAATTTGCTTACATCAAAAATTAATTTAAACATCAGGAAAACATTTTTAAAAGTATATGTTTAGAGTGTAACTTTATATGGAAGTGAAACTTTGATGATCAGAGTACCTGAGAAGAAAAGATTAGAAGCTTTTGAAATGTAGTGCTATAAGAGAATGTTAAAAATCATTTGGGTGGATAAAGTGACAAATGAAGAGGTGTTGCAGCTAATTGATGAAGAAAGAAGCCTTTCTTTCTGGAAAGAAGCCTTACTTTCTGGAAAAGTATAGTTAAAAGAAGAAACAGACTTATAGGACACATTTTAAGGCACCCTGGAATAGTCGCTTTGATATTGCAGGGTCAGGTATTTGGAAAAAATTGTATAGGCAGGCAACGTTTGGAATATGTAAAATAAATTGTTAGGGATGTAGGATGTAGGGGATATACCAAAATGAAACAACTAGCACTAGATAGGGAATCTTGGAGAGCTGCATTAAACCAGTTAAATAACTGAAGACAAAAAAAAATTTTTCTATAACAAAAGTTTACTTACATTATAACGTAGTACGCTCACTAGATAACATATTTCTAATGATTTTTTTTTTTTTTAATGTACCACTTAATATGAGATTAGTATGAGGGATTAAAAATGGATTATTTTAGCAACTGAAAAATGTCAATCCTGAAACTACCTAAATGAAGGATAGAGACCCTAATACTCTGCCGTGGAGATCAATAATAATTTGATTTTTTTTTTAATAAAACAAATTAGAATTGGAAATGGAAATTATTACTAAATTAAAATATTACTGCTGGAATGGATGAAAAAATGGTACTATAACATTCCTTTAAAATCTTACCAA
Organism: Lycorma delicatula; assembly: GCF_047948215.1. Taxonomy (NCBI): domain Eukaryota; kingdom Metazoa; phylum Arthropoda; class Insecta; order Hemiptera; family Fulgoridae; genus Lycorma; species Lycorma delicatula. The sequence continues at coordinate 23,021,894 of NC_134465.1, read as the reverse complement.
AAATTATTTGAGACACCAACTAATTTATCCCAAAAGGTTTGAAAAAGTGAAAAAGCAATATATATATGTTTATGAAAAATTTCAGTACAATCAGTTGAACAGTTTTTGCATGAAAGAGTAATAGACTCACAGAATCCATGAGATTCTTATATATAAGAGATAAACAACCAAATACAGCAGGAATGTTCTACCAGTTATATATAATTTATATATATATGAAAAGGATTTCAAATTGTATGGCAATCGCTTGGGAGAAGATTTTATAACCAAAAATTAAAAAAAAAAACATTTAAACATAGGTCAGAAAACGGTTCGTTAGCGGTTTTTTGGCTTACAAAAGCAACCTTGCTTCTGCTCCTTCTGTGAAATTACACCATACTAAAATTCTTGGACTACAAATCAAGTAATAAACTTGGTGTATCCTTATTTTTTTTTAAAACACGAAAAGTTTTGTTGGAAATTACACTTTTTTAGGTTTTGAATAAAATAACTTTGTTAATTTGCCAATAAACAAAAAAAAATGTCTACTTATCTCTGTAGATAATTTAATTCTGAGAAAATAAATATAAATAATGTTATTAAAATTAAACACAAATTTGAAAAGTTCAACTTTAATTACAAACAAAATACACAAACGGGATTAGAAAATTTTAAATACAATTTACACACAAATGCTAAATATTATAAAAATAAATTTCAAAGACATCCTTCTAAAACATATTAAAAATTTTTATTTTTACATAGGTTGGTAATAACAGCTGATCAACATTAAGTTTTGTGTCCAGCATCTGAATATTCATTTAAGCAGTGTTTGTTCTTTTATTGTTCGGCAGTCATTCACAATGGATGATACCACAAATTTGTTTTCATTTAGTGAGTTGACGGACATGTAGTTAATTTATGGTAAAATAACTAAAAATGAATTGGCTGCTGTGCATGAATACCAGAAAAATTATCCACGTAAAAGAGTACTGTATCGTAAAGCATTTGAGGCTTTGGAGATCAAGATGATTTGGATTTGGATTTTGAGGCAAGATCGAGAAACAAGTATGCTTAAACCACAACAATTCAGTGCTGGTAGTGAACGTTTTGTGAGAAATGAAAGCACTGAAGATGCAATATTAAAAGCAGTACAAGTATTTCCCACCTCAAGCACCAGAAGGTTGTCACACCACTTTCATGTTTCACAATCAAGTGCGTGATGAACGTTACGGGAGCACAATCATACCCATTCCATAAGTGTAAAAGTGTTATTACCATCTTATTATGAAAAACAGATGAAATTCTATCGATCATTGAGTAGAAAATATGAACATCATCCTGATTTCCTAAATAATATTCTAATTACTGATGAATCCTGTTTTACAAGAAATGGCATTGTAAATTATTAAAACACTCACACTTGAGAAGAAGAAAATCCCCATGAGACTGCTACAATTCATTTACAACATGCTTTTTCATTTCATGTGTGGTCTTCTTGGTGATAATCTTATAGCCATTTTTTCTTACTACTAAGGCTCAATGGAGAGCAGTACTTGCATTTTTTGTAAACAAATCTGATGGAACTCTTGAAAGATATTTCACTTGCAGATAGAGTGCAGATGTGTGTTTTCAATGATGACGAACCTGCTCGGTACTGTTGTGATGTGATGAATCATTTACATAACACATTTAGTAAGCGATGGATGGTCAAAACAATCACTGAAATGGTCACCTCCATCTCACCCAGAAAGAACATAGGACTACTGCCATTATAAAACGTTTCACTGTTTCAATATTGTGGCTGTTTTAATGGCTTGGGGTAACAACTTTATGTTCCTTGGCGATAACAACTTTACTAAAGCCAAACCATTAGTCAAACTTAATTCAGAAAACATGAGCGATATTTGAAATTAGATTTTCTACAAAAAATTCTCTGTCTTTTTCCACATTTCTTTCAAGCTTCCCAGTATCGAGAAAAATAGCTTTAAAGAAGCGACAATGTATGGCATGCATTCCTTTAGACTTTTATTACTTATCAGTATTATTCTCACAGTCATGAGGATAATGAACAGAAAGATCCTCCAATGGGGGTCTAGCTAGACAGAAAGGAGACGCTGGACCAGCTAGTTAATTATAAAATCACAACTGTTTTTATAAAAACAATTTTTTTACATTCCTCTAAAGTTACCAACTATTTTACAACAAAATTATGGTATTTGTATACTTTTAGTAATTTCATTTTTAAAGTTCATATAAGTTCAATGTTTCAAGAATACTGGTGAAGGAAATAAAACTAAATATTCAAGTATTACCACAAGTATTAATCTGAAGTCAATCATTAACATAAAATAAATATATATTTTTTTTAAATATATTTTTTTAAACTTATCTTTGTTACATATTTACATATCTCTGTTTTATCTTTTTAATCTAAGATTAATACAAATTTTTGTCCAAAAAAATGTAAATCAATTACTGTGTATTTTTATTAAATACTAACAAATTAAACTTGTAAAAATTAATTACAATTCAATAAACATTATTATTAGCCATACCCTACAAATGGCAAAAGCTTCTCCCATACATATAAACACACACACACACACACAATCCATTTTTTTTAATCTGCAATGAAAAATAGGTAAAATACTCTTACAGAAACAAAATTAAAACTCCAATTTCTATGGTGACTTTTTAAGTTTTATAAACAAATCAGACCCTACTAGTGAAGTTCCACAATTAATTATATTGCTTAATTAAGAGATAAAAATAATAGCACAATTCTTATAAATCTTGAAATCATTTTAAATAATATCAGTTGAGCTGCCGTAATCTCTCATTTAATTTTATATTAATATTGAAAGCATCTGTTAATTGTATACTCTGTTTTTAATTACTGAATAAAATCTGATTTTAATAATGTTTGAGTTGTTTACAACAGTAACTACTCGACAATCTTAAAATGAAATGTTAAAACGTCCTTTAGGACATTTCTCAATTTTATTAGTACATGAATTTTGGTTCTCTGTTATCTCAGAAGCAGTAACAGATCATCATAATTTTTCTAATTAATCTGTTTACAAAAATCATGTATAACACATGATAATCTTGCTGTATAAAGAATTAAAGCTGAATCGATTCAAAATAGCAAATAAAAATTAACTCTTTCTGTAAAGTAGTACTGTATATTTGTAGTTGTAAGCAACTGCATGTATTTTTATCATTTAATTGCATTCAACTCGGTAATATGAAACATTTTAACACTATATTCAAATTTTTTTTGAAAAAATCTATATGCAGTCTGTCTTTAATTCAACCATTTCACTGCATTATAAACACAAAAGTGTATCTGCAAAGATGCTGCTCTTCCTTTTAACTTTTACATTTTTTTTAACTTTATACTTTCTTACCGACAGATGGTACAGTAAATTCTCAATTTTTCAACAACAGAAAATAATCTATAGTATATCACAAAAAATAGGATGTATCTGTTAATAAATATCATTTAATCAGATTAACTTGGGTTTTATCTGTCAGTGTCATCAAAAGATCAAAATGTATTACAGATTCACTCTAATTTTACTTTAACAATAAAAAAGAAGAATTTAAGAAATAATAATAAATAATTAACTTACTTAAAAGAGATTTATTATTAAATATAAACTCTCGTATTGTTGTAATAGCACTATCAAATAATCTACCAAAATATCTAACAGGACTTTCAACAAATCTCCATCCATTATACTGATATGCTTTTACTCCATAAAATCGGCTGACTACAAACAACAAACTTTTATTTGTACCTCTCTGTAAAAGGAAGAATAAGTTAATGATTACTATACAATATACTTACTTAGAAAAAATAGATAAAGGAGTCATTTTCTGAAGTATTCGATCCTTTGGAATCAGGAAGAAACAGTTTATGGTGTCAGACTAAAAATTAAAACATCCTATCACATCCGGCTGCTCTATAGGATGATCATCCCCTTATCCCTCTTACCATGACATCATACTCTAGGGTATGTGCTTCTTTATTGTGCAAAGTGAAACAGAAGTTCTGACCTACTGGATTGGCCAAGGATAATCCAGTAGGTCAAATTTCTGGATATTGCTCCAGAAATTTATTCTCTCTCAGAGAAATTATTTCCTTCTAAGAAAAAAGGAATGATCCTGTAAGAGTTATCTAGGAGTGTTCATCTATTCAATTATCAGTGGAAAAACACATAAATGCAAAATGATTATACATTATTACAAAGATGTTTGCTTTGATTCATCGTTCCTGCATGCAAAAAAAATATGCACTTCACATTTCTTCCATTTATAATCAAAACATAAAACTAAAAAATAACTTAGTTAGCCCCTGTCAGTTATGAGATTAATTATTCACAGGTCACTGCAAAATGGAAAAATTAAAAAATGATACTAAAATAGTATTCTTTCTAAAATCCAAACATTCATATTACATTAATAAATTAAATTAACAATTAAAATTAGCCTTGAAAAATCTTGAAATAAGTACCTTCAAAAAAAAAAGTTTACTTTCTTAAAACAAACATGTTTCATAAATATACATGACATACCATTACTGGGAGCCACTGTATTGGTGCAGACACTTTAATACTCTGAAAAGGCATGAAGTATTTGTCATCCGAAAATTTATAAATTATAGAATGAGTCTCGTAATTTAATGTTTCATCTGGTTCTAAAAAGTAAAAATACAAAAAAATGTAAGTTCATTATAACATAAGCAATTGTTATTTGCTTGTTTTTTCTTACTTTATTTCTAGCATTAGCCTCTGAAAGACAATTTTGTTGAATAAACAAGATGAATGAGTAAAAATATACTTCCTTTTTTTAAAATAATTATTACAGTATTAACTTGACAATACAAAAAAAATCTAATACAAAGTTTTTATTTTATTGAAATATTTAATTTAGTTAACGAACTCCCACTGATTTTTCTCAATTACTCAGTATGAAAAACATAAATACTAAGTAAATCTAGAAAACTGTTAATTAGGCACAACTAACTATAAACATGTTGATTAATACCACCTATATAACACTGATAAATACATGATGTCTTATGTTTCAACAGTCAAACATCATAACTTAAATTTCTATAAAATTTAGCATACAACTCAATTTAAGTGCTGGAGCTAAAATAATAAAAATTATTTTAACTTACCCTCACGCAGTGAGAACAAAATTCTGAAGATAAAGATGCTTTATTAATGAAACTAATACTACTGTTAAAAAATAAATATATACTCACTCTGCACTAGAAAATCATGCAGAAACTTTTCACACATTTATGAGTAGAGCCATGATTATGAACCATAATTATTCAGTATTTTAAAGAACTTTATTATTACCAGAATGAAGTAAGGTCCAGCTTTAACCTACATTTCTTAGGATCTTTCTTCAGCAATTCATCTGTTTTGCACCCATAATGTTGTTACAAAATTCAATTTCTGATTTTTAGATTTTGTTACATTGTTATTTGTTAGTAGGCAAAATGACATGTGTGTAAGAATTTTTAATAAAATTTTTCATCTCAAAATAACAGCCAGTACAGCTCTAACCCATATAATTTGAAATATAACAGTTTAATGAATGATCTGATCAAATGCTGAAGAGTCTATAAAACTGCTTTAGTGACAATTCTCTACCCGCAATGGTTAGTTTTTTTAACAGAAAATGAGTGACCATTAAAATCAGAATTTTAACTTCTATCTTTCTAATTTAGAAGAAAGGAAAGGATCAGTGGAAGGAAGTTTCAATTACCAAGCCATTACGACTGGCAAACAGAACATCTTCGATACACCATGCCTTCCTTGGGTAAGACAGCACTGGTTAGAGCTTACAAAGCAACTAATTAGATAGCATTGTTTCTTGCTTCAACACTGTGTTGTGATATAAGTAGTGCCTGCATACTGCCACTTCTCATTCCCCAATAGTACTTCTTTCTGGACAGATCCACTACACTCTCTTTCATTCTGATTATGTACAGTCATCCAACCACTCACTATTTCCAGTCTCAGTAATATACATAAGATACTCTTTCATGATTTTCTCCAACTATAAGCCTGCATTTGTTTCTCAGACCATTCTCCTACCACTGCTGTACAATATGTTTTTCACAATACAGTCATGATTAAATACTAATTGATAAACATTTCATAATTTTCCCTTCAGATAATTATTTACTGTTAAGTACACATATTTTAAAAAAGTTTCCTTTATATTTTTATTTACAAATAGCTATTTCATCAGTAAATCTTTTTCACTTATTAAATTTAATTTTACTGTAGAGATCTATTGATTAAATTCCAAACAAAAAGAGTGAAGTCTACTGACCACAGAACTTGCAGTACAAATTTTGCACTTAGCTCTGTTTTTATGAAACTACGAGCATATTCTACACCTGTATAAAGGATTACATTATGCAATATAAAACAGCAATTAAACATACATATCTGTATCTGTATCTGTACATACATACATATCAGTATTAAACATACAGAGGATTTACAGACACTAGAATAACATACCTTTAACAAAATGATTGGCAACAACCAGAAAGCTCTCTTTTTGATATCCTTTTTCAAAAAAAAAATACTTTATGTCCATAGCAGCATGTGTTCTTATTTTTTGATGCAATAAAAATGTTTCTTTGTCTAAGTTATAACGATATATTTCTGAATCGATATCTGTCTCTCCTATACAAAATCAATTTATTTTATATAAATAGATAACGACATTATCTTAACACAAGAATATTATGAAATAAGCAATATGACATAAGCATTGTATGACATACAATCATAAGACACAATTCAAATCCAACATACTTTCCAATCATACTCTTAACACATGACTGCCTAACAAGAAAAAACCACCAGAAATAAAATTAGCTGCTGTAAAAGGGGAGAGTATGGTGATCATGTCAAAAATGGAGAATCAGGTTTTTTGTAAAGCTTCACATTTTAGAGTCCAACAAGTTCACTTAAAGCAAAAAAAAAAAAAAAAAAACATACGAAGGTAAGTCAATTATTATCCGCAATGTAACTATAAATTTTATTGCAATACAAATAGGAAACTTACACGTACATCATTTTTCAACATGTCCCCTTGCATTTCAACGCACTTGGTCCATTGTTGCACAAGCTTCCTGATGCCCTCATAAAAGAAGGATTTTGGTTAAGCTGCGAGCCAGGAATGAACCGCTTCTTTCACAGTTTCATCCAAAATGAATCGACGGCCCCTTAATGCCTCTTTGAGCGGACCAAACAAGTGATAGTCAGAAGGGGCAAGATCAGGACTATACGGAGGATGAACCAGTATTTCAAAGTTGAGTTTCTGGAGCGTTTCAGCAATGTGGGCAACAGTATGTGGACGGGCATTGTCGTTCAACAACACAACAACTATTGACAGCAGTCCTCGACATTTGCTTCGAATTGCAGGCTTCAGCTTAGCAGTAAGCATCTCATTGTAACACGCACTGTTTATTGTCCCTTTCCTCATAATGTTCCAGTACTGGGCCTTGTGAGTCCCAAAAAACCGTAAGCATCAGTTTTCCTGCCGACGGTTGGGTCTTGAACATTTTTTTGCAGGGCGAATTTGGATGTTTCCATTCCATACTCTGTCGTTTACCCTCTGGCTCATAATGATGGATCAATGTTTCGTCACCAGTGATGATTCTTTCTAAGAAGATGTCCCGTTCGTTACCACAGCGATCCAAATGTTTTTTGGCAGATGTCCAAGCGCGTTTGTTTATGCAACTGTGCGAGTTGTTTTGGGACCCAACTGGCGCAGACTTTTTGAAACCCAAGTCTGTTGTGGATGACTTCGTAGGCAGAACTGTGACTAATTTGCAGATGATGTGCCACTTCATCGATATTTACTCGTCTGTCTATGAAAACCATGTCACGTGCACGCTGAATGTTTTCCTAATTTGTGGCGGTAAACAGTCATCCGGCTCCTTCGTCGTGTGTAACACTTGTGCGACCATTTTTGAATTTTTCAATCCATTCGTAGACACCCCATTGCGGCAACACACTGTTCCCGTACAGTACCAAAAGTCTTCAGTGTATTTCGACCCCTGATACACCTTCCGACCACAAAAAGTGGATCACTGAACATTGCTCTTCTTTGGTGCAAACAGAAAGTGGAGCAACCATGGTTAACGCCAGGGCAGCGATAATGGAATTAACCTAGCAGCATCAAACCTGCACAGACATAACAACAATTAAACCACGCATGCGTCATCTATGCAACATGACAGTACTACCAACATAAACAAAAATATAACTAAATTGCGGATAATAACTGACTTACCCTTGTATGTATGTAAGTGCATATATATGTACATATGTGTGTTGCACTGTTTTTGACCTTATATTTCAGCACTAATCAAACTGATTCTCTTTGAATCTAGCTTAAATATTTCTATTCAATATATATTAAAGGGATATAACAAAAAAAAAAAAAAAAAAAAAAAATTTATTTTCTACTGAGGCATTTTAGAGAAAACATTTTTAAAGTAAATTTTTTTACATAAAATGCAAATATAAATAACCCAAAAACGTTTTTCAAAAAGTCAACGCCAACCTCTTAAAATTGAGTAATATGTTTTTTGTTCTTTTCCTCTATCTCCCTTCAGTTTAAATACTTTTCAAAATTTTTGGAAATATAACTTCAATGAGCTTCATATGAGCTATCAAGATACAAATGTTTTGTATCAAGAAATGTTTTTTTTTAATTATAGACCTCATACCCAGAGTGGAGAAAAGTTTTTTGGAAAACTTTCTTTTTCTTATTTTAATCGTTATTAAAGTCTGTATTAGATTTACAGAAAACTTTACTAACTTTTAACCTGTTAAGCTTAACCTATATATGAATTTTTTTTTCTTAAAATTTATTCCCCACCTCTAAAAAATGTACATTCTGGTTTTTGTTTTTTTGATCTAACTCTTTTAATTGTTATTACTAATAGCTGGGAAAGTTATGTGATACTTAGGCAGTTTTTTTTTGTTTTTTACATTTATAAAAATAGTTAAATATAATTTTTTAACTGAAATTTCATTACTCATTTAACTAATTTAATTCAGAAAATATTCATGCGCAGTTGCATGCACTTCCCCCCTGTAAACGTTCTACTATTTTTATATATAATATGTACATATCTATAAATATTTCAATTTTCAAATACCTCTTAATAAGATTTATATTATAAACTTGAAATATGAAATCTCAATTAAAATTGTTAGATTCAGATAACTTATTTAAGCAAACAGAAATGTTTAATATCCTATATTAGGTACTTAAGTAAATACAAAATTTGGTATGGATGTAACAAAAAAACATAATTTATGTACACCATTAGTAATAGCAAAAAAATTACCTGGTATGACACTTTGGTATATATTCAAATGTTTACATTTATGTTTGCTTATATATATGGTTGAAAAAGAAAGTTGTCTTCTTTTTAAATTAAGTTTCTACATAAAATTCACAAATCTTTGTCAACAAAATTTTAATTAAATTTATAAATATTAAATTTTGAAACGTTCTTTCAATCATAAAATCATTTAAATAGATTATTATTTGATTAACTTTATTTTACGTATCTTTTAGCTGCTGTTATTTATTTATTTTTTTTTTTCACTACTTTAATAATTTTTTAAGAGTGTGTTTTACCATCAGTAAATTAAAATACACACAAAATAAGATTAAAAAATGACAGAAATTGTTGCAATTGAATTGATACTTTATATACCATGGTGGTAAAAGGTGGTACACCGCCTTTTTAAAAGTGGTATCTGAAAGTTTCTGACTAGTTCCAAAAATATGTTTACCTTATTCAAAAATAGTTGCTACCCACATTTTCCTGAAGTCCATTCATTGCCTGCAGTAGTAATTTATTGTCATCTGTGTTCTGTGATAGATTTGAAGTGGTGACATTTTAGTTCAATTTCACTCATGGAACAAGTTATACCACAGTGGACTGGATTAAAAGAATACAGAGACTGTGAAGCAACCATATTATTTTCTGTCAAACACTGCACCATTCTGAAAAAGGCTGTAATTCCTTGGAATCTTCCAAAGGATAAACTTAACATCAATTCCATGTATTTTTAAGTTGTCAGTTAAGATTTGTGAGCAGGCCCTATAATTAAGCCAAACCATGTCAAGGAATTTACAGAATTTTGGCCGATGATTCTTATGGAGAAGTAACAAAATTTTTTCAAGCATTTAGCGCATAGCTGGCTCATGATTGTCATCTTTAACTGATCATCGACTGGCCAATGTTCAAACATGAAAAGAAATATCTTTATACTTCTATATTTTAAAGAATATATTTAAAAGCCTGATAAAGCATTCTGAAAATCTTGGGAACCATTTTACCAAGTTAGATTTTATGCAACAATATTATCTAAAAATCATAGAACTGACTGAACCTACATCCACAACACAAGGCCTAGTGGCGGACACCTAGCAGGCTTTGGTGTAATGATAATCATTGTTCCATGTGGCATCATTGTAAAAGATAGTCCAAGAATGTTTTGATCCACCCTCTCATGTCCTATCTGTGAAAGAACACATATATGGCAATTGTGCAATTAAATTTGAACCTCAGTTTTATGCACTTGTTAATATGCTGCTCAAGCTTGCACATATATTGTTTTGCTATTTAAAAATTAAAGTTCACATATTTTAAAGGTTTATATTTTGAAAAAGAGCAAAAATAAACATTAGAGCATAGGCGATTCAAATGACTACACATAACTGTATAGTGTGCAGTTACACTACATACATCAGTAAATCTAAAGTCAAAACTATGAGTCCAGAGAGTTTCACAAATTAATTAACATTAAAAAACCAACTTTTATATATTACCTTTATCATTTTGATAATTTGCAATTGCCAAATACATTGTACTTCCAATTGTAAATGGAGTAATACTTTTTGGGTTATATGTTTTTATAACTGAATCAATTTTATCAAAATATGTATCTAACCATTTATATACATAACTTTCAGTATTTAACTGGAAATTACCAATCATATTTGTAGCAGCTGCTAAAAAGACTGTATTCATATCTTTTTGTTCCCTACAACAAAGTAATTTTATTTTTATTTAATTCACATATTTTTCTACTAATGTATAAATATATTCGTTAAAAAAAAAATTGTTAGATGTAAAAAATCAAATAAAAATCGATTACATGCAATCAAATGAAAAAATATAAACAGTACTGAAAACAAATATAAAACATTTTTCACATAAAACTAATCTCATTACACAAAACAAATGTTGGAAATAGAGTAGTTGTGTCAACAGTAAGCCCCACTCATTTTTTAATAAATTTAACAAATTAAGTTCTACAACAGAACTGAATAAATGAATGAATATTTTTTAAATTAAAATAAGATAGAAAACAAAACTATTAATTGTAATTGGTTGAGGGAAGTTTAGCAAATGCCAAAAATGATCTTATAACATTGGGCTGTTAGCAGGAGCAACGGGAACATATGGATGTACTAAAGAAGTATTTCCATTGGGAAGTTTTTTTTCCAGTAATGTAAGGGACATAATAGCATGTTGGATGAAAATTTCCCCTCTACAGCCAACATTTTGAAACGAAAGATTTTGTGAAAAACTTCAACAAATATCATTTTACCAAATCTTTCTGAGAAATTTCATAAAAATTGGAAAAATGTCCAGTTGTGACTGCATCACAAACACACCAACAGACAGAAAGACAAACGGTTAAGTAAAAACAGGGCTTTATTTTGCTTAGGCAAAAGATATAAAATACAGACCAATAATAAATGGAAAATTATAATAATTATCAGTTTGGGGTAAAAATATTGGCCAAAAATTAGTAATTACTTTTATGACTTAAAATACAATTTTATGAATAAATCAATACAGAAATAATTATAAAAATAAATATAAAACAAATTTGAATACTGAAAAAAAAGGTAATAGAAACAAAGAAAGTCATTTTTACTTCTTTGTACTAAGTAAAGGAAGTATTGTGATCATAAAAAATTTTGGTTCTCAGATTTCAACGGAAATATCCATTTTGACCATCCCTGAATCTATTTTGACTAGTTTCGGCGTGACATCTGTATGTACATATGTATGTAGGTACTATCTCGCATAACTAAAAAATGATTAGTCGTAGGATGTTGAAATTTTGGATTTAGGACTGTTGTAACATCTAATTCTGCATCTCCCCCTTTTGACTGCAATTGACTGAACCAAAAGTGTCCAAAAAAGTTCAAAATCCAAAAAAATTGGATTTTGGAGTTTTTCTTAACTTCAGTAATAAGCTCTCATTGACAGCTTTTCAACAATGTATCATAAGTAAGTGAGTGGTACTTATTTTTATTTGTTCCTGAGTTATGGCCAAATGAAATTTTAATTAATGAAATATTTGGATCTATAACGAGAAGGCACATCGGTTCAAATAAGACTTCCATCTTCTATTTTATTTTTTAACTTTTTTTTAATTTATTTTTTTAACATTTTTTTCTAAATTAAATATATTGCTTTATTAATAATTAACCTGTTATTGTAAAAAAAAATTTACAATAAATATTCAATAACAAAAAAAAAATGAAAAAAATTATTAGTTATTAGTGAAATAAATTTTTTTTATTTTATACACATTTTACTTTTAAAAATGAGTATATGTAATTTAATAGGCATTATTACATGCATGTATATATAAGAGATTTGATGAAACATCTGATTATTTAATATTAATTGAAAAATATAATTTAGAATGGTATTATTTTTGGATTTTTTAATTTAATTTCTGTTTAATTTTATCTACATTAAAGTTAATTACAGAATGACTGAAAAATAAACCCTCACAAGAACAATATATACACTGAGGCCGTATAGGCCGTAGGTATGTATACAATATATACATACATGCCCGATCTTTAATAAATTGCAAAATATTCTTATCTTTTAGTTCATTACTCCACTGATATTGTGTTGGACAATATCCTCCCTAAGTCGGAGTTCATCATCATCATTTCGTTTGTTTTTTGTTGCTAATCATTAATTCACTCTTTGGTTTGATATAATTCTTCTGATCTTAATTTGTGTACATGTTCTCTAGTTTTCAAATTTTCTCTCTCTTTATATTCATCATCCACTCTTGATCTTTTTATTCTTTCCTTGGTCTTAATGTTTTCTTTGACTTTACATTTATCATCTTCTTATTCTTTCTTTGGTTTTAATATTTTCTTTCTCTTTATAGTTATCATCTTCTCTTATTTTTTTTTTATTCTTCCTGTGTTCTTAACATTTTCTTCCTCTTCATATTCATCTTCTTGTCATTTTTTGAGATATATTACTTCATGTTATCTTTCTTTTTACTGTATGATTGTTTTTTTTTTCATTTTTGATTATTCACCAAATAATCTAATAATAAAAACTAAATATTTTACACTGTAAGGTCAAAATTAACAATTGTAACCAGTTACAGGAGTTCACTAAACGGAATAGTTTAATTATTATTAACTTTTATTTATGACACACCAGAAATCTAAAACTTTTATTAATCAGCAACTCATGAAGATACAAATAATATTGATCTAGTAATACGAATAATAAAAGGACTTTTACTCTATCCTAATATTTCATGTAAAATTGTTGAATTAATTCATGTATAAATATTTGATGTTACTAAAAACTAATATTCTAGCAATTCTGTAACTGTCCACTTTGTTAAATAATTGGAGAATCATACCTCACTTTCAAGTGAAATAAGTTTAAATGTAGTGCATATGTAATTTAATAGGCATGCAAGGAAGTCATATGGCGTTTATATAAATTTTTACATAAAACAATAATTTTTTAGTCATTTTTAAAAACAAACTAATTAATAAAACTATAAAATGTTTCAGAAGAAATCAATGCAGAAATTTGAAAATATATCACATTTTATTAAAATAAAAATTAAACAAATTAAAAAAGTAATCATCTATAAAATAAGAGCTTAGAGCAATAACACATTTGATCTACACTCAAATTAAAAAACAATTGGATCCACACAAAATTGCACAGATGCTAATGTAATCATTTTATAGATCTATGTGGTCCAGAAAAATGCTCCAGCATTCAAGGCAGGCAACATTTTTTTAAATTATACTTTTGGTTCCAAAATTTTAAATTACCTGCTGGGATTAATGTTAAATGACTAATTGTGAATAACTTTTAATGACAAAATTCTGGGTAAACTCAAGATAATTTTCAAAGTAGCAAAATTTCAACCAAACTAAAAAGTTTTTATACATACTTTCATAAAAAAAAGAAGTCACTATTAAATAGTTAAGATTTAAGGCTAACTTTAATAATTTACTGTATATGAGTTCTGATCCAAATAAAATTTACTAATTTATCAGTCTATATTCATAAATAGCAAATAATACTTACCACATTACAACATCGCTTAAACATTTGTCACTAAATGTTTGTATATGTTCTAATTTTAATGATAAATGATTAACTTTATATATAGCCGAGTTGTTGTGCGGATGATTTATAGTGAAATTATCATAATTTTTATTATTATAACATTCAGCAACAACAACATATTGATAATTATTAATAAAAAGAGTCGATAATTTTATTCCATTTCTTATATTAACTTCATCGACTTTAGAAAACTCATATCTCTGAAATTACACAAAACAAAATTTTAATGTATATTTTTTTATAAATTCATATATTACTAAGTTTTTAAAATAAATTAATTTTTCTCAGCCCCACAGTTTAATTAGCAAAATTTTACTCACAGAAGAGATAATAGGTTTGATTCTCTAAATTAATTTGGTACATTTTTCATCTTTTATTAAAATGAAATCTTTTTAGATTGAAGTGAAGATTCTCCCAAAGTCATATAAAGAAAGAATACCTTTCAAATACATATGTAGAGTGATTCACAACTATATGGCAATCTCTTGTGAGCTGATTCTACAGCTAAAATTAGTAAAAACGTTTGCATAAATATAAGCCCGAAAATGCTTCATCAGCAAGTTACGGCTAGTGACAGATTTTGCCCCGATTTCTGCTCCTCTGCTGAAATGAAGCCCTACTGAAATTTTGGAAAGGTAAATTAAGGGATGAATTAAGTGATTTATTATGATTTTTGACCTGAAAATATTTTAAAAATCAGTCTCATTACTGTATCGCAATAGTTTTAAGGATATCTGGCATAAAACACAAAAATTGAGGATAAAAAAAGAACACGTTTTTGGATTTAATGTAAGAAAACTTTGTGAAATGATTAATCAAGATGTATTTTTCTTTTTCAATTAGAAATGTAAAAAATTTAATACTGAAAAGACTCTTGTAAATTACCTAAGAAAAGATTGAATTCAGGATATTGAAATTTAACTTATTAAAAAACAAAACAGACTGAATTGTGAAAAAAAATTTTAACAGCATGAAATAACTAACTTTGTCCATAGGTTGGAAATAACAGCTGATCATTTATTTACTACTTTTTTATCAGAATGAATTAATTTGTTTTCATAGGTTGGCAATATCAGCTGATCAACAATAAATACTTGAAATGGTGTTTGAATAATCTTGATGACGGTTTTTTACTATATTAAGGTATCTGTGAGATTCTGTGTACAATTAAGGAAACAGAATTTTTTTTTTAATTTTTACAAAATTTAGTGAAATTTTCTGTAATACAAAATGGGAGAAAATATAAATATGTAATCATTTGAAGAGTATATGGTCATGATAATAATTTATAGTAACATAAACAAGAATGATTTGGCTGCAGTTCAAGAATATTGTGATAATTATCCACATCAAAGAGCACCTGATAGAAAAACCTTTTAAGCTGTGAAGAGACAACATAAATCAAAACAAGTAGATAGTGGTTCAACGTAGAGCAAGAAACCATAATAATGAACAAGCAATAATAAATGCTGTATAATTATCATCAACTAAAAGCACCAGACATCAATCATATGGTGAGCACTTCATGAGGCACAGTTATACTCGTTCCATGTAACACGGGTACAAGACTTATTATTGCAAGATCATAATAAACAGAAGATATTCTGCCAACGGTTAACTAGAAAATGTGTACAAAATTGCAATTTCCTTTGTCGTATTCTGGTAACTGATGAATTTTTCTTCACCAGAAATGGAATAGTAAATTTTTGTAATACCCATATTTGGGCGGATGAAATCCCACAAGAGACTGAGACAAGACATTTACAGCATACATTTTCAATTAATGTTTAGTTTGGTGTTCTAGGTGATAATTTGATTGGTCCATTTTTCTTACCAAGAAGGCTTACTGGAGAAGCATTCCTTTTTGAAAACAAACCTGCCCACCCTCTTGGAAGATATTTCTTATGAAAACAGGTTAAAGATGTGTTCATGCACGATGGAGCACCTCATTTTTCTAAAAACGTAAAGGTTATTAATATATCCATCTGACATAGCAATAGTACATAACAGCTAGTTCATAGTCTGATATACAAGAAAGTGCCATATTTTTCTTCCATTACTAGTTTTGATAATCATAAATTCACTCAAAAAACTTTTCATCAATTTGTTTAAAATAAACTTAAGAGATTACCAGTTTTAAATCAATATTATACTTTTGACAAATTTTTGATTAACAATAATTAAAACCTTTGAAATTTTTGCAAACTTGATTAATGTTAATAAATAATATTTCTTAAATAATTTCCAAATTTTTATTGTTTGTATAATCTTTTTGGTATCTCCATTTGCTTTACAATAAATATATTTATTATTATTGCTATTATGTAATAATTTGTATATTATACATAATATATGTATATTACGTATAATATATGAACTTCATTTACTTATATTTCTTATAATTAACTGAATACTTCAAGATGTTGATTGAGATAATGTTTTACCATGGTTTTTCTTTATCTGTCAAGGTAATGATTGATTTATTTAAGATTACAAACTAATTTATTTATCAGTGCAGTAATAGATTTCCCTTCCTAGTATGATCTATGTAATATACAATTAAATATTGACCTGAGAAAATATTTATCTATTTATCATGAATGTTTTATCAATATATATGTATATATATGAGACATTTAAAAATATAATGAACTCATAAAAAGGTATTACTAAACATATTCTCAGGATTTATGTACTTATCCCCATATTCAAAAGTTTAGGTTTAATCAAGATTTGTCTTCAATGTTACATTATTTGATGTGGCAATAAACAAAGTTGTTAAGATGTGTAAATAAACTAATAATTTGTTTAACAGCTGGAGATGAGTTTATAATTTACTCGACATCACATTCTTTTTTTTTTACAGAGAGAAATACAATTTACGTACAAAGTGTCAGGTTCAGTAACAGGTTCCACAAGATGTTATTGAGTATGTATGTGTGCCTGCGCCCCCGACTAAACCTCCACCTCTGTTTGTTACCCCTTCCTGGAACTGCTTATGTGGCATTACTTCAGGAAAGGGGCAATGCCATCAGATACAGGAGACAGAGTGCCCACAGCTTCATCACACCAAGGCGACCTCCTCATGCTCAGGAGATCCCCTAGGCACTCAGCCGGCACCCACTGGTATCTCCTTCCCATACAGGACTCTTCTGCTTCATGTAGTTTCACCATCATCTTCCTTGCAAAATCCTCTAAAGCCTTCCAGCCGCCCTCACTTTCTGTTAGCATCTGTTGTGTTTCATCTGTACGGTCGTGACTCGTGTATCTAGGATTTCCACACGGTCTTCTGTGAAATGCAGACACCAGAAGCAGACTTGTTTTGGAGTCTCTTCTTCCTCACACTCTGGACACATGTCCAAATTTTCCCAATTAAATCTATAAAGGTAATACCTAAAGCTGCCATGGGCCACCACGAACTGCGTGAGGCTGTATCCTAGCAAACCATGCAACCTCTCATACCAACCGTTTAAGTCACCAGAGGTAATGGATCCAGTGGCCCTTTGTGCTCGGGTCCCATCTCTCCTGCCATATTGCCATCAGCTCGTCTGTTATTATCTTGAGTGCCTTTTTAATGTCGCTGGGTGGCAGGATCCCATACTCTCTAAGTCTCTTTCTTTACAGCAGTACCAGATCAATCAGCATGTATCCAGCCAGCACTTCTGCTGCCTCTAAAAACAGTGTTATATAGACAGAAATAACCTGTAAACTGCACCTTCTGTTTAACGAATCCAATTTCACTATGTACTTGCTGTATCTAGCTACTCCCGGCCACAGCTCAAATCCATATAAGAGAATAAAATATCCCATCCCAACTAGCAACCTCCTTTGCTGTTGGTGAAGTCCACCTTTGTTCAGAAGCACCTTTGTTCAGGAGTCTAGAGTCAATCCATACTCTCAGGTACTTGATTGCCGGTCTCATGACAATCTTTCTACCTTCAAGTGTAAAGGTCAGGTCAGGTCAAGAGCAAAGGCCTTCTTGTAGCAGATGTGATGACCACCATTAATGTTTTCTCTGGTGCCAGCTCCAGCCCGACACCGGTCACCCAGCCACTAATCATCGAACAGGAGTTACGGATTTTAACAGCCTCCTGCCATGTACTAGCATCAATCACCATAGCCAGGACATCCGCGTATCCAAAAAGCGTCACTCCCTGAGGAAGAACTACCCAGAACACACCATCATAAGCCAGATTCCAGAGAGTTGGCCCGAGGACCGACCCCTGTGTTACTCCTCTGTCTAGTCTTCATTCCACTAATCCAGTCTGAACCTGGCATATCAGCCTACGCCCGGTAAGATACGGACCATCAGAGTCCGGTACTTTGGAACACCGTAAGCCGACAAGGAACGCATAATGGCGATGTGAGAAATGTAATTAAATCCATTTCTCACATCGCCTCCATCTTTCTGGGAAGACACCTTCGGTAAGGCAAGCATTGCAAACTTCCAGAAAAACATTTTGTTCAGCCCCAGCTGCCACCTTAACTACTAAGTCAGGCAGCAAGTCTGGGCCTGGCCCCTTATCTGTTGGTATCCGCGACACCGCAGCAGCAAGCTTCTCAGTGGTGAACGGAATCGGTGATACCGCTTCATCCCAAACATCTGCTTCTAATTCTTCTCCATGAGGGAAAATTCCCTCTATAATGCACCTTATTTCACGTGCATCTCGTGTTACGGGTACCCTGGGTCTTAATCTGGCACGGTCTTCCGCACGGATCAGAATCCACCTCCGAGATTAGTTGTTTCCAGGCCCTTCTTTTTGACTCTCGAATTAGTCCGCGAGCTCTTTCCTGCACTCCCTGTATTGGAGTGGCATAAATGGTCTCACGGACTGCAGGTACGCCCTGGTCATCCGCCTCCTGGCCCAATGACATTCCTCCCTATTTTTAGCGATGTCAGGGGTCAACCAATAAGTGGGTTAGTGTCTTGTTTTACTTTATTTCCATGGTAATTCCCCACAAGCCTCCTCCAGACAACCTGCCAGGCGGGAAGCCTTTCCCTTTAACGTAATTTAACACCCGGGTCTAAGTCCACCCGTGGTTGATGCTCCAGCCCGCAAACATGAGCGAACCACGTTTATCATGGCCGTTATCAGATACTGACATCAGAACCGGTTGATGATCGCTGCCCATGTACTCCTCGGAGACCCGCCCGTAAAAAATCCGAACGGCCACCTCCGGCGTAGCGAACGTTAAGTCCACGATGGACCCCGTCATACTCTTCCTGTAGGTATTGGCGTCTCCCCATCGTCTGTCTTGGCGATCCTCAGGCCATAGACCAAGCATTAAAATCACCGGCTAGGACCGTCGGCCGATGATCACGGAGATCCCGAAAAAGATTCTCCAGAATCTCCCTGTAATTCTCTACATGTATGTTGGACGAGAGGTAGCACGAATATTAAAACACTCCACCTACCTTCGCTCTCATAAAACCAGCGTTCCTATGAGCGTCTTACATCGGCAGGGACACATACGATCACAGTGCTGCTCCACAAACCTCGAATACAATCCAATTCGTGTCCAGTCGGGGTACATACGGCTCGGAGACAAGTTCTATATCCGCACTCGCCCCCAAGACATGAACGGTCAGCATATCCCGTGCTAACCTAGATTGATTCATATTTAATTGAACAATTCTCATTATTAAGCTGAGGACTGACTCAGCTTAATAATGAGCGAGCCGGGGGTGGACCCCCGGCTCACTCTTCTTAACTTTTTTGTCTTTGTTGATTTCTTATTTCGCCCCTTTAGGGCATGAAACACCACAGTACGATGCCTCTCTAGGTTGCATGTTGAGCACTTTTTAGGCGTTAACTTAGAGTCGGCCGCACGATGCCCTACTCCGCTATCCCCGCTCGATTCTCACTCTTAAAATTTATAGAAACATGCCCCATCACCAGGCAACGGAAGCATCGCTTGGTGGGAGGGGGGTCAACAAGGTCCACCCTACAGGATACCAAGCCAGACCTTATCCTCTTATCCCGGCCTTCTGTACTACAGGAGCGGCAGCGACGCCGGAAGCCGAGATATTGCTACCCCAGTTTCTCCATAGTCCGGCCTAACCGAGACTCTCAGGTCACCCGGCAACTTCGGAGGCCACAACCCGTCCCCGTATAATCTCAGCAGGTAGTATATCTTTCTCCAGGTCTCTTATGCGGAGAGCGACAGTTCTGGTTTTCATAAAGGGATTTCCTTCCTTTATTGCCAAGGATATAGCCTGTCTAAAGGTTCCTGAGTACTCCTTTTCTTCCGTCATTCTGATTTCCATTTTGTCCCGGCCTTCCTGATGGACAAAATTTCAGTTGCCTCTGGGACCACCACCTCGGATCTAACTGTCTAGAGTAGGTTCGCATATGACGACCCCGACTGACCACTATTGTCTCCGTCCTGTGCGTCTGCGGTACTGGCTCGACACTGCTCCATGCGAGCGAAAGCCTACCCACCGGTGAGATGAGGTGATACTTGCGTTCAGTTCTTCTCCCCTTCCTTTAGAAGAGTTCCCCTCTTCAGAAGCTTAGACTGTGGACGTCCTGGTAAGTTCTGTGAAAAGTATATGGTAAGTACATTCCAAGATTTCACGTTCACAAATGTGGCCGTAACCCTCTGTCTGCAGCGGTCCTATATTGCCATCACTATTGCCCTGACCTTTTCGAAAATGTCAATCAGGGTTGAGCAAGGTCGGCGCCGTCTTCAGAGTCCATATATCTCACATGGAATTTATTGGCGATAGGCGGATTATCACTTCCACAGTCACCAATTAGCCTAGCCTCATCTGTGGCCGACATCACAGTCCCGGGTTTAGTGCCAGGCCCGTTCAAAAGCCAGGCTACTTGTGGGTGCCTAGCGGCTAGCTTATGCAGCACTTTGCCCTCCTTCAGTTCATATGGCATCACATTCTGTAGTAACTTCATTTAATAAAACAACATAAGCGTATACATGTTTATCTCAATTATGGATGAATAATACATCGAAATTATTTTAAAATTACTGATAAAGTATAAAAAAGGGTACCTATCTGATAAAAGTAAAAAATTAGCATAATTTTAAATAAGCATACTTACGTCAAATTTATACAAAACCAAACGATCAGAAAATAAGTTCTTATCACTACCTTCAAGAGTGATACCAAAACAACCTTCTTTACTTACACCCTCAGGTAAACAAAATAAAACTATGTCATCTGTGAATAATCCAGGTATTTTATAAAACTCCTTGAATCCTTTAAATCTGTAACCGGCTAAAAAATAAAAAATATACGTTCAGCAATTCAAAAAATTAATATCAAAAGAATTAGCTCAATCTAAACATATTTGATAAATAAATATATTGTAACAAGCCTGGTATAACGGATCTGATTTCTTAACGCTAGAAATCTGCGTTAAGAAAAATGGTAGAAAAGATAAAATAAAATAACAGAAGCACCAACTGCATATGATATAAGATAAGGTAAAGACAATTAAGTCTAAGCTGTATTAATAAGAAAAACAGAACTAATTCCTAGCTACTTTTTAAACATTTCACTTTATTCACAGTTCTATTAAACAACAAAAACTTGAACTGTAAAAGTAATTAAGTTTTCTAATCTTAATGCATAATTTTATTTCTCCAAATACATAACTGATACAATCACTAGATACAGCTATATCTGATTTCTAAACATACTATCTATGATGGACTTTGGGAGATTTGTTTAATACAACAAACATTTATGCATTAAACAAAGTTGAAAAAATTGTAAAATAGGAAACTGCAATGTCAAGATAGATGACTTAGTAAAAGAACAATATCATCCTCATTCAAGTGTTACAAAAAGTATGGAAAATACTACATGTGCTGACAAAGACCAGTAGAAAGGTTTTTGCAACATGACTTTATTTTTATAATTTTTCAAAATAATTTTGACCACACATTATACACTTCTCCATCCTTCAAAACCAATCTTCAAAAAAACCCTGTCATGTTTTGTCAGAAATCTGGGGACACTTATCATTGAAACCCCTTAGGAGATCATCACTTCTGGTAAAATGTCCTCCTTTCAGACTGTTCTTCACCTAGGGGAATAATGTGAAGTCACATGGAGCAGGGTCAGAACTATAGGGAGGTTGCTCTTACAGTTTTATTACAGTGCTGGCCAAATACACAGTGCAAACTTTGAAGCAATTTGCTTGAGTGTTATCATAGTGAAGAAACCATGTGTCCATCCTTGATATTATGCCCAGCTTCTTGAGAGGTTCAACAACTTTAGGCAAGCATTCCTCAGTATACCACTTCCCTGTAATTCTCTTCTGAGTTTTCAGAAAACTCACTCTAAAGCTCCACTCACACTAAAAAATATGGCTAACCAAACAGCCAAGATGTCTCCTCATCTTCCAGCACCCATGTTTTGTTCTTAGCCTTGGTCGGGATGTCATAATAGTACAGCTAAATTTCATCACCTGTCACAATACTATTCACATAGAAAGATATCTCATTTTCAATTTTTTTCAGATTTCACAGCACTATGAGTGCCACCTGATCATTTGGTCAAGTTATGCAGCACCCAAACGGTACAAAGCTTTTTTTAACTTGAAGGTTATCTCATAGAATAGAATGAACTACTGATGCTACCCAAGAACACCTCTATTTGGTGGTAGTAGTAATCACACGCCTGTCTGTTTCAAGCATTTTTCAAACTACAGCAATGTTTCCCTCAGTCACAGACAGATGGTCAATCTTACCTTGGAGTATCCTCAAGGCCAAAATTTCCTCTTTCAAACTCTTGGTATCACCTAAATATTGTTGTACAATAAGGACAATCTTTTCCAAGCACAGGAATCATTTCTTCTAAACAGTGATATACACTTAAAGTACATGCAAAATGGCAGCCACAAATATAAATATAATTATACCTATAGAATATTACACTTCTTTAAATTATGAAAAATTTAACAATATTTTGAGGAAAATCTAAATAGAACACTAAAACACAACATTTAAATATATAAGCAATAGTGTTCCAGTTGCCATAAAGTAATCATATGTTTATATAATGTAATTAAAGCTATACTATACCTAAATAAAGTAGGAATTGTAAAGGGACTTTAACTAACATGAAAATTTTTACATTAAATTTATAATATCAAATTGATATTATTGATATCATATATATATAAAATTTAATGTAGAAATTTTCATATATATATCACCAATGTAGAACTAAAAGCCTGCCTGCAAGAATTAAAAGTATAGAAGATTAATTAAAACTCAGATAAAAATCTGACAAGAATTTTTAGTTTACCAATTTCACTAAAAACCGATTAATTCTGGATGCTACTTGAAATCGACACAATCCAACATAACATGCAAAATCTAATAGAATGTAATGTATAGTCATGAAAGAGTCATAAAAAATTATTTACCACCACATCATCAGACAAAATAAAGTGTGTTAATCCTAGTGGGTGCTCCAAACACACACACAACAAAGGACAAATTTAACAGAGCAACTATCTACTGTTAATGACTTCCAAGAGACTACTAAAAGTACTCCCAAGAGAGTATCAAACTAATATAAAGATAAATATAATCTATTAAGTAATACTGTTTTTAGAGTGCAGCAATTCATCACAAATTAGAAAAGATTAACATGTCACTTATATAACTTTTATGTTAAGATATAGTGTTAAGGCGTACCATTTAATAATTATGGCTCAAGCAACTTAAGGTTAATATATAGTGGAAAAGGAAATCATTTAATAGTTGTGGCCTTTGACTATGATTTTTCCATTCTTACCAAAAGATGAATATGGACACTGAAAATTTATCAAATTTGACCGTAAAGTAATTACATTTTTGGTACTCACTTTGAAAATTAAGTTACGAATCTTTCAGCTTGTTCCTTATTGTGATTATAATCACTTTAATTTATAATTCACCTACAATTTATTGTACTTCATATTATTTATAAAAAATATGATTAATTTAGATATGGTTATAAACATAAACGCTTTAGGAGTAAAAGCAGTACCTTCTCTGACAATAAAAAAGTAAAAATAGAGTAACAACTTCAATGCAAACCACAGCATATAAGCTGTCTAAATTATTCATGGTAATTTAAAGTGAAAAATCATAAACTTACAATAGTGTTTTTTTTTCCAAATTCAAACTATTTTTACTAACTACCGAATGCAAAGTAACAATTCTCGCCAATATACCTTTGGCATCCGTAATTTAAAGCAGCAATGCTTAAATATCTCTAAAATATATTACATAATGAAAGCTTCGTTGATAATATATATTTCGAAGGACTTACTTTGTTTCAAAACATACAATAACAATAACATTAATTTCAAGGAATGTAAATTTTTATATCGTAATCGAATAAAATTAATAATAACAAATTAAATTACTGATAACAACCTCGCAATTTCGTGAAAAATAGAGAAAACAGTTAATCACTTACCCGATAGAGTGTTCCGACACCTTACATGAAATGTTTCCAATTTTACGAGATTAAAAAAGTATCTAATTAAACTAATTTTTAATATAAAAAATAAGATTAATATTTTACACTGTAAAATAAGTAAATATCGAAAATTACCAAAAGTAAAAATAAATATATACTAGAAACTCTTACTGCTGTTGTCACAACTGTCAGTTGTGTTTATTATCTTTGTTGACGTTAACCTCTTGACGTATATTTTTTTTTTTACTCCAGTTAATTACCGTACGTACTACTATTTTATGGTACTTAAGCAGATATTTTAATTGTTTAATTTATACAATTATCAATAAGCATAATGTAAATTATGAATCCGTCATTGTCAACGAGATCAAGAAAAGAAACATAACCTAAAAGTCACGTTGTACATGTGAAGAGTGATTGATTTGTTTTGTTGTGTAAAACCTATTTACAATTTTTTATATATAATTTTATACACTATTAAAGATGTCTGGAGATTGGCCTGAAGATAGTTATCTGGATTTTAAGTTATTAGAAGAGCAAATAACAAGGTTTGTTGATAAAAGTGATTATGATGAAATGTTAAGAATTCAACTGAACGAACTTGAAATGTTAGAATCTATGTTTTCAAATCCTGGGGAATTTTCAATTTATGATTATAGTGTTATTGCTGATATAAATGATTTTCTCGATGGCAAAACTTCTATATTACCTCCGTGCTTAGATTTTAATATAAACTTAACAATAGGAGATTCAATTAAATTAGAGGTATGTGTAAATTTACCACACGATTATCCAGCTAATGAACCCGATATATTTGTAAGAAATGATACACTAACACGTAATCAACAACACGATTTAAATGCGGATCTAGCTGCATATATATCAACGCTTGATCGTGGTGAAATATGTATTTGTCCAGCTGTTTCTTGGTTACAGGAAAATGCAATAAGGTACTTTAATAAATGTGATAAACCAAAAAAACATCAATTAGCTAATAATGTACATGATCCTACAAGTGATAAAAGGCTTTTTATGCGGTATTGGATTTATTCGCACCATATTTTCAGTAAAATAAAACGGCGAGAAATTTTAGATCTAGCTCAAGAATATAATATTTCTGGATTTTGTTTACCTGGTAGACCTGGAATTATCTGTGGTGAAGGATGGAGTATAGATTGTGAAGATTGGTGGCAAAAGGTAAATTACCTTATTCTATTAATATGTAGTATGTATATTAATTTTATAACAATTTAAATTACCTAGTTTCATTTTAATATAAAAAGGAATTTTTTGTTGACTACCTCTAAATCAGTATAACCATACGCAATGCAAGAATAAGAGCAAAATGTGTATGAGATGCTAGCTCTTAATTGAGCTTAAATTTTTTATATTCAAAGTAATCCTTTTTTTAAAAGATGAACTGAACCCATTTTAAATATTTTTTTTTTTTTAGTGTGAAATAAATCTCACCATTGAATGTTGTTTTTATTCCCTTTTTTAGGATTTTTTGGAATTATTACTCTTGTAGAACATTAAATTACTGTTTTTTAATATAATGTTAATGTAATTTGTAACTAAATATGTAATGAAATTGATGAACAGAGACTTGCATTATTTTTTTACATGAAGGTTCATTCTGTTACACATATAATTTTTTTTGTTTTTATTTATTTCATATTAACATTGCAAAACATCTGAGGATGTTTTGGATAAGTCAGCTTGTTTATTTTAAAATTTTTTTGTATTTTTTAATCCGTTAGTTATCTTCTTCATAATCTTTGTTTATACATGTTAGGATTTACTACCCTAACATACTTAAATATCCTAATATACTTTGAAATATCAGCTGGATCAGAATTCAGTATCAACACCAGTTACTTAGCTGAAAATATTGATTTCATGATATCCTTGCAGGGGTCACTTTAGATTTTTTTATACTCTTAAAACATTGAACCAATTTGTACTTATTTTTGGAGCCTTTGACTGTAATATATATTTGCATTGAAAGATAGGAATAAAATTTTTATGTACTCTATTGTTAATAATCACTTAGAATCAGAGAAAATCGTTTAAATAAAAGGATTAAATCAAAAGAATGCTAGTTTATCACAATATTATTACAAACCTAATAAGTTTCATTTCTATAAACTGTGTTATATACAGGTTTTTATATATTAAATGACAAAGTAATAGATCTCTTTCTTTCAAAGGACTTTTTGGCGCTAATTACTGGTGCTATTCATAACAATAGAGTCATGTTTTACTAATTATTTTGTAGAAACTAGACACTCATTCAAAGCAATTAATCACAACTTGGAAAAAACTTTACATATATCACATAACTAAAATCTTGACATTCTTTAATATGAAATTTATAAACAACATATTGAATGTATTATACGATTACATACTTAAGGGATTTCCTAACATTTTGGAAGATAGCTACAATCAACAACTGTGTAACCAGAACTTCTACTGTAGAAAATTCTGGTGATTAAGCTTTGAAAAGTCTACAAAAAAAAGTTTATTTAATTTTTTAATAGAGTTATCTAATATGTTTTTATATATATAATAAATTAGATACATTTACACTTGATGAAGAGAACTTGTTCTTGAGACATATTAAACATGGAATGAGTTAGAATTTGGATTTAAATTTGAGGTATTTATTAATAGAGGTGTTTTATAATTATAGTAAGCAACCTAGTGTGAGATACCAATTACCCTTGAACAAGTAACCTATTCTAGGATTTTTCTTTTGTTATCCCATGCCTTAGTTCTCGTTTTGTTTTATGGAAATATTCTTTTTGCAGATACGTTGTATGAATTGGAAAAAAATAATGTGCAAGAAAAAAGAAGAAGTGCCTTTAATAAATAATTCAACTAATAATATAGATTATTTACGTAAATTTAAAGGATTTCATGAAATTTCATTTGAAGGCGGAAGAACTAAATCACGTGATACACATATGAATATGGGTGAATTTTTTAGATATCTATCTCAACATGAATGTGGTTATGTTTTTAAAGATTATTTTGGTGTTGATGGGAAAACTGGAGCTTCAACTGCTGCTCATTGACACATCACTAATTACATGTTTATTTTTATATAAAATAAAGTGGTTTAAATATTAACAACATAAGATAATTCTTTTTACATTATATCAATGAAATTGGTTGTAACTGAGAAGTTTATTTTGGTTTATTAAAACCAACTTATTTTAAGTGTAACTTTTTAATTACATTCTCTTTATCGGTTGTTTTACATATCACTATTTATTTAATTAAATTAAGTTCTTGCAGTAAAATTTTATGATTTTTATAAGTGTAAAGTTTTATTTCACTGCATAAAATTTTATCTCAATTGTTTGTAAGTTTTTATTTTACAGTGGTTATCTATATTAAAAAAATTTTTTTTGTTACATTCTCTGAAAAATTTAATTTACATTATTCGTCATAAAATAAAAATTTCAATTGTTATTGAGAGAGTAATAATTATTATTGTATTCTCTGCTAAGAACACTATGATTTCTTTGCACTTTAGTGTGAGTGCAATAAGTTTTGACTATGGCGTTATTCCAAAGCACATCAGCATATAATAAAAGAATGGAGCTAAGAAAGGTAAACAGTACTCAACATAAAAACTTCAACTTTTTTGAGCAGTTTCAAAATTATGCACCCAGGTTACATCCAAAGACTAATTTCTTGTTGCAGCATCGCTTTGTTTCCACCATTCATGTTTAGTCATTAAAAGAAAAAGATAATAGTGTATTTATAAACCCATTTTTAAGTTTTGAAATTTCAAAGCTGTAAAATGTTTACAGCTGTCATTTTTTTTAATTCCCAAAATAACTTGTATTTTTATTTGCGTAAAACATCATGTATACATTTTTAACTTATAATGATGAATCAAATAAAAAAAAGGAAAGAATAATTCATATAGTTTTTCCATATACGTGTTCAATGTGAGCACCTTTTGTCAAGCAGCAGGCACAGTCAATTGGATAGTTTTTCCATACTTCAAATCACCATGTTTGGAATAATGGAAGTGACAGGTGCTTCGACCTGCTCTAGTTGGGTAAATCAGTAGGTAGCAGAGGTGCATATAGAAGATCCTCTATAAAACCTCAAAGGGAAAAAATTACATGAGGGTCATGTTAGGTGACTTTAACAAAACAAGCTAGTCATCGAATCCATGCCGACCGATCTAGCGGTCAGGATGAACAGCATTCAACCAATCCCATACAGAGTTATGCCAGTGAGGAAACACATCATCTTGAAATGAAATTCTGAGGTTCATCTTGCAGTTGAGGAAAGAGCCCACGTACACAGCATATCCAAAAAACAACATCTGTTGTCGCTTGCTTTAGTAAAAAGGAATGGCCAAAAAACTTGCCATCAGGATATCACACAGAAAATATTTAATTTTGGGTAGTACGTTTCACATTGAGTTCATGAAGATTTTCTGACCCCCAGATATGGACATTGAGTGTTAATTTTTCTACCAAGTTCAAATGTTGACTCGTCACTAAACACAATAAGACTGAGAAAATCATGCTGCAACAAGTCAATTTTGAAGTCAGTATGCACAGCAGCAGTTTGTAGGCTTTAAAGCCTGTAACAGCTGTAGACTGTATGGACGCTTAAATAAATGTTTACTTAAAATATTTCACACTTCATCACCGGCAGTTGCTAGTTCACTACAGGAAAGACTCACAGACACGTGCAACATTTTCTTCAGACAACCTCGGTTGTCCTATACTCTTCCCTTTACAAACATCCGTTCATTTCAAAGCAATTGTGCTATCGACAAATGTTATTGTCACTCGGAGGATCACAGTTAAACCTTCTATGGAAAGCACATTGAACTGTATCTACAGACTCACATTTAGAAAACTGAAAAACAGAGAAGGCTTTATGTTTAAAAACTACAACTACCATCTTTATTAGAGAGCTGTCGAACGGAAAGATAGAGAATCAATCTACAGCCAATCACCCAACTAAAACTGACTTCTTTGCTTCCAGCCTTAAATTAACACTGTACACCTTGTACAAGAAATATAACAAATTAACACCCTGATATTCTTTTTTGTACACCCAGTATTTTGTTACATGTTAATACTTTAACATGTAAAAATGTAAAACTTAACAAAAAACTGAAAAAATATTGAATAAAGTAAAAAAAAAAAAGTGAAACTAAAACTAATAAAAAAGGAGGAACTGCACATGAATATTAATTTGACAGTTTAAATATATATAAATTATATCTGAAAATTATATAAGCTTTATACAAAAAGTTTATTTTTTGTTGAGTAAAAGAAAATTTATTCCTTTTATGAAGCAATTTATTGTGAGGAAAAAAGGTTTGTTTCAGATAGTCATTATTTATATTTCACCTTTTTTCACTCCCTTAGTTATGAGTAAGAAAAAAATTCCTTCATAATAGTAGCTTTCAATTTAGAGAATTATCTCTATCAGGTTTTAAGTTTTCTGATTTAATATCCCTTTCTAACATAACCTCTTAGAGGTTGTTATCAAAATATTTTTGTTTACTTTAGTCAGAATTTTAGACCACCCAAGGAATAAATATGCCATTTTCAGTTTTCTTGTTAATGTATTGAAAATAATTAAGAAAATTAAAACCATGTGGGACAAAATAAAATTTTTATCAATATAAAAAAAATTACATAAAATGAGTCCGCGATTCAATCATTTCTATAATACTCGTATCTATAAATGTGTTGTGATAAAAATAATGGTTTATAAAAATAATTCAATAGGCAACCTTTTGACAAATTAATCATTTTTATTATCACTTCGCTTATACAGTGACCCAGAAACATTCTTCGTTTATATTGCCGCTTTATCCTTGAAATTTTTTACGTTATTATAAATTCAGTGGATTAGATATTATACATATTTTCACAGTAATAGTAACAGTAAATATCTATATATATGTAGTTTATATATAAACTGCCAGGCATTTTTCCACTCTTAATAGTAGTCAACTGTGCTTTTAATATGATGGCAATTGTAACTAAATATGTATTTAGTTACCAAATATGTATTTTTAAATGTATTACCAGTATCATTTTTTTTTTTTTTTTTTTACAAATTCTTAATTATTTTTGTCCCTGCTAAATTTAAAGAACATTAGTGAATACAAAGTGTCTTTAATTGGGCGTTTTGGAACAATCACATATGTTAATGATCTTTCCTTTTAAAAGGACAGTCATCTCAGTATACCTTATTACGTGTTAATTATTTTATAAGCTGTTTTATCATTCAAAATAGAAACTGTAAGAATACTAATTTTACAGTGTTTCATAAGAATTAATTGTTAATTAATATCTATCATTATTTCTTTACTTTCTTTTAATATTATTTTTTCATTATCTACTTATGAGCACTGTCTTTTCTTTTCAATTTATGGGATTTTCTTGATTTACTTTTAACATATTATGTTTACCAAGTATTATTAAACACAACATTAGTAGTCATGTTATATCTTTGCTAATGATTTTGAAACTTAATATATAAATGTAAAAGTAAAGAGAATGAGCCGACTTAATTCTCCATTTAATTTTTTTATAATCTACACAATTTGATTTTATTACTGAAAAGACTGAATGATAATGAAAAGTACCCTTTTTTGCTTAGTTTTCTAGATATCCAAATAATAAAATTCCAATAAATATTTCTATTACTGGTTGTCAGCATCCTGATTTTTTAATGACATAGCATATTGATTGTAATTTAAAAACATGTATTTTGTATCTTCAGCGATAACTAATTGCATATATCAATAGATAATAGTGGTTTTGTTTACTGACATTGTTAGTTACTGAGAAAATAATTTTTTAAGTTGCCAAGCTCCCGCTTTTGATTTTTGGGGTTAATTGATGGAAAGTTTTTCCTTTTAGCCTTACCTCATCATTACTTCAACAACAGTTATTAACTGCCCTGGCCAGGTAAATAAGCAGACTATATACTGCCGACTAGGGTTTATAGTATTCTCATATGTATGATATGACAGTCTTTATCGGGCTGAAGCATAATTCCAATGTATATTCCTTGTTCTGAGAGAAAATATCTTACTTTGCCATTTTCTAATGCAGATTTCATTCAAGATGGGGCTTCAGTAAATGTTAATAGATAAAAGAAATTTTTTCTGTTTAGCATATTAAAAATGCGCGGGTGTTTTATGAATATCTGTATGCTTGCATGTCAAGATTGTATTATATCAATAGTACTGTCCGTAAACGTAATGTACAATTAAAAAAAAGGTAAAAATCAGTTGAAAAGTGACTGTGACTGTCTTTTAAAAGGAAGCTGAAATCGAATGACATTTTGTAAAACAAAAATCCATAATAATAATAATAGTAAAATGAATAACTTTTTTTAATGTGTTTGTATCAGGAAAATTAATAAATAATGTAAATCCCTGTTCAAATTGAACATCTCATTGTTAAAATAGACAGTGGTAAATAATTTGTTAAAATTCAAAAAGCTTAGCCACTTCGATAAAACATCCAGAATTCTCACTACAAAAAAATTTAAGATGAATATTACTTCCCCTGTTGTTTTAAAAGGCCATTTAGGTATGCAATTTAACATATTTTAGGCTATTCACCAAATTATCTTGGTTAAAGATGTATATTTTTTGCTTCATTTTTACTTAAGTTGCATCAACCGTTCTAATCATTAGTCAGAAAATATTAACAGCACATAATCATGCATTTAAAGGGAAACTGTATTCAATAATCTGTTATTGTCATGGCCATCTACAGCAACCAATTGACTAGACAAAGCACTCGCTGGTTTTAGGCATTTTATCTTACTTCATTTATTATTATTATTAAAATATCTCCTCATCATTTTTTTTTTTCATTGTTTGGAGTAACAATGCAGATAAAATCTTTAGTTACAGAAAACTAAATTCTCATGGAATAATTTATTAATGTTATATTTTATTCTAGTATTAGAGCCAATAGTTTAAATTTTTATTATGTAAGGAGAGAAATTATATTTTAATATCACTACGTTTCTCAGTATAGTTCAATTGACAATACAGTTAAATTGAAATAAATATACTTAATTTTACTATAACACATTTTTTATTTATAACAATTTTTAATAGTGTTCATCTATTTTTATGAAATGGTTGTGCACTACATAGTTATTTAAAAATTGCCAAATATTTTTATATATATGTGATTCAATTTTTTTTTAGTTGTATATCATTTAGAAACTAATATCATTACATTTTAGTTCATATTAAAATAAAAGTTTGATACTTTGTGTTTTATACGTGTTTTTGTTATTATTGTTAGTTAAAAGTTATTAAATTTCTTTGATTTCAATTGTTTTCTGATCTTATAACATACATATTTAATGTTTCTTCATTCGTGGTTTTGTTGTACATCACTTTTTATTTACAATTTTTTTTATACCTGTTTCTAGCTTATGACTCTTGATACATAGATTAAAATAATACATTTCAGAATATACTTTACATAATTAGAGTTATTACAACTTTCAAATCATTAAAATTTTAAATAACATAAATGTGATCTTACAAGTGTGCATCATAGTCTGTATCAAGAGCATTGACATTATTTAACTTTATTGATTTTTTTAAAGTATATATAATTTTCACATTTTGATGACTTCAGTGGAGGGTGTTTCATTCTGATGAAACAAACATACAAAAATGCATCATTTAATCTATGAAAAAAGTCACCTACATTTTAAAAGGTCGAAAGGATGATATTGGTATCATACATTTTTTATTCCTAAAGTGACTGACTTGGATATTATAAATTAAAATTTTTATTAAACAGTATTTTTTATATACACAAAACTGAAATACTCAAAAATAGATGAAATTTTAAATTGAATTTTGATTATATCTCCGGTTGTAAATTTACAAACATGTCGCGCACATATACTACTGTAAAGTTTTCTGTAGTTCAGTTTTCTAAATACAAAGACTTTATCTGTGCAAAAGGAAAGGGAAATTTTTATAAACTTTTCATTGGTCTATTAAAACATTTTTAAAATGCCCAGTCCAAACTTTTAAATTTATTTTGTGATTTTTAAAATTAATTACAATAAAATTTGTAAGTATTATGTAAAGATATACTCAAAAATCAAAATTTTAATATTTAAATTCAGAATTATTAAACATTACTCTACTCACAATTATTAAACATCATTATAAAAATCTGTTTTTAGAATGTTATACAGGCATTATTATTTTTCAAATTTTATTGTTACAAATGTAATAATACAGCAAAAACAAAAGTGGGGAAAAATGAATAAAGGTTGTGGATGGCTGTAAACTCAGCTACATAGATTGGTCATTCATTCCAGTATCATTCTGATAATAAAAGGATTCAAATTAATATACTTTTAATTATTAACTCATTCAGTATTATTTATTATACGTATTTAAGGACACTAATAGAAATTCTTTTGATAATGGAAGAAATAATGAACTGATAAATATGTTGATCCAAATTTTGGAAAACACAATACTTTAATAAAAAAAATGTAATTTAAGTTAGTTGCTATTTAATTACTGTAAAAAAAAAAGGAGTATTTGTTTGTTATTTAATTTTAAGTTTGTATATAACAGTTTAATAAGATTTTATTATAAGTTAGAAATATGTTAATGTTATTTTTTATTGTTTTATATCTCAATTGTTTTGTATTTTGTGTGATTGAATTAAATGGTAAATGTTCTTGTAATAAGTTGTCGTGTCACTGTAACCTTAAGAAATATAAATTACCTTTATTAGCACGTAGTATGTTTGATTTACATGATATCTTTGGCTTTTTAAAAAACCAAAATTCACTATGTGATAAAATAAAATACATAATGCGTAAAAATGAAGATTAATAGAACATTGTTTAAATAGAAAAATTTGGATTTAGTTGTTTTCTGTTTTAAAGTAATTTACAATAAAAATTATACTGTAATCATTTGAAAATCTAAAGTTAAGATGTGATTGATATATTATACATTTTCGGAATTTGTAATTACAGAATATCATCCTTAGAAATTGTTGATATAAGTTTCCATTTCGGTCCATGAAATTTTACCATTGTTGTAAGCTAAATACACTATTACAATAGTGATTTAGTAACAACAGTCTTCATATATAACAGGAGATATATCTGGTAAAGGAACTATAAAATTTCCATCTATAATGATAAAAAGTTGTGAAATAGATAAAATGGATTTGTGATCTGTATCGGGTAAAACTTTAATTGAGATACAGAAAAATTACAAAAGGAGCCGATTCTTTTGTCTGTGACAAAATGAGACAATCATGAATTAACAGAAAATAAAACATTATCACAGCTGAAAGATAATAAACTTAACTCGATTGCTGGTTTTTGACTTCTTAAAATTGTAAAAAAAAAATCTGTTTTTATCTCTATTTTATATTCTATTTATTTATTTTTTAATAAACTAACTGCAATAGTTACCCATAACTAATATTAATAATAACAGTAATGATAATAATTTATTTTTTTCTCATAAAAAAAATAAATATCAAAATTTGAAGCATTAGTAATAGTAATGCCCATAACTAATAGTAATAATAACAGTGAGGATAACAATAATTATTATAAGCTTGTAATAATAAGAGAAATAAATTTTCTCATACAACACATTCTCCTTATGTAGATTATAAATTTACAACCACAATAGATTTTAAAAAATTAATATTAAAAATAGTTTTATATTATTTTATATTTTAAATGGCTAAACACTAGGCATTTCCAACAAAAAAAATTAATAAAATTGTATAAAAAGTACAATATATAAAACTGCCGCACCCTACATAAATTGCCCTTAACCTTTGTCTAGATGGAAGTAAATGAAGCTGTTGTGTTTAACTTTTAATAACCCTTTCTAGTCGGTATGCAGTCTTTTGGGATAGGAATGTATTAAAATATTTGTATCCCATTTCACGTCATGAATATCTTTCATATGTTGATAAGGATAGCTTGATAATGTCAGATATATTGTTCTATACAATCTTCAAACACTCAATAGTTCCTTAAGTACACTCAAAAATGTTCTACAATTAGATATGAGTTCCTTACGGCTATTCAGAACTTCTAGAAAGATCAATACCACCATTTCAGAACAGTTTCAAAAAATATTGGTCTTGAAATAATAGATTTTCACTGAGAAAATCTCTTTTGGAATAGTAATCATGTTTTCTTTATAAAAAAAAATTACAAAGATATTTTTCATTCAGTGACTTGTCCTCCTTTATGATAAAATGAACATCACACTCTTTGCTAATAAATTAAGCAAATAAATTCTCTGATACAATCCAGCTTCTTAGAAATCTGTTGGTTATGATCATTATCCAAAATTTCTCTCCTTATCATGTGATAGTTTGGTCTCTGAATTGTCCACAAAAGAATTCATTGTTTACTACATGATATAAAACCCAAAAATCCCTCTTTTGGAAACACAATCAACTTTCTACTGTTTAATATTAATATCACAGGTTTGGGATTAAGATTTTTGAAGCCTTCTTGATCACAGTATCTCTACAAACAGTTTATTGATTACTGTGTTTTTTCATATTTATAAAATGATCATGAGTACTCTTAATTGATTCAACACCATATACCATTGCTGTCTTCAGTGATTCCTTCCCTTTTTTGCGACTATTTTCAGATAACTTTCAATGAAGTAAAACACTTAAGAGTATATAAAAACCAACAGTGAATGATACTCTCATACATTACATGCATAACAAAGACTTCATGAGGCCAGTTCATAAATAAAACAATCTGGATTCAGTATGGCCTTCACTACAACAAACAAGTTATGTATAGGTCACAATCACTGAACAACATGGTGTTAATGGGATATATAAATATAATTTCTTAGGCTGCACAATCTTATACATTGATCAAATAGGACACAGCTTCAAACAAATAGAAACTGAAAATTTAAACACACTTCATAGGAAAAACGCTACATTCTGTAATATATAAATGCACAACAGCAAACTTAATGAACAGACACAGTCCAAATCTAATATACTCCTTGACTGCATCTACCTAAGTCAAAAAACTGCTAGTAACATCAGCCAACGCAAAGATGACGTAGCATCAATCTTTAAAGGGGCTACTAGAGTGAACCTATGTTTTAAAAAATAAAACAAGTCTTTGCTCTCATTTAATATGTTTATTCTAGTTTATAGCTGCAAAAAATTAAAAACTATTATTAAATCAGAATAATTTCAGACGATATACATCCAGATCTGGGTGGACAAAGGTTATGGAGACTACATGTGTATGTGTGTGTATTTATTAGTAAACTTTATTTTTTTATTTATTTACTTTTTATATTATCTACTTAAATGTTAATTACATGCAATTCCATTTTAAAATCTCACCTGTATCCATGACATAATTTATTTTCTTTCAGTTTATACTTAACGTTTGTCGAGTTAATGAGTATTTATAAAAATATTTTAACATTTTAAACATGAAAATAAGCATTTATTTAAAAAAAAAATTATATTCTGGACAGAAATAAATACATTTTTTAATCTTATGGTTTGTATTGCAAAGTTATATGTTCTTTTTTTGTTTATATCTACACATTTTGTTAAGTTAAGGATCATATTTATTTTATATTGTAAGCACTATAATATAATGAATTGTCATAAATGTGTGGTTTTCTCTCACTTGATATAAATCAGATAGAGAGTTTTGATCTTCATGTAATAGATGATAATGGCACCTTTTAGTTTAAAGCTAGAATATTTAGATCATGAGATATGTACTATTTTAATAAATATCTTATAAAAACACAAAACAGAGTTATGAAAGAGGTATTTAGTAGATAGAACTGTTGCATTAGACAGGGGCCAGAGATCTGTATCTTAGTTAGAGATTTGCTTTGTGATGTTTGTACTATTAGTATGATCTTCAGTTACGCATTTTTATAAACACTTACTTTTAATATTAAGGATTTTGAAACTGTACACTGCCTTCTTAATCCGTCTGGAAATAATTACTATTATTTTATGAAAAATTATTATATTTTTAGTTTTGTGATTTATGAATAAAAGAGTACTGTTTTGAATTTGTAAGTAATAGATTTTATTAACCGTTTTATTTTAAATAACCTGGCAAACCTTTAATTTTAATTACACCAAGGGTTCTTTTAAAGCTTTACTCAAGTACTATGAATGTTATACAATTACATTTCTTTCAGAAGAAAACAATTCAAGAAAAAGTTTTTTTTCAGGTTCCAAAGGTTTGATCCATAAAAATATTTTTACTGCACACAGTATAAACTATCATAACCAAACTTCTTTTATTTGGAATCTCTTGTAACCAAGATCATTTATGTTTATTCATAACAGTTATTGTGTTGAATGGTGAAGGTTTGTTTGATCTAAAAATGTTGTGATTATTTAAGTTTTTTAACAGTATTATATATGCTTTCAATGTTTAGTGTAACATCTTAAATTAGCTGTGCTGTCAATTGCAAGGAAAAAATCATGATAAGAAAATATTGAAGGTATTATGAAAATTGTAAAATTGACTTTTTGTGATTTAATGAACAAAAAAAAAACATTTCCAAATTTGGAGTAACCAGCAACAGTGTAAAATAATGAAGTAGAAAAACATAAAACCGTGAAATTAAGTTATATAAATATGGTCTCCTCATCAATGAAAAAAGGGTCATGCCCTGTTTTACAGAGAAGAAATTTTAGATTATAATTAAAGAGGTTTGTGGTTAGAGGGTTGGAAATTGTACTACAATAATGGGTAAATGCGGAAAAATTATATAGCATAAAAGTGGTGCAACTGAATTCAAAAACAAATTTTTAAACTTTATATAAGTATATATAAGGGATCCGTTTATAAAGACCTAATTTGAAGCTGCTGTTGATAAAGTCTTGTTACCAAATAAAAAACATACTGGATAACAAAATAAATAAATAACAAACCGTTTCCATTTTCTTGTGTGATACAGAGATTGTGATCTTCCATTTTAACTTTTTGTGAATTCAAAAAAATTGCAAGTAAAAATATTAATTCATTGCTTAGCGAAATGGTAGTGTCTTGGCCGCTTTATCCAAGAATTCCAGATTCAAATCGTGGTTAGGAAATGGCATTTTTCATATGCTACAAAATTTCATTTCCATACTTCCATGTACAAGCTTCTATGGTGAATTAATTCAACAAGCAAAAAAAAGTGCATTGTAAGTTCATTATAGAAATCAGAAAAATTCAAATATTTTATGATTTATTAAAATATTTGTTGCATTTTGTTCTTATAGCTGGAATTTTATTAGCGGAATATGTCCAGCTCACATTACTATGGTTAAGAGAAGTTTTATTGTATCTCATATATAAATATAACTTATTTTAAAAAAATAAAATAATAACACTTTTAAAACAAAAGGAGTAAGTTAATCTTTATTTCACATTAGAATACAATGCGGGGAAAATATAGTTGGGATTGATAAATGCCATTTTTTTCTTTTTTAACTTTATTCATAGTTAATGTTTGCAATTATTAAATTGATTTGTCAATGTTTTAGGTCAGTAGATCACAATTTAAGAGTTTCAAAAGGTAATAGAACAAGCATCTTTTATTAAACTTTTAATTGATACTAATTATTGGTGATTATTTGTAAGAACAATGTAAAATCAACAGCGAGTACTATTGTAATATGCTAAAAAATAAAATGAAACCGCAAAAAGGATAAAATGTTATGTTTCTTTCACAAAAGGTGTAACTCTACATGATAACACCCAACCCCACACCATCAAAAGGCAAAGGAAGCTAGTCAAAAGTTGGGTTAAGAGGTGTCTCCTTAACCAACTTATATTCTCCATTTTTCATCAGCAGATATTTTTTTTGACCCTCTCAAAGAGTTTTTACATGCCACTGACTTTGGCAACAATGAGTAGGTCAAAAGTGGCTCAGACACCAAAGTAACAAATAATTCTTCATAAGTGGAATAAGAAAGCTTACAAAAGGATGGTACAAGTGCCTAAATGTAGTTGAAGATTATATTGAAAAGTAGAGTTAGTTTCATCGTCATTGAATAAAAAATAATAATTTTTCTACAGTCATTTGTCTCTATTGAATGATATTCATAATAAATAAAATCACTTTTTTTTTGTTCAATGAAATTCATTAGTAACAATACGTAAATAAACAAAAATAGAACCAAGAAAAGAAAGAATTTTTGTTATGTATTCAAAAAAAAGTACTTCTGCTTTATGTATCCACCCACATGGCTATTTTTTACACATAAATCTTGAAGGGCTCATTTGAGAATGATTTTAAATTTTTATACAAGATATTCTTATCAGGATATTAGTTGATTACAAATAAGATATTTACTAGTTTAATAAATTTTCAAATAAAATATTTCTCTAGATAAATAATTTTACTTCAACCTGCCAGATTATAGCATAATCATGTATTAAACTGTGGTTTAAAAAACTGCCAGCTATCAGTATTTTATTTTTTTGTGATTCAGCTGGAATCAGCAATTGTATTCATCATCTGAAAGCATGCAGTAAAATTGCATCCAGTTTGTTTAACATTGGTAATAAATAGAAACTGATATAAAATCAAATCTTTGGTTACTCGTATTTATCGTTACTTCACATACTTTAATTTCAAAATTGCTACCATGAGACATTCTGAGCGTTATAAAAACATTGAGATATGATGCAGTTTACAGTTAAAACTGATTTATTATTAGCTTCACAGAAGCTCATAAAAGACTTTTTTCTGGAAAGAAAGGTATATAACAAATTATTAATCGCTGAGTACCCAGCCAGACCTTCATCTTAATAAAGAAACTGTATTTGCTGCAATAAGTCTAAACTGTATGGTAAGATCACCTAACTAAATTGCTCATGTAAGGTGTCTATGATTGTAATCTACAGAATACTGTACTAACTTTGAATTAACTCTTGTACGTAGTGTAATAAACAGTTTTCAACTATGAGATTCCAGGTTTAGGCATGATATTTATCACATGGTACAAAATTTTCATATCATATACCTACACATAAGCTCTAAGATTATTAAGTGAATTAATTATTTAAATAAATTTTTTATGGCTTAAAAAGTTCATATTATCAACTAAAAACTTATAAGGAGAAGTTCATTTTCAAAGAAACAAGAAATTATTCCCTTTTTAGTCAAGGAAAAAATGTTTAACGAACATGAAAATAAAATGAAAAATAGGTTTCATTCTTAAAAAGGAAACCTCTATTTTACTTAATTGTAGAATATTTAATGTTAACTTCTTCAGAACTGAATAATTTTTCATAAGTAAAAGTGTTTATATCATAATCCAGTTTAGAAATGCTGTTAATATATTTAAATAAAAGTACATTTTATGTATTATTTAATAGATTATAAATATATTTTGTTACCTCCAGCATCTAACATTTCAAAGTTTTCACTTGTTTCTCTTTTGTTTCGATCATTATTTTGTTCTTCATTATCATCCAATAAACCAAGATTATGTTTTACTCTTCTTAAATAATTATTTACTTCATTTTGTATTTCTTCTTGTATCATTTGATCACCTATAATTAATAAACTTATTAAAATATAATAATAAATGTCATATACCAAGTTCTGTTTTTAAGTTTATACTACCTCACAACAGGCTGAAAGTCCACATTTACAATCCCAACTGACCTTGTTCAATTAAGTTAAATCTCGGTTAAAAAAAAGTTTAAAAATAGAGTTAATTCATGTAAAACTAGATTTCAATACTTTTATTTCAGATATGAAAAGTATGGTTGTTTCAGTTCGGTTAATGGTACTATCCCAGGAATGAGACTTGAACAGGTATGTCCACTACTATTTCAGTCACTGATATAAACTACTGCAGTATGTGTATTTTTTGGCTGTTGCAATCTGCTTGGTGTAGCTGTATCATTGTACCAGTGTCTGAGGTGTAAACAAACTTCTCTATATTTTTAATATTTTAATCACGTTTTTAATTTAATTCCTCATGAAACATTCTGATGAAGCAGAATTTTCTGTGAAAGTATTACTTGTCAAGGTTTAGAAAGTGTAAACATACAGATGTACTGTATTTCTATGCGGGGTGTCTGACAGTGATGGCGATAATGTAATACAAGATGACTTAGGTAGTAAGAAGCCAGTCCACCCATTCACCTCACCTTGCGCATCAACTGAGCTTTCTAAACTCACAGTGGAAAAATCTTTTTTGTAAATAGTTATACTTTCTGCTAGGATCCAATTTATTAAACAGTCTTTTTATTCAACCGATTTTATGAATTTTTACTGTTGCATATTCTGTTTTCTTGACCAATCTGGGGGTAGTACAAAATGTAGGTTGTAATAGGTAATAAAATATCTCTAAATTTTATATATATATATATATATATATATATATATATATATATATATATATTTATATATGTTTTTTTTTTTAATAATTTGATATTGACAGTCTTTAAGAGATTTCATGATATTGAGACACTGGTGAAAATAAGTGTAGACTTGTTGGACATAAAAATGTGTTTGATTATATTGAGTTTGAAGCACTCCACAAAATCAGCTGATCAATAGAATAATAAAAAATGACAGATTGAATTGATCAGGTCCTTTGTAAGAGACCAGCTGGACCTTTGATTCACATGGCCCATCTTACATAGGCGCATTCATTTTCTCTTGCTCTTTCTTACAATTTATAACATTTTTCTTACATTTGACTTTTTTATCATTTGCAATTTTACTAAAAAATGAATCTGCAACTTCCGATTTTTATTATATTGTTTTATCACATTTTTATATATAGCTTCTTCTTTGTGAACATTCACTAGAATGGAAGGTGTATTCCAGAGATAATAAAAACTTTGTTTTAATAATTTTCAAATTCCAACCATTTTTAAAAAAATAAATGTCTTCCATTTGTTAACAATTATGAACAATTTTTTAATTCAAATAAAAAAGTAATGTCATTAAATATTTTAAATGACAAACTGCTATGATCTTAGCCACTAAAATAGATCCACAGAATTACATGCTGTGTAACTTCAACCGGCATAACCAATATTATTTGTGCAATAATTAACTATTAATAATGTTTAATAACTGAATTTAAGTATGATTAATTTTTTGTTGTAATCAATTGTAACTAACATAAAAAACCTGATTACTTCTGAACATGAGGAAAACATTTGAGAAATTAGTAACTAGGAAATTAGTGAACGTAACATGACTGGTAGTTATAAAAAACTTTATATGAATAGGTAAGGTAATGAGTTCTGGCACAATACATATACATTATAATAGTAAAATGTCCAACAATATCCACCTTAAAACCTAGATAAAAAACTTTCTCTGCTCCATATATGGCATTATCACCACATGACTTGATATTCTTTATAAAAGGATAAGATTATTCATTATTTTCCTTAATTTACTTGTACGTTACTTTTGTACAACCATAATATATAGATTAGCTTACCAAAACATCATATTTTCAAAATTTGTATGTTCAAAATAACTTTGCAAAGCTAATTACATCTTAATGGTAAACCACTGTTAAAGAAGTCATTAGCTTCAAAAGGCTTTCTGGAAGCACAATTTACAAATAATTTGAAACTCAGTAATTCACCTTTTAAATATTTTAACCTAATAAATAAGTGATGTTAATTTAAATTTTAAAGTTTAGATTTATAATGGATCAATTAAAAATAGCTTACTTTCCAACAGAGTATCTCCTTGAAATAAACTCTTCACTGAAATAGAGAGGAGTTGCAGCATGAATGAGAACCAAATAATCTGAAGTCTCATCTTAGTACATCACATATATCTTACCTAAATAAAAAAAACATAAATTTATTGAGGGGAAAACTGTAGAACATAGAGGAAATGTATTATAAAATGCTTTATTATTGTGTTATTATATTATATATGTATGACATAGTGTTTATTTCAGAGATTACCAATTTAATAGTTTATGCATGTGCTCTTCATTTCTTCCACTTTAGCCATTATTAATGAATTACAAAAAAAAGGTACATAAGTACATAACTGGAAATGAAAATAAATAAAAGATTTAAAAAAGAAACATCCATACATTAGTAATATCTTAAGAATTAAAACTTCATTGTTTAAAAATAAAATAAAAATTTCATTAATAATTTAAGTGTGTGTGTGTGTTTGTGCACTCATGCACATGTATGTCTTAGAAGGAAAATCTAACTAAAATAAGCACTTTTCTGTTAAATTAATTAAAGATGAATTAAACTAGTTAGTTATAAATCTAAATTTTAAGAACTTAAATTAAATAAAACAAGAAGATTTTTAAAATAAAAATTTGAATAATTTGTTTATACCATACCAAAAATTTAATAACTTAATATTTTCTTAATTGCCATAGAGAAATTTTTCACTTAAATCATTTTATTTATTATGCTACATGTAAATGTAAAATACATATGATATATAATTTTTGCAATTAAACCTTTACCTTACAATCGAAATTATATAAAATAAAACAAATTTTTACTGTTTTTCATTGGAATAAATTACTTTCTTAATGTTCACTTTAAAGACCAAGAAGACACAGATTAAATTATTAGCAGCATTCAGAAATAATCGTGGATTATGTTAAAACTTGAATGATTTTCTTATCAAATTAATTTATATAATTC
This sequence comes from Lycorma delicatula, assembly GCF_047948215.1. NCBI lineage: Eukaryota > Metazoa > Arthropoda > Insecta > Hemiptera > Fulgoridae > Lycorma > Lycorma delicatula. The sequence goes on along the minus strand of NC_134465.1, from coordinate 22,977,231 downwards.
TTAAATCAAAATAAGGAGATAAATTACTTTTAACAATCAGAAAAATCTTTATTTAGATTTTTTTTATCATATTGAATTAAGTAAATTATCAAGTAACTTAAACATTAATTATTTTAATTAAATTTGTTTGTAATTGTACCACTCAATTTATTTTTGTAATTTTAGAAGTTATTTTCCTACTTAAATAAAGATATTTCTTTAAGAAGACAAAAAATATAATTTATATGATTTGAGATTAAAAAAAAATTATGTTACAAATTGTCAGCATCTATAACATAATCACAACATACAAAATAAGTGGAAGGACCATCTATAGAGAATTTCTGAATAGATCTGAAGAACAGACTGCAAAAAACTAGAGATCTGGAAACCGGATGAAACACTGCAGCAAGCTACTCAACCTAATCTGTGTAGTGCAGAAGTAAATATAACAAATGATAACTTAAATTTTAAAGTACTTTTCAATTTTTTGAGCGATTAAAAGGCTCAAGTACAGAGAGATCCAAAAGTCATCATAGTAATAAAAAAATAAAATATTGCGTAATAATATTTAAAGATTTATTTATTTTCAAAACGTGCTCAAAATGGCTAGCCCCATTCAGCAATGTGTGTACAAACTCTTTTTACCATGTTCGATGTCACTTTGTGGAGCTCATATATACTGATGTTAATTTCTGTTGTTATGTTCACCTTTGTCCTCCAGTGTGTGCGGCATGTTTTTATAGACCTTTCCTTTAAGATAACCCCACAGGAAGAAATGTGAGGACATCAAATTGGGTGAATATGGGGGCCATAATCCATTAGAGATGATATACTCGCCAAAAAACGCACAAGAAATGCATGGTTTCATTAAATGTATAACATGTGGCACTGTCTCACTGGAACCAAAAATCACATTCATCATCTTCAAGAATTACAATAAACTGAGAAATGATATGTTGGTACACAACATTGTTCACTGTTATTTTGAAAGAAAATGGGACCCACTGTTTGACGAAGTGATATGACACATCACACTCACATTTTTTGAGAGTATAAGGGGTTTCATGTAATACATGTGGATTTTCAGCTGACCAAATTCCAGTGTATTGACTGTTCACTAGCCACTAAGGTGAAACAATGCCTCATCAGTGAAGAAAACACGCTCAAGCTCTACAACTCCTTGGTTGTCAATAAATACCCGAAACCATGTACAGTACACTAAACGCTCTTCTTTATCTGGCTCCTTCAATTCCTGACCAGTGAACATGATATACATGAAAGTGTAACCACTTCATCACTCTCTGAACACTTTCATATGAAATCTGAGGGTGCTGATAGTCTTTCAAGCTTTTTTAAGGTGACTGCATCACATACTTAAACTCAGCCAGTTTAGCATCAGTCAAAATGGCTAACTGTACTGCATTCTCTTAAACAGATCATTAATCTTGTTATGACTGAATTGTTAGGTACTATCACATCCAGATATTTCCCATGAAATTCATAAGAACAATTGAAAAAGTAATGTTCAACAATGAAAACTCATTGCTCTTGGGAAAACATGTTCGCCAGTCGATAAACAAAGCACTATTGCAAGTGTTGTGTGATCAGTACACATCGCAATGGTTTATGGCTATCTTGTGGTAGTCTATAGAACTACACTATTTATAGAGACTGTAATTTTGATGTTGCCGACTTTTGGATCTCTCTATATAAAGCCGCATCCCTTCATTCTTAGAATCGAGTCAGATTTATAGCCACAGAACTGATGAAAATATTAAGAAATCAAGAATAAGAAAAAAACAGTAACTTACATGGCAAGAAAGAATAATTTACCTTCATCCTTTACTGTCTTGCCCAGGACCTTAACTATATTTTAGTTATCTGTCTTATAAAAAGAAACTTGTTATTTAAACCTAGCTATTTAAAGAGCGCTTCAATTATTTTTATTTTATCCCAAACTGACATTGTTTTAATAACAGGATAAAATTATCTGAAGTATTCCAGAAATTATGGAACCGAAAGTTTGTAAAAATCAGTTTACTATTAAAGCCTGATTACATGAATTCCATTATTTTTTTATTAACACATCAACTTATTTTTTGTATAATAACCATTCTTTGAATCTGTGTGGGGCAGTGATAGAATCTCAGCCTTTCATCTGTTAATTGCAGTTATAAATCTAGGACAGCTTTGATATTACTCATATATGTTTAACCACATACCCACTTACATGCAAATGTGATAAATTATTCATAAAAATAAATAATAAATACAAAATATCACAGCTAATCAGACAATCTGCGATGCTGCAAATACCTAATTCTAATCCGGTAATTTAAAAACAATCTAAATTTCATTATTACTAATGGTCTTAACTCAAAAGTCAAATGAACGGTCCAACTGAGACTGTACATAACACATTACAAAATGTAATGACATTTGTATCATGTTATGTAAGGCAATACAATCTAAAACAAAAGTAAAAAATAATTTTGTAAACTTTAACATAATATTTAGCTCGATAAGGAGTTTAATAAATCTGTGAGAATTTTCAGATTATGTATATTTTTATCTTCAGGTAATAACGTAGGAGATTTAAGAAAATGTTACTGAAAAAATCTAGTCTGCTTTTTTACGCAATATATGGATATAAAACTAAATAATTATAGCGCTCTCTGACATACTTTCCCTAAAGCACATATTGGAAGACCTGTATAGGCATACCACAATATAATCTTAACCGCCAAATAAATTTTTTTTTATCGCATTTTATTATGAATTTTGTAATAAATATTGCTACGAAATAGATACTGTCAAAAACTATATACAGCTCCAAAATATTTTTACACCTGAAATTACTTAACGATCGACAGCACTTTTTTTAATGACCGACATCACTCGACAATTGCCCCAGATATTTTAGCACATAGTGTTTCAAAGACGAGTACTGATATAGCAATCATCTCCAAATCATATACGGCCCGGCTTTGTGTGGACCGGTTGGAGTCGGTGCCTTATATTATTAACGGTAAGGAGGTTACCGTACTATTTCACCGGAGGCGATCTTGGTGACTGCAGATGTGAAACCGATAGATTTCATTACGTCAGAAAAGCAACAGCCTTAAGTTACTAATTAGTCAGGTGAATTGACTTCAAAAAAAATTTGCAAGATAGAACGGCACGACAGTGCTTTATGGTAGGCCGATGGGACGAGGCAGAGGGTGGGCGTTATACGCATGTTCTCTTCCCAGATGTTATTGGTTTGCACGGCGCCCCTTGGGTTCACTCTAACTAGTATGTGACGCAATTTCTTTATGGTCATGACGGCTTCAGTGACGACTCCAGCGATTTGATCTGGTGGATTCAGATTGAGGACAACTAGATGACGTATACCATGTAATTTACGAATACGCAAAATAAGAACTTATGCGCACGTAGACTGTTGTCTCGACATTATCGGTTCGATATTAGATCTCCGTGAGGATTGTAAAACCCGAACCTAGTGGGTAATCGTTGAAAATTTCATCGGGTACCTGGCAAGAGAACGGATTGCCGAGGGAATTTAGGGTTCCGCCTGGTCTTTCCTGTGTTTCGTCGCATGACAGGGGACAAGAACCCCATTCCAGAAAATACTCGATGTAATAAGGGGCACCTGGCAGCCGGAGGTCGTTATATAGCAGTCGGTAAGTAAATTAGCAATGAATAAAAAAAAACCCCGATTTGAAGGGAACAAGTGGTGGTGCCGATATTCGATAAATGTAACGAAGTTTTTTCAGTTATTTTTTACTTCAGTTCCTTAGAGGCCTTCCTTATGGCTACACAACTCGAGCATGGCTGATCATACTGAAGTTAAAAATTTAGCCCGTTCTCAATATTTCAGTGCCCATAGGAATAGCAGATTTAAATTTTACAAATAATCAAATACGAGGTGATTTTTTTAAAGTAGGGACCTTTTTGAAATATAAGCAAATTTAAATACGTAAAAACTACATTATTTTTTTCTACATAGTTGCATTCAACTCAACACTTTTTTATAGCTTTTTCGAGAAATTCCGTCACCAGTGACTTAAACCATCTCTCGAGTAACGCCATTTTTCGTCGTCATTAGACAACTGCGACACAGTGAAGCGCTGGTTTCCTCCAGTTTTTTAGTCAAATTATGCGTTATCAATGACGACCGGCCGCTAAAGTAAACTAAACTAAACCGTTTCAGTTTAGCATCACTGATAATATTCGTCCATAAACGAAAAAAAATCCGATTTTGGTTATCAAAAATCGGATTACTTCTCGAGGTTTACGAATTGTAGCACTTATTATAAATGGATGAATATAAACTATAAACAAAAAAAAGAGTAAATTAGTGTTGCTAACACCTAAGAATAAACATTAACTGAAGCTAAGCTAGCATTATTTACATCGCATATCTTCTTCCTCATGTTTTGGGTTCAAGTTATGATTACGCAAGCGGATCGTTTCATCTTTTCCCTGGACGTCATTTTGGCTTATACTTTTGTAGTAGCTTAAGTATTGTCTCTTCTGCCATTCTTTCAACACGGGTTTGTCCATTTTGATTCACTCATTAACGTTATAGATATTTAATTAATTTCTGATGTCACTGTTCCTCTTCCTATTCGACAACTGGTACCCTGCGATATTTCTTAAAAATCTAATTTCTGCGGCCTGATTTTTTTTTCCATTTGTTTTGTAAAACATGAGGTTTCTGCTCCGTAGAGAAATGCTGTGAATAAAACTGTTTTGTAGAATTTTAATAGGGTTTCTTCCTGAATTTTATTTCTCAAACTCTTTTTACGGTACCATTATAGTATTAAATTTCTAAATTTAACTTGGAACATCTGATTCACCCCAACCTGCGACAATTGTTCTATGATTTCCCTGCTGTGTGGGATTTTTGATCTGATGATAACTTTACCACAGAAAGAAATTACTTTCACGTTCATTCTTTTGCTACTTTATTCAATTTACAGAAGGCCTTCTGTATTTGATAATAATTATAGATCATCTGCAAACAGCATGGATACAACAAATTGATAAAATTTAATTCATATGTATAATCTAGCATGCAGTCTATCACTTCCCGCAGAATATCGTCTATGTACACGATAAACAATATTGGTGTCAGTGCAGCCTTGTTGAATTTATCCTAATTCTATTATTTCTCTCCTCTGAAATGACTATCTAGTTACCTCCACAGATTTCTTGTATGGTGCTTGCGAGTTGTTTTGGAATTCCTCGGGTGTTTAATATTTACTATAATTTTTCTCGTTTTACTTTATCAAATGCTTTCTCTAAATCTACATATAATATTTGTGTTTCTCTTCCAAATTCCTGATATTTTTCTATCAGCTGCAAATACATTATCTGTACAATTTCTATCCTTTCTGATACCAACTTGTTCCTCTCTTAGAATCGTTTCTACTATATTTTTAATTTTTTGTATTATAATTTTTGAGAATATTTTAAATCCAGACGGAAACAGACTTATTCCTATATAGTTTTTTCATAGCCTTCTGCAATTCTGGCATATCCAGGCTGTCCACTTTTCCATATAATGTATTATCTCTCTCCTCCTCAGTATTCTGTTCATTGATCATCCATAGTTGTTGAAAATATTTCAAGAATTTTCCTGGTTCTACAGCTTCTATTTTCGCAAGATCCTTCTATTCGTTATTTAGACATTTCATTACTCTATATGCTATGTTTTGTCATTCGTAGATGTTATAAAAAAGTCCCTAATTTCTTATTTTGTTGTTCCTAGCAAATCTTCTTACTGATGTTTCTTTTTCTGTTGTATTCTTCATCTTTTGTCATGAGCCACTTCAAATATGCTTCTTCTATTTTCTTCTTAACTGCTACTTGAATCTTTTCATTCCAAACATTTATCTTTTTCTTGGTTGATAGTTTCGATTACCCAAGGTCTTCATGCGCTGCTCTGTTTAATATTCCCTTTCTGTTATTCCATTCTTTGTTAATATCATACTATTATTATGGATATCTAATCTATTATTATAGAGAAGTTTTACTGACTTTTCTTCAAGGAAGTGGATCTTGAATTGTAAGTCCACATTCTTCCTCTGTTGTGTCTTAACCCAACGCGCCTTGATATTAATTTCTACTCTTAAAAGGTAGCTGTTCCTACTTCAGCTCCTCTAAGAACTCTTGTGTCTTTAAACAATTCTGCCGTCTTCTGATTTGTGATTAAGTAGTCTATTACAGATTCTTGACCTCTAGCTGCCCATGTTATTTTATGGATTCTCTTGCGCTTAAGAAATGAATTCATTATTCTCATATTATTAAACCTTGCAAAGTCCCTTAACTGTTTTCCATTATGATTCACACTTCCCTCATCATTCAAACCAACTATTCCTTCCGATGGTTTATTTCTTACATTAGCATTATGATCTCCTCCTATTATTACATAGTCCTTTTTATTACAACGGTCCAATGTGTCCTGCAGCTTATCATAAAATAACTCCATTTCATCTGTCTTCCCTTGTTCTGGAGCACATACACATATAAAGGAGTGTTCCATTCCTAGTTTGAGCCAGCTAGTGCTGCTCTCTAGTTTTTAGTAGCGCTGGCCTGCGAGCCGCATTCAATCTATTCTATTACATAATGAATGTAATTCACATTACATTCATTCTAATTAAGAATCCCGTCTGGCGCGGTCATGTATTTTGTCGTCTTATGTTGTTTAGTATTTTGACGAATTAAATTCAATTACCTATAAGAACACAGTCTTATTCTTTCATCAACAATTAATACCGTCCATCCTAGCTTTAAAGAATTAACAAGGATATAAAAGTATATCCTCTCTGCAGTACGCATCTTAATAGTATATACATTGCGGAAATGGCAAATTCAAAACAACCTAGCTTTACTTTAAAAACGCTTCTTATATATTACTTTTAACTTTTTAGGGATCTTTTGAAATCAGTTTTATTTTATTTTTTAAACCTGTTTTATATTACTATTAGGACTGTGTATCCAGCTATAAATGGAAGGATATATATATATATATATATGAATAATTTGGATTCATCATGTAGGTCGGCTGTTGTTTTATCCTAATAACAAGAAACGACTTACAAAATAGTGGTCAAAAAACAAATAAATCCTTCCTTCACTTACATGTATCCACTAGGAAAATATAAAATTCAAATATCTGATGACATATGAAGTTACAAAGGACTAACATGAACTTGTTTATGGCCTTAAATGAACTGAATCCACTGGCTCATTACAGGTTTCAAACTCCTCATTTGTTTTACTCAGTTACAGGAAGGCAAAAAAACATTGAAATAAATTAACATCATCAATACAAAAATAAATAATTTATTTTCTACAGCAACATATATTATTTATTTTAAAATGCAAATTATTAGGTCTATGTACAAAATGAATAATAGAAAAAAATGTAATATATCACAAGGTAAATAGGAAACTGCTTAATTTAAAGAAAAAACAGATAAATAAAATAGCATATTTTAAGAATATGATTGTAAATATATATATTTTTTTAAAAATTAAAAATATTTTGAATGTTATGACTTTGGTGAATGAGTAGATTAATGCAATTTACATTAATACAAGTAGATCTAGCATGATAGAAAAAGACAATTTTGTACAATTATTAATTTAATAACAAACAGTAATTAATTTATATTAAACTTGATTACAAAACAAACAACCTGTTTTGACAAATGCAGTGAAAGAGAGAAGGAAAATCAAAAGTCCTTTAACAAGAAGTATATGAGAATTGTGATATCACCAAAAAGAATAATTAACAGAGGAGAAACACAGGCTGCTACAAGTGTTTCATGATGAATATTATCCTGTCATGATTTAATGAAAGCTGTCAGAATGAAAAGAATAAATGCATCTGTTTATTGTAAAGTCTTGTTCAAAATATAAGGTATGATGAAAAAATAAGTGAAATTTTTAAATTTCCAAAGCTTGAATAAGTCAAATTCTTTTTTGTTGTGTTGGCACACTTGTCCCTAATGTACATTTACATTGGTAGCCATATTGGATGCTTAGTTTATTGTTGTGTTGAAAAAGTTACACTGTTTTTGTATGGACAAAAATTTTTAAATTGTGGGAAAAATGGAACAAAAAATTTTCATTAAATTTTGCTTTAAGAATGGAATAAAGGGGCACTGCATTGAAAATGCTGTATGTTGCTTTTAGTGATTCTTCTATGAATAAACAAATATTTACAAGTGGTACAAACATTTCCAAGAGGGCCATGAAGACATTTAGATGATGAGTAGCTGGACATCTGATGACAACATAAAAAGTAAAGAAAATGATTATGGACTATCACAAGAGCCAATAAGAATTACTACCTGGAAGTACTATGCTGTCTGCATGAATCAATCTGAAGGAAACACCTGGATTTTTGGCAAAACAATTCATGGCAATTGCACTGTGATAATACACCTGCTCATACTTCACTGCTTGTTTATGAATTTTTGGCCAAAAACTACACAATTATGAAACCTTAGTCTCCATATTCAGTGGACTTAACTCCTTTGATTTCTTCCTATTCCCCAAGCTAAAAAGAATCATGAAAGAATCATATGTTTTGCAAACATTGTAAAGACAGAATCTCTGAAGGAGCTAAACATCATACTGAAAATCACGTTTCAGAGGTGCTTTAAAGATTGGAAAAGCACAGGAACAAATGTATTATATCTGAAAATTAAGTAATTTGAAGATGACAAAATCAATATTGATAAATGAATAAAGATTTTTTGAGAAAAACTAAAACTCCATGTATTTTTTTTATCAAACCTCATAGTTATTAAAAGTATTGTTTCACAAGATTATTCTAAACGATCTGTTATATACCAATTTTTAACTCGGTGTACTAAAATGAAAATGTAATTCATTGTTTTCTGTTGCCAGGTTAAGGGACTTCAGCCAGGCTTATTTTGCAACCACCAGGCAGGCAGGAAGAGAAATATTTAACTGATCACACCAGCAATATCTTTACTGGATATCCAAGATGAACTGGCTCTTTAAGTCCTGACATCTTCAGTGTGGTAAGACTAACAACATCAGACCTGCATCCACAGAACTAATTATGGGGAAATCCAGTCACAAAGAACCATGTATCAACTGAAAAAAGCTTCAAGAGATTATAGATTAACTCACTGTGATTTCAGGTCATGAAAGTTGGCATTGATCTACAGATTAAATATCAATGAAAGAAGCTTAGGAGTGCAAAAGAAAAGAAGCAAAATGATTGTTTCTTGGGAAGTCATTCTTCTTGGTTGAACAATAAATCCCAAGTTCTGGAGTTCCATTCTGAAAAATATGCATCATGACAATGCACCAATTCATGGTTTCTGGATGAATGCACAAGTTTTTGTACACCTTTGTACATTACTGTAATATTATAACTTATGCCTTAATATTAAAATAAACTTTAAGATATGTCTGACATTAAAGAAGAAGTTCAAAATAAATCTCAGGTGGTTTATGATTTACCTTAAGAAAAGGAATTTTACAGAGCATTTAGGGAATGACAGAATACTGCGATCATAGAACAAATCTCAAGACAATAACTAGTAATACAATTAATTTTAAGCCAAGTCTGGAAATTTTTCAGTAGTACCTAGTATTTCTTTATCTTAAAAAAATCATGGCAATTGGTAACAAAAAGAAAAAGATGGGTAATTAAATCTCTACTTTGAGGACAATAATGCTGGATAATTACAGTAAATAATGTATTAATTTTCTAACTCACTTTACTACAACAAAGATTGTTTTTACTGGCAGGCATTAAAATTTAACTATCTTCTTTAATCACTATTACATACCATTAACAAGAAATTACTCATTCAAAACTACACCTGAATAATTTCACTGATCTATGGAAATCAGTATATTAAATGTGATACCAGGTGTATTAAGGTTTATCCTTACTTTTCATCATTCTATTTTCCATGATACTGTAATGAAGGTGTTACAGAACAATCAGGTGGTTAGGCATTAAATTCACAATCCTGCTTAGGGACTGAGTTATATTACATATAACATATACTGTTAAAAAATATTTGTTAATGTTAACTGACATTAAATTAATAATCAATTAATAAATAAAAAAATGTGGTAATGTTAACATACAGCAAATTAAGTCTTTATTTATTGTAATAATTTTGTTAGTCTGTGATGTATAATTATAATTAAAATAATTTTACTGAATATGTACACTCAAACTATACCACCTCCAAATTTTAGCTTTGATAGTGGGGCAAGACAGTAAACTAGCCTGATCAGAGGTAGTTTTACAAGATGCCATTTCCTCTTTTTCGTTTCCAATTCTGTTATTCTTTTATGTTTCTCCTTGGAAGATTGGCAAGGGAGCTAGGTCAGCTCCCATGCTTGTCAATCTGTGGTGTCATAAAGATTCTAGTAGGTGGCAATGGACTATCTTTTTTATTGAGACTCAGTGGGTGGCATCACTCTTTTATGTGCCAATGGAATTGTCCAAGTAATATCTATTTTAAATTCTGGAGGTTACACATAAAATCATAATAACAGATAAGTTTCTCATAAAATCTAATCTTATCACAATTTTAACAGGCGTCTTTATCAAGTAATATTAATGAACATGGAGAAGCAATTAATATCAACAAACAAACAAGAAGCTAAGTTTTAAAAAATATTTATAGAAATCTTTTTTATAGTTTAATGATATTTTTCCTCCTCTATTTCACTCGCTTTACATTTACGTTTGATTTTTACTTCTTTCATATTAGAAATTCTAAACAGACATTATAAATTACAATTATTATGTGTAAATATTATAATTAATTAGTTATGAATTATTTCCCATTGGCATCAGTTGGTCATTAATGTCCGTATTATTTTTGGATTTAATATAAAGATAATACAAAAATATAATTTTGTTATACTGTCATTACATAATGACATTACATAATAACTATGGTTTGATGGTTACAGTCTGATAAATTGTACTATGTAACATCTTATCATCTAGAGTAGTCTTAAAATTAACGAGCTCCACTCCAAGTAGCAGTAAAGTTGAAACACACGCTTCAGACAGTGTTTGTTTCAACTTGTTCAATGGTTTCCCCTAATTTGGGCTCTATAGACCTATCTAAAATAATAAAGTTATAAAAATAATATAATAAAGTTCAGTAAACTAATTTTACTAAACTGATATTTCAATTTGTGAGTTTTAACTACGAAAAGCATATGATATATATGTACAATTTAATTGAAACTTAACCACCAAAACACAGTAAACAGGTAAGCAAACTTACCAAATTAACACCAATAATTGATTTTTGCAGGATTCTGCATCATCAGTTGGTATTCAATTTATAATTATATCAAAATCAATTATTTTAAAAAATGTCAAATTCAGAATTACCTAAAACCCACAGTTTTATTATCCTGCAAATTTTTTTATGGACGAACATGCAACTCCAATGTCCATACTGGAATGATTCTAAATTTTTTTTTAAATAATTGATTTTGGTATAATTATAGAATTGAATAGCAACTGGTATGCATTACCAGTTGCTTATAAGTTGAGATCTTGCATAGATCCCACAAAGATTGATTATTGGTGTTAATTTGGTAAATTCACTTATTTGTTTGCTGTGTTTTGGTGGTTAAGTTTCAGTTAATATTGAATTTAATTAGCACAATGGTCAATATGTTGATGAATTATTTGAATTTTCAATATACATATAAAAACCTTTTTTATGATAAGATCCTTCAGTAGATCAAAGGAAACAAATCTTAGGATGACTACTGAACTAAAAGGATTTTTTTATTTTTTTATTATGGATCAAATATATAAGATATGATTGTTAATAAGTATACAGATGACAATGGATAATAAAATCATACATTAGAAAAATGGTAATTATAAACAAATAAATGAATAAAGCTTTAAATCACATATTGATTTTTTTACATAAATAAATGTAATAATGAAAAGTCAATTAAAAATAAACAGTCTTGATCTTGACAAATGAAATGTCAAAAATTACCATGGCCAGCATGGGTCTTCACAATCTTGTATCCATGAATGTAGATCACCAGATGTAACATCCATTATTGCAGTATAAGTTGTCAACTATTAAAAGGATAAAAGTTACAAGAAAAGAAAATTATACATATGTAAGAGATTTTTTTTTTTTAAATATAATTTTTTTAATTTTATGTTTTCGCTTTCATTAACTTTATAAGATATCTAATGAGGCAGTTATCACAAAATAAAAACTTGCCTTTGGAAAGTTACACTTCACAAATCACTAGATAACAAAAAATAATTCTCAACTAAACTAAACCTTATTTTACTTCATGTGTTTTTTATGTGTCAATAAATTTAAAACTGTAATATAGAAAAAAAATATGTACCTGATTTTAATACATTTTTCATATAAATATACTTCGAGACCACTTAGCTCAGTTTGTTTACAGTAAAAAAAATCTCCCTTAGGAATATATTTATATTCTTCAATATATTTCCAAATAAATAAATAAAACTTTTATTTCCTTATTAATAAATGACAACAGACTAAGATAACATATATAAAGTTAATTAATACCTGCAAAGGAAAATGCTGTGCACAAGTATAGCCATTATAATTTAAACAGCGATGAAACAAATATAATAGCAGTATGTTAACAAAGTTCAGTCTTGTAGGTACAAGGGTTTGGTAGTTAAAGAACGTTTTTTAGAGAATTCTTATCGCTGTTTAAAGTCACACACCTGAACAGTTTAAACACTATTATCATTGTTTTTTTTTTTTTTTTTTTGTCTTCAGTCATTTGACTGGTTTGATGCAGCTCTCCAAGATTCCCTATCTAGTGCTAGTCGTTTCATTTCAGTATACCCTCTACATCCTACATCCCCAACAATTTGTTTTACATACTCCAAACGTGGCCTGCCTACACAATTTTTCCCTTCTACCTGTCCTTCCAATATTAAAGCGACTATTCCAGGATGCCTTAGTATGTGGCCTATAAGTCTGTTTCTGCTTTTAACTATATTTTTCCAAATGCTACTTTCTTCATCTATTTGCCGCAATACCTCTTCATTTGTCACTTTATCCACCCATCTGATTTTTAACATTCTCCTATAGCACCACATTTCAAAAGCTTCTAATCTTTTCTTCTCAGATACTCCGATTGTCCAAGTTTCACTTCCATATAAAGCGACACTCCAAAACATACACTTTCAAAAATCTTTTCCTGACATTTAAATTCATTTTTGATGTAAACAAATTATATTTCTTACTGAAGGCTCGTTTAGCTTGTGCTATTCGGCATTTTATATCGCTCCTGCTTCGTCCATCTTTAGTAATTTTACTTCCCAAATAACAAAATTCTTCTACCTCCATAATCTTTTCTCCTCCTATTTTCACATTCAGTGGTCCATCTTTGTTATTTCTACTACATTTCATTACTTTTGTTTTGTTCTTGTTTATTTTCATGCAATAGTTTATGCGTAGGACTTCATCTATGCCGTTCATTGTTTCTTCTAAATCCTTTTTACTCTCGGCTAGAATTACTATATCATCAGCAAATCGTAGCATCTTTATCTTTTCACCTTGTACTGTTACTCCGAATCTAAATTGTTCTTTAACATCATTAACTGCTAGTTCCATGTAAAGATTAAAAAGTAACGGCGATAGGGAACATCCTTGTCGGACTCCCTTTCTTATTAGGGCTTCTTTCTTATGTTCTTCAATTGTTATTGTTGCTGTTTGGTTCCTGTACATGTTAGCGATTGTTCTTCTATCTCTGAATTTGAACCCTAATTTTTTTAAAATGCTGAACATTTTATTCCAGTCTACGTTATCGAAAGCCTTTTCTAGGTCTATAAACGCCAAGTATGTTGGTTTGTTTTTCTTTAATCTTCCTTCTAGTATTAATCTGAGGCCTAAAATTGTTTCCCTTGTCCCTATACTTTTCCTGAAACCAAATTGGTCTTCTCCTAACACTTCTTCCACTCTCCTCTCAATTCTTCTGTATAAAATTCTAGTTAAGATTTTTGATGCATGACTAGTTAAACTAATTGTTCTGTATTCTTCACATTTATCTGCCCCTGCTTTCTTTGGTATCATAACTATAACACTTTTTTTGAAGTCTGATGGAAATTCCCCATTTTCATAAATATTACACACCAGTTTGTATAATCTATCAATCGCTTCCTCACCTGCACTGCGCAGTAATTCTACAGGTATTCCGTCTATTCCAGGAGCCTTTCTGCCATTTAAATCTTTTAATGCTCTCTTAAATTCAGATCTCAGTATTGTTTCTCCCATTTCATCCTCCTCAACTTCCTCTTCTTCCTCTATAACACCATTTTCTAATTCATTTCCTCCGTATAACTCTTCAATATATTCCACCCATCTATCGACTTTACCTTTCGTATTATATATTGGTGTACCATCTTTGTTTAACACATTATTACATTTTAATTTATGTACCCCAAAATTTTCCTTAACTTTCCTGTATGCTCCGTCTATTTTACCAATGTTCATTTCTCTTTCCACTTCTGAACACTTTTCTTTAATCCACTCTTCTTTCGCCAGTTTGCACTTCCTATTTATAGCATTTCTTAATTGCCGATAGTTCCTTTTACTTTCTTCATCATTAGCATTCTTATATTTTCTACGTTCATCCATCAGCTGCAATATATCGTCTGAAACCCAAGGTTTTCTACCAGTTCTCTTTATTCCGCCTAAGTTTGCTTCTGCTGATTTAAGAATTTCCTTTTTAACATTCTCCCATTCTTCTTCTACATTTTCTACCTTATCCTTTTTACTCAGACCTCTTGCGATGTCCTCCTCAAAAATCTTCTTTACCTCCTCTTCCTCAAGCTTCTCTAAATTCCACCGATTCATCTGACACCTTTTCTTCAGGTTTTTAAACCCCAATCTACATTTCATTATCACCAAATTATGGTCGCTATCAATGTCTGCTCCAGGGTAAGTTTTGCAGTCAACGAGTTGATTTCTAAATCTTTGCTTAACCATGATATAATCTATCTGATACCTTCCAGTATCGCCTGGCTTTTTCCAAGTGTATATTCTTCTATTATGATTTTTAAATTGGGTGTTGGCAATTACTAAATTATACTTCGTGCAAAATTCTATAAGTCGGTCCCCTCTTTCATTCCTTTTGCCCAGCCCGTATTCACCCACTATATTTCCTTCCTTGCCTTTTCCAATGCTTGCATTCCAATCTCCAACTATTATTAAATTTTCATCTCCTTTTACGTGTTTAATTGCTTCATCAATCTCTTCGTATACACATTCTACCTCATCATCATCATGGGCGCTTGTAGGCATATAAACGTTAACAATCGTTGTCGGTTTAGGTTTTGATTTTATCCTTATTACAATGATTCTATCGCTATGCGTTTTGAAATACTCCACTCTCCTCCCTATCTTCTTGTTCATCACGAAGCCTACTCCTGCCTGCCCATTATTTGACGCTGAGTTAATTACTCTAAAATCACCTGACCAAAAGTCGCCTTCCTCTTCCCACCGAACCTCACTAATTCCTACTATATCCACATTCACCCTATCCATTTCCCTTTTTAAATTTTCATTGTATTATCATTGTATTAATAAGAAACTGAAGAAAAGCAGACAAAATTTCAGTCTATCAAGAAGTTTTTCACAAACGAGTAAAAAAAGACAAAGTTTTGAACTATAACTCAATGGAGGAAACAGCAACAGAGAAAATAGGCTGGAAGGGCTCATGTACGCTAGTGAGATTTTCCATATGTTCATATTTTAATATGCATAACTGAATTGCATTTTTGTGATAATTTATATGTTAAAATACTGAAGCACAATTAAAGTATTATATATATATATATATATATATATATATATACACACACACACACACACACGAGGTGTGGCTATTAAATAATGAGACAAGCTGTAAAATATTTTATTTTAAATTTATACATATTTAGTTATCTCCTTCAATATACATCCCTCCTCTATCCTTACAACACTCCATGCAAATTTTCCATTGTTTGAAACAGTGCTGGAAGTCTTCTACTGTGAGCTCTTTCATGACGCGTGCCACTTTTTCTTTTACAGCTTCAATGGTCTGAAATCTTGTTCCTTTTAATGCAGATTTGACCTTGGGGAACAGACAAAAGTCACATGGTCCAGGTCAGGCGAATGGTCTAACACTGGGATTTTATACTTGGCTAGAAACGTCTTGACAGACAATGCAGTGCGAGTCAGTGCGTTGTCCTGATGAAATCCCATGACTTGTTCTTTGACAATTTGAGTAGTTTTTCCTATTTTTTAAGAAGTTGAGCATGGACCTCAATGTTGATTAACAGTTTGACCTTCAGGAACCCATTGAAGGTACACAATCCCATGAATATCAAATAAAACAATTATCATCGCTTTGAATTTTGATTTGCTCATTCGAACATTTTTAGCTCTCAGTGAAGTTGGGGGCCTTCCAATGCATGGATTGACGCTTAGTTTCTGGATCATAAGTGAAAAACCAAGATTCATCACATGTTATCACTCTTTCCAATAAAGTTTGGGTCATTTTCAATGGCATTCAAAGTGTCAGAACAAACATTTTCACAAGCTTCTTTTTGTTCGATTGTGAGAATTTTAGACACCATTTTCAGGCAAACTTTTTTGTATGTTAAAATTGTTATGTAAAATTTGCCTTATGCATTCCTTGACAATTCCTAAAGTTTCAGCAATCACATGAACAGTTAACCGACAGTCAGATCAGATTACCAATTTTGTCCATATTTTTATCCGTTTTTGACATGGAAGGGTGACCCAGATAAACATCATCTTCAACATCTTCTCAGCCATCTTGGAAACCACTCAAAAACCCATACACATGATAAACATTGCCATACACTGTTTTTAATAAAAGATAAGTTTCAGAATCAGTTTTTCCAAGTTTCATATGAAATTTCATGACAATTGTTTGCTCTAATAAAACACTTATTTTTTCGGCAAAATAAAAAACAGATGTTATCCAAACGAAAGCCACAGCCAGATTAATGTCTAAAGAAAAAACTAGAGTGGCAACAATCGAAAGAGAAGGATTCACACTACACAGCTGTCGGTCATATGAATTTATATTTCATTATAAATAAAATAACTTTAACAAATACACAAGGGATATCTCTAAAGTAAAGGCCGCTTTCACTCCTTAAGGTTGGTGAACCTGTGTTGTTCATGGCCACGCTAATAATGTACATATTGCATTGTTGTCTGTAAGTTAGCGCGTTGTAGTATCTTTGACTATGTGTGAGTTATTACATTATAAAATGAATAGGAAAATCAATGTTCCTGCCGACTGTGAAATACGCGGTCATATGGTTTTTAAACCATTAAAACATTAAGCCGGCTAAATTCATAGGCAGTTGGTTGCTGTGTATGGTGATAATGTAATGAATGAAAGAAATATCTGAAAATTGTATGAAAGGTTTAGAAATAACAGAATTAATGTGCATGAAGAACCTTCGTGGAGGTCCTCAATCACCGAGGGCTTGTTGAAACACATCGATAATGAAATCAAAAAAGATCATCGCTCAATGATTTCTGACTTGGCCCTTCTTTTTCCTAATGCTTCAAGAATTGTTATCGGTCGCATTGTTCATAACCATTTAGGCTTCAGAAAGGTTTGTGTACATTTTAATGGAACATCACAAAAAAATCCAAATGGAACCTGCTTTGGAATTTGTGATGCGCTACACAGAAAAAGGTGATGAGTTTATTAATTCAACTGTTACAGGCGATGAAACATGGATTTCATATTACATGCCAAAGTAAAAACGGCAGTCAAGTGAATGGCATCAATCACCAACCAGGCCAACAAAGGTCAAGCCACAGCCATCTGGGTGCAAACTGATGACCACAGCCTTTTGGGATCGATTTGGCATATTGCTAATTGATTTCATGCCACATGGAATGACTATAAATGCAGAAGCCTACTGTGAAACTCTACATAAGTTATGGCACGCCATTTAAAATTGGTGACGTGGGTGGCTAACCGATGGTGTCGTCCTGTTGCACGATAATACACATCCACATGTTGCAGGTCCGACACATGATAAACTGAGAATGTTTGGATAGGAAATATACAATCCAAGACCATATAGTCCGGACTTAGCTCCTTCAGATTACCATTTGTTTGGGAAATTCAAAGAATTTTTGAGTGGTAAGCAATTTGCAGGTGACAATGAACTTAAAAATGTCTTACAAAAAATGTCTTAATTCATGAGGAAATTAGTAGTAAAGGTAGTACAGGTATTAGTAGTAAAGGTACTTCTAATTAGTAGTAATTTGTGGTAAAGGTATCTAGTTTAAGAGAAATAAAAACTATTTATAAAGTTTTCAGAATAGATTTTTTTTACAGTCTTTACTTAGAGATAATTTCCTGTATAAAAGATGCTATACTAACTTCAAATAGTGAAGACATCACAAAGCAATGAATTATGACTTAAACAACTTTATATATTTTTCTTAGTTTTGTCATTTTTTCAGAATAACAAGAACGTAGAGTTAAAGAGAAGTGGTAAAGCACGGAAGAATGCGAAAAGACTCAAACAAAACAACTGGGTACTTGGCAAACAAACAATGACCAATCTGAGAAGACTGAAAATGCTTGTTACTTTATGAATACATTCTTTAAACACAAAAAACTTAAGAGAAAGGTAGAATAACATTAAGTATCAGAGTCAAGGTATATGGATGATCTACTGTTGGATTGATTGTAATGTTAAGAAGAAATATTTTATTTTCAGCAGCTTGGCAAAAAAAATTATTTACAGTAAATTTTGAAAATGACACAAAATATTTTATTTTGTTAAAAAAATTTTTCTTTAAATTCACTTTTTTAATTTATTATAATCTTAAGTTCAGAATGACGTAAAACAATGAAAAACTACTTTATTTTTTAATTAAACCTAATTAATATTTTTTTTTTAAATCAGACATTAGTAAAAATATATAGATATATATATATTTTAGGTAAATATTCAAAAACAAAAAAGGAAGCAATTTGCTGGTGACAGTTGATGCAAATCATGTCAGATGTTTATCGTAACAACAAAGCACCTTCAATCATAGTAATTCAAATTCGATTAACAACACGGTACTAAGTTTTGTTTAATTATACATGTATACATTTTTTTTCAAATAGTTTAATCACATTTCATACAATGAATGAAGAACAGAGTAGTAAATTTAAATAAAACAGCATTTTTAGAAATAAATACTGTAATAAGACCATTCAGTTAATGACTAAATGAACACTTTGCACAATGTTTTGTATTACATCAGATCACACCACTATTAGAATGAATTAAAATGGGTAATTGTACAAGTGAAGAGAAATATTAGAAAACATAAAGCGAATACTTGACCATATATTAAGTTTAAAAAAGATGGAGTATTGTCTAGAATGGAAAGTTACATCAAACATATCAGATCTAGTCACATGACTGACGTAAATTAGTATGTTTCAATGAAATATTACTCCAGTTTACAGCCTAACATTAAATAAACTAATTAGATACTATACCCAGCCCATATTACTAACCTTATTTAAAACAGGCCTGGTTGAAAGAACTTTATATAAAGTGTCTTCAGCATGTTTACTACCAAACTGTTTCATACACTGATTAGCAGGATCAACTCTATTGTCATAAAATGGTGGTTTTTTCCAGTGATCATAATTTGTTTGTACTAAAAACCATTTACTTGTATTACTACTATCAACATTATCAATATTGTCATTAACAACGTAATTTTCTAAACTCCAAAGGTCTGCATCATGTCTACCACGAGTTATAACACAACCCTGAAAATATAGAAAACAAAATCAAAAACAGAATTTACCGACAGAATAATTAGAATATTGTAATTTGTTCAGCACCGCAGACGCATATTTGGCAACCATCGGTTCTCCACATCTCTAGATACTGGTGTCCCATGTGTGCCTTAGCCCGCAGTCCTACTTCATCAGAGTGCTCAGTTATGACCTTTATTTTCTTGCAGCATGTAAACTGAAGTATAAATTTTATTATTTTACGCTCAATCTTAGTGTGCCTTAATATTATAATGAAAGAGGAAAAAAATTCCTAGTCCATCGCAATCAAAAAGGCAAGCTTAAACATTAAAAATACTTTGTTCGATTTTGAATTAAAGCAAATTTTAGAAAACGATAACAATGATGAAGACTTTACTGATGAAACTAACTGACCTAAAAAAAAAACCAAAATAAAGATTCATCAACCAAAATAAAGATCTATAGGGTCTTATCGTCCCTCTTCTAAATTTATGCTTTTTAACTCAAAAATAAAATTCAAATTAAATTTTAAAAATAAAGTATAATTTTCGTCAAACCTTTCATTCCAGACCTCAATTAAAAGACTAATTATTATGCTACCTTAGCACAGTCAAAATACTGCGGCTATTTAAACCGTTGAGCAGGCCAAACCTTAAATAAATCACAAAAGGACATGTTTTTGATAAACAGGCAAAATTATTTTTTGCCTAATTCATAAATAAATTTTTAAATCTACTAATTCAATCATAATTAAAAATAAAAAAAATAATTAAAATCCAGTAAAAAAATAAATAAACAAAAAATTAAATT
The DNA here is from genome assembly GCF_047948215.1 of Lycorma delicatula. NCBI lineage: Eukaryota > Metazoa > Arthropoda > Insecta > Hemiptera > Fulgoridae > Lycorma > Lycorma delicatula. The sequence continues at coordinate 22,956,567 of NC_134465.1, read as the reverse complement.
TTAATCTACAACGAACTTTAAATGATGAAAGATTCTAATCCAACAAGAAAAAGAAAAAAAATTATATAAAAAAAAGAGCTTATCCACCTGCATATAAAATTTCAAAATGAAAAAAAAAGAAGAAATTAACAAAAAGAAATTCTCGATTAAATCAATTTACCAGATAACCAGATAAAAAAGAAATGAATTTCATATCAAAACAATCCCAAGCTTATAAATAATTATTCTACAATAAAATACAGATTAAGATAGATCTTCATTATTCTGGAAAAAAAAAAATTTTAAAGTTAATTAATCCTGATACCAAAGGTACTAAAAAAAATTATTATTCTAAAATAAAATTTATTAATCCAATACTGTACAATCAACTAAATTAAAAAAAAATCAAAAAAAAGAAAGACACAAAAAAAAATTTTATCTTTGTTTTGTTGGATGGATGGTGATGTTAAAAGTATAGAAAAATTATTGGGGATAAAAACCTTGATGATTTTAATATGAGCAATATCACCGAACAGCAACAATTTTCATGGTCGACATGAAACCAGATGACCTGATATTAATTTCTACTCTCTAGCTAATTCTTCAAGTAATATTAATTGGGTGTCAGACAAGTTAAAAGTTAAAATAGATCTACTTATTTAAATCTTTTCAAGTTTTATAAAACAAAATTTTTCTGCTTTCTATTTATTAATCCTTCATTTCAGATGTGCCTGCCTTATTCCCACGTTTTAATGAAGATTTTTAGGTTAACAATTGTTATATTCAAATAAAATAATAATCGCTAAATAATAAATTCTTACAATCTTTTCTAGATTCTTATAAGTATAATTATTATAAATAAAATTACATAGTAAAAAATCATCTGTGTTAGTGTATATGTAAGAAAAATATAAAAAAAGGATTGGAGGTTGAATCAGAGAACTCTCAATTATTGTAACTGAATGCTCACCAGTCAGCTGCTGCTGCTGTGACTGGAGATTTAGAAATATTAGACCTCACATCCTACCACCCTGCAAAGGGCATTAATAAACTCCATTTTAAACCAATTTCTTACCCAAGTTAGATAAAAAATGGGCTCTTCAGACAATCAATTTTTACAGGAATTTTGATTTTTGTTATATTTTTACCAAAAGTTGTTCAGAAAAAATAATTTTGTTCTTAATCATGTGTTTTCAATTCCTGGACCATCTAAATCTTGGAAACAAAAAGTTAAAATCTAGGATCAACAGTCGATCCAAAGTGGAATAAATTTGCCTAATGAGATGGCATATTGCTGTGCAGAATGGTATGAATTCTGCAGGAACGATGTTGATTGCTTTGATGTTTGGATATGAGTCTGTAGTTTCAAAATCTTCAACCGATGTTAAAACTTAGTATAATAATAAAGAATGTGATCTGCAATCCTTCCATCATAAACAATCAGCTATGGAACCGAATAATGGCATTGATGTTAAAACTCTTGTTTGTAACCTCATAACAATTAAAATGTTTTGTTACAAACACAAGATGCAATCCTAACCAATTTCCCACTATAACTAAATTTAATTAACCGGGAACAAAATGGTTTAAGAGTTCTGTCAACTTAAAATATGCTTTGCAATAAAAAATTTAGAATTCTCTATTCCCACACACCACCTGTTACATATTATAACATATTCCTTTTCCTCTTCCAGATACTTAAGTCATTCAAAATAGACTACCTTAAGAAAATTCATACCCCATTCTCAGAACTGTAACACATGGAAGCATCTATCTAAACTATAAACTGTTTAGTGAGACCCCATTGAGTGGGTGACCGCTTGTCATAAATATTCAAAAGTCTGGAAATTGTAGTGTAAAAACTACATTAAAAAAATAAACATGGAATAAAATAACTGCAGGTACAACTTCCCTGTATGCTGTTATGTTTTATTAGAAGTTGTTGTGTCAATTAAAACCAACTGCTTAGAAGTAAAATCAGAGAAAAACTATGAAAATTAGGTGAACAGCTTTTAACAAAGGATACCCCATAACCTGTACATCAATATAGTTATTTCATGCTCTAACAATTATAGTACTGTTACTAACTTGATGAGATTTTCTACCAGCTAAAATAAAATAAACTGGCGCTATTAAATCTGGAGCAAATAATGCTTTTTGGGCTTGGGTGTATGAGTTAGCTGTCTCCATTACTTCTCTAGTTAAAAGTCCCATCCATTTTTGGTCACGTCGTCCCAAAATCCATTCAATTAAACCAACATAGCCTCCGTTAAACTTAAATCTTTCATTAACTGTCAATGCAAATGCATCCTGCAAAAAAAAGCATAAATCAATTAAACTGAAATTCTAATTACTGTTATATAAAATCTACAAGAATAAATCAAAATTAAAGTACAGTTTTTACTCCAGCAAGATAAAATTTCCACTTAACCCTTCCCTTCCTATCACTCTAGGATTTTTACTAAATTTAATAATTACTATATTAGTAACCAAGATGGTAAACATATACTATACCTTCAATATTTTAAGTTATTATTGTAATAACTTAATTTATAAAAAATTTAAGTTATGTATTGTATATTTTAAGTTATTAATTAATATACAGTGTTTCATGTTATTTGTTAACATAGATTGTAGTTATGTTAGTAATTAACAAGAAAATGTTCCAATAAAACAGAGATCTCTACAACAGTGGTAAATTGCTGATCTCTGTAGTGGGGTGGTAGTGTCTCAGCCTTTCATCCAGGGATTGCGGGCTCAAATTCTGATCAGGAATGGCATTTTTCTTATGCTACAAAAATTTCATTTACATATTCCTACGATTTTTTAAAATTTGTTAAATGCTATCTGTTTTATCACTAAATGATTAGATTATTTTAAATCTGTTTAATGATGCATAAATTTTTACACTTTGCTAAATTTTAGTATTAATTCAGGTATTTCCACTTCACTATTTACTATGAACTAAAGTTGTTAGATTCAACGAAAACTTCATTACGGTTACAAGAACGATCGGCCATTTTACCCACGTGAATGCTGAGTAGGATGTAAACAGCTGATTTAAAAGTAATGATAAAAATAAAACTATCAAAACAGAAATGGTAGCAAATGATATACAACATCTGTACTTCCTTATAAAATTAAACTCTGTATTACAGTAGAATGTTGATATACAAGCTGAAATATAGTGATGGATTGGGCCTGTCTTTCAGAATTACATCATGGAAAAAACATGGACCATGTTCGTCTTTCATGATGAATGGGTTTTATCTTGTGTACAAACACATAAAATTGTGTGTGTATATATATATATATATAAATGTAGATACATTTAGATGAAATAGTCTAGCCTAGGATTTAATAGTCCACATCCTAGGTTTTCTTAATTAATGTAGTGCTTAAACATAAAAATTACAATGAAAACTGTAACACATACTGTACCTTTTTAATAGCTGTAAGAATACCAATGTAACCAGCAAAACTAACAGATTTATATAGTGTTTTATTTTGTTTTTTAAATTCTATTTTCACAATTAAAGGACGTAAAAATTCAGGAGCTATCCAAGTCTTGTTCTGTACATCCCACCTGCCAAACAAAAATCAAAATGCTGTAAAAAAAAAATAATTTATAAAATTGAAGAATTGATTCACAGACGTATCTTACCATACAAATATACAAGAAACCAAATAAAAAATTATTAATTCTTTACCAATTTCCTTCACGAAAAAAATGGATTAGCACAGAGTTGACTTCAACATTAGAAGAAAAACTGAAAGGTTAAGGATTTAAGTAGTAAAATATAAGAAATGGACAATATAATAGAAAAGCAGGTTTGCTTTCAAAAGACCCAACCTCTTACACAATGATGAAAAAAAAATTAAAATGTTAATTAAGAATAATATTTATACAAACATGATATTTAGAATATTTTTCCAAACAGTTTTCAATGTTTTGAATTTAACTTAATAAACAAATTCCATAAACAAATCATACTGCAAAAACTAGAGTGACATATCCACAACTAACAGCATAAAAAAAATAAACAAAGAAACAGCTGTGGTGCAGAATGATGGACTGCAATGAAACGTCAAAAATGGCTCTAGTTACAAATTCTTTATATCAAAGTGGTAGAAACAAAGGAGAAAAATCTTTCTTTATAATCATGCATCTATAGGATTAAATTTTATCAAAAATAATGCATAATAAGAGGGCAGCATAAAATGGCATGTCAAAAATACACATACAGTACAGCACAACTTACTTGGATTAAAACACATTGTTCTTTTTTGATGAAATATTTACAGTAAAATACATCATATTAAAAGTAATCAAGTTGAGATAATCTACAGATATTAATAAAAACTGAATTACAAAAAAAAAAGTATGCTAATTCCTTTATTCGGTTAGTATCGGAGGTCTGTTTTCATTACTTCCGTGGCATCGTTGCTCTAGAACTACATTGAAAGAAGGAAAGTATGGTAATCAGTCAAAAATAGAGTTGGGTTTTTTGCATTTCTCAATGTTTCATGATTCCAGAACCACAAAAAAAGTAGGGGTGTAATGTTTGTGTTTATATGTATGTATGTGTGTTTGCATGTTTGAAGATTAAAAACTTTTGACTGGATAAACAGATTTTGATGAAATTTTGTAGACTCGTGTATATGGGGAAATTTGTTGGTAAAAATTTGGGGTCAATATCTACAGTGGGTGGTTTAAGTATCTTATGGAATCAAATTTTTTTTAAATTTTGCAAACATAACTCCACTTTATATTACGCTTATAAGCATGCATTCTTTTCTTACCATTTTTAAAAAAAAAATTGCCTTAAATTTTCCCTTCCCCAAAAATAAAATAGCTATCTTTTTATTTATTGCATATTTTTTAACCAATTTTTTTTATGACTTCCTGGGTATACTAGTAGTGCAAGTGACCCAAAAGAATACTTTGGTGGCGGGAAGCCAATCAGTTTAAAAATATTGATTTTTTTTTTAAATTTTTTATAACTTTTTAAGTTTATTTTTGTTTCATTATTTTCCACTACATAAGAATAGTTAACCAATACCAGGAAAGTATTAAAATTTTTTTTGTCAGCCTTTGTTTTTTATTGGGAGTGAAGTCATTTAAAACTTTTAAAAAATCATGCGTATTTTCACAAAGATGGCCAAGATAATATAAGTAGCAAAGTGTGTCACATAGAGAAAGAAATAATCAGAAGTAACTTTCTTAATTTTGTAATAGGATATAATTATCATTAAACTTAAAACTTGTATTTAGCTTAAATAATTGTATTTAAGCAAAAGATCATTTTCAACAAAATGTGTCATTGTAAATACTAATTTAACTAATCAGATAGTGACATATAGAAAAGAAAACATCCTACTAAACTTTTTAAAGTTTCTGCTATTGAAAAAATTTTTACTTCTAAAGTGAGAGATTTATTAAAATCATAGTGATGGATAATTAAATTTATGGAAATTACATAGATTTCTCTATAATGATATTAGTTAACAAAATCATCTTAAAAGTAACTTACGTAATCAAATTCTTAAGTAATACTTACTTATTTGATTACTTAAATAATCAAATTCTTAACATTGAAGAAAAACAAAAACCAGTGAAAATAAAACTTACTATAAGAATTAGGTTGGTAAGCAGTCATTTACTAAGGTATCCAGGGTTAGTTGATTTAGTGATCAAATTTATATAGAATGTAAAAACTGTAAATGAAGAAAAAGGTTTGAATATAGAAAGCATGGCATAATGGTAGTTGCAGTCTTATATAAAGAAAGAAATCCTAAGTTTGAATGCTGGTCAGGTTTCTTAATTATAAACACAATGAAAATGTCGCACAAGATTCTCACAGCAATCCTAGTTTTACACAGAATATTTTTAAGATTTTCCAGACTGCCTTTTGATATTTCCCATTTTGGACTGTGAAATAAAACACTGAAAAAGACAAACCACTGTAAAAGTTTTGATGTGAGATATTTGTACTATCTTGAGCCCTCTTTGGATTAATCCAAATGTGTATTGAATAAGCCATCTAAAAGATATTTCAAACAAATGTATTGGGTATTTTACTGATATCAACCATGATTTTTTAAAAGAATGTGCATTGAGTAAATTGATTTATTCTATTATACAATTCCATACATAACAGTTTTCAATTTGTAAATTCTAAAAAAATCTGATGTGGTCACAACATGACTTCCTTGTACGCCTATTAAATTACAGTACAATTTTTTTTTTTATTGTTATTATTGAATTATTTATTGTAATTTTGTTTTTTTTTTACAATCAGAGGTTAATTATTAATAAATCAATATATTTAAATTAAAAAAAAAGTTAGAAAAAGGAGATGAAGACAGATTCAAACCGATGTGCCTTCTTATAAGATCCAAATATTTTTAATTAAAATTTCACTTGGCTATAACTCTGAAACCAATGAAAACAAGTACCACTTATGATAATATCGTTGAAAAGCTCTCAATGAAGGCTTATTAATGCAGTTAAGAAAAAAATGGCTTTTTCAGACACTTTTGGTTCAATTGATTGCAATCAAAAGGTGCCACAACTAGATGTTACAACAGTCCTAAATCCAAAATTTAAACATCCTACAGCTAATTGTTTTTGAATTATGTGAAATACATATGCACATACGTATGCACAGACATCACACCGAAACTAGTCAAAATGGATATTTTCTTTGAAATATGAAATTTTTTGTGATCACAATACTTCCTTTACTTCTTACAAGAATAAAAATTGGAAAGAATAGCATTTATTAGTAATAAATTCAAAATTATGAATTTTTATAAAAATATTTGCTGGGAAAATTTTATCAATGTTAGTTTTTTTTTGTATATTATAATTAAACAATGAATCACATATTAATATAAACATAAAAAAATTATATGTACTACAGTTATGTATGCTGTATTTAATCTTGAAAAAAGTATCTATGAGTCACCAATACAAAATAAATGTATTTTCATCAAAAACAATTCATGAAAAAATATTTTGAATGGTTTTTTCTCTGCAATTCATTAGTTTCATTACATTTTCATCAATTTTTCTAACATTATAGTTAATTTAGGGTTTTAAAACCCATAAATTTGAACAGATACATGAGGTTATGTGAAAAAATTCAACTCTAATCCAATATGCAGTAAACTATAGAGGCACAGTTTACATAGTGTTTTTGCCACTTGTAGTAAATCCAATTGTAACTAATTTTATTTGTATTTAAGAAGAACTTAACAGAATACTTAATAGAATATGCTTGCTATAGTGAAAAATCCTAGTAGAAAATAACAATTTTCTATCATTTCTACATTATCATTTCCAAAACTGATTATTGCATTCATAATAAAGATTTTTTAAAAGAGTATCATATCCCCACACCATGAATTCACCACAGAAATCTTTAATATGATGGGAAATATAACACACAAAAGAAATTGATTCAAATTGTGTTTTAATATAATAATACAATAAGACAGACAGAAGAAAGTTGTTATATATTCTGAATGTCAGAATGTATGAGTAAACTACACAGAACAATATAGAACAATGACAATTACTAACAGAATCTATTGTTTTCTTTCTGTAACTTCTAGTAGGGCATCCTTATCACCACTTTAGCAGGACATCTATTCAACCAAACATTGTGTTGTTTTATTTTATGTATATATTTCACTAAAAATGAACTTCATTAAAATAATAATCTGAGAAAAAATAAGATTTTATAAAATTTAATCATTTTTAGGGCAATGATAAACATTCTAGGGCAAATACACCAAATTTCAGAACATTTTCAGAACCGGAGAAGTGATTTTCAAATTCCAGTTTTTCCAGGATGCATGTGGGAACCCAGTCACATCAGTGTAATGATAATTTTAAAAATTCTATATTTAATTAGTATTTGTACGTAGATATGAACAAATTCTAAATTTTCAAAATTCAATCATGCAAATCAACAAAACTAATTTCAACAAAACCTAATTTTATTCTTACCACCAATGTTCATGCCTATCACAGTTAAGTAATTAAAAAACATTTTTTTTTTTAATGTAATAACTTACCCAAGAAACAATCCAAAATCAAGATTTCTACCAAGATACATTCGTTTATCATTGCTTTGCATAACAACTGATGTACATGCGCTAAACAATTCATAAAATATATTATAAAGTGTTACTTCTCCAACAGTAATACCAGTTGCTGAAGAAATTCCAATTAATTCTTTATAATATTCTTTAGGTAATGTCTTAGTTACAAAAGGCATTAACAGATCAACATATTCTAATATATTAACACCAAATAACTGATATGTATTATTTTTTAACATTTGGTACAAGGCTAATAACTGGAAAAAAATAAACAAAAATTAATAAATAAAATATAAAAAGAAACAAAAAAATTGTGTAGTTTCCATTCTTATAAATATAAAAAATGAAATATAAAAATAAAATCTTTTGATAAGTATTAACAAAAACTGATAAATAAATTAGTTTATTATCAACCAATCATTATTTGAGCATTTTCAGAACAACTGTTTTTTTTCTGTCAGGATGAGCTGCTCCTGATAAAAAAATACATATAATATTTAAGGGACTTGAAGATTGTTGAAAATTAAACATTGATGTATAATTTAAACAGTAATATTATTAATATATTTATACAGTAATATATAAGTGTGGAAACGGCTTCATATTTCAAAACTGAGGGATAGTAGATGGTAGAAACTAATGCTTATCTATATACTCACAAAATTACTACTATAAGATGCATTTGAAATTTTTAATTCCATCTTGGATCTGCCATATGAATCAAACTTTTTTTTTAATAGGAAGGTGGACATGTAATGCATGATTTTAACGTAAACATTTACGTGAGAAATTATGGTCAAAACTGTTTCTCAATAAATGCCTCTGTTTTCGAGTTATAAGCGATCAAATCTGCAAAAATTGTGGAAGTAATAAAACAAGATAAAATACCCCATAATAACTTTTTTACTTTCTATTATCTTCAGAAGTACATCCAATAATAAACTTTAAGCAGTTAGTGTTGGAATTAATAACCCAAAACTAATAGTAGCAGTTTTCATAGTAATAAAAAAACATAGTATAAAAGGATTTGGATCTTAGGCAAATCGGTTCAAATCAGACTTCATCTCCTTTTTTTTAATTTTTTTTTTTAATTTAAATATATTAATTTATGAATAATTATTAACCTGTGTTTTTACGATGAATAATAATTCAACAAAAAAAAAAAAAAGAAAAAGTATTAGAAGTTTTTAATGAAATAAAATTTTATGTACTTCTCTTTTTAAAAATATATCTACATGTAATTTAACAGGCATACAAGGAAGTCATGTGTTGTCCACATCAGATTTTTTTCAAACAGTTAATGTTTTCATAAAAAGAAGGAAAGAGTCGTAGACTTAGATGGTATATGTGATAGAGAGAGAGTAGAAATTTACAATAAAATGCAAAAACTTAATTCACTGACAATAACATCAACAGTTTTTAAATTCATTTATATCTATCCTGATCAAAGCAAAGTTCAAAATATTATTTTTTATCTTATAAATTAAAGATTTTTTCCTTAATATAGCTTTTAAAAACATAAATAAATAGAATTAACGAAAAAAAACATGATTAAAAATATATACTGGTAATAACAAAAGAAAAATCTAGTTTAAATTGTACTAAACCAGTTTATTATTTTAGATTACACTATCAGCATAAATGATAAATATAAAATAAATTACAATGACTCATATATGCATATTAAATATAGCAAACATATTAACTATAGTATTAGTTACATATTTCATAAATGCAATAAATAAAAGTTTAAAATTAACAAAGAATTTATGTATATATATATATATATATATATATATATATATATATATATATATATATATATATAATTTTTTTTTAAGATTTATAATGCAAAATGTATCTTACGTTCTCTCAGGTTATTACTAGGTTCTTGTGATAAAAGTTTATTATTTACAGTAATTTTGAAACCAACCAATCAGTGATAAAATGTCAAACTTAAACCCCATCTTACCGACCCTCAGAATTCAGGTCATTCCCCTTGACCTCTTGTCACTTCACCACTATGCTGCTTATTATCAATAATAAATAGATCTGTGTAATGAATGATTTATTACTTTTCTGTTCTAAGCATTTAGTCAACTCGTACAAAATAATTATATATTATATTTAATTTTAATCAGTAATGTTTATGAAGAGACTGGTTCAGTCCCATATTTATATGTCAAGTACTTTAAGAATAACCTGAACTAAATCAAAGTCATATTTTATTGTACCTATAACTATACTCACATAAGGAAATTAGATTTCAGTGTTAATTAAATTAAAAAAATTCATCTTGTAAATCTATATATTAAATGAGAAGGAGCTTTCTCTTAATCACCGTAAAAGATAATAATAGACCACTTTAGATTTCAAAAAAGAAAAATTGAGGATTAAAATCTGCTGTCCTAAATTTACATAAAAATTATGGTTCTGATAATTGATCAAATATGTCAAGTTAAAGCAAGTTATGATTTTTGCATATATTTTTACCATAGATATTGTGTTTTTTACTAATCTTAACATTTTAGGGTCCAACTAATTCATCTAGATAAAAAAAAACATACAGATGTATGTATATATGTGTGCCATACTGTTTTTGGTCTTATATCTCAGGATTAACAAACCAGTTTTTTTTGTTTAAAAAAAAAACAGTTTTTTTAGGTGATTAAAAATTAAAAAAAATAAATAAAAAAGTTAAGTAAAAATTAAACTTTTAGAAATGAAATCTAAATTTTTTGAATAACTAAAACTTTTATAGTTCTAATGTATTAATTTCATTCTTATATTTCTGCAATTAAAATAAATTCATCTTTCTGTTATAATATGCGTTTGATTTGTCTTTTGAAACTTAGAAGGCACTTTACTGTTATATAAAACTAAATCTAAATATGTTCATAAATTATTTTTTCTTTATTTGGTAATCTCTTTGTTTAAAAATATGATTTATTTATACATGTGTGCATATGTGTTTTAACACACAGACACGCACGCACAAGGTTTGATAAAAAATTAACAAGAATTTTGTATTTTCTCTGAAATTATTTACTCAATTTACAAAGTTTATCCCACCCCCTTCAAAACAGTCCTACTGTGATATTACGCACTTATGCTAATATAGCTTCCAGTTTGAAAAATACTGATGAAACGCATCTTTGAGTATCGACTTGATCTTGGTTAGGAATTTCCCTTTTAACTCATCTATTGTTGTAAAACATTGTTACTTGGTTCCTTTACAGTTTGGGAAATAAAAAGAAGTCACAGGGAGTCATGACTGGAAAATAAAATGGCTGCGCCATCACTACAGGATTATGTTTTGCAAAGAACTGTTGGATAAGTGAAGCAGTGTGTGCCAATGCATTGTTGTGGTGCAAAATCCATGAGTTGTCTTTCCAAAGTCCGAGTCATTTTCTCCAGATTATTTCACACAAATTGCATACAATTTGTAGGTAGGTAGTACCCCTTGTTGACTGTAAAATCTTGCGGTAGGGATTCACATGAATAATTCTATTATAGCTGAAGAAAACAGAAGTGGCGTCACATTTGACCAGACTTGATGTGCTTTTTTTGGTCTTGTCTCCTCAGAAAACTTTCAATGGGATGATTGAACCTTCATCTCAATGTTATACCCGTACACCCATGTTTAGTCATCAGTTTTGATATGTTCGAGAAAGTTGCAATAATGGTTTTGCAATGCTGGATTTGTTGAAAACTTTAAAGTTTTGGAACAAATTTGGCTACGATCCATCTCATGCTCAAGACATTAGTAAAAACTGCTTTGCATTAGTCATATGAAATTTCTATTTCTTTGGTAATCTCTCTAATGGTGATACTGCATTAGCAAACACATTCCCTAAGTTCTTCGACAATTTCATCAATGATTGATGAAAATCAAGTCTGTGTGTCTAAGAGAACCAGACCTTGCGTCTCCTTTGATGTCTTTTTGCCCTTCCTGAAAGAGTTTGTACCATTCATAAATTCAAGCTTGTAACACAGCATCATTGCCAAAGGCCTTCTTTAACACTTTAAATGCTTTGCTACACTTATTTCCATTTTTAATGCAAAATTTCAGATAAATAAAGAAGTCTGATAAATTCTTTGATCTGACATTTCACCACACAAAAAAATCACAGAACACAGTATAGTAAGTCTTGCTTTTTGCTTACCAAACACAAATTAAGCGTTGCAACTGGCAGAAAATTAACACATACATCACCGACAGTACTACCAATATACAGAAAAAGATTAACTCAACTGACAAGATACAATGCATGCAATTAAAGATTCTTGTTACTATTTGATCAGACCTCATGTAAATAACATTTATAAGTAAGTATATATAATTATTTATATCATAATTTTAATAACTTAACAGAAGTATAGAGCTTATATTAAAGTAATAATAAAATTAAATTGCATTTTAAAGCATTATTTATATATATATATATATATATATATATATATAATTTATAATTTATAAATTGTATATTTTATTTGTGTTGCACAAAAAAAGGATTGTAATGGAAAAAAAGGATAAAAGGATAAAGGCTAAAAAAAGGGTAAAAGTTGAGGGTTTAAAAGCTGTTGAAAGCAATATCAGTATATGACCTTCACGCATCTATCAACTCTTTTCAAGTAGGTTATGCTATTCTTTTTTTAAAATCAAGAGTCATCTTCAACAAAGTTCTATGAGGAAAAACATTAAAATCCAAAGAATATGAACCAATTTTCTTCAAAAACATTTCGTAATTTTACAAAATTAATCGAATAAATTTTAATTTTATGAAATTAAGATCTATTAGTTATAATTTGTTTTCTCCCCATTTATATTCTATTAACAACATAGAAGTCAAATCACAGTTCAACAGTTACTTTCACAAACATTTAAATTAAAAAATTTTGAGTTAGTATAGTCAGCTGAATCCGAAAATGACTGAAGTACATTAATAATTTGGTCTATTGCATAGCGATCCCATATACATCCTTGTAAAATGTGTCAATTTCCTAAAAAAAAGATGGAAAAACTTCTAATATTTTGTGATAATGTTTACCATTATTTTGGATATTTCCCACTCAATTAACAACCAAACTGATTCACAATCACTGTATTTGCTACGTATATCAATCTTTCATTCTCATTCTTCTATGTATTAAAAGTATCCTGATATTATTCGTATTCTCAAATATAATGTATAGTAATTTATATTCAAAATTTCTGTAAAATGTGTAATTATTTAACGCATATACTTTTATGGCATAAACAAATTCTAAACAACTACTTCAAGTAAATGTAACAATTTTAGGTGATGTATGAATTTTAGAAATATCTTCTAAAGCAGTATAATTGTAAGAAAACAAAATTTAGTTACTGATATGAACTTTTTAAAATCAATGATGGCACTCTTGGATATTTGCAAATAAACAAAACCTCATAAATTGTATTGTGACTGCAATGCAATTTACATACTGAGAGGGTTAAGAAACTGCGAGGGTTTGGTCTACCCTTAGTTCAGATCACTTGATTTTTCCTGTTTGTATTAATTTGCAGTTGCAATAACAGACTGTAAAAGCCTGAATGGGTGTTAAGCAACTACCTTAAGAACCCTATCGATCATAAAAATATGTACCCAATCCAAATAAACCACCAATTAATTTATATATACTGTAACTTAAAAAAAAAAAAATTTTTTCACGAAATGTATTCATATTAGATCTTAGGAAAACTAAACAGAAACAAAAATCAATATGATAAGAAACAGAAAATGAAAATATAATAAAAAAATAAGATTAAAAAAAACTGAATTTATGGTAAAACAGATAGTTACTTACTTCAGCGTTTTTATCGTTAACTAGTTGTACCCATCTTTCTTCTGGGGGTTTGTCTAAATCTAATTCATATGTAGGTATATGTTGCCTGTAATAAAAAGTAAATTACACTAACTATTTTTTTAAGTATCAGTGAAAATAGCAAAATGATCAATAATATTAAATTAACAAAAAAATTATAATATCACAAATTATGCTATCAAATAAATTAAACAACTGTATTTACATTTACTAAAATTAATGCTTTTACTGTATATTAATGGGAACACCTGGTTGAAATTTCTGTAAAATCTATTATATAAAAATCAAGAGATTAATGTGAATCTATTTTTTTTCATGCAAAATTTACTCAAATAATTGAGCTGAATTTTGCATGAACATAGGTTTTATACCTGAAAAGAACACAGAACGACCATTGCCATTTCAAAATTATTTACCGTTTCAAGATAGCGGCCATTTTATGGTAACGACCAGATTGTGTATCTTGCTGATATTCAATTTAATATGACCAAATCAAATTTGGAAACCACTTGCAATATTTCAAATTAAATTTTCTACAAAAAAAGATCACTTTTTTGCCTTTTTTATATTTATATTTTTACTGAGAAAAGTAACTTTAAGGATGCAAAACTTTAATAGTGTACAGCGAACATTCATTTAGTTTTACCCTGCGCTTACAACTACCTCCAGTTTCCACTTAAAGTTGGTTTATTATTGACAATAAAGTCACAAGAGCAGATGCTTCAAGTGGCAGGTCTGAACTTGAAGAGTCAATGCTTCCCGAATGAGCAATTGTATGCGGGTTACTCCAGAGTCTCCTGCGGGAACAATCTGTATATATACACTCTAAAGATAAACTCTATAAATATTGTACACAAGTCATTCTTTAGATTATGTTGTTCAGAAACTGTTCCACAAAAAAATGTGACAAAGTACAGTCATTTCCTTGTGGTAGTTGTCGTGTAATGCTAAGAACTGTGCAAAATAAAATTTTTTTTGATCATATGAAGGATAACTTTAACTGCTATTTTTAAGAAGGGGCTAAGTATTCTGAAATTCACATATTTCAGATTAAAATGAATCTTATTTTCATTTACGGAAAAATTCTTTAAGTGAAAATGGAATCTTTAATCTTGCAATTAATTAGAAAATTATGATCTAGTGTTTTTACTTTATGGCTACTGTTACTTATCTGGATAAAAAAATTTACTGTAGATACACTATAAAATTACATCCTTTACCTACCTCATGAGACTGAATTTTAAGGTTACCTGTAAATAATTGTATAAACATATTGTTCCAGATATGAGCCATTGAATCAATTTTAGATTGCAATTGAATGAATCCTGCCAGATTTAAAAAAAAAAATT
Organism: Lycorma delicatula; assembly: GCF_047948215.1. Classification (NCBI taxonomy): domain Eukaryota; kingdom Metazoa; phylum Arthropoda; class Insecta; order Hemiptera; family Fulgoridae; genus Lycorma; species Lycorma delicatula. Next base: position 22,941,280 of record NC_134465.1, on the reverse strand, counting down.
ACTCATTAACTGTCTATTTACTGAATGTTTATAATTAGTCATTTTTTTAATGAAAAAACAAAATAAATTTCTACTGAATTCAGACCGACATGTGGACAGGACAAGAACAAACTGTTATTTTCACACTTTCTGGTCTTATTTTTGAATTGATCCTGGTCCATGTTTTAGAGAAAGCATTTATTTGAGAAAACATTTTTTTATACAAAAGTAATAAAGAGTAAATTTTACATATTCCTAAAAAATGTTTTAATTGGGAAAATCGTAATGTTCTCTCTGTGGAATGACATGACTAGAAAAAAAGAAGTTACTTACATATAACATCAATAAATATATGTTGAGTTATTTAAAAAATAAAAGTAATTTTATTTCTGAAATAGATACCTTCCTATAGGCTCCTGATGGTAAAAAAAACTTCTATACAGCAAATATTGAAAAACATTATAGTATATGTGTCCTCCCTACAAGCTGCCGCCTGTATAGTTGCCTCCTCTGTACGGCTACTGTTTGCCATAAAAGTAAGACGAGTCTTGTACTTATTATTATTTTTTATTTTTTTATTATAATTTTTTTTCACTAAATTCATTTATTTTTGCTATTATTTATTTAATTAAATTTGTTGTTTAATTATTACTTATTTCATCTGTTATTTATTTATTCTACTGTATTAATTTATTTGAGCTACTACATAAATTATTTTGTGTGAAATGATTTTATGTTTCGTAAAATAAAAATTTTACGTTTATAAAATATAGCATGAATTAACATTTTAATTAATTAATTAATTTTGCATTTATTATAGTATGAACTTAATAGCTCTGTAATATTCATATTTTTTTTAAATAATTTAATAATGATTATAATTATATTACTTTTATTCACGTTTCTTTAATACTTAATTTATGTATTTTTTTGCATAATTTAATATTTATTTTTTTTGTGGTTTTGTAGGCCTACAAAGCTCAAAAGATTATTAGTTTTTTTTTTAATAGGAAATTAAAAAATGACTAAATATCATAATCAATTAATATATATGTAATAAAAATTACAACTGTAATTAAGATGTAATAAAAATTAATATAACATTATAGCCTATAATAAATAAATAACTCATTTCATATATGTTTTTATTACATCATTGTTGTGTTTATTTATAGAAAAACCTTCATTTAACATACTTGAAAAAGCTGATAACACAGTTGTAGGACTTCCTCGTCATTATTAATACATAAAATATAATTAATTTATTAATGACATATGAAATCGATGTTATAATTACAAGATAATAACATTGGCATGATGTTAAAACTGCAAATTTAAAATCTGGTATTATTAAAAAAAAAGCTTCTATTTCAACAATTAAATTTTAAAATCGTTTTTAGCACCCTTGAAAATATATAAATTATTACCTCACACAACCATATTTGTTACTTTTTGCACGAACCCCAAAGTGGAAGTCAAAGTTCAATTTTATAATTTTTTTTTTAAAGCAGTCTTGATTACAATAAAAAAGAAAAATGTTAAAAAATGCATGTTGGTTGGGTCTGGCCGCTTGGTGAGGTTTGGTTCTCAATTTAATAAAGATTAATTTATATAGATGACAACAGAAGAACCCACAATGAAAAACAACCATCACAGCAATCACAAAAAAGCTTTAAAGTTTAGAGTATGTCTTGGAGAGGGGATGCAATTCTCAAAATATTATGTTTTAATTGTAAACAAATGTATCTAAGAAAAATATGATCTTAATTAGATGAAATCTTAAGATACTGAGGGTTACTTTGGTAAAAATCGGTCCAGTAGTTCTTGAGTTATAAGGATTTAGAGGCCAACACCGATCACACACACGGACATACAAACATTAACATTCAGAAAATTTCCATCCAGTTTTTTTCGGTTCTTAATGTCAAAACACCAAGATTTGGTGAAAATCACAAATGCCCAAGTTGTACCGATACCTTTCCTTCTAGAGCTATAGCATTATCTAGATAGGAAAGTAAAAAATACATATACGTTCAATAAATAAATAAATTACTTCATTTACATCTTGAAAAAAATATTAGGCATAATTTTATTTGTAATAACAAATTAAGAGAACATATTTTGTTACAATAATATCGATGTCATAATTAGACATGGTGCAAGTCATTGCAAATTAATTGATGTCACTTTTGGAATACATTACTTTGGCTGCTAGTGTGTGGAGAAGTTACTGAATGATGTTAAAAGCAGTGGAGGGGATGCTATAGTGTACTATGTACCCATCTTCAGATATTACATTCACTATAGTAACCGCATTATATTCACTATTACCATTATTCTAGCAATTATTATTATTCTGGTAGAAAATACATAAAAATAATAAAACTAGAACATTAAAAAAATCTAAATACAGCTATTAAATAAGTTTACATTTCAATAATTTAATGGACATCTATGTTATATTGTAAGAGATGACAAAAATAAAATATTTATCACAAATAAATCAATTTATCACAAATCAATCTGTATCAATGAATCATCATCTAATCATAACTCTTTTTTTTAAATGAATATCTAAATATACTGCCTACTGGTAAAGAAAAATTAATAAAATATATAAAATAGTATCAGCACAAGAGAGTTGTTATTATACATGTTTGCAAGACTTATAACATAAGTCCAAGTGTAGCTCTAGAGAAGTAAAACACAAATGATTATGGCACAAGTACGTTTCAGGGCTTACCAAAACCACTTTATAAATTCTCATTATTTACTCTTTAGGATCATTTACAAGATAATTTTAGTTCATTTCTAATCCAATTTAAAAGATTACATAATTGTTTAACAACAAATAGAAAACTAATACTGTTTAGGTTTTCATGATAAAAATTTTGGAGTTATTTTGAAAATTTCTCTTTATAATTTTAATATTATGTTATTATTTGTAAATACTTTGTTACAATATACATAATTGAAAACATCACATCCTTCAGAAAAATGTATGATCTTTATAATAGACATAAATTCATTTATCACATGTTAAGAAATTAAATCTATGTTACATCAGTGACATTTAATATTAAATAATTTATATAACATTCTTTTACAGTAAAACTTAAGATATGAAAACTTTACATGATATTTAAAAAAACAACAGAATTAAAATTTATTTTAAAGTTTTATTGTAGAAAATCTGACCAAAGTAGATAATTTATATCAAATACAAGAAAACAATTAACCTGCTTTCTAATGTAATAACAGAGAATATTTGATAGGTAATATAAAAGGCCCTTATCAGTAATAAGAGAATTGATTTTAATCCTGGGTTTCCTATATCTATTCAAATTTGCCATAATGTGCAACTTAAAGATAACTCTAAGAAAAACAACTGTTATTAGTATATAGGCTAAATAAATACATAGTTAATATTCTCATTGCTTGTTAAAATATAGATGCTTTATGCATACTTGTTATTTTTCAGTCATATGCAACTGATAAAGATCTCTTTATACAATTCTCATTCAACAAACTTTATCATTTTTGAAAAACAAGGTAAACTAAAAGATTTTTTTTTTATCACAATGATATCAAAAGAAAACTGATACAAAAGTTGTGATTTTACATTTATGTATGTACATTTCATACGCTTTTTTATAAATTTCAGCAAATACAAAATTTATAAATAGTAATATCAGTTTAAAACGGACACTTTACTGAACAAGTTGGAGTCATTTTTTTATAATTTTAATTGCAGTTTTAAGTATTTTAGATAAAAAAAACCAAAAAAAAAAAACAGACTAATAATTCATGTCATATCAACATGTTTTTTTTTTATCAAAATTAATATGTAGAAAATAAAATTGAGTTAACTGGTTTTAATAATTCATTTTGAAAAAATATCAAAATAACAGGTAGATTTTGTTGAAAATGTGTTATCATCTATCACTGAGCCATTAAAAGCATGACTATATTGTATTATCTTGATAAAATCAACTCAAAGTGTTTCAACATATATTAGCTTACTAAGAAAGAACTTTATCGTTAAAAGTATTGTACATACGTATTACAATTTTTTTTTCAACACACTTGCATCTTACCACTCAATTATCATTTTTAGCCTTTTATTTCCTTGATAGATTTCACCTTCTACATTTGTCTTTAATATCTAATTCTAAACAGGTGTTCCATAAGACAAGGCGCACACTGTTAGTCTAGTTCGCCATTTAAAGAATGCCACAAACTTCTCTCTACCTCTAATTCATCTTAAAATCTCTTAATTTAGAAAAAAAATTACCATCTACCTACTTGTCCACCACCTACCTTACAGAATCTTCAAGTTATCCTTACTCCAAAGGCATCTATTCTTTTCCTTTCTTTTTTTCCTTGTTTCAGTCTATTAAACTTCACAAAAATATTCTTAACTTTGTCTGTCAAGTGTTCCCCAATCTTAAAACTTAATTTTTCATTAGTCATATTTTTCTATCACACTTCATTAACTTTGTTTTAGTCCTATTTATTTTCGAACAAAATTTCTTTTCTAGTAATAAAACTATGTAATTCAATTTTTTTTTTAAAACTCATCTTCTAATGCATAACAGAGCTTTATCTACATGATATTTTAATAAATTGGTAAAAACTATGCATACAAACATTATTCATTTTCAAAATAAAATTAATACACATTATATTTACTCAGAAATATAGACAAGCACTGACATGTTGAACCAGAAATGGTACTCTCATATGTAAGTAGCTATACCAGACTTCATATAGTAAATATGGATATGTCATACAGCAATTATGAAAGGAGTAAACCATATCATTTTCTAATATAGGTGTTTTTAGCTATCTCATTCATTTTACAGTTTTGTGAAGAGGGTTAACTATGAATAATATATTATAAGCAAATGTTGGTATATCATTTTACAGGATTTTGCGTATATTTTTAAATTACAGAAATCTTTTTCTTAATTATAAAAATCCAATAATTTTTCTTGTACAGGAGGTTTATTTTTGAAAATTAATTATTAGAAGAATAAAAAATAATAAATTACAGGAAAAACTTACTGTAGATCTGGTGGATATGTATTGTTAGCACATCCCATAAACTAAAAAAAAAAAAACAAAATTAACAAAATTAATGGTTGTAGTTAAATTTTAGTAAATTATATTGCTAGAATTTATGATTTATAAAATAATATAACAGAACCCAATCTTCACCATTTACTGCATTTGTATTAAATCAAGAGCAATAACAGTAATAATAATCTGGAATGGTGAATATCCAACAATCTATTCTAATAGATGACAAAATACAACCAATCATTGATTTAATAATCGCCATAACTAAACTTTTATACACATAGTAATAGTCTCAAACATTGTTTTATTTTTAAAAGATCATAATTCACTGCATACAAGGTGAAATAAAAAATAAAGAGAATTTTGTAATTTTGTGAGCTATGTCTTTTTGATTAAATTTGACTTTTCTCCAAGTGATGGCAGCACTACTATAATGCATATCAATATTTTCAGCCATACTAGATACAATTTCTTTTGTTTTCTTAATGTGTGTTGTAATCTGTAGTAAAAGTTAGTTCCTTTTATACAGATTTGAATACCAGACTGTGGATATCAGTGTACTTTGGTGGTCACACATGTCTCAGGAATGGCCCGAGTCTGTACAAGACTAGACCTCATTTACATGTCATACATCATGTTATCCTCATTTCAGTGGCCATGGGGGAGGGGTTACTCATTTATTGTCCACTAGTTGAACAGATTCAAACGTACACGTAAGAAAATAAAGATATTAAATAAATAATTCAAATCTGGTAGCTGACTAATTAGGACTTATTTATCATGAATGGCAATTTATTTAAATTGAAATTAATGGAACAAAGATTTGCATAGACTTTGCTTTAAAAATGGAATGAAACGCAATGAAGTAGTAAAGATGCTAGAGAAGGCTTTAGGCATGGATCTAAGAGTGGTAAAGATAGTTTTTAGAAGGCTGCGAAGACAATAAAACAACAAGTGTGGTTGTCCTAACACATCATCAATCAATGAAAATATCAACAAAATAAAGGATATTGTGATCAATAATCATCAAATCACTACTAGAGAAGTTCCTGAAGAATGGGAATCTGTTATGGCTCATATTAAACAATTTTAACAGACATTTTTGGGTTTGATATGAGTAGCGGCAAAATTAGTTCCAAAACTGTAAAATTTTCAACAAAAGCAACATTACAAAACAATTGTTAGCCAACATCGCTGATGACTCAGAAATATTCAAATGTTATCATAACAGGTGATGAAATGTAAGAGTACAGTTATGATATCAAAATTAAGATCCAATCATCCCAAATAAGTTTCCCTAAGAGCCAAGACTGAGAAAAAGATACTAAATTCGAACTGTTTTTTTCCTTTGATTTTAATGATGTCATCATTATAAATTCTTACAATATTGTAAAGTTACCAAACAGTAAAACTTAGCAGTTTATATGAGGCAATCCAAAGAAAACTACCATAAATGTGGGCAAACAATTTTTGGATTTGCATTAAGATAAAGCTCCAGCTTACACTTTGCTATTAATTTGAGATTATTCAGTCAAAAATAACACCGTACTGATGCCAAAGCTTCTTTTGAATTTTCAATATATATATAATATTTTAAAACATTTCATTATAAATACACTCTTTTTTATTTGAAAATAATGGTCATCCTCTGTTATCCTTCTTCCCCGTCTGTCGAATGTTATTACCTCAATTTATAATATATTTATTGCTACACTTATAAAAGACTGTGTTAATAAAACTTATAACTCAAGTTTATGTTCATTCCTGCCTGTTTAAAATAGCACCCCATCAAGAGGTTGATGTAATTATGATTATTATGTTACATTTTAGCAAGCACTTGTCTCATTACATTGTATGGTGGATATTGATATTCAGAATGGTATTTATTTAAAAAATTACATTAGTAGATAATAATTAATCGAGCAGTGTTGTACAGCTATTGTCGCCATTGTACTAATTACAATTCAGCATCATTTTCAATTCTTCTAATTCTGGAAGATATTTCTGCTTTTTGACTCGCATAATAAATATTTATGTTCATATGTAAATATTCAACGTTTTTTTTTAATATTATTATCTTGGTTTCAGCTTTCATTAATTTGTATTTAACACTTCAATTTACAAATTATTTTGTAAATTTATTTATTTGCACATTTTTTATTAATTTTCTTTAAATGTAAAGTAACAACTTATGAATTTAAAAAAAAGTTTTCCTGAACTGCTAGTGCAATTTTCTGCCAGAAATATTCGCAAAATAAAGAGAGGAGGATAACAGATATATTTTTCAGATCAATTTTAAAAAATTTCCTACTTTAACTATCATATGTAGAATACTTTTTTTCATCTAGTCGTTTTATTTTTTTAAACAACATTATTGAGCACATAAAGTTTAACAGAGGGCTGCTAACAGAAGGCCAACTTGGATTTAGAAAGGGTATAGGTAGAGAAGCAATTTTAGCACTACGGCAAGTAGTAGAGAAACAACTGAAGAAGGTAAAACTACTTTCATATCGTTTGTAGACCTGGAAAAAGCATTTGATAGTGTAAATTGGAACATTTTGTTCCACCTATTGAATCAGATAGGTATTAGCTACAGGGAATGAAGAATTATTTAAAATATTTATCAGAATGAAATGGGTTAAGATTTGCAGATGAAATAGCTGTAATTGCAGAAAGCAAAGAAGACTTGCAATGAATTTAACTGTTATGGATATGGTACTGAAAGAAAAATTTCACATGTGTATTAACAGGCATAAAGCCAAAATACTGGTATGCACTAAGAACAGGACAGGACAAATAGAACAACAATAAAACTGAGAGGTGAGACTAACCAGGAAGTGGAAGAGTTTAAATATTTGGGATGTAAAATAACAGATTATGGAAGAAGCAACAACAAAATAGTGAGTACAATACACCAGACAAAGAACGCCTTTAACAAAAATAAAAACCTTTCTACAGCAAACATAAGCCTTTGAATTGAGAAAACAATTAGTGAGAACATTTGTGTGAAGTATTGCATTGTATGGGAGCATGTCGTGGACAATTGGATGAAAGGAAAAGAGGAGACTTTTAACTATTGAAGTACTGTATAACAGAAGAATGATGAAGATAAGGTGGATGGAAAAAGAGTCAAACAAAGAGGTATTCAAGAGAGTTAACGAAGAGGGAAGTTTTTGAAACAATTAAAAAGAAGAGCTTAACTACTAGGACACATTCTTAGGCACCAGGGTCTGGTTAAGAGGGTGATAAAGGACAGATGGAAGGGAGACATTTTTGGGGAAGGCCTTGGTTGGAGTTCATAAAATAGATAATGGATAATATGAACTGTGATACTTACTGGGAGCTAAAGAGAAAGGCTGATAAGCGAAAAGGGTGGAAAGCTGCTTCCAACCAGCCTAAGGGCTGTTCATCAAAGAAGGTTTAATAATTTCAACAGGGTGGAAAAAAGTTAAAATGAGAATGAAGAATTTCTATTAAAATTGGTTAGAATTTTGGTCATCTGTTAGAAAACCATAAATTTACTTTATACAAATGTATTATTACACAGATATTATAATTTTTGATACCAGATAAATTAACTAAAATAGTCGGTGAATAGTAATGTAAAGCAATTGTGCTCTTTTCAATCAGACGGTTGAGAATTTCCTCTATTTTAACAAAAATTCTTAATTAATTTATAACTCTTTTTCCACTGAGACTATGTAATATAATAAATTTGTTAAAATGCATGTTCAGAATAGTTTTACACAGTAAAAAATTAAATTGAAAAACACAACCTGATGATTATTTTTTACATTCCACAAAGGGGTTAAAATGCCCTCATGATGAAGAAAAGATTCCACGTTTGAATTGTAATACTAGAATTTGTTCACACTCCCTAAAAGCTAATTTTATATTTTCAATTACAGCTTCAAGCTTATATGGTGAATAAATCACAATAGGTTTTTGCAACTTTGGATTTCTATTTGGCTATTCTGATAATGACCACAAAATTGGTAAGTATAACTGCCAAATATTCTATAAAATGATAAAACTAAATAAACAGAAAAACATTCAAACCAAAAATAATCATACTTACTGAAGGAGGATATGGATTATTAATTAATCCATTAACAATGCTAGATCCTTCTTCTGTGTCTGACAAAGTATAGTTGATAAAACATCCAAGTAGCAGATGCATATAGAAAAGAATCATAGTTAATTGTGAAAGACTCCTACAACCACAATAAAAAAATTACTGGAATTGTTTAAATTAAAATTATTATTATCAAAATTCTTTAAAACCATTTTCTTAATCTCAACCAACAGTCTTTCAGTACTACACGCAAACTTAAAAAAAAATGTGCATAATTAAGTAGCCAAATAGTAGTCTTTACCTTTCATATTTTTTGTGGAAACAGCATTTTTAATATATATTACAAATAGTATTCCTATAAAGTGTTAAACTTATTTGGAGAATAAATCCACTAAAAAAATTAATTTCAAGTCATTATCGGTAAAATTATTAAAAGATATGGGAAAATTAATATCTTCAACAGAGTAATAAAGAACTCTACTTGTGAAACTAAATTATTCCCTTATGACATGACACCTTTTTCAATAAAAGTATTTTATATCAAAAGGTAAAATTATCAATTCCAAAATTTCCAATAATAAAATTCTTTTGCAGGCTACATAAATATTACAGCAATAATCTAACTAAAAAAGATTGTAGACTATAGATAAGAAATAAACAGTCTTAAAATTAAATAAAAGCATAGGCAATATTAAAATCAAGGATGAGATTTTGCTAAAATAATCTAATATTTACAGTAAGTCCAAAAAGTTATAATATTAAAATTTTTACAGAGAATCCAAATTGATATTTTATACAAATTAGCGGTGTAACTTAAAGATTTATTTTTCCTGAATCAATTGCAATTCTTTTTTATGTAATTTACTGTTTTTGAACATTGTCGTCATTTATAAAACATTTTACAAGTTTAAGATCAATCTCGTAAGTGTAATTACATTAAAAAACTTCCATCATCCACCCAGAATAAAAAAAAAGGTACCAGAACAAAAAAAAAATCCGTTAAAAGTTAAATAGGGAACATAAATTAGAAAACAATAAATAGGTTATAATCAGGTATAATATTCTACAAACACCACATCTTAGGCACAATGTTAATTATTATATATATATATTTACCCGATCAATTCGTTAAACAAAGGTTTTGAGAAGTTATCCTATCTTAAGCAAGATTACTAATAAACCCTCTCCGAACAACACCGCTCATATACGTCAAATTAGTAATCACATGTACTGCACTACTTAGATCGTAATTACTCATCTGATCCGGAGGTATACGAAAAGACGTAAAGAAAAACCTTAAGGAGCGCTCGTAGTGGTAATTTTGAAAATGTAGCCAAAAGTATAATAATATTCGTTCATGTGTTCTTAATTAGAATCTCTTTAAAATCTTAATACTTAATAAATACTATGAAAAATATTCTAATAAAATGTCTGTTCGTTTAGTTTAGATGATTGTTACGTAAATAATAATTAATTTGCTTCTAATTTACCTCACACATAATTGAAAAATAAATATAATGTCTTAGTATTTCAACTAATGTTTAACATATTCCGATTACATGGAAAAAATCATTCATTACGGAAAAATAAGACGAATACAAACATTGATAATCTTCACCATACTTTAAATGACCATAATATTTGCTAGGCATTTCTCTAATGTGTTAGTACAGTGGATATGGCAGAATCAGAATCAATGAACTAGTTCAGTTGTTTCAATAGGAAGCTGTGACGTTAAAAACGTGCCTTATCGATGTATCTTATTGCAGCGTTTCTCAACCTTTCAGTATTTGCGACCCAATTTTCATCACCACACCCATACTAAAACAATAACAATGTATACAATATTAATGTATTTTGACGCTGAAGCTATACTACGATCTTAATTAATTACAAACCTTAAAAATTACCAAGAAAAGTAAATTTAATGATATTTGGCAACACCGACCGCTGTACTGACAAAACCAGAATCGATGTCACTCTATTGTTCTCTGTTTTACGTCAACCATATCGGACATTCTCGCAGCTTAGCGAGAAGTTCCGATTTGTCTCTTACATTCTGGAACGTCTGTGCAAACGTTATAAATGCTGCACCTCGTTCGATTCCAGCCATTAGCAGAGGAAGAAGACGATGAAGGAAGAATTACCGCTGAAAGAAGGAACCTGCCTTCTCGCCCGCTTAGTTCTTTTTAGAACTACAAGCAAAGCGGTGACTTAGAGGTTACTCAAGAGAAGAGTTAGGCAAGGTCTACGGCTTCGCAGTGAGGTCCCACCAAAGGAAGACTGGCGGACACGCTACCAAATTCCGCGCCCACTTCCATACCCTTCCGGCAGCACAACTGCCTTAACCCGTCACCCCCACATTCCACGGTGATGAATGAGCAATCTTTCTCACCCCTTCAACAGTTCAATCCGCTGTGTGCTTGGGCTTTTCTTTTTCAGGTGAATCACCAAGAACTCCAAGGACAGCTAGAAGAAAGCGTGTTTGGCCACACACCACCAGAACCCCCAAACCCTCCGCGGACCATTATATTTTCTAGGGCTAGACCAGCATCTGCATCACGCCCAAATTTATATATAATAGGGGGGCGTCTTATTCAAAATTGTCACCACCCCGGCGCACGGCCGCTCGAAAAACAACCTGCGTTATGTATATCTCTCCTGCCTGCCCTTACGGCGGGCAGACATCTAATCCTTAATAGAGGTATATCGCGCTCAGACTAGTAAATCCTAATCCATAGCTCTGGGGCGCAACGCCTCAGAGTAATCCATCCAACCACATTTCCTTAATTCAAACCAAGTTAAATTGAATTGAATTAAGTAAATGATTAAGTGTAGGTCCAAAAATCGCCTCCGACGATTTTACAGTGAAACGATTTGATAGTGAAGCATCAACAAATTCACAGAAGCGTGGTTCCCAAAATAATATGAAGAATACTTAAATTTTGGGTTTACCACTATGAAGTAAGTGAAGAATTAAGGACCCAGTTTGTCATTTGCTCAAAAATTTTGGCAGCAGACAGCATGAAACCTAATAAACTTAAACGACGTTTGGAAACACTTCATAGTGAGTACGTTAACAAACCCTGATAATTCTTTGAATTAAAATCAAAATCATATGAAAAAAACATCATTTTTAAATAATGTTTGTGAATGAAAAAGCTTTACTTGCCTCTTACAAAGTTTCATATAAAATAGTCAGATGTAAAAAGCCTCACAACAGTGGTGAAGAGCTTATTTTGGCAGCTGCAATTGAGATTGTAGAAACTTTGTTTAGAGATAAACTTGCCAAACAGTTGCAGTCCATACCTCTATCAAATGATATTGTTGCTTGTCAAATTAGTGATATAGCTGAAGATGTACAGCATCAGCTTTTTGGGAAGTTGCATGACAAATCGTTTTCAATTCATCTTGATGAGGCAACAGACAGCAAAAAAGATGCTTATTTCATTGTCTATGTTCTATTTTGTGATGGTATGTCAGCAGTAGAAGAAAATTTTTTCTGCAAACCAATAGAACTCAAAGGGACAGCACTCACATTATTTGCTATCTTAAATGATTTTATAAACGAGACAAACATAGAGTGGAAAAATTGCGTCAGAATATGCACCAATGATTCTTGTTCAATGTCTGGAAGATTCCAAAGTATACAAGCACTTGTGAAACAAAAATCACCACGTGTCTGGATACATTGCATGATCCACAGACAAGCTCTGGCTTCCAAAGAAATGAGTCCTGATCTGAATATTGTACTAATGATGGTTGGTTACAAACATAGTACGTAACACCATTAGTTGTAACCAAAATAAATTATATAAAAATGAGACACCTAAAATCAAGAATCTTTGATTCACTTTGTACTGCTACTAATCTTCACTGTACTTTGTAAAGACAGGGGTGCAGTACATTCAGCATTACTATTTTATTGCAAGGTAAGATAATTATCATGTGGGAAATTTTTGTAATGTGTTTATGAATTACAAGAAGAAATCACGATTTTTCTAGAAGGAGAAAACCAACCAGAAGCTGAGAAGTCTCGAGATGGTTTATTTGTGATGGAATTGAGCTACTTGGTTGACATGTTCAAGACATTAAAAAACCTTGAAGTTTCAATTCCAAGGAGCAAATACACATATGATGGATACAAGTGATAAAGTTAATGCTTTTTGTATAAAACTGGAATTGTGGACCAGAATTTAAAGCAAAGAAACCTAGAAATGTTTGCAAATGTGGATGAATGTGTTAAAATTTACAAGGTTGAAGAAAAACATGAGAAAGTTGTTTTTGTAACCATTGCAAATCATTTAGTCATGCTGACAAAGAATTTAAAAAAGTATTTTCTTGTTGACGACAACTTGGTAGCAAGTTACGAGCGGGTAAGGGATTCATTTCAAAATACACCCGAAGGGCGCTCAAGTGCTGAAGAAGAAATCTTCACAGACTTCATGGTAAGTGGCGAAATCAAAAGACAATTTAGTATTAAATTCCTCTTTGAATTTTGGGCAGGGTTGGATGATGAGTTTTCTGCACTGAAAACATGAGCATTTCGTATACTATTACCATTTTCAACATCCTATCTTTGCAAAACCAGATTTTCTGCAGTGGCTGCTTTAAAGACAAAATACAGATCTCAGTTAAACGATAACTTTTTAAATGACGATAACATTTTTGTTTTTAATTTCTAAAGAAATAAATATTTCACGAAAAGAGGTCAGATCAGTTTAATCATTAAAACAGCATAAATTTGATAAATATCAATGGTTCATAAAACTAAATTAAAATGCTATTTAAAAAATAAGAGTATTTAAAAAATGGGGATTAGATGACTGAGATTGAAACCCATCTCACCCCAGTTGGAGTACAAAGAGAACTGGTGAATGAGTTTAAAATTATTAAAAGTATGGATTACATCAATCTTTGTGAAATGATTCAAATGGATTTGTGGGTATTTTCGAATGTATGGATTGTACAACTCACCAAACAGCCTGCTGAATATCAATTTTATAAATATAATTTATAAACTTTGTGATTTCAAAGCACATCTTCCCGCCATTGGATACCAAGACACTAATGGTGCTGGCAAGGCAATTCAAGATATTATGTCAACAAATTATGTACAGCTTCTATATAATGCCACTATTACACCTTCGTACTTCCACTGTAGTGGATCAACAACAAATTAAGGTTTAACTCTGGTCTCCATTGATGTTCACTCCATGATGTTAGCTCGGAAGTAGGGAAGACTACAGGGTGGTGTATTGAGTCACCTTCTTTGGATAATTGAGTTCGATTTTATTTTACGGTTGAGGTTGCTTAGTGGTTGCCACATTATTGCTTATGCAGATGATGGCCTATTGCTGGCTGAAGGGGACTCGCACAATGAGGTAAAACTCCGGCTGCCCATACATGTTAGATTCTCAGGTTGTGGAGTTTCCAGCATAAGATGATTTTTAGTCCAGAAAAAAACACGATGATGTTGTTGAAGGGTTGGCTGGCCAATTCATGCCGAGCACGGGTTTCAATGGTCGGTCTTCTCATTAGATATGTTTCTGTTCAGAAATACTTTGGTGTAATCCTTGATGAGAATCTTTGATTCAACAAACACCTTCAATATGTTGCCAAGAAGGCTGTTGCTGCCTTTTTTTGGAATTCGCAGAATTATCCATCCAGATAGGAGATTGAATTTCTGTACCATGCATATCCCCTACAAGGGTGTAAGTGAGGTTATTATGTTATACGCTGTGCCTGTCTGGGCTCATCGCATGATCTTTAAGTGTCATAGGGGCATTCTTTTGAGAGCCCAGCATCTCCTTCTATTGGCTATTGTCGGTGGTTACAGGAATGTGTCACGGGAGGCAGTCTGTGTTATTGCTGGCATTATTAAGCCTATAGATATTGCTAACATAGATCGTAAAGAACGTTATATTTCCAAACAGTATGGTCTTCTTACTTTGGAATGTATGCGGGAAATTGAAGAACAGGGTTTTACATCTTGACAGGCCAGGTGGGATGACTCCCCTGTTGGTAGTTATTGCATGGCATATTTCCAATTGTGTCTGATTTGCACGCGATTAGGTGGATTTCCCCCAAATAAGTATATTACGCAATTCCTTTCCAGGCATGGTGCTTTTCAGGAGAGATTGGCTAGGTTTCATTTAGTAGATTTAGATCAGTTGTATCTTAACCCACTGAAAATGTACAAGACTACACTTAATTTACACTCATACATATCAACCTCATTTATCCTCTGAAGTATGAGTATTATCTAAATGGTAATTACCGGAAGGTAAACAGGAAAAGTAAGAAGATCAGTTGTCTCAGGATGCTAAAATAAGAAAGAAAAAAAGGTCTATGCCCGGATTGCGGGGTCGACAAGATGGCCAATGTCCTCCATTCTGTCCTCAGTACGAGGCTGAACGTACCAGATCATTTAGGGAACTTGAGAGAGTGAACTCCTTTCTGGATCTCCGAGTTAATTGGAAGATCCATGTGGAGTGGTCGATAGTGGCTGGTTTCCTCTCTTTCCTTGGATTACGTAGATTGGCTGAAGGTGTTTAAATGGAGTAGGATCCTGGGTAGGTGGGGTTTTAGCTGAGACATTTGATTGGCCGGGGGTAGGCGTTTTGGCAATGAGCCTCAGTTTATTCAAAAGTAGTGACTGTTAAAATCAGATGGCGGAACCAGTCAGCAGAGGGGGTGACTGCGCTGCCAAGGACATAGTAGTCCATGCAGCCGTGACGTGTGGCACTGTCTTGGCAAGAGCAGTCTTCATACTTGAAGACTGCTCTGTAGTAGGTGATAGGATGTAGGTTGAATTTCATTGTTATGTATAACACATTTTGAAGTAAGAGTTTAGTATTGTATTGACTTGTTATTTAGTCGATGGTTGAGGTATTTACAGTCACAAGCATTGGTATTAAAACTGTACTAGGCACAGTTGCCAAAAGAATCTAAGAGGCAGGAGAAATATATAAATCAATAAATGTTAGAGGCTGGAACGACAAATGTCAAGACATCTTCATTGATGAGTTCACCGTGTAGGAGGTTGAAAGAACCGCCCGCTCCCTGAAGAACAAAAAGGCGTCAGTTGCAATATGATAGTAGAAAAATTCCTCAAAAACCCTGGGCCGTTTACACTGCAAATGCTACTACAGCATCACTATTTAATCAAATACGGAAATGAGATGTCCCAGCATCCTAGAGGAAGACAATAATAATATCAATTCTGAAACCCAAAAAATCTTCTGACTCTCTCTCCAGCTTCCCCCCCCCCCCCCAATTTCTCTGACCAGTGTTTTGATTAAAGTTATGGGGAAAATGGTGAATGGTTGGGTAACCTATTTCCTGGAGAGAATGAATATTATTTGCCAGGAGCAGGCAGGCTTCAGGAAATATCGATTGACCACGCAACTTTTATGGTTTTCCACGAAATTAAGGATTATCTGGATAAATCTGAAATGACTCTGGCAGTTTTTCTGGATTTCAAAGGTGCCTATGAGTAACTGGAGAATGCAACTTATATGAAAAGTTATAGGGGAAATGTTATAAGTTGAATATTTAAGTCTGATTTTTTTTCTGCTTGTTTTAAGTTGGATTTACTTTTTTATCAACCAATGGATCTGTGCTATGATGGTCAACGGTACATTATCGGATTTAAGGAAACAAAATGTTGGTGTACCTCAGAGAGCTGTATAGAGCCCAGCCACTTTCAACATGATGATCAATGACTTGCCAACTGCCCTACAGAAAATAGAGGGGATCACTGCATAGCACTTTATAACAAACACCTTACTGCAATTATCTTACTATATTAAATCTATCATCTATCATCTATATTAAATCTATTATCATCACATCTATCTATATTAAAATTTGATCTTTTGATCACTTAGAATATCTTCCTTGGAATGAAGCATTTCATGAAAGAATTAATCAAATTAGGCTATTATACCAATTTGTGTTTGATAACATTAAACTGGTTTAGGTACAGTCGCATTTTAAATTATGTAATCTTTAATTTTATCTTCACTTAAATTAGTACTAACAAAATTCAAGGACATGCCTGTCAGTAGTTCAATGGCACCCTCTTGCAAAAAACTTATTTTTTGGTTTATCAAATTCAGTTTACCAAATCGATAAGTAAATGTATTAAACAAAGTTTAATACATTTTTGTTACAGAGTTCTTACATTTTTTATCCCCGTTTCATCAAAGTTGAGAGGAACAGTATGAAAAAAAATGAAGTTTTTGTCTGAAACTTCTTTAAGGGGCTAATCACATGATAATCACAAACTTGAAGCTCTAGGATTGTCTAAGATAATTTAAATATTTTATTTTCACTTACAATGTCAATATGGGGTATTGCTTTCTTAAGGAAGAAAGATTTTGAAATTAAGAACATAAATAATTTTAAATCAATGAACTGTTTTAAGGAATTTCACAGCAGCACACAGTAGTATTATTTTGTCGTTTGTGAAGAGGCAACGTAAGTTATAACTTAACTAAAGCATAAAAAAAGCAGTCTTCTAAATATTTTTTTTTTAATCAAATATACTGATAGTTTGTTGGTCTGTTTTTAATGTCCAGGTAATTAAATTTATTTTAAATGAATATTTACAAACATGAATTATGCAAATTCCATATAGTAAATTTTAGTGTACTGTCAAATTTTTAAATTATTTTCCTATCCTGAGTAAGAATATACACTTCTCTTCTCTTCTTCTGGTTACAAATGACAATGCTAATTTATTCAAAGTTTTGACAATTAAACAACTAAAAAGTGCTATTCAAAAATCTTTTGTGTAAAAAATGAGAGATTTTAAAGTTTTGACAGATTTGAGACGAGTTTTGATCTTGATTATGTTTAACAACACACTTAAGGCATTCAGATCTCAGTAAAAAATGTATATAATTTCCTACCAGTCAATTTTAATTTCTTCTGATCTTTTTATTTAAATATTTTTTGTAATTATCTATTCTGAAAATGGCATGGCCATTCCAAGAATAACATGCTGGGCATATTAAGGAAAAAGAAGAGTGAAGTGGTTTCCAGATGCTTTTTATTCCTTGTACGAAGTAAAGGAACTATTGAGATTGCAAAAAATTTAGGTTTACAGATTTCATGGAAATATCCGTTTTGAACATCCCTGAATCCATTTTGACTAGTTTCGGCATGATGTCTGTACATACATATGTATCTCGCATAACTCAAAAATGATTAGCTGTAGGATGTTAAAGTTTTGGATTTAGGACTGTTGTAACATTTACTTGTGCACCTCCCCTTTTGAATGCAATCGAATGGACCAAAGGTGTCTAACAAAGCCCAAAATCCAAAAAAAATGGATTTTACTCCATCTCCAATTTTTTTAACTTTTTTTTAAATTTAAATATATTGATTTATTGATAATTATTAACCTCTGATCGTAAAAAACGTTTTACAGTAAACAGTATTTCAATAACAAAAAAAAAAAAAATAAATATGAAAAAATATCAAAATTCTTAATGAAATGAAATTTTATGTAACTTTCATTTAATAAAAAAATGTGTATATGTAATTTAATAGGCGTACAAGGAAGTAAGTCATGTGGTTTCCACATCAGATTTTTTTTTTAATCGAATATGTTTTTACATGCAACATGTAAACCCTTGTAATATTCAGTTTTACAAGTTACCAGAATAGAAGTATCCTTCTATTCTGGTTAACACATTGACTATATTGTAACACTGTTACTCCCAGAGAAAGTAACTCCAACTGGTTTCTTTTGAACCTCCAGTGTTTAACCTAAGTCATTGCCATAAAAAAATTATGAGAGATAATGTAAAGCAACAGATTAATATACCCCTTCCTGTAAAAAAAACGAAGCATTTTATATTATATATGTATGGAGTCTTGTGCATAAATAAACGTGAACAAGAGTACATTTTCAAAAATAATCAAATTTCTTACTTTCAAAGAGTGTACATTGTTTACTACAGTATTTAATATATCCTCCTCACTCTTTAACAACCATTTCAATTCTTTTAGGCATTGAATCTATAAGTTTTTTACATTCTTCTTGAACATGAACCCATTTTTCTTGATCATGAACCCACACCTTTATCACAGCATAAATCATCTTCTTTTTGGTAGTGCACTCCATTTTTCTCAGTCTTTTCTTCACAATTGCCCATAAACTTTCAATTGGGTTCAGGTCTGGTGAATTTCCAGGCCATTCCAAATACTGAATGCCTTTTTGAGACATGAAAAGCTTAAATTTCTTTGATGAGTGACAAAGGGCCAAATCTTGTAAAAAAGTGTTTTTGATTCCAAGTAAATCTGCAAGTTTTTGAAGTTCTGGCAGAGCCCTATTTTCAATAATGGTATGTACATTTCACTGTTCATCATCCCAGAGATGTGTGTTAAAGTTTTAGATCCAAAGTAGCTGAAACATCCACGAAACATCTTCTTTAAAAGATGATTTAAAACTTGTTTGATACATTTTGGTGAAACTCTTTTACCATCGCTTCTTTGCATATGTGACATGCTTATACCCTGAACTAGAAAATTACTCTCATCAGAGAAAAGGACTTTTCTCCAAGTCTCAGCACTCCAGTTTTCTTATTTTTTTACCCAAAGAAGTCTTTTTTACTTTATGGCATCTGCAAGAAGTTGTTTTCTTACAGGCCTTCGTGCCTTGCAACCACTTTCTGGAAGTCTTCTGCATACAGTAGAATGTGAATTTTCAAACCAGCTGATTCTAAGTCTTTTTGTAACTTAAAAATTTTTTTCTGACGCTTAATTTTACTTATTCTACATAAAATAGTATCAATATCTTTTAAAGCAGTTTTACATATTCTTTCATAGAGAGCTTTTCATTGGAGATTGTACCCATCTCAAGATTTTGTCTTATTATCATATTTACTACACCTAGACTAACTACACTCTGTTGCTATCTGTCTTTGAGTCATATGAGTATGTTCATTGAAGTTATTATCTTCCTTCTTTTCTTAGGAGTTAAATCCACATTGCTACTTTTCTAAATTTATTAACGAAATAACAAGATCACTTACACTAGAAGAAACCAAAATAAAATAGGTAAGCAATACACATAACCTCTCAAAACAAATAAGATATTTTCATACTTGAAATGAAGAGAAGCAGCAGTACTACATTTGGAATCAGTGATACATCATAACTAACTAAAGATTACCTCTTGTTCACATTAATTTGCACAAGACTGGAAAAAAGATGTTTGTAATATATGTAGAGAATTCTTAGATGATTTAATCTGTAGTGTGTTATGCTTTAGCTATAGCTGGCAGCTTTGGTTTAACTGTTTTGCTATATAACAATAATTTTGTTTTGTAAAAATTTACTATTTACATAGATGTGCTATGGCATTTGTTTATTCTTCTTGTAATTTGAAGGAATTAAAAAGTAATTCAGTACTTATTACATCCTTGTAGATTAATAGTTAAGATATCCGATAAAGAAAAAGAACCACATTATTCATAAATAAATAGCTGTATATTTCAGATCTGTAAAATATATAAAGAAAAGGTTGAATGTTAATACCCAATCTTTTGTTTCTTTAAATATTAAAGTTATTTATAATTTTTTTGTCAGGTCAGTAGCAAGTTCAAAAAATCCAGTTTTAGGAATCCTCCCTCAAACATTAAAAAACTGATTTAAAAAAAAAAGGTAAAAATGCACTAAAAACTAAAGAAAAAAATAAATACATTTCTAATATTTTATCCAATTTTTTTAAGTTTGCTCAAAATCAAACAAGAACCATTTAGTTTTTATGTAGTTTTTAAGTAGTTTTATTTTTTTTTAAAGTTTATTTTTACGATTTGTATTTTTATTTAAAATTTAAATAGGTCTACAAAATTAAAAAAAAAAAATTAATAAAAATATTAATGCTGAGAAAAATACACCTTTATAAAATTAAAAAAAAACTGATTTTGAAAAAGAACTGAACACAGTTGTAGGACATTCCTGTCATGCAGCTTTTTTATGATGCACGGCTTACACACACAACTTAATTTAAAATATTTAACACTTTATTTAAATATATGTTTTGTTTATTTAATTCAATGATTCTAACTAAAGCACGTGCTTTAGCGCGGGTGTGGCAGTACTAGTGGCCACTTATATATTTTTTTACACTTTAAATATTATTCATTTATTTAATTCTACCGCTTCCCTGTGATGTCACAACATAGCAGTCAATTACAGCAGCTGCACATCAGTGCTACACTAGCGCTCCTTGAGGTGAGAGGGGGTACTATTGACAACCCCCTCCATAGTAAATTTTAGTAGTAAATTTTAATATTATTGGCTTCAATGCCCCATATATAGAAGTAATCCGACCAAGTTTGGTCAAAGTTGGTCGAGTAGTTCTGGAGATATAGGTGTGAAACACCAAACGCACCCATGTACATGCGAACATTTCCATCCAGTTTTTGTGCTTTTTGGGTTCCTTAGGTGTCAAAATGTAAAGATCCAGTGAAAACTGCATATGACCAAATTGGACCAATTACAATACTTTCCCTTCTAAAACAAAAATATTGTTTTCTTCAAATAAACAGAATATTTGATGATGGTGACAACAAATTACCCAATAAGCCAGTAAGATCAAGTGTTTGTAATAATATCCAAGATCATATACCATAAAGTCTGATCTAAATTCTGTAACCTGTCTGGCAAAATGTTAGGTAATATTTTATTAATTATTTTTTTTTTAGGGCATGACATTAATTATAAACATTATTACAAATGCAATTGATTTTGTTTTGTTTTCAGCTTGATTTGCATCTTAGTTTCCTGCACTATTAAAAGAAAAATGCTATGTTAACAACTGATCCACAATGACAGTAATCAACAACCCAACTTGATCAGATATGCACTGAAAATTGTTGCTGAAATTGAAACTAAATTGACAGTAACTTTACGACAATTAATAGCAAGATATAAGAATTATTTTTTTTAAATTTATGATTAATTTACCACATAAGCTTAAAGCTTGCACACGGGAATATAAAATGGCATATGAAAAACCAAACCTCACTGAGATTCAAACCCGGAAACTTTCAGGTAAAAGGCTAAGAGAGCTTTTTATCTCCATAACTAAGTTTAGTAGATTGATTACAACTAACAGATAAATTATAGGTAATTGTTAAGTATGTAACTTTAAAAGAAAATAATCAATTTCTTAACATAAAATACAAATTATACATTCAATTCTAGAAATACGATCACTGTTGTACAAGAATTTACACAATATATCTGAAGAAGCATTCTCTGCTATTAATTTTGTCTAGGTTTTCGTGAATGTAAACTGGAAGTCCTAGCTTATGCTAAGTATGACTGATATTGTTTAATGAAATGTAGGGCTGTTCTTTTAAGTTACTAGATAGTAATTGCACAGTTTGTTTAGAAAGTACATTTACCATATAGTAACTCAGTTTAATAGTACTAAAGTTTGTTTACATTTACCTTAAATTTATAATGCATTTAGAAATGCACTCCATTAGTATATTTTCAAAAACTTCACAAGTTTTTGACAAGTAATGTTTCTATTATAGTTGGCAGCAACTTTTTATAATTCTTGGAGCATATTGTTATACATATTCTTCACAAAAGTTATTTTTTCAACATTTCAAAAGAAGAAGCCTAATAGGGTTGCATCTAGAAAAAGATTTTTCAGAATTTGTCAGACTAGCGAATTGACCAAATGGAAAGAGTTGGAAAAACTCTTTTCAGTTGCTTTATAAAATGTTGGTAGCACATATGTGTAAATAAATCAATGCGGTTTAGTTTTTACACTGCTACTAAAATAATCAGTTTATTAAAAGTGGTGTTGGCTGTTAGCATAGTATCCTTCTTTCCTATTTTTCTATTACCTATTCTATTTTTTATATACAATTCAAGCTTGATATTTCCACAAAAAATTGGGACGCCAACACTCAACTGGTTCAAATCTTCCAAACAAAATATGACAATTTACTTTTCAGAATTTCATTTTTCTTTTAAATTTACCTTTTCTACCCCTAATCATCTTCCTGCTTACTTATACGGTTCATTTTGAGCTCTGAAAGATTTGAGATCTTGATAAAATATTCTTCCTTGATCAAAGCTGTCAAACTAGTGGGAAGCAACCATGCATGGAACAATGAAAATCTTCTTCCTTATTTTAATGTTTAATATCTGCATAGATTTTGCTTACTTACAACCAGTATTTTTCAGGTTACTACTACTTGTCACATTCTGGGTTTAGTTAAATCTTAAAGTTGTAGGAGAGTGAGAGTGAGAGAGAGAGAGAGAGAGAGAGAGAGAGAGAGAGTGAGAGAGAGAGAGAGAGTGTGAGTGAGAGTGTGAGTGAGAGTGAGAGTGAGAGTGAGAGTGAGAGTGAGAGTGAGAGTGAGAGTGAGAGTGTGAGAGTGAGAGTGAGAGTGAGAGTGAGAGTGAGAGTGAGAGAGAGAGTGAGAGAGAGAGTGAGAGAGAGAGAGAGTGAGAGAGAGAGAGAGAGAGAGAGAGAGAGAGAGAGAGATAATTCACAATGTATCTCTTACCTTTAGTTCAATCTGTTGTAAATTTCATTTTCTGTAAGGCTGTCTCTGAGTTTGTAAAAAAAAGTTATAAAATAACAATCAAAATTTAATGTTTTTATAAAGAATATGAATGCTATTAATGTTTTTTTTAGAAACTGCTATCTAGTCCAATATTTTCATCCTTCAGAGGGATTGCATGTACAACATAATTTTTAAAAAGCTTACAGGATTTTTTGCATAAATAAAATCATCTAACCTACAAAAAATAAATACATCAAAATTTTGCAAACATGAAATGTTTGGAATCAGTTTTATTTTTCAAGGTCAATACAATTCAGTTTTAAACCACTGTTGATTTATAAGTGAAAAGATTGAGTTTTTTTAAACTGTTCTTGTGTACAGTTGCAAGCACAATACTCTTATATAAGACACATTTTTGCTTATATGTAGAAGTATAATGTTCAACTTACATAACAGTTTATAAATCAACCTTTGACAAGAATATTACGTAATAATAATAATAATAATAGTAATAATATTTAGCTAATATAATCAATGACCTCTTAGGCATACAGTTATGTTTTGAATATGCTGTATATATATCATCTGAGACAGATAAAATATAACTTACAAAAATAACATTTCTGATTGGTGAACAGTACAACCTATTCATATAGTTTTATTACATAATAGTATGTTTTATATGGAATAAATTACTGTAATATGATTAAGAATTAACAAGTCTTTAATAATATATGTATCCTTTACATCTTTACACCACGTCAAGTCCTTTTCAATAAAATTATCATTAGGAATATTTTTAATTGTGTTCAATAGCTTGCATTATTACCACGCATAGATATACTCATTCTTCGTTCGGCATGACATGGTGGAAATGAAGCTGGTGGTGGATATCTCCAATTTCTAGTTTTAGATAATAAATGTCCATCAGTTGAAGCTCTACCACGGAATGGAGGTAATTCAGTATTATTAACACGCGTTTCATTTTCTACTTTTTCATCTTCTTCATCCAGTTCTACCTCTGTCCAACGACGTCCTAAATGAAATAAATATTATTAAATAATTGACTGTAATGAAAAAGTCATGTAAAATTTCAAAAAAAAAAATTATGGAATTTTTTACATATGTTAACCAAACGATACAAAAATGTTAAAAACATGAGCTATAACCATAAGTTAACATAACCTAACCTAATTCATATTAAATTTAGTTAAATTTAAAAAATAAATTATTGGTTTCCTTAACTTGATATAAAGCTAGTGGGATCACTCAAAATAAATAGACCTAGAACACAGTTAAAGAATACATCTTGTGCAATTTTATGTTTATCACAAATTTATTTTTTAAATGAATTATTTACAAAGCATATAAAAGCTTTCAACATAAGCAAAGCTTCGCATTGCATCACCATTAACAATTTGCAAACATTGCTTACAAGATCTCAAATTAGAGTGCAATAACTATTTAATTTGCTCAGGAATTTATTGTTTTTAAATGTAAATGAATTGTGTAATTTGTTTTATTACTATAACTTTATTTGAATTCAAATTGCAGGTTAGCAAACATAAGTAAAATATGGTTAATTCTAACTCAAATGTTTACATCTTTATTTCATAGATAATTATTTGAAGTAGCCCTTTCCAAGTGATCAAATTAGCAGATTATACATATTTAAAACACTGAGCTACAGTTAATTTAAAAAAAAAATAGTATTGAATAACTCCAAACATTTAAGTTTATGTATATTTAAAGTGATTCTGATATATCAACCAAAAAAAATCTTCTTTTTAATATAAAATACAAATTGATCACAATTCACTTCTTAAATACTTGGAAAAATGCTTCCAGAAGATCTTTATAATACTATGGTGCAGTTCCTTCCTATACTGTTCCTAATTAATATTGTTATACTGTTCCTTCCTATACTGAGTATAATTAATCTGTGTTGCGTCTATTTATTTTGTCAAATTTAAAATGTTAGAAATTTCATTCTGTTCAAGTATATTGAGTTTGGGAACATGTTATGTGTAATATTTTTGTACATGTTCTCAGTTTCAATGATGTGATATGTAACAGTTGATTTTGCTGTTTGCATTGTGTTTGTATGTATTTTTGTACATTACTGTAGATTAATTTATATGGTTTCACTTGTATATACTTGGTTAAGGGGACGTGGTCCTCATATGTTTCTCCATACTAACATAAGGAACATTTTCTCAACCTGCGGTTGAGATAATTGGATGAAATTTATAACAGACATTTATTGGTCCTTCATACATGTTTTAACATGAGAGTTTCTCGAATTAATTTTTAGTTTATCAGGAAAAAATTTTCTTTGATAATGTCATGAATTTTAAAAAACTTATTTTTTTGCAACTGTAAAATTGCTTTAAGCAATTTTTTTTGTTAAACCACCATATCAAAATGTTCATTACTATATGAAAGATATGAGCTCTGTAAATAAAGTAGAGACTATTTTTTTTTGGTAGCTAAAGTGGCAAACTGTAAAATTACTAGTAAACATATGGTAATATGAACAGCTGATTTATATTAGGTATTAATATTTTTAATCTATTGTTGCCATGTGAGACGTAAACAAACTTTTTGTGAAATGAGTTTTTGTTGTGCTTACAAAACTGAGTGATACTAATTATGAGCAATGTACATTGTGCAATCAAGTTTTGTGTAAAAACTCAGTGAGAATGCTACTGAAACGATGTCAAAATTGAAAAGGATGTTAAAAGATATTGCTCTGTCACAAGGATATTTGAGTACGACCCAGAAACAAAATGCCAGAGCAAGGAGGGGCACATTTCAAACTCACGACGTCCCAAAAAAGCAAAAATGAACAAATCAAAACCATGCTAATTTGTTTCTCCAATAGTAATGGCATCGTCCATAAGGAATTTTTGGCTACAGGACAGACTGTAAATAAATATGTTTACCAAGAAATTCTTGAAAGACTGTGGAAAAGAGTTGCCCACGTGAGAATAGCCATCAAAGACAATTGGATGGTGCATCATGACAATGCACCTTGTCAACTGCAATCTCAGTTAATAAGTTTTTGACAAAGAAAACATTCCTGTAGTTCCTCAACCACCTTATTCACCTGACTTGAGTCCCTATGACTGTTTCCCGTTCCTGACTTTAAAAACTACCTCAAAGGAAACCATTTTGGAACAGTAGAAAAAATTTAAAAAATGTAACCGACCATCTGAAGGATATTCCGGTTTCTGAGTTCCAACGCTGCTACGAAGAGTGGGAAAACCATTTGAAGCGTTGCGTGGTTTCCCAAGGGAAGTATTTAGAAGGTGATAGAGTCCATGTATAATTGGATTGTAAATAAAAAGTTTTTCTGAACCAGTCTCATTACCATTTACAGACCTCGTATACCCTGAAAATTTCAAGTAAATATCTCCAACTGTTTCTGAAAAAATTTTCCTTTAACATAAAAATATTTAATTTCAGGAAATTAAACGTAAAGAAAGTACAATAATTTACCTCAGCCTCGTACATTTCAACCTTATATTCAGATAACTCCTGATAGTGATCTAATCTCCTAGCAAGTTTTCTTACTCTTCTACTTTTCCTTTAAAATTCAGAAACTGATCTTTTACTATTTCTACTTTCTAATAAAATATCCTGGTTTTAGCCAAAGTATATTTAACACTAAACATCTAATATGTAAATCAAGTTAAAATGAAACAAAATCAATTTCATAACTGTAATTAAGTTTACAATTAATGACATAACCTAAAAAAAAAAAAAAATGTCTAATAAAATGTTACCCAATGTTTTTCCGGAGAAGTTACAGAATTTAGATAAGACTTTTATGGTGTATGACCTTGGATGTTATTATAAACACTTGATCTTACTGGCTCAGTGGGTAATTTGTTGTCAATATCATCAAATATCCCATATATTTGCAGAAAACAATATTTTTGTTGTGCATGGCAATAAGCAGTGAATGTTATTCAAATTAATTGATAACTAATTGCTTCTTTATTAAAACAAGAAATAGCTTCATAGATACCTAATTATAAAGTTTTTATCTGTTCAAAAACATTTTTAGATAGAATATTCCACACCACATTATTGAACAAATCGTTCAAATTTTGTGTTTTACCATGTCTGGATTTACGCAGAAAATCTTTCTGTGATAGGTCGAACACTGGTTTTAATCGCTTCTGATATTTTTGCTAGCATTGCATTTTTATGTTGGTAAAGAGCTCCATCACCTTCAGCTTCTCTTTTTCTATACTTACACCAATTATCAGGACCAAAAGGGCCAGGCATTACGCATTGGGTTGACTTCTTATAAAAATAAATTGTCCAGATAGCTTGATGGATTGTTTCAATTGAATGCAAGTTTTTTTGAATAGCATTCCCATAGTATGTTTGCGACTTCTTTTATCTCAGCGTCAGTCAATCTATTTTTTCCTCCTATAAGTAAATTACCACTCTGTAACTGTCCTTTAGATTCTAATTCCTTCCTCTGTAATCTAGCACCCATTATCTTCTGGATGTGGCCTACGCACTCCATTTGATAGTTACATCACTGCAAGGTTTACTATCAAGCACCGATTTACCACCTACCTCCAAGTCTCCACTACTTCCACAGCAGTTAGCCTTACAATCTCTCCATGATGATCATTATCAATGCTCAAACAATTCATGAACAAACAACATAATCAATAACTTTTCCAGTATCAAAATTAGTGGCAGAAAAATGCCATTCATTACTGGTGGCCTCCTTTCTGCCACGTCCCATCAAAAGCAGGTGATAAATCTGTTTTTTATGTCACATTCTGAACCGTTTTCTGTTACTGCTTCCTCCACTGCTTTAAACAGTGCATCTTTAGCAACGTGTTTTACAGCTGGGCCTAATATGTCAATATATTTATTAAATTTTTCTATAGGTATAGATAAGTTCATAATCCCACAAAACATTCTGCATACAGTGACTCCTTTTCCATTAAACATAAAAACATACCCAACATTCAAATAAAAAAAAATTCTTGTTGTATCCTTTTCTAACATCTCTTTCCTTTTTGAATTATAAAAATGTGTTTTAAATCACATTTTTTTACAAACCAAGCTAAAATTACAGCCTAACCCACACTGACAAACTACCTCTAATGTTATACCAGCTTTACTACAATTTTTATGCAGAACATTTTCAGATAAATCACTATATAATAAATTTAAATTACAAATTTGATTCAAGTCTGTTTCACATTCAAAATCAGAAAAATTGTTCTTCAAAAGTTTTAGTTTAGAAAAACTAGGAGTAATGCAAGGAGAAGACTTACTTGTACTTGGTTCATTAGGCTCAACTAGTACATTTATCTTAGAATAAGGCCGATTTACTGATTTACGCTTTTTAACATGTTGTTTGAATACATACTGATAAAAACGATAAAATAGTTACCAAGCATCATTGAAAAAGGTGATTTCCCATTACTAGGAGTCGGTGGATGACTGTAAGGTGGTGGAGTTTCAGGACTATGTATATCACTTGATGATCTTTTCAGTTTTGGAAATTTGTTATGAACTTTCCAAAACTGCCAAACATCTCTAAAAACTGACCAAACCTGAAAAAAGTAAAACATAATTATAAAAATATTGTTGTTATCCATTTAACCGAATCAATGCATTTTCAATTACTTTTTTTTGCTCCATAGAATATCTATTATATCCTGTGCTGTATTACCTTTCAATCTCATAACAAAAAGAGTTTGAATTTGCTTCATTTAATATAACTAATTTTTCTGCATGTCTAATAATCTTCCATTGCATTTTTTAAATATCTTTATTACATATAATTTCCAAACCAGTTAAATCATAAAAATAGAACAAAAACTCAAATACAAACCAACCCAGGTTACAATTTTATCTTTAATAAATTATTCCAACATATCTATTGTAACAGTACATAAACTACTATTTTCATTAGGAAAGAAGAAAAAGAAAACCATATGATAACTGTTGGTAGCATTTCCCAGCTCAGAAATAGTTACAATAACTTCACAAATACTTGTATTTTTTTTAGTTTTTTACAATGCATTTTTCACCCCAAAAAACTGTACTTTGTCTATTATCAATCATTAATGATAACAATGAGTTTAATTTAATACTTTATTCTTGAAAATTAAAAAAATATGTTTAATGTAATAAAATCAATATTAAAACACTGTTGATTCCCTTAATTTGTAATATGTATTTTTTTCTCTTTAGGAGGACAATCTCAAAATACTTTCAAATTCACTATCCTTTTAGAATAAAAAAATTTTTAAATTAATAAAGTAAATATTCTAGTCAGTTTTTGCAATAAATTTATAGTGTTCTTCTTTTTTTCTCCTCTCCTTCATTCTTGTAAAATATGTAGGTAAAACTTACGATTTAGTTAAGTTGTGATTATTTCTTGAAAATAATGGAGTGCAAATAACTAATCCAGAATAACAAATTAAGATGTATTTTTTTATCCTGTATATGATCATTTTTCACATTGATATACATTTTACTTGCCACTGACCATCTAGGTTGATTTACCATCCCACTAATCATGATATCTGATGAATCAATATTTTTTTAATTAGTATTTGCAGAGTAGATTTTATCTATTTTACTGTTTTTATTTCTCTGGTCACTGTATGTAAAGAAACTTTACAGTGATTAAGTTGATTAATTAGTATGATATTTTCATCTGACTATAGTGTCAGCAGATCACCATTTGGGTGATAACTATAGTAGATTTTTTAATAGTTATTTATCCACTGGCCTACCAGTTGGTGGTGGTTTTTGATAATCTTTTCACTTAGCCCTACATATCTCAGTTGAGAATCTGTATAAAGACAGCTTCATACCTTCACTTTCACCATTGAGATCTTTCATATCAATTCGTGATACTGTTGTACACTCATAGATTCTTCTGGAGTTCTACTCTAAATTATTATTGTCATAATGGATTCGGTTTTTCATATTCTAAAAAACAAAATGCTTTTTCATGATTCTTGCTGGTAATATGTTTGTTAATATTGTCAGTTACTTGCACCACTTACAATTAAAGCAACCATGAGCATGTAATTTCTTTAATTTAAAGAGGTTAGCTTCTTGACTGCATTAAAATTATAACATAATTTTATAAGCATTTCATAATTTGTATCTACATAAAATTTTTCATAGATTTAATAATTAAGCAATCTATAAATAAAGATTTTACTTTATTTTTATATAGAACAGATTTTTAAGCAAAAAATAACCTTACCTGATCAATACTTTCTCTAACAGAGATCTCATGAAAACATATACAACCAATTTCACGACTTCTTCGTTGACCATCTTCTAATGAAACCATTCGGTCTCCCCACTGGTCTAATTTATTACCGACAAGCACAACTGGTACATCAGTCATCATCTCCTGGACAAATAAAATTAGAAATTAACAAACCAATAATTTTAAAATGTAAAGAATGTTTAAAAGAAAACAAATAACAAAGTGCATTGAGTAATGACAAATTATAATTTTAAGTTTAAGAATAATACTATTTTCATTGAATATCTATACTGAGGTAACAGAAGTGTTAAAATTCTTACAAAGAATAAAAAAAAGTTAAAAATATTAATGAAGAGGTAAATCAAATTTTTTATTGGTATTAATATTTGTGTTGGGAAATATGAATTTATGATTGTAAGTGTAACATTTTAGAATTAAATAATCTTACTTCCTTTGCTTGTAGAAGGAACTGACTTGAAGTAAACAAAAATCTGTTCATTTAGGCTCAATGCATATTTATTTTTGACAGTTCCTTCTCAATGCATTTTAAGAGAAATGTATGAAAGATTTTTTTTAAAAGTTAGGACAACTTATTACCAATTAAGTTTCATTATATTAACAAATATTAGTCACAAGTATTTCACACAAGTATTTTTTTAAAGAAATAAGAATAATATAAATAGAAATAGTTTGTTCAATAAAAGTTAAGTGAAAGTTGTTGAAAAGGGTTCATAAATCACTGGAATTTTCACACATGTCAATGCAAAGACTATCTCAGTGAATCGGACATTAGTGGTGTTTATTCAGCTAGAAATAAATGAAGACTCCATCCATAATGGATTAACATGTTTAGATTTAGCTTTAATTCAAAACCTAATATTAAAAGATAAAAATAAATACTTATAAAAAAAGTATAACTTAGTTTTCCTGCCTCAAAATTGAAGTTATGGTTGAAATACATATCTTTGAATAGCATTTAGAATGATTAATGTTTCGAGAAAAATAATAAATAGAATAATTATTACTTTATTTACATGCAAAAACAGTGTGAAAGTAGGTATAATTGATGAAAAATAATTTGTTAATACCCAGGAGTCACTTCCAGTGGAGAATCTGACTGAACATGAAAAAACCTCATTGAGTATCCTGATGAATTACATATTTCAGGTAACAATAACAAAAACAATTAATATTTCATCAAATTGAACATAAAGTGGAGGAAATGAAGACATAAAATTACATCAATTTTCTGCCATAATTCGACTATTTGTCAACCGATTTTTAAAAATAAAATGTCATTTTGTTCAAAATAAAAGGCTTGATATATTAGCAAATAATGTACATTTTGATAAAGCTTACATTTATGGAGATGTAATGGATTGAAAAATAAAAATGGCTGCCATTTTGTAATTTGCAAAGTTATTTAAGTCCTGATTTTTTGCTAATTTTAAAACTTTATTGCAAAGATGCTTACAAAATTTTAATGCAATTCCTCGATCCAAACTTGAGATATAAATTTTTATATAAAAATAACAAAATGTTGGACAGGGGAAGAACAAAGGAGAAACTGCCATTTTTCCTAGCAATATTTTTTGTTTAGTTTTACAAGTAGAATCCGAAAAAGTATAGCCAGCCCACCACTTTAGAAACACCCTTATATAATTCAACTGCACATTATTTAAAAAAAAAAATATTATTCTATTAAATAAAATTTCCTGAATGATGAAACTCAACATGATCCTTTTAGTTTTGAGAATATAATTTACTCAAAAAAATTAAAATAACTTTCTATATTTAAAAAAAAAAATATTAATTAAATTTAGAAATCAATCTGCCTCTTGATCGTTAAATAACAATTCATAATTGGTAACCATAATAATGCTTAATATTTGAGCTATTTTTACAATCTGTAAAGTCTCTTTAAAATTATATATGAGTATATTTCTACAATCAATTAATATTTTAATGTGTTTTAAAGTGTTAAGTACTATCAATGTTATGAAAAGGATTTTAGTTTTCTTTTAACTACCTTTCAAATTGCTAAGGTACATTTATAAATGCTTTCATATCTTGTATGTTTTTTGATAAATATAACTCTCTTGCACAGAACTCCATGCCTGTTGTGTATAAAAGTTGATTTATGTTTTTTATTTTAACACTTTCTCAACACATTAAATTTGATATTACTGGCATTCTTTTTTAAAAATGCCAACAATATGGATCTAAGAAAATTATTAAATTTATCATAAATCTGACAATCTACAGGAACTTGTTAGTTAAATTTTGATTTCATTGTATATATTAAGGATGAATGAAAAATGTCAGCTTGACATTTTTCATTTTTAACATATCTAAATGGCTGGGGCTCTGCTTACATAAAAGATATAGTCATATCTGTTCTAAAACAATATTAACTATGGAGTAACACTTGACAAAAAATTACTGTTTTAAAAATAAAAATAAATAAAATATTAAAATAAAATAAATAAAATAATTAAACATGAACATGTTATACGAGTATACATAACAAACAGGGTGTAATTTGTTTTATTTTAATTTTTACTTCTTGCTCCAGCTATTGAGACACCAGTCAGAAGAAAGTTAACTCTGATGCATTCAAAAAGAGTTTGAAATCATCGGAATGTAAGGAATTTAAATTACTAATCTTTTCCAAACATTTTTAATTAATTACATTCATGATATAATAAAATGATGATGTAAACAATTCATCATTCATGATATAAAAAATAAATATCACACATTTACCTTTGAACTATTTAATCTTCGTTTTCTTTTATTATAATTAATAAGAAATTTAAGCCTGTTACACTCATCAAATGAACATTTATCTGTGACAGAATACATGAGTACAAATGCTTCTGCCCATCTTATATTTGCTTCCAGAGTCAAACACTCACTTTCCTGTAAATAAATGAAAAAATAACAATAAAAAAGTGTAATTTTAATTGAAATCTATGTTCAGTTCTATCATTTTAATACTTTTATTTATAAACATCATTTATTATTTTTTTTAAAGCTTTTTAAAAAGCTGGCAAAGTATTGTGTAACTTTCTCAGCTATGCCGATCAATTCATACAATACCTTGCACAGTTTTTTTTTCATTGCAAAATTTTCCATTTTTACCATAAAGTTTTTACATAATAAACCTTTAAATTTAAGTAAAAAAAATTTCCAGATTTTTTAAAACTTTTGTGGTCCCCGTATCAATGGGGCTTTTTTAAATCGATTATAATGATTCAAAATTAAGATTTAAGCACCAAAATTTCCAAATTTCAAATAAAAATATTTGAGATTTTGGGGACTCCCTTATTCTGTGGGGGCAACTTACTCATAGATTTAAATTTTTTTATAAAAAAGTTATCCTTAAAAAAATAATTGTAAGAAAAGAATTGTTTAAAAATACTGAAAAAATAAAAGTATAACTTTTATGATGGTAATGAAAAGAATTGCTTATTTTGTGTCGGAAAATATATTATTCAGGCCAAAACTACTTAAATTTTAATTGCCTTAAAGTGAAAAAGAAAAGTATTTTTTTTTAATAATAAAAATTAAAAGAGTTACCGCCAAAAAAAAAAATAAATAAATAAACAGAATATTGTACTTTTATAGGTGGAACATAAAAATTCGTAAAAACCTTACACCCCCTTCAATAAAGGCTAAAATAAGAACGTAAACATTTTTAAAAACCTTTTACGTGTTTAAGGTCCAAGACTATAATTTTGGAAAATTGTGAGCATTTTACAATAACCCTCTACATGATTTATAAAATACCAATAATTTGTTTAAAAGTATTAAAACCACAGGGAGAAGGTGCAAAAAAAAAATACAAAACATATATTTCAACTTTAAGAGGTGGAGGTTGATTTTTTGAAAAAAATATTCTTTGGATTATTTTTATACACAATGTAGGTTACAAATTTATTTAAAGTTTTTTCTAAAGTGCTTCTGTAGAAAATCAAAATCAGTTTTTTCCCCAAAAAAAATTATAATTTTGTGTTGTCCTAGAGAAATAATATCACGTAAGTAAAGTTAAGTCTTCCCCTGTTTAAGTATAAGACTCCCCCCAGAACAAATTAAAAAAAGAATAATATAATTAATGCTCCATATATAGAAATATTTGAACAAAACCTGAAGAAAACTGGTTTATCAGCCATGCGATACAAGGCCAAAGGTAGCATTGTGTATAATGCATTGTGTATGACGCACATGCGTACATACAGACACATATATAAAAAACGCTTTTTGTGTTCTAGTAAATTAGTTGAACCCTAAAATGTATAGATTTGCAAAAAAAAACAATATTCCATTTTTCCCCATTCTCCAGGAAAATAAAAATAGCAAATTAATCTTAAAAAAGAACAATATTCACCTCTACCAAACAAAACAACACAACCTTTTTTTCATATAACTCAACACAATATTTTAACGCATGAAAGGGCCTTATTATTGTTTCATTATCATTTTTAATAAATTATTGATCCACCTAAAAGATATTTCCACTCGTTTATTTGGTGGAAATTTGGTGAAATTTTATCCATACAAATTAAAAGATTTTTTTTTTTGCAGAAACAATATTACTGTTGATGAGTTTTTAAATTACATCAATCTATAAAACCCTCATATTTTTGGACTCTTTTAACAGGTATATAATATATTGTTAAATATTTTTTTTTTATTAACATTTTCTAAATTGGTATTATTACTGTAATTATAATTTTTTATCTTCTCATGTTTACTATTATTTCATGTATCAATCTATACATGTATGTTAAACTACTAATGTGGGCTTAACCATATCTTAATTAATTGATAAATTTAGTTACAACCTTAAGTCAAACAAATATAAGACTGCTTTAGAAACTTTAGGTGAAGTTTTATGAACTTGTTCTAAATTTTGAAAATAAAGTTAAAAAGGAAATATTGTTTCAAAAGATAAATTCTGAAAAACATTGATAGGTTATAAAATTAACAATTGTGAGAGCGGTAATTACAATGTTAGAAACTTAGTTTTAATCAATTCTATAAAAAATAAGGTGTTAGAGAATGATATAGTTTTTAAACGTGCAGATAAAGGAAAATCTGTTATTGCTTTGGAAAAAAGTAATTATATATCAAAAACCCTTGAATTTTGAAATCTAAATAAAATTTGATATTATTAAGGTGAATACTAAATTTGAAAAATAAGTAAAAAAATTAAAAAGTATACTATTTTCAGGGAGAATGTTGTTTTACATTAACAGTAACGAATCTTTCTTCTTTTCCTGTTTAGCCTCCGGTAACTACCGTTTTAGATAATACTTCAGAGGATGAATGAGAATGATATGTATGAGTGTGAATGAAGTGTAGTCTTGTACATTCTCAGTTCGACCATACCTGAGATGTGTGGTTAATTGAAACCCAACCACCAAAGAACACCGGTATCCACGATCTAGTATTCAAGTCCGTGTAAAAATAGCTGGCTTTACTAGGACTTGAACGCTGGAACTCTCGACTTCCAAATCAGCTGATTTGGGAAGACGCGTTCATCACTAGACCAACCCGGTGCGTAACAGTAATGAATGTGTAGCTACCAAATTACACTCTCTTATTAAATTGCATAGAGAAAATTAATTATTATACCAGTTGTTTCATATGCTAATGCTCCTGATGTTAAATTATCTAGGAACATGATTAATATTATCCAATCTCATTGTAAATTTCAACAAAAATTTAGTATAAAAAACTCAACTGAGCTTGTTGAAAATATGAAGAATTTATATATTCCAAATAATTCTTCTTCGTATACTTTTAATGAAAAATATATTTTTCATAGTATTCCAGCACAAAAGGTTATCAATATTGTTAACAAGGTACTGATTACCCAGAAAACTAATGAAGTTACAAGAACTGAGGTAGTTGAAGCATTGAATGTTTAAATTAAATAAATTAATGATTAATATAACCCATCTTACCAGCACATTGATATATTCTCTAGATC
Organism: Lycorma delicatula; assembly: GCF_047948215.1. NCBI lineage: Eukaryota > Metazoa > Arthropoda > Insecta > Hemiptera > Fulgoridae > Lycorma > Lycorma delicatula. The sequence goes on along the minus strand of NC_134465.1, from coordinate 22,904,318 downwards.
TTTCGGCTTTCTTGGAAGCCATCATCAGTAGTTAAAATTAAGGATTAAAGTCAAAAGTTTAAAAAAATCATAGTTAAAATTTAAAAATAGTTATGACTGTCATGTCCTACTAGTATTACATTATAGAGTATACTGTTTTTTAAATTTTAACTATGATTTATTAAACTTTTGACTTTAATCATTAATTTTAACTCCTGATGATGGCTTCCAAGTAAGCCGAAAGATCTAGAGAACATATCAGCATGCAGGTAAGATGGATTATATTAATTGTTAATTTATTTATTTAACATATCAGCGATACCATTTTTAAGAAATTAATTCTTACACATTGAATGTTAGTTTTAATCAAAATTTTTTTAATTTTAATTATGATGTTTTTACTCTGAAAGAGGGTCTTATTATAAGATAATCCACTTAGTTCATTAGCTGCTGAAATTTTTATGGATGATTTAGAAAATAATATTTCCTGTTCATCCTTTTTTCTATATTTTAAATTTTGGCATAGATATGTGGATGATATTTCTGGTTATTTTATGAGTAGCTTGATACAATTAGCAATATTCTTGAATTTTATTAGTATATTACACAAAGATATAACTTTTACTTTGGAGGTGAAACAAAATAATTATATCGTTTTTTTAGATTTGAATATTACTAAAATCAATAAAAAATTGGATTTTAGCATACATCACAAACCCTCACACACTGATACTGTCATTCATAGTACTTCATTACATCCATTAGCACATAAATTAACAGCTTTTAATAATTAATTATATTCATAGACTTAAATGTTCCAATGTCAGAAGGTAATTTTGAGAGATAACTTAATATTATAATACAAATAATGGTGAATAATAGTTACAAAACAAGTCTAATTGATCAACTGCTTCAAAATAAATTATACAAAATTTCAATTAACAAAGGCTTTTCCTTCATCAAGTAATTCATTCCAACAACAAAAATTTCACACTTGTTATTCTTAATAAATTTATCTAGATGATTATCAGATTTGAAAGCAATATTAACATCTCATTTAAAAATTTACTAATTTTCTCTATGGGTTTACCTATGTAAGTGAATGTGTAAATTTATTTTTTAAATAAAATGATAAACTTAATAAAAATCAGGAGTTTACAAACTTGAATATGGTTCTTGTGATAAAGTATATATTGTACAGATTGGAAGATATTTTGAAAAACATATAAGAGATCACAAAAATCTTGTTTTTCCAATAATAAAAGGCTTTCTAATTATGCCTGTCATTTAATTGATGAAAATCATGTTTTTAATGTTAATTTCAAAGTACTTCATGCTGAGAACAAAGGTTTGAAACTAAACCTTTTAGTCTTTGGAAATTAATAAACTTAATAATTCTAATTTACTTCTAAATGATCAATTAGACTTGAATAGTTTGTCACTGTTGAACTTATGGGTACATTTAGGGAGTGTACATGTGTGTACACTCCCTGTGTACACTCCCATATGTGTACACTCCTTCTTGTTCCCCTTACTTTTTTCATTGTAATGTACTTTTAGCTTTTGTAATCAGTCTGTAACATCTGAGGAAGGTGCTGCGTGCCGAAACAGCTGTCATGATTTTTTTTTTAAATAAATTTTGTGAAAATTAAATAATGTATTTTTTATTTTATTTTTGTTTTTGAGAAAAAAATGATGAAATTTAAAAATATTTAAACAAGTAGAACAAACCATGAGGAAAAAAGAATGAAATTTTACAGACACCTGCATAGAATATAATTATCACCTGCATGGTATAAATAATTATTATATGATTTATAGGTAATGAATAAGAGCAAATAAACCATATAAATTTTTTATTTTGTTTAAAAAAAAATAAGCTGATTTAGAGAAGCAAAAAAGGATTTCAAAATACTCAATACATCAGAAAGCAGAACAGATAAACTTTGTGAAAAAGGATAGGTGAAACAGAATTTCCAGAGGAGCAGAAGAAAAGCAAATTCATAAATGGTGTGCTGAAATGTTATGGTGTATTAAAAAAAGAAAAATGAGTGAAAGGATGAAGAGTTTTTAGAAAATAAAGTAGTCTGAACTATGTAAATACGATCTTTAAAGAGCACATCAAAAGAAGAAAAATGTACAATAAATGAAAAATAATTTTTTTTTCAATTCTTCTTTAAATTTTGATGTATTGAAGCTGACACCAAATTAAAAACAAACTACACATAAAATACTAACCATTAATCTAGACTTAGAATGTCAGAATTAATAACTGAAAAAGTATTATTTTTTACTTCTCAGTGCATTTCTTAAAGTTTGTCTATTCTTTCTTTTTTTTTTAATAATTTATTTACCTCTTTTTTCCTATTTATTTAAAATATGAGGGGGTATAAAATTTAGGCCATTATGAAAAAATATTTCATATCTTTTTGAAAGATAAGAAAAGTAGGAAGTAAAATTGAAACATTTAGAAATTAAAAAACAAAAACAGTGATGATAAAGGAAAAAAACATTTAGTAATAGTTATATGATAGAATTTTATATACAATATTAATAAATTCTTATAAAAAGAAAGAAAAAAGAAACGCTATTTCTATTATAAAAAGAAGTGAAGAAGCAAGAGAAACTGTTTACAGAAAATAATTTTAAAAATAGAATGAGTTGATTGAATGAAATGATCAGAAAAAAAAGAAAAATAGTGATAATCTGCAATAAAATGAAAAAAATCTGACACTGAATAGGATTAAGTAAAGGATAGATATTATTTTCCTTTTAAAGAAAAAGGAAAAGCCTGTCAGGAAAATTAAATTTTAAAAATATGACTTTTCAATGAAATTAAGAAAACTGTATTCACTGTAACAAAGTCATATAATCTCATAATTGGATTTATGAATGTTGTAAGCTTAGTTTTTTAATATTTTATAATGATATGTAAAAAAAATACGTTGAGATGATTGGTTAATTTTTTTTTAAAAGTATTCATCAAAATTATGACAATTTCTTTAAAACCATTTTTTCTGGTACAGTATTTGTAAATAGCACTAATATTTTACTTAGTAATTTTATGTAACTTTTGTAAATTTTAGATGACTAGTTGGAGTTAAGATTTTATAATTATCAGATAAGTACTGAAACTATACAAATAACCCACAATGCAGTAAAAATATTTCTTGTGGTTTTCTGTATTTAAATTAAAAAGTCGAAAATCTGTAAAAATAGATTACAATACTTTTAAAAGAATATGGTGATCTGTATAAAAAAAAATGCCTAAATTATGAGTATGGAAATGCATTGTATTGTATATACATTAGGTTACACATATCTTTTTTTCTTTTTTTTCCCAGGCCAGACATACAGTTAAATAAAACTCAACTTAGGGGAGTATCCTTTACTCTAAGGGCCTCCCCCCCCCCCCCCAACCGTAGCGGCAGTAAGTCCGGCATGGCAGGTCAGCCCCTGGTTGGATCTTTTCATTCTTTATTTCCCACTCTAATGGGAGTACTCCATTACTGGATTTCCCCCCACTGGTATCCGGTCTTTTTGTTTGTATCGCCTTAACCTACTCTTCCTTGGAGTCCTCAGTTGATCATCGGAACTGAAATGAGACAATGTTACTCCCAAAAAATGGCAAAATTCATTCCCAGCAAAACAAACATATCAGGCAGATTAAGAAGGGTATGAAAAGAAAAGAAGAGTAAGAAAAGAAGAGTAGATGGTCTCTGTTGCCTTCTTTACTGAACCAATATATTATCTTATATCAGCATGTCGCTCCATCAAAGTATAGGTGATATTCAATCCTTCACTTGTTCACCACCAAGTTATATAATGAACATCATTACTCTACAGAAAGTGTACTCTAACTACACTTCAGATACTCTGTATGCATCCTGCTTATAAAAAAGGTTGTGATAAAAAGTGTAAATTAAAAAGTTTTTATAATTTTTTTTACAGGAAAAATGCTTACATTCATTGTTGAGGGTAGGAAATCTATTATTGTGTATTACTGGTCATTTAATATCATAAACATGTTTTTGTCATCATATAATATCATATGAATGGGGTTTTATGTCGTCAGAAAATTATAATTACAATATTTTTTTCATTTTGGATAATTACAACAATGTCAAATTTTTTATTTTAATTCCTTTTGATTCTAATATTTAAATGTTGAAAAGAAATAGGCCAGGCTATTCTTGTCTCACTTTTCTCAGTCACATTCCAGCCTTATTCATTTTCTATTTTTATAATACCTATTGTGATATTGATTATGTAGATCTCTTTTTCCCCTAAATTTATGTCCAAATTTTTAATAGTTTATTGAATTTTTATTTTTTTTATCACGCTTTTATTTATAGTCGCATCAACAATTATAGCCATTAGCAACTACAGTAACACTAACATGCAGCATTATATAAAACAACAAAAATCATAAAGAATAAAAATTAAAAATAAAGTAACAGGAACAATAAACAACAAACATAGACAAGCGACAACAATAAATGCAAAATAAAATACACAAATCAGACATTATTGAATATTAATGTTTAGTATATAACGGATATAATTTGTATACATAATATAAAAGTTTAATCTGAAAAATATTGATTGCTATGAAAATTATTCAAAAAAAAATTAATCCCACTCATCAATCAAGGATTATAATAGATTAACACATCAAGTACTCAGGTGAGTACGTCTAAAATTACACCACTAATAATTAAAAGGTCTGAAAAGATTAAATGATTACTTAAAAGGTATATATATATATATATATATATATGATGTACTAGACATAACTTAATCAAAGTAATATTTCAAATTAATACGCTAAGAGGGTTATAAGATGTTATAAGTAAGGGTATGAGAATAAAATTGTAATTCAACTTTTTTAAAACATTAAAGATAGTTTTACGCACTTTCCTGGTATATATCATTTCCCAAGGTGGAAGTAATGTAAGACTGTAATTTAATCCAGTTCGTTGCAAAAAAGTTTCATGACTACCTCTTTCATATTATGATAATTTATGACTAGCCTTTTTTTTTCAATTTCATAATTCAACCTCTTATACTTTATATAATTTATACTTATAAATATATTTTTTTTCTTAATTAAAGTTCTTTAAAAAAATTTGTATATGTAAATTTTGTACATATTACAAAAGTACAAAATCTTACAAGGTCAACTCCTCTATTATCATTAGACCTTTTCTTTCTGGTCACTTAGATTTACAAAAATTCATTCATTTATTTTCCTCACATCATTTAAACAATAATATCCCTTTTTTATCTCATTAATTTGCTTCTTTTACTTATCCACCACTTCTTTGTATTTATAATGAAGTTAATTTTCTTGGTTTTTACCTTCCCTGGCAAATACAGCTATTCTAGTTATATTAAAGGGGAGACGTATGATAATCATGTCAAAAATGGAGAATCAGATTTTTTGCAAATCTTTAAACACATTTGCAACCAAAATAAAAAATGTATGTATGCATGTGTGTGGCATTGCTCTTGACCTTATAACTCAGTACTGAACCAAACAATTTTCTTCAGCTCAAATATTTCTACATAAGGAAAATTAATCATATTAATTTTTTCCCAAAAGTTTATTTAGGAGTGTTAGGGGAAATTACAAAAAAAACAAATTTTAATTCTCTTCAGAGGCATTTAGGAGAAAACTTTATTGAAGCAAATTTATTACTTGCATATATAAAAAAAGCCCCCAATTTTTTTTTTTAAATAAACTTTCACCTTTTAAAACTGAATTTTTTTTTAATCTTTTGTTTTAGCTCTCAATTTAAATATTTTTTAAAACTTTTATATTTCATATATTATCAAGAAAAGACTAAAAAAATTTTTAAATTATAGTCGTCAGACCTGAAATGCAGAAAAGTTCTTTTGAAAATTCTCTTTTTCTTATTTTAGCTTCTATTGAATGGAGTATTAGATTTAAAGAAAACTTTATTTCAGCAAATTCGTTAAGATTAACCAATACAAGAATATTTTTCGAAAAATCTTTCTTAAAATTTATTCCTCATCCCTAAAAAATATATATTCTATTTTTTTGTATCTAACTATTTTAATTTTACAATTAAAAATTTGTTTTTGTATTTATCTTTATAACTTAAACTGCTATTAAAATTAAACTAGCTGTGGGCGCCTATATTATATTCTGGAAATATATTTAAAAATGAGAAGCAATTTTTTTCATTACTTTCATTAAAGTTTTCTTTTATTTTTTCAATATTTTTAAACAGTTCTCTTTTAAATTAATTTATTTTTTGTTAGGGATCACTTCTTTATAAATAGATTTTTCCTAAATTGGTCCTGACAGAGTAAGGAAGAACCTAAAATCAAAAATAATTTTATTTGGAATTTGTGAATTTTGATGCTTAAATTTTAATTTGATAAACATGACCTGACTAGCAACCAGGAAAGTCATGCAATGCTTTGTCAGCTTTTGTTATATGATTCTTATAAATCCATTTTCTGCATTAAAAATGTACAGAAGTAAATTAGAATCGCTCTGATGTTAGTACTTTTTCTTACAAACAATATTTCTATTCTTTTGAACCCCTACTATTTAAACATCATACAAAAATAAAAATTATTTTTCAATTGTTCTTTAAATTTGATTTTTTGAAATTTTACTAGATTAAAAAAATGAACCACTTACTAACATTTAATTTGGTGCTGATGAAATTTTGAAATTTGAAGAATTCAAAAGTATTATTTTTTAATTTTTAGTCCAGTTTTATTACTGCTTTTTTTAAGTTTATTCAATTCTATCCTTTTTAGTTTTAACATTACTTGTATATACTTAAAAAAAGCTGTTCGAACCAAAAAAACTTTTCCCAAGAAACATAAAGGTGAAAAACTTGTATTTTTTTAAAAATAAAAAATAATGGAAAGAAACAACATAAAACATTACTAGTAACTGCGAGCTAAGGCTCTAAAATAACTTTTATTTAAAGAATTGGAGGATTGTATTACACTTTCAAATGAAATAAGTTTAAATGAATTGCAGCAAAAATGTGTATATGTAATTTAATAGCTGTACAAGGAAATCATGTGGTGTCCACATCAGATTTTTTTACTTCATATTGACAAAAATAAGGGACAAAATGCAAAACAACTTTAGAAAGATATTTTTACCAGGATCTTTGTAGCATAGAAATGTGCTATTTTTTACTCTAACTTAATTCAGTAATTTTCTTGAATTTTTACAGGTAAATACTTTAATCAACATGAGATTAGGTTATACATCATCATAATTCTACAATAAGTAATAATAATGAAAATAAAATATCTCCAAATGATTTATTTAGACATACAACATATCATTAAAAAAATCCACTAAAGATATCTTGAAAAAACATATAATCAGATCACTAGAGGAAGTCCTATTAAAAAAAACTCATCAAATTAATTTTTATGGTAAAGAGTAAGACTTGAAGAAATATAAAAAAATATAAACACAAGTTGAACTGAAAATCTTCTCCTTTTATAAAAGTCACTTAAAAAGTAGAGTAAAAAAGAATTTTCATATACATAAGTTCTGCATACTACATTACTTCTGCATACCTACATTACTTCTTTACATACATTCTGTCTACAATTGGACACTTATCTTGTTGTAAGACCAACTTTGGGAGATCCTTGCTAAAGAATTCTGACATCAGGGGGTCACCCATTCCATTAATAAAATTAATGGAATGGGTGACATGAGTTTCTCTGGGCATCAAAATTACTACTCAGGTAGATGTTCATCTTGGTGAAGAGCTGGATAATTGGAAAAATATTTAGGTATTCAGGAGATGGTCGAAAATTTCCTGTTTCAACTGGTCAATTAAAGGTTTTACACAACCACTGGCAAGGGCTACACATTTTCATACATTCTTCATTGAATATTTAATGCAATTTATTTTGGATTTACCTCTAAAACCTCTTTAACACTTAACAATAAACTTTGACATTATTTTGGTATCAGGTTTTATGAATTATATCAACAAAATACCCTTGCATTCTTAAAACACTGTAAACATAACCTTTAGATCAGATAATATCTACTTGAATTATTTTGTTGCCTTACTACGTGATGTGTTTTACTTGTTAACCTAAATATTTTAACATTATTACGTAACTGGACACAATTTTTTATGGATTAATAAATGCTGTGTCCTTCCACTTAAAAAAAAAACAAATCATAATATGTTTCTGACAGTTAGAAGCAGGAACGACAATGACAAATTTCATCGACCAATAAATGCTTGTTCTAAGCTAATAGAACAATTTCAAAACAAATTTCCAATGACAAAAGTTATTGTAAATTTTTTTTCTATTAATAAATGTTCAAAAAAAATTATTTTTTTCAAGTAGGGAATCACTGTAAATAATTATTCGGAGTATTAATATAACATATATATATATTTTTCATAATAAAATAGAAAAAATCTGTTACAGAAAGAATAAACAAAATTTCCTGTACTCCTGCGTAATAAAATTTGTATGATACTTTATCAGATATAATAATAAATAAAATTATTATATAAATACTTACATTGGGTTGACCAGCCGTATCAAGTATTTCAAAATAAACCATTTCACTATCAATTAATGTATGAAATGTGTATACTTTTTCAAGAGTAGGATCATATTCACCGATAAAACGTCTTGTAATAAATCTAACAACAAGTGCTGCAACAATAACAGTAATATGTATTATAGTATTTATTCGTTGATGATTGTATTTATTTGTCAAATTAATGTATAAAATATACACCTACAATACAATTTGTGATGGTTTAAGTAAAAGAAATATTATAGATAATTATCAACAAAAAAATTATTCTTTTTCACATGTAATTACAGTTCTAATTACAGATTAGTTACATTTATTTATCAAAGCTTGTTTTTGCGAAATCCAAAAAAAATCTTGTTGGTTTATTATCATAGTAGTTAAACATCATTACTAATTCAAATTTATCATCATCATCTTATGAATATTTTCCCTGAGGCAGATTCCTTGAATCATGTTCGTCTCCATTTTTCAGAATTTCTAGCAACAATTCTGATAGTCTTTCTCATCTTTCAATTCAACTTTTTCATCTTCTCTATACAAATAAGCCTTTTTTTAATCTACTCTTGCTCATGAAAAATTTAAGGTTAATGTTTTAAGGAGACCTGGTGCTGATAACACATCAGCAGTTACAAATTGAGCTTTTTTTACAGCCACCATAAGAAAAATTGTTTCCAAACAGATCCTCACACAGAACTAAACCGACCAGAACAAATACTAAGGCCTCAGCAATGCAGGTTTCCATACCTGTAATAGGCCATACCTGCAGGTTTCCATAACCTGTAATTTCCATACCTGTGGATCTAGGAAGATATTTAATTAAAACTCACAGAACACTTAGGGAGATCAGAGAAGGATTTAGTGCACCCAACAGAGCACACATATTAAGCCAAACAACCCTACTCAAAGAAGTGCTTCAACGCCTTCTGATGGATGCCCATCTGACACAATTCTTTGAAAATTTAGGATATTTTTATCCAAGATGACAGTACTGTATCAGAGACAGACAATGCTCATAATAACTCAGTAATTTGGCATAAATATGGAAAATTGATACCAAATAAGCGAGTAAAATTTATTAACTTGTATCTTTAAGCTGACCATTAGGGCATTCTATTGCTGTGACAATAAGTGGTAGCCAGCATGTTATGTCATAGGAAACAGTAGTACGGATATCTGAGTATGGACTCAGATTCCCTTTTTTATAAGGATGTAATATACTTAATTTTTAATATATTATATATTTAATAGATGAAGTAACCAACTTCTTACATCAACAACATTGGACTGAAAAGCGCAAAAATGTTTACGGTTAAAAATACAATTCTGGAGGCAAGCAAAGTTTTCCTTTACGGAAACTCTCACCTGACAATTACAAAGAGGGAAAGATTTTTGGAATGTTTTTAAACTCATCTATGCAAAACTGTTTGTCAGTAATGGGCTGTTCTTCTCACCTTGGTAAAAAATACTTCAATTTCCTGAGGGTTATGGGTGGGATGGTTACCTAGAACCAGAAGAGGACATAAGGCACTCATATGGGTAGGATTGTTTGCTCATTTTACTATCTTTTATTTGGAAGATCATTCTACCACTCTCTACTCTTCCTCTTTACCTCCTATCCGCCTCAGTGGCTTTTGTAGGTATAGCTAAATATCTGATCAGTGATCAGAATGTAAGGATCTCTTTGAATTATTACACCCTAAATGGATTTGATAGGATGCTTGCCTATAGACCTGTTAAGGTATTCTACTTTCTTCCTGCCAGTTGTGCAAAAAGCCTAACTTGTGACTGACGTACTATTGGATGAAGCTAGGCTTCCTAATCCTTGAAGTAGGTTTATTGAATTAGGACGTTAAATAATTAAAGAGACAAATGAAAACAGCGGAAAGACTATTTAATTGAATTGAAATTGTGTGATGTTCAAGTTTACACCCTTGATAGAAAATATCAGCTGTTCAAAAAAACAATTCATTATTACGACCTCTTTTTTTATTTCAAAATATAATTCCATTTGATATGTATGTTTATGTTTGTTTCTTTCAAAGAGTTTTTACTGATACAAAGTTCGACAACAATGAGCAGGTCAAGAATATGGTACAAAAATGGCTTAGACATCAAGGTGAACAATTCTTTACCACTAGAATAAGAAACTTATAGAAACCACCTAAATGCAACTGGGATTATGCTGAAAAGTAGTATTAGTTTCATTATCATTGAATAAATATTTTTTCTTGTTGTCATTTGTTTAATTATTGAAAAAACTTCAAACAATATAATATAAATCTTTTGTGTTTTTAATGGATTCCTACTTAAAAGAAAAAGCCCTAGAAATTAATTTTATTATTATTTTCTTTTTACTCTTGAAATTTTTTTTAAAAATAACATTAAAAATAATAGTAATAATAATGATAACAATGTAATTGACAGACGAATTGGATTATTTCCAAAATAACAAAAAATCAATAATACATTCATAAATGTTTTGAAATTAGATTAGATTTAGATTGGGCTACTGAAAAGATAAAAATAGAATTTTTAATAAATAACTTCTCATTGACCCCGAATTTAAAATTAAAAAAAAAAAAATTTCAATGAAGTGATTTAAGAATTCAATAAATATAGCTAACAATTTTTGTTTATATGTGTGCATGTTTGTGAATATGTGTATGTAAATTAGGTTAAATAATTTTATTAAATGTTTTCTTTAAAAAAATAGAAAAAATGGATTAAAAAACTTTTAAGTAGATTTCTCTTATAAATATGCCATTTAATAAGGTTTATTATTATTATTATTAGATATATATATATTTATTCTTTTCTTTTTAAAATAATCTTTTTACATGTACTCTGCAGTAAAAATACGAGTAGATATAATAATTTTAACTACAAGAATTTTTTTTTTTTAAATACCAAAACAAGAAATGTTTTGTAATTTGCTTTTTTAGTAATACTTTATTTTGTTAAAATTTCATAGTAAGTTAATGTTTTATTACTGATCATTCAATTTGGTTTAATGTAAATGCATGTTATAACATACTTCAAAGAAAATACAAACATATGAAGCTGCTATAAAAAATTTTATCTTGGATAATATTTAATCATAATCTATGATCTTTTAAACACAAAGAGATAATTTGTTAGCTTGATCCTGGCTGTCTTTTGTACATGCGCCAATTTTTCAATAAAAATATTTTCTCATAAAACGTTTTATGTTTTATTTAGTCACCTTGGGACAGAATCCTTAATAATTATATTTCTGTAAGGTCATTAGATATATGAATGCTTATCTACTCATTCATCTATTTATAATAATAACAATATATTATACATGTTATAATCTCATAAATCAACAATTACAACATTATGTAAATTGTAAATAAATCTTGGTGGCTCTCAGTCCTTCTGGTTGAAAAAAAAAAATTATGCCATTGTAAGAATTGGCAGGAACAGCAATGTCAGGTGCGTATTTCACTGACAACAGCTTTGCAAAGTGAGGAACAGATGGGCATGTAATGAGGTCAGATACTCATATTACTGGTAGATACTCATTTTTCATTATGAAAAAAAAAAAATTGGCACTTAATAAAATAGCCAATAATTTATACTTTTTTTTTAAGTAAAAGGAGAGACTTTATATATTATTATAAGAATTCTCATACCATTACTGTTTTGAATGATTAATTTACCACACAACCACATCGACTTTCACTGTTTACTTTTTAATTTAAAAAATGATAATCAATGGTTTTAATTGTGAAAGTTTAACAAAGAGATTAAATCTGGAAGTTAAAAATGACACACGAAAATTAATAAAATGTTATAGTTTGGGTTGAAATTCAAGTCTATACATACTTGGACCATAGACAAAAATATCTATGTATGGTTGGTTAGTGAACTCTACAATTAACACATTCACTTTGTCACAACAATGATTTACTATATGACTAGTGATGCCACAACATTACAATAACTAGTCTTATGTACTGGGTAACAATATTTAACATGTTTTATAAACATTAGATCTTGCTTATTTTATACTGATTTTAACAAATTGAGCTTCCCAATGAAACTTTAATAATAAAATCAGGTTTAAAGAAAATATAAAATAGATTATTTTTTTCTAACCTATTTTGGAAAGGTTTCCAAAACTTTACAGTATTAAAAATATCATAAGTACTATTTTCTGAGCCATCAATCATTAACTGATCGCTGCTGAGTGATACTTTACTGTTGTTTATACGTTTTAAAATTTTCTAACTAGAATCTATATAATAAAGTTAATATTTATTTACAAATAGTATTAAAAAATCACTTGATGAGTACAGGTTAACAGCTGGTGCTGTCATAAACCATTAATGTAGAAAAGAAACCTTAATGTAAAAAAAATTATAAAAATCAGAAGACATATTTGGCCTTAACTGTATCACAAACAAACAAAATTTCAAATGGTTGAGCCAAAACAGGATATTAATTATTTATTAATAATGTATGTACCAAATTTTTCCAAAAGTTATTAATTTTAGAAAAATTAACAAACAATATTGGAGAACTATATAAATATTTTTATTTAACTTATTTTATGTTTTTTGTTTAATATTGTGTTTTATAATTTATTATATATATATATATATATATATAAAGAGCGTATATTTTAATAAATAAATATATACTGACCAGATTTTCCGACACCAGACTGTCCAAGTACCATAACTTTAAGAGGCTTGTGTTTTGAGCAAAGCCCTATTTTACAAAATGACGATTTTGGTGATGTTGTTGCCATTATAGCCATACCATTTTTAAATTGCAGACTGAAAAAAAAGCAAATAAAATTGAAATGTTAAATAAAAAAAAATTATTCTTGATATTATCTAATATAAAATTAAGGATTTTGTAATTTCACTTTCCCGCCAAGTGCTAAAAAAAAAAATTTCTCTTGAAAAAAAAAAGGTTTCTCTTGAATCATCCAGGCAAATGTTAGAATAGTTCTTTTTTTATGTGAAGTAGCAAACAATTCTATATATTCCTGACATGGTTTATAAAATATATTATTTTTTACAGATTACAGTAAAAGTTTTATTTAATTATTAGTTTTCCTACATTCCATTCCTTATGTAAATTTTGCAAATTTGATTATGGTGTCTTATACATAGAAATGTGGTGAATTTTTTTTTTTTTTTTTTTTTTTTTTGTAGAAGGGAAAGTATAGTAATCGGTCCAATTTGGGCATATGCAGTTTTCATAGAACCTTTACGTTTTGACACCTAAGGAACCCAAAAAACTAGATGGAAATTTTCCAGATGTTTGTATATATATGTGTATGTGTGTGTCTGTGTGTTTGGTGTTAGGTGTGGCACCCTAAATCACCTTATATCTCCATAACTACTCCAAGTACCAATTTTGACCAAACTTGGTCAGATTACTTCTACGTATGAGGCATTGATGCTAAAATTTTCAACTTTAAAAGGTCCAGGGGGTGAGGCTGTAGAGCAAGGTCACCCTCAGTATCTTGAGATTTTGCCTAATTAAAGTTTTATTTTTCTTAAGCACATTTGCTAACAATTAAAAAAAAAAAAATTTTAATAATTTCTTGTCATATGCTGCTTGCTACTGATCTTACCTAATGGTGAATCTGAGCAACTAGAAAGGAGACTAAACTAAATGAAGTGTAAACATTTGTATAATATGGTTTTTATTAAATGTCATTTTTAAATTAAATTCACTTTTTTACAACTTTAAAATTTTATCTTCTTTTTAAAAATTGTATCTTCTTTTAAAATCATTTATAACCATTTAGATTTAATAATAGTGTTAAGTTATACAGAATAAAAGAAAGGTTAAAAAATGGCTTCATATTACAGGAGCAGTATGATTTACTGAGGTGCATTTAACTTTAAATGTTCAACCTGCATTTTGTATACTTTGGATTAGTTTGAATGGTTTTATTAATTTTGTACTTCTGTTAACAACAGTATTTATTTTAAATATGCTATTTAATCCAGTCATTAGATGAAACCCAATAAAAACATATTTCGTGCAGCATTTAGAATGTGCAATTTTTACTAAAAAGAATAGTCAGTTATTCTGAAAAAACAACAATATACTTGTATACCTCTATCAAATTAGAAGGAAATCTAGTTTAATAGAATATAACTGTCCTTAGGTAACTTTCTTTATTTTGTTTAACCTCCGGAACCACTGTAAGATATTACTCGTACTTAAGAGGACAATATGTATGATGTAAATGAAGTGTAGTTTTGTACAGTCTCAGATTAACCGTTCCTGAGATGTGTGGTTAATTAAAACCCAACCAGCAAAGAAAACTGGTATACATGATCTAGTATTCAAATTCCTTGTGTAACTCATACTTTGGCTAAAGATAAAAAACTGAATATTATGCTTTGCTGCCATGATTTATAAGTTACTAAATCATTTTAAAAATTTTCACACGAGTTTATTAAAATAAAAAAATTAAAAGATTTTCTTTTATGGAAACAATATTATTCTGTCTATGGAATTTTAAATAATAAAAAGTAAAAACTTTTTGCATTTCCTGTTCAAGATATAATAAATTATTTTTTCAAATAATTTTCAGTAACAACTGAAATTGTTTTTTTCAATTGTTACAGTGTTATGAATTATCTTTTTTAATTTTTTTTTCTTCTAATATCTTCTTGTATTTATGTTTTAAATAATTAATGTGGGCTTTCTCAAATATATTTTTTATTTTATAATTAATTATACATTTTTAACAGACTTCAAAAAAGGAGGTTATGTATTATATTCGTATATTTTTTTTATGTTTATTCACCCACCATTTTTTATGTTTAGAGTTCACCAAGGTTTCTCTTGAATCATCCAGGCAAATGTTAGAATAGTTCTTTTTTTATGTGAAGTAGCAAACAATTCTATATATTCCTGACATGGTTTATAAAATATATTATTTTTTACAGATTACAGTAAAAGTTTTATTTAATTATTAGTTTTCCTACATTCCATTCCTTATGTAAATTTTGCAAATTTGATTATGGTGTCTTATACATAGAAATGTGGTGAAACAGGTTTTAGTATTCTTCTGCTTATCAAAATCTAAATGAAAATCAACAATCAGATTTTTCCATGCAAAAAATTAAAGTTGGATTTAAGATGGCAGATAGAAATTTAAAATTTTCTGTTAAATTATATTTTTATAAATGTTCACATATGTATCTGTTTCTAGTTTATCTAGTTTCCCAAGTTTTGTAGTATGATGTTGTTAACAGAATTTTTAACAATTTGTATATTATAAGCATTATAATTAATCTTTTATATTTATTAATAAACTTAAAAAAAAATAAGGACAGAGTTTAACATGTATTAAAGAACTTAAAAATTACACTAGTCAAAACAAAATTTGTACCTAACATGTTATACAATTTTTCTCACTGTAATTTGGATGCTGATTTCAAATATGTTATTAAAATTGCATTACCATATAAAGATTTTATGTAAATCGTAATTTTTTTTTAATAAACTCATTTTGATCAACTACTGGTTACAACTAAGAATAGTTTCTGCATTTTTATTTTTAAACAATTTGCTTGCTTAAGAAAGGAAAAATAAATAAATATATATACTGTATCATGAGAAGTAGACACGTACAAACATGTCTGTATGATGACATCATACAGACATCTGTTGTTGCCTACTACAGAGCTCAAAATCTTATTCAGTCTAGCTTAACTTGTCTATACTGTATGTTGTGTTTCACAGAATTATTAGTGTTTTCCTATATTTTCATCAATCCTTTATAAACAAAAGTGATTTTTCTCATTTTTATTTGCTAAAACATGGCTTCTGGAAAGGTTCGTGGATGTTCAAATCATCCAGACAATTTTTGTTATGTCTGTGATAAATTTTACCTTAATCTCAAAGAAAGATTATTTTTGAGTCGATAAAAACAGCTTATAAATTTTATTTGATTGTGCACTCAGGGATCAAGATAAAATCTGGGCACCTCATATTATTTGTATATCATGCTCAGTAACTAACTGAAAGGTTGAAGGGGAAACAACGAGCCATGCCGTTTGCTGTACCAATGGTTTGGCGTGAACCTAAGGATCATTTCACAGACTGAAACTTTTATACGACAAATATATTTGGATTTTCATTCAAAAATAGAAATTCATAAAATACACAGATGTGCCCTCAGTTCTAAAGCTGTCATAGAGAGGTTACCTGTTACCTGTTATCACCATCTAATCCAACATTGTTAGAAGATCAATCTGAAAAAGAAGCAGATGATGTAGAAGATGTTGAAGAATTTCTTCCTGTATCTGATGAGAAATCTACAAATTTCATTCAACGATATAAACTTAATGATTTAGTTTGTAATTTAAAGGTATCAAAGCAGCAAGTTAAATCTTTGGGGGCTAGACTGCAACAGTGGAATTTTTTAGCGGAAAAAGCAAAAGTTACTACATTTAGAACATGAAATAAAACTCTTTCAACTTATATTGCTACGAAAAATTCATGTACTGATGTCGATGGCCTGATTAAAGAGCTTGGAATTCACCATATTCCTGAATAATGGTGTCTTTTTACTGACTTTTCTAAAGATAGCATGAAAGCAATTTTATTGCATAATGGTAACAAACAGCCATCCATTTCATTAGTTCATGCAGTCTACATGAAAGAAACGTATGAAACTATGGCATCAATATTAGAACCAATAAGATATAAAGAGCATATGTGGCAAGTTTGCAGTGATCTGAAGGTTGTTGCATTACTTCTTGGTTTACAAGGTGGGTTTACAAAATATTGTTGTTTTCTTTGTTTTTGGGATAGCGATACAAAAAGTCATTGCCAGGTAAATAACTAGCCATTGCGGCAGAACTTTGTAGCTGGTGAAAAAAGTGTAAAGCATTTAACATTGAGAGTGGTAAAATCATACTGCCTCTCAAGGAGGGTATATTTATTGATCCACAAATCAAGAAACTGCTGAAGAACACAACTTTTGACAACAAATGTGAAGTATATTGGTGGTTTTTTAGGGGGAAAAAATATGACAACTATTTTTTTTTTTTTGGTTAATAAGCTGTTAGAAAATTACAAACATTCAGGATGTATAATGTCATTATAAATTCATTTCCTACACTCCCATCTAGACTTTTTTCCTGAAAATTTGACCTCTTGCAGCGATGAGCAAGGAGAATGCTTTCATCAGGATATCTTGGCCATGGAGCATTGGTACCATGGAAGATGGTATCCTGGGAAGATGGGTGACTATTGTTGGTTTATATTTAGAGAAACTGATCAAACATCGCATAAGCGAAAAAGTTTGCGAACATATTTTAAGAATTAAGATAAGACACAAGTCAAATGATTTGAACTTTTAATAACTGTTATTTTGAAAAAAACATTTCCAATTATTTAGACTTTTAGAAAATGTTATTTTAAAATTGTATTAATGTATTTCAATTTATCTGTGTTTGAATAAATAAAAATTAAGTTGATTTAAACAAATTTTAAATGAATACATGTACATAAATAATAATCTTTTCAAAATTCTGATTTCACAGTGGTTATGCATTTATTGGTAAATAAATCGTAAGTATCTAAGAAAAACATGACATACTACACAAATTCTGAAAAAAGTTTTGAATTTACTACCCCAAAATTAGTTAAAATCACCAAGTACGATTCCAGATACACGAAGAACATTTTTATTAGTTGACGAGTGTTTTTAATGAAAATCACGATATAATGAAGGTCGGGATTGGGTGGGATTAGTTTATTTTGGTTACTTGATATTACCAGTAGATCTTTAAAAAAATTCTTAGTTGTTTTTTACTGATTTACGTTTGTTTCTTTTACTTTATGGTAAAAGAATGAAGAATAAACAAACATTTTTGGTTAATTTAGTTGCTAGTGCTTAAAAAGAAGAAGATAATTTACATTAGATATAATTTCTCCTTTAAGTTGAATACGAAAAAATAGATTTTAATTTTTTTTTGTCTTCAGTCATTTGACTGGTTTGATGCAGTTCTCCAAGATTCCCTATCTAGTTCTAGTCGTTTCATTTCAGTATATCCCCTACATCCTACATCCCTAACAATTTGTTTTACATATTCCAAACATTGCCTGCCTGCACAATTGTTTCTACCTGTCCCTCCAATATTAAAGCGATTACTCCAGGATGCCTTAATATGTGGCCTATAAGTCTGTCTCTTCTTTTAACTATATTTTTCCAAATGCTTCTTTTTTCATCAATTTGCCACAACACCATTTATCACCATTTATCACTTTATCCACACATCTGATATTTATTTAACATTCTCCTATAGCACTACATTTCAAAAGCTTTTAATATTTTCCTCTTAGGTACTCTGATCGTCCAAGTTTCACTTCCATATAAAGCTACGCTCCAAACATATCCTTTCAAAAACATTTCCTGAATTTAAATTGATTTTTTTTTTTTTTTTAATTTTACGGATACAAAAGTGGAAAAGCAACAGTATTCAAGTAATCCTTTGTAGGGATATTAAAAGCTGCTACTTCCTTTTACGTTCTACTTTGTAATACTTTCTCTTGACTTGTTGGCCCAAGCAGCGCACCCAATCATTTTGTGTATAACTACTCCTTTCTAATAAACTTTTGTATAATTTAGGGCAAGTGAAAGTAGGAGGAATTTACAATTTCATAATTTTCTTTAAAAAGCGGATTAAAATCAGGATCTCCTAGTAATATAAGTTAATAGTTTATTATCTTATAATTAAAAAAATAAGAAATGTTTATTGACATGTAATAAAGTTGTAAATCTTTATTAAAGGTAAACTTTTAATCTAAAAACTCTTGGAATAGCCTTTTTTCGAGTATGAATAACAATACCTGTTTAAAGTGGAGTAGGTGTGAAATTTAATCACATATTCTAGCGATAAAACCACAAAAATGTATCATAATACATGAAGAAGAAAATATACATGTGCATGTGTTATTGCATACAAAACTTGTTCATTTATATTTAATTTTTTAAAAGTTTTGCAGTATTTTATGTCCTTTTTTAAAAATTTATTCTGAATATAATACTTTCTTTTAAAGAGGTTCCAATAAGGTTACACTTTTTAACATTAGAAGTGTAGAATATAAAACCTGTAAAAAAAGATTAAAATATAAAAATCAAATGAGTATACCATAGAGGATTTAGAAATATTTTAAAATTCAAAGATAAGTACAACTTTAAAAAAATCCCTTTTGACACTCCGGAAAGTGGAGGTAGATTTCACTGTTGCTAAGTAAGGGATAAAAAAGATTTCTACCTTAAAGTTAAGAAAACCTTCAAATCTACTCAATACGACAATGGTGTGAAAAAAGGTTTCGAATATTTAGCATACGACAAGCTCCATCTTCTTACAATTCCAGCAATATTTTGGTCATCCCTTTATAAGGGTTAGTCATATCAAAAATTGTTTTACATAAAAGTTTTAGGTAATGTTTAGAGGACTAAGAATCACTTTAAATCGATTCGATTCTGTCCCTATTAAGGGGGAGGTATGATATTTTTTCTCTTCGAAACCTATTTTTCCACCCCCTAAGCCAATGGTTGGTGATATCATAAAACTTTACTTAGATAAGTTTTAGGCCCTTATCCAAAGAATAGTAGAAGCTTTAAACGAATTCGATATTTTTCCTAATAAGAAAGTTATAGTGATATTTTGTTTTTTCGAAAAAGCCCCCCATTTCCATCCCCATGGTCCGATTTTGCCCATTAACAAACTCGACCGAGATTTTGGATCTTTATATTTTATGTATCAATTTGAAATTGACTGGCGCAAAATTACGGCAGTTATCGTGTCCACCAGAAAGTTAAATATATATATATAAAAACTTTTGAACTGACGGTGGTTTTGGGGTCTGGGGGAGATGCGAAACGCGAAGATATGTCGAAATTTTAGATTAGATTAGATTTTAGATTAAATTTTGTTCGAAATATAGTCGATGAACTTTGTTTTATGTGACAACGAATACTTCAGTACTTTTTATATCATATAAAATAAAAATTATTTAATTAAGTGTTATTTATTCAAAATTTTATTTAGGGTATTTAATGTCATCTTTTGATCGTTTGACTCAGTTCAAATTTGTTTGAACGCGTAAAAAATTATTTTTTTTTTTTAATAAACTTCAAGGCTCTTACGTTTGTGTGTAGTTTCTGTTAACTTCATTCATAACATTTTACCTAGTATTAATTTTTCTACAAGTTTTGTTTAAAAGTCTTATGTGTTTATTATTTATTTAACAAAGATATTTTAGGGAAAAAATAAAATAGTGTGTTTTTCGACTCCAATCTTTTGTCTTTTACCTCAGATTTCTCGAAAGTTACTTAAATACAGTCTAAGGGACGAATTTTTTTCCCAATCTTTTATATCAGATTTCATATAAAACCGCTAGATTTACTCGTTAATTTGGACAGAGATCAAGGTAAAATCTTTTGCTGGCTGACATTCGCTATTGAAGAACTTTCAAACCTATATATATGTACATATATATTCATTATTTTCACAAAGAGAATATGTAATGGAAGTTTGTTAATTAGTTGTGAAATACTCTTTATATATAATATACCTTTAAAAATATATAAATAACCTTTTTGTATATATATACACGAGTATATACACCGACAGGGAGTATCACGAAATTCTCCGGACTTTCATAACCTATTTCAATCGTGAAAATAACAAAAAAGTTCAATAAAAATACGTCCTAGCGAGTTATAGCTAGTGAAAAGTTTCAGCTACATCGATGAAATGAGGTCATACTGAAATTTTTAGGACGTTAATTAAGAGTCAGAATTAATGATTTCTTATGGTTTTTGACCCGAAAAATCGAGTAAAATAGGTCCCCAAACCTTACCTGCAGTAGTTTTTGAGAAATCTAGGGTGAGGACCAATCAATTGGTGTAAAAAAAACCCTGTTTTTTTATGTTTGACGTACAATAATCTTGTTAAATGGGTAATAAACTCGTAAAACTTAAAAAAAAAATTATAGAGAATAATACAAGAACAGTACGACCTCATTTAACCGGAGTAGCTGAAATCTGAGTGAAATCTTTCACTGGTCGTAACTCGCAAATGAAGCATTTTGGGACAAATGTTTATATAAACTTTTCCTATTATTTTTACAAGTAGAATAAGTTACGAAAGTCCCAGAAGAAATTCGTGATACATTCTGTATATATATTTACAAATTAAAGTATCGATGATAAAACCAATACATTATTCTATAAATTATGATTTTTTAGTTTTATTCTATAAGTTATAATTAGCGCCGTACTTTTTAAATGTTTCAAGTAGTACTCGTATAAAGAAAGTCAATTTATATTTGAATTATATTTAACAAACACAAAAAATACGGATTGTTCAAGGTATATTTACATTATGACCAATTTTAATGTATATTTATGCATCGTACTCTATTGCTTTTGCTGGGGAAAAGGAAGTTAAATTACTTTTGAGTCGTATTTTAGGAAAGGCTACTCCATTAACAAAATTGATTCCGCTATATTAAACAATTTTCCGAACAAATATACTTTAATGCAGTTCATAACACACATACAAGATTACCTATTTTACACCTCTTTAAAAGATTATAGGAAACAAAGGTTTTTACAATAAATGAAAAATTTGACTAAGGAAATTTATTTACATGAAATTAGGATATTAATGTTACGAGTATATATATATATGTATGTATGTATGTGTGTATGTGTGTGTATGTATGTATGTATGTATGTATGTATGTGTGTGTGTGTGTGTGTGTGTGTGTGTGTGTGTGTGTGTGTGTGTGTGTGTGTGTGTGTGTGTGTGTGTGTGTGTGTGTGTGTGTGTGTGTGTGTGTGTGTGGTGTGTACTTTAAAAAGTAATTTATTTTTTATATGATGTTTATATTTAATATTTTCAATTATTATTTAAAATAATAAAATTTGCAACGTATTTTTAGATTTATGTAATAACACAAGTTTAGGTTTTTAATTTTTCGATCATCTGTTGTTAAAATAATTCTGAAAGATCCTAGTAAAATTTAGTGAAAATAATTATTAGTAACAATGAAATAAATTTGAATCTCCTATTTTAACTAAGTATTTTAATTACTGAAATACAGGTATAAATAACTGAAAATATTTAAGGGATTTCTCTTTTAAATTTAATTACAATTTGTATATTTATAAGCAACTGGAAATTAATTTTTAAAAAATGAGAACGCTGTTTCGCCCATACAAGAATAATAATGGTTAAGAAATATTTAACAGAAAACCCTTTTTTAGTATTTGTTAAGATGGAATTATACTTGAAGTATCGGCTTACGAAAGTCATGTTTGAAGTGTACAACGACGCAAACAATCTTGAAGCTTGGTGCTGCTGCGGCTGAAATAATTAACTGGAGTAGAGAAAAAAATCTTACCCGATTTTCGGCAGCTTTCTTTTTCCTGTTTAGCCTCCGGTAACTACCGTTCAGATAATACTTCAGAGGATGAATGAGGATGATATGTATGAGTGTAAATGAAGTGAAGTCTTGTACAGTCTCAGTTCGACCGTTCCTGAGATGTGTGGTTAATTGAAACCCGACCACCAAAGAACACCGATATCCACGATCTAGTATTCAAGTCCGCGTAAAAATAACTGGCTTTACTAGGACTTGAACGCTGGAACTCTCGACTTCCAAATCAGCTGATTTGAGAAGACGCGTTCACCATTAGACCAACCCGGTGGGTTATTTTTCTAGCAGCTACCTTTTCTCTTTTCCACTCTTTGGGCTTGGGATCGCGAAAACCTTCACACGCAGCCGCTGTTCTTTCTTCACATTTTTTCATTTGAATGAGGTGTTTATCTTCTTTTTCCGGTTTCGGAAATCACCTTTCTTGTTTCATAAAATTATACACGCTATTTATTATTTACTGGGCCTGCCGTTTTAGTTTTTTGTTTTTACGGAAGACTTAAGTTCATTCATAATTATAAAACACTAAAAATACACAACCGATTATAAAATGCGATTACTTTTCTCCGTCAAAACTCGAATAAAAAGAAACGGAGTTACCACAATTGGTCTTACAGGATCAACAAATACAGGACAATTAGTTAATTGGATTATACTCCGGCATTCAATAACGTAGGATTATTGCTAATTATTTATTTTTTCATTGGCCTGGCTGTATTTGAAAACTATGACCGCATAGTAAACAATATATCTATAATGTTCTTTTATATGATTCTAAGAAAGTAACTCGTTTCTTGAGTTGTAATACTTGTTTGTCCGTGTTTATTTTTATAACAAAAAAATTACGATAGATTATAAACTATGTTTACATATTTCAGACAATTATAATGCAAGTTATTTCATCATTTAACGTTTGTCTGCCGATGTAATTATAATACTTATTGAGAATAGAGCTACATTTTTATACCGTTTAAAAATATACCGTTACATTTTTTTTTATAGTAAAATACTTCAATCATCATTTTTAAAGTACGTATAAATAACAGGATTAAAACATATTTAAAAGTAATCCCTAACATTATCCAGTAGCGTAAAATAATAAGTTCGTATTTACAAGAAAACAGTTTGCTTCTGTATATGAAAACTAAACTGAACGTTTTCAGTTTGATAACAGGGACTGTACTAGCCGTCGTAGAACAAGCTTCACGATTTATTGCGGTAGCTATACGTCTACCTAAAAAGTATAATTCCACGGTTTTTTTTTCATATTTAAAATTAAACGGTTACAAATTTTCAGCGAATAACATTTTAGTTGTTATCGTACAATTTTCAAATAATTATCTTCAGACGTAGAAATAGTAGTATGATCTACAAAAGGGGTTGTTATAATGAATGGCTAAAGATTTGGGGGAAAGCCATTAATAAAAATATGGGAACAAGAATACTTCCCTGAAGCATTCCATATTCTACACCTTGAACTGATGAGGACCTACAACATTTTACTTGTGTATTCTTGTCAAAGGATGAAATGCCAGGTTGTTGACGGTTTGTAATTTGTATCATAGAAAAATTTACGTTTTAATAACGGCTGTTAGAAATTTAAAATTCAATATTAATATTGATATAATACGAGGTAAAACCGGTTGGAAACCTCAGTACGATCTTATTTTTTAGAATATGATAGAAATATGTAATGATAAACGGATAGAAAAAGTTAACCCGGCATCAAGTACATTCAAAATTAAATTTAAGTTAGCGATAAATGAATTTATTAATGATAAATACAGTATAAACTTTGTTAGTATACCGTTCAGAACTGCAGATGGAGTGATTCCTGTAATTATACGATCAAAGAGGAAATTGATTGATGAATCTCCCTGCATAATAAGCAGGAAGAGAAAAACATCATGTTTTTTTTCGTAGGGTTCCATAGAATCTTAATTTAGGGAAAGTATTTAGACAGAAAAAGAAATAATTAGAATTTAAAATTTAAAACAAACGGGTCAGATTGATGAATTATAAGAACTTTATAAGTATAAAAACAATTTTAGAATGTTTAAGGTTTGAATGCGCTACAAGCGTATGCTTTTTTTATTTATATAAAATAGAATTAGTAGTTTATTTTAAAATTAATATAAGTCTATTTTATCTGTCAAAAAGTTTTTCATAATTGCTTTTACATCTGAATATGCAAAGCAGCGCAAAAGTTTTAATTTCTATCAAATTATACTTAATCAATTATCTTACACAAATTATGTTAATTATTAATTTAATTTTACCTGTTATTATTATTATTATTATAAATAAATAAATAATGAGCTAGAAGACTGTTGTCTATACAGTCGTGAATATAGAGCGTTAAAATTAGGTTTTCCAAAAATGTTAAAAAAAAAAAATCGAAATTTTTTATATTAATTAAAAGGTTCTCTCTCAATTTTGTTTTTGTACAGGTCGTTCGGAAAGTCGCTATGCAGTGTGCTTTACAGTTTATGGTGTATTCTGTTTTTTCTGCGTTAGGTTAGTTGCCCTGTGAATTGGTTAGGCACTGATCAGTAATAAACTAAGACGTCAGTTGTGATTGAACTCGCTTCGTTTCGGGTCGTTTCGTTCATCGGAATCAATATTTGCGAGAAACTTAACGGTTCTTTCGGTAGCGGAACGCATTTTTCTCGTTGAACACGTATTTCGTGAAGGTGATAAATATACGGATTTTGTGAAGCCCAAGTTTTCTGAAAATTTCCCAAACACTCCTGTTCTTCCCCGCAATGCAGTTCGGACTCTTAGGAAAATTTCGGCTAACAGGCGCTGTTGAAGGCGCTGATCAAAGTGGAAGTCCATATAAAATAAACAAACAGAATGATTGACGAACTAAAAACTGCAATAACGTACGAGACATTCCAGTACATCGGCCGGTTAAAGTATTTGAAGATAAATTGAAACGCGTTATAGCGTTGTACTGATGTCGGAAGAGGTCATTTTCAACCTTTTGTAAACTACTACAGTTATTGGAATAACCGTTTTTGTAAATAAAGAAATAAAAACACGAAGTTAATAATTAAGAATGTTTCATTATTAGACTTCCATAACTCACAGTGCACAGCAACTTTCCGAACTCTCTGTACAATAATCAAAGAAACAATTTTCTAAGCGATAGAAAAATATGTTTTTTTTAAAAACAACCTTTAATTTTGTAAAGTTATTTAAAAAAAAATTCCATCTTTCATATTGAAAAAAGGGCCTGAAATATTATGTAAAAGTATATACATATGCATATATACGTACATTACACTATGTTATTACAGGTGCATTACGTCTTCTTATTTAATTTTTCTTTACTATATCGCAGTTTGAGAAAATTTTGTTGTTAGAAATCATATAATTTTTATCTTCCTCTTTTTTATGATTCAAATATCTATTTACTCTTTAAATAAAAATTAACATAGATAATTATTTTAAAAAAATACTAATTTGGGTTACTTTTTCTTGTTAGGTAAATTTTAATAGTTCGTTCCTTTCATTCAATCGATGGATGAGGCCGATAATTGATGAAAATCCACCATAACAAAAGATAATAAATATGTTAAAATATTTTCATGTTTTCATATTTTTCATATTTATTTATTTTTTATTATTTTATTTGTTGTTTAAATGACCAAAGATATTATCATATGAGAAGTATTAAATAAATAACAAGTGAAAATAATTTAATAATAAAAATATGTTTTATTGTAGGGTTGAATATAAATGAATTTATTTTCATTTTAATAAATAAATTTGGAACTTTAAATAACAATAAAAAACCGTAAAGTAAAAACAATATTTACCTTTTATAACTAAGAAAGGAGATAAATTTTAAATTTTAGATAAGCGCTAGGAAAGTTAGGTTACGCAAAGGAAAAAAAAATTCAGGCGTTTTATTATTTATTTTTTTCATTGAAAACTCAATATTAACTAGAAAAGTAATAAATACATTTTTGAAGACGTGTCATTCAAACAGTAGGAGAAGAAGAAAAAAGAAAAGGAGAAAGAAAAATAAAAAAAATATGAAGCAAGAGAGAAAGGAGAAAGGAGAAAGATAAAAACAATGAAACAAAGAACGAAGGGAATGAAAAAAAAACGGAATAAAAGGAAATGAAGAGAAGGTAGACAGACGTTTAAAAAAAAGGGAAGTATAAGGAGATAAATTAAAAAAAGGATATAACAAAGAAATTAAGACACAATTATAATAAACTAAGTTACAGCGGAAAGAAATACTTCAAATATAATGATTGTTTTTTTGACCCCGTGTTCAAGCCAAGTACTTGAAAGTAGGTGCCAATTGAATGTACGTGTTGAATACACTTAAAAGTTAGCCGACCTATTATACACACACCGTACATAAAAATAAAACTAAAAGAAAAAGAATTAAAAAAGTTAACTGTAAAGGAAATGTCCTCATTTTAAAACTAAAATATACCTAGCATGTAAAAAGTTTTTTTATACATTTAATTCTTTTATAGACGTTAATATTTTTTCTATTAAAAAATGTTGTTTATTAATTCTATCAATATGTATCCGTTTATTAAAATTTATTATTATAATTAAGCGATATAGAAATTTTAAACTATAACTGTGCTTGTTCCAATTATCTAAAATATTTTTTTTAATAATATTTAGAAGAAGTGATCGATGTATTCTTTTTAATAATATAAGCAAGATTTTTAAAAATTAAAATAAAATCTAAGATTTCCGATCGCATTAAGAATTACGGTATTTATAAATTATTATATAAACAGTTCAGCATTTATTCAAAGTGGGATTAAAAAGATACAATTGAAATCATACCTAAATTTTAGTATAATGCTCAAAATTAAAAAAAAGAAAAAAAACATTACAGAGAAAAAAATTTCTTACGGTACCATTATTTGAAATAATAAAAAGAAGAAAATGCAGTCGGTTGGGACACTGGGTGACACAAGACTGCCTGTTGGTGAAGGCATTGGAAGTATTTGTAACGGGGAGGAAAGCAAAAGGGTGGACAGGAATGAAAACGATAGACAATGTAAAAAGGGAAGCGAAGTTACTATAAAATGAAACGGATGGCACAGAATCGAACAGAATGGAGGGCAGCCGTGTGAAAACCTGCCTTTGGGCAGACACTTAGTATTATTATGGTACTAGGTTTCTAAATTATTATTTTTATACAAATGTTTCAAAAACTTTAAGGAAAAACATCCGGTTTTACTTTTCCGTCAAGCTCTATAGGATAGCTACACCACCTTTAGAAGGGAAAGAATTGTAATCGATACAATTTGGGCATATGCGGTTTTCACTGGATCTCTACGTTTTGCCACCTAAGGAACCCAAAAACCGATTGGAAATTTTTCGGATATTCGTACTTTTGATATCGCCCTCTACATCACCTTATAATTTCCACGACTGATTTTGGCCAAATTCGGTCAGATTACTTCTATATATGGTGCATTGATGCCATTAAATTTTCAACTTAAAAGGTCAAGGGGATGAGGCTGTAGAGCAAGGTTACTCTCAGTATCTCGAGATTTCGCCTAAAGTCTTATTTTTTTAGGCGCATTTGTTAACAATTAAAAAACAATATTTGCAAAAAAGATTTTTTTTCAAAATCGCAACCCCACCTCAAAAAATGCTCTAAATAAACTGGCGGCTAAATGGGTATACTGCGTCAATAGTATCCCCTCTTACCACAAGGAGCGCTAGTGTAGCACTAACGTAGAGCTGCTGTAGTCACCGCTATGTTGCGATGTCACAGGTGAGCGGTAGAATTAAATAAACGAATAATATTTAAAGCGTAAAAAAGTATTTAAAGTGGCCGCTAGTTTCCAATTAACCGCACATCTTAGGAACGGTCGACCTGAGACTGTACAAGACTATACACTTCATTTACATTCATACCTATCATCCTCTGAAGTAATACCTTACGGCGGTTCCGGAGGCTAAACATACAAAGAAAAAGTGGCCGGTAGTACCACCGCCATATGAATAAAATACGGTATGCGCGCGCGCTTTAGTTAGACTCATTGAATTAAATAAACAAAAAATATTACATTTAAATAAAATGATAAATATTTTAGATTAAGTTGTATGTGTATGTGTGTGTAAGCCGTGCATCACAAAAAAGCCGCGTAACGGGAAAGCCCTACAATTGTGTTGTCAGCTTTTTTCATTACATATAACGATTTAAATAACAATTTTTACAAAATTCTAAAAATTTAATTCAGATAATATTACAATTAATCGACACAAAAATAATATAGACGCCGAGTCTACAACCATTTAGTATCCTGTTGTTACACGAGAATATTATAGTATACAAAATAAGTCATATATGATATTACATGAAGGTGTACCGGATTTCTTTCGCACACAAACAAAGACCATTCATTTTTCTTTTTTCAAAAAAAAAGTGCCGTACTCTTATAGAATATATACGTCACATTTACAATTAGGACATCAGAGAATAATGTTACGTGCCAAAATTACTTCTCGTTCTACATTCTGAGTAAGAGCATGTTTCTCAAACTGAAGAGCGCGCGCGTGCACATACACATATACAGCATTTGCGAGAATTAACGTAACTCATATATTTTAAGAAAAAAAAAATTGTTCTATAAATAATGTGCAGTAAAACTTATTCGATTGGATATTATTTACAGAAGAATTTTTTTTTTTTTTTGATGTAGTAGTTCAGGCCAGAAATATCCTTCTTATTAATTGGTGTGAAACAAATTGTCTAAAATTTCAAACATGATATTCTAGTTTTTAGAAGAAAAAAATTATTGAGATCAACTGTCCATGTAAGTACCGATAAAAATATTTAAAAAAGAACCCAAGTCGCGCGCTCCCCCCCAAAAAAAAACTTTTATAGTTTCAACTTGATTTTAAAATATCTGAATTTATTTTCGCCAGTTCATCCAACAAAAATATACATTTCGATATAAAACAAAGTAAAAAGTTTGACAGATATGTAGACTTATCCGATTTTTCAAAATGTTCGATAGCGAAAAAGATTAATGTTTTTTTTTTTTTACTTCATAACTGTCCCTAACAGATCGTTTTTTAAAAAGTTATAGTTTTCGAGGAAACTGTAATCTCACACACATATAAAACACACATATATATATGTGTATATTCTATTCTATATTGTATATATATATATATATATATATATATGTGTGTGTGTGTGTGTGTGTGTGAAAATATATTAAATTAGCTTTTATTTTTATTTGTAACATGTAATGTATTTTTACAGTAGGGGTCTAGTTGATATTTGTTGATAAGAACTCCTATTTACTATTATTGGGAGTTCAGTTGGATACATTCACACTCCATAGTATTCCAGGAATTGACATTATTGTTCCTTCAGGACCCTGTACTGTATTTGTAATATTTTTTTCTAGAACAAAAACCAAATTTTAGATTATTTTATGATTTGAGATTACAGTTTCCTCGAAAACTATAACTTTTTAAAAAACGATCTGTTAGGGACAGTTATGAGCGCGCGCGTATGTGTGTGGGTTGATGAGGGGGGGTGTATATGCAAAAAAAAACTTTTACATAAGTAGAAAACTTTTTTAAAATGAAATGTTTTAAAAAATCAAATTACACAAATGAAAATAATAATCCATTTTATTCATGTTTTAGAAATGAAAAAAATCTTACAGAATAACAAAAAAATAAAATAAAAATAAAATCTGTACTAAAAAGAATAGTTAGAATTTTGTAAAGAAAGAATTACATACCGGGTGTACAAAAAAGAATTAGGGTTTTAATTTGTTTCAATATTTCTTGGATAAAGTGTTTATTTAAGGCTATAATCAAAGAACAATAAAAAAATACGCTTTTATTTAACTAAAGAAAAACGAAACAAATAAAAATAATTTCACTTTCATATTAAATCAAGAATAAATGTTTGTAATAAACTCTTTTGATTAAATTCAAACATTTTTTATGATGATCTATAAATTAACAACATTCAACATCGATAATGATGATCTATAAATTTGTTTTCTATTCACGATAGTGAATGTACTTTTACATAGCAAATGATGATCGATAAAACGATTACACTGATAGATAAAAAAAAAATATTTTTAATGTTTCTCTAAGTGTGATACCATTTCTTGAATTGCTTTTTTGCGTACATTACAGATCTGTAAATACAATTTTTTCTATCGCCATTAGTCTTAAATAAATAACGCTTCAAAAAAAATTAAGGAAAAATATAGTTAAATCTATAAAATTTATAATTTTGCATGGCCACCAGTGTTAGAATGACTTCGCTGATGCTTTTCTTTTATAAATAGCCTTAGTCACATCCCGAATTAATGTCCAACACTAATCGGCTAGCATGTTAGTATTCCATTTCTTTTTATAGCGGCTTTCCATCACCGAAATGTCCTCGTAGAATCATTCACCGTGTTCGTCATTTACATCTCCCAGGTTGTCCGGGAAAAAATCCAGATGTGAAGAGGAAATGCATTTTCAAATACGTATTACAAACCGTATAGTTCTGTATGAAGTAAGAAGTCGATTAACAATATCGTGGTAATTGTCGAATTTTAGTTTGCCGAAAAAAACTTTTACAAACGTCTTTAAATGAAGCCTAAGGTGCGCTTTCTACATTATTTAACATCGAGTTAAATACATCTTTGACCAAGTCTCTTATTTGAGGACCAAAAAATATTCCTTCTTTAATTTTTCCTTTACTTACATTCGGAAATTTCTACCTGATATACAAAAATCCAGGACTATCCTTCTTCATTGCTTTTACAGATTTTTTCATTAATCCTAGCTTGATATGGAAAGGGGATAAAAATATTTTTTTGGGTTCAACTAAGGGCTCGTGAATAATATTTTTCCTATTTGGAGTTAAGTTGTCTCCTTTCTTTCACTCTCTGGTAACATAATGTTTATCCCTAGCTCGGCCGTCCCATTCGTAAAGAAAACACATCTACTTAGTACAGCCTATCTGCATGCCTAACAAAATAGTTATAACTTTCAAATCACCACATTTGTTCCAGTTATGTTTTTAATTTATTTTTTCAAGAACGTTTCATCAAATCGTACGTCTCTTTCAAATTAATACCATAATCGATTGGTATCGAACAATATTTGTTACCGTTGTGTAGTAGAACCGCTTTTAAACTGTACTTAGACGAATCTATGAAAAGGCGTCAGTTCTCAAGTTTATGAACTTGTCCTAAGTGACAAATAAGCTCATCAATATTTGTGAAATAAACCAAATTATTTTCATAAATAAAGTACTGAGAAAGTTCTTTTTGTCGGCTTGGAAGCCTGAAATTTTTGTATTTTTTTTAATGTAAAAGTCTTGATTCTAGCAATTCAGTTTGATTTTTTGATAAATTTAAATCCCTAATCAAGTCATTTAATTTACCTTTTGATATAAGATGTGGCTTATTGGAAGGTAATTTAAAATCAAAATCAAAATCATTATTGTCTTCTTCAGTACTGATCGATTCTTCATTCTGCTTTCGAAACGTACATTCACAGGTGGCTCAGGAACTGGAATAATTTCACTGTGAGGTACAAGACTGATTGCAGATTGCAATGAAGGATATTTTACAGTATGTTTAGATTTTTTAGAAATTCCAGACACCCTTGTTAAACAAAAGTAACAATCGGTTACATGATCCTTTGGTTCACGCCAAACCATAAGTACACTAAACGGCAGAGCCTTCCGTGTACCTTTCAGCCAACCTCTTAGATATGTAAACAATTAGATCGTACTGTATGAGGAGCCCACGTGTTATCTTCATCACCAATTTTACAGTGAAAGTATAAATGATATGCTTTTGTAATTAAAGGTGTAATGTTTTTATATTTTTTATTTGATTTTACGGCAAACTGTGTACATACATAACAAAATGCATTCACATCATTTACACAATTTCGAGGCATTATGACACTGCACTGTTAACAAACTTAAGACAGCAATAAGACTGAACAAAATTAATTCATTCCTAAATTCAGTGCTTAATACAAACAATACGGCTGTGTTTTCAGCTACATGTTTTCTTCTCCATGAAGGCACACTCTTCAGTATTTGATATGATGTCATAATATGTGACTATGATATGATTTAATTCTTTGTCTAGTATTATTTATTTATAGCTTACAAATTATGATAACAAAGTTAAACAATAAAAAATGAGCTAACAATGTACAATGTAGGAGCTTAAAATGATGATTATACGTTGAAAAATGAAAAAAAATCCTTTAATCAAAATTTAAAAAACAATTGTGGGTGATAGAAAGATTCTGAGTTCATTTTCGTTTTCTAGATCAAAAAATATATTAAAATCAACTATCGCATGTTAGGAAACAAACATTTTGTTTATTAGCGTTATAAAATATAATGTGATACAAAGAAAAAGAAAGGCGCCCCGCGCTTTTATTATTCATGGTGAAAAATGTGAATAAATTTTGTTAAGAAATTCATTCAATTTGTATTACTACAATTAAATTTAGTTTTCTTTTTGTTGTGCATCTTTTTCATTAGGTAAATAATAGAGTATTTATTTAAAAATGTTTGTTATGTTTATAATTTTTAGTCTCAAAGTAAAAAAAAAAAAATTACTATAACAATTAGACTGTGTAATTAAAAAAAAATTCTGAGATTATTTCCTTCAGGGAAACGTGTGAATTTTAAACACTTTTGTACTGTATGAATACGTAACTCAACAGGCTTGTACGCAATCGTAGATGGATTTCTTCTGAAATATAATGATTTAGCAAACTGAATAACCGACTCGAACACATAAAGTATAAATCTAAGAGCAGCGGCGATTCATTGACACTAGTTGACAGATGTAATATAAAAATACGTAATAATCTCAAACGGAAAAGCAATCAAAACACATAAATATGAATTCCACTGATGTAATATCGGTGTTGGTTTTTATGAAGTATACGAATACAGTATTGTAGAACGAATTTATATTACGAGGGATATCTCTAAAGTAAAGACCGCTGGGAAATTTCTCTCCTTAAAATTGGCGAACCTGTGTACATTACTAGCGTGGCCTTGAACAACACAGGTTCGCCAACCTTAAGGAGAGAAATTCCCCAGCGGTTTTTACTTTAGAGATATCCCGCATCTACTTTAGAGATATTTATTTTAAGAGATATACCGCATTGTTGTCTGTAAGTAGTAGCGTTGCAGTACCTTTGATTACGTATGAGTGGAGTAAAATACGTGAACTCATACGTTTTTTAAACCATCAAATCGTTAAGTCGGCTGAAATTCATAGGCAGTTGGTTGCTACGTACGGTGATAATGTAATGAATGAAAGAAACGTTCGAAAATGGTGCGAGAGGTTTAGAAATAATAGAATGAGAATGCACGATGAAGAACGTTCGGGAAGGCTCTCGACAATCACCGAGGACTTGTTGAAACGCGTCGATGATGAAATCAGGAAAGATCGTTCTCAACGATTTCCGACCTTTAAAACAACATACGAAATCATAAAGTTCACTTTTATTCTTTTACTTTTTTCTACGTATATATTTTGAAATTAGCCTCTGAAGATGGTGGATCTATCGAAAACGTGTTAGTTTAATTTTAGCGATTATATAAAGATAAGTTTTTTTTTGTTTTTAACTTAATCTAAATTAATAATTAAAATATAATTTTTAATAATATATATTTCAATTTTTTTTTTTATAATTAATTAAAATTAAAAAACTTTTTAAGTTCAAAATTAAAAAAAACCTTGGTAAAAACTGAAAACTAGAGAACAACAAGAATAAATTCAACTAGTTGTGCTATAAATGGAACAAAAATTGTGGTATTTTATTTAACCGACAATAAAATGACAAATTTGTAACATATAAACAAAAAGTAATAATAATAATAATATTAGTAACTTTAAAATCGAACCAAGGTCGTCAAGTTAGTTAATATCTGATATGTGTATAAATTTGAAAGATGTCTACTCATATCATATATAAATTATTATTTAATATAACAATATATTTGACCACCCATATCCTGATTTTATGATTGAACGAACACGGTTTCACACATCAGTAAACATTATTAAAATACATGTAAAGAATAAATTACTTATTTTCACACATACGGTTGGTGTTTTTTATATATATATATATTCATGTAAAATAATTTTAAATGACCTTACAATTTTTATACGAGCAATTAAAAAGGCTATTTTAAATTTTTTTATTGGGCGATGCTAAAGAAGCCAAGCGATTTGAAAAATGTATAAAATTTTTATTCTAATTGATTTTTTTATCTTCTTTTAGATATTATAAACGAAATCCGGGAAATTAATGTCGATTCCTACGAATATCACAGAATTCAATTTTGAAAATCAACATTTATAGTAAAGACTCGACGAACTTATTGCCGTCCTTTCAATATAAGGAATCTCTCTCCAGAGATAATGTAATGATTAGGCGTTTGGTGAAACGATTTCATCTGTAAGGTTCACTAAGGGAAATGCCAAAATCCGGAAGACCAACGACCGATTAGCAGTTTATAATTATATTTGATTATATTACTAAAAGAATTTTTAATTTCGCCTACAATAAAAAAAAAAAACTATAAACATCAGGTTTAAAGATACGAGGGAACTAAATTACACGGTAGAAATTAATCTTAAATAGAAATAACTTAAGAAATATTAATTTAGAAAACAAGGGTTTCCAGGAAAAATACCCGAAAACATTTGATTACAGATGGAGTAAAGAGAGAAAGCGAAAATATAGAGAAAGAATAAAGAAAGGAAGTCAAAAGAGAAAAAATTATTAAGATGTTTATTGTGGTCCTGTTGGCCAATACAAGAAGAAGAAGAAGAAGAAGAAAATTATTTCCTTGTCTTTAGATTTTTTTCATTGTGTTGTTGAACGGTGTAATAAAATCATAGAGAAAAGAAAGTGATTATTTTTTTGCACTCATTAATTAGGTATTCAAAAATATCTTATATCTTAGGTTTCAGAATAAAGGGTAAAATAAAATTTTATTATTATTAATTAATTTCTGTTTGTTATAAAATTTATAATTTTGTGTGTTAAAATTGATTTAATCAATTGAGATTTTAAAAATATACATCGTACGTACTTCTACGGTAACCAAGTAAAAATGGAGAAGTTAAAAAAAAACATTTCCGTATATAAGGTTGATCTTAAAACTACTATTCCCGTAAATTTTTAATCTAAAACAAAGAAATGGTCTTACGTTTGAAAGTAACTTAACTCTCTGCAATCTAATTTAAAGAGAGAGATTTATTTATAGAGAGTGATCGAAAAATGTCTACACTCTTTTTAAATTATAGACCCCGGATTTAAAACGCATACAGTTTTTTTTTAAATTCTATTTTTCTTATTTTAGTCTATATTGAAGGGAATATTAGATTTAGATAAAACTTTACTTAAGCAAACTTGTTAAATTCAACTTATATATGAATATTTTAAGAAAAAAAATCTTAAAATTTATTCACCACCTCAAAAAAATAATATTTATTTTTGGTTTTTTTTTTTTTGGCGCCTACACTTTTAATGTATATTATCAATAACCGGGAAAGTCATGCAATACTTTGCCGGTTTTTAATATTTAAATTTATCAATAATAAGCCTGTACTGTAATATTCGTTTTAAAATTCTCTCTCTGATACGTAGCCGTTAAATCGAAATTTTTAACTTTTTTATGTTAAATAAGAGCTTCTATAGGATGGCTTACAATTCAGTAAAACGGAAAAATTCCAGTTATTTAATCCATAAAGCAAACTTTTTAACTTTGTTTAATGTTCCTGTAATTTGATATTTCTATTATTCATATACGAAGAATTTGATTTGGGAGTTGTAATATTTAGTCCACGAAACGAAATATTACATAAAAATCGATGGCAGAATGAGCAGCTTTTATTGTGTTTAAAAGAAAAAATACGTCTCAAACTCCAAACATTAATTATATTTTGAATTAGTATAGAATTAATTATTGGTTAGACACTAGTAGGCTCTAAACTATATATATTCTTAGAAAATAAAAATCAATAAATTTTTAAGTTGTTTTTATCATCAATATGTGAATCAATTAATTTGATTAATTAAGTGATAATTTTTATCAAGATTTATTAAGTAGGTCCTCACATATGCGTAAAATAAAGAAGTTATATGTCACATTTTCTTTTTTTTTTTTTAACTTAGATTTATTAAATTATATTAGATTATTAAATATTTGATTGAAAGTACTGTCTACAACCTATTTTAAAGAGAGAAATTTATTTATAGATAGATTCGTGGCTGACGATATACGAGCAAAGGAAGTGGATTACAAGAAATGGGAGGAATTACTTTAAGAGAGAAAAAGAAAAACATAACGACCGAGACCAGGCTGCTGGGGCAGCGCCCGGGAACGGCGTAACCGGGCCCAGAGTCCCTGACTTTAGCGGTTAGAGACAGAGGCAAGATGAAAATAAGGAAAAGGTCTGAAACCGGTAAGCCGACCTGCCATGCCGGACGTATTGTCGGTAGGCGGGGAGGCTCATTAGAGTCGCAAGGACACTCCCCTGGGCTGAGTAATACTTGATTGTTGAGCCGGCAGAGGGGAGCAGGAGAACAAAAAAAAGAAAAAACATATTTTAAAAAGATTTATTGCCCGGAAACCAGAAGATAGTATTTTACTTAACTAATTTTATAGTTTTATATTCCAGCTTATAGATTTTTCATTGTTTAAGGTACGATTATGTATAATAAATTATTTATTCTTTCTTAAAATATAAATTGAATAATCACAAATTATTTTATTAGTAAAAATCATTAATTCTTCTAATTAATTTTTCTAACAGAAAAAATGCAACTATATTAGAATCACGCGTGGAACGAATATGTTAAGAACATGGAAAGTTTTCCCCGACGAATGAGATTCTCTGTAGATACTTATGTAGCTTATAGAAGTCTATAATCATATAATCAATTATACTCTATAATCAAATAGAGAAGTCTCTATAGCAAAAATAGTCACGTAATTATTTATACTTGAGTTGTTTTACCTCAAGAAAGAGAGAAAAATATTGTATATCAAGAGTAAAAACAAATATGAAAAAATGGACTTTCACGCTTCGTTTACGGTATTATAACTTGTAAATACCATCAATTAAAATTGAAAAGCCTTTTTTTTTTTAAATCAAATATATCCATGAAGATTTATAAAAATATTCTAAATATATTAAAAATTTAAATAATTTTTATACTGAGATAATTAAAATAATGTATTTGGTTAAAAAAACAAAAAAACAGAATTAATTAGTAAAAAGATAACGCATACATTCATTCATTCACCCATTTGCCATATTTTTATTGTAAAGGCTAAAAAAGCTTTTTAAAAGATTAAATTTTAGATTTAAATGTATACAATAAATTAAATTCTACGACACTGTTTTTAAAATACAGTATAAAAATTAATAGGCTAAGATAATAAGTCCAGCCAAGCGTATAAAACACAAAAAACATAGAATTTTGTAAAAATTAACGGTATTCCCAAATATTAAGTACAACTTGATTCGAAAATTAGAGAAACGTAAATAAAAAGGTTTATTTTAAAAATAAATAATTACATTTTTCCTCTTGTATATTAAATGTAAAAAAAATAAAAAGCATAACATAGAGGAAGTGATAAATGGCATTTAAATAAACAAAAAATTTCCAACAGACTAAAAAAACTACTGAACCGATTTACGCCCGGGGGTAAAGGAAAAAAACAAATCGGAAAAGGGAAGTAAGGAAAAATCGGAAAAGGGAAAAATTGAAAAAGGGGAAAATGGAAAAAAAGGGAGAAAACGGGAAAAGGAAATGAAAAGACGAAAGGAAAGAAAAGAGAAAGGATTAAAGAGGAAGGAGAAAGGGAAATATAAATGGAGAAAGGAAAGGGAAAGGAGTGAAAAGTGAAAGGGGATATGGTAAAAAAGGGGGGAAAGGAAAATGGCGGAAAGGGGAAACGTTTTTGTCTACAGGACAGACTGTAAATCGACATGTATACCGAGAAATTCTTGAAAGACTGCGGAAAAGAGTTGCCCACGTGAGACCAGCCATCAAAGACAACCGGATGCTGCATCATGACAATGCCCTCTCAATTAATGAGTTTTTGGCAAAAAAATCCCTGTAGTTCCTCAACCACCTTATTCACCTCACTTGAGTCCCTGCGACTTTTTCCTGTTTCCGACTTAAAAAAAAAAAAATTTCAAAGGACACTATTTTGGAACAGTAGAAAACATTAAAAAAGTGTAACCGACCATTTAAAGGATATTCCGGAACCATACCACAGTCCATCAAATTTTGACAAACGAAATGGACATAAAAAGAGTGTGTGCAAAACTGGTCCAAAAAAACCTCACTTTTGAACAGAAGAACAACAGGGTGGAAGAGTGCCGCGATCTTCTAAGGCGAATTGGTGTACAGATGCGAGGTTTTCCTGTTCCCGACTTTAAAAAAAACACCTCAAAGAAATTTTGAACACTAGAAAACATTTAGAAAAATATATCCGACCGTCTGAAGGATATTCCGATTTCTGAGTTCCAACACTGCTATGAAGAGTGGGAAAACCGTTTGAAGCGTTGCGTGTCTTCCCAAGGGAACTATTTCGAAGGTGATAGAGTCCATATATAATTGGATTGTAAATTAAACGTTTTTCTGAACCGGTCTCATTACTTTACTTACAGATCAAATTTTAATTAAATCCTCCTAGAGATAACAAGAAAATAAAAGGCAATAATTACTAATAAACACATCCGATCCAAAATTTAAAACAAGAATGTTCTAAGTTAAAAAAAAAAACTAAAAAAAACGGTTGATTATTTTTACATATATAATATTTTTTGTAAAGTTCTATCATCATTCATAAGCATTTTAGGCCTACAATTCAATCATCGGACTACTTTTTTTTCTCTCCTTCGAATCGGATTCTACAGTGAAGCATAACGCAATCTGGGGGACTGTCCTTTTATAAGCCGGCTGGATCTTATCTACTAATGCCTGCCTCTAACTCCCAGAGTAGGGTTACCGGGCCCCGACTATGACGTTCCTGTTTTTCCACCCTAGGAGCCAGGACTCGGTATTTATGCCTTTTGCCTCACACGAGAACACTCAAAGGAACATTCTCGCCGAGACTACGGTCTTTTCTACAAGAGGACGATACAGTCCCAGTGCCTCATCACTGCTACCCTTCTATGGATGCACTAACGAATATCAATTCTGCAGGGAGCTGTCCCTCATCCCCTAGTTTCCCTAGCACCCTGTCAGACCACGTAACACGCAGCTTCCTATTAATATAGGATACAGTATTTCTAAAGTACTAGCATCATCAACATGAATCTGAGGCATAGTCCGACCTAAATACATAGTCAGACGTAGAACCTAAATCGAGGATCAAATGATAACCGGAATGAAGTAATGAGAAAAACAATTAACCTATGGAGTTCGTTGATTATTTCCATTGCTAGCTCAATAATTTTAGGTTAATCAACTTAAATACAGAATGTCCCTCGAAGAAACTTTCAGGACATGTTCTACTGCTGAAAATAATGAAAAAAAGATCTTTATAAACATAGATCTAGAAACGCTTTGTTATCGAGTTACGGCTGGGGAAAAGGTTTTCCCGGATTTCAGCTTTTTTTATACAAAGAAACCCTATTGTAATTTTTGGCATCCAAATTAAGAAGTAAAGTTGGTGGTGTAATATGTGCTGGGAAATA
This sequence comes from Lycorma delicatula, assembly GCF_047948215.1. Lineage (NCBI taxonomy): Eukaryota > Metazoa > Arthropoda > Insecta > Hemiptera > Fulgoridae > Lycorma > Lycorma delicatula. The sequence continues at coordinate 22,863,548 of NC_134465.1, read as the reverse complement.
GGATAAAAGAAGTATCAGAACTGTAACTCCACTAGTTTTCAAGATATCTGACGTAAAACACAAAATTAGATGTACAAAATCAAGTTTTTTTTATTAGGTTTGTAGTACAATATATTGTTAAACGACTGTTAAATGTGAAAAATTTAATAACAAAAATTTTAGAGAATTTAATTCTCAGAAATAAATACTGCCTATAAAAAGTAAATAATTTTTTTTTTTAAATCCGTTTTTACTTCCTTGTACGAAGTAAAGCAAGTATTACGATAGCGAAAAATTTCGGTTTTCAGATTTTAACGGAAATATTCATTTTGACCATCCCTGAATCCATTTTGATTAGTTTCGGCGTGACATCTGTACGTACGTATGTATCTGGCATAACTCAAAAACTATTAGCCGTAGAGGCGTTGAAAGTTTTTATTTAGAATTGTTGTAACATCTAGTTGTGCACCTTCGCTTTTGATTGCAATCGACTGGAAAAAAGTTTCCAAAAAAATTCAAAATCCAAAAAAATTGAATTTTGGACTTTTTCTTAACTGCAGAAGTAAGCCCTCATTTAGAGCTTTTCAACGATATATCATAAGTGGTACTTATTTTCATTGGTTCCTGAGTTACAGTCAAATAAAATTTTAATTAATGAAATATTTGGTTCCTACAAGGGGAAGACACATCTGTTTGAATCAGACTTCATCTCCTTTTTTTAATATATTTATTAATATATTTAACCTCTACAAAAAATATTATATATTTATATATTTAGAGGTTAATATTTATATATTAACCTCTATAAAAAAAAATTTACGATAAATAATAATTCAATAATAACAATAAAATAAGTATGAAAAAATATCAAACGTTATTAATGAAGTAAAATTTTACGTACTTTTAATTTTTAAAAATGTGCATATATATAATTTAATAGGCGTTCAAGGAAGTCATGAGGTGTCGACATCAAATTTTCTATTAAACCAAAACAAACGAAAAATAGACAGAAAATCGTATTATTCTTTCTGTAACTAATAAACAAAAGCGTATCTTATCAGTTTCATTTTTTATGTCATCCATTTGTTAAAACTTTTCGTAATTGTTCCCCATTTCAGCGAGTTTATCGATGTAACTCATTAAAATTTTTGAATAATTTGAATAACTTTTTTCAAAAGAATAAGGGCAATCAAAACGATTTGTAATTACCTATCCATATTCCAAATTAAAGAAATTTTTCATTCAAACCTATAGGGGGCACAGGTAATCATAATTTTGGATTTCTATATTTTCATAAATATAATATATAAAAATAATTTATCCAAGTCGGTAAAAAAATTTGACAACTTTCTTACACGAATTAGTGTCCCAATAGATAAGAGGAGACAATGCCGTACAGTTCCGCACAGGATCTACAGGAAATACAGTTCCATACAAGAAACAGGAACTACAGTTCCTGTTTCACGAGCAATTTAAAATATCATAAACATTTTTAAAAAAGCGTGTACATAATTATTTATATTATTTTAAACTAATATTTTTTAATTAAAGTATTTATTAATACACTAATTAAATTAATTTAGGAAGGTAATTCTTTATTTATTCTGAGCCTGATGATGATTATTTAACAATCAAAATAGCCATCTACTTTTAAATTTTCTTTCAATGATTTTTAAACGGTTTTTCCAAATTTATTTTAATATCCATTGCTTATAAATATTAGTAAATTCTACGTTTTCAGTACGAGCTCAGAGGGGCTGTCTCAAAAATATTTTTCAACTTTTGTTGAGAGAAGAAAAAAAATCTTCCGCAGTTCTACGCAAGAAGGCGGAGTTTTCGTTAATTTAATCTGGTTTTAATATTTTTTTTTTAAATTTGGTTTAATATTATTAACAATAGATAGCGCAGATAAAGAAACGTTAATGTTCCAACTTGCACTTTCATAACGAACCGTGTTTCTAACTTTTTTCGATCTTAAATTGACCGTAACTGAAGAACGACTCGACCAATCTTCATCAAATTTTCACGTGGACAACATCAGATACATTATAACAGTATGAAATTGATTTAATGGTTTTGGTGATCTTTGAGCCGCAAAACTTTATACATAAGCCTATAAATATATAAGGAACCTCCGCGATTTAAGTGAATGAAGTTTTCGTACTCCTCATATTTTAAAACGTGAAGAAAAATTAATTTTCCCATTCCATTCTAATGATGCGACCGGAAGTAATGCCGTACTTTTCTTCAAAAAGTTGATAAAATACTTTTTTTTGTAAAGAAAATAAATTATTGGATATTATTCGATATACGATGTTTTGTGACCTTGTTAACATATTCATATTTAAATAAATAGTTTACTTTAATATGATTATTACTAAGAATACAACTAAATGAAAATAAAAATACGTGTAGGCAAAATGAAATTATTTTATGTAACATTGCAAAACATTACAAGCGGGAATAAAAAAAAATATGAGTCGAATGCAACTGTGTATTTTAAATTCTCTCCGTGTTATTTATTTAAAATTCAACTGAGAGAACTACTTAGGAAAATAAAAGATGTACTCGGTGGCTTTTATCTTAAACTTGGAACGGTTATGTTATTTTTTACGTACAAATATCTTACATTCATATATATATATTTATGAATTTTGTATTTCGTATGTACATATTAGATATCCAGTTTGCTTATTTTCATCCGATAAAACGGAAAAACCTTGAATAGACAGTGGAATGCAGTCGTAAAAATAAAATAAACGGGAAAAAAAATTTACGGTTGTTGAAACTATAAATAAATCTTGTTACCAAATGTTCAATATTGTGTTAAAATATACACGTTTATCTCACCTTCTTATTTTTGGAATACATTCAATTTTCATCTTAATTACACGAAATAAAAACAATAAATTTTAAGTTATTTTACTCCGTATATTATATTACGTGTATTTTCTCAGACATTGTACTTTATGTGCGCGCGCGTCTTATAGCTAACCTACTTTTATTTGTTTTTTACTTTTGTGTGCGAAGTAAAGAAGTATTGTGTCGGCGAAAAACTTCGTGTTTCAGATTTCAACGGAAATATTCATTTTGACCGTTTTTTGAATAGTTTCGGTGTGATGTCTGTAGATACGTATGTATCTCGCATAACTCAAAAACGATTAGCCGTAGAATCTTGAAATTTTTTATTTAGAACTGTTCTAACATCTAGTTGTTCACCTCCCCTTTTGATTGCAATCGACTGGAACAAAAGCGTCCAAAAAATCCAAAATCCAAAGTTCAAAATCCATTTTGAACTTTGTCTTAACTGCAGTAGTAAGCCCTGATTTAGAGCTTTTCAACGATATATCATAAGTGGTACTTATTTTAATTGCTTCCAGAGTTATAACCAAATAAAATTTTAGTTAACGAAATATTTGGGTCTTACAAGGGGAAGGCACATCGGTTCAAGTCAGACTTCATCTCCTTTTTTATAACATTTTTTTTTTAATTTAAATATATTCATTTACTCGTATTAATAATTAATTTCTGATAGTAAAAAAAAAATTACGATAAATAATAATTCAATAATAACAATAAAAAAAAGTATGAAAAAATATCAAACGTTATTAATTAAATAAAGTTTTATGTACTTTTCATTTAAAAAAAAAAAATGTATAAGTAATTTAATAGGCGTACAAGGAAGAAATGTGGTTTTTTTAATGTTACTATCAAAGTTTTTCCTTATTAAAAAAAAGTTTGTCTTTTTATCCATTTTTTTGTTAGGTGGTAGTGAATTTGAAGGATTTTTATGGCCGGATCTCTTCCTGTTGTCAATTTAATAAACACAATCATCATCATATGATATTAGGCACTTCCCTTGCCACCCCCCTACACCAAATCCATTTCCTTCTATTCACAGCGAATTTATAATCCTGAACGTTTCCATCCTTTTTAGATTACTTGTAACTTTTACTCTTCTCCGCCATCTCTTTTGACTTTCAACTGATACTTTTACCCGCTATTTTAATAGATCCTTCGCCATTTACGACGTCTCAGCCAAATTGTTGATTATCCTTATATTTTCGTTCACTTTCTTCATTACGTCATAAAATTTCCTTTTATTTATCCATTTAATCTTCTTCAATTTTTCTATGCCCACCTTTATTCTTATTTTTTATAGTGAATATGTATCTAAAAGAAATACAAGCTATGGAAATTCTTAGCGAGAAAAATATCATTTCTCCCCGGGATACGATCGCGGGACATCGGAATAAAAAATTTTAATACTAGCACTTTGGTACGAAGGGTGATGGAGTAATAAAAAAAATAATAAAAATAAATTTTGAAAATATTAACGGAGAAAGTATGGCGTCCATGTCAAAAATGGGGTATTTATTTAGACCACAAAAAAAAACATATATATGTAAGCATCGGGCATAAATATGTGTGTAGCACTGCCATTGGCCTTATACCTCAGGATTAATTTTTTCAAATTTCCTTAAGTGGTGGTGGAATATCGCGAAGTACCTAATTTCGATTTTCTTCAAAGGCATCGAAGAGAAAACTTTATTAAAGCAAATTTGTAACCTACAATGCATATATAAATAATTCAAAAATTGTTTTTTTCAAAAAATCAACCCCCACTTCTTAAAATTGAAAAATATGTTTCTGTCCTTTTTCTCTCTCAACCTTCGGTTTAAATATTTTTTCAAAATTTTTTTTAAGTTTTTACTTCGTATATTGAGTTATCAAGAAATGTCTATACTTTTTTTAAATTATAGACCCCGGATTTAAAACGCATATAGTTTTTTTTTAAATTCTATTTTTCTTATTTCTTCATTGAAGGGAATATTAGATTTAGATAAAACTTTACTTAAGCAAACTTGTTAAATTCAACTTATATATGAATATTTTAAGAAAAAAATCTTAAAATTTATTCACCACCTCAAAAAAATAAAATTTATTTTTTGGGTTTTTTTTTGGCGCCTAATCTTTTAATTTTTATCAATAACAGGGAAAGTCATGCAATACTTTGCCAGTTTTTTAATATTTCAATTTATTAATAATAGGTCTGTATTGTAATATTCGTTTTAAAATTCTCTCTCTGATACGTAGCCGTTAAATCGAAATTTTTAACTTTTTTGTGTTAAATAAGAGCTTCTATAGGATGGCTTACAATTCAGTAAAACGGAAAAATTTCAGTTATTTAATCCATAAAGCAAACTTGTTAATTTTGTTTAATTTTTCAGTAATTTGATATTTCTATTATTCATATACGTAGAATTTGATTTGGGAGTTGTAATATTTAGTCCACGAAACGAAATATTACATAAAAATCGATGGTAGAATGAGCAGCTTTTATTTTGTTTAAAAGAAAAAATATGTCTCAAACTCCAAACATTAATTATATTTTGAATTAGTATAAAATTAATTTATGGTTAGACTAGTAGGCTCTAAACTATATATATTCTTAGAAAATAAAAATCAATCAATTTTTAAGTTGTTTTTATCAACATCAATATTGTGAATCAATTAATTTTATATAGTAAGTGATAATTTTTATTAAGATTTATTAAGTAGGCCCTCACATATTCATAAAATAAAGAAATAAAAACAATCGCAGTCAGTAACTTATAAATTTACCAAAAATAAAATAAAGATTTTTTTAAATTTAGATTCATTAAATTAAATTACATCATTCTACCGTGAAACTAGGATGAAAGGGAAGTAATGATAAGACTTCAACATTAAATAATTGCTTCTATATTTAATACTGTTTACGACGCAAAACAAGTAATCTCAAGCACACACCTCTAACGCCATAACTTCTTTTTTTTTTTGAGGATGAACAGAAATTCCGACTTACCTTTTCAAAGTGAGGAAGATAAGAATAAGAAAACCGAAGAGAAAAAGATTGCATGTCAGAATAAAGTTAGTACTGGGTGAATAATTTTCTTTCCTTTGCACAGAGGGGAATCAGAAAAACAGTAATTCGCATTTCGTAAAGAATGTTTTATTACAAAGTATTTGTACATTTTATAACGTAATTCTTTTTTCTTTTTTGGAAAGAAAAGGTGATAAAAATATTATTATAAAAAGCAATATATATATATATAATATGTAGCTTAATAATAAAATAATACAATTCTGCTTTTTTTCCAATCAGTTTCCCAAGTAATACCGGGTTTGGATTTGTGTGTGTATATAGTCAAATGAAATTACCGCTATCAGTTTGCCAGGCTTGTTGTATCTGCAGATATAAGTGTAAATTTACCGGTAAACATGCAGTCTGGAATAGATTCAGGTCAACCGCTCCTGAGACGTGTGATTAATTGAAACCCGACCACCAACGAACACCGGTATCCAGAGTGCAGCATTCAAATCCATAGAAAAGCAATCGCCTTTACAAGGACTCGAACCTAAGAACACTCGACTTCGAAAAGTAGCTGATTTTGCGATGACACCGATAAAATAATACATTAATGTAAGATAATGTATTATCTTAAAGAACCAATTTATTCAGAGGAAACCTGAAGGAATTATAAATTATGAAGTGATGGCTAAAAATAGGTATCTTGTTTTCAGCTATTTTATGTAGATTTCATAAGGAAGCTATCTATTATTACGGGTACCATGATTCGACTTCAGAAAATTTCAACATATCTTCGCGTTTCACATCCCCCAGACCTCAAAACTACCGTCAGATCAAAAGTTTATATTAAGACATCCTGGAATAGTCGCTTTAATATTGGAGGGACAATTTGAAGGAAACAATTGTGCATGCAGTCAACGTTTGGAATATGTAAAACAAATTGTTAGGTATGTAGGATGTAGAGGGAATATTGAAATGAAACGACTAGCACTAGATAGGGAATCTTGGAGAGCTGCATCACCAGTCAACCAGTCAAATGACTAAAGACGAAAAAAATATATATACATATATATTTTATTTATAATATATATATATGTATATTTCACTTTCTTGTGGACACGATAACTGCCGTAATTTTGTGCCAATTACTTTCAAATTGATTCATAAAATATAGCAACCCAAAATCTCGTTCGATTTTGTTAATGGGCAAAATCGGACCATAGGGGTAGAAATGGGGGATAACTTTCTTATTAAGTAAAATATCGAATTCGTTTAAAGTTCCTATTATTCTTTGGATAAGGACCTAAAGTTACATTTTTTTTATTTATGATCTTTTTTATATTATTATTTTGGTTTAGATTTATTATTTTATCTTGATTTTTCAAAATTGTTGACTATTTTTCTTCTTATAAGGAAAAATTAAGCCTCATTTATTTTAACTTCGCATCTATGTATTTTCATTATATTGTTTAAGATTTGCCGAAGAGAAGTTCTTTAGCGAATAATATTACTGTAAATTTTATTATTGAATTTAAAGGGTCAATGAGTTTTTTTATTGTTTAATAATCGTTTATATAAATTTAATTTAGTTTCAGAATTTTTTTTTGTATGCTATTATAAAAATGAAACTTTATGATGTACTCTGAAGAATTTTTGTTTTTTTTAATAAAATAAGATTGTTATATTTTTAAGAAAGAATAAATTATTATTATTATTAATTACTCATCGTTATATATTTATTACCACCGTTTCATTTGTGTGTAGGTTGCGTAAAATAATATATAACTTACTCATATTTCCAATAAAGATTAATTCCACAAAAAACGAATAATTTTAGCTACATACTTACCATGACGTAAACCAAGTAAAAAATTGGATATAAGTAATAGTTGAACCCAAAATAAATTAAGACTGACACATACTGTTGACGATATCTCTATATATATTACGCCAACTTATTTTCTAGCTACTGCTGGGTCTGGGTGTGTGTACAGGCAAATACAATTATTGCTACCGGCTTACCAGGACTGACTTAGTATAAAAAGGATTTATACATATATATATATATATATATATATATATATATATATATATTTATATAAAATGTTCAGCATTTTAAAAAAATTAGGGTTCAAATACAGAGATAGAAGAACAATTGCTAACATGTACAGGAACCAAACAGCAACAATAACAATTGAAGAACATAAGAAAGAAGCCCTAATAAGAAAGGGAGTCCGACAAGGATGTTCCCTATGGCCGTTACTTTTTAATCTTTACATGGAACTAGCAGTTAATGATGTTAAAGAACAATTTAGATTCGGAGTAACAGTACAAGGTGAAAAGATAAAGATGCTACGATTTGCTGATGATATAGTAATTCTAGCCGAGAGTAAAAAGGATTTAGAAGAAACAATGAACGGCATAGATGAAGTCCTACGCAAAAACTATCGCATGAAAATAAACAAGAACAAAACAAAAGTAATGAAATGTAGTAGAAATAACAAAGATGGACCACTGAATGTGGAAATAGGAGGAGAAAAGATTATGGAGGTAGAAGAATTTTGTTATTTGGGAAGTAAAATTACTAAAGATGGACGAAGCAGGAGCGATATAAAATGCCGAATAGCACAAGCTAAACGAGCCTTCAGTAAGAAATATAATTTGTTTACATCAAAAATGAATTTAAATGTCAGGAAAAGATTTTTGAAAGTGTATGTTTGGAGTGTCGGTTTATATGGAAGTGAAACTTGGACAATCGGAGTATCTGAGAAGAAAAGATTAGAAGCTTTTGAAATGTGGTGCTATAGGAGAATGTTAAAAATCAGATGGGTGGATAAAGTGACAAATGAAGAGGTATTGCGGCAAATAGATGAAGAAAGTAGCATTTGGAAAAATATAGTTAAAAGAAGAAACAGACTTATAGGCCACATACTAAGGCATCCTGGAATAGTCGCTTTAATATTGGAAGGACATGTAGAAGGGAAAAATTGTGTAGGCAGGCCACGTTTGGAGTATGTAAAACAAATTGTTGGGGATGTAGGATGTAGAGGGTATACTGAAATGAAACGACTAGCACTAGATAGAGAATCTTGGAGAGCTGCATCAAACCAGTCAAATGACTGAAGACAAAAAAAAAAAATATATATATATATATATATACACACAGAGTGTGATACAAGGAAACGGGAAATTTTGAAGTAACTCTCACAAAAATAAAAAAAAAGAATTTATAAGTTTTATTGTAGAAAAAAGTAAATTACCTGTCATTAACTGTGCCAGAAAAAAAATTTTGATTCTAAGTACAATATCCATAAGACAATGGCCATTCAACCGATGGATTCCTGGAAGCGAATGCTGAGATTTTGCATGGCACTTTAAAACATTTCCATGGGAATTGTATCGATTTCTTCTCTAATCCTCGTTTTCAACTCAGCGATTGTCGCCGGCCGAGAGGTGTACATTTTACTTTTGAGGTGGGCCCACAAGAAAAAATCGCACATTGACAAATCTGGTGATGTTGGGGCCGTAGGGGGAAGACACCCACCTTGTGACGTTACAAGTCGCCACACCACCCCCTCCGTTCCAAGCCCTGAGGGGCTTTACCGGAGGTCGTCTGTAGACCCTCTAACTGATTACATCCCACAGTCATCAGCCAGACCTCGGTCGGGATGCTATCGACGTAAATGCCTCGGCAGACATTTGCATCAGTAAGATACAAATTAAATTTCGCCTTCACGTAGGCCTCAAACGGACATCTTCACATCCAACTTAACATGATTCTCTCAAACTAACTGACCGAAACCGCGGAAGCGCGAATCCCGCGCTTAGTCCACATTTGACAGCACCGTTCGTGATTGCGAACGCCTCAGAAAACGAACGAGTTTAAAGTTAAATCAGCGCTACACTCATACCGATCAAAATTATGTCTTATGCAACATGGAAATTTAGACCTACACCCAAATAAGTCGACCAATTTAAGTCGCCTAACAAGGGGAACGCAATCTCATTCCAGTCCGAGCAGGAACCGGGGACAAACCCCGCATTCCCACCCGGTCACCATCTTGTGGCCAATAAACTTTGCCAAACAGTGAGATAACGTGGTTATCAAAGAGCTGTCAAACGGCTACCATTGATGCTCTGGCTCTGTGGGCCGTGGCTTCATCTTGCTGAAGCTAAGGACTGCGAAGATCAGGAAAGTTTTGAAGCTGTTCTGCTACAAACGTTTCAAACAATCAAAATATCGTTCAGACGTTACCGTCGTTGCATCCCCTCTCTCATCCTCAAAGCTGAAAGAAGTAAGGCTCGAACACAATTCGCGTTGATACGGCACATCAAATTCTAACTTTTTGGTTGTGTAACGGTCGTTCGTGAAATTGACGAGGGTTGTATCCGCTCAATATCTGCAATCCCGCTTGTTTACATACTCGCTGATGCGGAAATGTCTAATCCAACAAGAAAAGATTGTCAACAAAATTGGGGTCGTCATAAATCTTTTCAGTCATTTTATCATAGAATTGTTGCCACACTACGTGGTCTGATAGTTTCAGTTCCTGGACAACGTGACTGTAACGTCCTGGACAGCCGGTTGTTTGATTTAGGTTCACTATTGACGAGTTTCCTTGCCGATCGTCGCGCCGTGGGCTCATACCGATTGAGGCCCGAACTGCTTCAATGTTTTCCGGGGTACGTTGACCTCCTGGTGGTTTCTTTTTTAGAGCTGAATCCATCTCCTCGAAATTCTGAACACATGTCTTGATGGCGTGGTATGGTGGAACGCGATCACGACGTCTTAATTTGTAATGACGTCGGAATTTTCGTTGAGCAGCAGTCACACTGTCACCGTTCTTTTAAAATTCCTTCACGGTAAATGCACGTTGCGTACCAAGTCACTGAACCGTGATTACCAAATTGCAGGTTCACAGAAGAATAGCACTCTCACTTTTCTACCAGCTCCTCAGGGCTGCCACTACTACTTTCAAAATTTCCCATTTCTCTGTACTACTCGGTATCCACACATAAGAATTTATGTGGTAAACGCACATAAATTCTTTTCATGTAAATTATTTCTTAAAAACAAGAGATAAATATTAAAAATTAAAAAAACACGACTACCAAAAAAAAATTGCTGACAAAAATTGCTCTTTAATATAGGACAATTAAAGAGCATGCAGGTGACAATTTTGTGTATAGAATTTTTTTTCACATTTTAAAAATTTATTTAAATATATATATATATATATATATATATATGTGTGTGTGTGTGTGTGTGTGTGTGTGTGTGTGTGTATGTAAAATTATATATGTCTTAATGAAATGTATGCAAAACTAGAATTTATCTATAAATGGTATTTTTTGAAATTATTTATTTATTTTTTTTTGTTAATTCACAATTCGGTTACCGACCAACGCAAATTTTATAAATATGAATTCATATTCAACTATTTAAATAATATGAATTCAGAGAATTCATATTATTAAACGTTTTACCTGTGGTCACTGCATACTAACACTGAAAATCATTGTATGTAGAATAAAGTGTATAATAAACAATAATATTTTTACACTACTCTTTGCTTGGAATATTTGACCATTAAGAACTATAACATCGTTACATGGATCCTTCTGGTAATTTTGTAAGGATGAAAATTTACAAATAGAGGAACCTAAAAGAAATGAATTCAGTAAAAAGTCAACTTCTGGTTTTATAAAGCTAGTGATTCTGAAGAAAAAGATACAAAACGAGAAAATAATAATTCTAAACATCAAATTAAAAAAAATCACGTTCGTCACGCCGGAAGACGGAGGTAAATTTGACTCATGTTAACTAGAGGATAAAAAAGATTTCACCTTAAAGTTAAGAAAAACTTCAAATTTATACAATACGACAATGTTGCATGTGAAAAAAGTTTTACGTGTTTAGCATACGACAAGCCCCATCTTCTTACAATTCCAGCAATATTTTGGTCATCCCTTGCCGTAAAGGTTGGTCATATCAAAATTTTTTTCAGACAAAAGTTTTATGTAATGTTTACAGGACTAACGACCACTTTAAACCGATTCGATACTGTGCCTATTAAGGAAGGTATGAATTTTGTCTTCAAAACCATTTTTTTTTTCAGCCCCCTGGGCCAATGGTTGGTGATATAAAAAAACTTTATTTAAATAAGTTTTAGGTTCTTATCCAAAAAATAGTAAAAATTTTAAACAAATTTGATATTTTACTTAATAAGTAAGTTATAGCAACATTTTGTTTTTTTTTCGAAAAAGCCCCCCATTTCCTCCCCCACGGTCCGATTTTGGCCATTAACGAACTCTACTGAGATTTTGGAACGAGTTATTTTTAAGGAACAATTTGAAAGTGATTGGTGCAAAATTACGAGAGTTATCATGTCCACAAGAATGTGAAATATATATATATTGTATATGTATATATTGTGGCATATATATATAAAGTATATATAAACTTCTGAGCTGACGGTGGTTTTGGGGTCTGCGGGATCTGAAATGCGAAAATATGTTGAAATTTTCCTAAATATAGCAACATTTTGTTTTTTTTTTCGAAAAAGCCCCCCATTTCCTCCCCCACGGTCCGATTTTGGCCATTAACGAACTCTACTGAGATTTTGGAACGAGTTATTTTTAAGGAACAATTTGAAAGTGATTGGTGCAAAATTACGAGAGTTATCATGTCCACAAGAATGTGAAATATATATATTGTATATGTATATATTGTGGCATATATATAAAGTATATATAAACTTCTGAGCTGACAGTGGTTTTGGGGTCTGCGGGATCTGAAATGCGAAAATATGTTGAAATTTTCCTAAAGTAGAAATTTTTCCTAAAATTACTTTAGGAATTTTTCCTAAAGTAGCTTTCTTATGAAATCTACCTAGAGAAAGGCAGATATCAGAATAGAACTAAAAGCTTAATTGTCACGTATTAAAAATAAGTGTCATGAGAAGGATTTCGATGATAATTCACAACTGTATACTAAAAAACTTAAACGGGCAATCGCGTCAAAAACATGTTTAATTTTAAATCTTAACGCAAAAAACGGTCTCTACAAAGAGACTGTAAGGGTTTTAGATTCGGAAATATCTAAACTCAAGTCTGAAAATGAGAAACTAAGGAAAAATTCAAGAAGTCTTTCTAGAGTTTTCAAGAAATAAAAACTTTAGCTTCTTGAAATGAAGCTGAACGATAAAAGATATCTTGAATTTTCCACTGTCCATGAAAACTGTGATGAAATAAAGTAGGTTAGAAAAACACAAAATAATTGCTAAAAATGAGGAAAAGTTTTTCAATTTAAGAGATCTCAGCGATAATGATACTAAAATAACGAATAAGTTTAAAGTAGTACAACAAGCTTTAGGATTAAACTTTCAGCTAGGCGATGAGGTTTTCCAAGATAAAGATGAATATTTGCATATAAAAGATAATCCGTAACTCTCAAATAAATATGTGTACATCAATGCATACATTAAAAAATTTACATTAAAATAAACCCGAATATCAGAAGAAACCATCAGAATGTGATGGTATATCACATTCAACTGGCGATATACCATCTCATAACCGAAATAATCAAAGAAGTAATGAATTTTGTAGACTCGAAATGATTGTATCTAAGGTCCGATTATTCACAGTAGATAATAATTTTCATCCAGGGTCTTATTCCAGGCTTTCTTCGAAGAAGATAATTCTAATCCAGGCTCACCTAACCCCGAAGAAGATAGTTTTTCTACCTTCTTTCTAATTATCTAATATAATATTAGTTTGGGGGTACGAACCAAAGTCTGGTTCTATAAGGGAACAAGACTAAATTTGGTTGTTGCGAGCAACATCTTTGGTGGTATGTTGTGTTTAAATTTGCCTCGAATATCGATACATTACAGAAATTGGCTCAATAAAAATAGAACTAGGCGCGGGGTTCGTGCTTCCGCGAACTCGTTAAGCTAGTTCAGAGGAAAACAATGTAGAACATTCAAGATGTTCGGACGAGGCCTACAGCGAAGACAAAAACCGAGTTAATAAATCACAGATGTAAATGTCTACCTAGGCATTTACATCAGTGGAATCCCAACGATGTCAGGCTTATTACTATGAGATTAAAAAAGTCAGAGGGCAATAGGCTATTCCCGTTAAAGCCCGTCACGGCAAGGAACTGGAGGGGGGTGTGGCGATCCCGAAACGTCACTAAGCGGGTGTTTTCCCCTACGGGGTTGGGATGATTATCTAATATTAAGATCCGTCTGTTAATACACTTCACACAAAGCAAACTTCCTCACCCTAGGCAGGTTTATTTTTTTAAAATTGTTATTCTTTCATAATAATAACAACAGTAAATGTTATGTCGTCATCATTTTGTCATCGGTCTTTAGTCAGGTCCCTTGCACCATATCTGTCTTTTAAACTTTTAATATCCGCGTAAATATTAAAACAAATACGGTTGATGATGAAGTGTTTACATTAAAAAATAATAATAATAAATAAAATGATATGTATTTTAATTAATAATTGTTGTTTTATTAATTATCAATATTGCGTAATAACTAAATTAAAAATAATTGAATATTATTCAAAGATGCAGAGAGCAAAAAAATCTGCAGTCTGTTTACTATAAGAAAGATATTATTACTTGAACCCCATCAATCTACGAACAGGATGGACTGGTTAGTTTGGAAAAGATCGCCATCCAGCTTATCAGATGAGACTGTTCATATCGGCACACATTTGTCCATCAACGGGACGTCCGGTTAATGGATGATGCATGATATCTGCTAGGCTATTATTTTGCAAGTGTTCGCGTAGATATTTTGGTCTGCATATGCGTGGCAACTTTCGGGTTATCTCTCGTTTAGATTTATACTGTTGTCTTACAATACACACCCGGATCGACTCTTCAGGTCGGGAGAATATGTCCTATGTTACGGGGCCTTCGTTTACTTATGTATTCGGCATGTCAAATTAAAGGAAAAGGCTTGGGATTAAATTGCAACCGCTCTTGGAGAACTAGATTACCACTAAAAAATAAATAAATAAATGACGATCTCTTCAGCAGAGTGGTAGCTTCTCGGTCTTTCAAGCAATGTTCCGGACTCGAATGCCGGTCAATCATGGCATCTTTCATACCCTAAAAATTTCCATCTTCATACTCTCACGTATAAGCCTCTTTGCAAGCTTCTGTGGGAAATTAATTCATCAGTAGAAAAAAATTTGAGAAAGTGTACATAGCAATACTCGCTGTTTACAAGATGAATGATGTTTAAAAAAAAAAATAGTGTAATCTACTTCCACAAAGCTAATTATTTATGCCTATACGACTATTATTTATCAGACGTAAAAGCAAGTTAATATTGTTCTAAAATGTATATATATATATATATATATAATGAACTATAAGCCGTGTTGAACGGCAACACAGTTTCATGTTT
Organism: Lycorma delicatula; assembly: GCF_047948215.1. Lineage (NCBI taxonomy): Eukaryota > Metazoa > Arthropoda > Insecta > Hemiptera > Fulgoridae > Lycorma > Lycorma delicatula. Next base: position 22,848,278 of record NC_134465.1, on the reverse strand, counting down.
TAATTCACGTGACAATAAAATTATAAATTTTATTAAACAATAGCTCTTCAGACAACTGGTATATCAAACTACTTTCCCAAGTTGTATGTAACACGTGCATTGGTATGATAGTGTTTTAATATTCTGTTCTCAGAAAGTACAGTATTATTAAGAACTCGTATTATCAATAAAACCTTTTGTCATATACGTTGATACACTCAATATGTTATCCACTATAGTTATTAAATTTCATTTTATCTATAACGTTAGAGTTTTTTAATTTTTATTTCGTTTTATCTGAAGTTGCATTTTAATTAATTTTCCAATACGTATAGAGTAGGCCTACTCTGAATAAAATAATAAAATATTTTACAAAACATACATACTACAAGTAGAAAGAAAAGAATCTGAAAACAAAAGAAAGAACACGCTTAGAATGAGAAAAATATCGACCGTTCACAAGAAATTTATTGAAATAATAATTTGATTATTATCTAATCCTAATCATACATCCAGTAAAAGAAACTTACTTTAAAAGATATCTGTACTACGAACCACGTAAACGGAACTGTTGCTGCACTCTTGTCTGGTTCAATAGTTTGCTTTGTTAAATAATATACGTTGTGATTCATACGCGTTACTGGTGCTTTCTGAGCTCATTTAATAGCAAAAATAATAATAAAATAGTACTTCGTTAAAGAGTTACGGCTAGCGAAAGTCTTCGCCATAATTCTTAGGCAAAGAGTGAAATAAAACCGTACTGAAATCCTAAGAATCCAAATTAAGGAGTAACTTAATGGTTTCTTATGGTTTTTGGTCTGACAAATTGAATAAAAAGTTCCAGAACTATATCTCTAATGGTTTTGGTAATATCCGACGGAAACAGAAAATTTGTTTTCTAAAATCACGTTTTTTTAAGTCTGTAATACAAAAACTAATAAATGCCTAAAATTTGTTATCAAAACTTATACAGAATTTATTTCTGAGAAAACTGATGTAAAGTAGCCCAATAAAAAACGAAGCCCTTTCATTTAATAAAATTAAATTTCTTGAACAATTAATAATTTTTTTTTTAGCTCAATGAATGAAAAAATATATCTATTTCGAATTTTTAAATATGAATTAAAGAAATTGTAAACTTTTGCAAAAAAGCGTAAACAGTCAATTTAAATAAAATGAATTTTACTTTTAACCACAAATTTGTTTTTTTTTGTTTTAATTATAAAAATATTATAAAAAAAAAAAAATATATATATATATATATATAAGGATATTGAAAAGGACAAGTATATTATGTTACTTTATTCAAAATTAATATCATGTAATATATAATCTAAATATTGCAAAACTGATTTAATTACTGAAGCTAATGAAGCGTAATATTATTTTCAAAAACAACCTGTGTATTAATAAGCAAAAATTATTTTGTAAAAAAAAAACCGGATGTATATAACGAAACAGGTAGTGTGGGAATTTATAAATAAAGAAGTTATCATACATCCGGTAATATAAAACAAGATTATATTGATGATACAAAATTTCAAGTAGTAGTTTTATGTTTGTATAAAAATCATAAAAGAAAAAAAAGCTGGCAGTAGCGTTAAAAAAGTTCCCCGATATCTATGTAAAGCTTAAACTTTAACTCAACTTGAAGTTTTAAAAAATAATTTTAAAATTTATTATTTTATTAAAGTAATTTACTTCTATATATTATTTTACACATATTTTTAAAATACTTCAATATAGATATTTATTTTACTATATTTTTTCGGTATTCTTTTAGAGAAACTTCCTTTGGGTGATCAAATTATAGTTAATTCTATATAAATAATGAGTAAAATTTTAAACAAAATATTAAACTAAAAATGTAAAAATCCATTTCTAGGGATTCCGGCATAAAAAAAATGTTTTTACTATTTATAAATTACGTAAATTACGTTGCTCAAGAATTATAATATTCTGGGAATACACTACCAGTTATCAGCGAGGTTCGCGTCCAGTTGCAGCTTGACAGCTACCGCAGGTATTCGTCCGAGAAATTAAGGACGACATCATCCTTGGTCTGGACATCCTGCAAGCTTGCGAAGCGACTATAGATGTCGGTCGGCATTTCCTGCGGCTAGATAGTGAAGAAGTAACGATCTGGAGTCAGGGAAGCGAACCACGTCCAGCGAGAGTGATGCCGATGCAAGATAAGACGAGACCGGTGTAGACAGAACGAGAAAGCGGTGATGACTCGGTTGTCAAGACTTCTAAAGGCGGCGACAGAAGTTAGAGATCCTAATAATACGGTACCCAAAAACAAAGTTCGTGATGGCTGTTAAACAGTTATGATGAAGGTTCTCGTCCGGGTGGTAAACCTCGGAATTACCAAGAAGACTGAGGTGTAAGGCTCTGATAGGGGAAGGTGTAAAATTGCAGGCTGGGCAACTCCTAGAAGTTCACAAGAGAAGGTGCCGAAAAGGAAGAAATAAACAGTTTGCTGCGTAGAACATCGTCAAGGAGATGAATTCAAACCGGATGGAAGGTACGACCTTTAGGAAAATTCGTCCGGGTTTCGGGAAGAAGATCTCAGAAACACCAGACCATTTGGAAGGGACGTTACACCGAATTGAACAAGGTCAACGACGTGGTCATCAAGAATCAGCGCAGGTCAAGAACAAACAAGATCGTGGTTCTTCTAGATCTACTGGCGCCTTATCAGGGAGCTGTTCGGGACGAACAGGAAACGAAAGTAATCCAGAAGATATTCGCTCCTTTACCGACTCGCAAAATCTAACCTCGCAGAACATTCGCTTGATACTCATCTCACTCGTCTTCCCCGGAGTGTTTATTCTCTTATACTCTTTACCTGCAGAACTAGACCCAAGTTGAAGCGTGAGAATGATCTTCGCAGACACTTTCCCATATATTCCTAACCTCATCCGGTAACCATTCTCGTGGAACAACATCGGTTGTGGCTGTGCCAGCGGGCAGTATTACAAAGAACGATTGTTAAACGGAACTGTTAGCCTTAGAAAAAGGATTCCTTTTAGTCCCCTTCTGGATTCCATTCGTTTGTTATTTTCTATTACTTTTTTCTTAATCGGCAGAAATCCGTTATTCAGATCCGTTATACCAGCCTTGTTACAATATATTAAATTTTTGAATTATTTCTGCTAGCTGAAGAAATCCATTTAAAATATTTTAAAAATATATTTTACTTTTTCGGTGAATATAAATAGAACAGCTATATAAAAGAGAAGATATGGAGATGTCACAAAATGGGGTGTCGGGTTTTTGCAAATCTTTACGTTTTCGGGTCTAACCAGTTCATCCAGACAAAAAACATATATATGTATGTATTAGTGTCGCACTGCTTTTAGCCTTATATCTCAGGAATTACCAAACCCATTTTCTTCAAATCTGGCTCAAATATTTCTATATATGGGGCATTGACCATATTAATATTTTTCCAAAATTCAACCCTCACCTCTTAAAATTTAAATATATGCTTTATGTTCTTTTGCTCTATCTTCCTTCGGTTTTTTAATTATCGACCCCCAATCTAAAATGGAGAAAAGGTTTTTGAAAACTTTCTTTTTAATATTTTAGCCTTTATTAAAGAAGGTTTTGGGTTTAGAGAAAACTTTTCTTAAGCAAATTTATTAAGCTTAACATATATATGAATATTTTTCGAATAAACTTTTTTAAAATTTAGATTCAACCTCTAAAAAATATACGATCTGTTATGTTTTTTTTTGTCGGTAATAAAGTAGGATATTACTTTTGGACGGGAATGAGAAGGTGGTAAAATTTAATTTTCATTATACGTTTAAGGTACGAGAAATAGGAAAATACCATTCACTTAATATACAGCATGTTTCATGAAGTTCTCCTGGACTTTCATAACCTACTCGTGAAAGTAATGGAAAATATTCATATAAATATATATCCTAAAATTCTTCGTCTGCGAGTTACGGCTAGTGATTGATATCGCTCGGACTTCAGCTAGTTCGGCGATATGAAATTTAAGACTTTATTAAGAAGCAGAATTAGATTTCTTATGGTTCTTGATCTGAAAAATCGAATAAAATAGGTCCCAGAACCGTATCTGCAAGAGGTTTTTGAGAAATTAGGGGTAAAAATAAAACTGTTTTTGAGAAACAGTAAATTGTGGTAAAAAAAAACCTGTTTTATATGTTTGATATACACAATACATTTGTTACACGGATAATAAATACATAACATTTTTGAACAAAACTTGTAGAGAATTTAATTCTGATCAAAATAGTGCAAGATAAGTTGAATAAATCAAAGAAACATGTAAAAAAATTGAGGTTATATTAACTTCCACTTCTTTTTCCTGTTTAGCCTCCGGTAATTACCGTTCAGATATTACTTCAGAGGATGAATGAGGGTGATATGTATGAGTGTCAATGAAGTGTAAGTCTTGTACAGTCTCAGTTCGAGCATTCCTGAGACGTGTGGTTATTTAAATAAAACCCAACCACCAAAGAACACCGGTATCCACGATCTAGTATTCAAATCAGTGTATAAATAACTGACTTTACTAGGACTTGAACGCTGGAACTCTCGACAACAAATCAGCTGATTTGGGAAGACGCGTTAACCACTAAACCAACCCGGTGGGTTCACTAGACCAGCCGGGTAGGCTATTGAATTATTTAAATATCATTTATTTAGATAAGTAAATTAAAATTTAAATTAAACCAAAAAATAATATATTTTCAAGCTGAAATTTTCTGATAATAATAATCTTCTATACTATTCAACATTTTTAGTTGACTGTCATTGGCTAGTCTTAAAATTTTGGTTTTATCTCTGGACAGTTACTCCACTCTCAAATTTTTCCTTCTTAAATTCCTATAATGCTTCTATTAACAAGGTGAAAGCAACTAGAATAGCCTAGGTAGCAACGAGAATATCCTGTCACTCTTACCTGAATTATAGATTGCCTTTCTTCATTTTCCAATCTTAAATTTCTACCTTATTCCCTTGGTAATCGGGCAACTGGTACGTAATTCTTCTATAGATTATAAATCCTCTTTTCTCCCAATATTTAAATCATATTTTCTTCATATTTAAAAAATTTAATTCCATTCTACATTTTCAATTTCTTTCTCTAGATCTACAAACAAATGGCTTTATTTATTTTAAACCTACCTTCTACAATTAATTTAAAATCCACCAGATTGACTCCTCTTGTATCTCTTGTAGTCTGTGTTATAGTCAAACCCATAGATATCTTGGCTAATGAGCGCAAGGAACGCTACATTTCCATGGTAAATAACCTATTGACGTCTAACGAAATCAGGAGATTGAAGATCGGGGCCTAGCGTCTTTGCAGGTCAGGTGGGACGAACCCCCCACAGGTCACTAAACGCATGGTGTATTTCCTATAGCGTCTAATTTAGGTGCGATTAGATGGGTGTCCCCCAATCAGTATATCACACGGTTTCTCTCCGGGCATGGTGCCTTTCGAGCGAGTTTGGCTAGGTTTCGTTTGTTGGATTCGAGTCGGTGCCCGGATTGCGGGACTGATGATGCAATGGACCACGCCCTCTACGTCTGTCCCTGATACGAGGTCGAGCGTTCACCAGCTGTTAGGGAACTTGAGAGAATACATTCGTTTCTGAATCTCCGTATTAACTGGACGATCCGCGATGAGTGGTTTATAGTGGCTGGTTTTCTTTGGGCCCTTGCGGTGTGTAGGTCTGCAGAAGGAGTTTAATCGAGGTACTCGATCGTGGTAGCATCCTGGATGGTTAGGGTTCCGGCATAGGCATTGGATTGGTAGGCGCATCGGCATCGTGCCGTGGTTATATTGGTATTGTTTGTGATTCGATTTGAGCCTCCCGCTGGTGGGAGTGACTGCACTGCCGGGCTATGGTAGCCCGTGCGACCGGAGGCGTGGCTGCCCTCCGCCGGTGGCGGTCCTGATCGTGACTTGGTAATGCCACGCGAGACGCACCATGATTGGACCGGATGAGAGTGCCGCTCCTTCGCGGACCGGAATGAGGTTGCGTTCTCCTTGTTAAGTGACCTCAGTTGGTCGACTTATTTGGGTGTAGGTATGAATTTCTTTGTTGCGTAAAATATAATTTTGAGTGGTATGAGTGTAGCACTGATTTAACTTCAAACTCGTTCGTTTTCTGAGGCATTCACAGTCACGAACGGTGTTGTCAAATCTTTACTAGGCGCTGGGTTCGCGCTTCCGCGGTTTCGGCAAGTTAGTTTGAGGGAATCGTGTTAGATTGGATGTGAAGATGTACTTATGAAAGAGATTTTCATTATAATACAGGGGTTCAACCGATCAAAAGCCAGAAGGTGGTATTGTTCAATGTATGAGCTGTTTTTTACTTTGATTTTAATCCAGGTTAGTAATTAGTAAACTAAATTAATTTGAAAGTACACCGATATTAAGTTTCTATATTACATTATTTATTCTTTTGTTGATTATGTCAGATTCTAAGGAAGAAATATCTTTAACAGAGATAGATATTAAAGAAAATGCAAAACTAATGCTTCAATAACCTATTGCCACAGAAATATATTTTTTAATATATTTTTTGTAAAAATTAAAATAATACTCCGTAAATAATGTATTATATTGATTTAAATCAATAATCCCAATATTTTCTAATCCGAAGAAAAAATACGATATGCACCCTCTATAATGGTCATTAATGCATCTTGCGAAGTTTACCAGACGAGCCTTGGTGAGTGCCGTAACTTTGCACTCGTGTATTAATGGCTGTAAGAAGCTCGTTGCATAATATACTAATAGTCGATTTAAGTTACATTTTTACGAGTATAATATCTAAACGGAATGATTAAAATTATTACTTAATAATATATTATTAGATTTCTAATCTAGCGATTATACGGATTTGAATCCAATCAAGATCGGTTAAAGTTTATAATTTAATCAACGAATAGCTTGTCAATTCAGATTACAAAACTCGTCTTCACTTACTGTGAAAATTAATATGCGAGCAATATCAAAAACTTTAAGTAATATTGACTGTGAAATGAAGTAGCTTTATTTAACTTACTATGATGAAAAAATAAGGTTAATAAATGTTTCTTCTTTATCCGAGAAAAACAAAACATAGATTTAAATTTTATATTATCCTCTTTGTTCATACGATTGACAAAACTTAAATATTTTTGAAAAAAAATTATTTTATTCAAAATTATAATTACTTGAAATATAAGGAAGAAAATCAGAGATTTTAACCGGCAGATTTATATTATGCAATTAAAAACAATCGTCTTAACTCTAAAATAAATTTAAAGTCGGTATTTTGAATTATGAAAGAAAGAAATATTCTGAGAATGAAAAAAGGATCTTTTCCGTTAAATGTCAAGAAATTATTTTTCATTTATTCTTTCGTCCCGTTTGTCTTTTTTTTTGTTTTAAACATTAAATACACTAATTAGTGTTTTCATTTCAATATTTAAAAGATTACACACACGCATTGTCTCAGCACTCGCTGAGAGAATGAGTCGTACACTAATTGTATGTTATAAAATTATATATATTTTTGTTTGGATGACGCACGTTTTGTTTGTTCGAACATATGGATCTTATGTTGGATATCAACAATTTTGTTAGTAAATACTTTCAATCGCGTGTTTATTTCCATTCGCTCGCCAAGAATTTTATTCGTCTCGTAGAACAAATTGCAAATGAAAACGATGCCGTCATATTCTTACAGAAGCACGGAATTGTAGATAATCCTCGCTTATGTCAACGTGATCATGAAATTATTTTTCGAAAGGGTGCGCGTGATCCGTGGACGTGTTTCGGAAATGTTTGTACGAAATACAAACAGTTACATTCAGAAAACTTTCCTGTTGGGTCTAAGTAACCGATCTGCAAAATTGTGTTTTTCATTTTACTGCCGAACGAAGAGTTTAACAACCGTCAATTATTGGCCGTAGAAGCTGGAGATTAACCAAAAAAAAGTTGACGAGTAACTATATGAGATAGAATTGTGACAACAATACTATAAATAATCCCTTAATAACCGAGGGGGGTGGACTAACAGTCTGTTCTCACAAAATATAATGTCGGCTGAGTTCCACTTCAGAATGGATCTTCGGCGATTTTTGTCGTAAAACTAAAGAACGTTTTCTGGTTGATGTGCAGGAAATGCAGTAACGTTACTTATCCCCTACAGGGTTGGGATGTTACTCCCGTTAAAGCCCATCAGGGCTAAAAACGTGGAGGGGTATGGCGACCGTAAGTGTCAGAAGACGGGGGTGTCTTCCCCTATGAGTAACGTTTACTCATAGCGAATTATAATCCGCCGAAATCGGTTAATTATTACAGAGGACTGGCACGCGTACCGTGGTATTCAAAACCTACCGGATATTTATAAACACACCAAACGGTAAATCACATCGAACATTTTGTTAACAGAGAAACAGGAGGACACACTTAAACGATAGAAAGTAACTGGAGGTCAGCCAAACAACAGAATAAAATTGACCGAGACATCATTAAAGCACTTATCTCGTTGAATTTTTATGGGGCCAGCGCTACCATGATCGCGATTTGTTTCAACAAATCCTACTAGATTTTGGCGCTTATTGGCCTCCACAATTAGAACAGCTTTTATTTTTTTTTGATTGTCAAGTGGTAGATTAAATCATAAAATAAAATAATTTCTGAAAAAAACCCAAAAAAAACACTTCTTCACACTTAACGGAAAAGATCCTAAAAAAATCACAGTATCAAAGAAATTAAGAGTGGAAAAAATGAAAACCTATCGTACGATAAGCTTAATACGCGGGTAAGTCAATTATTATCCGCAATTTAGTTATATTTTTGTTTATGTTGGCAGTACTGTTGTGTTGCGTAGATGTCCCACGCGTGGTTTAATTGTTGTTATGTCTGTGCAGGTTTGATGCTGTTAGGTTAGCTCCATTATCGTTGCCCTGCCGTTAACCATGGCCGCTCCGATTTCTGCACCAAAATACAGCAACGTTCAGCGATCTGTTTTTTGTGGTGGAAGATGTATCAGAGGTCGAAATTCATCGATGACTTTCAGTACAGTACGGGAACAGTGTGTTACCGCAACGGAGTGTCTACGAACGGATTGAAAAATTCAAAAACGGTCGCACAAGTGTTACGCACGACGAAGAAGCCGGACGGCCGTTTACCGCCACAAATGAGGAAAACATTGAGCGAGCAAGTGACCTAGTTTTCTTAGACAGACGAGTAAATATCGATGAAGTGGCACATCGTCTGCAAATTAGTCACGGTTCTGCCTACGAAATCATCCACAACAGACTTGCGTTTCATAAAGTATGTGCAAGATGGGTCCCAAAACAACTCAAACAGTTGCATAAACAAACGCGCTTGGACATCTGCCAAAAACATTTGGATGTCTATTGTAACGAATGGAACATCTTCTTAGACAGAATCATCACTGGTGACGGAACACGGATCCATCATTACGAGCCGGAGAGTAAACGCCACAGTATGGAATGGAAACATCCAAATTCGCCCTACAAAAAAAAGTTCAAGACCCAACCGTCCGCAGGAAAACTGATGCTTACGGTTTTTTGGGACTCACAAGGCCCAGTACCGGAATACTATGAGGAAAGGGGCACGACAATAAACAGTGCGCGTTACAGTGAGATGCTTACTACCAAGCTGAAGCCTGCAATTCGAAGCAAACGCCGAGGACTGCTGTCGAAACATGTTGTGTTGTTGCACGACAATGCCCGTCCACATACTGCTGCCCACACTGCTGAAACGCTCCAGAAACTCAACTTTGAAGTACCGGCTCGTTCTCCTTATAGTCCTGATCTTGCCCCTTCTGACTACCGCTTGTTTGGTTCACTCAAAGAGGCATTAAGGGACCGTCGATTTACCTCGGACGAAACAGTGAAAGAAGCGGTGCATTCCTGGCTGGCAGCTCAACCGAAAATCTTCTTTTATGAGGGCATCAGGAAGCTTGTGCAACGATAAACCAAGTGCGTTGAAATGCAAGGGGACTATGTTGAAAAATGATGTACGTGTAAGTTCCTATTTGTATTGCAATAAAATTTATAACTACATTGCGGATAATTGACACCCTCGTATATCATGTAAAGTAATACTTTCTAGGTTAACTTGAAGAAGAATAAAGTACATCGGATTTGAAGAAAAGTAGATCGGTTTCAGAAAGAATATGGCTAAAAGACAGACCATTTTAAAACCTAAGATAAATTAAAGAAGGCAGGGTTAAAATGAATAAAACGACACACATTTGCAGATCTGAGAAGTATTTAAAAATTGAAAATGGAATAAGATGTTTACAATTATAAACAAATTTGGATTTAAATGTAGAAAAGGGAAACATATTTATAATTTGAATAGCAGTTACGAACCAGTTATGAAAATAACAACAGAAACATGTATAATTGAGGTAAATTCAGAAGATGAAGAAAAGAAAGTTTCAGTTCAGAAAGCAGTGAGAGACGGATTAAATCCGTTCTAGTTACTTTTCATCTTATAGATTAAGAAGCAATTACAGTAAAAATTTGAGAAATAGAGTGACTGATTATAGAAGAAGGGAAGAATAAAAATTTAAAGTTTCTGTGATCCCACCGTTGTTTTAGCAGAACGAAACAAGAGTTAGAAAATTGCTAAATACGGTCATTCTGAAAATTCTCGGCTTGACAAAATATAAACAAGTGTTTTAAAAAATTTTATTTTATTTTTCAACCTAATAACCTTGTAGTTTGACAGATTTAGATCAACGACTTTCCAACTTAATAATACCTACATTATCATCCGATTAGTTCAACTGTGTAAAATAAGTAGTTTTCTCAAGTTTATCCATCCAGTTTGAAGTAAATCTTCTTTCAGCGAGATGTTTCTTGAGATTGGCAAGAGAAAGAAATCGCTGAAAGCCGAAATCTCCCAAATTCGTCAAAGAGTAGGTCATGGAATTTTGCAGCAAAAACCCGAGACGTGTGTGCATTACCTTGGTGAAAGGTTTTTTTTGGCTAAATGTGGACGTTTAGCCAGAATAGCACTCGCTCATCAATCGATATAATAAAAGCCTAATACTCCCCAATAATGGTCCTATTTTTTCCAGACAGTCTATGAGGATCGCATCACGAGAATCACGAACAATAACTTTTCATGCAGATGAAATCGTTTTTGCATTTTTAGGCGCACTTTCACCTGCTTCCATCCACTCTTTAGTCTCTGGAATCTAATGGAAAACCCATGTTTCACCTATTGTTGTAAAATGTTAAAGAAACTCGGCGGAACCGCATTTAAATAGGTATAATCACCCACGAAAAGCGTTCAGTCGAATGCGGTTTTGATCGACCGTTATCAAACGCAGCATCCATCAAGCGAAAAACTTTTATATACCCAAAATATCGTGTAAGATGTAACGGACTCGGTGTACAGAGATTTTTTCGTTAATATCAAGCTCGCGTACTTTCACTCGGCGATAATTTAATTCGGCATTATGGATTTTGTCACGAGTTTTTTAGTCGTAGCAGTTTTTGAGCGTTCTCAGCGTTGATAATTTTAGATGATGACGTACAACGTGGTCTATGTATGTACGACCATATTTAAATTTAGGAGCCCAATTTTTACCGTCGAAAGCGAAGCGGAAGAATCCTTTAAAGTACAATATAACGCATTTTGTATGTCCGTTTGTGTTAAACATTTTAAAACAAAGTACTTTAATACAGTTCTAACTTAAATTTAAACATTTTTCGTAAAATATTAGAACTTTTTTACTTTACTAGAGCGCTACCAAGCAAGCGACTAATTGCACACGTCTGAAACTTCGCAGCATGCTATCTAAAAGACCATGTTTGTGGTAGGCCGAAATTTTCTGTCACTCCGAAAATTTTACTAACAGCCATCGTACATGGAGTTATTGTTAGCAAAAAATACAGTCTAAAATTAATAATTAAGACTAAGTAAAAGATAATGTAATGTGTTAAAAATAAGGATAATGATAAGTTAAATAAATATAAGAGAATATAAGTTACACAATCTACACCTGAAGTGGATGAATTTGTTATTTGTAATGTAATTGTTATTTGTACAATGGATAACAAAGTAATGGAGACGTAAAAAGCCTGCTGGCACAAGTACGGAGAGCTTTCCTAAAAAAGTTCTTCTAGTATTAAATGTATATCTAAATATTAGAAAAAAATTCTTGAAAATATTTGTAGCGTTTTATGATAATGAAAAAAAATTTCGGAAATGGGTGTTTGATCACTAGAAGTCTCCATTAATACAAAGCATCTTGGGTCCCGTAAAATCAGGGCGAGATAGGTTTCAAGTCTTGAACCCACCGGGTTGGCCTGGTGGTTCTGCGTCTTTGCAAATCAGCTGATTTCAAAGTCGAGAGTTCCAACTTTTAATTCCTAGTAAAGGCAATTACTTTTATAAGGATTTGAATACTAGGTCGTGGATACCGGTGATCTTTGGTGGTTGGGTTTCAATCAACCACACATCTCAGAAATGGTCGACCTGAGACTGTACAAGACTACATTAACACATATCATCCTCATTCATCCTTTGAAATAATATCTAACTGTGATTTCCGGACACTAAACAGGGAAAAAAAGATTTCAAGACTCGACTCAAAATCAGAAACAGGCTAGAACGTACATTTTCCGAAAGTTTCTGAATCGATTACGACGAAAAAAGATTAACTTTTTTTTACGATAACGCCAGGTGTCACACAGTCGTTAGCGCTCAAAATAAACTGGAATACATTTTGTTTGTAAACTTAGAACATTTCCCGTACAATCCAGATTTATCCCCTTGCAATTTACTTTTTTTGGGGGCCACTGAAGTCGGTACTAAAAGGACAGAGGTTACAGAGCAACAACGAAGTAGAGGAGTTCGAACTCAATGACTCGTGACACGTCCTCAAACGTTTCATGAAGAAGGAATTCCCAAGATCTCCACACGTTAGGAAAAAATTTGTAGAACTTCAGAGATACTACGTAGAAAATCAATAAATTTGTTTTATTTATTTATTTTGTACTAATAAATGTTAAATACAGAAGTCCGATTAATATTTGACTGATCTATATAAACAAATTTAAAAAAAAGATGCGAGTTAATAAAATTTAAAAATTAAAATCATAAATTAGTTTTTTATATAATTGTATGTATAAAACACTATTTATATTTTTATTTTTTAAATTATTTTATTAATATTAGAGTATAAACAATATAAAGCTATATTTTTCTTATGATTAAAATTTCCTCTGCTAGGACAATTCATATTTTTAAAATTTAACATTTTATAACTCTATTTGTTATCTACTTTTATCTTATTTTTTTGAGTAACGTTATTAAAGCCTTAAATATATGTTATCACAAAATACTCATAAAACAGGTTTAACCGCTACGATAACCTACTTTTTTGAAATTTATTAACTTATTATTTACAGCTTTAAAATATTACGGGATTTCCCTTTTTTTAAAGATAAAAATAAAATTCAGTTTACATTACTTTACACGTTATTTTTCTTTGTCGATAAATATTTATATATAAAAAAAAAATACAAAAAAATACAAATTTACTCTATACTTCACATACATCATTATCTGTGATATAGTTATTTTGTATGTCAATAAAAGTCTCCCTTTATTTCACATTTTCGCTTAAATAATGTAATAACATTATTTTTGTGTGCGGGTGTATCCTTGTAGATTAACTTTACTTCTCCGACAGTTACTTAGATGAAAGAGGGAATATTACAGATACTGACAAAAAATTATCCCCCGAACCGATTTTACGTCAAAGTTTTTCATTCCTTAATCAATAACTATACATTTTGGGGTAAAATACTGATCGTATTCGTTTTGGCATCTATAAATCTTTACGCGTAAGAGATTCATTTATACTATGAAAGTTAAAAATTAAGATTAGATAAACGATTAGGAAAGTATTGAGAGGAAATGGAAGTACTATTTTTCGTTTCTCTTTTTATTTCTTTGTACTTCGAAAAAGGAAGTAATCGCGAAAAATTTCAGTTTTCAGATTTCAACGGAAATATCCATTTTGATTAGTTTCGGAGTGACGTCTGTACGTATGTATCTCGCATAACTCAAAAAACGATTGGCAGGAGAATGTTGAAATTTTGGATTTAGGACTTTTATAACATCTAGTTGTACACCTTTCCTTTAGATTGCAATCGGTGGAACCAAAAGTGTCCAAAAAAGTCCAAAATCCAACTTTTTTTTGGATTTTGGACTTTTTCGTAATTGCAATAATAAGACCTCATTGAGAGCTTTTCAACGATATATCATAAGTGGTACTTATTTTCATCAGTTCCAAAGTTATAGCACAATAAAAGTTTAATTAATGAAATGTTTGGATCTTACAAGGGTAAGACACATCGGTTTGAATCCGACTTCTTCTTTCTTTTTTTTTATTTTAAATATATTGATTTATTAGTAATTTTTAAACTCTGATTGTAAAAAAAGTTTTAATAATACTTCTTCAGTAATACAAATAAAAGAATGAAAAAAAAATCAGAAACTATTAGTGAAATAAAAGTACTTTTAAAAATGTGTATACGTAATTTAATTGGTGAACAAGAAAGTCATGTGGTGTCCACATCAGATTATTTTTTTACTAAAAGATAGTATACAGTCGAAAATACCGGTAGATGTAGAAAAACCAAAATTGGAATTTAAAACTTTTTTAACACTACATCAACCTTTTTCATTTTCTGTTTAGCCTCCGGAACCACCGTAAGGTATTACTTCAGAGAATGAACGAGGATGATATGTATGAACGTAAATGAAGTGTAGTCTTGTATTGTCTCAGGTCGACCATTCCTGAGATTTTGCGGTTAATTGAAATCAAACCATCAAAGAACATCGGTATCCATGATTTAGTATTCAAATCAGACACTATAACAACCAAATTTTTAATTCGTTAATCGATTTATAAAAGGGAATATATAATTTGAAGCCGTATGTTTTGTTTCAGATTTCGAAAACTTTTCTAATATTTAACAGAGAAATTTATAGCTCTACTGTAACAAATTTTTCTAGATGACTAATGGGGAAGTTAAAATTACACGGGATACACATAAAAATTACATTATAATTCCGATTTAGACATCTGTTTCATTCTATTTTTGATGACATCATGCTTAACTTTTTTTAAGATGATGTTATAATGTTTGTTAGTCTTCCAATATTTACATAAAAATAAAATATAAAATTTTAAAAAATAAACATTTTTATAAAATAAAACCGAATAAACAATAACCAGCGTTAAGATTAAAAAAAATTCAATTTTCCTTTTAATTTCAATTTTTTTAAGTCGGAATAAATTTTGATAATTTATTGGTAATTCATTTTAATCTGGCTTGAAAAATAATTTTTATTTTATTTATTATTTTCTTTAAGAGTTTTATAAATCTTACTTCTATATAAACTTTAATTAAAGTGTTTTTCGTTTGTTCTTGATAAGTGTGACAAACCAATCATTTCGAAATTTTAACTTTAACTTTTTTATGACCCCCTACAGTGTTTACCAAAGTTAAAAAAAAATAGTACTACTTCTTTTGCTAAACTTAATGTCGTTTCTATATCGATTATTGTCTACGCCAATATCAACTTCTTCAGACAGTTATTACGTGATTTAGTCAATTTAAAGCCCTTGCGAATAAAAGATGAACCTGTATTATTATTTTTTTTTTCTTTCCGTAGCGGAGGAAAAAGTTCCGCCAGCCGCCGTCAGGCCCGCACTGATGGCAGTGCGGGGCTCTTACCCGCTAAAAAACCTCCCCTTCTACCATGCAGGGGCCGGATCTAAGCCATATGGTATCTACAGCCCCTGCATGATCACCTAGGCACTCCACTATCCGAATCCGTGTGACCGGAAGGCGTCCCCAGGGCGCGATCGACGAGCGACGACTCCGACGAGCCCCCGCCGCCCACCCCCAGAAGCTGGCCTCCCTTGATCACCCGTCATCAAACTCCAAGCTTCCATAGACTCGCATCAACTCAGCCTGCCGTCGCCTCTCTTCATTGGCCTACTCTCGTATCATTGATGCGATCGTAATCGAGACACACTCCCACTTGTTGCTATTGTCGAGCATTACCTCGATTATATTGTTGGCCCCCTCCACACCCTGACCCTCGAGCACTACTCGGAAGTTGCGCCATCTAGGGCAAAAAAATACTACATGCTCTGCTGTATCCAGTCCGCCGATGGGCATCTGCCCATCCTGTACAGGTAGTGTCGAAAACATCCATGTCCAGACAGGAACTGGGTGAATTCGTAGCCTGTATTACCGTGCTTTCGCTCCACCCAGTTCCTGACGTCTCGTATGAGCCCATAGGTCCACCTTCCTTTGTCTGACTCTCGCCATCTGTCACGCCAAGCCATGTAGAGACCGTCAATTACCTCCTTTCTGTCCCCTCTATTCACTATTGCAGCTCTCATTTGCGCTTGTATTATTATTATTATTATTATTATTATTATTATTATTGTAATATACATAAAAATAAATTATTTCATTTTATTAAATGATTTAATTTCATTTTATTAGTACGTAAATTTTATTATATAGTTTTGAATTTATTAAAAAGAGAAAAGGTTTTGCCAGTTTTTGCACTTTTAGTTGTATAAACGTATTGACATAAAATTCACATATTATTAGTATATTTAACGTAAAGAGATAGTGTTAGGATTGTAGAATTTGTGAATTTTATGTAGAGATTACAAATTAATTTTCTTTTAACTCGTTGGGTTGGCCTAGCGGTAAACTCGTCGTCGTAAATCAACCGATTACGAAGTGGAGAATTCTCAGATTCAAATTATAATAGAGAAAGTTAATAAAAATGTAAATGTTCGTTTGTTCAAAATCTTAAATCTCTGAAAGTTCTTCACCGATCGCTTTGAAATTTTAATACAACTTTCCGTTCGAATACGCGCGTGTTTTTATATACCTACTATTTGTATACCTAACAGGTAAAAACATGCTTGTTTTGAAAAGCAGAGTTATCTGCTGGACGTAAAAGCAACATACGCTATATTAAATATTTTACGATATCATTACAATTATTCCTGAAATTTCAAAAATTACTGGACCGATTTACGCGCGGGGAAAAAGGGATAAAGGGAAAAATCGGAAAAAAGAAAGAAGAAAAAATCGAAAAAGGTAAAAGATAAGAAGGGAAAATGGGGAAAAGAAAAAAGGGGAAATGGGGGGGAAATAAGGAAAAGAGAAACGGGGAAGGAAATGAAAATAGTGGGGAAAGGGGGAAAACGAGGGAAAGGGAATATGGTAAAAATGAAAATGGAAAAAAGTAAAATGGAATAAATTAAAGGGAGAAAGGTAAAAGGTGAAAGGAAAAGGTTAAATTTTGTGAAGTTCCGTAATGTTCATTTTGTTAATGTTTTATCAAACTTTCAATCATATTCATTTAATCTATATATATATATATATATATATATATATATATATATATATATTCAAATTTAGCAATAGCGAAGCATTGTCGGGTCTGCTAGTATATATATATATACACTTTGTCCCCTTGAACTTCGATTTTTTGTGAGAGAAGGATGTATTAATCTTTTTAAGGTTACTGAAACAGAATTTGTGATTATTACTAATTAATTTAAATCTAATGAAATGTTTCGGCTCCACACTATTACAAAAGTTTCTAATAAAAAATGTGTAAGTGTCTGTACACACACACACACATAAACATATATATATATATATATATATTTGTGTGTGTGTGTGTGTGTGTGTGTGTGTGTGTGTGTGTACAGACACTTGTAAACTATAAATTTCCTTTATAGATAAGTCGTATCATGATTAATGTTATGTAATTTGTTCTTCCTTTAGTTTACCCCGATATAGTGTAAAAAAAACACATCACTTAGTGTTTACTGAACCGAAAATTAGATTCTTGAAAGCCAAACATGTTTTATTCATAGTTAACGAAAAAAAATGCGGTTTTTTTAAATCTTTTCTCCACTGAACAAAGTTATATTAGTTTCTGCGCAAACTTACAACACACACAGAAACAACTCGAACGCGCGCGCACGAACGTTCTCAGAGAGTTGAATATACGTTCAGATGTATGAGCATAAATTTTTTATGTTCTGTAATATTAAATACTTAAATTTTTTGCCGCAATGTAGATAATATTAATTAACTAATCGTATTTACTACGTCGGAAAGGACTGATCGATACAATAAGGCGAGGAAAGATTTATTCTCAGTTTGGATTTATTTTCACGGATAAAAAACCAGAAAGTTTATTACGGCTAGAACACAAACAAAGAATTCTACAGTAGAGTTTAATAAAAAAAAATTTCTCTCTTTAGAAATTCTAAAAAGAAAAACTGAGAAATATACAAAAATGCTGTAAGTGTACAATACAGAAAAAGAGTTGTACAATAAGTAGGGGGTTTATTACAAAAAAATAATAGAAAATAAATTGTGACCAAAAAAATGGAAATAAGATAATCAATATTATGTAAGTAGATAAGTTAGAAAAATCTAAATGGATGCTTAATATTTGTCCAGATTAAAAAGAAAACAATAATGCAAAATATATTAAAGTTCTGAAAATATTCATTTTAAAAATATTATCAATTTTGGTTATAGTATCACTGATAAGAACGTCAATTCTGTATGTTAGTTTTAATATTCATCGGTGCCACAAAACATACACAATTAATATGAAGAAACTTGAATAAGTATTATCTATAAGACATTTTCTGTAGCACCACCAAATGATACATGGTAAAAACGTGTTAATCAGACGTGTCTCACTTGGAACTGATAAAAAACAAATTTTTCACTACGGTTATAAGTACTGATACTTTCCACTTTTTTTTTTTTTTTCTATTTAGCCTCCGGAACCACCGTAAGGTATTATATCAGAGGATGATATGTATGAATGTAAATGAAGTGTAGTCCTGTACAGTCTCAGGTCTACCATTGCTGAGATGTGTGGTTAATTGAAACCCAACCACCAAAAAACACCGGTATCCATGATCTAGTATTCAAATGCATACAACAGTAACTGCCTTTATTAGGATTTGAACCTTAGAACACTCTACTTCGAAATTAGCTGATTTACGATGACAAGTTCACCGCTAGACCAAGCCGGTGGGTTGACAATTTCCACTGTTAGTTCATATCTTTACTGCATTCTAGAAGTTTTTCGTAATTAAAAACATACTTAGATTAGGTGAATACAAGCTTCTTTAAGCGGCTTCATCAACATATTTATCACGTAAGTTCTAACAGGTTCTTTAAAAAACCTTTAAACAGCCAACGTTACTAATTACGTCTTATTCATTTTATCTCCCTACACAATTCCTTTACTTCAAATATCAGATTTTAACAGTGTTAAATCCACATTAATATTATCGAATAAATAAACAAAAAATTAAAAAAAAACAATTTAATGGTTTTTGTCTGATTTATGTATTTTAGTTTGCGTTTGTTGTAACTTGTCATTGTTTATTCTTTATTATTCCTGTTTCTTTATTTTTTATTTTTATTATTTATGATCATGTAGTGTTATTTTAGTCGCGAATGTAATTTTAGTGTTATTGTTGATGCGAATGTAAATAAAAGTGTTAAATATTAAAAAATAAAATAAAAATTACTCTTCAAACATTATTCAATTTTTATAAGAAAAATGTTTTGCTAAAGTACTTCAGTAGAGATTTGAAATTTTTTTCGGCCAAAAAATGCCACTCATTTTCCAATTTTTACGAAAATTTAAAACATTCATCCCCCCGCCCTATAACTAATACTTATCTATCAAGTTTGAAGAAAAACGGTTTTCGGGATCCAGAGTGTAAGACTAAATACAGACTGACACATTATGTATATACGCACAAACGTCCATCTGACAGAAATACATTTTCTTTAGGACTTTGGAGCATTACAATAAAAAATTCTTTTCGCAGACAAAAAACTTTACTTACATAAGTTGTAGGCTCTTATCTAAAGAATAGTAGGAACTTTAAACAAATTCGTTATTTTACTAAAAAAAATTATAGCAATTTTTTTTTGTTTTTGTTTTGGTCATCTCTTGCCGTAAGTGTTGGTCATATTAAAATTTCTTTCAGACAAAAGTTTTAGGTAATGTTTAGAGGACTAAGGACCACTTTAAACCGATTCGATACTGTGCTTATTAAGGGAGGTATGATTTTTTGTCTTCAAAACCTTATTTTTTCCATTCCCTGGGCCAATGTTTGGTGATATCAAAACCTTTACTTACATAGGTTTTAGACTCTTATCCAACAAATAGGAGGAACTTTAAACGAATTCGATATTTTACTTAATAGGAAAGTTATAGCGATATATTGTTTTTTCGGAAAAGTGCCCCAATTTCCACTCCCGTGGTCCGATTTTGCCCATTAACGAACTCGACCAAGATTTTGAATCAATATATTTTATGTATAAATTTGAAAATGATTGGCGCAAAATTATGGCAGTTATCGTGTCCACAACAAAGTGAAATATTTATATAACATATACATATATAAACTTTTGAACTGACAGTGGTTTTGGGGTCTTTGGGATGTGAAATGCGAAGATATATCGAAATTTCCCGGAAGTCGAATCATGGTACCCATTAAATTGATAGCTTTCTTATGAAATCTACCTAAGATTCGTTACAATTAATTACGAGGGATATTTATTTTTTAAGGTCCGATCGGTCGCGAAATAAAAACCTGCGCAAAAATCGGATGAACCTTTGCGCATATGTGTTGCGCAGCGTCTCTAGTATGGCCTTCTATGACACCGCGTCACTTCGTTTAGTTCTGAACACCCAGCTAGCACGAAAACATGTCTACAACAATAACAACTCCCGCCAAGTGTGAAATTCGTGCGGTAATTCGATTTCTTCAGGCTGAGGGGTGTAATGCGGCTGAAATTCATCGACGAATAAGTAATGTGTACGATGAAACTTCAATGAGTGACAGTAAAGTGTGACAATGGTGCAGGAACTTTAAAGCAGGACGTACAGATGTTCATGATGCAGGCGATCAGGGAAGGAAGAGGGGGTCAACCGATGATCTCGTTGAGCGAGTGGATGACGCGATTCGAGAAAATCGTCGGTTCACAATTTCTGTATTGAGTGATTCGTTTCCTGAAATTTCAAGGTCAGCTCTCTACACCATTGTGAGTGAGAGACTTCAGTACCGCAAACTGTGTGCGAGATTGGTTCCCAAGATGTCCGACCATCACAAAACAATGAGAATGGACGCCTCCCTAACGTTTCTCCAGCGCTACCACAATGAAAAAGAAGATTTTTTGAACAAAATTGTCACAGGGGACGAGACATGGGTCCATTTCGAAACTGAAGAAACTAAAAAACAATCCAAACAGTGGATACATTCTCATGCTTCCAGTAAACCAAAGAAGTTCAAGCGAACCTTCTCCAACAGAAAGCGTATGGCAACTGTGTTCTGGGACCGGAATGGAGTTCTCTTGGTGGAATTCATAGAACGTGGCACGACCATCACTGCAGCCTCATACTGCGTGACTCTTCAACGTCTACGAAGGTCAATTCAGAATAAGCGGAGAGGAATGTTGTCATCAGGCATTGTATTTCTCCATGACAATGCTCGGCCGCACACTGCGGCTGTAACAAAGAAGCTCCTGCAGCGTTTTCGTTGGGAAGTGTTCGATCACCCACCATACAGCCCGGACTTGGCTCCATCCGATTTTCACCTCTTTGCTCACATGAAACGCTGGCTAGGAGGGCAACATTTTGGCACAGACATCGAGCTACAGACCGGCGTAGAAACACGGCTGAAAACACAGGCGGCTCCGTTCTATGACGAGGGTATTAGAAAGTTGGTACCACGCTACGACAAATATCTAAATCGCAGTTGCGACTATGTAGAGAAATAGCGTAACTATGTAAGTACTTGTTAAAAATAAAAAAACTTTTTATTTTCACTGTGATTTTAATTTCGTGACCGATCGGACCTTGAAAAAAATAACCCTAGTAATTTTTTTTTTTTAAATTATGCTGATTACTTTCAATGTAATGTGTCGATTTTCATTATTATACTCAATCTCTTCAGAGACAGAATAAAATAGACACATTATTACGGTCACAATAATTTTTAAAGGGAAATTAATAATTTTTTTATGGAAAGTAATCAATAACTTCTTACCTTGTGAGCTATTAACTCTTTTTTAATAAATTTGGAGCTCAAATACTTTGGAATTATTACTGAAATATTAACAAATGTTCAAAAATAATGAACGAGAAATGTTTTTTTTTTATATTCGTACATTTAAAAAATATCACGTTACGTGATCTCTCTCACTCTCTCTCTCTCTCTCTCTCATTCTCTCTCTCTCTCTCTCTCTCTGTGCGCGCACGCGTGTGTGTGCACGCGCGTATGAGTGTGCGTATGCATATGTTAAAAAAAGAGGTCAATAAAGAACCTTCAATCAAGAATCAAATTGCAAAAGACATTTAGATGAAGCCTCGGAAATATTTATTATGTTAATACAAAAAGAAACTATACGCGCAATAACAAATGATTTTAAATAAATCTAACCTATCATATATTTTTTTTTATCTTTCAATTCAATTTCACTCGTACGGGTTTTCAATAAAGTCAATAACTCAGATATCATACATAACAACTAATCATGAATGGCCGGTTATAAATTATGACTTTGAAATATAGTTAGATCTCTTGTGAATCGTTATAACTACTATAAAATTATTACATGAAAAAAAACTATTTATTCATAGAATGTCTCACTACAGAAATGACTATTTTAATTTACTATTGACCGTTACGAATATATATTCGTCTTTTTTAAGACTTTGACGCATGTGAACCACCTGAAATCCAAGACAAAAATTAGCTTTCTAGAATAATCACGCCCACTATATATTCGGTTCTGTTCTCAACAAATTGATGTTGTATATCGTATTGGTGAATATCATCTACATTTTGGTCAGGCGATACGTAAACTTTATATTTCATAAATATGCCTCGTACATTTGGTTCAGAACACTCCCTCAAACCGGCCCCATTCCTGCAAGCAGATGGGGAAGTGTGAATTGTGAAAGAGATGCCAACCTCGTCAAGAAAACCTTTGTCCATTTGGCTCCTGATATTAGTAGCCAGTTATAGAGGCCCTGCCTAGGGTTACAGGTAAAGACTGGTCCAACGGTCTTGAAAATAGATGAGGAAATATTCCTAAAGGTAGACAGAGCGGTTGAGCATCTCTAGTGGTGATTTCTTCCCAAATCAGCTGATTTGGAAATTCCAGCGTTTAAGTCCTAGTAAAGGCAGTTACTTTTATACGGATTTGAATACCAGACCGTGGATACCGGTGTTCTTTGGTGGTCGGGTTTCAATTAACCACACATCTCAGGAGTGGTCGAACTGAGACTGTACAAAACTACACTTCATTTACACTCATACATTTTATTCTCATTCATCCTCTGAAGTAATACCTGAACGGTAATTCCCGGAGGCTAAACAGGAAAAATAGAGAGAGCGGATGAGCATAGAGCAGGGCAATCCGAAGGAAACCCTGCAGGCTTAGCTGCAGTAAGTTAGCACCCAACTGTTAAGCTTAACTTGCAAAGTTTAAATGATTAAACACTTAAGGGCACCTCGTACCCTGTATTTTTTTTATAATTCGATTTTTTTTTGCTTATTTCAAATGTTAGTTTATGCATATAAAACAATAAAATAAGGAAAAATAATATTTGTAGTGCCAAAATTGCACTACTCCCTGAAAAATCCGAAGTTTGAAGTTTTTTTTAAAGATTATTTGTTTTTTGTTAGCACTGTCTAGTTATTATGAAAGGGAAATTTAGTGTTTATATTGGGAAATTATATGAATTTTAGTTAAATTTGAAATTTTAATCATATTCAGAAGCGGATGACCTCATGATTGCGAAATGTCCGCGGAGAATGTTCTGTTAGAAAATGGTAAAACAATTTCAGGAAAGGGTCAACTGAGTGGTAAACTGATCGATGAAATTCAGGGCTACTACGGTGTTTCTATAACAAAAAATACGCGTAGTATCAAAGACATGAAGTGTGCAATATGGGTTATTTATTTTCATAAAATCTCGACTGATAAAAACCCTTCACATGGGATCTGTCCGTGGAACGTCATGAACTATCATCAATATATGTACTTCATGGAATATAAATTGCTGATAAGAAACCAAAAAAAGTTTATTAACATGGAACTTAGAAAAACAGAAAAAGAACTCGACCAGAATATAAGGATGATGAGGAAGAAAACCCAGACAATGCAGAATATGGTGCTGGGATGCATTGACCTGCAGTAAATGATGTTTTTAATCGTTTTCAAAAAATTTCATGTTTTTAAAATAAAAGATCCGTTATCTCATGAACCGTTTAAAATAGGAAAATGAAATTTTTACAGTGTGTTTGCGTATGCCAAACACAACTACTGAGTTTTTTTTAAGACCTGATGATTTATATTTTTTAAGATACATAACTTTTTGTGCCAAAAAATAGCTTCAAAAAATAAGAAACTGAATAAAAATTGTACGTGAAAACATTCTTGTAGTAAATCTATGAAAAACCTCAGTAGCTAAAAGAAAGACCGTAAAATAACTGTGCAAAATTTCCCTGCTGAATTCCTATTGTGTTCTGAGATAATAGGTCTTAAAAGTTAGAAAAAAATAACATTACCGAGATACAAGGTACCAGGTGCCCTTAAATGATTCAGGGAAACAGAACCAATGTAGATTTAGAGAGAGATGGAAGAATGCAGGATTCGGCCTCCGTGGTGCGATTGGTAGCATCTCCGTCTTTCACCCGAAGGTCTTGGGTTCGAATCCCGGTCGGGCCTGACGTTTTTCATACGCTAAAAATTTCCATTAGGGCTAAATGATCATAGCATTCGACGCTCGCACATCTCATTAAATAAAAAGAAAATGATGTAGGACGATAGAATACTCAAACAAGCCGTAAACACTGCACCGGTTGGAAAAAGATCACGAGGACGACCGAAGAAACGCTGGAGAGACGCAACAGATTTATGACTTACACATTATTAATAAAAGAAAAGCTTGATAAACAAAATGGAGGTTAATTTTTCAAAACAATGAATACCTTTCACGGTCAGTAAAATACAAAAATACATATTTTATTGTCTCTTACTTGGTTAAATTTCTTGAAAAAAATTCTTCTTTTCTCTATGTCACCCTTTCTTACCGGCATAATTTTTTACACGAATTATATCGTTACGTTCCACAAAAACTCTCATAAATGGCTGACCTGAATAACCGGTGGTTTTGTTAACCGGAATTCACAGTATTATAAAAAAAAATGTAAGCAAAAAGTATCACCAAAGTAAGGATATAAGAGAACTGGTTAACTGGTATTTCTTCCGCCACCACCCCATTCGGTCGCCCTAGAGCATATGACCAAATGCCCGTGCCAAAAACGGCTACTGTGCCTCAAAAACAGTTTAGCGACCGATAATCTAATAGCTCCTAGTGAGCTTACCTAACAGCGTGAGCGGATATAAGAGAAAAAGAAAAATTAAAATTACGAGAAAACGATCTTGCGGAAGAAGAAAAATTATAAACAATAAACATCAATCTTCGCACAGCTCTATAAAGAAAAGTTTTACCTGAGGTTTTTTTTATAAAACATAATTTTCATTATTGCATAATGAGCGCTTGTTTTCAAGCGATAGCCCGGTGAATAATAATGTCGGGATTCGTCCTTCCTCTTTCTGTTTACATTCTCTTTGCATGAATTATCGATTGCATGAAAATTATTCGTTATTACATTATAAGAAGCAGAAGAAGAAGGAAGAAAAATCTCAACGTAAATAATTTGGAAAAAAAATTAATTTCAATAAATGCATTTAATTTTAAGAATTTTCCTACTAATTCTCAGATTCTTATTATTGTTTCTGATACAATTTATCATTTAAATTTATTTAAATTCGTCTTTCATTTCACTAGTTCGATGTAATTTTTACTACTATCCATTTTAAAACAATCTTTAATTATTAATAATGTATCCTCAATTTTTTATACTTTATCGTTGTCTTCATTTACAATATCCCCCTATTCTTTTAAAATCAGACTAAATAAACTTGGCTGCCTCGTACACCCAAGTTATCTTTGATGGTCCACTACTACACTAGTCCTTTTAATAAAGTGCTGTTATAATTATTCAATTTTCAGAATTCATCCTAAAGTTGTAATTATTTTACATTATACGAGCCTATCGAAATTATAATATTTTTTTTAGGTTTAAATATAAAAAATTATCGAATTTTTTCTTTCTTATATCCCGTAACCTATGTTTCATTACCATAAAATGGTATCAACTGTAATATATATATATACATCCCATCCTACTAAAGGGCATTAGTATGTGTGTCTGTCTGTGAGTGATCCGTCCCCCTTAGCTTAGCAACAAAATGTACCGATCATTAGGGAAAATATCGACTCGTTAGTATCAATTTCTAGAGTTAAATTTCTAATTTAACTTTCGTTATATCAATTTTCATCATTCAAAAAAAAAATATTTTTACATAGGAGGTAATCAATTTTGGGCACCTAATAATCCCATTCCAGACGCCGTCCGCCAGGGCAACCCACGCGGATGGCCCAGCTGCGGAGGGCGTGCCTATGTCACGCCTCTGCGACTAGTATAGTTACGAGGTGTGGCTATTAAATAACGAGACTAATGCTGCTTCAAAAGAACTGCGCATGCACCAAATACGTACGACCAATAGCTGTATAGCGTGAAGCCTTCTCTTTCGATTGTTGTCACTCCAGTTGCTTTAGGCATATTAGTCTGGCAGAGGCCTTCATTTGGATAACATCTATTAGTTTAATTTGCCGAAAAAATGGTAAGTGTTTTATTAGAGCAAAGAATTGTGAAATTATGAAACTTGGAAAAACCGCTACTGAAACTTATCTTTATTAAAACAAAGTATACGGCAATGAATTTTTATTTCGTACGCGGGTTTGGAGTGGTTTAAGCGTTTCCAAGACGACTGAGAAGACTTGAAGATGGTATTCGCCCGGGTCGTCCATCAACATCAAAAACGGATTAAAATATTGAAAAAATTGCTAATCTGATCCGATCTGACCGTCGGTTAACTGTTCTTGTCTTTATTCAAGGTCCTTGCTCAACCCCGTGAAAAAATAAGAAAAAAACGACCCGAATTGTGGAAGAACAAGTCATAGGTTCTTCATCAGGACAACGCACCGGCTCACACTGCATTGTCTGTCAAGACGTTTCTAGCCAAGTATAACATCCCAGTGTTAGACTATCCACCATATTCGCTTGACCTGGCACCACGTGACTTTTGTCTGTTTTCCAAGGTCAAATATGAATTAAAATGAACAAGATTTCAGACCGTTGAAGCTGTGAAAGAAAAAGCGGAACGCGTCATCAAAGAGCTCACAGAAGAAGACTTCCAGCACTGTTTCGAACAATGGAAAATTCGCATGGAGCGTTGTAGAGATAGAGGAGGAATATATATTGAAGGCGGTAATAAATAAATATGTATAAATTTAAAATAAAATATTTTACAGCATTAGTCTCGTTATTTAATAGCCGCCTCGCATACATAAAAGAATATGTTTTGATATACAATCAACGCCCAGCAAAGGCTACTGAACATAAATCGATGGAAATTTGTATACACGTTCTTTTTACCGCGTAAGCGCACACTAAAAAAATATTTTTTTGTAATTCCGAGTTAAAAAGATTAACAATGTAGTAACAATGAAATATACTTTCTTTTTTAAATTTATCTGCAACAAATGACGATATCAACATGAATTTTGGTGTGTAACATCTAACTAATTACCAGATTTTTTTAGATTTGACCTTGAAAGGGGTGAAGAAAAGTAAAAAAAATTTGAACAATGCCAATTTTCCCCATTTCCGACTACACTAAA
This sequence comes from Lycorma delicatula, assembly GCF_047948215.1. Classification (NCBI taxonomy): domain Eukaryota; kingdom Metazoa; phylum Arthropoda; class Insecta; order Hemiptera; family Fulgoridae; genus Lycorma; species Lycorma delicatula. The sequence goes on along the minus strand of NC_134465.1, from coordinate 22,820,338 downwards.
CAAGATATTTGTTCGATTTGATGTTGAATAATATTCTTCAGATAAATATCTAAATACCATTTTTGGGTTTTTCGAATTTTAATATTTTAAGGGGTAAAAAACATAAAGTTTTTTTATATTTTTGCCGTTTCATGCTATCCCAATGGACTCAATCTTTATGGAATTTGGTAGCATTATGATGACAATTTATGTTTGTAATTCTGATTACACGTATATTTTGCTAGGAAAACCTCGATGGGAAATCTATAAACCAATTACTGGCACCCGTGAACCCCCAATCGGTTTATAGATCAAGATATTTCAGACATCATTTCAGCAACCAAACTGCTGCTCTGAAGAAATTACAATACACTGATAGATTTTTTTTAAAGTGAAGGCTTTAATTTTTATTTAATGTTATTATTCTGAAGCACGAGTTTAATGAATACAGAGGAGTACAGGGGGAAGAGCGAATGAAGCCCGTTCATTCTCGAGTATGCTGCAATGGCCAGGAACCCATACCAATACCAGTCTTATTTATTCAACAGAATTAGATTTTTCAAAATTAACAATAATAGTCAACTACTCGATGGACTTCCTCAATAATGGTCTGACGGAGTCTATTCAATCTGTAATATAAATACACACACACACATATATATATATATATATATATATATATATATATACAGAGTATTTCTAAAATGATGGGCTGGCTATACTTATTCGGATTCTACTTGTAAAACTAAACAAAAATATATTCCTTAGGAAAAATGGCGATTTCTCCTTCGTTCTCCCAATGTCCACCAATTTGTTATTTTTATATAAAAATTTTCATCTGAAGTTCGGATAAGGGAATCAGATTAATATTTTGTAAGCGTCTTTGAAATAAAGTTTTAAAATTAGCAAAAAATCAGGAGTTAAATGTTTGCAAATTACAAAATGGCGGCCTTGTTTATTTTTCAATCTGTTATTATATCTCATGATATAAGTTTTATCAAATTTTTATAGAAAATTATTACTTAATTTGATACTAGAATTAACAATAAATAAAAACAATTAATTTTTAATCGAATTGAACGTATAGTGGGGGACATGAATACAGATACAAAATTACAACATCAATATTCTGCCATAACTCGGCTATTTATTAACGGATTTAAAACATAAAATGTCATTTTATTCAAAATAAAAGGCTTAATATTTTAGCAAAACATATATTTTGATAAAACTTATATTTATGGGGATATTACTTATTGTAAAATAAAAATGGCCGCCATTTTGTAACTTGCAAAAGTATTTAAGTCCTGATTTTTTGCTACGTAATTTTAAAACTTTATTGCAAAGACGCTTACAGAATATTAATCTGATTCCTGTATCCGAACTTGAGATGAAAAGTTTTATATAAAAATAACAAAATTGCGGACAGGGGAAGAACGAGGGAGAAATTGTCATTTTTCCTAAGGATATTTTTGGTTTAGTTTTAAAATTAGAATCCGAATAAGTATAGCGAGCACACCATTTTAGAAATACTCTATGTGTGTGTGTGTGTGTGTGTGTGTGTGTATATATATATATATATTTTTTTTTTTTTTGCATGAAAGCTGATCGAAATAGTTAGTAATAAAAGGAATAATAAAAGGATTGATGATGATATATGATTAGATATAGTTCATAAAAATAGTTAAAAGAACTCGCTCAAAAACCGAGCAAAAATAAAGTTTAAATTAGATACGTATTTCGTTTGTTAAGCAATCATCATCAGTAGATAGAGTAAAAAAAAACATTACGAAAAGGATATTTTTAAACGCATTAATAAATTAATCAAAATGCTGACAACAAAGTTAAAACACTTTCCTGGCATTAGTTATTTATTCTTACATAGTGGAAAGATTTCATTTTGGGGGGGGGGGGGTAATTTATGATGAACTATTTAAAATTATCATTATATGTTTAAATAAAGCAATAAAAGAATTTTAAAAAATCGGTATTCTTTTATTTCTTTCTGCTCCCCGGCCTCCAAAATCACCTTCCATGGAATTTTTTTTGCTTTTTCCACGTTCACTGTCTTAAATGTAATAAAAAAAAATAATTCCATTGACAAATTAACAACAAATAAAAAGTTACCTAAGATTTCTTTTTCGGGGGAAGATGGTGAATTATGATGAAATATTATTGTAATATTACTATTATTTTAGTAAAATAATAATAAACTTATTAAAAGTTTCAATAAGCCAAAATATGTTTTAAAAAATTCATAAAATTTATATTTTTAAACTTAATTCGGCGCTCCCCCATCCCAATATTGCCTTCAAAATATTTTATTTTCTATCAATTGCACTACTACTACTACTACCTAGGTAGAAATAAAAAAATATTTGGTTTAAAAATATGCAATATATAAAAAATAACCTTTTTTTTAGCTGTTTGGAGAAGAGGAAATTTTTGAGTAAATTAAAAAACAAACGATAAGATAAGCATGTATGAGCTAAATATAAAGTGGGGGTTATGTTAGCAAAACTTTAAGAAAATCGATCCCAAAAAACTATCTAACTACATCCTTGAGATATTATTCCCAAACTTTTATCAACATGTCTTATATACACGAGTCTCCCGCAAACAAAATTTCATCAAAATCGGTTTATCCAGACAAAAGTTGTTAATTTTCAAACACACCAAAACAAATATATACGTACGAACAATCACCCTCCCTTTTTTGTCTTTTGGAATCCCTAGGTCTGAAACATCGAGAAATGCAAAAAATTAAATACCATATCCTATTGTCTGATTTTACTTCTTCCAGCTTGGCTCAAGAGCTATGATGCCAGGAAAGTAAAACAAATAAATATCGATTTAAATAATATCAATATCGATCGATTTCATAAAAGAAAGCGGGTTAAAAACTGTTCAAATCACAATACACCGCCAATCTAAACTAACTTTGCGCTTTCAACTTGAAATACCTAAAATTATACTATATCCTTTGTTTTTAATAAACTTTTTTTTGTTAATTTTATTTACTTTTTATTTCATAAATAAGTTAGAAAGACTATTATAGCTCATCCTACATATTGGTAATTTATTAATAAATTATTCCTTCACAAATTTTAAGCTTTTTTTTTATGTTTCTACAGTATGATTTTACTGGTCCTGGTTTAATACCATTATGTATGCAAATGATACTAGTTTTGCTATCAAAATATCCACGTAATTATAGATTTTATTTTTAAATTGTTGAGAGTTTTGTATTAACGATTTTATATCAAAAATTGTTCGGTATAGTTATTTTCTTTGTATATAATTAATAGATATAGATTTTTAACTAGAATTTTATACAGAAGAATTGAGAGGAGAGTGGAAGAAGTGTTAGGAGAAGACCAATTTGGTTTCAGGAAAAATATAGGGACAAGGGAAGCAATTTTAGGCCTCAGATTAATAGTAGAAGAAAGATTAAAGAAAAACAAACCAACATACTTGGCGTTTATAGACCTAGAAAAGGCTTTCGATAACGTAGACTGGAATAAAATGTTCAGCATTTTAAAAAAATTAGGGTTCAAATACAGAGATAGAAGAACAATTGCTAACATGTACAGGAACCAAACAGCAACAATAACAATTGAAGAACATAAGAAAGAAGCCCTAATAAGAAAGGGAGTCCGACAAGGATGTTCCCTATCTCCGTTACTTTTTAATCTTTACATGGAACTAGCAGTTAATGATGTTAAAGAACAATTTAGATTCGGAGTAACAGTACAAGGTGAAAAGATAAAGATGCTACGATTTGCTGATGATATAGTAATTCTAGCCGAGAGTAAAAAGGATTTAGAAGAAACAATGAATGGCATAGATGAAGTCCTACGCAAGAACTATCGCATGAAAATAAACAAGAACAAAACAAAAGTAATGAAATGTAGTAGAAATAACAAAGATGGACCGCTGAATGTGAAAATAGGAGGAGAAAAGATTATGGAGGTAGAAGAATTTTGTTATTTGGGAAGTAAAATTACTAAAGATGGACGAAGCAGGAGCGATATTAAATATCGAATATCACAAGCTAAACGAGCCTTCAGTAAGAAATATAATTTGTTTACATCAAAAATTAATTTAAATGTCAGGAAAAGATTTTTGAAAGTGTATGTTTGGAGTGTCGCTTTATATGGAAGTGAAACTTGGACGATCGGAGTATCTGACAAGAAAAGATTAACAGCTTTTGAAATGCGGTGCTATAGGAGAATGTTAAAAATCAGATGGGTGGATAAAGTGACAAATGAAGAGGTATTGCGGCAAATAGATGAAGAAAGAAGCATTTGGAAAAATATAGTTAAAAGAAGAGACAGACTTATAGGCCACATACTAAGGCATCCTGGAATAGTCGCTTTAATATTGGAAGGACAGGTAGAAGGGAAAAATTGTGTAGGCAGGCCACGTTTGGAGTATGTAAAACAAATTGTTGGGGATGTAGGATATAGAGGGTATACTGAAATGAAACGACTAGCACTAGATAGGGAATCTTGTAGAGCTGCATCAAACCAGTCAAATGACTGAAGACAAAAAAAAAAAGATATAGATTTAAAGATAAATATTTTAAAAAATAATTAATTAATAAAAAATCAAATTATCAAAAAAAAAAACTCAAAAGCAGAAAATAAAAATAATTACAAATTTATTTGTCACAATGTTTTCGGATTATTAACCTGAAAATTTTTACCCCGAAAATAACGATAATTTCCACGAATCAATTTACCTACGTTTACTAAATTATATATATATATATATATGGAGTTAGAGAGTAAATAAAGTAGAAATAAATAATTGAAGGTCCTATAATTTATTTACAACATTATTATTGATTAATGACAATATGATTGTTTACTTCCTTCATTCTGTAAGTCGGTAACTGTATTATACGCAAATAAGTAAACAAGGTCAAAGAAGTGATTGCGGGGGTTGTTTACTTGTTTTTATTTTTTTCACAAGTTTAAATCATATTTAGAAATATATTTATACATTATTTAGATTAAACAAATTATAACGTGATTGATTACTATCATATAGATTTATCTAATGTACACATCAAATTTACGAAAAAAAAACATGGAATATATTCTTTCATATTGTAATTTTATATTGTTTTTTTTAATTCAAGCGAATATCAGTGGCTAAATTACTCCAACTTCATAGGAAATTTATCAAATCTATTTGTCAAAGATATGTTGCTTTCATAATTATTGCTTTTTTTTAATCTGGTTGTCTTAGTTTTTTTATTATTTTTTAACATTGGGATAATTTGTCAGTCAGGTGTATCAAGTATCGTATGACCTTCCGCCAAACTGGCGCCTAGATTACTTGAATGCGCAATTTTAGTAGACGTCCTGTAAATGAAGGAGAAAGAGAGGTTTTTTGAACCTAATATTTGATTTAAAACTACATCCAACTCATTTCGTTCCATCACGGTAGCTAATAATTTAATATTTTTAAAAAAATTTGCTTCGAACAAAATCCAAATGTAAATAAATAAATATCATGTACAATACAATACTCACTTACCTTTTGCAATTTTTTTTTTTACATTTTTACTTTTGCATTTATTTTTTTGCAGAATTTCAAACAATACAATATTTAACAAAAAGTATAATATATTTTTTTTACTTATATAAATATAAAATTAAAATCAAGCTCACCAACAGTTTGTTTATGTATCTCTAGTACTTTTGGTCATTCGACCAAGTCGTAGTTGTGAATGTCAACCCACCGGAACGGTCGAACTGAGACTGTACAAGACTGCACTTCATTTACACTCATACATATCATCCTCTGAAATAATACCTGAACGGTAATTCCCAGAGGTTAAACAGGAAAAGAAAAGAAAAGAAAAGTTGTTATGAATGTTAACGGTTCGAGGGAGAGATAATCAGGTTAGTACCTTGATAACTATTGATTATTTATTTGAATAAAATATCGTCTTTAAATTTGGTTTGTTCGTAGATTAATTTATTGTTATAATAATATGTATGAAATTGTTCGAGAATACTGGTTTTATTAAAATCGTTAGAAATGTCTAATATTTTAATCGAATTATCAAGATTGTAATTATGTTTATTTTGTAATATATATTTACCATAATTGGATCTATCTAAATAGCCATATATCTAAACTAAAAAAAATTTATTTATTTATTTTTTTTTTTTGTAAAAAATTGGAAACAAAATAAACAACATTACCACCAACATTATAAGACTACATAATTTAAATTTTAAAATATCGTGCATTGTTTCTGATAACTGCGATAATAATAGAGTAGATTAATGAAAAATAATCATTATTTCGACGCGGATGATGTGATATTTGAAAATAAAAATGTGATTAATACAATATTTCAGTTTATAACAGGAAATGTGTTGTGAAACTAACTTTAAAAACCTCGTGAACGGTTCGTCTTCTCAGAAACAGTATCCAATAATACCTCAATCGGATTATTACGCATCGTAGCTTAAGTACTTTTCTCCTCGCTATTACTAATTAAGAGTTTATTTTAAGATATTCAGGTTATCAAAATGAACGTACTAATTTTTTTTTCTTTGGTTGTAATTTTATTCGAAAATATTTATTTCTGATTGGAAGAAATATTAATTGAACATTAAATAATAAACTTAAAAACAAATGGTATAAGTAAAACTTAAATTCGCTGAATACAATGAGAAATTAGTTATTAGGAGTTAAAAAAGTTATTAAGTCGCCAACTTTTGTGATTGTTTAATATTATATCTCGATTTTTCTTTTTTAAGGTTAACACAGTAAAAAAGTTCCATATGACATTTCCACGATCAATTTGATAAATAGTTCTACTACAAAAAAAAATCTGATGTGGACACCACATGATTTCCTTGAACGCCTATTAAATTACATATTTACCTTTTTTTATTTTTTTAATGAAAAGTACATAAAATTTTATTTCACTAAAAATTTCTGATATTTTTTCATATTTTTTTTTGTTGTTATTATTGAATTTATTATTTATCGTAAATGTCTTTTTACAGAGGTTAATAATTTTATTAATAAATCAATATAATTAAATTAAAAAAAAAAAAGTTAAAAAAAGGGAGATGAAATCGGATTTGAACCGATGTGCTTTCCCCTTGTAAGATCCAGATAATAATCTTTATTCTACAAAATAAACAGATTACAAATGGAAATAAAATTATTTACAGTTATAAATTGTTAATACATAAGCTTAATAGACTAACAACCAAACAATATAAAATCATAAGAGTAAACAATTATTACATAATCATGTGGAACTAGGTACCCCCTACAGTAATAACTGTATTGGAGGTTACCATCCATTATTTTTCAACGAGCAAAATAATAAACTAACCATTTATTGAATAACGGTCAAGTATGGATTTCCAAGTTGATTTAAAAAATAATTACACGATACAAGTCTTGCAGTACTAAAATTTCAGTTAGTGACAAGATTATATATACGTACGTACAGATTAAATAAATCAGAACCGTAAATACAATACAAGAATACTATAATAAAATGGAAAATGAAATTAATCCTAGATAAAAAATTTAAAGAAAAATAAAATTAAAAAAAATGAAATATTTCATTAATTAAAATTTTATTTGGCTATAACTGTGGAACCGATGAAAATAAGTACCACTTATGATATATCATTGAAAAGCTTCGATGAGGGCTTATTACTGCAGTCAAGAAAAAATTCAAAATGTAAATCTTTTGAAATTTGGGTTTTTTGGACTCTTTTGGTCCAGTGGATTGCAATAAAATGGGAAGGTGCACAACTAGATGTTACAACAGTCCTACATCCAAAATTTCATACTCCTACGGCTAAAAGTTTTTGAGTTATGCGAGATACATACGTACATACGTCACGCCGAAACTAGTCAAAATGGATTCAGGGATGGTCAAAATGTATATTTACGTTGTAATCTGTAAACCGAAATTTTTCGTGATCACAATACTTCCGTACTTTTCAATTTTTTAAGATTTTTTTTTGGATTGATGAATTAATTTACCACAGAATCTTATAAAGAAGCTCGTACGTGGGAATCTGAAAATGGAAATTTATAACTTATGATAAATTCCATACAAGACGGATTCAAATCCGGAACTTCTGGATGAAAGGCCAAGATACTCTGCCACAGAGTTCGATGGATTCAATTGAACTAAAATTGCTCAGATGAAAAACAAAAACTAAAAAAAAAACGTTATAACTGAATGAAATAAGACCATCCTCGATTTTTTCTAAACCAAATATATCGGTTTAATAAAACGCGTCTGGTACAGAATGTTAAGTTTTTTAAGTTTCCTAAAATAATTTTTTTTTACAGTAAGCAAATTTTAATGGCTCTTATTTCTTTAAAACTGATTTAAAAAAAAATTGTTATACAAAAAATAATAATAAAGAAAATATACATTAATTTTTTTTTAAATCTGTTTTTATGTTGTTTTTTCATGTTTAAACAAATATCTAAAATCTGCTCCTGCAAAACAATGAACAGATATGTTGAATATATATAACATGATGGAGACAAAAAGCGAAATCGTAATTAACTGCTCAATATTCCGTTTTTCTGGCTGGCAATAGATAACAACAGCTGTAGACAAATTACATTCTTCCAAGCAGTTTTCCAGCTACTGCCGGGTCTGGAAATTTGTGAATAGGCAAATGAAATGACTGCTATCAGCTTGCCAGGCCTGACGAAGCTGTAAATGACCGGAAAACATGTAGTATGGAACAGACTCAGGTCGACCACTCCTGAGACGTGTGGTTAATTGAAACCCAACCACCGTAGAATACACCCGCAGTCTTGTATTCATACCCGTATAAAAGCTTACAAGGATTCGAAATTTAGAACTCTAGACGTCGAAAATCAGCTGATTTTGCGACGACGAATTTAACCGCTAGACTAACCCGGTTGGTTCCGATAAATAATAATGAGATTAATTTTTTTTAGCGAGTGAAAAAATATCACGCCTGACCGGGATTCGAATCCAGAACCTCCCGATGAAAATCATTTCACCACGGAGCTCGACCAAGAATAATTTTTGTTCGATACTTTACCGATGATTTTTCATCAAAAATTAAAAATAAACTGCCAAAAAAAAAATTTAACAATTGTGTATAGATATTAATAAACATCTTTAAAAAGAAAAAAAAAATTAAATAGTACAATAGTAAAAAAAAGTACTATAATGTTTTTTTACCTTCCTACGCAAATAGTTCGTTTAATGGTTTTTAAACGTCTACCTACATCTGACTAACTCATTTCTATACATCCGTCTCTCTTTTACGTATTCCCTCTCTTTATTCAAATCTTTTTTTGACATGTGTAGTATCTTTCTTTACGTAGTGAACATCTGGGAACAAACAACTTAAAACTGTTACACATTAAACTAAATACTCTCTTCTCGTTCATTAAAAAATAGAAAAGAACCACGCATATAGTAACGTATAGTAAGTTATATATTACGGGCTAGTGTAATTCGGTAAGTAATACAGGAATAAGTTTCTTTAAATATCGTAGAATCATTAACCTAACGGTCTAAAAATCTTCTATTAATAACAGCACATCAGCATATGCTTCAATAAATAAAGGATTTATTACTTATGAAAACACCAAATGCGATAAAAACCGACCGTTTTATTGTGTTAAAACACCGTTTGTAATAAGAACACGGTTAAGTACATATTTATGTTTAAGACCGATCTTTCTCAAAGTGGGCGACAACGCACCATTGTGGGCGCTGGAGGCCTTCAGGAGGAGCGGTAGAAGGCTCACAGAAAAATTAGCGGCGTTCAGGCGGTCTAGAAAGCCGATGGCTAATAAAAAAAAAGGCAAAAATTGTGCTTGGCTACCGAGAATTTTGGCTGCAAAAGCCAATTCCACAACTGTACCAATTATTATTTTTAACAGATAGTAAGTTTAAGAACTTTGGGGGCGCTAGAAAATTTTTAATTCTCAATGTGGGCGGTGGACGAAAAAGTTTAAGAATAAATGTTTTAGACTAAAGGATGGGTGACTGTACATTTTTAGTATCCAATGATATCCATCAGTTTAACGTCACGAAAATCAAATACTCATAAAATTTTACTAAATATCTTCCATCCAACCTGAGATTACCGAGAAGAAATCTAGTATACAAGATCATATTTAAGTTTAGAAACTGCTTCATGTTTCCAAACTTAAACATGTTTGAAATTTTTTCCGCCATTTTCGTTCCGCCTAAAAGGAATGAAACGATTTTTTTTTAAATAGGAAGGTGGACATGTGATATATGATTTTTATGTAAGATTTTATTCGGAAGACGAAGGTGAAAACCGTTTCTCGATAAATGCCTTTGTTTTTGAGTTATAAGCAATCATAGTTACAAAAATGGGAAAACCGCGGTACTAATAAAACGAGGTAAAACGTCCCGTATTAACATTTTTATTTCGTATTACCGTCAGAATTATATCCAATAACCAACATTAAACGGTTAATGTTGGAATTTTAATGGCGCAAACACAGATAATATAACAGCCATCACAACAATAACTAACCTCGATCACAAATGAAACCAGTTGTCAATGAAAAGGTTAGTAAAACTTTCCAAATGAAAATTATTTTTTAACTGAAATTTTTACGGGCATCGACTGCTAAGGTCATTAGCCCTCGTCACATTCTTTAAAAGAAATTATTATTTCCATCAGGATCGTCATATGTAAGGGTGAAAGGGCCCTTACATTTTATTTAAAAACACAAACTTGACGATAAACATTAAAACATAAAAGATAAGGACAATCACAAACACTTACGGGGTGTAAAGGGCCCCAATATTAAAATTAAACTTATCAATACCATATATTTCTTTCTTTCTTCTACGAAGTCTCATTTATAGTTTGTTTAAGCACCCTCGGGGCGACCAGAACCGCCGTTGAGCAGTATATCAGTCGTGCCAGGGTGCCGTGGCAGTTGAATCCTTCTTATATCAGGCCATAGGCATGCACGGCATACACCCATAGCCTCGCGCCCTCAATCCACCCTTGAGGGTCCCCCATGCCATCATCGGACACACGCCGACTCACTGCTCTTGAATGCAGGTGAGCCAAAATGGCCTAGGCAAGAGGGCTACCTCCCGTCACTATACGTGCCACGCTTCGAGACTCCCTTATATGTATATATAAAACTACCGCTTAGAGTATCTTTTACCACAGCTTTAAACTTCCATTTTATAGACTTTTAAGAAGTCCGCTGGCGTGTAAAAATGCAACTACATTTTCTTCATTTCCATTATTCAGATCAGCACTAATATTATTTGTAAGACCGAACCTCTTTCTGAGGTCCTCATATATGGTACACTCTTCTATTAGATGCTTGATTGTCAGTGTTTTATTACAAACACCGCACATTGGTCTCACTTCGCCGGTTAACAAATATAAATTTGTTAATCGCGTGTGACCGATTCTAAGTCTGGTCACCGCTACTTGTTCACGGCGAGTCAACTTAAAGTCGCTTTTCCATTTGTAAGGAGAAGTTTTAACTGAGTTTAATTTTGTATTTAAACTCCTCCATTCAGCGTTCCACTTGTTTCTTACTATGTTTGTTAGACGGTTTTTAACATCTGCCACTCTTACAGGAAATGCATCCAAGTCATCGCAGACTGTTGCCTTTCTGGCAGCTTCGTCTGCGATTTCATTACCTGTAATACCAGCATGCCCTGGAGTCCATACAAATACGCATCGCTGTCCTCGTTGTTTTAGTACGTATAAAATGGACAGGATGTTTGCAATTAGGACATCCTTAATGTTCTTGTTCCGAATTGCGACGAGTGCACTTAATGAATCGGAACATATTAGCACTCACTCTTCGCAATAGTGTTCAGTGTAGCGAAGAGCTTGCTGAATTGCAGTGAGTTCTGCCGTGTAGACACTGGCCACATCTGGCAGTCTCCAAAAGTGGGCTTCTTCATTTACATATATCGAGCATCCAACACCATGTTCGGTTTTAGAACCGTCAGTATAAATTCTAATATGTTCTTCGTAACTACTGACGGTTGCTAAAAATTCCTGCTGGATGATCACTGCTGGTTTCTTTTTTATTTGTCCTTGAGAGAGATCCAAACTTGTAATTACCGCTGGCAAGAGCCATGGCGGTATTTCTCTAGTAGAAATTGCTAGTGTCTCTGGTATAGCAATTTCATATTTTCTTCTTAATTCGTGGTACCTAATTCCGGTTGGTCTGGAATAGGTAGCACGATGTTCATATACTGCAGCCATAGGATGATTCGTAAACAATTTATTGTTTATATGAGCAGGGAAAGCCCATACATTTGCTACATATCTTAACAAAAGGATCTCTCTTCTATAATGTAGTGGCATTATTCCGGCTTCAGACATCAGACTAGCCGCCGGACTTGTGCGGAAAGCGCCTGTTGCATATCTTATTCCGCTATTATGAACTACGTCTAACTTTCTTAAGTGCGACTTTCTAGCGGATGAATATACGATACATCCGTAGTCTAGTTTAGATTGAACCAATGCTTTATACAATCTCAATAATGTCTCTTTGTCTGAGCCCCAATTTAAATTCGATAAACATTTTATAATGTTTAGGGCTCTTTTGCATCTATCACTCAAGTCCTGTGTATGTAATCCCCATGTAAGGGATTTATCCAATACTAGTCCTAAATATCTTACGCTATCTTTATATTGTATTGGATTATCGTCAATTGTCAACGCAGGACTTTGATGAGGAATTCTGTTCCTACAAAAGTGTACACAGCATGTTTTCCCTGGTGAGAATTGGAATCCGTTATTCCTTGCAACTTCATTTAGAGCACTGATCGCTCGTTGCAATTTGTACCTCACCATAGCAGTCTTGTTGCTGGCATACACAATTGCCAGATCATCAATATAGACGCTTTTGCTGATTTCTACTGGAATGGCTAGTATCAATTTATTAATGGCAATGGTAAACAAGGTACCACTCAACGGCGAACCCTGCGGTATGCCATTTTCCAAGATTCTTTCACATGAATATTCATTGTTGACGCGTACTTGGAAGGTACGGTCATTCATGTAGTTGCTGAGCAGTATAGGCAGATTGCCACGAATGCCCCATTCATGTATCTGGAGCATTATACCATGACGCCAGGTCATATCGAAAGCCTTCTGAAGATCAAAGAAGACTCCAACACAATGTTTCCTTTTAATAAAGCTGTTATATATAATGTCCTCTAAGCTGATCATTTGATCAGTGGTAGAATGGTATTGCCGAAAACCTGCTTGATACGGTGATATCAGGTTTTCTTTTTCCAAAACCCAGACGAGTCGATTATTAATCATTTTTTCCAGTATTTTCCCATAGCATATGTCAAAGAAATAGGACGATAGCTATTGGGGTCTGTTAAATTTTTATTTTTCTTTGGTACTGGAACAACATGAGCTTTTTTCCGCTGCTGCGGGTACGTTCCATCCCGCCATATTTTATTATAAAGTTCTAATAATTTGCGTTTTGCAGTGGTATTCAGCTGCCTGATCATATTATAATGAATTTCATCCGGATCAGCAGCTGTGTTACCTGCTTTTTCCAACGCTTTCGCGAATTCTTCCATTTTAAATGGTACATTATATGAGTAATTATACTCAGTTCTAAAATTTAGTAGACCTTCGAGTTCTTCTTTTTTGGTTCGAAAGCCATCCTCGTAGTTGGTTCGAAAACCATAACTCCAGTTGTTTCCGGGAGTATCGTTCTAGCTGTGAAGCTCGTCCAGTCTGCCTTTTCAAATAACCATCTTTTAGAGATGGGATATATTGTTCTTGTAACATCAGTTACAATTTGCACCGGGAAATGATCGCTTCCATGCAGATCGTTTATGACATGGAAGCTGTACCTCGGTGCTATCGATCCGCTTATAAGTGCAAGATCTATACAGGACGTCGATCCATCTCTGGCATTGAAAAAGGTTCCTGATCCGTCGTTTAAAATAATAAGTTCTGAATTCATCAGGAACCCTTCCAGTTCTCTTCCACGGGGATCTACTCGATCTGATCCCCAAAGAGAATTATGAGCATTAAAGTCATCTACCAGTAAAACAGGTGGGGGAAGCTCGGAAATTAGCCTTGCTATGTCATCCAATCAAAATGTTATTCCAATCAAAATACGGCAAATATATGCTGCAGACAGTGACCTGGAGCGGACGCTTCATTCTAACGGCGACCGCTTGTAGGTTTGTGTTTAGAACAACCGCTGAAAATTATTATTATTATTATTAATGTTCTCTCAATTATTATTTAATTTCTACAAAGTTATTACTAGTAAATTCTACTTAATTTAGATTATATAACAAATATAATTATAATCTTATATATATATATATATACATAAAAATGAATGTTTGTCCCGTATGCGTTCTCCTACACCACTCATTCGATTACGATGAAACTTTAGTGAGTTGTGCGCACGCCCACGAAGGTTTCTGAATTAGTTTTCACCCGCTAGATGGTGCTGGGTCGAGATATTTTGAAAAATTGTATTTATTGACCGATTTGGTTGATATCAGAATACATATTAGTTACGTGAAAAAAATATTTTTACCAAAAATGAACCTGCTAGGTGACGCTGGGGGTGGAGATATTTGGAAAAATTGTATTTATGGTCCGACTTGGCTCATATTCATAATATGTTACTTACACTGAAAGAAATACCTCTGCAAAAAATGGATCAGCCAGATGGCGCTGGGATTGAGATATTTGGAAAAATTGCGTTTACGGTCCGATTTGGCTCGTATTCAGAATATATACTATTAGTTACGTGAAAAGAAATATTTTTGTGAAAAAATGGACCCGCTAGGTGGCGCTGGGGTTGAGATATTTAGAAAAATTATATTTATGGAGCGATTTGGCTCATATTCAGAATAAATATTAGTTACGTGAAAAGAGAAATTTTCACGTCAAAATCAAATACTATACCCGCTAGGTGGCACCGATGTCGAGATATTTACGAAACAAACAAACAAATTTACAAACAGAGAAATAAAAGGCAATGTTCGTATGTGTGTCCGCATAGACTAAAAAATTACTGGACCGATTTAAGCGCGAGAGAAAGGGAAAATAAAATGGAAAAAAGGGCAAAGAGGAGAAGGGGAAATAGTTAAAAAGGGAGAAAGTGAAAGGTTAAATTTTGTGAAGTTCCGTAATGATCAGTTTTCTTTATGTTTCATCAAACTTTCAAACGTGTTAATTTAATATATATATATATACTCAAATCTAGCAATAGTCAAGCATTGCCGGGTCTGCTAGTATTTAATAAAATATATCATTATAATTAGTTAAATAATATCATTATTGTACATTAACGTTATATAAGTCTTTAAGGAATAATTTTTATGGCTTTTTTCCACCCTGAAAAAAATTATGTTTCAAAGTTCCCTTAGGTCACGTAACCATTATTTTGTGGCCGATAAAATTAGTACTCAGATATTATGTTGATCATAATTTAGTCTTACGTGATTGGTTCCTCTTCAATATTTGTTACAATTAAAAGTTACATTTTTTTTTTTTTTTGTCTTCAGTCATTTGACTGGTTTGATGCAGCTCTCCAAGATTCCCTATCTAGTGCTAGTCGTTTCATTTCAGTATACCCTCTACATCCTACATCCCCAACAATTTGTTTTACATACTCCAAACGTGGCCTGCCTACACAATTTTTCCCTTCTACCTGTCCTTCCAATATTAAAGCGACTATTCCAGGATGCCTTAGTATGTGGCCTATAAGTCTGTTTCTTCTTTTAACTATATTTTTCCAAATGCTACTTTCTTCATCTATTTGCCGCAATACCTCTTCATTTGTCACTTTATCCACCCGTCTGATTTTTAACATTCTCCTATAGCACCACATTTCAAAAGCTTCTAATCTTTTCTTCTCAGATACTCCGATTGTCCAAGTTTCACTTCCATATAAAGCGACACTCCAAACATACACTTTCAAAAATCTTTTCCTGACATTTAAATTCATTTTTGATGTAAACAAATTATATTTCTTACTGAAGGCTCGTTTAGCTTGTGCTATTCGGCATTTTATATCGCTCCTGCTTCGTCCATCTTTAGTAATTTTACTTCCCAAATAACAAAATTCTTCTACCTCCATAATCTTTTCTCCTCCTATTTTCACATTCAGTGGTCCATCATTGTTATTTCTACTACATTTCATTACTTTTGTTTTGTTCTTGTTTATTTTCATGCGATAGTTTTTGCGTAGGACTTCATCTATGCCGTTCATTGTTTCTTCTAAATCCTTTTTACTCTCGGCTAGAATTACTATATCATCAGCAAATCGTAGCATCTTTATCTTTTCACCTTGTACTGTTACTCCGAATCTAAATTGTTCTTTAACATCATTAACTGCTAGTTCCATGTAAAGATTAAAAAGTAACGGCGATAGGGAACATCCTTGTCGGACTCCCTTTCTTATTAGGGCTTCTTTCTTATGTTCTTCAATTGTTATTGTTGCTGTTTGGTTCCTGTACATGTTAGCAATTGTTCTTCTATCTCTGTATTTGAACCCTAATTTTTTTAAAATGCTGAACATTTTATTCCAGTCTACGTTATCGAAAGCCTTTTCTAGGTCTATAAACGCCAAGTATGTTGGTTTGTTTTTCTTTAATCTTCCTTCTACTATTAATCTGAGGCCTAAAATTGCTTCCCTTGTCCCTATACTTTTCCTGAAACCAAATTGGTCTTCTCCTAACACTTCTTCCACTCTCCTCTCAATTCTTCTGTATAAAATTCTAGTTAAGATTTTTGATGCATGACTAGTTAAACTAATTGTTCTGTATTCTTCACATTTATCTGCCCCTGCTTTCTTTGGTATCATAACTATAACACTTTTTTTGAAGTCTGATGGAAATTCCCCATTTTCATAAATATTACACACCAGTTTGTATAATCTATCAATCGCTTCCTCACCTGCACTGCGCAGTAATTCTACAGGTATTCCGTCTATTCCAGGAGCCTTTCTGCCATTTAAATCTTTTAATGCTCTCTTAAATTCAGATCTCAGTATTGTTTCTCCCATTTCATCCTCCTCAACTTCCTCTTCTTCCTCTATAACACCATTTTCTAATTCATTTCCTCCATATAACTCTTCAATATATTCCACCCATCTATCGACTTTACCTTTCGTATTATATATTGGTGTACCATCTTTGTTTAACACATTATTACATTTTAATTTATGTACCCCAAAATTTTCCTTAACTTTCCTGTATGCTCCGTCTATTTTACCAATGTTCATTTCTCTTTCCACTTCTGAACACTTTTCTTTAATCCACTCTTCTTTCGCCAGTTTGCACTTCCTGTTTATAGCATTTCTTAATTGCCGATAGTTCCTTTTACTTTCTTCATCACTAGCATTCTTATATTTTCTACGTTCATCCATCAGCTGCAATATATCGTCTGAAACCCAAGGTTTAAAAGTTACATATTTTTCTAATTTTAAATTATTTTTTTTTTTAAATCTGCAGATGGCTCAAATTAATTTGTTATAGTTTTAATAAATCTGTAGTATTGAGGTCATAAATACGCTAATTTAATATAATCTATTTTTATTTTTATTTTTTCATATTTTGGCGGTTATGGAATTTTTTTCCAATTATTAAAAGGTGTAAAGGAAAGAAGGAATTTTTTCCGTCATATTGGTGTCTTACAGTCGATTTCAAAAATTGATATTTATATACTTTATGCATTTCAGTAAATCTTACATTAATGCTTCTGATAGCTTACTCCGTTACTGAGTAATGATTATTACAAAATTTAATTTTAGCTATCATTTTTTGGTGAAACCGACGGCCGATCGTGGGAATTCGTAAATATTTGTAATCATCTAATTGTGATTAATTTAATCCGAGACAAAAAGACATTCACATACATACTGAATTCAATAATGAACTGTTCGTTCGTTGAAAATACATTAAGATTGAATTAACATAAGATGAATTAACAGTAAACATGCTAAAAGAGTAAACAAGTTTTTTAAAAATAAAAACAAGATACAAAAAAACTACTTTGAATATTTATCTCTCTGATTTTGTAATGTATTATTTTGCCACTAGGGATGCTGTAATTCAAAAAATAATTAATAATCTCTGTTCTACGGTATCTCACAAAGAAATATTGTTATTCACTGTTATAGTAGCGATTTATAAGAACGCGTTTATAAATTGTGTCGGGTTTTCCTTATAAGTAAACATTCAATATAAAATTGAATGCGAATAAGAAATAATTCAAAAAATATTATTTTGTATGTAAGTTGTTATGTGTTTTTAAAACTGTATGAAGTAATACAGTATATCAGGCGCAGTAATTTTACAACTGTCAAATTCTTCAGCGATCAACTGAAACAAAGCTAACACTTTTTTTAAATAATTGCAATATGCTATATACCATTTTGTTAGAAAAATTTTATAAAGAAAGTTACTGAGTAACGAAAAAAGTAATAATATTGTCCTTATGTATATTTTTCCTTTTATTCAATCACGCGTAAATAATTAACATATTTAGCTTAACGTCTTTGTATATGTCACGTCTCTACAATGGAATTTATAGATGATGATTCTGTTGTTATGTCTATTCCTAACATTTATGTGTGGAGTTTTGTTCATTTTACCGGTTCGAAAAAAAATTAAGTCAAATTTATTAGATTTTATATAATTTCGGATTGGTCTTTTTATCTTTTAGTTGACTTTACGATTTTATTTTATTCGTAGTTTTGAAAACGATATACCTTTTCTTTTATACAATTTAGTAAATATTTTTTACGTGTGTTATAAGTATTGTGTGACTTACATGTACTTTACCGTTATTAAGACATGAAATCAAAGAGAGTGGTCTGAATTTATTTGTACAAATTTTTATTCCAAAAAGTTTTGTATTTTTGGATTACGAAGATATCAAAAATTCAAGAAATATAAATATCCAGATAGGGTAATTTTTTGGACGATAGTTATACATATTTTCTGTAGTAACTGAAAAGGAAAAAAGGGGTAAAAAAATAAAATTTCATTAATTTAAATAAATTGTAATTTTTTAAGCTGTTCTTAAAAGAGAAAGTTGTGATGATTTTTATAATTGAAAGCGATAATCATTTTTAACCAGATAAATGAAAATGAAATTAATTATTAATTTGCGTCGACCAGAGAAAATACAAAGGTTATATTTTCCTGAAATTAATACTCATCCATCCTAGAACAATTACAGAATTCCTAGAGATAACTTATTCGTCCCAAAACGTGGAGTATACCCGCTTATTATGGGAATGTACCGGAAAATTAGTTGGTAAATTTAGCGGTTAATTTAAAAATTGTGTGGCGACCGGGATCGTTACAAGACTTTCTCTATGGGGGTCAAGATTAGGAATCAAACCAAAAAAATTTAATATCCACAAAAAACATTTAATACATGAACATTCATAACGTGAATTCGTCACGTGATATTTGAGGAAGCGATAATATTTGCAGTACGATAACAGTGTATACTTAATATTAAAAATAAAACGTAGGCCAGACTATAAGGTAAAATAAATTTTTTATTTCTTCAAAAAAGTAGTATCTGAACGGCGTTCTGGCATAATTTCACTCCTGGAATCTACTCGACTGCAAACAGAAAGACCATTCAGGTGGACCCACCCCATAATTGAATGATACCACGTTAAAAGTAGCAATCTTTTTTTTTACCTTTTACTGTTTCAATTTTATATTTAATTTTTTTATAAGTTTTTTAATGAGTAATTTTATCAAGGTGAAAATATTTTTTTCTACCATTAAACACGAAATTAGAGGAGAGGGTATTTTTCATTTAAAAAACTAATTTTTCTAAAAATAACCAAATTTAACACCATTTTATATGACTCACGAAGTTTTTATAAGATTCTAAAGACAATAGTAAAAAAGAAGAATTAATAAGTTTGTGAAATAATGTAAAAATTGTCTTTAAAAATAATTATAAAAACCTTTTTTTGTAAAAAAAAATCAATGTCATTAAAGAGAAGAAGTTTTTCAAGATTCGATTTGTTTGTATTTTTTAATGTGTATTTGAGGGAGAATAAATGCACTAAGAATGGAAACTTTAATTATAATTAATATAGAAACCATTAGCGGCTAGGATATTTTATCTTATCGAGAGAAGAATAATCGATTAAAACGATGCTAAAAGATGTAAAGAAGACAAGCAGGCAAACACGTCATTCCAAATTATAAATAAATTAAATGAAATAATTAATTAAACAATAATAATAATTCATTAGTTAAATGAAATAATTAGTTAAAAATCTAAATTTATTTTTCTTTTCGATAATCTTCCAAAAATATTTACCGTCAAATCCTAGAAGAAAAAAAATTAAAGCCTAAAAATAAATGCCCGTTTCGATTATTATTAGAATCGACGAATTAATAAATAAGTGATAAAAATTTAAGTAAAAGTAATTTCTGTGACCTCTTTTTTTATTTTATTTCAAGACACAGTTTCTTCTATTTGCAAGCACTTTTTTTCATGCAGAGAAAATAAAATTTTTGAGCGCCCAATTAAATTTCAAATAAAAGAAAAAATAAGTAAAATAAAATAAAACTAAATTGTAAAAATAATAAATAAAAACCGGTAAATTTCTTTTACTGAAACTGAAATCATGGCAAACATTAAACATTTTAACAAGGAAAATAATCTATACCAAATTAGGAAATGCAAAAACAACTAAAGCCTTTAAATATGTAGGAGAAATAATCAACAATAATGGAACAGAAAAAATCCTTACAAAGAAATGGGTAAATTAAAAAAATTATTATTTTTAATCAAAAACCTTTTAGCCATTAATGCCAAAATTAGGCATTACAATACAATAAAGCCTGTCATTCTTTATGGTATGGAAATAGTTTAATAATTAAGAAAAAATATTAAAAACAGAAAAAAGATTCCTCAGAAGAATATAGGACTAAAATACTTATGAATTAAGAACAAATAAATAAATTTATCAAAATATCAGTGCACTAGAAACAGAAAAAGAATATTAAAATTTCTTAAACGTATTATTAGGATAAATGAATCTAGATTGAAAAAAAACAAATCTTTGATAAAATTTGGATATACTAAAATCATCAACGTTACATCAAACAAAAATGCATAAATTCAATCTAATGGAAAGTTTTACAAGTAAAAATTTATTATTTTTCTAATGTTTACGATGCGATTTATTCAACTACTATATCATAAGCAATCCAATAAATTGAGAGTGAAATGAATGATATGTAAATGAGGTTTAGTTTTATACAGACTCAGTTAACCATTCTTGAGATGTGCGGTTAATTGAACCCCAACCACCAAAGTACACCCACCGGGTTGGTCTAATAATGAACGCGTCTTTCCAAATCAGCTGATCTGGAAGTCGAGAGTTCCGGCGTTCATGTCCTAGTAAAGTCAGTTATTTTTACGCGGATTTGACTACTAGATCGTGGATACCGGTGTTCTTTGATGATTGGGTTTCAATTAACCACACATGTCAGGAACGGTCGAACTGAGACTGTACAATACTACACTTCATTTACGTTCATACACATCGTCATCATTCATCCTCTGATGTAATACATGAACGGTGATTCCCGGAGGTTTAGCAGGAAAAAGAAAGGAGAAGTAAAGAAGCCACCGCAGTACACCGACAACCGCTATTTAATATTCAAATACGTAAATAAGCAACTAACTTTTAATAGGATTTCTTCCTCAGAATCTTCGACTTCCAGAATCAGCTGTTAAACAACTTATTTGCTAGATTTAACTCCTAGAACAGCCCGGTGGGCTAAATACAAATGAGTTTAGAAAGTTCTTGTACTATTTGAACGTACTTATGGAACAGAAAAAGCCCGGTTGTAAGAAATGGATTGAAGATAAAAAGATCAGATAAATGAAGAAATTCTGGGGAAAAAAGAAGATATCTGCGTGATACTTTGACGGTCAATTTGCACAAAAAAAAAATAAAGAGATAAAAACCGGCAAAAAATCCTTTTGTGGTTATAATCAAAATAAGATATTGGTTTAAGCTTGGCACGGTGAAATTTATAAAAAGTGAAATTTTTTTTGTTGAGTATCTTAATTATTTTAGTTTTATTTTTAATTTGACAAGAAAATAAGTTGTTGCAACAGTAACTATCATTATTAATTTCAGTACGTTTAAAATCTATACCCAAATTCCAGGAGACTTCAGCGGCATCTAGCCGGCTTTTAAATTTTTTTTTTTTTTTTTTAATTATTTCTTTAATTTTACCATTATATTTAAATACCTATTGTAATAATTTTCTTTTTATGTTTTTCTTGTCCATTTGTATATATTTAATTAAGTTGAAAGGATCATTGACAACCAAATACAAAGGGATAAATTGATCAATAAATCTCTGTTTTCTCTCTCTCACTCTCTCTCTTTCTCTCCCTCACCCCTTTCATTTCTTCTTGCTTTTTTATATAGAAATATAGTTGAGGTAAAATAAATACAAATAAAAAAAAATGATAATAGTAATAAATACTTGGAAAAAAACCCATACAAATTAAACAAATATTATATGAAAATAATAATAATAATTATTATTATTTACAAATACTTTTAAAAAGAAATTACTTGTACTTAATTCTAATTTAATAATTTTAGAGATTTATAAAATTTTGGAAGGAGTTTACAAGTTAAAATAGTTTTTAACATTTTATCATAATGTTATTTTTAGTCTCCCATAATTAAAACCAAATTATATTACAATTTTAATAATAATAGTAATAAATATTAAAAAAAACCTTTTTGGGGCTAGCAATCCGAAGTACGAAAAAACTTATATGTCCTATTAAAAAATGCGATATTATTTAATATTAAATTCTTCTGTTACATTAAGATTAAAATGTATTAAAATATTACGTACTGAACTTTCCCCGTTTCTATACATATCTTAAACGACTTTTTATTTTGTTTAAGTTATGTCAAATATTTCTTTTATTCTTTTCGTTTAATTATTTAAAAACAATATTATATTTACTATTATTAACACACCGGGTTGGTCTAGTGGTAAACTCATCATCGTAAATCGTGATTTCGACGTAGAAGGTCTCAGGTTCAAATCCTAATAAAGGTAGTTTATTCGGATTTGAATACTAGATCGTGGATACCGATGTTCTTTGGTGGTTGGGTTTCAATTAACTACATATCTCAGGAGTAGGTGACCTGAGTTTTTTCAAGACTACAAATTTACCGGTACAATTACATTACACCGACAAGTCGCTAATGACTTTAATTGTCGATGCGACTATAAATAAAAGTATTAAAAAAATTATTAAAATCTGTTTATATATTACTTTAAATATATAATATAATATTTATTTAATGTCAATTGAAAATTACACATACAATTTTATTCAACATATTTATCCTTGACGCAGGTAATAAAAGAAACCTCGAGCGCTACACGCCAGTTCAAATCATTAAAATAGTATGATTAATAAAAGAACTAATTTAAATAATAATTAATTACAAATACAATAAAACTAAATAAAAATACATGATTTTTGTAGCATAATACATATAAATATACATCATCATAGAAACATTAATAACGCCTACACAAGCGTGCACCCACATGCACTCAAATGTACACAGAAAACTAACCATATAACATGCTGAATTACCACTCTTGTAAATTACCCAGGAATGAAACTTCAGTTACATCTCCAAAAATGTTACCTATGAAAATCGGTTCAAATATTTTATTTTTTTTAATTGTTGCTTGCTGAGGTATTTTACAATATAACTCCAGCTATTAAATAAACTTTTGAAATTGTCAAAAACATATTTTTTTTTTATCTCCAATGAAAGACTGGCAGACATATATATATATAATTGTACCAATAAAGTAACTTGTTCTGACTGACTGATTTATAAACGCCCAATCAAAAAATTGCTGAAAATAAATTGATGAAAATTTGTGTACATGTTCTTCTTACGGTGAAAGCGCACACTAATAAAGGATTTTTTGAAAATCTTATTTTGAAGAGTTAAAATAGAGTAACAATGTAATTTACAATCTTTTTAATTTCTAAGTTGACAAATGAAGATATCAACTTCGTTTTTGGTGTGGGTGTAATCCTTTACGTGAATATCTAAAAACCAGTTTCTAGATTTTTTGAAATTCGATCTTGAAAGGGGTGAAAAATATAAACAATTTTCGAACATTGATTGCAAATTTTCCCCGATTCCGATTACACCAAACGAGCATATTCAATAGATTTGGGCTTGAAAATACTCTTCAAATAAATATATAAAATCCATTTTCAGGTTTTTTTTTTAATTTTAATATTTTAAGGGTTAAAAAGACATAAATTATTTTATATTTCTACCTTTTTATGCTACTTCTATTGAATCAATCTTTATGACATTTGATGATAATCTATATTTGTAATTCAGACTACGTATTTCGCTAGCGAAGCTGCGACGGGAAATCTAAAAACCAATTAGTGAGTCTCGCTCTGAAGAAATTACAAAACACTGATAGTTCTAATCAATTGTAAAGAGACTAATTTTTATTTATAATTATTATTCTCACAAGCATAAGGTGGATTCCAGACTGGATAGAGCAGGCGAAGGCGCAACGGGAATGCTTGTATATATATTTTCTATATAATACGCTTTTTATGTATACCTTTAGTACAGAACATAATATACTATAGAATATATACTCGCGCGCGCGCGCGTGTGTGTGTGTGTGTATATGTATATAAGAAACAAAGTTCATCTAATGTAGGTTCGGAAATTCTTCGTTAACGAGTGATTTCTGCTCTTTTAGTAAAATTAAGCAGATTGTAACTCTTAGGTCCCAAATTAAGGAGTATATTTAATGGTTATCTGTGAAATCTGATCCGAAAAATTGACAAAAATAGGCCCCACAACTGTATTTTTAGTAGTTTTAAAGATATCTGGGGTAAAAGACAAAAGATTGGGGTCAAAAAACACATTATTTTATGT
Organism: Lycorma delicatula; assembly: GCF_047948215.1. Taxonomy (NCBI): domain Eukaryota; kingdom Metazoa; phylum Arthropoda; class Insecta; order Hemiptera; family Fulgoridae; genus Lycorma; species Lycorma delicatula. Next base: position 22,795,315 of record NC_134465.1, on the reverse strand, counting down.
TTAATTTTTCAATCATGGCACCGTTGGTATGTAAGATTATTTATATATAAATTAATTATATCAAAATTCAACATTGGTCTGTGCTTTTTCAAGTAATATCGGTCATTCGACCATCATCAGTAAAAATTCTACTTCAATTTAAAAGTATTAAAAACAAAACCAATAATTAGATTAATAAGTTACTATTAATGAAGTAAGGTTGAATTTTTATTTATTTTATTTATACATAAATACCCTATTTTATGTTTGGCCTAAAATAACCTTGAAATCGGTAATAAACACAAGTTTTAAACAAAATTTGTAGAGAATTTTATTCCAAGTAAACTGGCAAAAATAAAATCGAGGGGAACTAAATACAAACGTAAGAATTTCGAAGATTATTTTAAACTAACCATATCAAAATGTGGCAGATTTTTAATTAGTTATTGAACGCAAAAACACGTTCAATATTACGAAACAAAAAATCTGATGTGGACACAACATGTACGCCAGTTAAATTTACGAATAAATTTTTTTTTTTTAATGAATAGTACATAAAATTTTATTTCATTAATAACGTTTGATATTTTTTTTCATATTTTTTTTTATTGTTAGTATTGAATTATTATTATTTATCGTAAGTTTCTTTTTATAGAGATTAATAATTATTAATAAATAAATATATTTAAATTAAAGAAAAGGAGATGAAATCTGATTCGAACCGATGTGTCTTCCCCTTGTAAGATCCAAATATTTCATTAATTAAAATCTCATTTGCCTGTAACTCTGGAATCAATGAAAATAAGTATCGCTTATGAATATCGTTGAGATGCTCTAATGCCCGCTTATTATCGTAGTTAAGAAAAAGTCCAAAATCCAATTTTCTTTTTGGATTTTGGGCTTTTTTGGACGTTTTGGTTCAGTCGATTGCAATAAAAAAGGGAGTTGCAGAACTAGATGTTACAACAGGCCTAAATCCAAAATTTGAACATCCTACGGCTAATCGTTTTTAAGTTATGCGAAAAACATATGTACGAACAGACGTCACACCGAAACTAGTACAAATGGATTCAGGAATGGTCAAAATGGATATTTCCGTTGAAATATAAAAACCGAATTTGTTGCGACCACATTAATTCCTTTACTTTGTACAAGGAAGTAAAAATTAAAAATTTTAGAAAAATAATCAATCAAAATCAAAATAAATCAATCTAGTAACGGTCTTTACAGCTAATTAAAAATTAATTTAATCTAAACTTGTTTGAAATAATTCATTTCATAAGTTTGCAATATTTAACAGTTGATTCCAAAATTAAGTTTTTTGTATTGCGTTTGAACAGCAATAAGCTTACATGTACGTCGTTTTATAAAAATGCCTTATAAATGTTTCAATGAAGAATACGTAGATATCGTTTTTATTTATGAGTTCTGTAATGGGACCGAACGAGCTACACAGTGAGAATATCAACAAAGATTTCTGGACAGAAGTTTAATGATTCATGAAGAATACGAGTATAACAACATCCTTCTTGAATCAATCTGTAGATATTTTTGGCCAATCAGAAATTATATTCATTGTTATCTGTAAATTTTTAATGAATTAACTAACATTAATCTCAAAGCAGATTTCTCGAAATTATTTGTTATTCTTACATCTTAAACATTCGAGATTGAGTAATGAATAAACTATAAACCAGTTAGTCATCCCGCAGCTCCGTATAACGGCTGCGTTTAGAAAAGAGTACTCAAGAATAAAAATATCTTAAAATATTATTTTCTACCCAAAAATGCAATAAAACATGAGGTTCCCATTTGATATAATGAAGTTGGCTACCATATTGGAAAAACTCCTTTTCGTCACCGTTAGGTGGAGGTAAATTTCATCGGTGCTACGTAGGGGATAAAAATATTTTCACCTTAAATTTAAGAAAAACCTCAAATTTACTGAATACGACAAAGGTTGCATGTAAAAAAGTTTCACATGTTTAGCATACGACAAAATCCTTGCCGTAAGGTCATATAAAAAATTGTTTCAGACAAAAGTTTTAGATAATGATTAGAGGATTAACGACCACTTTTAACCCGATTCGATACTCTGCCTATTAAGGGAGGTATGATTTTTTTTTGTCTTCGAAATCCCATTTTTCCACCCTCTGAACCAATAGTTAGAGATATCAAAAAGGTTTACTTAGATAACTTTTAGCCCCTTATTCAAAGAATAATAGAAATTAAAAAAATCGATATTTACTTAGTAAGAAAGTTGTAGCAATATTTTGTTTTTTTGAAAAAGCCCCCCAATTTCACCCTTACAGACCGACTTAACCCATTAACAAACTCGACTAAGATTTTGGGTCGTTTTATGTATCGATTTGAAAGTGGCGCTAAATTATGGGAGTTATTGTGTCCACGAGAAAGTGAAATATATATATATATATATATATATACACACGAGTATATATTGTCGCCGAATGTCTTCGACGCGGATAGCACGTAATTCTTAACCTTGTGATGGTTCTGAAAGGGCCGTTTTTTGTGTTAGCTCTGAAAAGAGCTGTTGGGTCCGGAAGCTAATTTCCGGCTAAGTTGCAGCTCGCAACTCCCCGACTTCGCCGGAGATCAGCTTCCGGACTTCTATGGACGAGCCGTCCATAGACCGGGCTTTCCCTCAGCGCAGTTGGGTCCCTACTACAGCATGGCAGTGGTGGCCTCCAGAATCTCGCAGTGTCGGGTCGGCGTCGGTCGTCCTTCGCCGGCGTGGCCGAGGCGGTTCTCCCCGAGCGATTCCAGGCTGGGCCGGCCAGGGTGATTGAAGTCCGGCGAGCTGGAGCAAGAAGGTAGCGTCTGCGTCCAACGGCTCCCTCGGCGGGCCGGTTGGCATCTGCCGGGAGGTCCCACGTTGGGCCAGTCGGGGAACTTCTGTCTTCTTCTTGGTCTTCGCCAGGTGGTGGTCGACGATGAATTGATAATTCACTCTCGTGCACGCTCTTTTATTGGAGCCTGAGAGTGGTGGGGCCGCAGCGCCGCTATGGTGTGAGAAGTGCGCGTCGGTAGTGATGCTTGTATCAGCGCGTCCGTATACTATGCGCCACCTCACATTGAGTTGCTACAGTGTTCGTCCGCCAACATTAAATTAGGCATATATGCGGTAAGAACATATATATATATAAATTTTTGAACTGACTGTGGTTTTGGGGTCTAGGGGATGTAAAACGCCAAGATGTGTCGAAATTTTCTGGAAGTCGAATCATGGAACCCATTACAATAGGTTGCTTTCTTATGAAATCTACCTAAAAGGGCGAAGACTTCAAAAAAATGGTAATACTGTATTTTTAATGTAGCAAAAAATACTACGGAAGGATCCCCATTTAAAGTTTCTCAGAAAAACTATAATTTATGAGATGAAAATGGTAGCCATCTTGAGTTGATCTCTCTGTACATTATGCATAGGCTATCCAGAAAGTAACATACCCTTTATTGTTTGTAAATGAATGAACGGGGTAGCGGCAACATTTTGATGATCGTTGCTAGGCTGACTAAGTACGCATCGAGCTGCGCTAAGAGAAGAACTGTGGCGCACCTTGTTGATTTTTTTACAAGCGTTTAATATGTGTGACAGTTGTGAAGTTCGGTTATTAAAGACCTTTTGTCAAAAAACTACAAACCCACTGAAATTTATCAGGAACTATATAATGTTTATGGGATAGATGTAATGAGTGAAAGTGTAGTGGGACAGTAGTAAGCTGTTCTAAAAATGGCCGCACAAATTTTCACGAAGAAAAACGATGTGGTCTGTCTAGTTTTTTGTCTTGATGAACCGGTTTCGAAAGTTGATAAATAAATTCGCAATAATCGGCACTTTACCAATAAAGAACTTTCATTATAGTTCCCGAAAATTTCACGTAGCCCTTTGTATGAAACTGTGATAAAAAAGTTGAGTTACCATAACTTTAGTAAAACAGTCTCTTCGAGCAAAGTGGTATGATGACTGAACGGCCACCGTTGATAACAAATTCCGGCACATTAAAGATTCTGTTTTGCCTTGGGATTCCTCATGCAGAAAAGCGGAAGGAAGTGGTCCTCTGTCGATTGCGATTAGGACATACCAGCGTCACACACGAGTACCTGATGTCAACAGGACACGCACCACTATGCGCACGATGCAATTGCCCCATGACCGTGCACCACATTCTTGTGGATTGCATACGTTATGTGGCGGCTTTACGTCGTAAATTTAAATTGCCCAGAAATATCCGTCAATTTTTGGGCAATAATAACGAAGTTTTAGACCGGTTGTTTCTGTTTTTGCAACATACTGATCTTATAACTAAAATTTGATATTGCGGTGTATAGTTTTTGTTTTTGGTAAAGTCTTTAGTATGTTTATTTTATTTTTTATTTTTATGTTTCTGGTTTGTTTTTTTATCCTATTATCCGAAAAGGGGCCCTTTACACCCCCTCCTCAGGTATTGTAAAATTCTATATTTATATAACTTTTTATACTGTTTTTTTTTCATTTAAATAATTTTTGTCGTATTTTAAAATTCCGATGTAATATTAGTTGTAAGTCGTTAGTGATATTAGATATAAGTTTTTAGTGATATTAGTTATAAGTTTTATTTCATATTTAGTATTTTAATTTTTATATTATGTATATATTTTTTTATGTTAGTTATAGTTTAGTTATAGTTTTTATTTTAGTTCTTAGTCTTTCTGTTACCCGAGAAGGGGCTCTTTACACCCCTTTTCGGAATTCGTAAAGTTTTATTTTTGTGAATTTTATATATTTTTATTATGTTTTCTTATATTACGTTTATTTTTAATCGTTTAAGAAAGCTTTTATTCCGGGCGATGATAACACGAAAGTGTTTTTCGCCCTCAAAAAAAATAAAATAACTTTAGCGTTCGATGGGTTCTAAAATTTCTTTCAGAACAACCCAAATTGCAGTTTATGCCAATTCTTTAACTTTTCTAGCGACTTATGACGTGGAAGGTGAGGCATAATTTGATAAATGACAGGATGACGAAAAGCTAGCTGACAACTAAGCGCTTTGACGACGATGAGGGGATCTAGTAAGATGTCGCTAACCGACTGAAAAACCAGGAGGTAGAAGTTTTTAATGATGGGATACAAAAAGTCATCCACATGTATGATGTGTCTCAATTTATTTGGGGAACCGTGGAGAAAAGTAGTAAATGGTACACAATAAAAGATTTTTCAACAGCTATTTTTTTTATTCTAAAACGTAGTTTACTGTATGGACATTCCTACGTATTATTTGAATATGTATATATTTTCAATCGTTTATTTTGAAAAATTATACATTAAAACATACTAAACAAATAAAGTAATTCATACAAAATATATATATTTTATGAAAAAAATTAAGGTTTTTGGCATTAAACAAAAATTATCTGTCAAATAAATAAAAAAACAATGTTAAGTTAAACGAAAAAACAGATACGTGCATGAAATAATTTTGGAAATTCACGGTTGGATTTGAATGAAACATATTTATTTTATTTTTTGAAAAAAAAAAGTATACTGTTTGGCTTGAAGCCTATGTTGTATTTAAAAATATATTGTAAACAGACTGTCAAGGTAGTTTTTTTTTTTAATGTTAGTAAAATCATTCAATTCATTTTTCAGAGATTATTTTAACAACAAAATTTGAGTACGCAGATATGCACTAGCACCCGCACTCGCGTAGACACACACAAGTGCGTTCACTACCACTTCTACATATCTTTTTTATACAAATCATAATGACTAACCGCTTGAATAATCTATTTAAGATCGTCTAAATTTCACGGATCGCTAGGCTTATTTGAATGATCACCTTCGAATTGATCGAGATATAAACAAAACTTAGGCATTAGATATTGGATCATCACCAAAATTTAAAATGAGAGATTATTCATTTTTTACAGCATCATTTTTCGTGCGGTAATATTTTAGCCGCTAACTAAATCACGTTCTCTAAAAAATCCCTGCGTGGATCCCTTAAATAAAATCTAAAAAAATAACCCGTGTTTTATTTTGATATTTAATTTATCAAAATCGGATAATCTGTACATAAACCCATCCAAAAAAAAACCAACAACGTCGGACTGTTGTTCTTAGATATTTCTTCCTCAAAATGTTATTTTCAGGAGCATTTGAAAGAAAATTCAATTGGTACATACGAGTACTTTTTAAAAAAATCTGATGTGGGCACCACGTAACTTCCTTGTACGCCTACTAAATTACATATACAGATTTTTATTTTTTTTAAATGAAAAGTACATAAAATTTAATTTCATAATAACTTCCGATATTTTTTCTTTTTTTTTTATTGTTATTATAGAATTATTATTTATCGTAAATTTCTTTTTATGGAGGTTAACAATTATTAATAAATAAATATATTTAAATTAAAAAAAAGAAGATCAAATCTGATTCGAACCGTCTTCCCCTTGCAAGACCCAAATATTTCATTAATTAAAATTTCAATTGATTGTAACTCTGGAACTAATGAAAATAAGTACCGCTTATGATACATCGTTGAAAAGCTATCAATAAGGACTTATTACTGCAGTTAAGAAAAAGTCCAAAATCCAAATTGTTTTGAATTTTCGGCTTTTTTGGATATTTTTGTTTAGTCGATTGCAATCAAAAAGGAAGGTGAACAACTTGATGTAACAGTAGTCCTAAATCCAAAATTGCAACATCCTATGACAAATCGTTTTTCAGTTATGCGAGATACATACGTACGTACAGACGTCAAGCCGAAACTAGTCAAAATGGATTCGGGGATGGTCAAAATGGATATTTCCCTTGAAATCTGAAAACCGAAATTTTTCCTTTACTTCGTACAAGGAAGTAATTAAAAAAAAAGAATGAAATAAAGTTGAAAACAAGATTTCTAATATTTTAAATACAACACTAGATAGTTTGATTATCGTGCATTTTTTTAACTTTTTTGGAATTTTTATGAATTGAAATCCAGCCAAATTATTAACAGAATTATTATAATCAGAACTGTTGTTTGAAATTCGTCTTAAACTTATGAAAAATCAAGTTTAAGATCGTTAAAGAAGTCTTAATCAGCATAGGAGATCACAACAATAAACGACAGCTTGACTTAATTATGAAACTTGTTTCATTCGATAACTATGTACGTCACGTAGTTTTCTTTTCTTTGTTTTGAAATTACTTTACTATTTCCACAAAGATTATCCGCAACCTCAGATTTTTTTATTAATTTTGGTGTTCCACGATATCTTTTAATAGTTTTTTTTTTTTTTTTTTAAGGAAGGAAGATTTAATTTTTAAATATCTGTCCTTCTGCTTTATACATAATCGAAATAAACCCATGATATTTGCTATTTTAATTTTATAGACAAAACAAAACAGACATGTGATTTGATATCATCGAACTAAATCTGATTTTTGATTTGTTTGGGAATGAAATTTTCTATCGACGTGTATCGACTAAAGGAAAGGACCGCTCCAGCAAACTGAACCTTATTAGAGCTAAGGCCTGGTTTTATCCGTACCCTAGAATATTCTTTTGATCTTCCTTCAGAGCACGATTTTCCATCTTTGGGTACATGCTGGAAACACGTTGCCTTCTTATATTATTTTATGGAAATAAAGTAACAAGTTATCTGATATTATGTAGTACATAATGGACGAAGAAGGAGCGATATAAAATGCCGAATAGCACAAGCTAAACGAGCCTTCAGTAAGAAATACAATTTGTTTATATCAAAAATTAATTTAAATGTCAGGAAAAGATTTTTGAAAGTGTATGTTTGGAGTGTCGCTTTATATGGAAGTGAAACTTGGACGATCGGAGTATCTGAGAAGAAAAGATTAGAAGCTTTTGAAATGCGGTGCTATAGGAGAATGTTAAAAATCAGACGGGTGGATAAAGTGACAAATGAAGAGGTATTGCGGCAAATAGATGAAGAAAGAAGCATTTGGAAAAATATAGTTAAAAGAAGAGACAGACTTATAGGACATATACTAAGGCATCCTGGAATAGTCGCTTTAATATGGAAGGACAGGTAGAAAGAAAAAATTGTGTAGGCAGGCCACGTTTGGAATATGTAAAACAAATTGTTAGGGATGTAGGTTGTAATCTTGAAATGAAACGACTAGCACTAGATAGGGAATCTTGGAGAGCTGCATCAAACCAGTCAAATGACTGAAGACAAAAAAAAATGTAGTACATATATTTACATTGCATAATGTGTAATATGAGCGGCGGTTTTATAGCCGTATCTAGTGAGAAGAATTTCTGTGTGGTACTAGGTTTTGGGATGTTAAAGCTCAGTTTTTGTAGGCCTTTTCTTTATACTTGCAGCAAGCATTTGCATGAAACTTCACTTCATTTCCTTCCCAGTATCATTTTTGAACAGAACAGCAAAGCATCATCAACAAATAATAATTTGACATAGCGTGCAGAGAAGCGTAATGGGAAAAATATATGAAACAGAACAATGTAAAACAAAGAACCAAACAAACAAGCTTAATTTTTGATATCTGATAATGAAGGAACTTTCGCACACTGAACTTATCATTTTCAAAACTTATTTATTAATCCTTAAAGTAAATTTTAACTATCATACCTACTTGTCGCTGGCATACTTTAAAAAAATAACCTAACCCCAATGAGTACATCTCTTGTGTTCTATTTTCCGGGATAAATCCAAATTACCCACCTAATAAAGAAATATTAAACTCTACTTAGATACATTTACACTCTACTCTTTTTAAGTGTACACAGCAAACTCAGGAACATAATTTGTAGCTAAAAAGACGGGATATGGATAATGCTTATGTCCCTTGAAAAAACCTTAGGAAATCCAATCCTTCAGGCTAAAAAGAAAACCCATTTAGTCAGAAAAAGTTGAAAATTATATACAAAAATAATCGAATCTACCCGAAACTTTTCTGCAGTATTAATACAATCTCTGCGACCAATCGTAAAGCTTTAAACCTGCTCTTGATAAGTGTAACGTAAATCTTCTCTTCGGTCATGTGTACATAAAACCAACATTAATTCAATCTTCATTTTAATACGATATAAAAGTGAAAGTAACTTTCATTAAATAAAAACCAGCAAGAGCATCCGTAATTTCAAGCTTTGGAACCGCATGAGAAAACAGGTTTTCCCATTTACAAACTTTATTTTTTTAAATACCAAAAGTAAATAATTTATAATTATTATTAATAATAATTACCCGATTTCTATTATATAATTATTTAATGGCTTACACACATTCACGCATCAATTCATCCATCACAGTATAAATTAAATTCATTATACACATCTTAAATTAAATTTTATCTGTACAGAATCCCATTTGCAGTTTCGCTCGCGCTATACGATTACTTGCGTTTCCTAGTCACGGTCAATTGTTCTTTTTTTTTTTAATTTGGTTTTTTAGTCAAATAACGGGGGGAAGGTTTAACCAACGCTAGATCACGGATACCGGTATTCTTTGGCGGTTGGGTTTCAATTAACCACACATCTTAGGAACGGTCGACCTGAGACTGTGCAAGACTACACTTCATGTACACTCATAAATATCATCTTCATTCATCCTCTGGCTATGTTGATTTATTCGTCGCATCACTTAAAATAACAAAATTAAAAAAAAAACAAAAAAAAAAACACGAAAATGTTTTAGATATTTATATCTTGAAAACTATTTTCAAGTGAAAATCTAATGAATATCTTGCTTAGTATAGTCAGAAATGGGAAAAATTTGAAATAATTTTTTAAAATCTTATTTACTTTTCAAGGTAGAATTTCGAAAATCTAGAAATTCGCTTTTATATATTTGTATGAAGATTACAAACCCCAAAAATCATGTTGATATCATCATTTATTACCGATAAAATAAAATAATAAATCGGGTTTCAAAAAAATTAAAAAATCCGTTTTAATCCTCTAAACTCAGGATTTCAAAAAATTCTTTCTTAGTGTGCACTTACACCGTAAATTATACGAGCAAAGGAAGTGGATTACTAGAACTGGTAGGCGTTACTTTAGAAAAAAAAAGCATGACCGAGTCCCGGCTGTTGGGTCAGGACCCGGGAACGGCATAGCCGGGCCCGGTGTCCCTGGCCTTAGCGGTTAGAGGCAGAGGCAAGATGAGATTAAGGAAAATATCCGGAACCGGTAGGCCGACCTGCCGTACCGGACGTACTGCTGGTAGGCGGGTAGGCTCATTAGAGTCGCTCCCCTGGACCGAGTAATAATTGATTGTTAAGCCGGCTCAGGGGAACAGAACAAAAAAAAAACGTCATAAACTATTGGAGGAAAATGAAAAACAAGAATTAATACTAATAAAATATTTTTAAAAATCATAAAAAGAATCGCACTCATCAAATCAAACGGGGTTGGTTAAATTATAAAATATCACCACTATAATCTTAAGGTAGAGAAAATATGATCTGTGATTTGTAATCTGACGGATGAAGCCCATTACAAGCTCTTTCAGTCTAATGAAAAGTAATTTATTTTCATTGAAGAGGTCTGTCCCGTCTGAAAGAAGATAACTGTGCTTGTTTTAACCCTACACTTCTCCGCGTGAATCTTCGCATTAAGAAACGGTTTCATCGGTAAAACAATCTCTAAATTTTTAACATAATGCATAATAATCGAATATTATTGATATATTCCATAATTTAAAGAAAAATAGATTTAATTTTTAAATAAAATTGTGAATAACGACAACAAACCGAACACTGTTGATTTAAGTCTCGATTAATCGAATTTATAAGCGTGTGATTTTTTTTTTAATTTACGTTCATAACTGCTTAAACACCAAATAGATTCATTTCATTGATACTAACTTTATTATAAGCCTGGATTTCCCTCTGTTAGTCATTTTTTCAAGGGAATAATTACATTGTACATACAATTGTTTTGAAGACTTTTTAAAAATCTATTTCTTATCATAATTACGTAGTATTGGAGGGTTATAACGAAATATTAAAGAGCTGGAACATAACAACAATATATTTCTATAGAAATCAATTTTGGGTAAAACCATACAAATTCTCTACATTTTAAGGAGACTTAGTTCGAGTTTGGTAACTTTGGATAAAGTTTCTTTGCATTTATTTCAAAATTTTTATCGAGATGCTATTTTTACCGTCATTTAAAAAAAAAGGTATTTCTTTCAGTTGTGTGACGGGATTGGAGGGGTGAAATTGAATTTTCTTTGCGTTTTGAGGTGTGAGGAAATCGAAAATACCAATTTGCGTATAAAAATTTATGGCTCGAAAATCTCCAAACTACTACACAAATTTCTTTAAAATTTAAATATATTGAAGTAGTGTATATAAGATGTGCATTTAAAAATTGGAGGAAGCTTGATCAAGTCTTTTTTTCAGTTACGCTCAATTTAAAGTCGACAACAGAAATTTCAATTTGAAATTATGTTTTCTTTGTATCGGTGTATTTTTCATAGCACTAAGGAATGTTTTTCGTGGAATAACAGCTAAATTATTAGCTATTAATTGGAAGCTAAGGGAATAACTCTTATTTTATTCAGACACTGTTTTAGAAACATTAGTGGGATGATCAAAATTACTTTGACACGTTGATTTTTCACCTCTTTGTACGAAGTAAAGGAAGTAATGTGATCGCGAGAAATTTCGGTTTTCAGATTTCAACGGAAATAGCCATTTTTATCATCCCTGAACCTATTTTGACTAGTTTCGGCGTGACGTCTGTGCGAATTTATCTCGCATAATTCAAAAACCATTACCGTAGGATGCTGAAATTTTGTATATAGGACTGTTATAACATCTAGTAATGCACCTCCCTTTTTTATTGCAATCGACTGAACCAAAACTGTCCAAAAAAGCCGAAACTCAACAACAATTTGGATTTTTTACTTTTTCTCAACTGCAGTAATAAGCCCTCATCGAGAAATTTTCAATGATATATCATAAGTGGTACGTCTTTTCATCGGTTCCAGAGTTATAGCCAAATAAAATTTTCATTAACAAAATATTTGAATCTTAGAAATGGAAGGCAAATCGGTTCGAGTCGGACCTCATCTTATTTTTTAACTTTTTTTAAAATTTAAATATATTTGTTTATTAATAATTATTAACCTCTATAAAAAGAAATTTACGATAAATAATAATTCAATAATAACAATAAAAAAAAAAAAAATATGAAAAAATATCAGAAGTTATTAAAGAAATAAAATTTTATGAATACAAAAAAAGTTTGTATATGTAATTTAATAGGCGTAAAAGGAAGTTATGTGATGCCCATAACAGATTTTTTCTATAAAAGTTCATCAAAAGTAAATTACTATTCTATTAATTCAGTACTTAAATACTAATTTTTAAAAATATGATCTGCTTTGATAAATCATCATATATGGCTAAATATTTTTATACTCATATTTTATTAATATCGTAACTTTGATAGACACTGCAGTACTGTAGAACGATCTAGACCGATGGTTATTTATACTCGGTTGAAAGCAGAGTAGCGTAGAGCTGTGAAGTAACTGTAGACGATAATAAGCAGCGACGTATAAAACAATTACTGTATTGTTCTCGAAATCGTACAATGCAAGATAACAATCGTGAAGAATTTGTAATTTCATGATTTCGTATGGGACTGATTAACGCAAACTGACGCGGATTTCTCATTTTGTCTTCCGCTTTCCATTTAAATTAGCTTCCGAGCTGAGTTATTAAATGATTTTTTAAGTTAATAATAGCTTACTTTAACATTGACTTTGCTGTGAAAATTTTAACTAGCACGCGGCATTGAAAGTGATACGGCGAAAAAGATAAAATATTTTAACTGCTTAAAGCTTTAAGTTTAAATTTAGGATCTTAGTTTTTTTTCAACATTGATGTTATTTTAATTTCCCGACGTAAAATGGGAAAGTATGGTAACGTGTTAAAAATGTAGTAAGGCCCTTTTTTTGCAAATTTTTATGTTTGAAGGTCCAATTAGTTCATTTAGATAAAAAAAAATGTATGTACGGTATGAAAGCACATAAACATGTACTAATGTGTGTGACATTGATTTTAGCCTTACATCTCAGGATTGACTGAACCGATTCTCTTTAAATTTGGCTCAAGTATTTCTATAATGGGGTATTAATAATATTTTTTTTCAAAAATTGTTAAAAGGATAGAGGATATCGCGAAAAATCCAATTTCGATTTTCTTCGAAGGCAATTTAGAGAAAAATTAATTTAAAAAAATCCCTTTTGGCATGCCGAAAGGGGGAGAGATAGATTTTACCGGTGCTAAAAAGGGGATAAAAAAGGGTTTCCACCTTTAATTTAAAAACTTCAAATTTACTCAATACGACAACGGTTGCATGTGAAAACGTTTCACATGTTTAGCATACAAGCCCCGTCTTCTTACAATTCCAGCAATATTTTGGTCATCCCTTGTCGTAAGGGTTAGTCATATTAAAAATTTTTTCAGACAAAAATTTTAGGTAATGTTTAAAGGACTAACAACCACTTTAAACCGAATCGATACTGTGCCTATTAAGAGGAGTATGATATTTTTGTCTTCGAAACCCCATTTTTCCACCCCCTGGGCCAATGGTTGGTGATACCAAATAACTTTACTTGGATCATTTTTAGACCCATATCCAAAAAAAGGAACTTTAAACGAATTCGATAGTTTACTTTCTAAGAAAGTTATAGCGATATTTTCTTTTTTTTTAAAAAAGTCCCCCCATTTTGACCCCCATAATCCGATTTTGGCCGTTAACAAACTCGACCGACATTTTGGGTTGTTATATTTTATGTATCAATTTGAAAGTGATTGGCGCAAAATTACGGTAGTTAACGTGTCCACAAGAACGTGAAATATATATGTATATACACTTTTGACTGACGGTGATTTTGGGGGTCTGGAGGAAATGGGGGTCTGTGAAACTCAAAGATATGTCGAAGTTTTCTCGAAGTCAAATCACGGTCCCAATTACAATAGGTAGCTTTCTTATGAAATCTAACTAAAAATCTGTTACCTATAATGCACACATAAATAATTTTTAAAAAATTCAAAATTCTACCCCCACCTCTTAAAACTTAAATATTTGTTTTTTGTTGTTTTCCTCTATCTTCCTTCGGTTTAAATATTTTTTTTAAGTTTATGTTTCAATAAGAAAAACCTTTCTTAAAATTTATTCCGTACCTCTAAAAAACAAATTTTCTGTTTTTTTTTTTTTATTTATTTTAATTCTAGCACTTTTAATTTTATTTATTAACAGCCTGAAATGTTATGGCAATACTTTGCCAGCTTTTTTTTTTATTAACATGGGTGTCTCTTAAAAATCCATTTTCAGGTTATATGTATTTATTGTTTTCCTTATTTTTTACTTTCCCGTCTAGATAGCGCTATAGCAGCGCTGTAGCCCTAGAAGGGAAAATATTGTAATCGGTCCAATTTGGGCATATGCGGTTTTCACGGGATCTTGATGTTTTGACACCTAAGGAACCCAAAAAAAACCGGACGGAAATTTCCGGATGGTAATGTTCGTATGTACGTGGATGTGTTTGTGTTCGGTGTCGGACTCTAAATCTCCTTATATCTCAACACCTACTGGACTGATTTTGATCAAAATTGGTCAGTTTGCTTCTATATACGGGGCATCGATGCCACTAAATTTTAAACACAAAGTGTCAAGGGAATAAGGCTGTAGAGCAAGGCCAACCTTAGTATATCGAGATTTCGACTAATTAGTTATATTTTTCTTAGGCACATTTGTTAACAATTAAAAAATAACAATATATGCAAAAAAGACTCTTTGTCCAAAAAATTATCTAAACTACCACCCCAAAAATTACTGCTATGATGTAACGTTACAGGTGAACGGTAGAATTAAATAAATGAATAATAATATTTAAAGTGTAAAAATATAACTCTGTCTGGCCGGGTATCGAATTCGATCGCCCGGTTGATTCGGTACCACGTGCGTTAAGCCTCGCGGTTGCAACCGTCTGCCCACTGTACAAGCGAAATTTGCTCTATGAAAGTTGTGAAATTACATTAGTTTAGTTAGTGTCGACCGTCACCGCTTGTACCGCCACACCCATGCGAATTAAATGCGGTATGCGCGCGCGCTTAATTAGAGTCATTGAATTAAATAAACGAAAAATATTATACTTAAATAAAATGATAAATATTTTAAATTGAGTTGTGTGGGTATGTATGTGTAAGCCGTGCACCAGAAACAAACCACGGTTGTAGGCACACGGCTAAAACCGCGTTCTGGGTAATTCCTACAGCTGTGTTGTCAACATTATTGGTATACAGAGTTGTCATAAAAGAATGGTGCGGTTTCAGTAATTCATAGGAAGATTGTAGGGAAATTTCTAGATGTTATATTGGTATCCCTGAAAGCCTCCAACCCAAAAGTTTGTTTATCAGGAGTTGTAACCGCAACGTCAGTTCTTGTATTGTTGCGGTGAGTTTAGCGAGTTACTATATTCTCGGATAAAGACAAAGCAAAGTGTGTTTTATCGATAGCCGAATTAAAATCCGTAATTTTAGTTCAACGTGCGTTTCGACGTGAATTCGGAAGAGATCCGCCGCACGAAAATAACATAACACGTCGGTTCAAACGATTCGAAGAAACCGGATCGGTTAAGAAACAGAAATCAACCGGCAGACCGAGTGTACCGGACGAAACGGTTGAACTAATTAGACGATCGGCAATTAGAAGTCCTGGGAAGTCCATCCCCCGTCGAAGCGTCGAATTAGGTATTCCAAAATCAACAGTTCACAAAGTTTTACGGAAAGAAACTGAAATTACACGCTTATAAAATCCAGATACTGCAGGAATTGAAACCCGATGATGGTGTAAAACGTTACAATTTCGCTGTTGAAATGTCGGACAGAATAACTGAAAACGAATCGTTTTTAGACGATATCATTTTTTCAGACGAAGCTACATTCCATGTGAATGGATGCGTTAACAGACACAATTCACGAATTTGAGGCTCTGAAAACCCACTCGCAATTATCGAGAAACAACGCGACTCGCCTAAAGTTAATGTTTGGTGTGGTGCGATGAAAAATCGTGTAATAGGGCCTTTCTTCTTCGCTGAAAAAACAATTAATGGAGTTGTGTATCTTGACATGTTAACCGATTATCGCTCTCCTCAGCCGGATGAACTCGAAAACATTCATCGACTTCATTACCAACAAGACGGTGCTCCCCCGCATTTTAATGCGTCGGTCACGGACGCTTTGAACGAAAAATTTGGAGATCGATGGATAGCCCGGCAAGGACCCGTACTTTAGCCTCCAAGGAGTCCAGACCTGACACCTTGCGATATTTTGTTGTGGGGGTACATCAAAAGCGTTGTTTATACATAAAAAATTCGCGACCTAAACCGTTTAAAAAACAGGATTAATGAAGCGATGACAACCGTTAACGAAGAAATGTTAACTAATGTTTGGAGAGAAGTTGAGTATCGTTTGGACATTTGTCGAGCGACTAAGGGCGCACATATTGAAATTTATTAATTATCTAAAAAAATGTTTGAGACGACAAATTTGAAAAATAAAAAACATAAACTGTAAGTAATTCCGTTTTAATTTAAACCGTGTTCAAAACCGCACCATTATTTTATGATAACCCTGTATTTTTGTTCTAATTTTATCTCATTTTAATTTTTTTCTCATTTATTTTTTGTCATTTCTATGGTATTTATTTACAATCATTTCTTTTTTTTTCTTTATCAACAGGTTTCTTTCTTTTTCCTGTTTAACCTTCGGGAATTACCGTTCGTGTATTACTTCAGAGAATGAATGATGATATGTATGAGTGTAAATGAAGTGTAGTCTTGTACAGTCTCAGTTCGACCGTTCCTGAGATGTGAGGTTAATTGAAACCCGACCACAAAAGAACACCTGTATACACGATATGATATTTAAATCCATAAAAAAAAAATTGCTTTTTCTAGAACTTAAACGCTGGTACTCTCGACTTCCAAATCAGTTAATTTGGGAAGACGCGTTCACCACTAGACCAACCCGGTAGGTGCCTTTATCAACAATACTACTAAAAATCTGTAGTTGTTTTCCCTATGGCTACTTTCTTTATCGATAATATTAAAAAATTCTACATTCTTTTCAGTAAATAAATACTGCGGATTTATTTTGTTTTGCTTTTTTCCAGGAATTACAAATATTAATAAGCATTTATTAAATTAAATAAATTTATTTAATAAAAATAAATTTTGCTACCATTATTAAAATTTTTAAACGATAATAAATTTCCTTTTTTTTTCATTAATGTGAAAGTTCAAAGTGGTGGAAAATGAAGCATTTTCGAAACATTTACTCTAATTTGTTTTTATTATAAGGAATCATTTCGCAATGTATTTTGATATTGTACAGAAAAATGAAATACTGAATAAACCCCAATAAAATACCTTCTTCCGATCCATGTCTATAAAGAACATAATATAATGAGGTATATTTAAAAATAATCATTTATACAGAAAATTAATATATATATTAAATTAATTATCGTAAAAAGTAATTATTACTTTCATAATTGAAAATGCTGTAAATAAATGTTTTAGTAGATTGTTTGATGTATCGTAAAATTTAATAATGTTGTAACATTAATAGCTTTTGTTGGCAACACTGCGTAAACATTTACACATTCCTAACGCAGACCCATAAAGAAATGTGAGCATCTACTCTTTAAAACAAACAAAAAAAACAATAATTATTTTAGTTTAACAAATTTATAATAAAATAAATATGGATCAATAAGTAATTAATTCAGTAAAAAAAAGAAAAAATATTAGGCTTAATGGTTGTTTAAATAAAATGGGAAAACCAGAAAATGTTAAAAACATTTTTTACATAAACTCTTATACTAGATGCTAATTTCTATTGAAAAACAATCGTCAGAAAACATTCAGGAGCAGTAATAAAAAAAAATTATGACAGAAAAAGCAATGGAAAAAATACAAATAAGCAATAACTATGAAATATTACAAAACTAAATTTTGCATGTAAAGCAACTGAACTAGAAAATGCACTAAAGAATTGCTTTCCTTGAAAATTTACTGCGCAGAATTCTGTTAATACAATAAAGGTACATCATTTATTGATTTTAATATTGTCTCGTATTTCAATAGACTTGCTGATAATAATCGTATGTTCAATTCTATGAAGAAAGTAACGGGAATCTATTTCACTTTTGATTTTCTCTAATAAACCTGGCATGCAATGCTTCTTACTCTTGAGAAAGTTTATTTAAGCCAAGACGGTTATTATTACATTGTAAACTTATGAAATAAATTATTTCAAACAGATTTAGGTAAAATTAATTTTTAAATTAGCTTCAAAGATGTCTAATAAATCCTTTTATTTGATTTTCATTTATTTTTTAAAATTCTTTGGTTTTACAATACTGAGAATTTTTTTAACTTTGACCTTTTTTTATTTTTTAACCTTGTTAAACACCCCCAACATCTCCGGCCTCCGCCGTTAAGCTATGCGCAGGAATGTCGGAGTGTCGTGGCAGTCGACTGACCCCCTGTCACGCCTTCTATCCGGCATCCCATCGGGGTCCTCAGTTTCATCGAAAACTTTAAATTTGACCTAGTTGAAATCTACCTCATTTGAATACGTTTTATTTTTAGTAAACTTCGAAAATCTTACGTTTATATTTCTGTAAACATTATTCATACCATTTTACTCGGGTTTAAATTCTTTACAAGTTTTGTTTAAAAATGTTATGCGTTATTACCCATTTAACAAACTTATTTTACTCACTTAACATAAAATATTGTGTTTTTCGATCCCGCTCTTTTGTTTTCTACACCAGCTTTCTCAAACAACACTAAAAACACAGTTCTAGAATCTACTTTTTTTTAATTTTTTGTTATAAAACCGCTAAATTTACCCCTTAATTTCAGTCCCAAACAATAAAGCCAAACTAATAAAATTAATTTTAACTAAAGCAAAACTAATTTTAAGCCAAACTATAAAGTTTGGCTTAAATTTACTGGTAGGCCCAGAAATCAGGGCGAAATGTTTTCCAGCCAGTACTCGCTAACGCAGAACATATAAGAACCTTTTTCTTTATTTTCACCAGTAGAACATGTCCTAAACGTCTCTTACATTCTTCGTGAATCACTCTGTATTTTATCGTAAAGCGAGTGTTAACAAAATATGGTAACTCCTGAATAACTTTACAACATATAAATATAAAAAATGAGATTTAGCAAAGTCTCCTACCTCGAAACGATCTATTTTAACGTCTGGAAATCACTCCACCACAAGGAAAATGGTTTGATTTTTTTTTTTTTGTTAGGACTATTTGATTTAACCCCGGTATCCACGATCTAGTATTCAAATCCATATAAAAGTAACTAACCGCCTAAACTAGGATTTGAACTTTAGAACTCTCTTGTTTGTCCCGTATGCGTTCCTATGTCGTTCATCCGATTGCGATGAAACTTTGGCGAGTTGTGGACACGTCCGCGAAGATTTCTGAATTAGTTTGAACCCGCTAGATAGCGCTGGGGTTGAAATATTTCGAAAAAAGTATTTATTCTCCGATTTGATTTATATTCAGAATGTATATTAGTCACATGAAAAGAAATATTTTTTGTAAAAAAATGGACCCGCTACATGGCACTAGGGTCGAGATATTTCGAAAAATTGTATTTATAATTCGATTTGCCCATATTCAGAATACGTGTTACTTACATGGAAAAAAAAATACCTCGCAAATAATGAACCCGCTAGCTGGCGCTGGGGTTGAGTTGTTTGAAAAATTGCATTACGGTCCAATTTTGCTCATATTCAGAATATATACGAGGTGCGACAATAAAGTAATGAGACTGATGTGAAAAAAAATGTTGCTTACCGTTTTAGTCATGTTTAGTGTTAAGTTCTTCTGCAATCATTTTCACGGATAATTTTCGATCAGATCATACGATTTCACGCACCCTGGTCAAGTTGACATCTGTCCGTGAGGTTGATGGTCGTCCACTGCGGTCTTCATCTTCAACATTCGTTCTGCCTTTACTAAAAATTTTATGCCACCGAAAAACTTGAGCTCTTGACATAACCACCTCTCCAAAAGCCTTCTGAAGCTTACCGTAAGTTGTCGTCGCGTTTTCACCCGATTTAACGCAAAAAGAAATGGCATACCGTCGCGCAATATTTTGCGGTTTCATTTCTGTGACGAGAGACACAAACACGTGTTCACTTATTACAGCACAACTCACGACTGAGCAGTTGCATCAATGTGCCGCTTGGACTAGAAGTAGCATATAGACCAAGGTCAAAGATGGTGTGCCTACGCAAGCTGCAGGGTTGCCACATCTTACTTTATTGTCGCACCTTAGTTACCTGAAAAAAAACCTTTTTACAAAAACTATACCTGCTAGACGGCGCCGGTGTCGAGATATTTACGAAAAAAACAAATAAAGACTTTCTATTTATATAAAGACTTGTTCTATGTATATAAAAGCCGATGTTCGTATGTGTGTTCGCTGTAGACTAAAAAACTACTGGACCGCTTTACGCGCGGAAAAACGGAAAAGTTGAAAAGAGAGAAGGGGAAAGGAAAAAAGAAAGCCGGAAAATTGGAAAAGGGAAAATCGAAAAAGGAAAATGGGAAAAACAGGAGGAAAGGGAAAGGGTGATAGGGAAAAGGGAAATAGGGTAAAAGTGAAAAGTTAAATTTTGCGAATTTCCGTAAATGTTCAATTTTTTAATGTTTTATAAAACTTTCAATTGTGTTCATTTAAAATTATATATATACTCAAATATAGCAATAGTGAAGGTTTGCCGGGTGTCTATAGTGTGCTAGTTGTCTATAAAAGATCGATTTGTACTATTATCGTAATATATGTAAAAACACATTAATCTGATAGTAAAATTAAAGGGAATGACGACTATTTACATATTTAACGAAGTTTTGATCGTATGAGAAATACTCATATCGATATCGACTTCTTCAGAAATTTATTATGTATTTTACTAAATTTAATATCGTCGTATAAATCTGGTGATAACTCGCGAGAAGTCATCCTAACGCGAATAAAGTAGCACTCCGTAGATTTTTATATATTGAACTTGCAAGTTCCATCAAGATCAGCCGTACATGTAACTGGCATAGATTCGACTTTCTATTTTCTATTAATATTTTCATAAAATTTAGATAAGTGAGGTCACTTCTCTAGAAAAGAACTTCTGAGGCTACTAGAATTTATGATCGTAAACATAAATTGAATCGACGCCAGAGCGTTCTCAAAGAGTAACGTATACGCTCTTCTCAAAATCAAGTTCAACCGAAGAGAAATACGTTATAAATTGTGAACGGTGATATCTCTGAGAGCTAACGCGTAATTACTAAAACGCTATATTGAATTTTTGAAGTTTTGTATGCGGATGACGCGCGAAAGATGCCGCGACGAAAAATGCTATTGATATATAAAAATAAATATCTGAAGAATTTTTTTTCCCTACAATAATATTTTAGTCCCGTTGTACAATTAACAACTTTTCTCACAATATTATATATTACACTTTTATTAATGGAATATAAAATCAATTTTTTTTTTTTACTTGAAAGTATGCTAATTAAAATTAGCTAAATTAAAATTACTAATTAATTATATTATACAGTTCTGAGTCTTTAATGCACCATAAGTTTATGTTACAGTTAAATACTTGTGTGTATACGTGTTTGTGTGTGTGTGTGTGTTTGTGTGTGTGTGTGTGTGTGTGTGTGTGTGTGTGTGTGTTGTGTGTGTGTGTGTGTGTGTGTGTGTGTGTGTGTGTGTGTGTGTGTGTGTGTGTGTGTGTGTGTGTGTGTGTGTGTGTGTGTGTGTGTGTGTGTGTGTGTGTGTGTGTAAATAATTTTATGTAGAATTAAATAAATGATTATTAAAATAATTACAATACCGTGAAGTGAAATTCTAAAAAATCCGTGTAACCTACCTGAAAAAAACAAATATCCTATTATTATTTTTTATTTATTTACAATAAAATAGATTACTTGTACTAGTAGTACTTAAATATTACGTTAAGATATTTTCTTATCAGATAAAATTTTGTTTTTAATTAATATAACCTCGATCTGTATTTATATTAATTACTCGTGAAACTTTAGAAAGCTCGATTGACGTTCAAAGGTGGGGGATGGCTTTACTGAACCGAGGTTAATTATTCTCTTGCTACTTAAGACGTCCTGTTTGGACTGTACAATTTCTTTCACTAACAGGTAAAACCATAGCGCATCTACGTATTTACGCTTTATAAACTTTGACGAGTAATTTGTATCTAAATTAGGAAGCGAAATAAATAAAATCGTAGAAAAATAATTAAGAGTTCAATCAATTTTAAATAAAAAGTAACAGATTTAAAAAATATACGAGAAAGATTTTTCATTATTTCTTTAAATTTCTGTTTTAAAAGTTGCTTCAATAATCGAATAAATCGTTAATCAATTCGTATTCATATAGTAAAAACCTAAAGTAGTATTGAGATTATTTAAAGCGTATTATTTTTTTTTAATTATATTTTTATTTATGTTCCAATCAGCAATTAAAGTCATTAGCGGCTAAAGTATAACTGTCAATATACCGGTACACGTATAATCTTGAACAGACTCAGACCGACCATTCCTAAGACATATGGTTAATTAAACCCCAGCTATCAAATAACACCGGTAACGATCTAAAATTCAAATCCAGGATTTGAATACTAGATCGTGGATTTTACCAGGATACTAGACCTTTCTTTTTTCTGTTTAGCCTCTGGAACTACAGTAACGTATTACTTCAGAGGATGAATGAGAATTATATGTACGAATGTAAATGAACTGTAGTCATTTAGAACCCCCTGTAGCGAACAGATAAGACATCCGTCTCCAGGATACCAGACTTGGATTGAAAAACTAGATCGTAGATATCCGTGTTCTTTGGTGCCTGAAGTAATACTTAACGGTGGCTCCGGAGGCTAAACAAAAAAAGAGTATTCAAATCCAAATAAAAGTAACTAACTAAGGATTTTAAACTAAGAACCTTCGACTTCGAAATCAGCTGATTTACTTTATAGAAATTTAAATCTTTAATTTTTTTTTAGATTTATGTTTATTTCAAATATGGACTGATCTACAAAAATACTCTCCCCGTACGATCAAAGCGATTTTAAAGAAATTAAAAAAAAGTGTCATTCATCTAGATGAATAAACAGGATAAAAAACAAAAAGAAACCCAGCACCGCTGCAGAATCGGTAGGTTGTGTTAGAATGAAATTTTATGAATGATACGGATAAATTAAATAAGAAAAACATATAACGTTATTTAAATGTTGCATTTATGTTCCTTATTGTTATAAAAGATGTTCAAAATGACCACCCTCGGCATCGATACACTTTTCTACTCGACTGATTATACAGAGTATCGTCTGACGCAAAACGTTGTTGTCAATTCCGTTGATTTCTCGTTGAATGTTCACCTTCAGTTCATCAATATTATGGGGATTAGATGCGTAAAATCTCTCCTTTCAGTAACCCCAAAGGAAAAAATTGCAAGCAGACAACTCTATTTATCTACCAACAATGTTTTAGAGAAGCCGATTGTCTAATCTCCTTTCAATATCGGCAATGTCCTGTGAAGTTCTAACGGAAGGTTCCCTATTTCGTTTTGCATTTAAAACCTAACCTACGCCATTTTAAACAAAATTGTGTATGCTACTCTTCGCTGGCATACAGCCAATCGGAAATTTTTCTAGGAATACTTGACGTGATTCTTCAACGATCCAGAACGAATATAGGCCTCGACTATACCTATCCTCTCCTGCATTGAATAAAGCATTTTACACAAACACAACTGCACTCGCAATACTGCACTTCAACAAAATGTATACCGCACTGACACGTAACCGCATGACAAACGGCAGCAACAATCAGTAGTAACATATACATCCACTAGTCGCGCTAGTTGTGTGAGAGTCTTTTATAAATAGTGTTTGTTGGGTAGCGGTTTCATTATGGGTTCGGTTTTATGTTGCTCACCTATATACACACTCACCTTTATACGATATGTTTTTCCACCCTAGCAGCACAACGGATGAACCGATTTAGATGTACTACTCCGCGTTGGAATCCTACGTTACCAGGCTTGTCATGGGCTATATCTATATATTTTTTTTATAACAAATAATACATATGATTTTTTTTATGGGGAGTATGTTCGATCATGTAAACATCCCCTTCCTATTTGTACTTATTTTTTGTTGCTTCTTCTTACTTTTAGGTAATTGCATAAAAAAAGCTACCTATTGTAATGGGTACCATGATTTGACTTCCGGAAAATTTCGACACATCTTCGCGTTTCACATCCCCCAGACCCCAAAACCACCGCTGATATATATATATATATATCTTAATTTCACTTTCTTGTGGACACGATAACTGCCGTAATTTTGCACCGATCACTTTCAAATTTATACATAAAATATAACGACCCAAAATCTCGGTCAAGTGTGTTAATGGGAAAAATCGTACCATGGGGTTGGAAATCGGGGGCTTTTTAGAAAAAAAAAACCAAATATCGCTATAACTTTCTTATTAAGTAAAATATCGAATTCGTTTAAAGTTCCTACTATTATTTGTATAAGGGCCTAAAACTTATGTAAGTAAAGGTTTTTGATATCACTAATCATTGGCTCAGGGGGTAGAAAAAGTGGGGTTTCGAAGACAAAAAATCGTACCTTTCCTAATAGGCACAGTATCGAATCGGTTTAAAGTGGTCGTTATTCCTCTAAACATTACCTAAAACTTTTGTCTGAAAAAAGTTTTGATACGACCGACCCTTACGGCAAGGGATGACCAAAATATTGTTGAAATTGTAAGATGGCGGTGGGGTGGTGGGGGGGGGGGGTTGTAGTATGCTAAACATGTGAAACATTTTTCATATGCAACTGTTGTATTGAGTAAATTTTGAGGTTTTTCTTAAATTTAAAATTAAAATATATTTTATCCCCTACTTAGCACCGGTGAAATCTACCTTCGTCTTCCAGCGTGCCGAAGGGTTTTTTTTACTCAAAGTTTATATTCGTAAATAATGTAAAATAGCAAATCAACAGTTTTTTGCTCATATTTATTACATAAACAACTTTTATATTTAAAAATATTTTTTAGATTAATAAAATGTTAACTTAATTTTTTTTAAACTTTCATGTGAAAATATGTTAAATGAAATTAATTACAAAAATTGAATGCTAAGCAATGACAACAACAAATGAAATATTTAAAAATTGTTTATTATGATCCTTCATAGTGGAACAATCTCCAGCTAAAAATATATATATATATATATATATATATATATATATATATATACACACATGAATTTCTAATTACTTGAGTGAATTTGTAAAACATAATTTAAAAAAAGAAACAGGGTTTAATATTTTTCTATTGTACAATTTTTTTATAGGGGGTTTATTTAAACATTAAACTCAATATTATTATGAAGTTTATTTTTATTTAAACTCAATTTATCTCGTTAGAAATACTATAATTCAACTAACTTTTATTATTTATAAACATAAAAATTTATTCTAAAAAAAAATAAAATCTAAAAATAAAATCTTTCATAAAATATAAATTTTATTCAATTTTTTTTAATTAAAAATGTTTTTTTTTTAATTTTCATTAATAAAATATCTACCCAGTTATTTAATCAGAAGAAAGCAAACAAAAAGATAAGATCAGATTAATTTTCTGTCCTGCCGCCAAAAAAAAAATTGAAGCAAGATAAAGACTAGATCTTAATCCGGAAGGTTCAGGCTTCAAATCCCATTCAGGTTTATCATTTTTCAACATAGGTTTTGAGTAAACTAGTGTTAATTTCGGTGGTATATATTGAGGGAAGTGAAAATGAATTTTCTTTACGTATTGAGATATGAAGACTACGAAAATTTCAGTCGTGTATAAAATCCTATCGTTAGAAAATCTCAAAAATTACATTCATGTATAAATCTTGTTGCTTGAAAATTTCCAAAACTACTAGATCAATTTCAATAAAATTTAGATATGCTGTAGTAGTGGAAATTGTGCGTGTGAGAATTTTATAAGATTGGTTAATAATAAGATTGAGAAGTTTTTAAGATTAGAATTTATAAGAATCAGTTTCATTCGTAAGATTTATACGTCATTCATCAGTTACGTTAATTTAAATTCGGCAACAGACAACATATTTGAGATTATGTTGACTTTGTATTACTGTATTTTTTATATGCGCTTATGAATGAACCTCAACGGTGAGCGAATTTAAACATGATGCTTGTGTGTCTAATTATTTCATCTAATTATGGTTATAGTAGTAATTTAATTTTCTTACAGTCAGAAAATACGAGGCATATCCCTCAAGTAAAGACCGCTAGGAAATTTCTCTCCTTAAGGTTGGCGAACCTGTGTCGTTCACGGCCAGCTAGTAATGTACTAGCTGCATTTTTTTTTGTAAGTTGTCGCGTTGTAGTATCTTTGATTACGTGTAACTTATTACATGATAAAATGAATAGGAAAATCGGTGTTGTCGCCGACTGTGAAATACGTGGT
This sequence comes from Lycorma delicatula, assembly GCF_047948215.1. Taxonomy (NCBI): domain Eukaryota; kingdom Metazoa; phylum Arthropoda; class Insecta; order Hemiptera; family Fulgoridae; genus Lycorma; species Lycorma delicatula. The sequence goes on along the minus strand of NC_134465.1, from coordinate 22,768,727 downwards.
CAGACGTTTTTTAAACCATCAAAACTTTAAGTCGGCTCAAATTCATAGGCAGTCGGTTGCTGTGTACGGTGATAATGCAATGAATGAAAGAAACGTCCGAAAATGATGTGAAAGATTTAAAAATAAGAGAATCAATGTGTACGATGAAGAACGTTCGGGGAGGCCCTCGATAATCACGAGGACTTGTTGAAACGCGTCGATGATGAAATCAGAAAAGACCGTCCCTCAACAATTTCCGATGATGTTCATATATTTCCGATTCTTTTTACTAATGTTTCAAGAGATGTTATCGGTCGCATTGTTCCTGACCATATACCTTCAGAAAGGTTTATGTTCGTTCGGTGCCACACGTCTTAACAGAACGTCACAAAAAATCCGAACGGGATCTGATTTGGAGTTTTTAATGCGCTACACAGAAAAAGGTGATGAGTTCCTTAATCTAATTGTTAGCGGCGATGAAACGTGGATTTTGTATTACACGCCAGAGAGAAAACGGCAGTCAAGTGAATGGCGTCATTCTTAATCACCAACAAAGATCAAGCCACAGTCATTTGGGCGCAAACTGATGGCTACAGTCTTTCGGGAACAGTTTGGCATGCTGCTGGTTGATTTCATGCCGCGTGGAACGACTATAAATGCAGAAACCTACTGCGAAACTCTACGTAAGTTACGGCGCGCCATTCAAAATCGACAACGTGGGCGGCTGACCGACGGCGTCGTCCTGCTGCACGATAATGCACGTCCACATGTTGCGGGTCCGACACGTGATTTACTGAAAACATTTGGGTGGGAAATTTACTATCGCCACCATACAGTCCGGATTTAGCTCCTTCAGATTACAATTTGTTTGGGAAATTGAAAACATTTTTGAGTGTTATTCGATTCACGGGTGACGATTAACTTTAAGATGCTGTTAATCAGTGGCGGTAGAATAATACGAATAGGATATATTGAAGCTAATGTATCGCTTCGATAATGTCTTAATTCACGTGCCGATTATATTGAGAAGTAGTATAAGGTATGTAGTTTCAAGAGAAATAAAAATTATTTATAAAGTTTTCAGAATAATTTTTTTTACAAAGAAACTTTTTTTTACTTTAGAGAAAACCTCTCGTATATTTTAGTATTAAATTAAAAAAAATATCTCTTCGTTTTCTCATTTATTTATGATTTTTATATTTGTTGCGCAAAAAATTATACAAAATAAAATAATGAAAAGTCGGTTTTCTTGAGCAGAATTGCAAAAAATATTTTTTTTATTCTGTAAAACCTTTTATACTGTATTCCTAAATATAAGTATCAGAAGGAGATTAGTAATAATAGATAAATAAATTAAGTGTTCGAAAAAGTACACGTGACATGTCATTTTATAAAAAGATTTAAAGATATCTAATGTGAAAAGACGTATACGTAATGATGTCCGTAGAAAAAAATATTAATTATTAAAAAAGAAAAAGTAAGCAAGGAAATTCGTCGGAAGTTATATTAATAAATAAAAGGAAGTGAAAGGTACGTTTTGTTGATAATGGAAAAACAGGAAATATTTTTAAAGGAAATAAATTCAATTTATTTTACATTACAAAATAAAAATAATAATAAATGCATAATATGTAAACAATTTCTTAGAATAACACTCAAAGAATACAAGATAAGTAAAACCTGATAATAAACGATACGTAGGAAATAAATAAATAAATTGAAACTTAATGATATCCAAAGGGGATGCTATATTAAAATAAATCTATAGTTACAAAAAGAATACCGGGTGATCATTCGAAACGTTGCCGCATTTATTATTCAACGGCTATCAGTCCCACCGTGTTTCTGTTTACAGGCATGTATACTATTCTCGGGGAGAACTTTTTTAAAATTATTTTCAAAGGGGTGGAACCCATCCTCTCCGTTACACCTATCCCAACTCAAAACTTTTAAATGACAATGGTAACATTTAATTGACAACTCGAAAAAAATAATGAATTTTGTGAAAAGAAAATTAAAATCCGTCCGGCCCTTCCATCGGTAGGGGTGAAAAACCATTTGGGGTAGTACTTTTTTTAAATTTCAATCCGACAAAAATAACTATAAAATTACGTTATATTACTTCTCAAATCTTTTGAAATAAATGTGTAAATTTCTCCCTTAAATTAATTTTCAATGTTGAAAACTTATTTTTTTTTTTTAATGAGATGATGTAGCGTGTGACACACATTGGAAGGACCTTTGAAATTTGGTACAAATTAAACAAAAATGGGTTCACTGTTATTGAACTTATGATTAAAAATGTAGTTTTTTTAGGTTATGTTGGGATACAGTGTTACTGACTCGAAGAAAGGTCTGAAATCGTCCGTCCTTTTTAAAAATATGGGTTTTAAATTTCTCCAGCACTGGAAAAACGTACCAGTAAACACAGCATTATAACATCAGTTAAACATACGGAAAACCAATAGTAAGATACCTACTTAATTGCTGGTAACATGTTGAAAAATTTATTACCAGATAATTACGTGACTGTTTTCATTTCCTCCACTTCACGTTCAATTTGATGAAATATTAATTGTTTTTATTTATTGTTAATTCTAGTACGTAAATTAGTATCGCATTAAATAATAATTTTCTCACAGTAATAGACCTAATAATTACGACACAAAATTACAACTCAATTTTCTGCCATAACTCGACTATTTGTTAACCGATTTAAAAAAATGAAATGTCATTTTGTTAAAAATAAAAGGCTTAATATTTTAGCGAATAACAAAAAATTTTATAAAACTAATATTTACGGAGATATAACGGATTGAAAAATAAACATGGCCGACATTTTGAAATACGCGAAGGTATTTAAGTCCTGATTTTTTGCTAATTTTAAAACTTTATTACCAAGTCGCTCACCAAATATTAATCTGATTCGTCTATCCCAACTTGAGATATAATTTTTTTTATAAAAATAACAAAATGGCGGACAGGGAAAGAACAAAGGAGAAATTGCCATTTTTTCTAAGAATATTTTTTGTTTAGTTTTACAGGTAGAATCCGAAAAAGTACAGCCAGCCCACCATTTTAGAAACACTCTGTATACACTAACAGAAGACTAATTAAGATTAATAAAAACAATCCAAAAGGGAATTTTTTTATACCTACATAATTAGGTCATCCAAATAATTTTTATCATGTAATTTCATTTTTGTCTTCATTAACTTTTTCAATCCGTTATATTTTATTATAATGAATACAAATACAATTTATTTAAACATAGGGTAAATAAGAAAATACTTTATTTCTTGAGTATATCGCGTATCAATAGATAGATATACATCATATATTTTTCATTTAACGTTAAATATTTGGAAATTCTATAAAAAAAAATATATTACTACCGATGAGAATCTTTTAAATACTCCAAAATTTTTTCTAACAACTGTACGCTTGCTATAAGTCACGTGGTCTTGCGAGAGCCAATCGCACACCAGCACGCTTCAACTCAGCCAGTCGCGCCGATATACGTTCTCACAGTTCAACTTTTTTTCTTTTTTTTAATAACCGGGAATCACCGTTAGGTATTGTTTCACAGGATGAGATGAATGATTTGTAGCGTGTGTGAAAATGCCATGCCTGACCGGGAATTCGAACCCGGGACATACCGGGTTCACTTCAACGGGTTCACTTCAACTTTTTTTTTCTCTCAACTCCCCTGGGCTAGTCCGACTTGTTGGTATTACGCCACCCAGAGGAGTGTCTGATTACTCTAACAGGCCTTACCACCTACCGGCTATATTCCGGCATGGTAGGTCGGCCCGCCGGTCAGCTCTTTTGAGATTTTTCTTTATTATTAATGCCCTTTTTTGACACCACGCCATACCAAGTACGTCGTGACGTGATGTAGGGTCATTTGTTCCAATTTCCTACTCCTATACTCCCTTGGAGTCCTCAACGGTTCATCGAGACCGACACACCTCAGCATGTCGACTCTTACCGCTGAGGCTGTCCTCCCTTCCCTAATCTCTTACTAATAACCCAGAGTCCTTTCGTCGGCATTCTTCTGGGACAGCACATTTCTTACGAATTCAGCCACTTTTTTCCATAGTAATTCGTCGCTTAACATGTATCTTAGTATCTCAGGTGGGCTTTTACCCGCATCGTCTCTATAATTTGCTCGCTTGTGGCAATCCAAGAACGTATGCTCCACGTCATCCAGTCCCTCACAGTACATACAATGTGAGTTCTTCTCGTCTACCCACCTTATGCAGATAACTATTAAAATTCCCATGTCCTGTGAGGAACTGGGAATTTCCTCTCCAAGAAATCGGCCTCTCCATGCCGTCTCTCTATCCAAGATTTTATATCTGGTAATAACATTTTTGTCCACCTAGCCATCCATCTCTCCTGCCATCTGTGGATTGTTCCGCTTCTGACCTCTTGCTCATCCTGTCCCTTGTGCTCTCTCGACACGGTACCGTGCTATCAAATCGATTGGAGGCACATTAGCCAGCACACACAAAGCATCATATGATACCGTCATATATGCTGCAACAACTCCCAGCAATACTCTTCTGTGTGTCCTCACAAGCCTGTCACGATTTTTCTTGAATCTAACTGAAGGCCACCAAGCGGGTACCGCATACATCAGTGAGGACATCACCGTCGATGCTATAAGGTTTCTCTTTGATGTTCTAGGGCTCTTTGCGAGGAGGACATGATTAAATTAAAACTTTTTATCATGCCCTCCGCTTTCTGACATATATTGTATATGTGTTCTGTATATCGACAGGTTTTTTGCAACGTAATACGTAGACATTTCATGCACCGCACCTCTTCAATCATATTTCCATTGATTTGGATATTAGGTGGATCCAGGTCCCTTCTACCTGTGAAAGCGATATACTTGCATTTTTCGACAGATAACTTCAACCTACCCGTCGCGTTACTTACTTGCACTCACATATAACATCCCCGATCACCTGGCAGATAAAAAGTACCGCCAAAATATCCTATCCTTTTAAAAATACATTTTTCTAGGTATAAATATTATTCTGTCTAAACCTCAGCTCGCCACAAATATATTTTTTGGATATTAATGAAACACAATTTTGAAACGGCCTGGCAAAGTTTTAAACCTGACTAAATAATCTGGCTCTTTTAATTTTAATTCCAAGAAATACTAAATTTGAAAGTATTAAAATTTCAAAATACCTCGAGGATTTTTTTTTTGCATATAGTATTTCACATAAGTAAAAATTCAAGGTTTGGCTAGACCCCACTACTCTTCAGCCCGGTCTTCGATTTTGTATTCAGATATTACAAAAGGAGTGTTACACAAATTTTCACGGTCCCTCAAATACATAACATTTTTAACAGCTCTTCTTCTACTATGGATTGAATGAGCATTTTATATAAATACAACTGCACTCACAATACTGCGCAGCAACAAAACGTGTACTGCACTGACACGTAACCACCTGACAAACGGCAGCAACAATCAGTAGTAACATATACATCCGCTATTCGCGCAAGTTGTGTGAGAGTCTTTCATAAATAGTGCTGTGTTTCATTATGGGTTCGGTTTTATGTTGCTCACTCTGTATAAAAAGATTAATCGAAATCAGTACAACAGCAATTGCTGAATGAAGAAATTTATACGTTTCACAAATTGATAAGTTCTTCAAGCTTGCATAATATTTTTAATTTTTAGAAAAATTAACGATGATATCAGATTATATTGTATTCTATGTGCTTCGCTATAAAAAAATTTAAAAAACCATTCATCGAAATCGGTACAGTATTTTTGGCATGATCGAGTAAAAAATAAGCAAACAAACTTTTAAATTTATATCTACTATATATAAAAATGAATGTTTGTTTGTCCCGTATGCGTTCCTATACAATCCATCTGATTGCGATAAAACTTTGGTGAGTTGTGCGCACGACCGCGAAGGTTTCTGAATTAGTTTGGACCCGCTATGTAGTGCTGGGGGTCGACATATATAAAAAAAAATGTATTTATGGACCTATTTGGCTCATATTCAAAATATATATTAGTTACGTGAAAAGAAAAATTTCTGCAAAAACTACACCCGCTAGTTGGCGTCGGTGTCGAGATATTCACGAAACAAATGAACAAATATATAAACTGACTTCCTTCTTCTATATATATATATATATAAAAGACAATGTTCGTATGTGTGTCCGCTATAGACTAAAATGCTACTGAACCGATTTACGCGCGGTTTTTGCAAAATGGTCCTCGTTGTCCGGAGAAGGTTTAACGTTATTGAAATCTTCGATCTGACCAGTAGAAAGAAAGTTAGGGGTATTTTGAACCGACTACTGTGTTTAGAGAATAGTTTGAATTAAATCCGATAGGTAGTGCTGTTTTGACAACTGGATTTATTTACATTCTGACTTTTATAAAATGAAAGGTTAAATTTAATGAAGTTCTGTAACGTTCAGTTATTTAATGTTTTATCAAACTTTCAGTGTTCTCCTTATTAAGGGGAAAACACTGAAAGGAAGGTCCTAAATGAGACTCAAATGAAGTTTTATAAAGTGATGGCTGTTCCTACTGTGTTGTATGGCTCTGAGGATTGGGACAGCTCAGTAAAATTGAGGCAGCGGAAGTGAGATACCTGCAATCGGTAAAGGGGTGTACTAGAAAAGATCGTTTTAGGAACGAGGACATCAGAAGACAGTTAATGTTCTCCCCTTTTGCTACACGATAGTAGTGAACAGGGAGAGGTTGAAGGACCATGTTAATAGGAAGGTTCTTCAAGCAAATAATACACAATCGACCGAAAGTCAAAAGAAATGTGGGACGGCCAAGAAAGCGCTGTTAACCCTTTGAAACCGGAACGGGTGAATCTCCTATACCGTAATGGAAGAAGAAGAAAATGATCAAACTTTCAAGGATGTTAATCTAGCAAAATGTAAATCAAGCAATAGCGAAGCATGTCTGCCAGTATTAGTATAACAAATTGTGTCACGACAGAAATTTTAAAAGAGATGCATTAATTTCTTGTTTTACAATACGTGTCCCAGTCTTTTTTATAGCTAAAACATATGTTAAGCTGTGGTGTAAGTGGCACTTGTCAGAATTATTTTTTCTTTAACGGAATGCCAAATATACAGTTATGACCGAAACTATTTAATCTATTATATAAATAAAATAATTATTTATTTACTATCCTAAATACTTAATCGAATGTAAATACTGTATGATAATCGATACTCGGTTGTAGGCTCTTTAAATAAACCTTTTCACATCTACTTAACGTATAAATGGCAGATCTAATTTTAACGAAACTATTGAAATAAGTTACAGCAAGCAGCCTTGGCTTAAATTTTGGCTAAATTTCATCAGAAAAATTTCACGAAAATAATTCTTGTCACGAAAATCTCGAAGTAAACCGGGCGTATGCGTAGATAAAAATAAATTGTCAGTTAATAAAATAAAAAGATTCTTACAACTTATATTTATTTATTTATTTACTTTTTTTAATTTATAACAGAATATTTCGATACCCTTTAAGAATTAAATTAATTATTTAAAATTTTTATTATTTTAAAAATTTGACTAAAATAAAGATAAAAGTGAACGAAAGAAGAATAATAATGAGATAAGAGAGAGAGAGACATATATTACATCAGAAGAAGGAAATTTTTAATATTTAAATAATAAAGTTACAAAGGGTTTGATGATGTAATACAGATATAAAAACAGACTGGCACAAACAAAGAGAGTTTTATGAAAAAAAAATAATAATAATAAATCTGCTATAAAAAATTAGATAAAAAGAAAATTTTGAAAATATTTGTATCTAGCGTTTCGCTTTACGGTAATAAAAATAATCACTAAGAAAAGAATAAAGACCTTTGAGTTACTGTATTGACGAAGGATGTTAAAAATTAGAATAAGATTGATAAAATTCGAAATGAATTCTTAAGACGAATAGAAGTTGAGAAACATTTATGTTAAGAGTCTTTTAAGAAAAGATAAAACATAAAACGGTTGAGTAATTTATTGAAATACTCATAAATTAGATATAATTCAGAGTAAAATCTAATTTATTGAAAATGAATAAATTACTTTTTTAATCATGGCCCGTTGGTACTAAATAATCGAAGAAATGAACTCCTTAAATAATGACATTAAATTCGCATTAGATCGAGAAAATAATAACAAACATTTTTCGGATATAATAATAATAAACTTGATATCGACATATGTAGGAAATCAACTAAACAGGACGCCATAATTCATTATAATTCGTTTCATCCTTGGAATCAAAAATTGTCGACGTTTAATTCATTAATATAAAAAGCTGTAAAATATTTAAAACATAACAATATAAAATGAAAAATTTAATTAAATTAAATAATATCAAATATATAGCTATGTATAATGGATACAATAAAAATCTAATAAAAAAATTATATACTAAAATATAAAACAAAATTTATATAAAAGATAATATAAAACTAATACACAATAATTAGTGAAGTGAATAAAATCCAGTATTTACTTTTACTTGCAATTATACAAGTGTTTACTTGCAGTTCTGTGAATAAACAACGGTAAACCAAATACTTGACAAGTATTCTCTTTACTTGTAAAATAGGGAAGTGAATAACCTTTACTTATCAAGCGTTTACTTGTAACTACACGCAATTACTGATTCCGGTCAGACTTTACTTAAAACGAGTGAATAAAATCCTAAGTTCGGAAGAGTATTCAAGTATTTACTGGTAGAATTTCAAGGTAGCTATTTAGTAGCCTTATCAAACTTTCATTTAATTTTTTATACTTGGTATAAAAAATTGCCTTTGTCAACATTCGTCAACCAAAAACTTACAAAGAAAGGCGAGTATTGAGTCCAAGAAGATATGAAGAACTAATTCGTTTTACAAAAAAATCAGTTGAATTTTTGACGAACGCTTTTTTGGAAGAAAGTAATGAAAAGCGAGGAGGTGCTCTGTCATCGCAACAGAAGATGGAAGTATTTTTGCGGTACTTATCAGACCCTGGATTTCAAAACGGTGTCGGTGAAGACTTCGGGATTCACCGTTCTACAGTATGCAAAACTTTTGATTACGTTCTGATTAAAATAAACGAAAAGGCATCTGAGTGGATTCGCTTTCCACAGAATGCTCATGAGTTAAATGAAGCCAAGAGAAAATGGAGTTCTCGCTTTAAAATGCCGAGCGTAATAGGTGCTGTGGATTGCACGCACTTAGAAATAAATAAACCAGCACGGTACGGAGACTGTTACGTAAACCGTAAGAAGTATCCCAGTATCAACGTTCAGGTAACATGTGATTCCACTGAAAAAATCACTAGCGTTGATGCTTCTTGGCCGGGTAGCACCCATGACAGTCGCATTTGGAAACGGAGCAATGTTTGCCAAACCGTGGCTAAATTTAATGGTACGGTATGCCTTTTGGGAGACAGTTTTAAAACGCTATTTTGTTTATACGATGTAAAATGTTTTATTTAGACTAGAAAGAATATGACCATTTTTTTCTCAGAAATGTATAGCTTATCTTACTAGCAACATATCGATGTATTGAAACACATAATAAATTATGATATACGGCACACAAAAAAAAAGAAGGAATTTGTGGTCATAAATACGTCACTTTACTTGAGGTCTATAAATATCTTTTCTGACAAATGATATCGGTAAATATATAACACATAACGATTCGTAATGAATAAGAGTTTACAGTAGAAATGGTTTTTCTCAATATGAATAGCCTTTTGAGTTGTGGGAAATTTTATAAAACGTAGTTTTCTGAATCTACGTTCACTTATACTAACGTATGTTACTAATCTGTGATTTATGACACGGGTTTTTCATCATATTTTGCCCAATTTTCAACCGATTTACTTGAAAGTATTATTTTTAAAATCGGCAAACAACATTTCATAAACACAAAGCAAAAAAAAATTTCGCTAATAAAAAACGCGGTAGAAATGCGCAAAATAATTCTGCAATTAAATTATCGTAATTTTTTAGGCAATCAGATACCAAGATATTTTCGCGGATACCAATCAACAGCGGATCTATGTGATGGGAAAAGATTAAAACAAAAGAAACGTTTGATGTATTGACAAACGTGTCTGAACATGATGATGTACAGGATATGAATCATATAAGTGTTTACTTGATAAGTAAAAGAGAATACTGGATAAGTAAAAGCAAACTGGGAAAACTACTGGCAAATACTTGGACAATTACAAATGTTACAAGTGTTTACTTATAAGTATTAGTAAAAGGTTATTCACTTAGTCTCAAGGGTTTACTTTACTTGACCAGTATTTACTTTAAAGTAAAAAGTATAGTTTATTCACTTCACTAAATAACGGATACAAATATGCTAAAACTGAATACAATATAGATTACGAAGAATTCAGTAAAATATTTAAATCTTTTGAATTAAAAACTGCATATGCAACGAATAATAAACTATATAAATAACAGGGATTCTACAAGAATAATAAAACAAAACAATAAATTTAATTTAGATAAACAGAGAGTATATAGTTTAAAATACGCAAATTGCGATCTGGAATATATCGGGATGACAAACCGATCTTTTTCGATTAGAATTAATGAGCACATAAATTATATAATAAGGTAAATAAGAACGATTCAATTTTGCTAGACATATCTAAGAATTACAACCCAGATAATTTTATTAATATCTTTGAATATACCAATAACCTTCGTAAAACAAATATTATATATACGTTAATAAAAAAATTTGATAAATGAGCAAACGAAATTTGAAAATGAGGAATTATTCAAACAAATATTAAACAATAATTTCGTTTCTTAGGTTGGTTATACTGCTTTATACTAATTAACATAACAATTGAGACCTTCATGCTGAAATAACGGATAACGGTACATTATTTTACCTTTTGAAGATCGATTGTTATACTTTAATTTTTGTTATTACAATTCAAGTTAGTGTAATTAATGATATTTGAAGTAAATAATTATAATTATAACTCATAAATGTTCCTGAGGATGGATTAGTAATCGAAAGCGCTCGAACATACTATTAAAGATTGTCGGTAAGTGGAAACTATTATATAAATAAAATAAGTAGAAGAAAAGTCAGAATATATAAAACATATAAATGAGGATGTAGATAGAAATAAATATCGTAGTTGCTCGAATCTAAGCCGCCGACGATTCTAAGCCATACCGTAAATTTTCAAAAAGTTTTTTATAATCTAATTACAAGTAAAAATAAAATTTTAATTTTTTTTCCTAGTAGTTACGTTGCAATCTATTCAACAAGTGACAAACAAGCAACCTTCTCCCAGGGCCTAATCAGATGAGGGGGATACATACGACATGAAAATGAGGTGTAGTCTTGTACAGATTCAGGCCGACCAATCCTGAGACATGTGGTTAATTGAACCCCAACCGCAAAATTACACCGGAATCAGTGCCTAGTATTCAAATCCGTTTAAAAGCAACTAGATTTTACTAGGATTGAACCTCAGAACCCTCGAATTCGAAAATCAACTGTTAAACAACCGATTTACGACGACGAGTTAAACATTAGACCAGCCCGGTGGGCTACTTAAAATTAAATAATAAAAAGTTGCGATATGTAATTTAAATTAAATAAATATTAATTAAAATCAGATAGAACACTCGCTTTCATTGTCACTACTCTGCCTTTGGAAGCGATATCAATGTCATCATTACCAACCCATATGAAATCGTCTTCTGTTCCGTTCATGACATTTGCGACTGCATTTTTTAAAGGAGTGTGATATTTCATTCGGAATTTTATTCCAAGCGATAGAAACCCATTCCGGTTTGGTTGAAGAACTTATAATTTCCATTTTCTGGAAGCAGTTAGAAGACGGTTTGTTGGATGTAACCGGTTTTCATAGGCTTTTCTTACGTGGAAATCGAGAGGTTTTATGATACAGACATCGAGTGGCTGGTCAAACCACCCGAAATTATCATAGAACCACAATTTTTTTCTTTATTCTCAATGAATCCGCTAAATGTCCTTTAAATGCAACTATTACTTGCATGTTTTTAGGTTTTCGCAAAGTTCCGGATCCTCTGCTCCACGCGTCATTTATCCAATCTTCCATAATTTCGGAAGTATTCCGACCATGTAGCACGCGCTAAAATATCGTTTGGAAAGTTTCGTTTTTGGGCATTGTTTTCCTATTTAATATTAAGAATGGCAATCATTTCTGTTCTTTTGCCGTAATAAGTAGCATTACTAAGACACATTGTTTTTCGTATCCTGTACAAACAGTTTCAACTTGTTTTTTATCCTTTGAAGTACTGTGTAATTACTCTGCAAATCCAAGTACTCTTCCGCATCTCCAGTACTCTTGAATTCATATCTATGTTTTGCATCCAATGATATGTATTTGAAAATAATACAAATCAACTAAATTAAAAGATACTAATAGGAAAAAAATATTAAAAGAAACCAAAGTTTAGCTTATCTTCAAAATCTACAGGAAGATTTTCAGTCATATTAAGAAGTTCTCATTTAAATTAATTTTATTAAGCATGACCTGTTGGTATTAACATACAAATTATTTATATAATATTTTCTACTTACCGACAATCTTTAATAGTAATGTTCGAGCGCTTTCGGATTATTAATCCATCTTCAGGAACAATGATGTGTTATACATTATAATTATTTACTTCACATATCATTAATTACACTAAATTGAATTTTATAAAAATATAAATATAAAGCATGGCTACGCCGATGACCGGGTGCTAACAACAAAATGTAGATCATTTGAAGAGTCGGAGGAGATCCTGATGGCCGACCTGGAGAAACTGGAAAGGTACCAAATGCTAGTAAAACAGAGAGGTATCGTGCTTCCATCTGAGTAAGAAGTTCGCTAATAGAGAGGTTAAAATTCTATTCAAGAATACATAACTTTTTTCACAATAAGACACCAAAATATCTAGGACACTTGATAGAACTCTATAATTTAAGGAGCACCTTATAAAAATTGCAGAGAAATTGAAAGTGAGAAACAAAATTATACATGAGCTCTGTGGAACAACGTGGGGAGCATCGGCTTCCACTTTGCGCTCATCGGCTCTGAACCTGGTCTTCTCGACTGCAGAATATTGTGCGCCAGTGTGGCTTAACAGCCTTTATGTTCATAGAATTAATGCTCAACTTAATAACACTATGAGAATGATTGCCGGGGCTATCAGGTCTACTCCTGTCGAATGGCTGCCAGTACTGAGCCACATACCAGCCCCAAATCTGCGCGGTATGAACGCTCTTATAAGAGAGTATAAGAAGATTATGGACAATCGAAACCTACCGATACATGAGAACATTGAGGATGCCAATCGTGGTCACCTTCGATCTATAAAGCCACCTATCAAATCAGCAATTGCCGCCACAGAGGAAGGATTCAACCTAACTGACGCCTGGCGTAAAAAATGGACCACAAAGCAGAATAACCAAATTCCATGCATCACTCAAAAGCCGCCGGGCTTTGACTTGCCACGTAAAATATGGTCAACGCTAAACAGAATATGAACTCAGCATGGTAATCAAACTGTTAAACGCATCATAAAAGTTTGCCCTAGGACAGCTTATGAAGGGACTCCTGAAGATTTCCTGATGGCGACTCCAGAATCAACATCGTGCATTAGTTTGTTCATATTTTTTGACTGTAATTGGTGTTGTGTCTTGGTGCCATATGCTAAATTAATAAATATAACAATTGATCGTCAAAAGGTAAAATAAAGTTAACTTATCCGTCATGTCATTATGAAGGTCTCAATTGTTATCTTTAAAATCGTTAAATTACCTCTAAGACAACAACTGAGACCTTCTTACTGACATGACGGATAAGTTAACTTTATATTACCTTTTGACGATCAATTGTTATATTTATATTATTATATAATTCAATTTAGTATAATTAATGATATGTTAAATAAATAATTATAATGTATAACACATCATTGTTCCTGAGGATGGATTAATAATCCGAAAGCGCTCGAACATTACTATTAAAGATTATTGGTAAGTGGAAACTATTATAAAAATAATTTAAAGTTCTCCGTCCAAGAGAAAACCCGTCCCTTTTCATAAATTTTCTGTACCAGCCTCTTGATGAATTAAAATTTTAAATTGATCAATGACTTCTCTTGCCTTCAATTGTAACATCTGTATTGTTACTGACAGTGCTTTAGATCGAGCATTTTTTATAAATTGAATAATATAATCAACTAGTTGGGAAAATTTTCCTGTTTTCCGTTCTTTGAAAGGATTTGTCGTAGATTTTCAAATAAAAATCAAATTACGTTGTTTATGACACCTACGAATCATCATTTGTTTTTTTTTTTTCAACGTCGAACTTTCTGGCAGTTGATCTATTCTCGTTTTCTTCCGAGTATAAAATCATCCTCCTTTTTATAACGACTTCTTTGTGAACTCTTCTTGATGCTATTGACAGCACACTAATGAAAGACTAACAAAAATATAGACAATAAAAATGCAGTACTTAGAAAAATTAAAATAGTAAAAAATTTAAATAGGTAAGTACACACAACCAAGTTACAAGATAGACTAAATATCTACTGAAGTTTACCCTAGGAATGGTATATTACAAATCATTATTAAAAATTAAAAGGTTGTCAATCTTTAAACTGAAAGGACTCACTTTTGTCCTCGATAGCATTCTGAAAAACTACCTAAGAAAATAAGTTAAAACTACCAATTTTCAATGAAAAAATTTATTAACTCTGGAGAAAGGATGCTTCTATTTTCAGTCATTTATTTCTTTCTTAAATGTTAATATTAAATCGTAATAATGTACAATACTTAAGGAACTGAAACTAAAGACGCTAAGAGGATTTAAAAAATCTGTAATAAATATTTTTTAAAGGTTAAAAAAAATTCGAATTTAAGCACAAGATTTTTTAGATGTTAAAAAGAAGAACAAACGTGAAGCTCAGATTCGAATAAATACAGCATATCATCTAGATTAAAGTATTTATCACAGAACAAAAAGGGACGAAGTATAGTATTGAATCATTCCACTAATTAATAAATCAAAAAAATGATTTTATTAAAATTGTGAAAATGTGTTTATTAGTTATGTAACTGAGATTCAAAATGAAAAATATATTGTTATTCTTTAAAAAGATAAAAAATTAAATGAAATAATATACAACGAAATCCGTTATTTTAATTAAAAAATAATAAATAAAAATACAAACTCTAACTTAAATTAAAAGAATATCAATAAGCTTTTTTACGGTACTCAATAAACATACAATATTTTTGTTATTTTAAAAATATTCTTGTCCAAAGAAAAATAAATATTTGTTTGGTCGCTAAGCAACTTCAATATTGCCATACTAGTTTAGTTATATCTCTGACGTGTAGCTTGAAGATTAATAAATCATTTTATAATAACAGAAAAAATTAAGAACAGCTTTTTTTATTCAATTATTTTTATTTTAACAAAATAGTTTAATTTATTGAAATTATTCTTCAAAAAACTAGAAAAAACAAAAATTAAAAGAAATTTACCAATTTCCTTATTTTTTAATCTTACTCGAATTTATATCCGTGTTGTGAAACGCCTAAAAATAATTCTGTAGTTTATATCTTACAAACAGCCTAATTAATATCTTATTATTATTAAAAGCACACAATTATTATTAAAAATTCACTTTAATCTTGGTCCTCTAGTATTTATATTGTATTTTAATAACATCAGAAAAGGTATCGAGTCAAATATTTTAATGTTTGTCGACGATTTCAAATTATATTCTACAATTAAAGGTTATGAGGTCTTTGACGTAAAACTTCATTAAAATCACACCGAAACGTGCGGCTACTAGAACAGAAATTTGTAACGTAACGAAAAGGTCTATATCGTCCTACCTTAATAACTCCCTGACTATTAGTCTCAGAGACGTAAATTCGGTGTCATTTTATAACTTATATGGAGAGTTCACCGATACAACTTTTGAGTTTGCAAGTGGATTGGCGGGAAGAGGGCACAGCCCAGATCGACCAAAACTGGCGCTCTCGCTCATTTCCATTCAGCGTACCTCACGCGGTAATTAGTGTGTTTGTGGTTAGAGTTTCTCGAGATAGATCGATTTAAGAAATAATAAGTGTATTTACGTGTAAAAAACTAAAGTAAACATGTAAAAAAGTACAACAATTCAATACGTCAGCCTCAGCCCGCTCAAATACCAGCCGGAAATATAAATTACGCATATCGTTGGATAGGGGAGGTTATGGACCACACACACGTACCCCAATATGCGGTGCCGAGCGAGCGAGACTGTTTCGAGAGCGTGGCAAAGCTGGAAGGCCCGCTCAGTTTTCAATACACTTCTATTGTATGAATACTGGCTGTTTTCTGTGGCTTCGCTCGCATGAATTTTGAATTTGCACCTAGAATAACTTTTAGGTGAAAATTTTATAACATATATATATATATATATATATATATATATTTACTACAATTATCTTGTATCGTACGATTTTATAGTCTGTGAATTTGTAAATAGATGACCAGCATGTAACGTAACCAATATAATTTGTTTTCGTGGACGTGAAAACATTTACGTACTGTAGAATTATACTGACACTGAAAACATTACCGAATGGGATTGTACAAAGCAAACAATAAAATCAAATTTGCATGAAGGAAGAAATAAAGTGAGCTTAAATTAAAAATATTCCGTATCGAACTTGAATGATAAAACTATACAGAAAGTGGATCGGAGTCGTCTCATAGAATAGTTACGTATTATTGAGATTTAGAATTTCATTCAAAATTTTGTACACCTCCTTAATCCCCAATATGGATTTTTGAAAAAATGATAAAAAGTAAGCCTTTTCATTTTGAAGGAAAGTCTTAATACTAATTTCACAACCGTAACATCTTCAGCTACGTATGATTTTATGGAAGATTTTGCCTCTCCTTTTGCCGACACAAATTGGATATTTGAAAAGTTGCGAAATAAATGTAATTTTATTTTTAAACAAGAGTTTAAATACTAACTTCTAGAACTATAACATCTTCGATTCGTAAGATATAGAATTCTCATTAAAATATTTAAAAACATCATTAACTCCCGCCCATTAAAAACTCCGTTATAGAAGGAGTTTTCCAAAATCCTTCCTTAGCAGTTGCATACGTTATAAAACAATGTAACCTCCAAAATCACTTAGGTTAAGGGGTTCGAGCTGCGAGGTTGATGACTCGGTCAGTCAGTATATTTATTTTATACGTACAAGATATTAAAATGTGGAAACAGCTTCATATTCAAAAATTGAGAGGTACTGACCTCATAGGGGAAGACACCGTCCATGTGACGGTTTTGGTCATTACGCCTCCGTACCTAGCCCTTATGGGTTTTGCCGGAGGTATCTTCATGACCTCGATAATAACATCTTTCAGTCAAGTCTCAGCCAGGATATCACCGACGAGAATGTCACAAGCGACATTCCCATCGCTGTCCTACTAACATAAACTCTAAACAAAACACATCTAGCCGAGTTTCAAACAAGAATGAATGACTTTCTATAAACAAAGAAACTGAACTCTACCAACCCAAAAGGTAAAAATGAGTGCGACACGCAACGAATAGTAAAACAACGCAAAAAAATTAACAAAACATAACAATAAAAATAAATAATCTTTTATAACCTTTTATAAAAGATTAATAAATAATCTTTTATAACATAAAGCATATCTAACGAAAAACAAACAGATATATAATCACACAGAAACAAAAACAGCAACAGTTTAGCAAATAGGAGGTGAAAACAAATGAGGATGTGCAAAGCTACCAAATTGTAACTTTATGATGTTTGAAATTTTACTCCGCCATCTTGGATTCGCTACACTGCGCAAACGTTTTTTTTAATAGGAATGTGGGCATGTAATGTTACGGTTGCAATATAAAGATTTTTTAGAAGAACTATATCGAAAGGCGTTTCTCCATAAATTATTCTGTTTTCGAGTTATAAGAAATCAACTTTTCAAAAACAGGAAAATTATGTTGGTAATAAATAGAACGATGTAAAACGCTTCAAAGTAATTGTTTTACTTCGTATTACCTTTGGAATTACATCAAATAACAATCTTTAAACAAATAATTTTGGAATTAATGGCCCATACACCAATAATAACAAGCAATCACAATAATAATATTAACAACAATAATAGTAATAATAAGAAGAAGAAGAAGGAGAAAATCGCCTGATTGCTGACGTTTCTTACCACTGGTCTCCAACATGAATGAATATTTATCGAAAAGGTCTGAAAATACCAAAACTTGGTAAATAAGATCGTGGAGATCTGGCGTCATTATAAAGTGAAAGTAGTGACCGTAATTAATGGTGCACTGGCTGAAATACCCAACACCCACTAAAACTCTAGGCGTTCTACCTAACCTCTACCTCACCACGCAGAAATCAGTTGGATAAAAACGTGCGAATTGTTGAGGAAGTAAATCATTTCCGAGTAGGGGCACTGAAAAATCTATAGATTCGGGTGTTCCCGTGTCTGTCAGTTCGGCCATATGATATCTGATTAAATACGCCGTAATTAGTTTTCCATAGCAAAGCAAGAGACCAGATTTTATGCCTTTCTGCGGATGGAAGCGTGTCAGTAAGAATGGCGACTAAGTGGCGTGCCATTCTCCTTGTATAGATTCATACAGGACTTGGGGGGATGGTACGCCTCTAGTTTTTCTCTAAGGGCAACGGGAGCCCAAGTGCTCTCCAACCACGAAATTGAACCAATATTTGTTTCGGTTCAACCTGGCAGCTGATGACCTGTGCGTCTGCAGAGAGGTTCAGTCGAACGAACACATGATTTTCGACTGCCCAGATCTTGGGGAGGGAGGCAGAACTCAGGCCACCCTGGAACTTAGAGTTCAAGGGGAAAATTGGCCATTCACAAGCGGCGAGTCAATGTGGCATGAGCCGCATTGTCGGACCGTGTGTGAATTCCTTGACGCCGTTGCTTTGTTCAACCGGCATCGGTAGTTTAAGACTCCTACCGCTTGTTGTAGGAAGCTACACTCGATAAATGGCTGGCCATCGGTCAAATATAGCTGCAAGTGCTATAATATGGTGGAAGGTACGTGCTGGCATTCAGCGACCTAGGCGTGGTAGCAAATTGCTGTCCTTGACAGAATATATTTTCATTTATTTGCAAGTCAGTATGTAGACGGTAGTAGTATGTTGTCGGGGTGCACCTACCCATTTTAGCAATATATGACAAGTGAGCGGTGGGACACGCAAGCGATTGGTGTAGGGCACCACGCTTATTCTGCTCAAGCAGTTACGTAAGCTCTAGAAGCTAATTAGGATATTGGTCGCTAAACCGTTTTGAGGCACAATAGCCGTTTGTGGCACGGACATTCGGTCTTTGTTTAGGGCAACCGAAAAGGTTGGTGGTGGGGGGAGAAAAGCCAGATATAAGCTACACTTAAGCCGGCTGGGGCCTTTATCCCATTTAAAAATCGAGCTGTGTAAAAAAAGTGTAGTGAAAAAATCCATTAAATAATAAGACATCATTCAGGTAAAGATATGCGTAAAGCATACATAAAGAATATTAAGGGTAAATTGCTATTCTCAGGATATTTCTGAGAATAGCCGGTATTCTTACCCTTATTTACGAGTGGTTTGCCTTAAGAATAAATTGCGCGATCTAATACCCTTTTTTGGGTTTACAGTCTTCAATACATGTTTACTTCCCTGTACGAAGTGAAGGAAGTATTGCGGTCACGAAAAATTTCTTTATTTCAGATTTCAACGGAAATATCCATTTCCACCATCCCTCAATTCATTTGACTAGTTTCGGAGTGACGTCTGTACGAACGTACGTATGTATGTATCTCGTATAACTCAAAAACGATTAGCTGTAGGATGTTGAACTGTTGTAACATTTTTTTATGTACGTTCCCTTTTGATTGCAGTCGACTGGACTAAAAATATCCAAAAAATTCCAAAATCCAAAAAAATATATTTTTTGGATTTTTTCTTAACTGCAGTAATAAGCCCTCATTGAGATTATTTCGATGATATATCATAAGCGGTACTTATTTTCATTGGTTTCAGAGTTATAGCCAAGTAAAATTTTAATTAATGAAATGTTTGGATCTTACAAGGGGAAGGAATCCGATAATAAAAATAATAATAAAAAAAATGCAAAAAAATATCAGAAGTTATCAATGAAATAAAATTTTATGTACTTTTCATTTTAAAAAATCTTTATATTTAATTTAATAGGTTTACAAGGAAGTCATGTGGTGTCCACATCAGATTTTCTCTTTTAATATAATTATTATTTTTAAAATAAAAGAACAAACGATACCCAAAATACATTAATTAAAAAAAAAAAATTAAATTGAATTTCCCATTTCGTTGTTTATTGTTTGCAAAAGCAAACGACCCCCAATAGTCGTCAGTCGTATTTTTGTTTGCATTTAATGTAATTAACTTCATCAGAAATTATTATTATTATTAATTTATAATACAAACATTCAGTTTAATAAGCTAATATTAATTTCCCTTAGCATTTATTTTGGGAACGAAAAACAAATTTAAACAGACACAAATGTTTAAAGTAATTTCTGAAGAGAACAATCAAATAAACAAGCAAACAGAAGCACATTGCACACCACGTGAAACTTTATCATGCTAGTACGTCACTCTGTTAAATTGAAATTATAACGTTAATAAAGAAAAATTGATTAAAAACGTATTCTACATAATTTTGTGATAAAAAATTTAATTTGACCGACAGATGAAAACTTACAAGATTCAAATTTTTTTCATCAATTTTTACTGACTTTTCGTAGAAAAGTACGGTATTACTTTCTGACTCACGGTGGGATAGGGAATATGAAATTGAATCTTCTTTACAGTTTGAGGTATGAGGAGTATGAAAATACAATTAACTTAAAATATAAGTTCCATATATATATATATATATATATATATATATAGGCCTGTGTAAAAAATTGTGGCTCAAAAAATCTTAAAAATTACTAGGTCAATTTCACTGAAACTTCGATATACTGTAGAAATGTATCTGAATTTGTGCATGAGAAAATTTTATGTAGATCGGTTGAATTGTTCATGGGTTACGCTCAATTAAAGATCGACAGAAGAGAACATAAGCTCAATTTGATGTATATTTTCGGTCACACGGTGAGATTAGGGGGGTAAAACTGATTTTTTTTTTTTTTTTTTTGAGATATGAGGATTATGAGTATACCACTCGTGTATGAAATTTTACGGTTCGAAAATCTCCAAAGATACTAGTTTAATTTCATTGAAATTTAGATATGTTGTAGTACTGTAACTGAATTTGTGCATGTGAAAATTTGATGAAGATCGATTGAGTCGTCCTACAACAGACAACCAAACCTCAATTTTAGGTTATTGTGACTTTCTATCGGTGTAATTTTTCATACGCGCTAATGCAGTGACTAACAGTGGTGATTACGTTTAAACTCGATGCTTATGTGTAAGATCTACTCGTTAATCGAACGTATGTTGTGCGTTACACTCTGAAAATCAGTGCGTTTCTGATGGTAAACTAGTGAGGCATTGGAAACGAAAAGTTCTTGCGCAGAACTGCACAAAAATTTAAAAAATATATACATAAAAAATATGAACAGTGTATAAAAAAAACTTTTTCATTGCAAAAATGTAATCTTTTAAGCGAATATAATTTTATGGGAATAAGCCTAGATAAATATTGTAAGTTTCGATGATACACTATATTTAATTCTACATCAGAACAGATGCACACACAGATTTTCATTAAATAAATATTAAACGGTTGGTTTATCTTCACCACTCAAGTTAAACTGAATGAGTATGTGATGGATTTACGGAAATAAGAATAAAAATCGTTGGATAACACTTTAAAAAAAAAATTGAAATTCATAAGATAGCTTGATTTGAATTAAGCTAATATGAGAAGGATAATAATTCTAAAAGCTATTAAAATAATTTAATACTGGAAAGAGAAGATTCTCAAGAAATACTTACAAAAAAATTAAAAACTGAAATCTCATGCATTTCCATTAAGAAATTATCATTATTGGATATAAGAAAATATTAATAAAGAAAAAAAATAAACTTAAATAAACGGTAATATTTAAAACAAAATATCTCCGTGTTGGGAGTGGTATCGTTTCGGCTTTTCACCGGGAGGTCCCCGGGTAGGCATGACATTTTTCATACCCTACAAATTTTCATTTTCATATTTCCACGCGCATATCTGCAAGCTTGTGTGGTGAATTAATTCATCGGTTAAAAAAACTAAAAAGTACAAAAATAATATATTAATTTATTTTTTATAAAAAAGTAACTCCAATGAAAACAACTGTTTTTTTTTTTAAATGATAAAATATAATTTTTGATAGTTCGATTTGAAAATGTAAGTTTAAATACGTTTATTCAGTGCTAGTTAAATACTAAACTCGGTTTGGCCACCAAACTCTAAATCACGTTCCTTATACACAGTAAATAAGATAAAGGTGAAATGCATCCGTACAATGAACCTTCTATCTCCATAAAAATAAATTCTACGATGCAATTTAGATTTAAAAAAAAAGTGATTTCGGCTGTAAATTATTAATCACAAAAAAGATTTTTAATAAATTTTAAAACTCTGAAAAGATTATTAAATAATCTAGAAAAAAATATTGATCCTTATGTTTATTTCAATAATAAATCTTCTTTATCATCGTTTGTACAGTAAGTTTCTAAACAATAAAATTCTTGTTTATTATTGAGTGTTTAAAAAACATTGTGTCTAGAAAATTAATTTTCGAAGCGATGTTTGACCATGGATAATCTGTTTTCTTTACTAGTAATGAGCTAAATTCTCCTTTATTTTACTTTAAGTCTTCCTTTTTCCTTATGTATTTTAAATTTCAATCATTATTTTTACAAATCAAGTAATAGGTACCTGTTCATTCGACGAATTTAGTTTAGTTGCCTGCTTCGATCGTTCAAATATTTAAAAAATCATACTAAACTTCTATTTTTTATTTAAAAAATGATAAGTAAATAAATATAAAAGTACTAATTTAAAAATTTATCCCTGGTAAAAGGATTACAGATTTAAACACTAAACAAATCCAGTGAGGTATAACAACATCGATTCGGGCTCGTTAAATTTTCAATTTAAATATATTAAAATTATTTTTTACTGATTTTCTTTATGAAATTACGGGCTCAATTGCTATGGTCAACAACCGAAATGGAAATTTGTAGCGTACGAAAAATCCCATGCCTAACCGGAATTCGAACTTGAGACCTCCGGATGAAAGGACGAGACGATACCACCTCGCCACGGAGATAGGCTTTTTTTATTGACTTCAACGTATAAGCTTCCAGTTATATTACGATGTGATATTTTTATAATGTATGAAAAATACCGACTCAGAATGATAATCGATATTGGGACTTTTCGAAAGAAAGACTGAAACTTTGTTATGAAAACCGAATACGGTTTAACCGAATAAATAATAAATTGTCAATACAGAGAATATTTTTTAGTATTATTACATAACTTAATAAAATGACCGCTTAAAAACACTATACTCCAACGGTGGTTAATTTCAATTTCTATGTACGCAGAAACAAATACGTGATTAGGTTTTACTAATTACCTTCTCTTTAGCCCTCTGATTTGGCGATCAAAGAGCCCTTGCTTTCTACCATCTTCTGATCATTACTGAAACAAACAACTAAACCGCTTTCATATTCCTTCCACCGACTAAACTAGAAAAAGGAACGTTCCATATACACGCGGAGTGAAAAAAAAACTATCTTCCACCGGCACGCCAGGGTAGGCACTGCGGGAGCGACAGTGCTCTCCTTCCCTCACAGTCTCACGTGCAGCTTCCTATTTGCGCATGCGCACAACAGCCAAACATCATGCTTCTGGAACTGTGAAGCGCACAGTTCCGTACAAAGATTTTTGTTTCTTTTCCGTAAATTAGGGGATGGCTACTGACATTAAGCTTAAGGATTATATGTTTTAAAAATATAAAGAAAGAATTAAAGAAAAAAGGACTCGTTCTATTAAATGTTATCGATAATATTAAGTGGAAATGAGGAGTGCTGCAGTTCCACAATAACTATAAACGAGCCGTCACTGAATAAAAATATAATAATTAAGGGAAAAATAAGTAAATGCAAAAGAAAAAGAATGTTAAATTATTGCATTAGCAAAGACAAATAAATTAATGAAGGAAGTAGGAAGTAGGAAGTAAGAAAAGTATATATATATATATATATATATATATACTTATTTTCCTAACGTGTACTTAAGTTTGATCAACTAACGAACAATAAGAAACCCCCCCCCCCTCTAGGCCCAATCAGTTTTATACAAAGTCAGGCCGACCATTTCTGAGACGTTCGATTAATTGAGCCTCTACCACCAAAGTACAGCGGTATCCACTGTCTAGTATTAAAATTATATAAAAGCGATTAACTTTTATTAGGAACGCTAGAATCTGCGACGAAAATCAACTATTTAATAACTGATTTACGACGACGCGTTATCCAATAAACAAGCCCGTGAACAGTATTTTATATATTTGGCAAAAAACATTCTGCCTGCCATTGTTTTTACTTCTTTTTACGAAGTAAAGGAAGTATTGTGATCGCGAAAAATTTCGGTTTTCAGATTTCAATGGAATTATCCAATTTGATCATCCCTGAATCCATTTTCATTATTTTCGGTGTGACGTCTGTACGTACATATGTTTCTCGCATAACTCAAAAACGATTAGCTGAAGGATGTTAACATTTTTGATTTAGAACTGTTGTAACATTTAGTTCCTCCCATTTTGATTGCAATCGACTGAACCAAAAGTGTCAAAAAAGTCCCAAAATAAAAAATAAAAATGAATTTTGGACATTTTCTTAAATGCAGTAATTAGCCCTCATTGAGAGCTTTTCAATGATATGTCATAAGTGGCACTTATTTTCACCGGTTCCAGAGTTATAGCCATATTAAATTTTAATTAATGAAATATTTGGATCTTATAAGGGGAAGGCACATCGGTTCAAATCAGACTTCATCTCCTTTTTTTTGTAATTTAAATATGTTGTTTTATTGATAATTATTAACCTCTGATTGTAAAAAAAATTTACGATAGAT
Organism: Lycorma delicatula; assembly: GCF_047948215.1. NCBI lineage: Eukaryota > Metazoa > Arthropoda > Insecta > Hemiptera > Fulgoridae > Lycorma > Lycorma delicatula. The sequence goes on along the minus strand of NC_134465.1, from coordinate 22,743,523 downwards.
AATAATTCAATAATAACAATAAAATAAAAATATATGAAAAATTATCAAAAGTTATTAATGAAATAAAATTTTTTTGCATATTTCATTTAAAAAAATATGTGTATATATAATTTAATAGGTGTACAAGAAAGTCATGTGGTGTCCACGTTAAAGTTTTTGAATTTCTTCTAAAACCAACAGGTTTTATTTCCTGCATGAATATTACCTGTATGAACTTTAATTCTGATTAGTCAAAAAACACGTTATTCAACAGCATATTAAGGTATTCCCCATTTAGTTATGTTTTCTGCTCCTTGTGTTCGTCTACGGGGGGAAGAAATCACCGTATGGATGGTGGAGATGAAAAAAAAAAATTAATAGTTTTTTTTTTATTTACTTATTTTCTTAACTTACAATTTTCTTATTGACTACTATTGATGGTTATTTTTTAATAAACAAAATAATCGTTTAATTTTAGCTTGTAAGTAAAATTTTGGTAAAAAAAAAAACATTTTTTGAGAGCAATCTTCTTTTACAATATAATTATTAAATTCGTATTAAACTGTTCTTGAAAAAATAATAATAAAAAATTAATACCGATTGATTTTATTTTTTTTTGTTTTTAAAAAAAGAAAGGATCTTCGGAAAGAAAAAGTTAATTGTAGAAACTCAAATGATAAATGAGATTTATAAATGTACATGTAATGCGGTTAGGATAATATTACAATAAAGTTTTATGTTTGAGTAGTTCAAAATTAAGATCGCCTTCGGTTGAGTTATTTGTGTTCATCTGTAACGTTCACACAAATTAAACTCGCAAACAAATTACACGAAACTTATTCACGTAACACGTATTTATACTTTGGAACAGTAAAAAGTAGATGAATTTAAAAGCTGACGTTTATATTACTTACCTATCTTTTCTTCTGTTATAATGAAAAAGATAGTTACAACTTGACAATTTTCAATGACGGGTAATATTTAAAAGTAATAAACGTCTATTATTTGAAAGATTTATTTTGTTGCTTAATGGATTTTAGTATTTAAAAGAATAATGTCAAATTATCCTAAAGTTAAATTAATTACATAAGGATCTAAAATTTGAAAAATTAAATTAAATTATTTTGAAATAGTAGCCATACAATTTGGCGCAGTTCTTTCTGTAGCAGGGATGTGTCTTCGAAAAAATATTTTTAATTACACAAAATTGAATTTTAACCCAACACCCATATTAAGATAAAAAAAAAAAACATTTTCCCCCAAGTTTTAAGTGTAATATTTATTTCTGCTTCAAATAATTAATAACCAAATGAATTTTTTCCCCGAAATCTGGTGAAATTCAAGAATACGGTATACCGTATTCTTGAATGTGATAAAGTGTAGAATTAAATTATTATCCTGCTTTCAGCTATTGTATTCGATTCATTTTTTCTCGGTTCTTTTATTTTACAGAAAACTGTGGCCTTGAAAAGGCCCAGAAAAAATTTTCTGGAGCAGCACCCCCACTAATCTTAGCTATGAGCCGTCACTATTTTTATTTATTATTGTAAATACTTTTTACCCAAAACAATTTTTTTAATATATTTTGTTTAAGGTTGGAAGAATTCTTTTCCATTTCCACAATCACACTTCTTTTGCTTACATCATTTTTTAAGTAAGAGGAAGGGGATCTTTTATAGCACCATCCGGTCTCGTACCGCATGATAATGTGAGACTCTCCTTTGCGGGCTTACTCACTAAAAGCTCCTCCACTACTACAACATGGGATGCCGGGCCTACAATACTTTATCAGAGAATCCGATGTATCTTAAGCCACTCCACCCCCCCCCCCTTTCTATTCAATCTGCGGGAGACTCAGGGGGAATAATTCACTCCTGCACTTCCTCCGCCATCATCATAAGGTTAATAATCACCCACACCGCGGAGTCTATGTACAAAGTCCGTTCGTCCCGTAGAATAATCCCCATAATGTTATATGGGGAAAGAATGCCGAATCCCCTCCAGCATTCTTACCTATGCTTTTTTCCCCCTCCACCACTGGGTCAGATCGACTGATTGGTATTTCACAACCCAGGGGAGTGTCCGTTATACTCTAACGGGCCTCCCCGCCTACCGGCTTAATATCCGGCATGGCAGGTCGGCCCGCCGGTCGGCTCTTATGAGATTTTTTACTGAAATTGATGACTTCATGTCATACCTTGGTCTATCGCAACGTGTGTCAACATTTCTTTTATTTTTATTTTTTACCTACGCTCCCTTGGAGTCCCCAGCGGATCACTGAAATCGGCACACCTCAGCATGCCGACTCTCACCGCTGGGGCTGTCCACCCTTCCCTATTCTACACTAATAGCCCTGTAGTCTTTCATCTTCATTCTTAGTCTTTAAGATTCTTTTGATGTAACCTGTTACTTCATTCCATTTACCAATGCTTTGTAACATGTACGTGGTTAACCCACCAGTGCTTTTTTCAACAAAACCAGAATCCGTTCTGTATTGGTCCCATCTATTGCAATCTATGAACGTGTGTTCCGCAAGATCATCGCGTCCGCAGAACATACAGGCCGGCTCCTGCCTTCTGCCTATCCTGTATAAGTAATTGTTAAAATTGCCATGACCTGTATAATACTGCGTCATGTGATAATCCATATCCCCGTGTCTCCTGCTGAGCCGTGCTTGTAGATCTGGTATCAGCTCTTTAGTTCTGTGCTCTTCTGTGTATCTGCTCTTTAGTTCTTTATTCTTACCTACGCTGCAGGAACTTGTCGCACACGAACACCGTGTGTTTTGCGGTGTCCTCCTCCCCGCAACGATTGCATTCCGCAGAGCGTCTCAACGTCCACGCCTACATGTATGCTTTCGAAGCACCCGTGACCGGTAGTAAACCGGGTCAACTCTACTCCGATTCCCGAGATTGCCGTCCAGCCATCTCTGGAGGTCCGGGATTAGCTTGCAAATCTAGTCGATTGATATCAACTTTCCTGCCACCAACGGATAAGCGCAGGTGCCTCTTTCCTTCTTCCGAAAGAGGAGATCCAGGGGCACATCGCGTACAAAAAATGCCTTACCGGGATTCTAACCTGGGAACCCCGGATGAAAGGCTGAGACGCGTCAGCGGCGATCTTCAAGTAATTTTTCAGTTATTATTTCTTAATTCTATTTTTAAAATAAACATTACATAAGAAGAATCTAGAGGAAAAGGAATCTAAAGTTCCATAATTTTACGCTCCCTAAATTATGAATATTGAATAAGAACGATTTATATTTTGTTATTTTTCCCCGATTACGTTTACTTTATATTATATGATTTATTTAATCTCAGATTCATTCTAAATCGTTCAATAATTTACTCCGTAATACGTAGTAATAATAAATTCATTAAACAATGGTTTTAATGGGTATGAAAGCAATTAAATTTGATTTGAAAAGAAACAGAACTGGTAACATCGATAGATTAATTAAGCATGTAACCGATATCAAATTTCAAGAATTAGTTATTTCAATTTAGAAAAGCTTCGAGTAACAACATACTTAATGAGTGTAATTTTAGATACTCTAATTAATGGATGTACAATTACGGTCAATAATGAATCCAATTAATACAATACGATAATTGTAAATTTTCATTTACTTTTGCCAGTTAAATAACATACGGGCGCGCGCGAAAATATGTAAATCGAATGAAAATAACCAATCAAGGACGATTAATAGAAATTGTTTGAAATATTATTACTTGACAGGTACAGAGTATTGGTGAGACCCCGCCTATTACACTGATAGATAAAAAAATATTGTTAATGTTTTTCTAAGTGCGATACCATTTTTTGAATTGTTTTTTGCGCACATTACAGATCTGTAAATACAATTTTTCGATCGCCCTTAATTTTAAATAAATTACTCTTCAAAAAAAATTAAAAGAAAATATAGTTAAAATCTGAAAAATTTATAATTTTGCATGGCCATACCTGTTAGAATGATTTTGCTGATGCATTTCTTTATAAATAGCCTCAGGCACATCCCGAATTAATGTCCAACAGTAATCGATTAGCATTTTAGTATTCCACTTCCCTTTATAGCGGCTTTTCATCACCGAAATGTCTTGGCGGAAACGTTCACCGTGTTCGTCGCTTTCATCTCCGAGGTTGTCCGCGAAAAAATCCAGATGTGATCGGAGGAAATGCATTTTCAAAGACATATTACATCCCATATCTCTATATGAAGTAAGAAGTTGATTAACAATATCGAGATAATTTTTGTTTGACGAGAAAAGTTTTTCAAACGTCTTTAAATGAAGCCTAAGCTGCACTTACTGCGTTATTCAACATCGAGTTCAATACATCGTCTTTGACCAACTCTCTTATTTGAGGACCAACAAACATTCGATCTTTAATTTTTCCTTCGCTTACATTCGGATATTTCTGCCTGATACACAAAAATCCGGGACTATACTACTTCACTGCTTTTACAAAATTCTTCATTAGTCCTAGTTTGTCTTTGATGACGGGGTAAAAATATTTTTCTGGGTTCAACTAAGGGCTCGTGAATAAACTTTTTCCCATTTGGAGTAAAGTAGTCTCGTTTCTTCCACTATTTGGTAACATAATGTGTATCCCTAGCTCGGCTGTCCCATTCGCAAAGAAAACACATGTACTTAGTGTAGCCTAACTGCACGTCTAACAAAATAGCTATAACTTTCAAATCACTACATATGTTCCAGCTATGTTTTTTATAATTTATTTTTTCAAGAACGTCTTTCATTACCCCGTATGTCTCTTTTAAATTAATACCATAAGCGATTGGTATCGAAGGATATTTGTTACAGTTGTATAGTAACACAACTTTTAAAATATACTTTGACCCCTATATATGAAAAGGCGCCAGTCCTCAAGTTTATGAACTTGTCCTAAGTGCAAAATTAGCTGATCAATATTTTTACAGTAAACCAAATCATTTTCATCAATAAAGTATAAAAGTTCTTTTTGTAAGCTTTGAAAGCACGAAATATTTATATTTTTTTGAAGTAAATTCCAACCTTGCAGTCTTGATCCTAACAGTCCAGCTTGATGTTCTGATAAATTTTAATCGCTAAATAATCACTATAATTTATATCACTAAATCATTTAATTCACTTTGTGTTATATGACGTCGCTTATTGGAAGATAATTCAAAATAAAAATTATTGTTGTCTTCTTCATTACTGCTCGATTCTTCATGGCTGCTTTCGAAACATGCATTTATAGGTGGCTCAGGAACTGGAATAACTTCACTGTGAGGTACAGGCCTGATTGCCGATTGCAACGAAGGATATTTTACAGTACGTTTAGATTTTTTTAGAAATTCCAGATACACTTGTTAAACAAAAGTAACAATCGGTTGCATGATCCTTTGGTTCACGCCAAACCAAAGGTACACCTAATGTCAAAGCCTTCCGTGTACCTTTCAGCCATCCTCTTAAATATACGGCACAGTTAGTGCATACCGTATGAGTAGCCCACGTCTTATCCTGATCACCAATTTTACATTGAAAGTACAAACGATATGTTGTTTTAATTAAAGGTGTATTGTTTTTTTCTTAATTTTACGGCAAACTCGTCACGTACATAACAAAAGATATCCGCATCATTTACACAATTTCGAGGCATTATGACACTACAACGTTAACAAACTTAAGACAGCAATAGGACTGAACAAAAGTAATTCATTCCTAAATCCAGCGCTTAATACAAACAATACAGCTGTGTTTTCAGCTACATGTTTTCTTCTCCCTGAAGGCTCACTCTTCAGTATTTGATTTTTTTTTGTCTTCAGTCATTTGACTGGTTTGATGCAGCTCTCCAAGATTCCCTATCTAGTGCTAGTCGTTTCATTTCAGTATACCCTCTACATCCTACATCCCTAACAATTTGTTTTACATATTCCAAACGTGGCCTGCCTACACAATTTTTCCCTTCTACCTGTCCTTCCAATATTAAAGCGACTATTCCAGGATGCCTTAGTATGTGGCCTATAAGTCTGTCTCTTCTTTTAACTATATTTTGCCAAATGCTTCTTTCTTCATCTATTTGCCGCAATACCTCTTCATTTGTCACTTTATCCACCCATCTGATTTTTAACATTCTCCTATAGCACCGCGTTTCAAAAGCTTCTAATCTTTTCTTCTCAGATACTCCGATCGTCCAAGTTTCACTTCCATATAAAGCGACACTCCAAACATACACTTTCAAAAATCTTTTCCTGACATTTAAATTAATTTTTGATGTAAACAAATTATATTTCTTACTGAAGGCTCGTTTAGCTTGTGCTATTCGGCATTTTATATCGCTCCTGCTTCGTTCATCTTTAGTAATTCTACTTCCCAAATAACAAAATTCTTCTACCTCCATAATCTTTTCTCCTCCTATTTTCACATTCAGCGGTCCATCTTTGTTATTTCTACTACATTTCATTACTTTTGTTTTCTTCTTGTTTATTTTCATGCGATAGTTCTTGCGTAGGACTTCATCTATGCCGTTCATTATTTCTTCTAAATCTTTTTTACTCCCGGCTAGAATTACTATATCATCGGCAAATCGTAGCATCTTTATCTTTTCACCTTGTACTGTTACTCCGAATCTAAATTGTTCTTTAATATCATTAACTGCTAGTTCCATGTAAAGATTAAAAAGTAACGGAGATAAGGAACATCCTTGTCGGACTCCCTTTCTTATTACGGCTTCTTTCTTATGTTCTTCGATTATTACTGTTGCTCTTTGGTTCCTGTAAATGTTAGCAATTGTTTTTCTATCTCTGTATTTGAACCCTAATTTTTTTAAAATGCTGAACATTTTATTCCAGTCTACGTTATCGAATGCCTTTTCTAGGTCTATAAACGCCAAGTATTTGATATGATGTCATAATGTGTGACTATGATATGATTTAATTCTTTGTCTAGTATTGTTTATTTACAGCTTAAAAATTATGTTAACAAAGGTAAAAAATAAAAAACGAGCTAACAAAATACAATATAGGAGCTTAAAATGTTAACTATACGTTGAAAAATGAAAAAAATCCTTTACTTAAATTTTTAAATTTTTCAAAAACGGCGGGCGATAGAAAGATTCTGAGGTCATATTTGTTTTCAGCATAAAAAATCAGATTAAAATCACGCATCGCATGTTAGGAAACAAAAATTATGTTCATCAGTGTAATTTTTAATTTCCGATTGTAAAAGTTTTTTTACAATAAATAATAATTCAATAATAACAATAAAGAAAAAAAAATATGAAAAGATATCATAAGTTATTAATGAAATAGAATTTTATGTACTTTTCATTTAAAAAAATTGTATTTATGTAATTTAATAGGCGTACAAGGAAGTCATGTAGTATACACATCAGATTTTTTTATCTTATAATTTATAAATAAAATAAAATACGAAAAGAACTTGCCCGAAACATTTTGCAAGATTATTCTGTGAGATGCGATTTCACCTGCTGAGCAATAATATTGTCAGTATATATGGAGAAATAGCAGAATTTAGTGAAACTATAATTTAAATAAGTGTAAAACAATAAATTAATTAGATAAAAACAACTTACAATAATATCCCGTTAGACATTCCCATTTGAAAGTTAGTTTAATATAACGTTAACCGATTAAAATACCGCTCTGACTGCTGTCAAGCCTTATTCCATATTCCTTCTTTTACATAGGGTAAGTTGTTCATAAAGGTAGATTCGCATACTAAAGCATTATAAAAGTATTTCCAGTAATAAAATAAGAGGTAAGAAATGATAGTTGTTTAAAACAAGAGGTAATTTTATTTATAAACAATAGCTTTTTTTAGCGTTATTTATTTATTTTTATCTTTTTGTTAACAATCGATTTTATAATAATTTATTTTTTAAGTTTTACTTAATTTTAATTTTACAAATTAAATAACCGCATCTGTGGTTAGTTCTAAATATTTTTCTTTTCGACAGTTTTTGAATATTCTCTTACAAATTTTATACCAATAATATTTTAGTCTTCATGTTTATAAATTCAGATAATATTAATTTGTGTTACTAGATAGATTATTTATTTTTATGTTTTGTTCAATTTTTTTTTATAATTTTTAAAAAATAATAAATATTATAAAAATGAGCATTTATTCTATTTTTTATTCTTTGAACTTTCTCTTTTTTATTTTTATTATATATATTTTTTTTTGTGCTAACTTTACTGCTAATGCTTATTACCTGAGTACTTTATCTTAAAATTCGTTTCTCTTTTTATATATATATATATATATATATATATATATATATATATATATATACTCATTTTTTTTATGGAAGATTTGAGAAAAAAATTCCATTTAATTAATATTTTCTGTTTGTAAAGATGAGTTAAATGAAACGATCATTAGTCATTCTACATTAATCCATTTTCTACTAGACTGCAACCCTTAACATCGTAAAAACTACCGCGTATTTTCTAAACGAACGAGCTACTCCATTAAATAACTTATAGCACATCTTATAAAAGGTTAAACTTGACGTAAATTACAAACGACAAAAGCATTTCTATGAAAGTTTTTTTTTTTTATAATTTTTTACTGCGTACCTTCAGTAATTCCACAAAGCAAAAGATTTACCGTTAGGTACATCCAAGAATAATTAAACGCATTATTTTTATTTTTTCATATAAAAATATGACTAAGTGGATTACTAATGTTGAAAACGACTCGAGTAGTCCACCGATTACTCCTTACTTAAATACAATGAACGTCTGTTAATTTTCTTTAAAAATGTTTAAAAACAGAATTTAAAACGCACAATTTTAAAATTTAATTCTGAAGATCTTAATTTAATAAATTATTATTTTCAAAATCCTACCGCTATTCATCGTAGTAATTTATAATGGATCTATCTAAATTTAAATGACCTGTATAGTTCAATAATTAGAGAGGCATGAACTGCTCTGGAGCTAAAGCGGTTGTTTATTTAACTGGCGTAACAATTTTTCACATTTTAACATAATTTCCAGTAAAATTAATACATTTTTCTCATCTCTGAATTGAGTTTATTTATGTCTGCCGCAGTAAGGTTTCAGAATAAGTTGGACACAAGGAGTCTAGTCGTCTAACTAATCTTAAAAGACAATTTTTTTTTCTCCGTCGATTTCCCCGCCCCTTGGAGCCGGATTCGCGACCAAGCACAAGCTCAGCTCCAAGGGGTGCCATCGCCTCAAACTACCTCGGAAGAGCACGAGGTCCCGCCCAGGCAGCCGGGACTCGGTCTTCCTCGATTGCCTTCCTCAAATGAGGGGATCGCAAAAGGTTCCCTTCATCGGGACTCCGGTCTTAACGCCTCGACCCTAACGAGGAACCAAAGAGATCCCTCGCCGGGACTACGGTATTACTTTCCCCCCCAACGGGACTGCAAATGAGTCCCCATCCGATCATCGAAGATGAGACGGCGGAGCCTTTCACCCCACCCGGATGAGGCTGTCCCTCGCAGATACCACAGCGCAGCTTTGTACATATTCATGGTGCTGGCGTAGGTGGGGCCACCTTACATCCTCGAGCTCCGGGTGCACGTCCGTGCGATCTACATGACTAAAAGCGAGGTTCCTGTGTGTATTTCCTCCTTCTAATCTTATTAAAAGATAAGCTTGAAATAAATAAAACCATCTATATAACATTGTAGCTCTAGAAGACTTTTTACTAATGTGGAATAAAAATTGAAATTAAAATCGTAAAATGGAATGAAATAAAAGAAATAAGTAATAAGACATCAAAGCACTAATTGGAAAACAAGATTATATAAATTGAATGAAAGATTTTTTCTAAAATTTATGCTTTAACAAAAAACGTTACTCAAAATCCTAAACATATTTCGATTGTTAAACAATTATCATCATCCCAACCCCGCAGAGGAAGACCTTGTGATGCTTCTGGTCGCCACACTCTCCCCCTTTCTAGATTTATCATCATCAGTAAATATTGAGAAGAAAAATGCAAAACAAAGCAGATAAAATCTTTAATAATCTTTATAACGATATAACTTCAGATCAAGCGGCAACCAGTAATTCTAAAAAAAAAATCTTATGTGGACACCACATGACTTCCTTGTACGCCTATTAAATTACATATACTTGTAAAACAAGTACAATACATATTTTATTAAATGAAAAGTACATAAAATTTTATTTAACTTCTGATATTATTTCTTTTTTTCTTTTATTATTACTGTTGAATTTATTATTTGTCATAATTTTTTTTTACAATCAGAGGTTAATAAATCAATATATTTACATTAAAAAAAGAAGGAAATTAAGTCGGATTTTCTTGCTTTCCCCTTGTACGATCCAAATATTTCATCAATTAAAATTTTATTTGACTATAACTCTTTCTTCTTTCTTTTCTTTCTTTTCCTGTTTAGCCTCCGGAAACTACCGTTTAGATAATTCTTCAGAGGATGAATGAGGATGATATGTATGAGTGTAGTCTTGTACATTTTCAGTTCGACCATTCCTGAGATGTGTGGTTAATTGAAACCAAACCACCAAAGAACACCGGTATCCACCGGTGTTCTTTGACTATAACTCTGCAACCGATGAAAATAAATACAACTTATAATAATATATCGTTGTAAAGCTCTCAATAAGGGCTTATAACTGCAGTTAAGAAAAAGCCCAAAATCCAAATTTTTTTGGATTTTGGGCTTTTTCGGATACTTTTGGTGCAGCCGATTGCAATCAAAAGGGGAGGTGCACAACTAGATGTTACAACAGTCCTAAATCCAAAATTTCAATATCCTGCGGCTAATCGTTTTTGAGTTATGCGAGATACATACGTACAAACATCACGCCAAAAGTAGTCAAAATGGATTCAGGGATGGTCAAATATTTCCGTTGAAATCTAAAAACCTAAATTTTTCGCGATTACAATATTTCATTCGCTTCGTACAAGGAAATAAAAATATAGCTGTTAAAAGCAGCACATCTCATGTTACAAAGGATAAAATACAGGAAACCTAAATGGTTTTACTAGAAAGAGATTGTCAGCATACGGAAAAAAACTGGGGCGAGGGAAATTAACAAACGTATCGATAAATAACCTTACTTCGGTACAATAAAAAAGATCGAAAAAAGTACGAATAAAAATTGCACACAAATAAGTTTTCAAACCGCTATAAAAATGTTTTGCTCATTCCACTCCAATGGTCTCCGGTAACAAAAGATTTTTTTTTTAATCTAAATCCATCTCACAAGGTATCTATTGCATTTAAAATATAAAAATCTTATTTTTTTTATTCCCCTTATTTAGTATTTCTTTTAAAAAAAAACTGAATTTCTTATGATTTTCACTCCTTTCTTCCTTGACTTGCAAAGCAGGGAAAGGTTATGTAATACAATGCCGGCATTTTTACTGCAATAATAGTAAATAGTCCAATTTAGGAAATGTGTCAGATTTCAGAATAAGAACCAATTTAACTGTTACAGCAGGGATTCGAACTTCTATTTCCAATATGTTAGGGTGTGGGTTTTACCATCCATACTATCCGTAATATTAACGCAATGATATTTATTAATTAAAAACAATATCTACTTTAAAATTTAATCATCACAAAACGCAAATAATAAATAAAGATTGAATATTTATCGGTTGATATTAATATAATTGATGATTTATTGTTCAAAATACGTACCTTACGTGTCTGATTATTAGACTCGGGAATTATATTATTACTTAATGCATTAGTTAAATTACAAAAAAAAGTATCTTTTTATCGATTATACGTCATAATAAACAGCATTTATTACTTAAATAATATCATTTGTTAAGTATTCTTTAAAATATTTCTAAGTAATAAATTTAAATTTATTTTTTTATATACTCGTGTGTGTGTGTGTGTGTGTGTGTGAGACAGATAGATAGAGAGAGAGTGAAAGAGTGGTCGAGAGGGCGAGCGGGCGAGAGAGAGAGAACGAGAGAGCGAGTGAGTGAGAGTGTGGGAGAGTGAGCAAGTGAGCGAGAGGGCGAAAGGGCGTGAGTGGGTGAGAGGGCGACTGGGTGAGTAAGCGAAAGAGCGAGAGAGAGAGAAAGAGAGAGAGAATGAGTGAGTTTGAGAAAGGTGAGCCGGAGGTCTCGGGTTCGAATCCCGGTCAGGCATGGCATTTTTACACGCCGTCATTTATCTCATCCTTTGAAGTAATACCTAACGGTGGTCCCAGAGGTTAAAAAAAAAACTAAACTACAAAGATACTCTGCCAGAAATGTTAGGCGGCTACAAGGTATACACAGACGTGCCCTGATTGGCGTTACTAGCGCACCTTGGTTACCGCACCTTGTCGTATGAGACTGCTTGTGTCCTCGCTTCTGATCCACCTATTCAGCTTAAAGTGATGGAAAGATCGATGCGCTTTCAGGGCTTGGAAAAACTACAAGCGAAGGACCAGGTCCTGCAGAAATGGCAAGAAAGATGGGACCAGCACGATGGAGCCCGATGGACTAAGCGTCTTTTTCCGGACATAGGTCAGCGGGTGAATCGTAAACATGGAGAAATTGGATATTACATAACACAAATGTTCTCAGGTCATGGGAATTTTCAAGCATACCTTTTTCGATTTCGTCTGAGAAGCTCTCCCAGATGTACGTACTGTGACAATGACGACAGCCCGAACATACTATTTTCGGGTGTGATAAGTGGAACGATACTAGATCGCGTACCGGCATACCAGTTCAGGAGCCAGAGCAACTAGCTGGATTCCTCTTAGCCTCCGAGGAAAATCGGCAGAATTTTGAAAAATTTGCTTATATAGTCATTAAGGAGAAAGATGAAGAAGACAAGAGAAGAGGTTACTAATAAACGTCGCTACTAATAAATATGGAAAAAAAAGTTAAGACCGAGACCCGGCCTCGTGGTCGGGGCCCGTGACGGCATAGCTGTGGCGGGCTCCCCGGCTGCGGGGTTAGAGGCAGGCACTGGTTAAGACCGCGACCCGGTCCCCCCGGGGGGGAGGGGACAGCATAGCTGGACCTGGCTAACCTTCCTGGGGATTAGAGGCAGGCAAATATTGATTAAATAAAAGATCCGACCGGGGGAGGGCCGACCTGCCGTGCCGGTAATATAGCCGGTGGGTGGGAAGGCCTCCTTAGAGTAAAAGGACACTCTCTCGGGCCGAGTATACTTAATTGGATAACCGGCCCGGGGGAGTAGGGGAAAAAAACTACAAAGATACAGATCAACTGAGTATAAGATATAATAAAAGAACCAGTTATATAAAGTAAAAATAATGAAATAAATGTTATTTCTTTTAATCAACAATCGTTATCAGTATAACATTAATTTACACTAACCGAACTGTTAAACTGAATTAGCTACAAATTTTGTTTGATCACGTAAAATAAACACAGATGGAAATTTCTGTCAAGGAAGACCGGAATTCAAATAACAGTTCAAGTTTCTTTTCTTTTGAAGAAATAAATTATAGGAGATACCAAGCAATAATTCTCTATTTAAACGAAATGTTTTAGGCAGCAAAGCTTTTTGAACTGAAGAAACTAATTCAATAAATATAATACTACAAGCTAATTAAGTAATTATAAATATTATCGTCTTAGGTAGACAAACAAATCTAATAAGATGAGCTTTGTAATTAAGCTACCTTTAAGAAACAATTAAATCAAGGATACATTTAATATTCGATCTATTTCATTTTCATTCAAACATTTTCATTAAATTAATTAGATGACTTATTCATTCATTAAGATGAAATATTATCACTTAAAAGAATGTAAATATTCAATATACGTTTTCAATTGATAGTTAATCTAAAAACTATTATTTCCTACAATTTACGCGCAAAACGATTTTTTGAAAAACGTGAGATTTGATGAGCTACGGATATCAACATACAGAGTGATTCAGGAGGATATGACAATACTTTCACGACTAATTCTAGAGGCTAAAAATAAGAAAAACGTTCATATAAACATAGGTCCGAAAACGCTTCGTTAGCGAGTAATACAGAGTGAAAGATTTCGCCCGAGTTTCAGTTCCTCCGGGTAAATTAAGGCTTTCTGAAATTGAAATGTTTCTTATGGTTTTTAAGCTGGGAAATTGAAAAAAATAGGTCCCAGAACTGTATCTCTCTTAGTTTCTAAGATATCCCATGTAAAAGGCCAAAAATGGGGTCAAAAAACACATTTTTTTACGTTTGACGTACAATAACGTTGTTAAATTGGCAGTAAATCATACATTTGTTTAAACATAAATTGCAGAGAATTTAATTATAAGAAGATTGATGTAAATAATTTCAACAAAAAAGAAATAAAATTTTAAACATGTCGACTTTTATTAACAACAAAACCGACGAAAACTTAGAAGAAAATGTTATAATGTATATAACGTTATTTTTATAATGTATAATGGAAAAATAACGATTCATAAAAAAGTTGCGTAAGATTTATCTTTTGGGGTGGGGGTATTTTATAATGAAATTTTATTGTAAAATTATCGTTATACGCTTAAATTTTCCGGCTCTCTCCTTTTAAGATCACCTTCCAAGAAATTTTGTCGACTTTTATAAGTTTAATATGTTAAATGAAAAAAACTGAAAATAATTCTACTGAAAAGTAAATAACCAATAAAAAGTTTTTTACGATTTCTTTTTTGATTGAGGAGGGTGAATCATGATGAAATTTTATTGTAATATTATTATTAAAGGTTTAAATAAACCAAAAAAACATTTTTTAAGATCAAAAAATCGTTATCTTTAAACCCTTCCCAAACCCCAATATTGCCTCCAAAGTATTTTTCTGGACCACTTGCACTACTAACATGCCTAGGAAGACGTAAAAAAAAATTCGGTTAAAAAATATGCAAAAAAATACAAAAATAGTTTTTTCAATTTTTGGTGAAGAAGAAATTTGGGGGCAAAATCTTTAAAAAAAAAAAAAAATGGTAAAATAAACACGCACAAATATACTGAGCTTAATAAAAAGTGGGGTTATTTTGGCTAAATTTTTAGAAAATTGACCACAAAAACTGTCTACCCCAACCGCTGCAGATATCGACTCCAACAAATTACCTTATATACTCGAGTCTGTAAAAAAATTACCAAAATTGGTTTACCCGATCAAAAATTATAACGCTTCAAACACCCCAACATATGTACGTAAAAATTATACTTCCCACACTTTTTTTTGTTTTTGAGGTCATTGGGAGATATAACGGCGAGAAATGAAAAAAACATACCCTATTTTTTTTTGTTGACATTTTTACCGTACTTTCGTTTTTGCATCGTAGTAGCTCTAGAACTATGATGCCAGGAAAGCAAGATGTTATAGAGCATTTGTCATGTATGGTATATGTAAATCGTAACCAGGATATGAATACGGAACCATCTCTATAAATATGAAAAGACACTCTGCCAAGGAGGTTAGCTCAGAACATAGTTTTCCTATTACTTATTATTAACAAACCGCGAATTGTTATTTTTGTTAAAATAAATATTTGACGTAAAAAAAATAATATACAAGTTCACTTTTTTATTGATGTTTTTCCCTTTATTGATTCAAACGGTTTCAATTAACAAATAACCTCATCCCTCGGTATAAAATTTCACCTTGGCAGTTAAGATTATAGAGATAATATATGACTTGTATAAGGAAAATTGATTTTTTTTCATCTATCTTATCAAACATCTCATCTTCCTCATTACACGTATAAGACACGTATAAGATCACAATGAAAAATAATAAAACCATAAACTAGGTACCGTAAAATGTAAATGAAACTCCTACCCGCCAAGAATTTAAATACATAATGTCTATATCGCTATAATATTGTATTATAAAATTAATTTTTCCGGTAAGTAGAAAATGCAAAATAAAACATTCATACGCAGTTCTGCACAAGAAGACCGACTTTACTTTATTTTATTTTGTATATTTTTTTGCCTAAGAAATAAATATATAGAAGAAAAGTAAAATTAAAAAATATATATTTTTATTTTTGTTTAATATTGAAATATACTTTCTGTTTATAAGAAAATTAAATTATTATAATTGTAATTTGAAGAAATTATTAAATATAACCAGTAGACACTATTGACCCCGTGTGTGTGTGGGGGGTGTGTGTTTGTGTGTGTGTGTATTATGTTATATAGAGGTTGATTTAAATTTATTTCATTTTTATTTTTTGGTTTAGTTTTTAGTTTAAATCGATTTTATAGAAGAATGAACGATCTTAAATGCAATCTTTAATGGATACAGAATTTATTTTAGCAATACGTAAAATTTTCATAAAAAATCCCATATTTCTTAATAAAAACATTTTTTTTTAACATTTAGTCGCTCAGAACATATTTTCAATAAAAATAAAGCACGTAAGATGTCAACAGAAACTTATCAATTTTATCATATGCATAAAGCTTACATATAACTTCTAAGTCTATATTTATATAAAACATTGTCATTCATAATCAACGCCCAACAAAAACTACTGAAGATAAATTTATGAAAATTTGTATACATGCCTTTTTATGGTGTAAGTGAACGCTAAGAAAGAATTTCTAGTTTAAAGTGTTAAAATGTAATAACAATGAAATTGACAACTTTTTCAATTTCTTAATAACAAATTAAGAAATCAAGTTCATTTTTTGTGCGGGTAATCTTCATGTAAATATCTAAAAAGCAATTTCTAAATTTCTCGAAATTCGACCTGGAAAGGGAAAAAGTAAGGTAAAGAATGTTAATAATGATTACAAATTTTCCGCGTTACCGACTATACTTAACGTGATATTCACTAGATCTTGCATATATACTCTTCAGATAAATATCTAAAAACCATTCAGATCCATTGCTACACGGAAAGGATGTCTAATTAAAATTAATTTATTGAACTTCGGTCATTAATAAAAACATTATTATCTATTTTTTATGTATTACTTCCTTGTAAGAACTAATGGAAGTATTGTGATCGCGAAATTATTTAATTAATTAAAAGTTTATTTAGCTATAACTCTAGAAACAATGAAAATAAATACCGCTTATGATATATAGTTGAAAAGCTCTCGATGAGAGCTTATTACTGCAGTTAAGAAAAAGTCCAAAATCAAATTTTATTGAATTTTAACTTTTTTGGACATTTTTGGTCAAGTCGATTGCAATCAAAAAAAAAGGAAAACACTAGATGTTACAACAGTTCTAAACCCAAAATTTCAACATGCTACGGCTAATCGTTTTTTAGTTATGCGATATATATACGTACGTACGTACAGACATCACGCCAAAACTAGTCAAAATGGATTCAAGGATGGTGAAAACTGATATTTCCGTTGAAATCTGAAACCCGAAATTTTTTGCGATTCCAAAACTTCCTTGTGCTTCGTACATTGAAGTAAAAATACACTATTAATATATATATATATATATATATATATGTGCCACACATCAATATATCATAATATAACAAGAATACACCTGACCATCACGAGACATGTACTAACGAATCGGGATTTTCCGCTAGTGATCGGTACATTCCGGATCTAAGCTAAGGCGGACGCAAACACAGACACATGCAAATGTCGTTTAGTAGGGTAGGATTACAATTTAACATAATTCCGCCAACATAATATACTGTATTTTTTACCCCAATATTTTATCTTTTACCCCATATTTCTCGAAAAGTACTAAAAATACAGTACTGGGACCTATATTTTTTTTCAATATTTAAGATCAGATTTCACATAAAACCACTAAATCTGTGTTCCAAGAATTACATTTTACCGAAAGCTCTGAAATCAGGGCGAAATCTTTCGTCAACCGACACTCGCTAACGAAGCGTTTCAGAAGCTATGTTTATATGGACTTTTTTCATTATTTTCGCCAGTAGAACATGACCTGAAAGTTTTTTACATTCTTCGTGATAGAAAAAAGTGGGGTTATTTTTAAAAGATTATGAGAAAACCGATCAGAAAAAACCATCTACGTCTGATCGACTCCGAAACCTTACCAACAAATTGCCCCATATACTCTAGTCTCTGTACAAAATTTCTGTACAAAGAAATTTCTGTTTTATATATATATATATATATATATATATATATATATAAACTAAAATAGAAAATTTTCTAATCCAATTCAATTTTTTAGTTTTTTTATATTTGTCTAACCAAAGAGTACAGTTTAGTTATTGTTTTATATATCAATGTTTATTTTTATATATGTATATATATTTTAATAATTAAAGAAGCAAATGACGTTGAAAAATTATTTATTCAATGAAAATTAAAGAACGCTAATCTGGAACTTATTTCCCGGCTACATTTTGTCATTATCCAATAATATTGTGAACTTTCTTATTCCAGTAATTAAGAATTGTCTACCTCGGTGTCTCAGTAAATCGTACTGTATTGTTGACCTGCTCATTATTTGACGAACTCCGTACTTCGTAAAACATATTTGAGAAAGTTAACAAAAAAAAAGACGGAACGAGATCGGAACTGTAAGAGGGATGTGGCACACCTCCCCTCCTGACTTTTGAATAGTTTTCCATGTCTTTGAGCGGTATGGGAGCCGGAATTATCATGCGAGGGATTATAAATTTTGTGAGAGAACCAGATATTTTCATGTTATTATGAGTTTTACCTTATTTTGCATGTTCACAATAGTATTTATCGTCGATTGTATGTTGTTCTTCTAAATAATCGCAATAAATTATGTATTTATAGTCACAAAACGACATCAGGATCACTTTGCCGCCTGACGGATAGGTTTTGGAAATTTTCCTGGGAGAGGGCGAACTCGGATGTTCCCATTTCACATTCTTACGTTTGGATTTCAGTTCAAAACGATTAATCCAAGTTTCACTGTTTGTCCAATTTAAAACGCAACCCACCAATCAGTCTTCTATAATATTTGAATCGATTGCCCAACTCCCCTACGTTTTACTGGAATGGACTCGTCCAACAACTTAACATCACGGCGATGCAGTAGCAGTCTACCGATAGCCATAACAAAGCGATCATAACGCTCAGTACATTGTTAGAGAGAAGATTGTGTTTTCGCAAGACGAACGTGTTTTTATTCTCGAGTCGAACTTTAGCAAGCGATCAGTGGTTACAGTGGAAGAGTCTTTTTGCTGTAAGTACAGTCATAAACCAGCGTCTAACAAGACATCACTGTAGAGGATTGTGGCTAAATTTAGAGAGACAGGTTCTGTTAACAACAAGGAACCGTAAAGATCGATGTCAGTGTTGAATGCAGGACACAGTCGATGAAATCACAGACCGATTAACTGCCTCTTCAAAAAATCAAATAGACGCTAGTCAGCTGAAATTAATTTACCAAAATCAATCGTTAACTAAGTGACAAAAAAAACTTACAATGATATCGAATTCAAATAGTTCACCTAATCATGATCATGTTATGGATTCTATTTATTCGCAAACAAGGCGTGCTTTCATCTGGGTGGCTATGTAGACAGTCATAATAGTAGGATTTGGAATGTTGAAAATCCCTACGCGTATCATGAAAAAGAATTGCACCCGTTGAAGATGGGCGTATGGTGTGCGACATCACGAAAAAATTATTGATCTTCTCTTCTTCGAGTACACCATTGTTGCAGACCGATATCAGATTGTTTCATGGCAATTTATTGCACTCTTGCAAAAGGAAGATCGATAATACTGGTTCCAACAAGACGGTGCGACATTACATTATGCATATTCAACTTCTGATTTTATTTACGAATTCTTCGGTGGTCGCGGAATTCGACGTGGCTTATACCCACTAAGATCTCTAGATTTGACTACCCCAGATTTTTTTCTTTGGGGTTATCTCAAAGAAAACATCTACAGCAACAAACCACGAAAACTTGAACAACTGAAGTTCAATAAGGAACAGGCTGTTTTAAATATCAACCCGCAAACTCTGAAAACAGTTGCAAGAAAAACAGTGAAAAGGGTGAAAGAGTGTTTTCATGAAGACGGCAGCCGCTTCCAGCATTTACTCTAGAATTTAAGAAACTGGAAAATCAGGAAATAAAATGTTTAATTTAATCACTTACAAATTCATCTTTATTTAAATATACTTACTGATATAGATGAGTTGAGTTTCATATGGAACACCCTATATAGTGCGAGTACTTCCGCTAAAACCCTTTGTTTAAGTTCCGAAGAAATGTGAATTCGGGTGCCGTGCGAATTTCGAGTCGACCGTCCCAGAATATACCGTGATTAAACTTACCATGGATAACGGAATGGATAGTGTCAAATATTCGTTCTATAATTTCCAGCAATTTCCCCAATTTTTACTCGTCTGTCCTTGTGAATAAGATCATTAATGCGATTTTGCAATGTGTCGGTTGAAACTTCCACCGGTCTTTTGCCACGATGAAAACCGGTGACACCTGTTCAGTTCGATTTAAACTGTTTGATCCACTTATAAAAATTTTCACCGTTAATAATTTTTTTATCATATTATTTGTATACAATTTAAGCAGAAGAAGAAGTGTTAGAGTAAGACCAATTTGGTTTCAGAAAAGGTATAGGGACAAGGGAAGCAATTTTAGGGCTCAGATTAATAGTAGAAGGAAGATTAAAGAAAAACAAACCGACATACTTGGCGTTTATAGACCTAGAAAAGACATTCGATAACGTAGACTGGAATAAAATTTTCAGCATTTTAAAAAAATTAGGGTTCAAATACAGAGATAAAAGAACGATTGCTAACATTTACAGGAACCAAAGAGCTACAGTAATAATTGAAGAACATAAGAAAGAAGACGGAATAAGAAAGGGAGTCCGACAAGGATGTTCCCTATCCCCGTTACTTTTTAATCTTTACATGGAACTAGCAGTTAATGATGTTAAAGAACAATTTAGATTCGGAGTAACAGTACAAGGTGAAAAGATAAAGATGCTACGATTTGCCGATGATATAGTAATTCTAGCCGAGAGTAAAAAAGATTTAGAAGGAACAATGAACGGCATGGATGAAGTCCTACGCAAGAACTACAGCATGAAAATAAAGAACAAAACGAAAGTAATGCAATGTAGTAGAAATAACGAAGATGTATCACTAAATATAAAAATAGGAAGAGAAAAGATTATGGAGGTAGGTGAATTTTGTTATTTGGGAAGTAGAATTACTAAAGATGGATGAAGCAGGAGCAATATAAAATGCAGAATAGCACAGGCGAAACGAGCCTTCAATCAGAAATGTAATTTTTTTACATCAAAAATTAATTTAAATGTCAGGAAAAGATTTTTGATGGTATATGTTTGGAACGTAGTTTTACATGGAAGTGAAATTTGGACGATCGGAGTACCTGAGAAGAAAAGATTAGAAGCTTTTCAAATGTGGCGCTACAGGAGAATGTTAAAAATCAGATGGTTGGATAAAGTGACAAATGAAGAGGTGTTGCGGCAAATCGATGAAGAAAGAAGCATTTGGAAAAATATAGTTAAGAGACTTTAATAATAGCTTTAATATCGGAGAAACAGGTATAACGGAAAAATTGTGCAGGCAGGCAACGTTTGGAATATCTAAAACAAATTGTTAGGGATGTAGGATGTAGGAGGTACACCGAAATGAAACGACTAGCACTAAATAGGAAATCTTGGAGAGCTGCATCAAACCAGTCAAATGACTGAAAACAAAAAAAAAACCTTTTAAGTGGAGCAGACATTTCAAAAAACAAAAAAAAAACAAAGGAAGTATAATAATGATAATTCTTTTCGAACTGCTGATATTTTATATGTCAGGATTGCCATGTTTAACGCAAGAAAGAACCGATGTGCCTTACCCTTCTAAGATCCAAATATTTCATTAATTAAAATTTTATTTGGCTATAACTCTGGAACCAATGAAAATAATTACCACTCATGATACATCGTTGAAAAGCCCTCAATGATGGCTTATTATTACAGTTAAGAAAAAATCCAAAATCCAATATTCTTTTGGATTTTATCATATATATATATATATATATATATATATATATACAAAGTATATAACGAAGTTCTGGCGGGACTTTCATAACCTATTCTACTCGTGAAAATAAGGGAGAATGTTCATATAAACATATATCCTAAAATTCTTTGTTTTCGAGTTACGGCTAGTGAAAGATTTCGCTCAGATTTCAGTTATATCCCAGCGAAATGAGGTCGTACTGGAATATTTAGGGCAATAATTAAGGCACAAATTAGTAATTTATTATGGTTTTTGACCTTAAAAATCGAATAAAATAATCCCCACAACCGTATCTCTACTAGATTTTGAGAAATCTGGGATGGAAACTAATAAATTGGGGTAAAAAACCCTATTTTTATGTTTGACGTGCAATAACTTTGTTAAATGAATAATAAACACATAAAACTATCTATAGTAGTTCTAGACCCTATTTTAATCGATTTTTAAGGTCAAAAACGATAATAAATTACTAATTTGTCCTTTAGTTAACGTCTTAAAAATTTCATTTCGACCTCATTTTGACCGGGGTAGCTAAAATTCTAGCTGGAATCTTTCACTAGGCGTAACTCGCAAATGAAGTATTTTAGGACATACGTTTCTATGAACGTTTTCCATTATTTTCATGAGTAGAAGAGATTATGAAAATTTTGGGAGAACTTTGTGATAAATTCTGTATATTATTATTTTCATATATTTCCAACATCATATAAATAAAAAATTCATTTATCCTTGTATTTTTTAAGGAAAACCTTGAGGGATATATATATATATATATCCCTAAAGATTATAGGTTAAAGGTTACACATGTATATACTCGTGTATATATATAACTTCAACCATGAGAAGAAGGAACATAAAAATAATGAATTATATGTTTTAGAAGATCTGGATGTAGGAGAAGCCTTCCCTAGTGAACAGAATGTTACTAAAAAACATTATTAATCTAAAAGCAAAAATAAAAAGTTAAAATTACTTATAAGTTAAAACCTCTTAATTTATTTAATTAATTTTATGTTTTTTCTTTTACATTTAATACAATCCCACGCAAAAAAAAAAATAACGAGAAATTAAAGAAAAAGATGAAGTACAGCATCTTATAATTATTTATCAGACCATTTAATTAAAATAAACAACTTGAACTTAGTACCTTATAACCAACCATCCATGCATTTTATAAAGTTTAACTGCGAAAATTTAGTTACTTCTTAATGATTATGACGTAGTAAGAATCTAAAAAAATATGTAGCTGTTAAAAGATTTCTTTAAACAATTATTATAATGAATTCTATATAAAAAAGAAAAAAGTTATAAAAACAGTAATTACACAAGTATATTCTTATCACATTAAAATTAAATGTATCGTTTTTTAAGTATAGAATGTTTATTATTATTAACTTTTCTATAATTTACATTAAACTCAAATAATAATTAAATATCATATCGTTTTATTATATCGTAGAAAGACGTGTACAAATCACATAACAAAAACCACTTAAAAAAATTGAACATCATATTGAAAGATTAATTCTACATTTTTCTTTTAAATTAGGGCAGCTTCCCGATCGTATCAAACTCTACCCTTTTTTTCATTATCCCTTACTCCCCTGGGCAGAACATACAATCAAATAAACCACAACCCACCGAAGAGAACGTCCTTCAACTCTAAGAGGGCCTCCCCGCCTACCGGAAGTAGATCCGGCATGGCATTTCAGCCGGTGGACCGTTTTTATCGCCTGCCTCTTATCTCCGAGAAGAGGAGTACCGGACCCGACTATGTCGTTCCCGGGCTGTTCCCCGGAGACCGGGTCTTGATCTATACTTTTATACTTTTTAATGCCTCCCACCTCTAACCACTGAGCAGGGAGAATCGGGCTTGACCAAGTCGCCCCCGGTCCCCAACCCGGCAGCCGGGTCTGGGTCTTTTATTTTACCCCATCCCGGCCTAAGGACCCCGGTGTCTCCATCAAACTCTACCTACAAAATTTATACTGTATCAGGCGAAGTATCTAAATCGGAGTAAGTCCAAAATCAAGACATGTGGCTTATTACAGAAGCTGTTAAATAAAAACACTAATCCTATAGACAGCGTCTGACTACCCATCTTTAACATCAAAATTAAAAAAAACTAACGATTCTTCAATATGAAAAACTAACCCGGTTATCTTTTACACAATTACTAACTACAATCGTAGTTGGCAAGCGTAGTTATAAGAACAATGAAAGGTTATACAAAATATCGATGCGGTAAGAAAAAACACTACCGTCCACTCGTTAAGAAAAAGGTCTTTTGCCTCCAGCCTGTCCTCTCAACACGTTTTCTGTAACAAATTGATTTAAATGAATCGGTCCAAAAATTGGCAATAAGTAAAAACATCCTTAAAAGTATGATATTACCACCTACTATTAAAAAAAAAAAAAAAAATGGTTATACTTGTATACCTTTTTGTTTTCAACCTTGTTAAACACCCCCAACATCCCCGGCCTCCGCCCTTAGGCTATAAGCAGGAATGTCGGAGTGTCGTGGCAGTCGACTGCCCCCCTGTCCTGCCTTTTCTGTGGCGTCCCATCGGGGTCCTCTCAGATTCATCAAGATGCAGTAGCCTTCCCTTCTGGACGACCACTACATCCCACCACTAAGAGGCTACCCTTCCCGTCCCTACTTTAGGTTGCCGGCTACGCCTTGCGCGCAGCCGGCAAACGGCCGCGTTCGTCCCTCTCATACCTGAGGGTCCCAGATGCCATCATCGGAAGTACCCCGATCCGTCCACTCTTGCGTGTGTACGGACCAAAGTATCCTAGGCATCCATATACTTGTATACCTCCTCTCTTTTTCCTGTTTAGCCTCCGGTAACTACCGTTTAGATAATTCTTCAGAGGATGAATGAGGATGCTATGTATGAGTGTAAATGAATTGTAGTCTTGTACATTCTCAGTTCGACCGTTCCTGAGATGTGTGGTTAATTGAAACCCAACCACCAAAGAACACCGGTATCCACGATCTAGTATTCAAATCCGTGTAAAAATAACTGGCTTTACTAGGACTTGAAAGCTGTAACTCTCGACTTTCCAAATCAGCTGATTTGGAAATATTCTTGTATACCTACAACTGATTGACTAAACGGTTGTAACATCGGTAAACAGTAGTTATTTACTTTTAAAAATACCTGAAAATGTACCATTCACATTTTGTTTAGTGAAATAGAGACAACAAAACTAAATCTATAACAAATGTCAATCACAGACGCAAACATAAAAAATATTGTGCGCGCGCGCGCGCGCGTGTGTGTGTGTGTGTGTGAGGCACTTCGTAATTATGTTTCTAAGCAATAGCGTTGTTGAAAGACCAGTTAACCTCCTTATAGTGAAGGAAATAAAGCCTTTCATCTTCTCCGTAAGTCAGATCAAACCAAATTAATTACCAAGCGGGTAGCTTTGGAAATAAATAGATATTCTAAAGTTAGAAGGGAACTCAAATCAGTTAAACGTCACCAAAAAAATTACCTTACTGTTTAATCAAACTGTATATTAGTAATAACAGAAAAATATTATTATTAAAAGACAAACAACCAAGAATAGTGGAAATATTAAGGACAATTACAGGCCATAATAGTTTTGTAAAAGACCTAAATAAAATTTCCTACCGACCGTTGTCTAAAGTATATAGTAAATAAACAAGAATACATAGTTATGATTTGGAAACATTTAAGAGAAGTTATGAATTTAGTAAGAATTCGTTGATCAGTTTTACTAGGAAATTAAAAAACTGTTTACAATTTTGAAAAATATGTAATTTTTAATTAAACTATTTATTCGTGATAAATTATTCTAAAATCGACAAAAAATATATTAACTACTTTCAAAAAGAATTCTGATTTATTAAAACTGTACAAAAAATAACAATCAAATTTCAACTTTGAGTTAATAATTTTCTAAATTAATATTATTAATCATGGCCCGTTGGTGTTGATATATATAATTTATTTATAAAATAGTTTCCACTTGCCAACAATCTTTAATAGTATGTTCGAGCGCTTTCGTATTAGTAATCCATCCTCAAGAATATTGATTAATTATTATTGATGAATTATTAACATAATTAATAATTATAATTATAACGCATCAATGTTCCTGAGGATGGATTACTAATCCGAAAGCGCTCGAACATACTATTAAAGATTGTTGGTAAGTGGAAACTATTTTATAAATAAATTAATAATTTTCTGTATTAAGGAATTGTAAAACGTTGTAAAAATACTTAAAATTAAGATATTTAGAAAAAAATTATGAATTTAAATAGCTTGTGATGGACGCGAATGTTTTCGTCTGTTCAAAAAGTTATTGGAACCGTTTAGTCGTCAAGCGATTCAAGAATGATGAATGGAGTGTTTTAAGTTATATTTAAATGGGCTTGAAAAGAGAAAAGATATTGTGGATCCCGCGGAATTTAAGGTAAACGACATAACCTTGCCAGGTTTCAACACACAATTAAACTAAGACGTAAATTTTTAGTTAATACTTCACATTAAAATTGATAATTAATCAAAAAACCTTAATTCAAAGATAGTCGTCGTATATCAATAAACCATCAGCACGTCAAATCTCATTTTCCCTAACGTTTTGCATTTTATGTAATTTCATAAGAAAGCTACCTATTGTAATGGGTAGCATGACATCCGGAAAACTTCTACACATCTTCGCGTTTCACATCCCCCAGACTCCAAAACCACCATCAGAGTCCAAAAGTTATTATATATATACATATATATTTAACTTTCTTGTGGAGACGATAACTGCCATAATTTTGTGCCAATCACTTTCAAATTGATAGATAAAACATAACGACCGAAAATCTCGGTCGAGTTCGTTAATGGATAAAATCGTACCATGGTGGTGGAAATGGGAAGTTTCGAAAAAACAAAATATCACTATAACATTCTTAATAAGTAAAATATCGAATTCGTTTAAAGTTCCTACTATTCTTTGGATGAAGACCTAAAACTTATATAAGTAAAGATTTTTGATATCACCAAACATTGGCCCAGGGGGTGGAAAAAATGGGGTTTTGAAGACAAAAAAGAACATACCTCCCTTAATAAGCATAGTATCGAATCG
The DNA here is from genome assembly GCF_047948215.1 of Lycorma delicatula. Classification (NCBI taxonomy): domain Eukaryota; kingdom Metazoa; phylum Arthropoda; class Insecta; order Hemiptera; family Fulgoridae; genus Lycorma; species Lycorma delicatula. The sequence goes on along the minus strand of NC_134465.1, from coordinate 22,716,485 downwards.
ATTTAAAGTGGTCGTTACTCCTGTAAACATTACGTAAAAATTTTTTCAAACAATTTTTTATATGACCAACCCTTACGGCAAGGGATGACCAAAAAAAAAAAAAAACAGTAAAAACATTTAAGTTTTTAGAGCTAGGATGGACTGTATTGATTGTTGGATGAACGAATGAACCAATATTCTTCTAGGATAGTTGAATTTAATTTGTAAAAGATACAAAATAACATACTAGATAACTAAACCACGTAAGTCACATTAGACGAAGAAATACGTGTCCGCGCCGGACGGGATTCTTAACTCGAATGAATTGTATTATCTGGCTCGCAGGCTAGCGCTAATAGAAAACTAGAGAGTAGCACTAGCTGGCTCAAACTAGGAACGGAAAAAAAATTGTTATAACTAAATTTCTTATTAAATAAAATATCGAATTCGTTTAAAGTTCCTACTATTCTTTGGATAAGGAACAATGGGTGGAAAAAACGGGGTTTCAAGGACAAAAAAAGTCATAGATCCCTTAATTGGCATAGGAATCATAAAGAGGTCTTGATAAATTCAGCAATAGCTAAATTTATCAGACTACGTAAAACATGGAAAGTAATGTTTGATACGAGCTCGTACAATCCGAGTTCACCTACTCCTATTTTGCCCAGATGAAATCTACCTCTTGCCGAAAGGAATTTTTTTTTCTTGTTAGCGTAAAACTATTCCTATTATGTAAGGTAAAATCAGGCTTTATTTGGCGTAAAATAATTTTTTTAACTGGGTATTAAAGACATAAAAATTTTAAACAAAACTAGTAGAAACTTTTATCTTGAGTAAAACGATATCAGTACATTGCAGTCCACAGAAACTGAATACAAACGTAAGCATTTAAAAATTTGTTAAAAACAAAGCATAATATGATAGAAACAAAATACATAATATAATAATAAATATAGTACCTATATGAAGCTGTTAAATAAAGTAAATATTACAAAATAATAACAGTTCAGAAGTTATTAATGAAAATCTATCGGCCACACATTATTTTTAAATAATATAACAAAAACATTACAGGTTTTATTTTAAATTACATTTTTAATTGGAATTATTTAATAATTTATCTGGATAATAATATTGTTGTTGTAAAAATATCATTAAATTTTACTTTAAATCAATTATTTTAAAGATCCCTTAAATGAATAAGTAATCTATTAAAAAAGATTAAGGATGTATTATAGATCCTTTCACGTAGGAGTTTCACTAATTGTTAATTACGTCACAATCAGGATTTTTTTTTTATAATGGTGAATTAATGAATTAATTCTCAAAGCTTTCGAATACTGTACGTAGAAATAGGGAAATGTATGGAAATGAAATTTTTTAGCGTATGAAAACTGCTATGTCTGATCGGGATTCGAACCCGGGACCCCCGAATAAAAACCGAGACATTATCACTCTGCCACTGGGATCGGCAATTCCTTTGTACTCTATATATTAATAACGATTAATAATCTATCGTTATCTGCACCTATTTGAAATTTTTGTTTTTTTTTTTTTATTTTCAAGCAATTTTATTAATGATTTTATTTTGAGAATAAAAAGAATTTTAATTTCTTTGGATCCTTAAAGAACAAATTGAACAAAAGAAAATTATTCTTTTATTTGTTATTTCACTAGACTACTATTAATAATTTCAAAACAAATTTCTATCTGAAACGTAAAGCTTCTTTACTTATGTTCGGAATAATTAATTACAGATTTATTCCTTTAAATATTACGTAACTAGATACTCGTAACTATATATCTCATAGAATTAATAAGAACAGCGAAGGTCTTTATAAACAATTTCATAAAGAGGCTAATAATTGACTTAACCGTTAAATGTTCTCTATTAATTTAGCCTGAATTTGCGACAACTTCTTAATTACGTAACAACAACAACAACAACACCCCATATAAATCAAATAAAGAACCGTAAAGCATTATATAATATATAACAACTACACTTATAATAAACTGCTTCAAGAAGAATGTTAATATACTCGTATTAGAGTAATTTTAATAATAATTTAAAAAAATTAATTTTGAGATTAAAAATAAATTAGTCTAGTAAATTCTAACTGATTTAATTAAAAAATTCAAGATGTGTTAAAAAATTAAAATTAATTATATAAAAATTACGTGACACATTTATAAAATAAAAAAATATATATTTAAACGATTAAATACTTCAATAATTGTTATTTAATATTCCAACCAAAATTTATTCTAAAAATAATATATATATATATATATATATATATATATATTATATATATATATATTGTTATATATATAATATATATATAATATATAATATATATATATATATATATATATATATATATATATATTGTATATATATATATATTATATATATATATATATATATATATATATATATATATATATATATATATATATATATATATATATATATATATATATATATATATATATATATATTGTTACCACATATATGTCTAATTTAATATTGGCGGACGAACACGGTAGCAACTATGTGAGTGCCGCACAGTATACGGACGCGCTGATACAAGCATGACGCCCATCGCACAGTTCTCCCACCACAACGGCGCTGCAGCCCCACCACTCTCAGGCTCCAATAAAAGAGCGTGCACGAGAGTGAACTTTCAGCTCAGCCATTAAAGAAGTGGATGAAGATTTTCTCCTATCCATTCCTAAAATACTTACAATCAAATAACTTAAATTAAATCAGCAATTGCGACTCCCTCCGGAGAAGGGGGCGCATTGTTCCCTCCAAATAACTAGTGCCCCCTTGTGGCGTATTCCTGCTAGACAATAAAGCGTTAGCACCGAAAGGACTTCAGCGGACGGTCTGAAGGGGAATCACGTCGGGAGCATGGGTTTTAAAAGCCTAGCCTCCCGCGGTCGGACCCAGAAATGGGTATCAGAACGCTGGACACGTAGGGATATGGAACGCTATACAAAAATCCGTCCATAAAACTAAAGGAAACCTTTAAACTCATACCCGACATTAAAATAAACCCCTAAACACGCCCGATTAATAGAATGATACAGCAGCAAGGGACACTCCAGGCTCTGCGTTTTCAAAGGGAGAAATGAAACTCCCGCCACTTTTGCGTTCCGTTCCGTGAACTTTCAATTCATCATCGACCACCACTTGAAGAAGACAAAGAGAGGAAGAAGTTCTTTGGCCGCCTCAACGTGGGACCTCCCGGCGGATGCCAACATCCCCGTCGGAGCAACAGGCCTGGCCGGCCCGCCGAGAGAGCCGCTGGAAGCGGACGCTACCTTCCCACCAGCTCGCCGGGCTTCAATCGCTCTGGCCGGCGGACTCAGCAGCAGTAGCCGGCCCAGCGTGGAATCGATCGGGGAGAACCGCCTCGGCCGCGCCGGCTATGGACGCCCGACGCCGACCTGACACTGCGGGGCTCTGGGGATCACCACTGCCACGCTGTAGCGGGAACCCAACTGCCGCTGAGTGATAGCCCGGTCTGACTTCAATTGGCAAGCCGCAACTCTCCGACTTCGCCGGAGTCCAGCTTCCGGATACAACAGCCCTGCTCAGAACTAATGCAAAAAACGGCCCTTTTCAGGGCCATCACAAGGCTATGAACTACGAGCTGTCAAAGCCATTCGATGACAACAGCCCTTCTCAGGGCTATCATAATGTTAGTAAGTGCCACGTGCCGTCCAAGCCATTCGGTGACAATATATATATATATATATATTTAATTTAACGTTGGCAGACACGATAATAATAAATATATTTCTAGAGTAATATTATTATTATGAATAATAAAGAATATTAATTACATAAATTCAAAGAAAACGTTCGAAATATACGAAAAACGTGGCATTATATAAGTAAACGGTTTGCTTAAGAAAAAGGAAAAAAATCAACAGAAAAAACTATCCAAAACCATAAATCTGTACAACCACGAATGGTCATTAAATGAAATGTTCACATTTTGAAAGAGCGCGTCCTAGAGTTTCAAAAAACAGCCGTCAGATTGCAATACTAGCACTCTAACGTAGGCTAACTTCGGTTCATAAACCCACCGGGTTGGTCTAGCGGTGAACTCGTCATCAGCTGATTTCGAAGTCAAAAGTTCTAAGGTTCAAATCCTAGTAAAGGCAGTTACTTTTATACGGATTTGAATACTAGATCGTGGTTACCGGTGTTCTTTGGCGGTTGGGTTTCAATTAACCACACATCTCAGGAATGGTCGAACTGAAACTGTACAAGACTGAACTTCATTTAAATCCATACATATCATCCTCATTTATCATCTGAAGTTGAAGTTTACCTTACGGTAGTTGCAGAGGCTAAACAGAAAAAAAAGTCATATACAAATTTAGCAAGACACAGCCCAAAATAACGGGTTTTTTTTTTTATAGAAACAGATATTAAAATAACTGAAATAGTTTAAAAGTTGTTGAAAATGACCTAATAAAACACTGCACATGTTTCAATTTGTTCTCAAACACTTTATCAAGCTGATGTACTGGAATGTCTCGTACTTATGTCGCTATTGCGGTTTTAGTTCATCAATCGTGCATGATCTGCTGCGATACATTGCTTGTTTTGCAGACCCCTCCCCCTAATACCTTTCTTTTTCCTGTATAGCCTCCGAGAATTACCGTTTAGGTATTAATTAGAGGATGAATGAGGATGATATGCAAGAGTGTAAATGAATTATAGTCTTGTACAGTCTCAGTTCGACCATTCCTGAGACGCCCCATCGTAAAGGGACCCATCTGCGGAAGTCAGATCGGGCGATCGTGCAGGCCACAGATCCCTGGAAATAATTCGTTTACCAGACTTTTCGTAAAAAGCCATTGATCTGTTAAGTGCGAGCGCTGTGGGGCCACCTTGATGGAACCACCCGTGATTGATTTCCACTTATTTAACCGACTAATGAAGTTTGTTCAGCACAATAACACAATAACGATCAGTATTAATCTTCAAAAAAGATTGGACCAACAATCCGTATTCTACTTACACCGACCCGAAATTCGCAAAGCGAATTTTCGCTTTGCGTAAACATCGTGTAATTTATGAAGGTTAAGTGTCGATCAGACTCGTGTATTTTGTGAATTAATATATTCTCGCTGACAAAACTACGGTTCTTCAAATGTAAACTTTTCAGAAAAATTGTGCTTCAATAAACCAGAATACTTATCACCATCACGAAAGACGTGTTCAACGATAAAAATGCGTTTCTCTACCGAAAGAACCATTACGTTTCTCGTCTTATTGATTCCAATAAACGAAACGAAATGAAGCACGTTCAATCACAACTCAACAATTGACGTCTTGGTTTATTACTGACCAACGCCCGTTGAACCCACAGGGCATCCAACCCGGCGAAAGAACAGAATGCACCACATACTTATGAAGCATACTGCAACTTTCCGAACACTCTGTATATACAAATAATCTCTCCTCAAAATATCCGCTCCATTCTTAGTATAAATTAATTATTTTTGAATTCTATAACATTGATAAATTAAATTTGTTTCACAGTTTATAATGCTTGGAACTATAAATGAAAGTATAATTATAGGGTATGTACAGCAAATGTATGTTATTTTTTTATTTTAAATGAGTTTTTTGTAAATAATAAATTAGTATAAAGAGAAGTTTGTAAAACATTTAATTAGTTGTTAATACTCTGTAAAGGTAAATAGAGAAGTTTGTTGTTCAAATTTAACTAAGCATTAACTCTAAATAATTTAACTTGTGAATATACATCAAAATATAGATTTTATGGTAATGAAGTTTCTTCTTCTGCATTTAAATGTTTTAAATTAAACCGAAAAAGTAAGCAGAAGAATTTTTACGTAAAAAAAATAATAAATTTCAAAAATGTAAAAAAATTAAGAAGATAATTATTTCCTTCTTTTTCTCCGAAAAAAATATAATTTACTATTATACAATGAAAATAGACAAAAAGAATATAATAAAGAGCCATTGATGGCTTTAATATTCTACATCTTCGGTTCTATTCATTTATTAAGATACTAAAATATATAGTGATTATTTAAAAAATTATCTATCTATTTATTCTTTTTACGATTAATTCACCAAATCAGCACGATGCTTTTACGCGGTACGAATAATATGGAACGGAAATATTGTATCGCATAAAAATGCTCTGCTAACCGGAATTCGAGCACGGGTCCTTCCGGGTGAAAGACTGGAACGCTACCGCTACGCCATTAAGGTGAGCAAAAAATGTTATACAATTTCTTAAAAGTAATAAAATTACTTTGAATCTGAATTTCTTTTACGTGGTACGATAAAAAGAAAATCCCATTTACGCCTAAAAACTTTGCTTAGTAATTTTATTTTTAACATGTACTTCCCGTAAAAAAGAATGATTTTATACTAATACTAGCTACAGGATATGCCTACGACACGCCTCCACAGCTAAGCCCTCCGGACGGGTTGCACTGGTGGGCGGCGTCTCGGAATTCTATCTCAGGAACGGTAGATCTGAGAATGTACAAGACTACACTTCATTTACATTCATACATATCATCCTCATTCATTCTCTGAAGAATTATCTAAACGGTAGTTACAAGAGGCTAAACATGAAAAGAAAGAAAGGTGTCCAAAATTAATTACCTCGTGTAAGAATGTTTTTTTTTCTAATGATGAAAATTTATCGAGGAAAAGAGAAAAGAGGGTTCGTCATCGTTCAGTTACGCACCCTTATACTGAAAATACTTTGTTCAAATCCATAATATCCATATTCAGATTCACTCCCTACAAGAGCTGGAAGCTTAAATATAAATTTAATTAATTAATTTCTTATTTATGTATTATATTCAATTTACGAAACAAATTATCGTAATACGAAACTAACCTTCCGATAAAATATCAATGGATACTAAATGGATAATCGATAGTATTTTCAGTATCGACTTCTTTTTATCGAAAACAGTTTTGTTTTAAGATCTGCTACGATATTTAATGAATGAATTACAGTAGTAATATTTGTTTTATAATTATTATTACTGTTGTTATTTATTGTTTATAAACATTTAAGAAAAAATCTTATGATTTCTTTACGGGCAGTAAGTTTAATCATGTTAGCATGTTCTTCTTTTTGATCTTTATTTCTTGCTGCGCTTCTACTTAATTATTGTTTATAAACATTGAAGAAAGAACATTATACTACGGGATAAAAAAGATTTCCGCCTTAAAATTAAGAAAAACTTCAAATTTACTCAATACGACAACGGTTGCATGTGAAAAAAGTCTCACGTATTTAGCAGACGACAAGCCCATCTTCTTACAATTCCAGCAAAGTTTGGTCATCCCCTGACGTAAGGGTTGTCATATCAAAAATTGTTTCAGATAAAGGTTTTAGTTAATGTTTAGAGAACTAACGATCACTTTAAACCGATGCAATACTGTGCCTATTAAGGGAGATATGGTTTTCTTTTGTCCTCAAAACCACATTTTTTTCACCCCCTGAGCCAGTGGTTGGTTATATCAAAAATCTTTACTTAAATACGTTTTAGATCCTTATTCAAAGAATAGTAAGAACTTTAAACGAATTCGATATATTACTCAATAAGAATGTTATAGCGATATTTTGTTTTTTCTGGTTTTTTTTGGTTTTGGTCATCCCTTGCCGGGATGACCAAAACTTTAAGTTTTACCTAAAACTTAAAGTTTTAGGTAATATTTAAACGACTACTGACCACTTTAAAACTTATTTTATACTGTGCCTATTAAGGTAAGTATGGTTTTCTTTTATCTTCTAAACCCCATTTTTTCCACCCCCTGAGCAATCAAGGTGATATCAAAAAACTTTACTTACATAAAACCTTTTAGGCCCTTACCCAAAATATCTTAAGAACTATAAATAAAATCGATATTTTACTTAATAAAAAATGTATAACAATATTTTGTTTTTTTCGAAAAAGCCACCCTATTTCCATCGCCATGGTCCGATTTTGGCCGTTAACGAACTCGACCGAGATTTCGGATCGAGTTGTTTTTTTTTTCAGGAAACACTTTGAAAGTGATTGGCGCAAAGTTACGACAGTTATTATGTCCGCAAGAAAGTGAAATATACAGATATACTCGTATATGTAAATGTATGTATAAACCTTTGAGCTGACGGTGGTTTTGGTGTTTGGGTCTGTGAAACGCCAAGATATGTCGAAATTTTCCGGAGGTCGAATCATGGTACCCATTACAATAGGTTGCTTCTTATGAAATCTACCTAAAATCGTATTTTTTTTTTTTTTGATGGACAGTATGTTTGATCATGTAAGCATATTCTCAGCTAAGCGGATGCACACACAGACAGATCCACAATAAATGCTCTTTAGTAGGTCAGGATTTTACGATTACCTTTTATTTTTGTTTTAATTTTTGATAAATTAGTTTTCTTACGTTTTTTGTCCTTTTCCTTAATACGCCTCAAAAATTGATATAGTTATGGACATAATATGGAAAATATCAATTATTTTACTGAATAAAAACTAAACGTTATCTCACGTTTAGTAAGATTTGTCTTAGGACATATCTTTTGAATTTTGTCCGTCTTCATTCTACTAACAGTTTTAACTTTTTTCCATCCTCTCTTTATACATCTTCTAATAATCCTTCTGGTATTGTTTTGACCGAACCTTCTTCTCTCAAGATATTTCGCAACCAGTCAGCTTTCATATTTTGAATTTTTCTAATAAAGTTGCTTATGTGATATAAGTTTCACAAGTAATTCTCGTCGATTCTTTTTCACACCGTTCGTTTAATTTTCTTATTTCTCACAGATACCCACATTTCAGAGGTTTATAGCCTTTTCTTTTATCTTTTTACTAACCATTTTTTTTGTCTTATCCATATAGAAGTGCTTCCTCCAATCAAATTTCATTTTTTATATAAGTTTCTTTTAGATGCTCCTTTACCCATTATATTTTCGTTTTTAATTTAATTTTTCTAATCTCTGTTAAAATTAAAAATTGTTCAAAACTCCTTTCTTTAGTGCAGACAATTTATTGGCTTATCGTCTCCTTATTTCATTTTTTCTAGTTTTCCTAGCATTCTTCTTTCCATTCTACTATATCCTGACACAATGTCTAAATACTGAAATCATTTGTTGAATATCCAACAGATTCCTTAAGAAATTACTCCGTCTCCAAATCTTTTACAATTTATTCTCCTTTCTACTATACCGATTCCTTAATCTTATTCAAGAACATTTTCTAATGTATCTTCCAACATACATATCAATCAAACAAGGTTTGTGATCGGGCAGCATCGTTGTCTTAATACTCTTCCTAAGTCAAACCACTTGGTTCGAGTATTTCTTTATTTTTATAACCGTCGTTTTCTTAAACATGTCAAATAAAAATCTTAAAATAAGTAACTTTTTTCTTTCTTTATTATATTTTTTTTACTGCCACTAGCTAAAAAGATTTTTAAAAAATCAATAGCTTAATAACAATGAGAGCTTAAATTTGATGTAAATGGTAAACTAAAAATAGTATAATTTTCATAAATATGAGGTTAAATATTGCCTTCCAAGAGTTCTTCGAGTTTTCAAAATGTATCAAATGAAAATGAATTACTAAACATTAATTTCCCAATGATTTTGATGCGAGATAATGCGTAACACGATATAAGTAAAAATACGAAGAAGTTTTATGAAGAGAAAGACTCTATGCCTTATGCATATTTTCTGTAAAAGTAAACCACCAAGAAAATTGTTCTCTTGTACCGATCGTGTATCTAACTTTCAAAGTTTGTTTTATTAATATTTTTTTTTGAAAAAAAAAACTTTTATCCAAGAGACAATATAAGCAAGATTCCTATAACATTTTTTGTCGATATATGATCCCTTTTTATCTCACCGCCTCCACGGTAAATTTTTTAAAACGTTCATTTTTTAGTAAACATTCTACAAATTTTCAATCGTCTGTATAAAGCAGTTACGTAATATGTAATTGAAACTCTTATTCCTTTCAAAACGTTCGTGAAAATGAAACTTAAACATCCCAAAAAAATATTTTTTTAAAGATAATTAATACGCCTTTCTCCGTAGCGGAGTGTTTGCATCTTGGCCTTTTATCCGAAGATCCTGGGTTCGAATCCCGGTCAGGCATGGCATTTTTCATACGCTACAAAGCTCCATTTCCAAATTCCGTGCACAAGCTCGAGTTTATAAAGCCCCAAAAATAAAAAAAAGTACTACTAAGTCACGATTAAAAAAAAACTAGGCGTTGATTGAAACTCTTATAAATTAAATATTTCCCGGTTACCACGGTCAAGTTACGGAATTCATTTTTTCAGTACGTCATTTAGATTTCATTTTTCATTTGTACCTTTACGATAAAATAATTCTTTTTTACTGAAAAACAAAAATTTTGGGACTCGTGCATCAGGGAACTTTTTTAAAACGGTTTAAATATTCATTAAAATTGATTTTAAATAAATTTATTTGTTTAAACGTTATCGATCATATAATAATGAAGTTATTTAAATAAATCTGCACGCATCAAAATCCATGACAAATATTCAATAGAATAAATATTCGTAAAAGAATAAATCAGATCGATTAAACGGTTTTAGAATTTTATCCGAGTATTTGTTAGATAAATAAAACGTATACATAGTATGGATTTATAAAACTGTAACAACACAATATAAAATATATGTATAATATTCATATACGTATATTATTATTATTATTTACATGTCGTTTATATATATATATATATATATATATATATATATATATATATATATATACATATAAGTTGTAAATATTAAGTTACCTTCTACTAACTTGTAAAATTCTAGATAAAATAATTTACAAATTTACAACATTCGTTAATATAACGTGTCAACTGTGAATTCTAGTGTACGATAACAAATACGGATATATATTAAAAAAAGATACATGTAAATTAAACTGAATGCGTTGATAATCAGCGATGTCAAATTCTTATGCGACAAAAAATTGTTTAAAAACAATGATAGAAACATACTATACTAGCGAATGCTACAAAATTCTATTACATAACACAGTAATTTATTAAAGTATATAAGATATGTGTAGACCATGACACTCAATTAAAAGCAAATTAGAATAAGTTACGTTCATCAATCCACATAACACCAATGTATGTGAAGGAACGTTCACAAATAAGCTTATTTAAGTTACAGAATATTCCAGTATCTGTCTGTAAATTTTATGATTAATATGAAATCATATTCGTCGCATTAAAATAGATTAATTTTGAAATACGATACCGAAATTTTAATGGAATATTGATTTGTTATATATTTCCAAAAGGAAATATAATTATTATATAAATTTATTAAAAAATAAATAAAATTTTATAAATAGAAAAAATTTAAAATAAAAAAAAACATTTTCGGCACGCCGGAAGGCGGAGGCAGATTTCATCGGTAATAAATAGGGAATAAAATAGTGCTAGTAGGGCTCGTGCGCAAGTTTATGAGGATGTGTCAAAGGACGAAGCCAACGCAACTGTCTACAGGGACTGGCAAACCAGGTGGGATGCATCCACGAAGGGAGGTGGACGCATCGTTTGATCACGCACATTGAGCCGTGTGGACGGGAAGAAGTTTGGCAAACTGGGATTCTGGTTGACACAATTCCTGACCGGCCATGGGGTCTTTCGTTCATACCTGTGTGGACAAAGAAGAGCTGAAGATCCCTTCTGTCCCTAATGTCGGGCATTAATATAACATGTAATATTGACATGTAATATTGATTGACATGTAATATCGACATTAATATTGGAACATGTAATATTCCAATGCCCGCGTTAGACGAGGAACGCCGCAACTGCACTGCCGTAACTGGGAATCTCGACGTGGGCACCATCGTTGGAAACGATATTACGCAGTTCGGTGGACTTCGACACTGTGACGGGGTCTGTGTAGGGAATATTGCAAATGAAATATCGGGAAGCGAGGGGATGAGGGACAGCTCTGTACGGAGCTGTCGTTCGCCCGTACTTGCACGGGTGGACGGTGGTGAAGTGCGGGGACTCTCGAGCCGCTGAGCTCAAAGGCTGAGTCCCGGTGGGGCCGTCCTTCCGGGGGTATCCCCGTTAGAGGCGAAGCACAAAGGACCGAGTCCTGGTTGCTGGAGGCCGGGAACGGCATAGCCGGGCCTGGCGTTTCCCACGTCTGGCGACTAGAGGCAAAGACACGTCCCGGAACCGTGTTCATGCTTAATTGGAGGCTGGTTCCAGGTGGCAGGGGGAAAAGTAGGGAATAAAAAAGTTGTCCACCTTAAAGTTAAGAAAAACTTCAAATTTACTCGATACGACAACGGTTGCATGTGAAAACAGTTTCACATGTTTACCATACGACAAACCCCATCATACAATTCTAGCAAAATTTTAGTCACCCCTTGCCATAAGGGTTGGTCATATCAAAAATTGTTTCAGAGAAAAGTTTTAGGTAATGTTTTGAAGACTAACGACCACTTTAAACCGATTTGATGCAGTGCCTATTAAGGGAGGTATGATTTTTTGTCCTCGAAACCCCATTTATTCCACCACCTGGGCCAATGGTTGGTGATATTAAAAAACGTTTCATAGATAAGTTTTGTGCCCTTATCCAAAGCATAATAGGAACTTTAAACGCAATTCGATAGTTTACTTTATAAGAAATTTATAGCAATATTTTTTTGTTTTTTTTCGAAAAAGCCCCTCCATTTCCACCCCTCATTTTTAAGGAAAAATTTGAAAGTGATTGGCGTAAAATACGGTAGTTATCGTGTCCACAAGAAATTATATATATATATATATATATATATATATATATATATATGTATATATAAACTTTTGAGATGACGGTGGTTTTGGGTGTGGGGTGTGTGAAAAGCAAAGATATGTCGAAATTTTCCGCAAGTCAAATCATGGTACCCATTATAATAGATAGCTTTCTTATGAAATCTACTTAAAACCAACTTAATATCAACAGTAATAAAGACACCTGGATTTATTAAAAAATTAATTTGAAAAATATAAATGACATTTTTTTTCTGTCTTCATTAAGAGAATAGAAAAAAAAAGTTTGATAAATTATGTTTCCTGACCAAAATAACTGTAATATAAAGAACTTCTCAATAAAAAAAAGTCGAGTTGATGTCCAAGCACTGCGCTCTCTTATGGCGTTGCTGCCATAAGAGAGCACAGTGCGTATACTGGTTTACAGAAACAAAATTGTATAAAGAAACTACACGCGAGTGTATTGTAAAAAATCTCAGAGTGAGGAATGCAAGCGGTGAGAATAGTTTTTGTAAACCGGAAGCGTTTTGAAAGAATACTCATCAGGTGGGTCTAAAACAAGTACCGAAAACACAGAAACAATTCGACTGTCTTCCAACAAAATTCAGAAAGTTTAGTTTTTAGTGTTATACGTCAGCTGAACATCCCTAAAAGTACTGTCCATGATATCATCAACGATAATCCACAAAGAGTCAATTTCTAATAACGATGTTAGACTTCATTTATGCTAACGAAAACCGCTGCGCATTTTATTATCTGATGAAGCATCATTTCAATCTTCATATTCATGGAGCCATAAATCGCCATAATTGTCCAGTATGGTGCTCAGAAAATCTACACGAATCAGTAGATTCATCCACAACTGTCCTAGAGTGAATATCTGATGCGGTATCACGCACAAACGAATTTCCGACCCATTTTTCCCACTAGTAAATTATTAATGGGATAATGTACTCAGACATGTTAGAAAACATTTTTATCCGCAGATTTAAAATACGGAGAGCCTAATTTTTCAACAAGGTAGAGCATTTCAACATCATGCAGAACTGCGCTTAACAATGAAAGGCTGGATAAGATGAGAAGCTCCAGATTTGACACCGATTTATACTTTACGTAAAAGACATCGAACACCAAGAAAAATCCAATCACTTGACCACCTAGTCTAAGAATAATAACAATGGTAGAAGCGTGTCCCGCAGAGTGTGGAATGAAGTGGATGATCGATTTGACGTCTGCAGGGCTGTAATTAGTATTTATAGTGAGTTACATTAAGATGTAAAATAAAAAAATAAAAAATTATAAAATACATTTTTTTTTTGTCTTCAGTCATTTGACTGGTTTGATGCAGCTCTCCAAGATTCCCTATCTAGTGCTAGTCGTTTCATTTCAGTATACCCTCTACATCCTACATCCCTAACAATTTGTTTTACGTATTCCAAACTTGGCCTGCCTACACAATTTTTCCCTTCTACCTGTCCTTCCAATATTAAAGCGACTATTCCAGGATGCCTTAGTATGTGGCCTATAAGTCTGTCTCTTGTTTTAACTATATCTTTCCAAATGCTTCTTTCTTCATCTATTTGCCGCAATATCTCTTCGTTTGTCACTTTATCCACCCGTCTGATTTTTAACATTCTCCTATAGCACCGCAATTCAAAAGCTTCTAATCTTTTCTTCTCAGATACTCCGATCGTCCAAGTTTCACTTCCATATAAAGCGACACTCCAAACATACACTTTCAAAAATCTTTTCCAGACATTTAAATTAATTTTTGATGTAAACAAATTATATTTCTTACTGAAGGCTCGTTTCGCTTGTGCTATTCGGCATTTTATATCGCTCCTGCTTCGTCCATCTTTAGTAATTCTATTTCCCAAATAACAAAATTCTTCTACCTCCATAATCTTTTCTCCTCCTATTTTCACATTCAGCGGTCCATCTTTGTTATTTCTACTACATTTCATTACTTTTGTTTTGTTCTTGTTTATTTTCATGCGATAGTTCTTGCGTAGGACTTCATCTATGCCGTTCATTGTTTCTTCTAAATCCTTTTTACTCCCGGCTAGAATTACTATATCATCGGCAAATCGTAGCACCTTTATCTTTTCACCTTGTACTTTTACTCCGAATCTAATTGTTCTTTAACATCATTAACTGCTAGTTCCATGTAAAGATTAAAAAGTAACGGAGATAGGGAACATCCTTGTCGGACTCCATTTCTTATTACGGCTTCTTTCTTATGTTCTTCAATTATTACTGCTGCTGTTTGGTTCCTGTACATAATAGCAATTGTTCTTCTATCTCTGTATTTGAACCCTAATTTTTTTAAAATGCTGAACATTTTATTCCAGTTTACGTTATCGAATGCCTTTTCTAGGTCTATAAACGCCAAGTATGTCCGTTTGTTTTTCTTTAATCTTCCTTCTACTATTAATCTAGGCCTAAAATTTCTTCCCTTGTCCCTATACCTTTTCTGAAACCAAATTGGTCTTACTCTAACACTTCTTCTTCTGCTTAAAACGTATACAAATAATATGATTAAAAAATTATTAACGGTGAAAATTTTTATAAGTGGATCAAACAGTTTAAATCGAACAGAACAGATGTCACCGGTTTTCATCATGGCAAAAGACAGGTGGAAGTTTCAACCCACACATTGCAAAATCGCATTAATGATCTTATTCACAAGGACAGACGAGTAAAAATTGGGGAAATCGCTGAAAATTATAGAACGAATATTTGACACTATCCATTCCGTTATCCATGGTAAGTTTAATCACGGTAGATTCTGGGACGGTCGACTCGAAATTCGCACGGCACCCGAATTCAAATTTCTTCGGAACTTAAACAAAGGTTTTTAGCGGAAAGTACTCGCACTATATAGGGTGTTCCATATGAAATGCAACTCATCTATATCAGTAAGTATATTTAAATAAAGAGGAATTTGTAAGTGATTAAAATTAAACATTTTATTTCCAGATTTTCCAGTTTCTTAAATTCTAGAGTAAATGCTGGAAGCGGCTGCCGTCTTCATGAAAACACTCTTTCACCCTTTTCACTGTTTTTCTTGCAACTGTTTTCAGAGTTTGCGGGTTGATATTTAAAACAGCCTGTTCCTTATTGAGCTTCAGTTGTTCAAGTTTTCGTGGTTTGTTGCTGTAGATGTTTTCTTTGAGATAACCCCAAAGAAAAAAATCTGGGGTAGTCAAATCTAGAGATCTTAGTGGGTATAAGCCACGTCGAATTCCGCGACCACCGAAGAATTCGTAAATAAAATCAGAAGTTGAATATGCATAATGTAATGTCGCACCGTCTTGTTGGAACCAATATTATCGATCTTCCTTTTGCAAGAGTGCAATAAATTGCCATGAAACAATCTGATATCGGTCTGCAACAATGGTGTACTCGAAGAAGAGAAGATCAATATTTTTTTCGTGATGTCGCACACCATACGCTTACTTCAGCGGGTGCAATTCTTTTCATGATACGCGTAGGGATTTTCAACATGCCAAATCCTACTATTATGACTGTCTACATAGCCACCCAGATGAAAGCACGCCTTGTCCGCGAAAAAATAGAATCCATAACATGATCACCCTCATGCATGAATCGACGAAATCGATAACAATATCCTAGCCGTTTTTTTTTTGTCTGGATCAAGAATTAGGTGAACTATTTTAATTCGATATCATTGTAAGTTTTTTTTGTCTCTCAGTTAACGATTGATTTTGGTAAATTAATTTCAGCTGACTAACGTCTATTTGATTTTTTAAGAGGCAGTTAATCGGTCTGTGATTTCATCGACTGTGTCCTGCATTCAACACTGACATCATCTTTAGGGTTCCTTGTTGTTAACAGAACCTGTCTCTCTAAATTTAGCCACAATCCTCTACAGTGATGTCTTGTTAGACGCTGGTTTATGACGGTACTTACAGCAAAAAGACTCTTCCACTGTAACCACTGATCGCTTGCTAAGTTCGACTAGAGAATAAAAACACGTTCGTCTTTTGAAAACACCATCTTCTCTCTAACAATGCACTGAGCGTTATGATCGCTTTGTTATGGCTATCGGTAGACTGCTACTGCATCGCCGTGATGTTAAGTTGTTGGACGAGTCCATTCCAGTAAAACGTAGGGGAGTTGGGGAATCGATTCAAATATTATAGAAGACTGATTGGTGGGTTGCGTTTTAAATTGGACAAACAGTGAAACTTGGATTAATCGTTTTGAACTGAAATCTAAACGTAAGAATGTGAAACGGGAACAGCCGAGTTCGCCCCCTCCCAGGAAAATTTCCAAAACCTATCCGTCAGGCGGTAAAGTGATCCTGATGCTGTTTTGTGACTATAAATACACAATTTATTGCGATTATTTAGAAGAACAACATACAATCGACGATAAATACTATTGTGAACATGCAAAATAAGGTAAAACTCATAATAACGAGGAAATATCTGGTTCTCTCACAAAATTTAAAATCCCTCGCATGATAATTCCGGCTCCCATACCGCTCAAAAGACATGGAAAGCTATTCAAAAGTCAGGTGGGGAGGTGTGCCACATCCCTCTTACAGTTTCGATCTCGCTCCGTCATATTTTTTTTTTGTTAACTTTCTCAAATATGTTTTACGAAGTACGGAGTTCGTCAAATAATGAGCAGGTCAACAATACAGTACGATTTACTCAGACACCGAGGTAGACAATTCTTAATTACTGGAATAAGAAAGTTCACAATATTATTGGATAATGCCAAAATGTAGCCGGGAAATAAGTTCCAGATTAGCGTTCTTTAATTGTCATTGAATAAATAATTTTTCAACGTCATTTGCTTCTTTAATTATTAAAATATATATACATATATAAAAATAAACATTCATATATAAAACAATAACTAAACTGTACTCTTTGGTTAGACAAATATAAAAAAACTAAAAAATTGAATTGGATTAGAAATTTTTCTATTTTAGTTTATATATATATATATATATATATATATAAAACAGAAATTTCTTTGTACAGAAATTTTGTACAGAGACTTGAGTATATGGGGCAATTTGTTGGTAAGGTTTCGGAGTCGATCAGACGTAGATAGTTTTTCTGATCAGTTTTCTCATAATCTTTTAAAAATAACCCCACTTTTTTCTACCATGAAGAATGTAAAAAACTTTCAGGTCATGTTCTACTGGCGAAAATAATGAAAAAAGTCCATATAAACATAGCTTCTGAAACGCTTCGTTAGCGAGTGTCGGTTGACGAAAGATTTCGCCCTGATTTCAGAGCTTTCGGTAAAATGTAATTCTTGGAACACAGATTTAGTGGTTTTATGTGAAATCTGATCTGAAATATTGAAAACAAATATAGGTCCCAGAACTGTATTTTCAGTACTTTTCGAGAAATATGGGGTAAAATATAAAATATTGGGGTCAAAAAATACAGTATATTATGTTTGGCGTAATTATGTTAAATTATAATCCTACCCTACTAAACGACATTTGCATGTGTCTGTGTGTGCGTCCGCCTTACTACAAGTTCCAAATTAAATTATTAATATATCAATATTTAAATTAAAAAATTTTTTTTTAAATATATGTATATAAAGTCGGATTCGAATCGTTGTGCCTTCTCCTTGTAAGATAAAAATATTTCATTAATTAAAATTTTATTTGGCTATAACTCTGGAACTAATGAAAATAAGTACCACCTATGGTATATTGTTGAAAAGCTCTCAATGAGGGCTTAATACTGCAGTTAAGAAAACGTTCAAAATCCAATTTTTGTTTTATTTTGAGCTTTTTCGAACACTTGTTGCTCAGTCGATTGCAAACAAAAGGGGAGGTGCACAACTAGATGTTAAAACAATCCTAAATCCAAAATTTCAACATCCTACAGTTAATCGCTTTTGAGTTATGCGAGATACATACGCATCTATATTTGATGTGACGTCAAAACTAGTCAAAATAAATTCAGCGATGGTTAAAATGGATATTTCCATTGAAATAAGAAAACCAAAATTTTTCGCAATCGCAATACTTCTACTTCGTTCAAGGGAGTAAAAGTTTATTCTATTATGTAGATTTTACTGGACTGTAAAATCAATAAAATATTGAAAGGTTTTAGTAAGATACGGGAAATCTTGAAGAAAATTGATTACTTATTTAAACTGTATTCAATTCCTATTAACTTTCCCTTTCGGTATAAGGAAAAAACGGAAGATCTGAGCTATGAATTTCCCTTTAAAAAAGTGATTAAACATACCGCATTTTAAGCCATAATAAATTCTGTTTTAAGCAATAAAAATATTTAATAGATTTCAAAAAAAAAATTAAGACACTGTAAAAAACTTCATTTTAACTAATTTTTAAATTGGATTATGATTCCAAATTTTTTTATTATACTTCTGTTTATAGTCGCATTAGCAATTAAAAGTTATTAGCGACTTATCAGCGTAATGTAACTATACCGGTAAATGTGTTGTCATTAACAAACTCAGGCCGACCGTTCCTGAGACGTGTAGTTAATTGAAACTCAACCACCAAAGAGCACCGGTATCCACGAACTAGTATTCAAATCTGAACAAAAGAAACTACCTTTTTAGAATTTGAACCGTAGAACTTCGACTTCAAAATCACCTGATTTACGACGACGAGTTTACCATTAGACCAACCCAGTGGGTAAGTTCAAATTTTAATTTATTAAAAAACATTATTAGCTTGTACAGTTTAACTAATATGTAAATAAACGTTGTTTTTAGAATGTTTAAAGAAAATTAAAAAATATATATTATTTTATACTGTAAACTTTTGTTACAGATACGTAAATCCTGTATATACGTATAGAGCAATCCATTACTAAATCATACAAAATAAAATGTATAAAGTAAATAGCACGTTCATCTATTCACAAACAAATCTCTATCGTGTATCTTGTTCTTTAAAATAAACATAAACTCCTCACATATGTTTTGCTTACTTTTTCTACCTATGTAAAAGAGAAAGAGAGAGTGTGTGAGAGAATAAATGAGAAAGAGTTTCTCTTAGAATTTGCTACCTTTTTTCAAGTGAACGTACATCTAACATCTTTATATAAAAATCAGAATGTGTATGTGTTTTATGTTTATTTATATACAATTATTCTCTTACAACTACAAACGCCGAGCCGATTTAATATTTAGTTCATTTAATCCTGGCCTTTACTAGATTATTATTCTTATTATTTCGATTGTGTCCTTCCTGTACCATTCATTACTTTTCTACCGCATTACTAGTTTAAACCAAAATAATAATATTGTCAATGAATATTTTTAATTTTTAATTAAAGCCACTGTAGAAAAGAAAAAAATAAGATTAATCTGAAAAATAGTAAATCGATTGAAATAATAAAATTTATTTTTATATTTTAATTGTAGTCCCAATTGCAATTCTCTGCTACAGGGTTTCGTAGCTAATCTTGCTTCATTTAAATAAATTAAGCCCTAAACATTTTTTGTTACGTCAAAAACCAAAGATGTAAATACATTTATATTCATTAACATTAACACGAGTAAAATTATTAAAATTATAATCGAAAAATAAAAAAAAATGAAATAATCTAAAATAACAGGGTGTACATATTTACACCATTTAAATACAGAGTTATCATAAAAGAATGGTGCGGTTTCAGTACTTCTTAGGAAGATTATAGGGAAATTTCTAGATGTTATATTGGTATCCCTGAAAGCCTCCAACCCAAAGGTTTGTTTATCAGCAGTTGTAACCACAACGTCAGTTTTTGTATTGTTGTTGCGGTGACTTATGCGAGTTACTATGTTCTCGGATAAAGACAAACCAAAGTGTGTTTTATTGATGGCCGAATTAAAATCCGTAATTTTAGTTCAACGTGCGTTTCGACGTGAATTCGAAAGAGATCCGCCGCACAAAAATAACATAACGCGTCGGTTCAAACGATTCGAAGAAACCGGATCGGTTAAGAAATAGAAATCAACCGGCAGACCAAGTGTACCAGACAAAACGGTTAAACTAATTAGACGATCGGAAATTAGAAGTCCATCCCCCGTCGAAGCGTCGAATTAGGTATTCCAAAATCAACCGTTCACAAAGTTTTATGGAAAGAAACTGAAATTACACGCTTATAAAATCCAGATACTGCAGGAATTGAAACCCGATGATGGTGTAAAATGTTACGATTTCGCTGTTGAAATGTTGGACAGAATAAGTTAAAACGAATCATTTTTAGACGATATAATTTTTACAGACGAAGTTACATTCCACGTGAATGGATGTGTTAACAGACACAATTCACGAATGTGGGGCTCTGAAAACCCACACGCAATTATCGAGAAACAACGCGATTCGCCTAAAGTTGTTTGGTGTGGTGCGATGAAAAATCGTGTAATAGGGCCTTTCTTCTTCGCTGAAAAAACAATTAATGGAGTTGTGTATCTTGACACGTTAACCGATTATCGCTCTCCTCGGCCGGATGAACTCGAAAACATTCATCGACTTCATTACCAACAAGACGGTGCTCCCCCGCACTTCAATGCATCGGTCTCGGACGCTTTGAACGAAAAATTTGGAGATCGATGGATAGGCCGGCAAGGACCCGTACTTTGGCCTCCAAGGAGTCCAGACCTGACCCTTGCGACTTTTTCTTGTGGGGGTACATCAAAAGCGTTGTTTATACACAAAAAATTCGCGACCTAAACCGCTTAAAAAACAGGATTAATGGTGCAATGACAACCGTTAACGAAGAAATGTTAACTAATTTTGGAGAGAAGTTGAGTATCGTTTGGATATTTGTCGAGCGACTAAGGGCGCACATATTGAAATTTATTAATTATGTAAAAAAATGCTTGAGACGACAAATTTGAAAAATAAAAAACATAAACTGTAAGTAATTCTGTTTTAATTTAAACCATGTTCAAAGCCGCACCATTCTTTTATAATAACTCTGTATAGTGAGCTCACCAGTGTACTTTCCAGCCATTTTTTAATTACTTCTTTATTTTTCAGAATTGAAGGATAGATTTTGCCGGTAGGGAACCTAACTTTTTCATAAACATTGGCTGCAATCATAACATAATGCCAACGCTACATCTCAACCATACATATTATTGACAAGTTGTAGCATATGCTATTTTCATTGTAGAGAATGGAAAACATATATATATACACATACGCATCTGCAGCTTGACAAGTAAGGTTTTAGTCAAATCTAACCCTTTCATTCATCCTGCATTCAATTCTGAAAAATTCAGGATTAATCTTCTAACCGACAACACCTGCATTTATCGTCCATCAATCAGTCTTCCTACCTTTGTTTTTAAGCTTAATATATCTTAACTCATCATCAATGACCAGCTTCTTAGTCTTTGGTATAATTTTTAAACTTTCTCAAGATGTAATTACTGTACGAATATGTTTGGTCCGTTTCTACAATATCAACAACAAATTTTGAATCCGATCAGAAATATAATTTCTTAATAACAGTTTATTTTTGATGACACTAATATAAGCTTAAATTATTTTAATATATTTATATGATTATATTTGAAGTAAAGTTTTTTTATTTATTTGGAATTAATGTTTGCCAAAGAAAAAGACATTTATTGAGCTGCAAAACTGGTAGCAAAGTAATAAAATAGCATTGGAGGTTACAAATAAATTTAATTTGTTTTTATCCATAGAATATTTTTATTAATTTTCTAAAACTGCTGAAATGCATAGAAGATTATTCTACTGCTACATATTTAAACAATAAACATAATTAATTCTTTATAAGTATTTTTGAGAAAGTCGCTTTGAAATATTTAAAAAGAAAAAGCTAATTTATCAGCGTTTAATGATTTACTTTTCTACTGATCTACGTTAATTAAAACAAATTCCTGGAGAGAAGCGAAACAAAAATTTGAACTTTTATCAAATAGAAAAAGCATATTACAAACTTTTTTATATGTGAAAAATCATAAAGACACCTATTACAGATAATTTTAATTATAAGTAACATTAGGTTATGTTTTAAACAAAAAAGAAAAGCTCTAATATTCTCCATTAATTTTCCTTTTTAATGTCATTTAATTTTGTACATATTACAACAAAGAACAAAGTCGACGTTAAAGCAAGTTCCTTTTTTTTAAATCGTTTCAAATGAAAGAACAAAGTAGAATTTTTCTATTAAAATTGAGAAAAGTTTTAATAATGAAAAAGAAACAATATACTTTAAAAGGAATTACAATAAAATAGAAAAAAAAGACTTCAAATAGAAATAAGAAATCAAATTAAAATTACTTTCGTTTGAATGAACATAAATATCTTGTACTATGTTATATCATTTTCAATCATATAAATTATAAAATTTTCATCTAAATTTTATACGATACATTTTAGCCTTTTTACTTTTCTGACGAATACAACTAGAATACTTATATTAAAGAGGAAATAAGGTGATCTTGAAAAAAATGGGAATTTGGGTTTCTTAAAATATTTACGTTTTAGGGTTCATCTAGCTCCTCTAAACCAAAAAGACACATCTACAGTATGTATGAACGTACGTATGTCGAACTGCTTTTGGCTTTATATTTCAGAAATGACTAAACTGATTTTCTCAAATTTGGCTCAAATATTACTATATAGGCAGCACTGATCATATTCATTTTGTTTTCAAAATTCGTTAGGATATCGCGAAAAACCTATTTCGATTTTCTTTAGAGACATTTTAGAGAAAACTTTATTAAAACAATTTATTATCGACAATGCATACATAAATTTTAAAAAATTGACCCCCACCTCTTAAAACATATATATATTTATATAAAACAGCGATTCATAATCAACGCCCAGCAAAAACTAATGAAGATAGATTGATGAAAATTTGTATACATGCTCTTTCGGTAGAGGAACACAGTAAGAAAATAATTTTTTGAGTTTAAAGAGTTAAAATGGAGTGACAATGAAATTTACTATTTTTTACTTCCTTGTACGAAATAAAGGAAGTATTGTGGCGCGAAAAATGTCCTTCTTCATATTTCAACGGAAATATCCATTTTGACCATCCCTGAATCCATATTGATTAGCTTCGGCGAGACGTCTGTAAATAAGTATCTACGTACATAGTATGTATCTCGCATAATTCAAAAACGATTAGCCGCAGGATGTTGAAATTTTGGATTTAGGACTGTTTTAACATCTACTTGTGCACCTTCCCTTTTGATTGCAATCGACTGGACCAAAACTGTCCAAAAAATCCTATAATCCAAAACAATTTGGATTTTGGAATTTTTCTTAACTGGAGTAATAAGCCCTCATTGAGAGCTTTTCAACGATATATCATAAGTGGGACTTATTTTCATTAGTTCCAGAGTTAGAGCCCAATAAAATTTTAATTAATGAAATATTTGGATCTTACAAAAGAAAGGCACATCGGTTCGAATCAGACTTCATCTTATTTTTTTTCTTAACTTTTTTTTAATTTAAATATACTGATTTACGAATATTATTAACCTCCGATTGTAAAAAAGGTTTTACGATAAATAATAACTCAATAACAAGAATAAAAAAAAAAACATTATGAAAAAATATCAGAAATTATTAATGAAATAAAAGTTTATGTACTTTTCATTTAAAAAAAAAAGTGTAATTCAATAGGCGTACAAGGAAGTCATGTGGTGTCCACAACAGTTGTTTTTTTAATTATCGATAGCAAATGGAAAATATCAACTTGTTTATTAATGTGCGTTTTCTTCATGTGAATATCTAAAAACCAATTTCTAGAGTTGTCGATATTAGACATTGAAAGAGATAGAGGAAGGTAAAACGTTTGAACAATGATTGCAAATTTCCCCCATTTCCGATTATAATAAACGAGATATTCAGTAAACTTGGGCTTTCAAATATTCTTCAAATAAACATCTAAAAAGCATTTTCAAGTATTCTTTAATTCCGATTTTAAAAAGGTACGACGGTGTATGGCACCACTGTTACTGTATGGACGACACGACTGGCTGGATCTACCTCCGGTTACTTGACTAAAAACATAGAATAAAACAAGTGACCGCGACAAGAAATGTAAGCAAACATACATCACAGACGAAGCCATGATGAGGACGCTATTCGAAATACCTGTTTTTTTTTTCAGCTCTATTTCGCTTCGGTCAGAATTTTTTTTTTTTAATTGTAGAACCCGCATGCAGTAAAGTTTCTTTTTAAGATTTCTTTTCTTATATAATAATCTCTATTAAAACAAGGGCTGTTACACATTTAGAAAAAAAATTGTTGAAGCAAATTTCTTAAGTTTAAACTATATAAGATTATTTTTAGAAATCTTGAAACATTTCGCAGAGTGCTAGCATCTTGACCAGGCATGGTATTCTTCGAACGCTACAAAATTTTCATTTCATATTACGATCGATGCACAAGCGTCAAGCTTTTAAGGTTAATTAATCATAAAAAAAGATAAATGAGTAGGATTCGGATTAAATTTAAATTTTAGTTGTAATTGTTAGTGAAGTAAAAATAAATATTTTTTTATTTATGCTATGAGTGCATAAAATAATATATATATAAAGCAGCCATCACAATCTTCACAGTTTTAAAGGTAAGAAGTATTTTTTATATTTAAAATTTAATTGACGGCAGGAATTTTGATTAAACTATAGTAAAATGTGTTAATTAAGTCACCTTAAAAATTGTGAGCTTCAGAGGGTTAAATCCACTTGGATAAAGTTCTTAAATTCAATACGAATCTTTCAGGAAAAGTATTGTAAATCTTTTTTTATTAATTATAACAATTAGAAAAAAAATCTGAAGTGAACTCGTGTATATCATCAGTGTTCCTTCCTGTCACGTCTGAGAGCCGGTGACCCGATTCATATCTCGCTGATTTTTTCTCGCCATAGCTCACGACCCTCTGCCATTCGAATCAATGCGCCTAACCTTTCTCCTGTCGCCTTTTCAATTTCATTCAGACATCTTTGCGGCGGTCTTCCGCGTGACTTGCTGCCCTCAATTTTTCTGTATGATTAGCTTCTCAAGATTTTCACCGGGTCTACGGATTATATAGCCGAAAAAGTTGGTTGGCTGAAAGCCATCCACTTTATTTGTTCGTCCTTTTTTTCGTCTATGCAACGCGGAACATTCTTCTGTAACCCCGCATTTCAAAAATATCAATTGTCCTCCGGTCTTCCATCTTGAAGGTCCAGGTTTCAACGACGTACTTGACTACTGGGAAGACTAGTATCTAAAACGGTATCAGCTCTATATTCTTCGTGATTGCCCTAACATTCCAAATGGGAAGTAGTCAACTTCGTAAGCGCCTTTTTCGCGGAGACAATTCTTCTTTGTGTTTCAGCCGACCGGCCTCCATCTTTATCTATTGTGGATCCTAAATATATGAAACGGTCCATTTTTTCGAAATTACACGTCGCATCACTGACTAGAAGATCGTCGACTGTGTCTAAAATCAAAACTTTTGTTTTTCGATTTTTTATTTCTGTCTAGTGTCTTGCTTTCTTGCTGAACGCCGTCGAGGATTTCCTTCATTTCAACATCAGAGTCTACTAACTGGATCGTATCATCGGCAAACCTTTTGTTGGTTATACGTCGGATTCCTATTCGTATACCGTCATGCCAGTTTTTCAGGCTCTTCTACATGATATATTCACCGTAATTGTTGATTAAGATCGGAGAAAGAATACGTTCTTGTCGTACTTCTCTTGACGGGTAAAAGGGTTCTGTTGTGTTTCCATTTTAACCATCACGCTGTTGTTTTCATATAGGTTCCGAATGAGGGTATAAAGATGATCAGGAACGCCCATCTCCTTCAATAATCTTCACAAATCTTTCCATCTAACTTTTGTCGAAAGTCCTGGCGTAATCTAGGAAGCATATTACAAGAGAAGTGTTGAACTCGCTGGCTTTCTCTATCGGCCGGCTAATATTTAGAATTTGCTTACGCATACTCCTTTATTTGACGAATCCGGGTGCTCTGCAGGAATTTCTCTGTCCATATAGTTTCATAGACGTTCATGAAGTACATACAACAAAATTTTACTCGCGTGTGAAATTAGAGAAATAGTTCTATAATTTTCGCAACCTTGCGTACGACCCTTAGGGAATATCGAGGTTGCTCACTGATCACACCTTTTTCCAGTTAGCCATATGTGTTTACAGATCTGGTGCATAATCGTAACACCTAATTCATCAGTTGCTTTGACCGTTTCCGCTGTGCGCTATCTGAGCCTGGCGACTTGTTGTTTCTCAGTTTCTTTATTGCTTTCCGTACCTCCTTTTTAAGAAACAATTTTTTGTTGAAAATTCAAAATTTTCGGAAAGCAGCAAAAAACGTACCACATTTCAATCGTTCTTTTTCAGTGTTTATGTCTTCCTGACTTTTAAATAGTTTTTTCTTCCTATTTATTTCTTAGTCGCTTCTCTGTTCAATTTTTTTTTTACTTATTTTTCTGCATTTTTAACCGTCCTTTTCCTTAAATGTACGTATCGCCTTCTCACTTAGTTCCAGCCGATACTTTTTAATAATTTTTATAAATAAAAAGTTTTTATCATGCAAGGTTATATTATAAAATAGCGTAGATACTACTACTAGATAATATATATTTTTTTAAACCTGAAAATACAATTTTCGAAATTTTTGTTCATAAAATGTTGATTCGTTTAGGTTCTATGTAAGGTCAACCAGACCTTTTTTTTCAAAAGAGTAGAATTTAAAAAAATTAAAAATGAAATTTATACTTTAAAAATGTCGTTTTCTTTCTATAGTTGTTTCTTTGGTACGGTAAGTTTATGGAAATGTATGTTTTCAGTTCTCCTTTGTTTTGTTGATTTAATATGTGTTTTCATTGTCGATATAAAGTCCATTTGTAGTTTGTTCAACGCTTGAAGTTTTATCCAAATAGGTTGCGCAAACGGTACGTTTTATATCGTTTAATTTATATTTTTCTAATCGAGTGATTTGATTCCGCTCGTAAACTGCATTTCAAATTTAATACGCAACTGGTATTTATAGTAGAAAATGTTTTTTTTAGTTCCATAGGGGGGTAAAAGCAGTGGTCCGAACTTAAGAATTATATATTAAAAAATATATCCTTCGCCCAAGCGAAGGACGGGTGCATCAGCATATTTTAATTACATTTTAGCTGACTGTATAACTTAATTTATGTTTAGTTCTTTAAAGTATGTACTGTTTAGGTCATTACAGTGGATGTTCGCTTAAGAATTTTCCAGATCTTAGTTGGGAATTAGATTCGATTTATTTGTTATAGCAGGCAAGCGCCTGGCCTTTTGTCATCGAGGCGATCGAATCTAATTTTCATTCTTTTTAATTAAATTATAATCTTTGTGTAAGTATAGGAATTAAAAAGCAGTAGAAAAGAGTGACTTTAATAAGAAGTTTTAAGAAATGTACCGTAAAATATCTTCGTAAAAATTTATTATAATTGGACTGCTGATTAAATTTTGTTGTATTAATTAAAAGAAGACTTTTATTTTAATTGGAATTTTTATTCAGCAATTAAACAAGAAAATATAATTATAGTGTATTTGAGATAATTTTTTTTTTTTGAGTTGTTTTAATTTCTCTTTCTATAAAGTAGTAATTATTTGTCATATTGCATTTTTAAAATTTTTTACTTAATTAATTTCGCTTTGTAAAGTAGATTAATATATATATATATATATAAAACTGGGAAAGTATTGCATAACTTTTCCGGCTACGCCGGTCAGGTGAAAATGAGATTTAAGAATCAAAATTCTAAAATTTTGATAAAAATTTGATTTTATTCACTTGCTGTAGTGAAAATTCAGGAAGAATTTGTTAATAAAGAAGTCCAAGAAAAAAGATTAATTAAAAATATTTTTTTTTTTAATATTAAAGATAGAAACTGCAGTAAAACTTTTCATAAAAGAAATTAAAAAATAGTTTCTCATTTTGGGTCTGGAATGTAATATAGGTATCAAAGATACTTTAATTTTAATAACCTTAATTATTGAAGAAAAATATGAAATAACATTTTTATATTTTATATAACTAGCAGACCCGGCAATGCTTCGCTATTGCTATATATATATAGAGAGAGAGAGAGATAGAGAGAGAGAGAGAGAGAGAGTTTAAATGAACACAATTGAAAATTTGATAAAAAAATTAAAAGACTGAACTTCACAAATTTTACCTTTCACTTATTATCCTTCCTCTTTTCCCTTTCCAACTTCACCCTTCTCCTTCGCCCCTCTCCAAGTTACCTTTTTACCCTTTCCCGTTTTGCCCTTTTCTCTTTCTACCTTTTCGCCTTTTTCCCTTTTGCCCGCGCGTAAATCGGTCCATTAGTTTTTTGTCTTTAGCGGACACACATACGAACATGCCTTTTATATATATATATATATATATATATATATATATATATATATATTTATATATATATATATTTATATATATATAAAGTCTGTTTGTATATTTGTTTGTTTCGTAAATATCTCGACACCGGCCCCACCTAGCGGGTATAGTTTTTGCAAAAATATTTCTTTTCACGTAACTAATATTCATATTCTGAACGTGAACCAAATCGGTCCATAAATATAATTTTTCGAAATATCTCAACCCCAGCGCCATCTAGCGGGTTCATTTTTTGCAGAGATAATTCTTTCCATGTAATAACATTTATTCTGAATATAAGGCAAATCGGACCGTAAACACAATTTTTCGGAATAATGGTCGACGCCAGCGCCACCTAGCGGGTCCAAACTAATTCAGAAACCTTCCCTGGCACGCGTCCAACCATTTCCCAAAGTTTCATCGCTATCGGATGAACGGTTTAGGAAGGCATAAGAGACATACTGACAGACAGACAGTCAAACATTCATTTTTATATGTATAGATAATACTAGCGTACCCCATCGCGACTTCGCCCACAATATAGATGTAGGTTCACTCGCGATGCTCTTTTTTGCAAACTAACTTAAATAAAAAATATTTAATCGACAATATTATATTTAGATTTTCATTAAATCCTGAGGAAACGGTAAATAAAAATTTTTATAGGAATATACGATAAACAATTGTTGCCAAAAACTTAAATAAATGAAAACAAAAAAAGGAAGATAAGAAAAATTGAACAATATTTGTTAGACCGATCCATTTTATGAATGAATTAAAGTAGTTTAATATAATAGTTCAATAAAGATAAACAAAAAATGTATTATAATCCCAAATCTAGCATCCTCATCGTGGCTTCGCCCGTGCTCTATGGTTACTTGCGCCTCCCGTCACGATCAGAGGTTCATGTATGGCTCGTTTCGCTCTCCCTTCCAATTTTTTCCATTTCTTATTCCCGTTTTCCCCCTTTTTCTTTTTTCCATTTTCCCCTTCTTCCCTCTACCGTTTTACCTTTTTCGATTTTTCCTTTTACCGATTTTCCCCTTTCTCCCTTCTTCCCCGCGCTTAAATCGATCCAGTAGTTTTTAGTCTATGGCGGACACATTAGAATGGAAACATTATCAATCGAAACATTACAATGGAAACATTGCAATGGAATCTTAAAATATTTAGTATAGCGTATGTTACTTTTACGTCCAACAGATAGCGCTGTTAACACGACAGCGATTAGAACCCCTAGGTTCTAATTTGAACCCCTTAAGGTTCTATCGATTTATCGATAGGTTTTATCGATTTTAACCCCTTAAAATCGATTTCGCAAAATCCTTTCTTAGTGCACGCCTACTTAACGATACCAAGGTACCCTGAAAATTTCAAGTCTCTACCTATAATAGTTTTGGTTGTGCATTGATTATGAGTCGGTGAATGAGTCAGGACATTCTCTTTTATGTAAGAGAGAATATATTTTTTAGAGGTGGGAAAAAATTTAAGTTCTTAAATTTTTTATTAAATCTTTATGATTTTTTAAATAATTTTGGGCGTGCGTAAAATTCTAATATCTGTACATTTTTCCCCCGCCCGCCACCAGACCCGGATCCGCAACTAAACATAAACTCGGCTCAGAGAGGTACCACAGCTTTTAACTACCTCGTCGGGAACAAAGTTCCCGCCAGATAGCCAGAACTCCAGCCGCACGCAAGAGTGACCGGGTCAAGGCGTGTTGATGAAGCATAAACGACCCTTGTGGTATTCGGGGAAGGCGCGCTGGATGAAGGGGGTACGCGTGGGGAGCACACTCGGACCCCAAGTAGTGTAGGAACGGGAAGAATAGCCCCACTGAGGAGGGGTATCTCGGCTGTCCTGGAGAGGTGATCGGGATGTCCTTATGATCCAGAGGGGACCCCGATGGGAAGACCGGATTGGACTGGAGTCAGGGTGGGCAGTCTACGCCGCGACACACTGGTGCGATCGAGGCAACGCCTTTTAGACAGTTACCGGTCGCCCCTTGTTGTGTTTAAAAAACGGTAGTAAAAAAGAAGGTAGTCAGGACTCGGTCTTTTAGACGCCATGCCTCTAATGAGGGGACCCCAAAGATCCCCACCGGACTCGGTCTTTATGTCTTGCCTCTAATGGGGAATCCCCGAAAGGATCCTCACCGGGACTAGGTCTTAGTTTCCCCCCAACGGTACTACAAGGGAGTCCCCATCCGATCATCGTAAGCGGGAGACCGAGGCTTCCCACCCTCTTCCGTATGGGGCTGTCCCTCAGAGATACCATGATGTTCCTACGAAGAAGCAGTTCCAGATGCCGATAGAGCCATCTTACATCCCCGACCCCCGGGCGCATGATCATGTGACTTGCAGGACAAGCACCTAGGGTCCTGCTGGTAGTCCTTGCGTAAATGGCCAATATCTGTACTTAGAAAATAATAAAAAACTTAAAAATAGTTAATAATAAAATAGGTATTTTTATTGAACCATTGTACCACCATATTGAACCATATTGTACCACTAATTATTTATTTAAATACCCAATTTATTTATTTTTAAAAGTATAGGAATGCTATTCGATTAAATACTTCGTATAGAAAGTATAAGATAAGAGTAAGTTTTCTTATCACGATGATGTAAATTCAACTCTTTATCTAATATATTGCACCCGGTTCTGTAAGTTTATCGTGAAAGCAGTTATTAATTTCATTACACTCGATGCCACTGAGCTCTACAACTGTACGGCATTCTACCAGGAAACAGAACATATCGCAATGGATATGCCACTTTGCAAAACTGACGGTGTTGTACGGCGTTGTAATAAACGTACATGCCGGTCAAAAATTAATATGCGTGTCGGTTCACGGTTGAAAAAATTGAACTCCAGCTTAGTGATCGACCTATGTTTTATATACAGTTGGACTTTCGAAATATAAAGATTGATTTTTGGCACCGTAAATTGAGTATGGATCCGAATACAGTAGCCGACTGGAATAATCTCATTAAGAAAAGCGTGTATCGTTTAAATTGAACAGAACAGGTAAGGTAAAATCGGGGGATACGGAATAGTAGCCGAAATCGATGATGAAACACTACTCAGACACAAACACACGCTGATCGCGTTTACCCAAAATAATGGGGTTTCGTCACCATTTTTCGTGAAAACAGCTAGTGTTCCGTTGCGAAAGTTTGCTGACAGATCGAATAAACCCTGCTATCA
This sequence comes from Lycorma delicatula, assembly GCF_047948215.1. Lineage (NCBI taxonomy): Eukaryota > Metazoa > Arthropoda > Insecta > Hemiptera > Fulgoridae > Lycorma > Lycorma delicatula. Next base: position 22,684,080 of record NC_134465.1, on the reverse strand, counting down.
AGAACAATGTTAATGACGGAAGGATACTGTACTCGGATTCCCGCGTGCGTACCAAAGCAACGAATTGGAAATGGAAGGGTTCCGTCATTATATTGCAAAACACTGATACAATTTCGATGATTCTCAGAGCAGTACTCATACTAAAACCGTTGATCGTTTATGAAAGTCACCGAAATGGCCGAATAAAAAGCGCAAGGGAAATGACAGACGCCACGTGAAATTTTACTTCACCGAATTCATGTAGCATCGCATGATACGGAATTACAATCCGTTCCAGAAAAACACTCCATGGTATAAGGTACACTTAGCGGCGGTCGGAAGTCTTCATGCAGTAATCACAGAGTAAATTTGTCGTGATTTTTAAAGTTGAAATAATAAATTAGCACTTAAATTAACAATGAATGAAGAAATTAACTAGAACAAGGTACCGATTTAACGGGAACAACTAGTGGTGCCAGTATTCGATAAAAGTACCGTAAAATAATTTTACTTTTATTTAAAAACTAGCGGTTGAAACTCGCTTCGCTCGCTCTACCGTCTAGCCAGGAAACTCCACCCCCTGCACCCGACGTATTTGTTATCTTCATGGTTGTGAAGAGTGTGAATATTAGTTATTTTCCTTCGTTATAATTCTAATTTTTTATTTCTTTTTTTTTCAACTATATTAATCGTTTATATTATATTAATCTTTATTTCTTTAATGAATATCTTTAATTCACATCTTACAACTTCTCCCCACAGGACTAGGGCCTCAATCTACGGCTTTCCTAGTATAACAAGAATGTATCCTAAAAATTTGAAAGCAATCGGTCGGTTGCTTCTCGCATGAAGCTGTTGTAAACAAACAAACAAACCATCAATCATTAATTCAATGAATTACTACCGTTTAACAGAATCGATTTGAAATATTACTAATTACTAATCGTAACAGATATTGACCGTTAAAAATAGTTAAAATTGGAAAGAATAACAATAAAGAGATAAGATAGATATGGACTCATTAAAAAGTAGCATCGATAAAATAATACTACCATACTAAAGGGCATTTGCATGTCTCTCTCACTCTCTCTCTCTCTCTCTCTGTGTGTGTGTGTGTGTGTGTGTGTGTGTGTGTATGTGTGTGTATGTGTGTGTGTGTGTGTATATGCGTGTCCCTTAGCTTAGCACCGGAATGTACCGATCACTAGCGGAAAATTCCGATTCATTAGTCAAGTCTCGTGGTGGTCAGGTGTATACTTTATATTATTATACGTCGAAATATATGCAAAATATACATCGATATATATGCGAAATAAATATTACGAATACACTTTTTTATTAATGTGATTATTTTTCTTTATAAAATAATGAACTGTAACCAAAAATTGGGCAAAACAGGTGGGTTAAATCAAATGGTAAACTATAATAAAAATTAAAAAAAATTGAATCCTATATATCTTCCTTAGTGATTTATTGATTTTGAATCCAGTTTCTCTTTTGTTATTGTGTCAAGGAAGGTTAGTTTCGTATTACGATAGTTTTTTCGCAAATTGAATATAGTATATAAAGTGCAAGCAGATTTTTTTTACAAGTTATTTTGGTTTTAGAAAGCGCGATGATGATACCCCACCCTGAAATTTATTTACTAATGAGGAAGGATGCTTAACTGAACGATGACGAACCTTTTTTCGCTTTTCCTTTATCAATTTTCATAATTCCAATAAAAAAAAAAGCATCTTTACCCAAGAGGTAATCAATTCTGGACACCTAATAAATAATACCATTCCGAGACACCGCCCGCCAGGGCAACCCGCCCTGAGGGCCTAGCTAGTCTGCAACTAGTTGTAGATTGAAACAAAGGATTCGAACCCGACACCTTCCGGATGTAAATCAAACTCGCTATCCTCTTGATCAAATAAATATGAAACGATTAATACAACCTAGTCGGTACGGATGAGATCGTAGAACTTAATGCAATTTTATTCGCTCGTTACGTTTACGTTTTTTATTTCCATATAATTCTATCAAGAAAACCGTTTACATAAAATGAAATTTAAACTAAAATTTAATTACGTATAAGAAAGTAACACGTAAAAGAGATACAATAGAATACTCATTTAATTTTGTATGCAGAACAGAAAATGTAATCAGTCTTCGTATCAGAGAGTTGGTACTCCCTAATAATAAAAATCACTACTTTGTTACAAGAATCAGTACTAAAACACGTATTTCCCTACTTACTAATTTAAAAGAATTAGGTTACAATCTTCTTTCGTTTACATTTATTTCAGCGAATTAAATTATAAAACTAATTGAAAAAACATCCACTTAATCATTTAAATTAAGATATTTATTTATTTGCTGTCAATTCGTCTTTCTCCGTTAAAAAGACAACTCACAACTTCAAAGGAATGTAACATTTGGCAGAAACGGTGTCCATAATTCAGGTCGACATATACGAATAAGAAGTATTTTAAAATGAATGATTTTAAAAAAATTGAGATTTTTTTTAATGTAATTTGTTTTATAAGTTGAAATTATATTTTTCTGTAAAAAAAGATGCGCAGAGACCGAAAAAATAAAGTGGTTATTGAATAATAAAAAAATAGCTGACTACACAGTTGTAGGACTTTCCCGTCACGCGGTTTTTTCTAATGTACGGTTTTAAAATATTATTTAATTTAAATACAATATTTTTTCTTTATTTAAATTAATGATTCTAACTAAAGCGCGCGCGCATACCGTATTTCATTCGCGAGGATATGGCGGTACTACCGGCCACTTTAAATAGGTTTCATTTATTTAATTCCACCGCTCACCTGCGACATCACAACACAGCAGTCGACTACAGTAGTAGTCCACCCGCTACGTTGGATGTGGAGTGTGTACGGGGCGGGTGGCTGGGTTAAAACCCCACTTTGATGGGGAAAAAATTTTTTGATCCAACGTGATGTTAACAGAAAAAAACTAGAATGAAAAAGACCCGCTGTACTGCCTTCTACAACGTTTCAAAATTATTTTTTTTTTTCCAGTAAAGGTGCACTTTAGCAAAAAAATTTTTACACAAAAGATTTTTTTTAATAATTGTTCACAAAAATTATTAAAAAAATGCAACGAAAATCACTCCTTGTACAGCCTTCTGTAACCCTTCAAAATAAAAACCGATTTTTAGTGTGGGGATGAATCTTATCAAAACGTTTTTACAAAAGTTATTTACTTTATTAATATACACAGAATTATAAAAAAATATATAACCTTTATAGTGCAAAATCTGGAGACGATTTCGTTTTTCCTTCCTGAATCCCCTACCTCCAGACCTTTTGAATTAAAAATTGAATAGCATCAATGCCCCTACTATAGAAATATAGCCAATTCAACGAAAATTGGTCAAGTAGTTTTGGAGATATAAGGCGATTTACACGCCAACATACATACATACGTACGCACATTTTGTCGTAGAAATTTCGATGCTATTTTTCGGTTTTCTGGAGTCGTTAGGGTCAATAGTATCCATAGACTAGCATTCAAATCCATATAAAAGTAACTGCCTCTACAAGGACTCAACATCAGAACTCTCGACTTCAAAAATCAGCTGATTTTTGGATGACGAGTTTAACCACTAGACTAACCGGCGCAATAATATATATATATATATATATATATATATATATATATATATATATATATATATATATAATATATATAATATATATATATAAATACTACTGTCGAATTTCAGACAATAATGTATTATAGTAAGTATTTTTTTCTAGTGATATATCTTTATTATAATCAGTTTCTAACAAAACCAATCACTTAGGAGGTTGCTAACTTTTTTTAATTTTATGGACACTGGACAATTTCAATGAATAAAACATTTTGTACTCTGATCAGTTTCAACTATTAAATGTTAAGTTGTTCAAATGTTAATGTATTAGTGTTTTTGTTAATATTAAAAATATTAGGTTTGTCCTAACCTTCACTTCACTTTTATTTTTGTCGATAGGTTATTAACAAATTATTAACCGAAAAAATATAACCTAAATTACAAAAATCAGACCGCACAAAAATGGTCTTTGGTTGGATATGGATATCCGTGAAAACATCGCGACAAAATAAGTTCTAAAAATCTAATTCACGAAAAAAGTTAAACGTTTGAAAAAGCCAAGTTTTGCTTCTTTTTAAGGTAGACATCAAAATGAACGTGCGTTTTTCAGGACATACAGCCAGACGCCAGTGGTTGTAGATCGACCCGCCGGGTTGGTCTAGTGGTGAACGCGTCTTCCCAAATCAGCTGATTTCGAAGTTATTTTCGAAGTTATAGATTTAAGGTTCAAATCTTAGTAAGGCAGTTACTTTTATACGGATTTGAATATTATATCGTGGATACCGGTGTTCTTTGGCGGTTGGGTTTCAATTCACCACACATCGCAGAAACGGGTCGACCTGAGACTGTACAAGACCACACCTCATTTACATTCATACATATCATCCTCTGAAGTAATATCTGACGGTGTTTCCCGGAAGCTAAACAAGAAAAAGGAAGAAGTGGTTGTAGATCATAGTGGTTGCAGTATGCTATAATACAAAATCAAATATTACTGTACTGGAGAATTTACTAGTGCAACCCTGCCGAAACTCTTATCAATAACTGCATGTTACTCAAATTAGAATAAAAAAAAAAACCAAAGATCTTTTTTATTTAAAATTTCATCCCTCGTCTAATATTAGACATTAGATATTATTAGATATTTTATTTTGATAGATTCATCTTCAAAAAAAAACAAATTTTTCTTCAAAAACCCCAACGAAAATCATGCAAAGAGGGTTTTTATATTAACCTGAACAATAAAAAATTCAAGGTGAGTTTTCTGTACTAATCTAAGCAGAAATACGACCTGTACGAAAAATTCACCCGATTTGGAATTTTTATAAAACTTTTGCGAAATTTTACTTAGTAGATATATTTATGAAAGGAAATATTATATAATTTGTTTAGAAAATGAAAAAGAATTGTCATCAACACATAGATAAGGAACTAATCGTTCCAATTTTATGTATATATATATATATATAATATATATTTGTGTGTGTGTGTGTGTGTGTGTGTGTGTGTGTGTGTGTGTGTGTGTGTGTGTAAGCGCGTACGGGAGTGAATTATTGTGAATTTATATTACATCACGTTCTGAATTTACTGATTACACAATTTTAGTTCTAACTTTAAATGAATATTTTATAGTACTATTCAAAACCAGAACTTATCAATGAATAAAGTTTTACATGTAAATAAACTGTATTATATATAAGTTAATCTCCCTCTAGCAGCAGCAAAAAGTTAGGACTATAGATGCCAAAAACTTTCTTTCACTATGTACATTAAAATTGGCAATTCTTTTTTTTTTACTTGATGAATTAATGAATTCTGTGTTTCACCGCAGAAGCTAACCGAGAAACTTGTATATGGGAATATGGAAATGGAATTTTGTAGCGTATAAAAAATGCCATCCATAACCGGGGTTTGAACCCGGGACCCCAAAAATCGACGAAATATAATTGTAAATATTTTATAAATAAATATTCTGTACAATAAATAAATATGAATACGTAAAATAAATAGAGCACTGCTAGCATATTGAAATTTATCGTTTATTACTTCAGAAAAATTAATGTGCGGGGCAGTTATTTTCTCTTTTATGCCGTTGTCCATGTACTTACTACTAGTTGCATGAAATAAGTATCTATAAAACATACGTATAAAATGTATTAAAAACGTAAAAAGAAAATATTAAAAAAAAAATTATAAAACTAAGCGCGCATTTCAATTTTTAAGCAACCATAATAGTAAGATACAAGGGCACTATTAAAAAATTAAATATAAACACAAAAAGTAAACTAAATAAATATAATAATATTAAAAATAAATTAGTAAAAAAGGGAAAAAGAACACCTGTTTATTAAATATCATAAAAATATTATTTTTAAACATATTTATAATTATATATATATATATAATCTATCAATGTCGGTTTATTCACTCCAGGTCACCAACGAAATCTGAGAATAAATACGGGATTTTTTTGTAAATGCGTAGTTGGCAGCACTGCTTCCATGATTACAGGTGGAAAGATTGCCGCTCTGTAATCATGGAGCAGTGGAACGGTCAACAACATGCTTTCACCATAAAAATGTTTCACAAAACCAACGATAACTTGGAAGGTGCACAGAGGGAGTTCAAAAGTTACGTTTTTCTTTTTGTGTCACCTGTACAATCCAACCCACTTGATCTCGTCAGCTGGACTGGTTGTTACGTAATGACTATTTAATCAATATCAGCTTCTGATCAAAGGTTCTTGACATCGATCTTTTTTTAGATAAACCTTTACCTTATCATAGCCTGTTAAAGGGCACACAACGAGGAGTGTTGGCTAATTCGAATGAGAAGTTTTAGAGGTTAGATTATGAATCTTTTCCGTTGTCAAGTATCAAAAAAGTATTTTTCATTACATTCTTTCGTCTTCTTTATATTTTTTACTTCCTTGAACGAATTAAAAAAGAAGTATTGTGATCGCGAAAATGTCGGTTTTCAGATTTCAACGAAAATATCCATTTTGACCATCTCTGAATCTAATTTGACTAGTTTCGGCGTGACGTATGTATGTATGTACGGACGTACGTACGTGAGTATACATCTAACATAACTCAAAAACAATTAGCCGTACGATGTTGAAATTTTGGATTTAAGACTGTTGTAACATCTAGATACGCATTTCCCTTTTTGAATGCAATCGACTGAACCAAAAGTGTCCAAAAAAGCCAAGTCCAAAAAAAAAGATTTTTCATAGCTGTAGTAATAAGCCCTCATTGAGAGGTTTTCAACGATACATCATAAATGGTGCTTATCTTCATTTCTTCCAAAATTGAGTTGTAGCCAAATGAAATTTTAATTAATGAAATATTTGGATCTTAGAAGGGTAAAGAACATCGGTTCAAATCAGACTTCATCTCCTTTTATTTTTAATTTAAATATATTGATTTATTAATAATTAACCTCTCATTTTAAAACATGTTTTACGATTAACAATAATTCAATAATAATAAAAAGAAATATATCATAAGTTATTAAGGAAATAAAATTTTATGTACTTTTCATTTTAAAAAAGTGTATGTGTAATTTAATGGGCGTACAAGGAAGTCATGTGGTGTCCACATCAGAATTTTTTTAACAAAAATAATCTCCACTATTTTAACTTATATAATTTGGTTTACGCAAAGCACAGTTAGTTTATTACAAACAGAATATTAATAAAGCATTGTTAGGTAATAAATTAACAGCGTATGATTTTTTTTTTTTAATTTGTGTATACGATAAAGAAGTACGTAAAATTCTCTTTAAATAAATAAACTATAATTACGTCTTCATTCATTCATTTATTTGTCACTTTTAACAAATAAATGAAAAAATTACTTTCGTAAACTTTAAATTGAGTATGTAATATAGAGTCGCATCGTCAGTTTTATTATTTTACTAAAAAATTATTTATTACTCTCTAGCGTAATAACTCTTTCTCAATAACTCAATAAAAACACTTCATACGTAAGACGCAAGAAACCACAAGCGCGCGCGCGCACACACACACACACACACACACACACACATGGGCGCTTGCATTACAAAAAAAAAACAGATATATATCCACACTCACATACACAAATGTGACGTTATCCATCTTTCTGAGAGGGAAAAAGTCTTGCTCCAAAACAACTGACCCACTTCTAATAAGATTTTTTCCCGTTAAATTTAGATTCTTAAAAAAAAACCAGTAGGTTGTTCATTTAAAAATAAAGACAATCTAATAAATCTGTTTTAACAGGTTCATAATTTTAATACAAAAAAAAAAAAAAACACTTAACCTCTATGCTTTGGTTGTCATAAAGTACACATTTTGGTCTAGAATAATTAAATTTGGCAATCACAAATAAATGCACTAATAAGAAAAATTTCATAATTTTCCTATAAAAACTTCGAAAATTAAGTTTATTTGGCATGATTTTCTTCTTTCTTTTTAAATCAGGTTATTTTATATTATTAATTAAAACTATTTATTAATATAAAAATCTGATGTGGACACCAAATGACTTCCTTGTTTGCCTATTTAATTATATATACACATTTTTTTTAAATGAAAAATACATAAAATTTTATTTCACTAATAATTTCTGATTTTTTAAATTTTTTTTGTTTATTGTTATTATTGAATTATTTTATGTAAAAAATGTTTACAATCAGAGGTTAATAATTAATAAATCAATATATTTAAATTTAAAAAAAGGAGATGAAGTCTGATTCGAATCGATGTGCCTTCCCCCTTGTAAGATCCAAATATTTTATTAATTAAAATTTTATTTGGCTACAACTCTGTAGCCAATAAAAATAAGTACCACTTATGATGATATATCGTTGAAAAGTTCTCAAAATGAGGGCTTATTACTGCAGTTAAGAAAAAGTAAAAAGTCAAACGTTTTTGATTTGGGGCTTTTTTGAATACTTTTGGTTCAGTCGATTGCAATAAAAAGGGGAGGTGCAAAACTAGATGTTACAACAGTTCTAAATTCAAAATTTCAACATCTTATGCCTAATCGGTTTTGAGTTGTGCGAGATACATATATGTACCTACGTACTGACGTCACGCCAAAACTAGTCAAAATATGGATTCAGGAATACTCAAAATGGATATTTCCGTTGAAATCTGAAAACCGACATTTTTCGCGATCACAATACTTCCTTTACTTCGTACAAGGAAGTAAAAAACAATCAATATTCTCGTATGTATATAAATATATATTTCAGATAATTTAATTAGCAGATAAATAGTCTAACAAATTGCTCCTAGCAGGAATATTATTTATTACTTATAAAAATTAAAATTTTCACTTGCAGTTTTATTTTTACTTTCCCGGCTAACATAGAAAGTGTAGCATTACTAAAAGTATGTACAGTAATCGATTTCAAAAATGTTTTAATTTGTTTTCATATTTGTAATTTATATAATACTGACGTAATCGGTATGTACAAGATATAAATATTTTATAATATAATATTATTTTACAAATATTCTATATATATATATATATATATATGCATATTTTATATTTAAAAGAATTAATCATATTTGTTAGGATTTAATTAACAGAAATATAATGGAAAAAATAATTAGCCGAAGTATAACCCCTTCTGACATATATTATTATATATATAATAATAAATTTATTATTTATAAATTTTTAACTAATAAATAAAGCATAGTTTTTTCTTAACATAAAGATCTACCTATATAATCTACAAAAAATTTGTATGTGAAATTATTCACGTTCAAAAAAAACAAAAAACAATTGCTAATCAATAAAATACAACTTTTCTCAGATAATTTTCTTTATTTTAAAAATCACTTTTAGTTGTAATATTTTAGCATTATAAGAACTTTTTTCTTTCGTTTAAAATTATTATTTTTGTATACCACATTTTATTTTTGTTTTGAATTAAATTCGAATCTGTGAAACTTGTATTTTGTTTCCTGTTGACTTTAATTGCATAAAACTTTTCAAATAAATTTTCTATAACTTTTTTGTTGTAGACAATTAAACAAATAATTTACGGGACAAATTTAATTTATAATGTATATATATATATATATATATACAGAGTGTATCATGAAGTTATCCCAGAACTTTCATAATCTATTCTTACTTCTAAAAATAATGGGAAAAGTTCATATAAAAACATGTCCTAAAACGCTTCGTTTGCGAGTTATGACTTGTGAAAGATTTCCGAGCGGAATCTTTCACTAGCGACTCAGTCAACCATCATCATCATCAAATTTACACACCCAATTTCAGATACACTAATACAACATTTCTAAATTGCAACGAAATTGATGCAGTAGTTTTTGATATTCTTGAGTATAAACGTACAGGTATGTCGTAAAATGCTTTGTTTGCGAGTTACGGTTAGTGAAAAATTTCGCTCGGATTTCAGCCACCCCGGTGAAACGAGGCCGTACTAAAATTTTTAGGACGTTACTAAAGGGGTAAAATTAGCGATCTCTTATGGATTTTGATCAAAAAAATTTAATAGAATAGATCCCAGAGCCAAAATAGTCTTTGAGAAATCTGGGGTTGAAAATCAATAAATTTGGGTAAAAATTCCTGTTTTTTACGCCTGACTTAAAATAACTTTGTTAAATGGATAATAAACCCGTAAAACTTAAACGCAACATTTAGAGAATTTAATTCTAAACAAAATAGTATTAAGTTGAATAAAACAAAGAAAAGTTTAAAAATTTCGATTTTTAGTTAGAATTAGTACACTAGAACAAAATGCATTATACGTACCAGTTTAGTGTTTTAGTAAAATGATATAATCCTATAATAGAATTTATGCGATTTTGTTTACGCACTTAAATTTTTATAACATTTGTCATGATATATCTTTACGGATGAGTTTAAAATTTAATAACTAGCTTCATCATCACGACATTAAAATTTAAGGATTGCCCTATTTTATCCCCCCAAACTTTTCTTCTTTAAATCTATACAACACAATTTTATTATTCCATTTTCTTTTTATTAATTTTCAATCGTACTTGACTCTACCGCGAGTGCGAAATAATAAAAAAAAACATTCTACCGATTTAAATTATGAACTATCGAAAAACTAATTTCTCCTTATTGACCCTATTAAATTTGGACGTTTTAAGACAAAAAATATCGACCATTTCTTATGTAACATTTTTTTTCAGTCAGGAATCGGCAAAAAAAAGGAATTTTATTTTTTATCGCCGCATAATCTTGAAGACTTGTGCGCGTGGGATACGGAAATGGAATTTAGTACTATGAAAAATGCCATCCCTGACCGGAATTCAAACCCGGAAATTCCGGATGAGAGACCGAGACGCTACCACTCTGCCACTGAGCTCGGCTAATTTTTAATTTTGATTAATTTCAATATAGAAATGAGGTTTAATAGATAGAAAAAGAAACTGGAGTAATAAAATAAATAACATCCGCTACTTTTTTTCCGTATTATGAAACTATTAAATATCTACAGCATTGCCGATGATAAGCGCATAAAGATTTTTTTTTTTTAATGTACGTTATGTTAATCCATAATAAAGATATAAATAAATTCAAGAGCGTAAAAGTTATTTATGTATAAATAATGTACAATAAATCTCACAGGCGGATGTACAATGAAGTTATTATTTTGTAACGAAGAAACAAAAATTCTCCCTCCCTGGCCGAGAATCAAACAGATTATTTAAACGAGGTAACGACAAAAATATGTACGATTACTTTTATTATCAACAACAACAAAAATTGTAATACCTTTAAAAGATTATCCGATATTCTTTTTCTCGGAAAAAAAAATTGAATCTTATTTAAAGTAGCAAAATGTATACAATTTTTTTTAATATTTACGTAGCATAAAAATAATAAATTTCATAATATCAATATATTACAATAAAAATATTAAAATAAATCATAAATACCTGAATAAAATAAAAAATATTTCTTTAAAAACAAAAACTAAGTCGAAGAAAAAATTGACGATATGGCAGATAAAGACTAAAAAGTAACGTCCTTCGCACACGAAGACAACTGTAGTACTAACAACAGATGCGAACCGACATAAATTCTAATCGTCGAGCGTGCGCACTAGAATCACAACACAATCACCCCTTCCTTATTCATTTAAATAATAAAAACAAAACCAACGAAAAACTAACCGCAACATTATAACAATCAACTTTATTTTTATTTACCTGCATAAAACAAATTAAAATTCATTTACAGTTCTTAGTGTTAATATCGTATTATTAAACTAGTTTTCCGTTTATTTGAAAATCAACAGGAAATTTAACAAAAAACGTTTATTATGTACAACGTTTATAGTTTTCTAAAATTAAACAAAATGAAAAAATCGAAACTGTGTAGTTAAAATTTCTCGTAAACCTGTTATATATTTTAATTTAGTGTAAGAATACTTTAAACACAAAAAATCAGTGTAAAAAGTTTTAATGAAAAATACTAAAACTGAAGGAAATTAAAAATTAATACAAAAACTGTTTTTTTCTTTTTTTTGTTTGGTAATATTTTGAACGATGCAGTAACGTAACCGAAGTCTTAAGGCAATATCCTTGTATGCCTATAACGACAAACATACCTGCTGATATTATTGTTTTATTAATTAACACGCTTAGAAAACCTTCCAAATACAGAAACACTACCTCATAAATTTCTCCTTAAAAACAACGAATGACTTTACAGGTGTTGTGTTTTTTTTTGGATTCTAATAAAATGTAACAGAAAATTGAAAGGTACATTCTGAGAGTCGTAATACAAATATCAATTTGTATAATGTTTTAATAAATTTTTAACGGGTTACTGAAATTGCACAGCAAATATACAATACTGGAAAAATTTCCTAACAAGTAATAACTTTTCACGATAAACTGCATCCTTTTACGTTGGAGATGCAAACATATTTAAACCGAAAATCGTTAATCGTAAAACTACATGCGTACAAAGTTAATAACTTTTCTATGAATTTTTAAATGGCAGAAGCTAATGTAAGAATACGTAAAAAAATTTTAATACGGGCATCCATTAATTTTTAATAACAGTGCTATTTGGTAATATTAAAAATCTGCCCCTTCACAACAGTCCCCTAATGATTCTAATCTTCCAAAAGATAAAGCTATAGAGAATAAACCAATGACAATATACATTCGTCCTTGAATATCGCAGATTAAGCTTTAGTTCCCTCGCCCCAGTAAATTTATTCAGCAACTAACCGATCACAAAACACTAATTCTCTAATCGATCAAAAGTACGATTACGATTGACCGATCAAAAAGTCACAACTTCGCATCAATCACAACTATAAAAGGAACTGACCAATTATTAAGCAGTAATTTCCAAACGATCACGATACCTGATTGTAATCAAAAAAAGATGTGAATTAAATTTACCGATTGGAATACAGAAAATGTTTACCGATAACATATGCACCGACACTTAATACTGATAACATTAGTTAGTATTTAATCACAGAACTTTACACTTTATTAGACACATAGACCGGGAAAGATCCCAAAATCGATTAATTTTCACCAAGCACTAGAAACAGAATTATCATCACCATTCTTTTATGCTCTAAGCATAGCAAAATTATTATTAACCGATCCATATCTATTTATGATTATATATTTATTTAAGTATATAAAACCTACTACATACATATATATTATGATTATATCATAATATATATTTATTAAGTGAAACGATATAATTCTGTGCATCTCTTAATTTTTGACAGATGTAAACAAGTAAATGTTTGTAAACGATAAAACGAAAAATTAAAAGTTACATTTAAAACCCAGAGCGATACTTTTCGCACGCGAGAAAATAGGAAATTGATTTTGTCGAAATCGAGAATTAAGATTACAATTTTGTAACTAATTTCACATATTTTTTTTTAGGAATCGAAAAATCTAACGGCATATAGCGATGTTTGATTTCTTATATTACCGGAAATGAAAGTTGATCGATATCAAGTGGTCATATCAAAAAACTATTTTTTTTGTATTTTATACATATTACCAAAAAGTCTCTGCAATTTTCCAAAATTACAAACCCCCGACCTAAAACAAAGAAAACGATTTTGAAAATTTATTTATTGGAAGGTTGTTAGTTTCACTTAAGGTAAATTTACCCTAAACCTATAAATAATTTTAAAAAAGGTTTTTAAGAAGCATCACCTCTTTATAAATATTTTTTTATAAATAAATAAAAGTTATTTTTTTTTTACAGTCATTTTTTTCCACAAATAAGGAAGCTCCTAAAATCGAAAACTTTTTGTTCGATATTTGGGAATTTTTGTACTTAAATCTTATTTTGGTAATAATCATAGTCAATAAAAAAACCCTTGATACTTGGGCTCCCAAATTTTAAAAAAATCGGAATAATTTCTTTTGAATTTTTTCTATCTCAACGTTTATAAGAGAACTTTAATTAATATTAGCGTTATTTTTAATACTACAAAAATGTGCAAGAACATGTATAATGATTTTTTTAAGGCTAATTTAATTACGACTTCGTGGAATTTTTTACGATTTTATCATTATACAACTTCTTTTTACTTTATATTCCCGGCGAATATAGCTAGGATAGCTGTATTGAAAAGGGAAAGTATGGTGATCATGTGAAAAATGGAGTATCCGGGTTTTTTTTAATTTTACAATTGTTTTTTTATAACTAGAATTTTTTTTTATTTTACAAATATTAATTTTTTTACAAATTTGTAAAATAAAATATGACTACTGACCGGTATAGCCGGGAAAGTCATGCAATGCTTAGCTACTTCTTTTTTTTTTTTAAATTAAGATAGATATAGAGTAGGAGCATTAAATTCAAAACACGAATACAGGGACAAAATTTTTCTGTCGATCATACCAGGTGGAAAAAATCCCTAAGCATGCCACAATTATCATATTATAAGTCGAGAGACTTTCTACAATTCCGACAGTTTTTATAAACAAAATAAAATCTAAGAACCGTGTTTATTTCACAATTTTGGCTGTGGGTCGTTAAATTGATTTTACAAAAAAAAATCATTCTTGTTAAAAATTTAAACCAGAAACTTCTACACAGAAAAATCTATTGACACATTCCGGTCGCATCAAAACAAAACGAGCTGGCACAGTAAACAGTAGCGCTATATATACGCCTATCAGGAAAGATATGAGGTAGCCGGCAGCACCGTTTTTAACACGCGATAAAGATAAACATACCTATAACTTTTGATCGACAATAGATAACGCAAAACATCAAAATGTCATCGATAAACGATTCCTAAACATAACGTTTGGTAAATTTAAAATAATTTGCTACGTTTATGAATAACATATTGTACTATAATGTTGTCAGGTCGAAGTATTTTCAGATTTGTTTATCAAAGAGCTGAAAATAAAAAACAAATTTAAAAAATCGAAAAATAACAATGAAAATATATTGTTGAGGTAATAATAGGTTTCGTATCAAAATATATTGTCATTTTTTAAATATTAATCATTTTAAAATCATTACATTTCAAAAGACGTATTTTGAGACTTTCGCTAAGTACAAAAACCAATCATAACTTACGAGGTGTGTGAGAAAAGTAATGAAATTGGTAATACTGTGAGCGATCTGGCAACGCTGTGTCTACCGGTCTGTGCTAGACCGGTTTGTTCATCCCTTCCACACGCTCAGTACGAGTTTCAACTCCGTTCAGCTAACACATTATTTTTGACAGCGCCATCAGTGAAGTTGTGTTTTTGTTGTGCGTTACGAAAATGGAGCATCGGATAATAGAGCGATGTTGTGCGATCAAGTTTTGTGTTAAACTTGGGAAATCCGCGAGTGTGACCTTTGAAAAGTTGAAACAGGCCTATAGGGAACATTGTTTATCAAGATCACATGTTTTCCGCTGGCACAAAACATTTTTGGAAGGTCGAGAACAAGTTGAAGATCACCCTCGCTCAGGGAGACCTACAACTTCAAAATCTGACGAAAACGGTGAGCGTGTGAGGGTTCTTGTGAGATCAGACCGTCGTTTAACAATAAGGATGATGAGTGAACGGTTAAATTTAAACACTTTTACCGTACATCAAATTTTGACAGACGATTTGAACTTGCGAAATTGGTGCCGAAAAACCTCACAACGAAACAGAAGAACAATCGAAGCGAAGAAACGTGTGCGTTGATTTTCTTGAGAGGATTGACAACGACCAAGAATTCTTCAATCGTGTGATCACAGGTGATGAATCCTGGATAGTTGAGTACTATCCTGAAACAAAGCGGCAAAGCGAGGAGCGGCACACTCCGTCATCTCCTCGACCGAAAAAATGTCGAACGAGCAAATCAAAGATCAAAACCGTGCTGATTTGCTTTTTTGACAGAAGGTGTATCGTGCATAAAGAATTTTTTCTTCCAGGACAAACTGTCAACCAAGTGTTTTATAAAGGTGTCCTTGAAAGAACAATGCTCCAGAAAAGAGTGATTCGCGTGAGACCAGATATTGCAGACAAGTGGATACTTCATCATGACAATACCCCGTGTCACACGGCCATTTCCATCAGGGAATTTTTGACCTCAAAACGCATTCTTACGGTTCCTCAACCCTCCCTATTAACCTGATTTGATTCCTTGTTACTTTTCTTTTCCTAAAATTGAAACACGTCTTAAAAGGACGTCATTTTGAAACTCTGGAGAACATTGAAAAGACTGTGACCGACCGGTTAAAAGCCCTACCGGTTGAAGCCTTCCAGCGCTGCTACCAGGAGTGGGAACAACGACTCCGCCCGTTCTCCGTTCTATAATGAAATCATGAGACAGCATTGAGTTATAAGAAAAAAAAAGTACAAAACAAAATAAGACTGCAATGCATATTTTTGCAGTTACTGTAGTAACAAGAACTCCTATTCCTTAATTTAAAAATATTAAAGCCTTCAAAAAATTAATAATAATGACTAATATAGAATTTAATTTATTCTTTTACAGTCAATATTACGTACAATAACGACCTGTTCTATCCTAAAAAAATTTTTTTTTTTAAATTGAAAAAGGAAACTGATACATAAATTAAAACAATTCCGTCTTATATTAATTCATCCTTAATTATTTTGTTAAAATATAAAGGAAAGCTAACGGGTCTCTTTATAGGTAAATTGACTCAAGGGTAAAGCGACTATGGACATATTTAACAGAAACAGTGAGGAAAGATAAGTACAAACTTTTAAAACTAAGAGGTTTTGTACCGGTGGCCTTTGCTGACGATCTGGCATTGGTAGTATGGGCGAGGGTTGTAGACGACGTAGCGACAGCGGCCAACCTTGATGAGATAGGGGTTAACCTTGTCTCCTGAGAAAACATGATTCATCTATCTGGCTGACGGGCTATCTGGCTATCCTCTTTCTCCGATCCAGATCTCGGTTGGCGGAGCCTTAGTACTCCAGTTAGAGTCGGTGAAGTATTTAGAGGTACGGCTGGACCGACGACGTACGTTTTTCGTACACGTGCTAGAGACATCTGATCGTGCAGGCACTGAGTAGGCTTCTGGGTAACGTGGCCGGCTCCCGGTCGTCCAAAAGGAAGTTGTACGACCATGTGATCAATTCTGTACCGCTATAGGAGTAATTGTTTGCTCGAAAGCTCTGGGATGTGATCGAAATCGGCGGGTACTGGAGGAGTGCAGAGGTGGACTACCCTCCGCATCGTTTCGGCATACTCTTCAGTTTCGGCTGACGCATTGTTAGTCATTGCGGGCATGCTTCCATTTAAACAACTAGCTGGGATTATTGGGGAAGATGACAGGAGTGATATGCACAGGCGGTTGTTCCGAAAATGGCAGGTTCGCTGGGACCTGTCCTCCACAGGGCGATGGACACATCGACAGATCGAGCCTTGGGTCAACCGCAGCTTCGGTGAGGTCACCTACTGGTTGACCCAATTTTTATCTGGCCACGGCCTGTTTCGGATATACTTACATGCCAGGAGGAGAGCTAACGACCCCTTTTACCTTTCTTGCGGAAAGCTCGAAATACCGGAACATGTCGTGTTCGACTGCCGACGTGGGCTACTGAACGTCGTTGCTGTGAGTTGGCGACTGGGCCCTACAGTTGACACAATCATAGACTGTGCTTTATCAGAAGCAGAGAGGTTTCGTGCGGTAACTGACTGTTACACGGATACTGGAGCACAAAGGCAGGGAGGATGAGGCGGTAAGGGGTTGAGGGACATCGTCTATGCTTGCGTGGATGAACGGCAGTGATGAGGTACTCTCTTTTTCCTGTTTAGCCTCCGGTAACTACCGTTCAGATAATACTTCAGAAGATGAATGAGAATGATATGTATGAGTGTAAATGAAGTGTAGTTTTGTACATTCTCAGTTCGACCGTTCCTGAGATGTGTGGTTAATTGAAATCCAACCACCAAAGAACACCGGTATCCACGATCTAGTATTCAAATCCGTGTAAAAATAACTGGCTTTACTAGGACTTGAACGCTGGAACTCTCGACTTCCAAATCAGCTTATTTGGGAAGACGCGTTCACCACTAGACCAACCCGGTGGGTTAGTGATGAGGTACTGGGACTCCCGCATCCCTTCGCGAAAAAGACGGATACCCGGTGTGAGTGGCCTGCACAGGGTGCTCTCACTAGAGGCTTTGGTGTCAAGCCCGAGTCCCGACTTCTGGGGTGGGGTCCAGGAACGACATAGTCGGGCTTGGATACCCCGCCCTAGGGGTTAGAGGCAGGCAATGGAAAGATCTAACCGGCGGGCTGACTTGTTGGACTAGACTTATGATCGGAAGACGGGGAGGTCCGTTTGAGTAGATAACCCCTGGGCTGTGCTTTGCTTTGTAGTGGATCCGGCCCGGGAAGTAGGGTGAGAAAAAACTTTAGAAACTGTCGGCCTCCGTGGCGCGAGTAGTAGCGTCTCCGCCTTTCATCCGGAGGTCCCGGAGTAGTACGGAAATGGTGGTACGGCGCCAAACAGTGACGTCATTCCAAGATGGCGGCTGTCCGCCATCTTGGATTCCAAGATGGCGGTGGTCAGCCATCTTGGATTGTGACGTCATTGGCGCCGGTACCCCGTCAATGTTGCCAACTTGATTTATTTTATGTCGATGTGAGTCAGTGTTACCAACTTGATTTATTTTTTGTTGACATGTTTATATATTGAAGAAATATTTCAAAGGTTGGTATCACTGTTGTGTGGCGGTCGATTTGAATTAAATAAATGAATAATATTTAAAGTGAAAAAAAATCTGTCGGCTAGAGGATTCGAACCCGGTCATGACGGGACGCGACCGACTGACGCCTTAAACCAATCGGCTGCGGTGACTCCCTGATGTAATGAGTGAAAAATGTTCTACGTAAGCTGTGAATTTTAACGTAACATCAGTCTGTACACACACACACACACAATCACACATGCACACATACATATATACACACAAGTGAATATAGACGTACCTCGAGGATGATCCTGGTCGTCCAGGCGATGGCGTCGGGAGGCGTTACAGGTTCTCGTCGTAGATCGTGCACCGGGAGGCGGTGGCGGTAATGTCTGCTACGACACACACACACAAACACACACGCACACACACACGCGCACACACATACATATACACACAAGTGAATATAGACGTACCTCGAGGATGATCCTGGTCGTCCAGGCGATGGCGTCGGGAGGCGTTACCGCGACGGAGAGAGGTTCTCGTCGTGGATCGTGCACCGGGAGGCGGTGGCGGCGATGTCTGCTGCAACACACAAACACACACACACACACACACACACAAGTGAATATAGACGTACCTCGAGGATGATCCTGGTCGTCCAGGCGATGGCGTCGGGAGGCGTTACCGCGACGGAGAGAGGTTCTCGTCGTGGATCGTGCACCGGGAGGCGGTGGCGGCGGTGTCTGCTGCGCGTGTGTTTGCGTGCGTGCGTCAGCGGAGCGACGCAGACGTGTTTACCGTGCGAGATGCGGCGCTCGACTGAAGAATTGTGGGACCGACGTGGTCTGAAGTTGTCCGATTGACCAATCGCAGCGTTGGAATTCGAATCGGCGCATGCGCACTAGCCGTTAGTGCGTACGTGCGAACTCGAACGTCGTCTCTCTAATAAGAGCGGAAGCGATAAAGAAATTTTTTTTTTTTTTTATTATTATCGGGTCACTAATACAAAAGTGACTTGAGTTGTTGTAACCGGTTAAATCCGGTTGCGTGTATATAAGTGAAAAAATTTGTGTGATTTCATCATTCGCAATCTGTTATTGAAAGTGAATACATCGATCGGAGAGAGATCATTACATTTTCATCTTAATTAGCAAGGTAAGTTTTACTTTAATTAAATAAAAAAAATAAATACTAATGGAACAGTATGGTATTATCAAATAACTTTCAATCAAATCAAATCAAATAAATTATTTAATTAAATCTAAAAAAATAAATACGATAAAAACATACTTTATAAATTTAAAAAAAATACTTTTAAACAATTAAAATAAATACAATTAAAAAATACTTTATACAATTAAAATAAATACAATAAAAAATACTTTTAAACAAATAAAATAAATGATATATATAATGAAAAAAATGTCTTCTTCTGTTATTCACTGAAACACACAAAAAAAAAACAATGTTACGATATATGTTATTTTAATTTGTTTCAGATATTACAAAAAAAATTGAAATGGTATCACCGGTAGTTATCCATGCAATAAATAACAACGTCATCCGTCTTCGATGGGACCTGTCTGACTCTGAGGAGTTGTATCTCCTTTCAACCCTTCTACGGTATCAGAAGAACATCCTGAACTGTTTGAAGGAAGAAGGCAGACGCTTTGATGGCAACATAAAATGGTAATTAAAAAAAACGTTAATATTTTTTTTGTAAATGTACTGTTTTTTTTTTTTTTTTTTTTTGTTTTTTTTAAAGTAGTCAATATGTACTAAAATTATTCTGTTTCTACAGGTACGTTGCAGCAAATGTTGAATTGATGAAGCGGACACAACTCGAAGACGGAGTAGAAACAACATTCACAAATTTGTACTTGCATGGAAAAACTAGAACGGTGATAAATTTGGACGATAACACCGACGTTGTTGAAGAATCATGGATAGAATCAGTGGAGAAAATTATAGAGACACTGACCAAATTCATCAACAACGGCAGCGGATGGGTAATGAATAAAATAATATATATTGATTTAAATATTATCCGTTACCGTCCGTTATATGGCGCCTCTAGTTCATTTATAAAAACACCACAAAAACTTGTAAAAAGAGAGGCAATAATTAATGTAAAAAATCCGCATGATGAAAAATGTTTCCTATGGTCCGTACTAGCATACCTGCATGACCAACCAGGACGTCACTATCGTCAGAGTTGGTATGCACGCTTTGAACATGAAATTAACATGACCGGGATATCATACCCAGTAAAGGTAAAAGACATTGATCGCTTCGAGGTGTTGAATCCCACAATAAGCATCAATGTCTACGGCTATGAAGAAGATAACGATCGCGTGTACCCGGTGCGTGTTACCGAAAACCGCGATCGTACCCACTGCATACACCTATTGCTGCTTGCAGGGGAGACGAGAGATAAATTTCACTACTGCCTTATAAATACCAAACCAGGTAAAAATGGGCTATCTCGTCTCCTTTCAGGTCTTACAAAACATGGCGGTAGCAGCCAATATTGCCCTTACTGTTTGCACCGTTTCAGTTCATCAGACCCACATGTCGCTACACAAAACCTAAACCAACATTTGATCGAGTGTAAGCGACACGGTGCACAAAGGATAAGAGTTCCCGATCCCGCTAAAGAAAAGGAATGCGTGATGAAGTTTAGGGACTACTCGTCCACACTACGCGTTCCGTATACGGTGTATGCAGACTTTGAATCATTTGTACATCCGATGGACACTGCCACCCCTAAACCCAACACTAGTTTTACCGATAAGGTAGCCCATCATCTTCCGTCCGGTTACGCCTATGTAATCGTCGACGAGGAAGGGGAGATTTGTGAAGGTCCTGTAGTCTACCGAGCGAGAACCGATGGTGAAAATATCGTTGAAAAGATGCTGGATGAATTGCTCGGTCACGCCGATAGATTGCACCAAATTATGATCACCGAAAAACCGATGGTGATGACTCCCGAAGACACTGAAACATTTCAAAGGGCTACCGAGTGTTTTCTTTGTCATTGTGAGTTGACCGATGACCGTGTACGTCATCACTCGCATACCACAGGACGGTTTCTCGGTGCATGTCATAACGAGTGCAATTTAAATTGTAAGCGCACCGAGCATATCCCAGTATTTTTTCATAACCTCCGCGGTTACGATAGCCATCATATAGTTCAAGCTTTGGGAAAATATAAGGACGATGTAAAAATAAACTGTATCGCCAACACGTCCGAGCGATTACAGTCACTGTCCGTCGGTCCGTTGAGGTTCTTGGACTCTTTACAATTTCTTTCGTCATCGCTCGAAAAACTTGTGGAAAATCTAGTAAAAGATTGTCAGGACAAAGACACCGTATTTAAACGTCTCACAAACTGTTACCCGCTACCCGAGAAAAGAGATTGTTTAATCCGTAAAGGCGTTTACCCGTACGAGTACATGACCCATATAAACAAGTTTTTCGAAACCCAACTTCCACCGCAGATGGCATTTTACAGTACGCTAAGAAGAGAGAACATAACGGACGATGATTACGTCCACGCTCAACACGTGTGGGAAACGTTTGACTGCAATACGTTAGGCGATTACCACGATCTTTATCTTCTTAGCGACGTATTATTGTTGGCAGACGTCTTTGAAAATTTCCGAAGTACGTCTATGCAATATTACGGTTTGGACCCCTGTCACTTTTACTCCACCCCTCATTTCACGTGGAATGCCATGTTAAAATTTACCCAACAAAAATTGGAACTGTTGACCGACATAGATATGCATCTGTTTGTCGAAAAAGGTACACGAGGCGGTGTAGCCATGATTTCAACCAGACACGCCAAGGCGAACAATCCAAACATTCCAGATCAGTATGACCCATCCGAACCCACATCCTGGGTTCAATATTACGATTGCAACAACCTTTACGGAACAGCCATGGTTGAGCCCTTACCACACGCTAAATTTAGGTGGTTGAGTACTGAAGAGATTGACAATCTCGATATTAACAGCGTTGACGATCGTGGTGAAAAGGGCTACATCTTGGAAGTGGATCTTGAGTATCCACAAGAATTGCACGATCGTCACAAGGATTACCCTCTCGCACCAGAACGGTTAGTACCAACCGATGATATGTTGTCCCCCTATTTGAAGGACATAAAGAGATGTCCCGTAAAGAAATTAATGACAACATTGTACGACAAACAAAAATACGTTTTACATTACAGAAACCTAAAGTTGTATACTCGACTAGGACTGAAAATGAAAAACGTTCACAGAGTTCTGGAATTCTCCCAGTCGCCTTGGTTGAAACCGTACATCGACTTCAATACTGAAAAGCGTGCACAAGCACGAAACAGTTTTGAAAAGGACTTTTTTAAGTTGATGAACAACGCGGTGTACGGCAAGTCTTTGGAAAACGTACGAAACAGAATAGACTTCCAACTGGTTACTAACGAACGTAAATTGGATAAGGTGATTGCAAAACCGAGAGTTAAAGCTTGGTACATCTATAACAAGGATGTCGTTGGGGTAAGTCTGAAGAAAACGGAGATATTTCTCAATCGTCCGATCTACATTGGATTTACCGTATTGGACATTAGCAAAATGATCATGTACGAATTCCACTATGACTACATGGTAGAAAAGTACGGTCATAATATAAATCTTCTAATGACCGATACGGACAGTCTGATGTATCATATCGTGACCGATAACGTTTACGACGATATTCTTCACGATATCGATCGGTTCGATACTTCAGATTATCCTCGCGATCACGCATGTTTCAGTAATACCAATAAGAAACGACTTGGTAAATTCAAAGACGAAATGAATGGAAAAGCTATTCGTGAATTTGTCGGACTTCGTGCTAAGATGTATAGCATTCTCGAATTCGACAAGAAAGAGAAGAATGTAGCAAAGGGTATTCCTAGAGTATCCATTGCAAAGGATCTTAGACACGATCTGTACAAAAAAAGTCTTTTTAATGATTCCGTTACGTATACAAGCGCGTACGGAATCATAAGCACTTTGCACAATATATTTTCCATTAACAAGTCAAAGAAATCGCT
Organism: Lycorma delicatula; assembly: GCF_047948215.1. Classification (NCBI taxonomy): domain Eukaryota; kingdom Metazoa; phylum Arthropoda; class Insecta; order Hemiptera; family Fulgoridae; genus Lycorma; species Lycorma delicatula. The sequence goes on along the minus strand of NC_134465.1, from coordinate 22,660,241 downwards.
TTCACCTTACGACGATAAACGTTACATATTAGAAAACAAAATTGACACTATTCCTTACGGTCATTATAGCATAAAAAAAAGAAAAGTACCCGCCAATGACAACACTTCCCGAAAGAGACCGAGAATCGAAAACGATGTCCTCATAGCCCATGGTCATGACTACATACAAAGAAGCCAGAGAACCGAAGACCACATAGACCACGATCATAACTATTTTTAATATTATTTTATCATGCGGATATATATTGCCTTTCTTTTTTTTTAAGTGAAAAAAATTATATGTAAAAAAAATAGGACAAAGTATATATATCTAATTACATAAATCACTTTTTTCAAAAAAATTTAAAATATGAAATAAAGTATATATCTAATAATATAAATGACTTTTTTTTCTTTTAAGTGAAAAAAAATTATTTGTAAAAAAATATGACAAATTATGTATCTAATTATATAAATCACTTTTTTTTCAAAAAAATTTAATGTAAAAAATATGAAATAAAGTATATATCTAATAATATAAATGACTTTTTTTTTATTTTAAGTGAAAAGAAATTATTTGTAAAAAAAATATGACAAATTATATAAATCACCTTTTCCCAAAAAAAAAAAAAATTTAATGTAAAAAAATTATAATTACTTACATCAATTACTGCCGTCGTCTCCCTCTCTAATCCGATGGTATCCACACATATCCCGTCGACAGACGGGACAATTCCTGCTATATCTCGCTAATTTCCTCACACAGTCTTCACAGTATCGATGACCGCAACCCGACAACTCAACAGTAACCGATTCTGTTAAACAGATCGGACATCTGTCGGTTGTCGGGTTACCATCATCGCCCTCGTCCGACTGGCTTGGATTAGCGTTGACGACCTGTTGTAGAACTCTACTTACAGTTCTACAATAAGGTCGACGGGGTCTCGAATTAACATCCACGTCTGTGACCTCCGGCCGACGACACACCCGAACACGCCGACGTTGACATTGTTGTGCACGACGAACACGATGACTTATGCTACTACTACTCTGACCACTATCACCATCGATAATCTCATGTATTATCTGAAGTTCATTGTCTGGTAATGGCGATTGTGGTGGTTGATGGTCATTGCTGATGTTGTCGTCGTTGGTGGCCGGAGTGAAATCTGTTGTGGACCCATCGGATTCTGCCTCTTCCTCTGGATGGTTCGATGGTGATGACGGTGGAGGCGGTCCATCAAAACGAGCGGCTAATAGCATTGCCCGTCTTCTTGCCCTCAATATAGCGTTTGACAAATCAGTCGCCGCGTGTTCGATCTCCGAGTGGTCATATACATTTCTTACTATTCGGTCTTTAATGACAAGCAGATCTTGAAATGCGCTCATCAACTCATCAATCTCGTGCTGTACCGTATAATAACTCATTGTGAACACACTCTCAATATGTAATGATGACATGTAAAATGTTGAAGTCAGAATGATACTTATATATATACAAAAAGAAATATTAAGTAAACTGCAATCTTATCAATTTTAGTTTATGTACTGTTTTTAATTGCAGTGTCAGCGATAACAAGTACGCGGTTACCAATTAATTTTATACAAAAAAAAGAAATAATAAGTAAACTGCAATCTTATCAATTTAGTTTATGTACTGTTTTTAATTTTATTAAAATACAATTTTAACTGCAGTGTAAGCGATAACAACTATGCGGTTTTGATAAAACTTCTTATAACAAATAAATATAATTATTAAATAAATTAAATTTTATTTAACTTATCAGCGGAAGTTGCATTCAGATAAAAAAAATAATTGGAAAATAAAATAAATTGCATACGATAATTTAATCGCGGTTATAAAGTCAACTCTTTGAAAAAATTTTATTTTCGGAACTTGCATTCAGATAAAAAATAATTGGAAAATAAAACAAGATAATTTTTTAAGAGATAAAAAATATTATTTGAAACTTTATTCATTCTTGCGTTAACACTCAATCATAATGGATCGTTCTTTTTATGATAGAGTCCATACATTTTATAGGGTTACTAGAAACGGTAACAAAAAGATTTATACGCCGTTATGGCCACATATGGACAATCCGTTTCTTTCCCCCCTGATCCTAGCTATGCATGGATTCAGGTACGAAGGTATCGACGATCTGGTCAGATGTGACTATTGTCGTATACGTTTGTTTAAATGGGAAGAGACAGACAATCCGTATGTGGAACATATACAGCGTATGCCATCTTGTCCGTTTTTTCGGTAACCGTTTAAAATGTAAAACGACACTTTATGCAAAACGGTCCTTTTCAGGACCACCCTAAACCCCCCGAATCGATCACACATTAAATCTTTAACCGATCTGAACATATGTGCAGATCGATTAATGATTTATTATTGTTATCGATACGGCCGGTGCCAAGGCCGGGATATAAGAGTGGTGAGGCGGGTAAAAAAAAAATAAAGAAATAAAGATCCTTTTTTGTTCTTCCTATTCCTATCCAAACATACACACACGAAATACAGTCAGTACAACAATGAACGTCAAGGCGTCAATAGCTAAAGAGCTCCATCGACAGGCGCGTCGAAACTACCCCACAAGACGCGTTGAACTTAAAGGTATTTCAGACCTATATCAAGCTGACCTTGTTGAGATGATACCGTATGCTAAATCGAACAAAGGTTACCGTTACATACTGACGATGATAAATTGTTTTTCTAAACTAGCATTTGCCGTACCGGTTAAAACCAAAACCGGTACGGAGATCGCTAAAGCCCTCAAACCCATATTGGATAAACACAAGATGCGACATTTTCAAACCGATTTGGGTAAAGAGTTCTACAATCCGACGGTTAAACGACTATTACAGTCGTACAATATAAATCACTATTCCACACATTCGGATAAAAAAGCGTCGATAGTCGAACGGTTTAATCGAACACTGAAAACGATGATGTGGAGAAAGTTTACCGAACAAGGAACCTACAAGTGGTTAGAATTACTACCGAAACTTATTGCAAAATACAACAACACTAGTCATCGTACTATCGGAATGAAACCGAAAGATGTAAATAAGCGAAACCAAGCCGCTGTTTTACAGCGGTTAAATACGGTACTCTATCGAAAACCTACTTTACCGAAATACAATGTCGGTGATCGAGTGCGTATAAGCAAATTTAAAAAGACATTCGCCAAAGGCTATCTACCGAATTGGACGAATGAAATATTTATCGTACATAAGGTACATGATAATACGCGTCCGTGTACTTACACGTTGATCGATGTTCACGGTGAGGTGGTGAGCGGTAAATTTTACGCTGAAGAGCTCACTAAAACTAACGTTACAAATAATGTGTATTTGGTCGAGAAAGTCTTACGAAGAAAAGGCGATAGGCTATTTGTAAAGTGGCAAGGGTTCGATGGAAAACACAACAATTGGATACATAAGGCGGATTTGGTGTAGTGAATCGATCAGTCATAAACATGAAGTTGGAACGTCAACAGGTCGGTAATATTACGCTAGAAAACTTCGACGATTATACAGGTGCCGGGTGTGGAGAGGGGAAAAGGTCTCGTCATGGACCTCTTCTACCGAATACAATCAGATGTATTATCTGCGGACCGTCTAATTGCGGAAAAACAAATGTCCTATTCAACTTGCTGTTCTCACCGGACGGTTTACGATTCAGAAATATTTACGTGTTTTCTAAATCGCTGTACCAACCGAAATATAAGTTTCTAGAACAAGTCATGACTGGTGTCCCGGAGATCGGCTTTTTTGCATACTCAGAAAACGATCATGTGATGGCACCCGACGAAGCGGAACCGAACTCGATAATGATTTTCGACGATGTAGCTTGCGAAAAGCAACATAATATTCGCAAGTACTTTGCGATGGGGCGACACAACAACATCGATAGCTTTTATTTGACTCAGACATATTCAAGTGCCGGGAAGCACCTTGTACGAGACAACGCAAATCTCCTTCTTATATTCAAACAAGACGATCTCAACTTACGTCACATATATCAAGATCACGTAAATACCGATATGAAGTTCGATCAGTTTAAAAGTCTGTGTGGTGTTGCATGGAGAAAACCTCATGGATTTTTGGTTGTGGATAAGGAGAGCGATATCGATGCTGGACGATATAGAGTAGGCTTCGATGTTTTTGTAAAAGAGATCAGTTGATAGTCGGTAACAATGGCAAGCATACACACCTATGAGGACGGAACACCGTACGCTAACGCCATACGTTTTAGACAAAAACCGCAAAACAACTTGTGTTCCAAATATTTTAGCGACCGTCAGAAGTTTTGCGGTAACTACGTGTGTCGTAAAGTGAACTACTGTGAAAATAAAGACCGACGATGCTGGCGACATGTAAAAAGAATGAATCGTGACTATCCGTTGGTCGTTCTGTTGATGATTACTAGCGAAGGTAAGATTTTCAATAAGCGTATATGGTTAAAATTTTTAGAAGAATGTGACAAATACGAGATGCCAATCGAACTGGTGATATACGATAAAAACATGTTCAACACCACAATTCGACACGGATGGAACTTTATTTCAAGATTTAGACCCTCTCCACTCGTATACAAAAAACCTTTATTGGAACTTCGAAACCGACATGCATCTATGGACTACACAAACGTTTACATGCACATGTTGGAATACGGTAGTCGTCTAGAAGGAGCGAGATGCTGTATAGTGATCACGGAACGAACTATTCCGATCAGGTCGCCAAAAACGTTGTACCGCTTAGCGTTATCATACGGTAGAAAATGTTTTGTGGACACGGCTTACGGAGTACAATTTACCGACGACGTACCGGAAACATTACCGATAAGACGAGGAGGATTACCGTTCGACATCGTGAACAACAGGGCGCAGGCGCTCTTTTCCGGTGAATTTCTAAACGAAGCGATACCTACTTTGCGACTATACGCCAATGTGTTCGGATTGAGGTACAACGAACGACGCGAACTGTTTGAAGTCCAAAACGAAGATCTGTTGCGAAAATGGTGCGAATATGCAGGAGCGAAACCAGACGAATTTTGGCTGTTCAATAGCTATCTGTTGCATTTACATTCGGAAGGTGATCGTCATCCGATCAGACGACTTTCCACACGGTACCTGACAAAGGTCCCACAACGCGATCACTCAACTGTTGTGGATATCCCAATGTGGGTTGGAAATGTAAAGAGAGCTGTTGTCTTTAAAGACACAAGCACGAAACTCATGATACCGTCTATCGATCAGGGTGTAACGCAATATTACCGCGAATTGTGCAATACCATTCGTCGTCCGACAAGAATGAATGTTTCGTTAATCGATATTATACGCTTTTTACGCAGAACCAAAAAACATGCAGTGTTCTTTAGATCGGTGGAACTAGGATGGTGATGTGTCGACTGGTTTCCGATCATTCGTAACCACGATGTCGAACAAGAACGAGGTCGATATGTCATCGTCGTCGACGTCTGCGAAGTTGGTAATGGAAATCGATAGAATACGAGATTCGATTAAACGAAAACATCGCGCTATTACGCAAGGAATAACAGAATCGGAACAAGTTATTGAAAAACAATTTAAACCTATTGTCGAACCGCTCCGAGAACTTAATCAATCGTTTAAACAAAAGTCCGATGTTAAAAAAGAACAAGAAGAGAATGCAAATGGAGTGGTTGAAAAAAAGGAGGAGGTGGTGGAAGAGACACCGACGGTTATGAGAAGACTCTTTAAAACACCGACGTCGGAAAAACAATTCGTGAAACCTGTAGACCCGTCGACACCGAAAACGATGGGTTTTCGTGCAAAACATTTCTTGAATCTTACCGTAACAGATAAAGGTAAAAAAATAGACAACGTCTACGGAGTTAAAAACATTGACGATCAATGGATGATCGGAACAAAACCACTCCAGTTCAAAGGAAATAAAATAGTTATCGACAACAAGACGTATAGCGGTTCCAAAGGTTTATATGAATTGATTTTTTTGAATGAGCCTGTAGATTACACAAACAAAGATTTAAATAACTATAAGAAAATATTAGAAACTACTGAGGCGCATAAAAGTCAAAACACCGGTCGCATAATTTCCAGTCGGTCGTTAAAGTACAAGAATATTATCAAAAGACTGTTTCCTCGTACACATCTTTCGTCGGAAAGCTGTCATGACGACGAAGAAAGTCCAATAACCGGATCGGGTCTGTTGATGAGAGCGAAGAAAACGGTTAGACCGGATTACGTTTACTGGGACGATCCGAACGAACTGTGCGATAGACTGCGACTTTTATTGGCTTCGAAACGTGCGGGTCATACCGGTCATAATAACGAAATAGTCTCGATCGTAGAAGAACTACAAGAAGGCGGATACATAAAGGAGGGTAGTACAGGGAACTTTTTATTTTAAACAGTCTGAAGATGAGTATCGACAAGTTCGGTCGTTCACGGGTTGGAAGCGCAACCACCCAACCACCACCAACTCGGATTGTCGAAACGTTTGACAAAACCGCCGATGGAGATTTCGATATCAAGAAAAGACGTTTGTGCAACGTTGGACCGCCTGTTGAAGATGATGATGGTGCAACAATCGGTCACGTTAAGAAAATGTTCGTAAAGCAAAGCGAGTTGAATAATAAATACTTACCCACGGTTTCACCGATGGACGACAACGCACTCTCCTTTTCAAAGAGGCGATTGTGCGATATCGCCGATCCAATTGTAAAAACAGACGCCGTAACTGTCGACTATTTACGGAAAAACCTTTTCGGTAAAAATGAGACAATTAACGCGAGAGGTTGCGTTATCGCAAATGCTGGTGCACCAATTAATAGCACGGATCTCACTACAAAGTCGTACGTAGACAAAGTGACAAATGGGATTTTTACGAGTAAAGACGGCGTTGTGGATATCCAAAAAAGTGTTATAACAAACGCCAAGGCACCTGTTGAGTTGACTGACCTCGTGACTAAAGGATATGTCGATCTAATGAAGGGTCAATTGAAGAGAAAGATGGTTGAAGAGTTCGTAATGCATAGCGACCTAAATCATGTTTTCTTAGCGAAGTGTTTTAAAGATGATGACAACGCAATTAATTATCAACATAAGCGATTATGTAGAGTCGGTGATCCTGTCGAAAAGACGGACGTCGCAACAAAGTCCTACGTAGACGATATGGAATTACATATACAAAAATTGCTTACTGCTACTAAGGGATATATCGATGACACACTATTTAGGTTCTACAAATTTCTATTAAAAATTAACGACAAGGCTAACAGAAACTTAAATCAACAAACGCTTATGCGTATATTAACCGCTGACAATCATCACCAAAGCGATTCTGCAAACACAGATCTAAATAGTAAAGATACAAAGGAGAACGAGGATGTGACAAAAAATATGGTACGTCCACCAATCACTGATAAGGCATTGAAAAATGAGGATGTTTCTGCAAACACAGTTCTAAGTAGTAAAGATACAATGGAGAATGAGGATGTGACAAAAGATATGGTGCGTCCACCGATCACTGATAAGACATTGAAGAATGAGGATGTGACATTGAAGAATGACGATGTTAATGAAAATATGATACGTCCCCCGGTCTCGGATGATGTGAATAAAAATATGGTACGATTGCCGAACACGGATCCAATGTAAGATGGTGCAATGTAGTTAACAAGCTCATTGTCATTCCGACATGGCAAGAGTGAGGAGGTCAAAACGTTCTTCTCCTGTTCGAAAGGGTAAGGTGAGAAGATCTAAACGAATAGCCAGTCTTAAACGAGGCGGTGGACTGTTAACATCTCTAACAGCAGGAGCTGCAGGAGCGTTGGGATCTTATATTGGCGATAAAGCATTAAAAGGCGTCAAAAAGGTTGTGGGTAAGGTTGTAAATAAAGGGATCGATTTACTACCGATAGAGTTACATATTCCGGGATATCAGTACTGCGGACCGGGAACGAATTTAAAAAAACGATTAAAGAGAGGCGATCCCGGTGTAAACAAGTTGGACGCCGCTTGTAAAGAACACGATATCGCATACGCAACGTACAGCGATAACGAAAGAAGAGCGGTAGCAGATCGTAAATTAGCCGATAGCGCTTGGGAAAGAGTTAAAGCTAAGGATTCAAGTATCGCGGAAAAAGCTACGGCATTGGCGGTTACAAACGCGATGAAATTAAAAGCAAAGTTCGGCGGTGGAAGAGTACGAAGACGAAGAAGACGATCAAAAAGGAATAACATAAAACGCCTTGTCGAAATGATGAAACAAAAAGCGGGCGCTGCAGGGCAGGGATTATACCTTAAGCCCTACCCTTTGACCGGTTCGGGGATGGGCGGTAAAAAAAAACGTCGTCACCGTCGTCGTCGTCGTCGTTGTCTCCAATAAAGGGAATACCAGTGCGACCGCTATCGAACATAGAACTAATGTGGTACGCGAGAAGACTAAATATAGCAGATTTTAGAGGAGTCTTCATGTTGGACGCATTACCCACACAACCGAAGACTAACGAAACTGCGATTGTTAATCTTGACCGCAGTACCGGTCATGGAACACACTGGGTATGTTATAGAAAACGTGGACGGATGGTGGACTATTTCGATAGTTTCGGTAATTTGCGTCCACCTAACGAATTGATGCGTTATTTTCCACTCGATTCGATTATAAATTTCAATTATAACGCCAGACAGAATATAAACACGGTTATCTGCGGTCATTTATGTCTTGAATTTCTCAGTCGTGATTCGTCAGTCTACAGGTAAACATGTTCTGCATAAGTGGAAATACGTCGTTCTTACACGCTACATTCTTTCCGTCATTGGATTTGTCTGATGGCGAATGGGAATTGGCGTTGATAAACTTAACCACATACAACTCGATTCCAAATGTCGAAGAGGGAATCAACAACACATTTACTGTCGAACCAAAGAGACCACAAAGACCGATTAAGTTGACACTGGCGACAGGATCGTATGAAGTGGATGATATCGCTAAACACTTGAGCGATGAACTGAAAGACAAAAGCAAAATAGATTTACTTATGCGTCCGAATAACAATACGTTAAAATGCGAACTTAAATGCAGTGCTGCGATCGATCTGACCTCTAAGGATAGTATGGCACCGCTGTTGGGGTTCGAGAGAATTAAACTGGCGGCGAATATATGGCACGAGTCATCGAAGCCAGTCGCCATTAACAACGTGAACACCGTACGGGTCGAATGCAACCTTATACGAGGCTCTTATACGAACGGATCAGAGGGACACGTGTTGCACGAATTCACGCTAAGCGTACCGCCTGGTTTCAAAATAATCGAATCGCCGAAGAATATAATCTATCTACCGGTGAATACGAAGAGCTTAGGCGAGATCGCCATAAAGTTTACCGATCAAGACGGAAAACCGATAAACTTTCGCGGTGAAACCGTTACGGTGAGATTGCATTTACAAAGGAAAACGAAGTAAAACGAAAGCCGATAAATGGGGTTAATATACAATAGCGCTGGTACTAGTAGCGAAACGTCACGCAAACCGATCAGTCTACGTGCAAACACCAAAGCGTTAACATCGCGTAACGTGTTGTTTCTTCGAAAACTTGGTTTTACAGTTTTGGTGAATCGTAATGGCAGCGATAGGAGCGAATATGTTGGACGTCGGTGAAAGTGTTTCGTTCGACAACACGATCACACAGTACGAATATCATACCCATCTACCGTACGCTTCGTCGACTTACAACAACAACGATGAAATCCGGATTCCGATACACCAACAAGATGTGTACACGTTACCGCATAAAAGCTATTTAATGGTCGAAGGTGCGTTAACTACTAAAGCAGGCGATAAAAAGGCAACGGAATCGACTTTAACAAACAACGCGATACCGTTTCTCTTCGAGGAGATACGATACGAGATAAACGGCGCGGAAATGTGTCGCGTACAAAAGTTAGGAATAACGACAACGATAAAGAATATTCTTTCCTTGCGTAAAAGCGAAGAAAATATTTTGGAAAACTTCGGGTGGAAGTTCAAAGCTACGGATAAGTTCGATTTAGATGAAACCACTGGAAGATTTTGTTTCTACGTTCCGCTGCGTATGCTGATGGGTTTCGCCGAAGATTACAAACACATAATATTGAACGTCAAACAAGAATTGGTCTTGCTTAGATCTTCCAGCGATGTGAACGCATTAGTGTCTTCCAAAGAGGCACCTGATTCCAAGTTGAAAGTGACTAAGATAGCGTGGAAAATTCCGTATGTTCACGTTGCCGATACGATGCGATTGCAATTGTTGAAGGTCGTAGAACGAGATAGACCGTTAGCGATTGCTTTTCGTACATGGCAGATCCACGAATATCCGGCTCTACCACAAACAAACATACATTCATGGACGGTAAAAACATGTGCGCAAACGGAGAAACCGAGATACGTGATATTCGGTTTACAGACGGACAGAAAGGATAAAGCTACAAAATCATTGACGCTCTTCGATATGTGCGAGTTGGTAAACGTTCGTCTGTATTTGAATTCGCAGTACTATCCGTACGACAATCTACAGGGAGATGTGAATATGATGTATGAAATGTTCGCCAGCTTTCGGTCCGCCTATTATAACAAACCGGAGGACGAATGTCCCGCTTACAGTTTGGCGGATTTCAAGGCCAGTGTACCGTTAATTGTTATCGACTGTTCCCGTCAGAACGAATCGCTGAAAACGGGAACAGTAGATGTACGTATCGATTTCGATACCAAAAACAATATACCAGCCAATACGACTGCCTACTGTCTCATTATACATGATAGCATCGTCACATACACTCCGCTCACTGGAATAGTGAAAAAACTTATGTAATGCGGGAGGTATTTGAGATCGATCAATTAGGTGGTGGACGGGAAGAGGAACGTAAAAAGCAAATATTGTCAACGTGGCGACAGTTTACGAAATGGCTGATAACATTTAGTGTATTTAAAACGGGTATTGCAGTTGGAATAATCGTAACACTGTTACTGGGCGACTTTTCGCATGAATCTTGTACAACGATGAAACCGATACGGTGTAGAGTGACTTTTTCTGCACAATCGCCGGTTAACATACCGTTAGTATGGTGTAATTCATCGTCTGTGGAGGTTTTGTCCATTTTTTACAACGCTACAGTATCACCATCATCTTCAAAAAACGTGCCTGCTGGCGTAGTTAGCAACAACACTACATCGTCACCTTCAGAAAAAGCAATAGTGTTACCAAAGGTAAACATCGACAAAACCGCATTGAAGAGGAAAACCATAGTGAATGTAAAATCATCATTACCTTCAGCGAAGACAACAGTGTTACCAAAGGTAAACGCTACCAATATCTCATTACCTAACATAACGTTACATGCACATGATGATGCTGACTATGATGGTCCTCTAAACGAGGAAGAAGAAGAACAGGTGGAGGGGGTAACCCCCACCACTTCTACTTTGAAAGTATAAAAAGGCTTAATCCGACTGCGTACACAAATCAGTAGTTGTTGAGCATCCGTCATGGAAGGAAGTGGTGTTTATTCGCCAGACGACGTTCAATCGTTTCTATTCATGAACGATTCTTTGCATAACATCGATCGCCATCCTGAAGTTACGAAACCGACTGAGAAGGAGGTTAAATCGAAACCAACGAAGATCCGCAAAAGGAGAAATCCGCGTAAAAAATCTTATGATAAACCTTCTTCAGTTGAACACACGATCACAAAGACCAAGACCGATAAGAAGCAGAAGAAGAAGAAGGACAAAAAGAAGGCGGATAAGGGGAACGAAGGGATATCCCCCACCAACATTGTGATTTCATAGACATCGTCGGTGGTTACATATCGCCATCCTCATACACGGATGAGCGATCGTCATGGAAGGAGTTATCGAGTATCACGGCTTTCTCGGCAAACGAGGTGAGTTTATAGTTAAAGAACTTGCTGTTGTCGGTGATGGAAACTATATGATTCTTCACTTTCGATCACCGTACCCAAAGTCTGAGTTGACATCTAAATACAAACGGATGGCCGGATGGTTGGAGAGGAATTTTCACAAAATCGATTGGAATTACGGCGAAGTCGTTTACAACGACGATATCATGAAGGCGTTATGTTCGCAGTTTGCCACAATACACACCAAAGGGCTGGAGAAAGTGGAATTTTTGCGACGGTTTCATAACGATGTTCGTCAGATACCGGACGGCGCACCGAAACCGAATTCAAATTATATCGTAAATTGTCCGTACCACACGCACAAGGAGAGTGGAAAATGTGCGTTACAAACCGGTTGTTTCTACATGGAGTGGTTGAAGATGTGTAAAAAGCCGTTGGATCTGGTGAGAGAAGCCGATCGATTGCGATCGTTTGCGAACACAAACGCGGAAAACAAAGAGGAATTGGCAAAAAACGGTTATTACTATTCCTTCAACGAATTGTGTGTAAAATGTTGTTGGTGTAACGAAAGGATGGATGTGCATCACCACTCAACTCGTTGTCAAAACTGCATCAAGGAAAACGTACCGCTTTCGTTTGAACATGTTGTTCCACGTCGAGTACCGCTGTAGAGCTCATTCTGCTGCAAGATGTTGATGAATCAACATCTTTGGTTAGAGATCTCAATTATAGTTATTGCCTTCCATCTTGGTTTTATGCCTGGAATATTATTTATGCTTGCACTGAATCACTTGCAAACATTTACAAAAAAAAATAAAAAATAAAAAAAAATAAAAAAAATATAAAAAAAGATTCGAGTGTTTTACAGTAGGCCTATTGGGGAGAGATTTCACTCATGTAAAAAAAAAAAAATCTCAACGCGCCACGGTTGCTACCTCGTGGGTGGTGTGGAAACGTAACCGTTTTTTTTAAATTTAAAATAACAAGCGGGAAATAACAGGAAGTACAGTCCATAACAGTCGCACTGATAAGGTATATATATTTGTCGCTCTGCTCACTACATCATTCATTTCACAACACAGCTGCACATCAGACGAACATGGGTGAGAGAACATCGACATCATTCGAAGTTGCTAAAGCAAGAGTGGTTTCCAGTATTAGAAACTTGGTGCGCAGTATCTCAAGTGTGAAGGGTGCAGATGTACTGTTTTTAGAATCGCTTAGTGAGGTATTAAGAAATGTGAAATGTGCAGTAGAACGAGGTGTTATACGAGATGAAGATTTGACCAGTACACTGCGATGTAAAATATGTCTGATTGCACGTGTAGGAGCAACGATACTACCGTGCGGTCACACATTCTGCATAGATTGTGTACGCTATTTAATACAACACAACCTTCCATGTGGGATGTGTAGACAAGCGGTGACTGGCTATATAAAAATCTATTTCAATTAGTCACCTCTCCGTCTTTCCCAAACTGTCCTTTTCAGGACAACAACAACACATTACACAAACAACACAAAATTACACGCGTAGACAAAACAAAAAACACTTTAAACCCCCATACAATAAATTGTAACTAATTATTGTTTTTTAATTTAGAAAAAACTATATTTATTTACATTTATTGAATGTAGTGGTTCCAAGGCCCGTGACACGATATGATATTGGATTTATCCACTATCAATTGTGTTACAAATGGTGAGGAGAGTGTTTTATAGTAAACCTATTGCATTTTTTCTCCATAAAAGTCCTTCCGATGTGTAATTCCATCCGCAGTTTAGCGATGGACGTTGACATAGCCGCATCGGTGTGGACGATTAGATTTTTTCCGAATCGCCGCGTAAGAACGTTGCGTCATCTTATGAAACTTACAATTGCTGCGTTTCCTCACGCAACAAGAATTACCGCAGACATACACCGTTTCAATACGATTAGAGTGGTTTTCAATTACGACGCCACTTACGCTGAACTTCACGACGGTTTACAAGAATATTTAGACAGTTTAAAAATAGATACTGTAGACGGCTTGTGTAGACATTATATTAATTATAGTGACGACTCGATATAGTAGCGATGAAAACGTTTAGCGATTCGGTAAACGAATTGAGGTTTATTGCATCGTATATTTGCAAATATTGTTTTATGATGCTTACCACCTACTACGATGTTAATGATGAAATACATGCTTTCGATTGTAAGAAATTCGACTATTGCGGTCGTGGTCTACCAGAATACTTATGTTCGTGCGAACTGATTATTGAAAACGTGAAAAAAATGCACGCTATGGTACGTGCAAATAAATACGAAGTGTTATGGGAAAGTCCGTTCGCCTGTACAGTTATCGATAGTAACGAACTCTATCGGTTGTTTTTCAAAATTGTCGTGGAAATAGGGGGTAAGAAGGTAAATCACAATTGCAATTGCCATTCGAGTTTGAGCACTGCGAATGTTAAGATGGACGCCGTAGCATTTATTAACGTTTTCAACGATGAATATTGTTTTCTAAAGAAGATGCCGTTCAGGAGGTTGACCGATCTTGATATCGGTGTGAGCTACGTACTGTTGGAAATGAGAAAAATATTTACTCAATACGGCGAACTCCGTATTTGCGTAATATTGTACGACAGCGAATCGGATGAACCGGAAAGCTTTCAAACCTTATTACCAAAGACGTATACAAACAGATTTACCGACGATGAATTGAACGTTGTAAAAAATCATTCGATGAAATTAACTTATTATGGAAAGAAAAAACTCGCCAACGGTGACGTTGACGAGTTCAACGAGGATATAAAAATAAGTTTGTAAAATTTTGCACGAGTGTTTGTAGGCCTATTGGGGAGAGATATCACTCGCATAAAAAAAATCTCAACGCGCTGCAGTTGCTACCTCTTGGGTGGTGTGGAAACGCAACTCGAACAAATTTATTTTTTTGTGGTGGTGGTAAAGGTTTTTAAGAGACTTATAAAATTTCTCTCATCCTCTCACAACGCGAATGTACCTTTACTCGAGAGGCTTTAAATCAATTAAATTCTTAAATGTACATAATTATAATTTTGTGTAACAGTCTTTTTTGCTTTATTCTTTTTTTTCTTTATAGGTCTTCGGTATTGATTATTATTATTGTTTGTTAAAGTTTGTAAATACTGAAAAATCTCACCAATATTTGGATCGATATTTTCTTTATTATCGCACTCTATGTCGTACAATATAAATTGCTCGTCGGTAACAAGATCCATTGTGAATAGCGTTCAGTGAACGTGATAAAAGTAATTTTTATATGATACGACTGAACGCAAGTTATAGATAAGAACAAAAAAAAATAATTGGCTTGTGGTATGGAAAGAAAAAAATTATTATCGCGTTGATAAGGAAAAAATAATTGGCTCAACCGGATGTGGGTAGTAGATAAGAAATTAAAAATAGATACAATTCGTGGAATTATTTATCGTGACGATAAGAATAAAAAATTATTTATCGCTTCGATAAGAAAAAATAATTGGCTCGACCGGATGTGGTTAGTAGATAAGAAATTAAAATAAATGCAATTCGTGGAATTATTTATCGCTTTGATAAAAAAATTAAAATTAATATTATTCGTCGATTCTTGGAATACCGAATGCGGATGTTGATAAGCAGATTTGTGGGTATAAAAAGCCATTCGTAACCGTCCTAGTCTCATTCTAGAGCTAACGTTTGAAGAAATAACAACATTATAATGACTGACGGAAGAAACAATTTTATTCACAATTTGAATAAGCGTCTTGTTGCAACCAACCTAGAGACGAAGAGCGTTGGTGATCTTACGATTGGGAAACCGTACGAGGTTGTATGGTTAAGAAAGATTGCAACGCGGTATGGCAAAAGTATCGTGTGTCGTTTACGCGATGGTGAGGAAACCATGTTCAATGTATATTTGCCGAGAAGGTTTGCGGAAACGTTAAAAGAGGACGAATTTGAGACAATAACTGAAATGAAGCTGAAACTCGTCTTCAAAGGACGCATCGGAAAAGCCTTCGATGTGGTATTCGAGTAATACCAGGTAGCTATTCAAACTGTCCTTTTCAGGACAACAACACATTAAACAAACAACACAAAATTACACATACATACACAAAACAAAAAACACTTTAAACCCCCATCAATAAATTTGTAACTAATTATTGTTTTTTTAAACAAAAAAAAAACGATATTTTTTTACATTTATTGAATGTAGTGGTTCCAAGGCCCGCGACATGATGTGGTAATAGATTTATCTACTATCGGATTATGTTGCAAATGGTGAGGAGAGTGTTTAAACAAAAACGATCTTAGTTCTTTGTTTTTAAAATTTCTCACGAGGGGCGTCTTAGTCGTCTGCTAACGACAATAAATTTATTCCTACTTCTGCATTTGGTGTGAACGGTTGAACATCGGGAAAATGAATATTTTATTGTGTGTACAGATTTTGTGTTACATTATAACTACTGTAGAGTGTCACCATTCGTTATTCTACGAAACGTATATGCAAACGTTAGCTTTTCGGTGTAAAGTACCGCAACAAAGATCCGTACCGGTAATGAGTCTTTCGAAAGATTTAAATTCTCAAAGATTTATTTTCAGACCGGTTTATGTTGTTCTACATCGTTGTGATATAGGTTCGGGTTGTTGTCAGAGTCCTGAATTCGTATGCCAACCAGATGTTGATGGTATCGAAAAGGTGATAGTCGAAATTAACATAACAGAACAGTTTATTAATAACACTTTGAAAATGTATCATAGAAAAATTGTAGCTTCAAATCATACAAAATGCACTTGCCAGGATATCACCATACCTATCAGATGAATTTTTTTCGAATTGTGGAGGGGAGGTTGTGACATTCTGATTCGTTGATAGCAGGGTGTGGTAGTTGTGGTGGTGGGGAGGAGCTTATAAATACAGTGTAACTGAGTGAAGCAGTTTATTCGTTGAGAAACGTTCGAGTTATAAACATGATTCAGTTTAGTGAAGAAGATGTACGCGTGCGCGTCGGTGACCAACAACTGACGACTATGTGTTTTAAATTAAAACACAGTTACGTATATATTGTCGATTTATCTGAACATCATTTTGATAAAAACGGTGATAACTTGACCATAAGAGTGGTTTTCAATGATGATGATTTCGGATATGGACGAAAATATTATTGCGAATTTGAATGCGGTGAACAAGCTATCGCACTTATTCACAGCAAAGAAGTACTGTTTTCTGGATTCTACGGTGACGACGGTAATGTAAAGGCGTTCAAATTAAATCGTTCGTCGAATATGAATTTGAATGCGTCCGTGTTAAAAAATCTCAATACGTCGCATCGAAAAAATAACGTACTCGCTGTAAACGTGTATGCCGCAAACGAAAGAAGAAGAGTAACAGCTAATGTAGCGACGGACGGAGGACTTTTCTTCAGAGGTCGTGATGAGGTAGATTGTTTCGCCGATGGTTGTGATGATGATGATACCCAACCGCTGTTGGTGGCGTACGACACAAATGAAAATTCAGAATTCGATTACGTTAAAACCAATCGATATATGAAAGGACGTCACATCGCTTCTCTTTATTTTATTTTATACAAGAATACGAAACGCAAAGAAGAGGATAAAGAAAACCGTCAACGAATATTTTAATTTCTACGATGTTTAAATAAGTCCTTTTAAGGACTACAACACATTACACAATCAACACAAAATTACACACATACACAAAACAAAAAACACTTTAAACCCCCATACAATAAATCGTAACTAACTATTGTTTTTTTTTAAAAAAAACGATATTTATTTACGTTTACTGTATGCAATGGTTCCAAGGCCCGTGACATGATATGATATTGGATTTATCCACTATCAATTGTGTTACAAATGGTGAGGAGAGTGTTTTACACATTTTTTAAGTATTTTCAAAATAGTAGAAAGTGGTGCGATAGACATATGCTTGCAATATTACGTTTATGTATGCGAAACATTATTTCTTTACTTCTTTACAAGAGCGTGATGTTATGAACAACAAATGCAAGTAATGAATAATGATAAACTTACACAAGAAGGTAGGTTTCGCATACATAAATTAGAGAGTTATCTTGGGATTTTTTTTTGTTTTCACATAGATGTGCTTTCTTGTATAAGTTTATCATTACTCATTACTTGCATTTGTTGTTCATAACATCCCGGTCTTGTAAAGAAGTATCATGAAGACGTTTCTTAAGATATATATAGTCGAGTGTTTTTTAGGCCTACTGGGGAGAGATATCACTCTAAAAAAAATCTCAACGCACCGCGGTTGCTACCTCTGGGGTGGTGTGGAAATGCAACAACACTCTAAACCCCCATACAGTAATGTAAAGGTGAGGAGAGTGTTCCAACACATAAATTCTATTCATAACTTTTTTTTTTTTTTTTTTACAGATCCAGACGCAACCGGATTTAACCGGTTACAACAACTCAAGTCACTTTTGTATTAGTGACCCGATAATAATAAAAAAAAAAAAAAATTTCTTTATCGCTTCCGCTCTTATTAGAGAGACGACGTTCGAGTTCGCACGTACGCACTAACGGCTAGTGCGCATGCGCCGATTCGAATTCCAACGCTGCGATTGGTCAATCGGACAACTTCAGACCACGTCGGTCCCACAATTCTTCAGTCGAGCGCCGCATCTCGCACGGTAAACACGTCTGCGTCGCTCCGCTGACGCACGCACGCAAACACACGCGCAGCAGACACCGCCGCCACCGCCTCCCGGTGCACGATCCACGACGAGAACCTCTCTCCGTCGCGGTAACGCCTCCCGACGCCATCGCCTGGACGACCAGGATCATCCTCGAGGTACGTCTATATTCACTTGTGTGTGTGTGTGTGTGTGTGTGTTTGTGTGTTGCAGCAGACATCGCCGCCACCGCCTCCCGGTGCACGATCCACGACGAGAACCTCTCTCCGTCGCGGTAACGCCTCCCGACGCCATCGCCTGGACGACCAGGATCATCCTCGAGGTACGTCTATATTCACTTGTGTGTATATGTATGTGTGTGCGCGTGTGTGTGTGCGTGTGTGTTTGTGTGTGTGTGTCGTAGCAGACATTACCGCCACCGCCTCCCGGTGCACGATCTACGACGAGAACCTGTAACGCCTCCCGACGCCATCGCCTGGACGACCAGGATCATCCTCGAGGTACGTCTATATTCACTTGTGTGTATATATGTATGTGTGCATGTGTGATTGTGTGTGTGTGTGTGTACAGACTGATGTTACGTTAAAATTCACAGCTTACGTAGAACATTTTTCACTCATTACATCAGGGAGTCACCGCAGCCGATTGGTTTAAGGCGTCAGTCGGTCGCGTCCCGTCATGACCGGGTTCGAATCCTCTAGCCGACAGATTTTTTTTCACTTTAAATATTATTCATTTATTTAATTCAAATCGACCGCCACACAACAGTGATACCAACCTTTGAAATATTTCTTCAATATATAAACATGTCAACAAAAAATAAATCAAGTTGGTAACACTGACTCACATCGACATAAAATAAATCAAGTTGGCAACATTGACGGGGTACCGGCGCCAATGACGTCACAATCCAAGATGGCTGACCACCGCCATCTTGGAATCCAAGATGGCGGACAGCCGCCATCTTGGAATGACGTCACTGTTTGGCGCCGTACCACCATTTCCGTACTACTTCCCGGGCTTGAATCCTGGTCCGACATGGCATTTTTACACAGTACAAATCATTCATCTCATCCTCTGAAACAATACCTAAAGGTGGTCCCGGAGGTTAAACTAACAAAAAACTAAAAAAAAAAAAAAAAAACTTTTAAAATTAATAATAGACGTAACAACTCCCTTATTTTTCTCTAATAAATAAACCTGTTCAACAAGACTATAAAATGTCCACAAGTTTGTTGGTTATATCGATTGTGTTTTACTAAATAAAAGTCCTACGCATATAATGAAATCGATTCAATTGACCTTATTTTTGTTTGACATAAATTACATTAGCTTAACGGTGATATATAACCATCGATGTTTATAAAATTTTACTACGCCGAGCGCAATTGTTCTCTGTCACTAGAAACGATTTAGGGAAAAGTATTAATTCTCGAAATATCTACATAAAAATATAATTAAATTAACTTAGATAACGTGCTGTAATTAATAAGAAATTGTTTAAAAAAAACAGAATCGATTTCAGATTTTATTTATAGGACCGAATTTTAAACAAATTTACTATTACAATTAATCATAAATTTTTAAGAGAATTACGTATATGATATTCACTTGAGATTTTATGAAGGCGATGTACACAATACGTAACATCTGATAGTTATATTTGCCAAATATTAAACGGTGTATTTTTCAACCCAATTTTTTATCTTTTACCTCCGATTTCTCGAAAACTACAAATAAAATTCTGGGACAAATTTCTTTCAATACTTCTGGTTAAATTTCATAAAAAAATGACTAAATTTAACCCTTAATTTTGGTCCCAAGAAATACAGTCCGGCTTAATTTTACCGAAGACATGAAAACGTTTTCAAGCCGTCCCCCGTTAAGGAAGCTTTTCCAAACTTGTTTATAAAAACTTTATTTTCACCAGTACAACATTTCCTGTAGGTTGTCACATTTTTCGTAAATCACTCCGTATGTACGGCTTTTTTTACTTTCCTGGCATCATAGCTCTAGAATTATGGTCCTAGATGGAAAATATGGTAATCAGCCAAAAAACTGGATATGGGTTTTTTGGGGGTACGTTTGTGTGGCGTGTTTGAATCTTAATAGCTTTTGACTGGATACACCGATTTTGATTAAATTTAGCATAGAGACTCGTGTATATGGGACAATATGTCGGTAAAGGTTTGGGGGTCAATATATATATATAAGGAGTGTATTAGTTTCTTTCGGGTCAAATTTCTCAAAATTATGCAAACATAACCTCACTTTATATTAAGCTCAGTAAATGCGTACATGCTTATCTTACCATTAAAAAAAAATTATTCCCCACACCCTCTCACTTCCTCAAAAATCAAAAAAGGTATCTCTTTATTTATGCATATTTTGGACTACTTTTGTCTTTCTAGGCAAAGTAGTAGCGAATGGCAAAAAAATACTTTGGAGCAACAATGGGGATGCTGGAGTTGATCAAAGTTTAAAAATAAGAATTTTTTTAAAGTTTTTCGTACATAATTATTTTTCCACTGTGAAAGAATAAATAACCAACTCCAGGAAAGTACAACAACTTTGTCGGCAGTTTTTTTCTTTTTTAAATAACAAAAGTTTACTTTTTTCTCTTTTTTTCCCGTATTCCCCTGGGCCAGACCTACAATCAAGTATAACTCAGCCCAAGGGTGAGTCCTTGAAACTCTAACGGGCCTTCCGACCTACCGGCTTGGCAGATCGACCCGCCGATTGGATCTTCCTTGCTTCCCTGCCACTAACCGCCGGGGCGGGGTAACCAGGCCCGGCTATACCGTTCCTGGGTCTCATCCCGACAGCCGAGACTCGGTTTTGATTTTCAAGCCTCAAATAAGTTTATTTAAACCTTTCCAAGATCACCGAACAAATTCTACAGATCAAAATATATTATATATTAAAATAAAATAAAAGCAAATTAATGGGTTACAGCGTTAACGCGATGCGTATTACGTATCAAACAACGGTTAATAAAAAGATCAGTCGCATTTCAACAAATTAAAAAATTACTACGAAATAAATACAGGTGTTCTTCTCATCTTAACCGATTTTCAGCGTCTCAGCCTTTCACCCGAGGTCCTGAGTTCGAATCCCGTCAGACATGGCATTTTTCAAACGCTACAAATTTCCGTTCGAGCTAAAGGATCACAACAGTCGATGCCAGTTCATCTCAAAGAAAAAAAAAGTGACAAAAGCATTATTTACTAAGGTGGTAGAAAAAAATATAAGGTGGTTCACATCAAATAAGAAAGAAGGAAAGAAAGCGAGCTGGAAGTGGACGCTGAGGCTTAACGTCAACGGTTTCCGGGTCTAGACAGAAAAACTGCTATAATATTGCGCTTACCTAATATTTAATAATAAAATATATATTGTCTTGTATTGGAACATATATAACGAATCTGGATCTGTAATTTGTAACCCAAAATGGTACAATATAACTGTGATATTCAATAAAAATCATCGTTGTTATGTTCCGAATTTTTTTTTTTTTTTTTTTTGCTTGTTGCTATCGCTACATAAGCTTGAATCTTGTGCGTAGAATATAGAATTTTGCAGCGTATGAGAAATTCCATGCCCGACTGGGATTCGAATCCAGGATCTCCGGATGAAAGGCCGAAACGCTACCACTCGCGCCACGGAGGCCGGCGACTGGCCTCCGTGGCCACGCAATTTTTTAAGTAAAATGTGGGAACTGACTGTCCCACTCTTTTTTAAAATTTAATTTCTTTTGTTGTATATTTATTATTACGGCAGTCAAGATGTCCGGAAGAGATCTGCAGCGAAGGCAAAACCCAAGCTAAAAATCACCGATGTAAATGTGTATCGAGGCGTTTACATCGGTGGCATCCCAACCGAGGCCTGGCTTATTACTGTGAGGTTTAATCAGTTAGAGTGTCTGAAGACGACTCCCGTTAAAGCCCATCAGGGCTAGGAAAGGGGGGTGTGACGACCGGAATCGTCACAAGGTGGGTGTCTTCCCTTATGGGGATTAGGATGTATATTTATTACACGTTGAACCATTGTAATATATACTACTGACCGCTTGGCTTAAAAAAAATTAATCAAATTCAGAAAAGAATAGGATCCAAAATTTTAAGGTAAATGGAAAGTTATCGGTTATAAATATATTTTTTATCGTTATGACACTTGGTTCAGTCGATTGCAATCGAAAGGGGAGGTGCACTACTAAATGTTACAACAGTCCTAAATCCAAAATTTCAACATCCTACGGCTAATCGTTTTCGAATTATGCGAGATACATATGTACATACATACATACGTACGTACAGAAGTCACGCCGAAACTAGTCAAAATGGATTCAGAGATGGTCAAAATGGATATTTTCGTTGAAATCTGAAAACCGAAATTTTTCGCGATGACAATACTTCGTTGAAGGAAAATACCCGATTGGTAACAATCCCGTGAACTCCTGATTAAATACTCAGATTTTACCATTCCGCCTCGAAGATGAACAGAGCCGTAATTGATTTACTTTAAATTTATTTAAAATAAATCATATGATACCCATAAGTTAGGATAAAATACTTTGTCAAAAAAAATGTATTGTTATTACGCTTAATAGTCAGCCTTTTCATATACGTATAGTTTACATCTTACATGTATACTAAAATTTCTTTTTAAATTCAACATGATAAATGTATAAAATACAGTAAATTAAAAAGCTCGTTTGATAAATTTAATATTAAATATTTTAACTACCGTCGGAATACAAAGAACACTATTATTTATAAATGTATACTTTGAAAACTTGTTTTAGTAACAGTATATGTTTATAAACGTAAAATAAAAACGAAAGAAATAAACATGTTCCATTTAATACGGAACGACAGTAATATAGGTAAAATTGTCTTTGTATACGTCTGTGTAAAACAGTGTAAAAAATAGTTAAACAGAAGTAAAAAGAAAATATATAAATGTTTAGAGATCTCATTCAAACTTTTTAGAATCTGTTGGCACCGATTCCAAATTTAAAACCGCTCTGTTCTGTGATCGGTCAAATGTTTGATATTTAAATAAATATTAACGTGAATCCATCTGTTTAATAAATATGGTTTACGCTCGCTAGGCATAATACATTTTGTTTTTAACTTTATTTATTATAGTAATAACATAAACTACATAAAAGGCTATAAAGATTATTAAAGTTAGGCATAACCTAAATTGGTTCATAAAACTTATAGAACGGAATAAAATTTGTCATAAATATTTGAAATAGATTTATTTAATCAAACACACACACACACACACACACAAAGGTTGTAACACAAAGTTCTTTCACGACACTATTCGTGAAAATATCATATACGTCCTAAAAAAACTTCGTTTACGAGTTACGGCTAGTGAAAGATTTCGCCCGAATTTCAGCTATCCCGGTGATGTGAGGTCGAAATTTTTATGACGTTAATTAAGACCAGAAATAGTAATCAATTATGGTTTTTGAGTTGAAAAATCCAATTAAGGAGGTCACAGAACCGTCTCTGAAGTAGTTTTTGAGAAATCTGGGGTGGAAAACGAATAAAATAGGGGTGAAAAACCTTCTTTTTTTATATTTTATGTGCAATAACTTTGTTAAATAGGTAATAAACACGTAAAACTTTTAAACAAAACTTGTAGAGAATTTAATTCTGAACAAAATGGTGTACGATATGTTGAATAAAACAAAGAAACAAATAAAACAAATCTATTTATAAACAGTACACTAAACCAAAGTGCATTTATACGTACCGGTTTATAATAAGGGTTCAGAAATAAGGCCACCATTTTCAACACATTTCTTGTCACGCTTTTGTTGCTCCTTTTAGTTCTTCAGGGCTGTCCTCAAGTTGCTTTCCCGCATCCGTAATGCGGACAATTAATTTCTCTTTATCCTCTTTTTTTTTATATACACATTTCTCATCCGTCCCCACAGAAAAATGTAGAGGGGTTAGATCAAGCGATCTTGGTTGGCCAGGAACATAAAAAATGTAAAAATACCCTAATTCAAATCATACAATTGTCAGTGCAAGATAATAATTAATAAAATAGTTTTTATTTTTTAATAAATAATATAGTAATTATAATTAAATGATTGTAACTAAATGATCAGCGAGTGAGTATATGCAACTAAAATGGTAAATTAAAGCTGATAATTTTAAAAAAAAATACACATCATAGAATTCACGGTTCCTTAGTAAATGTATTAACTCAATATGTACAGTTATTTACATAATACTGTAATAAAATAGCATTACCTGCGTGAATAAATTTGTAAATTTTTTTAAAAAATAATCATAAAAAATAAATCTAAAAATTTAATTAAAAAAAAAAATCTGATGTGGACACCACATAACTTTCTTGTACGCCTATTAAATTTCATATACACATTTTTTTTTAAATGAAAAGTACATAAAATTTTATTTCATTAAGAACTGATTTTATTCATATTTCTTTTTATTGTTATTGAATTATTATTTATCGTAATTTTTTTTTATAATCAGAGGTTAATAATTATTAATAAATCAATAAATTTAAATTTAAATTTAAAAAAAAGGAGACGAAATTGGATTCGAACCGATGTGACTTCTCCATGTAAGATTCAAATATTTAATTAATTAAACATTTATTTCGCTATAATTCTGGAACCAATAAAAATAAGTAGCATTTATATCATTGAAAAGTTCTCAACGAAGGCTTATTACTGCAGTTAAAAAAGTACAAAATCAAACGTTTTTGTTTTGGGGCTTTTTTTAATACTTTCGGTTCAGTCGATTGCAATAAAAAGGGCACAACTAGATTTTACAACAGTTCTAAATCCAAAATTTCAACATCTTATGGCTAATCGGTTTTTTGAGTTGTGCGAGATACATATGTACCTACGTACTGACGTCACGCCAAAATTAGTCAAAATATGGATTCAGCAATAGTCAAAATGGATATTTCCGTTGAAATCTGAAAACTGAATTTTTTAGCTATAATAATACTTCCTTTACTTCGTACAACGAAATACAAAATTATGAGTGAAAAGTCTAGTAAGACTTTCCCGAACGAAAACTCTTATTCTTATTATTATTATTACTGTTCCTTCAGTTATTAATTCATTTTTAACAGTCATTATTTCCAACTACTACTTACGCAAAATTAAAATAATTTATTAATGTCGAGTTTTGGTGGTCTTATGGCATTTTTACTTCCTTGTACGAAGTAAAGGAAGTATTATTATAGCTAAAAAATTCAGTTTTCAGATTTGAACGGAAATATTCATTTTGACAATCCCTGAATCCATTTTGACTAGTTTCAGCGTGACGTATAATTAATTAATTTTTTGATTTTTAATTATGATTAAATTAGTAGTATTATTATGAATAATTATTTATAAGTTTGGGATTGTTTCGATATGAAATTCATTTCTTTTTGTATTTGGTTATCTGGTAAATTGATTTAATCGAGAATTTCTTTTTGTTAGTTTTTTTTTTCATTTAAAATTTTATATTAAGGTGGATAATCTCTTTTTTTTTATATATAATTTTTTTTTTCTTGTTGGATTAGAATCTTTCATCATTTAAAGTTCGTTGTAGATTAAAATTTAATTTTTTTTAAATTTATTTTCTTACTGGATTTTAATTAATTTTTTTGATTTTTAATTATGATTAAATTAGTTAGGATGGATCTCGCATAACTCAAAAACGATCAGTCGTAGGATGTTGAAATTTTGGATTTATGACTGTCGTAACATCTAGTTGCGCACCTCCCCTTTTGATTGCAATCGACTAAACCAAAAGTGTCCGAAAAAGCCCAGAATCCAAAACAAAAATTGGATTTTCAACTATTTCTTAACTGCAGTAATTAGCCCTTATCGAGAGCATTTCAACGATATATCATAAGCGGTAATTATTTTCATCGGTTCCAGAGTTATAGCCAAATAAAATTTTAATTAATGAAATATTTGGATCTTACAAGGGAAGGCACATCGGTTCAAATCAGACTTCATTTCCTTCTTTTTTTTTTAATTTAAATATATTGATTTATTAATAATTATTAACCTCTGATTCTAAAAAATATTTACGGTATATAATAATTCAATAATAACAATAAAAAAAATATGTCTTTTTACAATATCTTCATATCGACTATGCAATCGTAAATTTTTCGTTCTAAAAGCTTCAAAGAATAAAATTAAACCAGACTGACATCCGGTACAATTATCTTACACGGAAAATCTTTTTCATAGTACAATAAATATATTTTGCGGAAAAATTAAGATCAGCCAAGTTTTAACCGAAAATTGCTACAAAAAAAAACAAAAATCGGATAACACAAGAAAAAATTTTAATTTTGAAAGCGATATTTTAAACACAGTTATACCACTTCGTTTAAATGAAATAAATAAAAATTTTGAGTTCAATGAATTTTTTTTTTTTATTCAGTAGCTTTGTTTATTGGTTTTATTGAATAACGTTTAAATGGATTTAGTACAGTATCTTGTCTGTCTGAATGTTATTCAAAAGTTTTTTATTAATTCTAACCCAAAATTATTTTGATTTAGCTCATACGTCGTAATATATTTGTAAGTTATAAATAGTGAAAATATGATAAATGACAACTGCTGAAAGATTTCATAGGAAAGTTTTAGAGCGGTCAGTTTATAATGTATAACTGGAAAACATCGCTTTATATTTATATATTTTATTATTATTATTTATTAGGCCAATGAGAATCCATATTTCATTCTTTTTTAAATCTATTTCAAGGTTAATTTGTATTTGTTTAAAAAAAACATTAGATCGGTGTTTATATTGTGTGTGTGTGTGTGTGTGTGTGTGTGTGTGTGTGTGTGTGTGTGTGTGTGTGTGTGTGTGTGTGTGTGTGTGTGTGTGTGTGTATTATTTTAAATACAAATACTGAAACTACGCATTATGTGTATATTTTATGGATATTTTCATATAATCAACCTTTCCTTAATTTAATTATTAAGTTTCGAGAAATCTTATTTATTACACAGAAAAGAACCTTCGTTTAGAATTTAAAAAATAAATCCTAAGTATTTTAGGTAAGAAAATTAATGTAAATTTATGTGCTTAAATCGTTAATCTCTGAAATTCTTTATTAAAATTCATCTATAACGTGTAAAAAACAAAACCTTATCTTCCCCAAAATGAGGGGAAAAAACATATTTGAAATTTCAAATAATTCTCTGTGGAAATTTATATACAATTACTTCGATTTCTTTTATTTTCATTTCTTTAAATCTGTTGACAAAATACATTATTTAACAAAAAGGTGAGTTAATCGCTTTTCTGTCTTGATAGCGCTGTAGCTTTAGAAGGGAAAGTATTGTAATCGGTTCGATTTGGGCATATGCGGTTTTACCACGTTTTGACACCTAAGGAACCCAAAAAACCGGATTGAAATTTTCCGTATGTTAACGGTCGTTGTTGGCCTCTACATCACCTTATATCTCCGGAACTATCGGACCTATTTTGACCAAACTTGGTCAGATTACTTCTATATATATGGAGCACTGATGCCATTAAATCTTCAACTTAAAAGGTCAAGGAGGGGTGAGAGGCTGTAGAGCAAGGGCACCTTCAGTATCTCGAAATTTCGCCTAATTAAAGTTATATTTTTCTAAGACACATTAACAGTTAAAAGATAACAATATTTACAAAAAAAAATTTTACAAAATTGCATTCCACCCCGACAAACCCTTTAACCCACGGCTATATTGTGACAATATAGCCGTGGTGAGCGGCTATAGGTAGGTTGGCTATAGGTGAGCGGTAGAATTAAATAAATAAACAGTATTTCAAGTGTAAAAAAGTAATTCTGTCTGGCTGGGTTAAATAAATTAAATAAACTAAAAAATATTATATTTAAATAAAATGATAAATATTTTAAATTAAGATGTGCGTATAAGCCGTGCATCAGAAACAACTCGCAGTTGTTGGACTTTCCCGGAACGCGGTTTTAGCCGCGTCACGGGAAAAAAGGCGAATTTATTTTGTTTAACCATATTTTTTTCCGGGTCCACCGTTAGATGCTGCTTCAGAGGATGAGATGAATGGTGTGTGTGTGTGTGTGTGTGTGTGTGTGTGTGTGTGTGAAAATACCATGCTTGACCGCAATTCCAACCCGGGACCTCCGGATTAAAGGTCGAGACGCTACCATCTGCGTCACAGAGGCTGGACTTGTGTAACCATCTGGAACGTGTAAATATTAAACATTTATTTTTTCATTATTTTTTTTTTTCAATATTTCAACTGAACGAAAAGAATATTGCGGAAATTAATTGTTACAGATTGATATGTATAAATTTTGTTCGTTTATCAAGTTTCAAGATTGATGTACTCTTCAAGCACACATCAGTTAAGAATGCTTTGTACCCGTACAAACAATAAAACAGATAAAAATCGAAATAATTGACAGCGGATGAAATTTTAAAAAATATTTCATATTTTCATACATCTCATTTAGGAGATGTAAAGCGTTAAGAATAGAGGAGCTAATACAAGAATATAAGAGCTTTTCTCCCCCTTTATTAAAAAAAAACATTTAAATGCATAATATATTCTAATGTGTATATTTAAATTGAATCTCAATACGTAATTAAAGGCGTAATAAAATTCTTCATAATTTAATATTAATAGCATTTAGCTTCTAAATTAAATAAATTTCTTTTTTTAGAAATTAAATTTAAATTTATTTTTAGTTGATGTAATTAAAATTTAATAAAAGTATGAAAATTATAAATATCTTTTCCCTCTCTCACTCGCACATTTACTAAATATTTTTCTCTCTTTTACTTTGTTACGTAAAATTCAATTAATTTTAAATTAAGAATAAAATTACTGTAATTAAAAATAAGGAAATAGTAAAATGAAGTAAAGAAAGACGTAGGATGTAAATGAAATTACGATATAATTCAAGAAAGCTTTAGAAGAACAAAAATAGGAAAACGGTGAAGTTTTCAATTAAAGAGCGGCGTTAATAGATTTTAATTAAATAATTATTCAGTATCATTTATTAAACGCTGCATACGTAAATTTCATTTTATTTATTTGAAATATATATTTTTAGATGTTATTAAAAAAAAAAATTATTACGCGTGAATGAAATCAAAACTTATAAATTTACCAAAAATTTACAAATAAAAAAATTTAATCCTTTAATAAATAAAATATATTAATTAGTATTACAATAGCGTAAATAAAAACGACCGATTACATGTTAAAGATATTTTATTTATAATAATCAAACGTAATTTGACTCCAACAAAATAAATTGTCCAACAAAAATTGAACGAACAGAATCTCAAGTGTGTTAACACGAAACCAACTGAGTTTCAATTAAATACAAGAGCCGATAATACAAATGTTTTTTCTCCGGGCGAAAAATATTTTCGCGTTATCATCGCCCGGACGCGATATATTTGTTTTAAAAAACTAAAAGTTAAAAATTCACAATTAAAAACTAAAACTCAGCAACGTAAAAATACGAGTACATCTTAAGGTGAAAATACCTTTAGCGTATGCTAAAATCGAAATAAAATCAAAAATATATATCTCAATTAAGGTAATAAAATTACCATCTGATTTACGGCAAATGGCATAAACAGCCGAAAACATAATGCATTAATTCAAATATCTGAATACAAATGGACGACCGTAAAAAAATCGTAGAACACAAAATAACTTCCATACATAAGGACGTGGTGCGATGTTAGTCGGGAATCACAGTGAACACAAAGGGGTGCACCTGTCTGCGTCATCAGATATCAATGAATGAGCCTAGTGTGCCCTATTCGTAAACGGCGTATATAATAACTTCACGACGGTTACTTCTGCATCAGTAACTCCACTGTGAAACACTGTTCTTAATCGAGTGAAGTTTATTGTTCGTGGTATTTATCCCATTCGCTTCGCCACTCATCGTGAACTAACCTCTTCAGTAAACAGACATGATAGTAAAAAATCCATTTCGCCCCGCTGGAAGGCGGAGGTAGATTTCACCGATGCTAAGTAAGATAAAAGAGATTTCTACCTTAAAGTTAAGAAAGTCTTCAAATTTACTCGATACGACAATGGTTGCATGTGAAAAAAAGTTTCACATGTTTAGCATACCACCAGCC
The DNA here is from genome assembly GCF_047948215.1 of Lycorma delicatula. Classification (NCBI taxonomy): domain Eukaryota; kingdom Metazoa; phylum Arthropoda; class Insecta; order Hemiptera; family Fulgoridae; genus Lycorma; species Lycorma delicatula. The sequence goes on along the minus strand of NC_134465.1, from coordinate 22,629,520 downwards.
CCATCTTCTTATAATTCAAGCAACATTTTGGTCATTCCTTGCCGTAAGGGTTGGTCATATAAAAAATTGTTTCAGACAAAAGTTTTAGGTAATATTTAGAGGAATAACGACCACCTTTAAACCGATTCGATACTGTGTCTAATAAGAGAGATTTGATTTTCTTTCACTTCGAAACCCCATTTTTTCCACCTCCTGGGCCAATGGTTAGTGATATCTAAAAACTTTACTTAGATAGGTTTTAGGCCCTGATCCGAAGAATAGTAGGAACTTTAAACGAATTCGATATTTTACTTAATAAGAAAGTTATAGCGAATTTTGTTTTTTCGAAAATGCCTCTCATTTCCGCCTCCATGGTCCGATTTTTCCCATTAATGAACTTGACCGAGATTTTGGGTCGTTATATTCAATGTATTAGTTTGAAAGTGATTGGCGCAAAATTAAGGTAGTTATTGTGTCCACGAGAAAGTGAAATATATACATAAACTTTTAAATTGACGGTGGTTTTGGGGTCTGGGGGATGTGAAACGCGAAGATATTTCGAAATTTTCCAGAAGTCGAACCATGGTACCCATCCATGAGTGCCGAATTCATGGAAGTTTAATCTCGATCGAGTTCGTTAATGAGCAAAATCGGACCGTGGGGGTGGAAATGGGGGGGACTTTTTCGAAAAAAACAAAATATTTTTATAAGTTTCTTATTAAGTAAAATATCGAATTCGTTTAAAGTTCCTAGTATTCTTTGGATAAAGGCCTAAGATGAATCGTGGTAGCTTTCTTATGAAATATACCTAAAAGCAACGCGATTGGTAAAAGTAGGCCGAAAACGAGCCTCTTTTGCCGTACTATTTGCCGCTCATTACCTGAAATTCCTATATGGTTGGGGGATCCAGCAGAAGCTGACTGTTACATTACTTGTAGTCAATTGTGAAATACTACACTGAATCTCATAAACAGGGTGTCTGGAGTACACAATCACTAATCGCCTGTAAGGCACTCGTGGAATCTGAGCAAACAAGAACATGTCGAAATTTTGGGCTAATTATACTCATAAGGCCTTATTAATGGCATACAGTTTACAGATCTGCAACGAAAATACTGAGGATATTGGGAAGGCGCCAACCGCAAAACCACAACCATCAGAATTAACGTTTCTAGAGCCGTCCGTATAAACTGCAACATCAGGATTAATTTTATTTATAATATTATAAAATCTCATTTTGTAATATACATATAAAGTTACCCGAAAAGGTTTTGACGTGAAACGTCTTTAAAATCACACCGAAACATACAGGTACCAGAACACAAATTTGTAGCGTAACGAAAAGGTCTATATCGTCCTACCTTAATAACTCCCTGACTATTAGTCTTATGCGGTGTCATTTTATAGCTTACACAGTCAGCTCGCCGATACGACTTTGAATCTGGGTCACTGTTGAACGGGTTGGCGGGGAGGAGGCGCAGCGCAGATAGGCCAAAACTGGCGCTCTCGCTCATTTCCATTCAGTGTATCTCACTACTTAGACGTGATAGCGCGGTGATTCGTGTGTTTCCGTTTAGAGTTTGTTAATTTAAATCTGTTTAAGTAATAATAAGTGTATTTTGGACTATATTTATGTGCAAAAAGTTAAAGTAAACGTGTAAAAAAGTATAAAAATTCAATATGTCAGCCTCAGCCCGCGCAACAGCCAGCGGGAAATATAAATTACGCATATCGTTGGAAAGAGGAGGTTATGGGCCACGCAGAGGTACCCCAATGTCCGGTGCCGAGCGAGCGAGACTGTTTCGGGAGCGTGGCAAACTGGCACGGCCCGCTTAGTCAACGTCGCCGACGGCGCGAGCTCCTTTACCGCTGCTTATTACGCCTTATCTTTCTTACCTCTCATATCATAGACCGATGTTGAACAAAACTGTCGTCGAATATTAGTCGAAATAAATACCGTGTACCATTTAGCGTCTGTTTTATGTTAAAATTAAATTAGTACGCAGTCAATGTCTCGTTTTTATTTCAATCCAACGCACTAAAAGTAACTCGCTGACATACAGACCGACAAATTTATCTTGGCAAAATGAAGGAATAATAAAATTTTCCATCGGAGACTTTCAATTTTGTTAAAAAAATACGATGGTTGCTCTCCCAATTAACTCTACAGGTAAGTTGGTCGGATTGTAGCTCGGAGGAACTTCATCCGAGGTCAGTAAAATTTCAAGTTAAACCAATGGCCGTGCGCTCCGACACAACTCCGCCCGGTTTTTTTATAAATTTAAAATAAACTGTGTTTTTTTAAGATGCTTACAAAGTTATTTCAATGATAATTTAGAGATAAAAAAATTCGTGTCGGTGAATGAAAAACATATTTACCGAGAAAATATTTACGATTTCCGTGATGGAGCGGTAATGTCTCAGCCTTTCATCTGGCGGTCCCGGCTTCGAATTCTGGTCAGGCTTTTTTCATACGCTACAAATTTCTATTTTCATACTCGCACATAGAAGTTTCTTTGTAAGCTTCCGTGGTGAATTTATCAGTCAAAAAAAAAAAATGGTAGAACTCCACAAATATTCCTATATATATATATCCCTACGGCTTAGAGATAACAGTGGTGTTATTTTCATCGTAAATTTTATATTTAACAATCGTAATTTATTTTACATTTCAGAAAATTAAAGGAAGTGATCTCTAACTTTTAATATTAACCGAAGACAATTCTTTATTGTTGCCTATGCTTTTTATAATATCAATAAATAAAGATTTAATAGAGCAAGGCGATGTTTATTAATCGATGAACTTTGATTATTTAGATTTAATTAATGGTACTGTCCAAGAATGGTTGATCTGAAAACCGTTACTAATTGCTAAAGTGTAATTAGATTTATCTGCTTATCTAGTATTATGTTAATATCTTCTAAAAAAACATTAATAAATAACTGATCAAAGCTGAATTAAAAATAGTCGAATAGTTTATAAGCAAAAAGAAAAATACTTTATGAAAATGTTAATTTTACTTGGGATTTATGATTACAAACAAAACCTTTTTCTCTTTTTTTTTAATTTCTAAGAGGTGAGCTAACGTATAAAAAGAACGTCAAGTAGGGAAAAAGTAATTAAAAAGCTGTTCTACTAAATAAACCTATATACATATATATATATGTATATATAATCGACTTTAGTGCTACAAAATTGTTTTAATTAATACTGAAGATTAAAGTAATTTTTGTTAAATATGAAAGTAAATTGTTGCTTATTGCAAAAAAAAATCACATACGCTTTATTGTAATCTTTACTTTCCTTGCAAATATAGCCAGAATAGCTAATTAAAGGGGAAAGTATGGTGATCAAGTCAAAAACTGAGTATCTTTTTTTTTTGTAAAGCTTTATTTTTCAAAGTCCAACTAGTTCATCTACACCAAAAAAATCATATATATGTAGGTATGTGTTTGTGTATGTATGTGTGTCACACTGTTTTTGGCATTATTGGATCGATTGATTTTCTTCAAATTTGGCTCAAATATTTCTTCATGCGAGGCATTGATTACATTATTTTTTTTTAAATTCAATAAAATTATTTTAAATATATATATATAAAGTATAACTACTGGTATCAAACAAATTTATTTATATTCTACTATAATATAGTATTTCTGTATTTTAATTCAATAATAAATGAATACAGTCCTTTTGTATGCAGTAAGTTACTTCTTGTATATGTAGAAGTCTAGCAAAGGTTTTTGTTTTAAATTCATTCTTTTATAATACATGTTAAAGGTGTTTAATGACAGTTAATTATTAGGATATTGCTTAGGTAAATTGTGTTTTATTGTATAATAAAATTGAATCAAAAAGTCAATAAATTAACCACATATAGGACAACATGTTTTCAATCGGTTCTTTTTCCTTTGTAAAATTTTTTCACTATAGAATTCCTGAACGGGTCAGATCGGTATAATCCTTCTTTACGTTACATACCTTCAAGCCTTTCCTTTATTCTTATTATTTTTCCTTTCACTTTTATTCGTTCAATTACTCTTTTTCATTTATTTTCCCCTTTTTTTTAGTATCTTTTATTCTCTGTTTTTTTCATACCTAATTTTCTTTCTTTATTGTGCTAAAAAACCAGTAATGGCTGTCATTACATCAACAAAGTATAACTTTCTGTAGTTCCATTTCGGTACTTTACACGTCTTCATGTACCCGGAAGGTTTTATGTATCCCACCTCTTTAATTCCTGCAAAATCACTATTCTTTTTTTTTTTCATTCGTCGATTATAAAAAAAGAAATAACTCGTACATCTGAGAACTTATTTTTATTTGTTAACTTTCATTTTTCCAAAATGAGCTTTATCCTACGAATCTATAACTATTAATTCATTAAGTAAATGATTTCTGAAATGTATTAAATCTATTCAGATTATATTCATTACAAAAAAACCGCACAAAAAATCTAACGCATGCACTCAGGTTATACAATTATCACTTTGGTATATATTTTGTAGGCTGCATTCAATAGACTGATACCCCAACAATTTTTCCATTGACTCTTGTTTCCCTTTTTAAGAGACAGGAGTAAATTTTAAGAAGGGAGATCATGAATTTATATTTTAAATTATTAATGTGGGCTTTAACCAGTTCTATTTTTATTTTATAATTAATAGTGTATTTGTTACGCTAATTTAACCAGTTTTATCATAGGCAAACATTGCAACAGTTTGCTTGTTTTAATCCTTTCAGATTAAGTTTTGTTTCTGTCTATTAGATTTCTTGTTTTTTTTATGTCTATTGTATCTTTAATTATAGATTGTTTTGCTTTATAGATTATGACATATAACTGATGATTTAAATTTGGTTCAACCCACTGGGTCGGTCTAGCAGTAAACTCGTCACCATAAATCAGCCGGTTTTGAAGTCAAAGTTCTCAGGTTCACATCCTAATAAGGGTAGTTACTTTTATTCGGGTTTGAATATTAGATTCTAGATACCGGTGTTCTTTGGTGGTTGGGTTTCAATTAACCACACATCTCAGGTGTAGTCGATCTGAGTTTGTTCAAGACTACAAATTTACCGGTACAGTTACATTACATAAGTCGCTAATGACTTTAACTGTTGATGCAACTATAAATAAAAGTATTACAATTTTTTTTTTTAAATTGGTTAATTTTTATTCAATTTATTTTAAAAATGTAATTAATTTTTATATTCAATACCCGAATTTGTTTTTGGGTTGAAATTGTTTAGGATTTTTTCTTTTTTTTTTTTTTTCTTGTCTTCAGTCATTTGACTGGTTTGATGCAGCTCTCCAAGATTCCCTATCTAGTGCTAGTCGTTTCATTTCAGTATACCCTCTACATCCTACATCCCTAACAATTTGTTTTACATACTCCAAGCGTGGCCTGCCTACACAATTTTTTCCTTCTACCTGTCCTTCCAATATTAAAGCGACTATTCCAGGATGCCTTAGTATGTGGCCTATAAGTCTGTCTCTTCTTTTAACTATATTTTTCCAAATGCTTCTTTCTTCATCTATTTGCCGCAACACCTCTTCATTTGTCACTTTATCCACCCATCTGATTTTTAACATTCTCCTATAGCACCACATTTCAAAAGCTTCTAATCTTTTCTTCTCAGATACTCCGATTGTCCAAGTTTCACTTCCATATAAAGCGACACTCCAAACATACACTTTCAAAAATCTTTTCCTGACATTTAAATTCATTTTTGATGTAAACAAATTATATTTCTTACTGAAGGCTCGTTTAGCTTGTGCTATTCGGCATTTTATATCGCTCCTGCTTCGTCCATCTTTAGTAATTTTACTTCCCAAATAACAAAATTCTTCTACCTCCATAATCTTTTCTCCTCCTATTTTCACATTCAGCGGTCCATCTTTGTTATTTCTACTACATTTCATTACTTTTGTTTTGTTCTTGTTTATTTTCATGCGATAGTTCTTGCGTAGGACTTCATCTATGCCGTTCATTGTTTCTTCTAAATCCTTTTTACTCTCGGCTAGAATTACTATATCATCAGCAAATCGTAGCATCTTTATCTTTTCACCTTGTACTGTTACTCCGAATCTAAATTGTTCTTTAACATCATTAACTGCTAGTTCCATGTAAAGATTAAAAAGTAACGGAGATAGGGAACATCCTTGTCGGACTCCCTTTCTTATTAGGGCTTCTTTCTTATGTTCTTCAATTGTTATTGTTGCTGTTTGGTTCCTGTACATGTTAGCAATTGTTCTTCTATCTCTGTATTTGAACCCTAATTTTTTTTAAATGCTGAACATTTTATTCCAGTCTACGTTATCGAAAGCCTTTTCTAGGTCTATAAACGCCAAGTATGTTGGTTTGTTTTTCTTTAATCTTTCTTCTACTATTAATCTGAGGCCTAAAATTGCTTCCCTTGTCCCTATACTTTTCCTGAAACCAAATTGGTCTTCTCCTAACACTTCTTCCACTCTCCTCTCAATTCTTCTGTATAAAATTCTAGTTAAGATTTTTGATGCATGACTAGTTAAACTAATTGTTCTATATTCTTCACATTTTTCTGCCCCTGCTTTCTTTGGTATCATAACTATAACACTTTTTTTGAAGTCTGACGGAAATTCCCCTTTTTCATAAATATTACACACCAGTTTGTATAATCTATCAATCGCTTCCTCACCTGCACTGCGCAGTAATTCTACAGGTATTCCGTCTATTCCAGGAGCCTTTCTGCCATTTAAATCTTTTAATGCTCTCTTAAATTCAGATCTCAATATTGTTTCTCCCATTTCATCCTCCTCAACTTCCTCTTCTTCCTCTATAACACCATTTTCTAATTCATTTCCACCGTATAACTCTTCAATATATTCCACCCATCTATCGACTTTACCTTTCGTATTATATATTGGTGTACCATCTTTGTTTAACACATTATTAGATTTTAATTTATGTACCCCAAAATTTTCCTTAACTTTCCTGTACGCTCCGTCTATTTTACCAATGTTCATTTCTCTTTCCACTTCTGAACACTTTTCTTTAATCCACTCTTCTTTCGCCAGTTTGCACTTCCTATTTATAGCATTTCTTAATTGCCGATAGTTCCTTTTACTTTCTTCATCATTAGCATTCTTATATTTTCTACGTTCATCCATCAGCTGCAATATATCGTCTGAAACCCAAGGTTTTCTACCAGTTCTCTTTATTCCGCCTAAGTTTGCTTCTGCTGATTTAAGAATTTCCTTTTTAACATTCTCCCATTCTTCTTCTACATTTTCTACCTTATCTTTTTTACTCAGACCTCTTGCGATGTCCTCCTCGAAAATCTTCTTTACCTCCTCTTCCTCAAGCTTCTCTAAATTCTACCGATTCATCTGACAACTTTTCTTCAGGTTTTTAAACCCCAATCTACATTTCATTATCACCAAATTATGGTCGCTATCAATGTCTGCTCCAGGGTAAGTTTTGCAGTCAACGAGTTGATTTTTAAATCTTTGCTTAACCATGATATAATCTATCTGATACCTTGCAGTATCGCCTGGCTTTTTCCAAGTGTATATTCTTCTATTATGATTTTTAAATTGGGTGTTGGCAATTACTAAATTATACTTCGTGCAAAACTCTATAAGTCGGTCCCTTCTTTCATTCCTTTTGCCCAGCCCGTATTCACCCACTATATTTCCTTCCTTGCCTTTTCCAATGCTTGCATTCCAATCTCCAACTATTATTAAATTTTCATCTCCTTTTACGTGTTTAATTGCTTCATCAATCTCTTCGTATACACACTCTACCTCATCATCATCATGGGCGCTTGTAGGCATATAAACGTTAACAATCGTTGTCAGTTTAGGTTTTGATTTTATCCTTATTACAATGATTCTATCGCTATGCGTTTTGAGATTTTTTCTTATCGCTTAATAATTTATTATTAAAGTTTTTGTTATAATTGAAATATTTTATTTATAAATTGATGATGTTTAATTTTGGTTATTGGCTTTTTTTTTTTTTAATTTTGGTTCTTTTAATTTTTTTTTATTTGTAATCATAACTTTGTTATAACTTATTTTATTTATTTCTTTTATTAAAATAAATTAATTTCATTTGAAAAACTCTACGCTTTTTTCTCCACACTTTATCCACGGAACAGCATGCCTACCCATCCATTCTTGACGTGATTTTATGTAATGTATTATGTATATATCAATCGGAATACTGTATTTCTTACTAGAATTCAATTAATGACACCGTACCTTAAGAATGATTGGTTTGAGAACGATTAACTACTTTAACCGTGACTGGGATACAACCTATTAAGAGATAATATGATCTTTTGTATTAAAAAAAGACGTATTGTTTTTAATATAAAATACCAAAAGTGCAAGCATCTGGGTGAAAACCAATAAAGACTGAACAAACTGCTGACAAGAGTCTGTCATGCGCACATCTCTCTTCCTCATCATCACCGACTTAAATCAAACATTCTTTTCACATTCTCATTCATAAAATCACAATTATAATATTTCTTTATTTTCAAATCAGTTAAATATCTTCATAATATCAATTATCAAAATAATATTGGTAATTTCTTTAATATTAAATTATTTTATATAAGTAGTTTAATTGATACTGAAAAAAATTTGCTAATATAATTATTTTAATAAATAAATAAAAAATTTATCTTTTAATGTAAACTGTCAATTTCACTTTTTAATCAAATACTTTCATAGCACTCCACTGCATTAATTTCATAACATACAAACAACTGTAATAGAAGCAAGTAGAACAGTTCATTTTATTTCACTGACAGACTTAATGAAAAAATATATACATGAATGTATGTTTGAATTTTTTATGTAATTATCTAACAAAGCAGATCTCTGGAAACTTGCTTAAAGATACAGTTAACGAAAAAAAATAGCAGTAAATGAAAACAATTAATAGAATAAAAATCAATGTAATAAAGTGTCTTAAAAATGAGCTATACCTTTTTATCATTTTCATTTTAGATATTATTTATTTTAAATAAAATAGTTTACAAAATATAGGTAATTCATTTACTAGGGTCTGGTTTTAATGTTATAATGACTTTATGAACATTTTTTTAATATTAGTCATTAAAAATATCCAATAAGAACTTCTAGCAACTGTTAATGTTGTACAACAGAAATGGAATTTGAGCACGCACATTCATTATAAACATTCGTTAAAAGTAATTTTACTGATGAGTAAATAATATACTACTAATTATCTGTTGGACTAAGAATATAAAAAGTATCAAACAACTAGTGAGTAATACATTACATTTTGCAAAAAAAACTTTGCAATTGTCAATAAAATTATTTGTTGTTCTCACAATTTAGTTCAAATTAGGCTCCACCGCCTCCTGATTTTTGGATTTGCAGATATGGTGCATAAATAAATTACTCATACAGTTTTGCTTTTCATTAGATTACTCAAACTTTGCATTACTCAAACAGAATATAAAATTCAATTTGTAACAGTATTTATACAAATTGTATCTTAAAGGTAAGAAATAAATAAAGATAAATAAGCTACCGTTAAATAACAAAAACAAAATAGCTTTACAACTTGTCTATTATCATTGTAAAACTAAATTAAAATAAATTTGAATTAAAATCAAAACAAATAATTATTTTATTCAAATAAAATCACACACACACACACACACACACACACACAAAAGGTAAAACTTTTTATATAAAATCCATGGAAAGCAAAAATAAACTGTTCTGGCATTCACCTAACAACCAAGGAAAACCATGGTAAAACCTTGGTTAGAACTAATACGTATGAGGGCGATCCAGAAAGTAACGTACGTTTGTGCCTAGCAAATGGGTGAGATGGGTGGGGATAGAGTCGCCATCTTGGCATCAAAATGTTTCTACACTCAGTACACAAGAAGCTATCGTAGCGTGTGGACTGTGATTTTTCTACTTTGTTCGTTGTGAATTATTGAAATATGCGCATCAATAGAAAATCCTGCGAGTTGTGAGATGCGTTCAGTGATTAGGTTTTTACTGGCAAAAAACCTCAAACCAATTGAAATTCATTGACAACTTAGTGAGGTGAATGGAGATGGAATAATGAGTGAAGGTGGATGCAGCTGTGCATTCATTTTGAAAATGGCCGCATCAATGTTCATGATGATCGCAATGGTCAGCCTAGCCTTATGACTGATGAACTGATGAAAATCAGCAATAAAATTCGTGAAAATTGCTGCATTACAATTACGGAACTCTTGCTTCATTTCCCCCAAATTTCACAAAATTTACTGCATAAAACTGTATTGTGGAAGCTTGGTTAATCACAAGTTTTTTGCAAGATGGGTGCCAAAAATCTAAGGCAGATTTCTTTTTTTTTTTCTTTTTTTTTTCCCCGGGCCGGGTATCCATTCAAGTATGCGCAGCCCGGGAAAGTGTCCTCAAAGGAGGTCTCCCCACCCGCCGGCTGTACGTCCGGCACAGCAGGTCAGCCTCCCCGGTTGGATCTTTTGTTTTAATGTGCCTGCCTCAAGCCCCCCCGACAAAGAACCAGGCCCGACAAAGCCGTCCCTAGCCCCTGCTGAGGGAACTGGGTCTCAGTCTTTTCATTACCCAGTTGTTATGATCCCCAAACGAAGGAATGATCTTCTCCTCATAGCTGCTTGCCTTAACGAAAATATTAAACTACTAAGTTACCATGGGGCCTCAATGGCTTCTTTCTAGGCAGATTTCTACAGAGAAGGAATTAAAAAGCTTTTACATCGTTTTGATAAGCGCCTCAATTTAAATGGCAACTATATAGAAAAATAATTTAAGATTGTCCCTTTAAAATGTATATAATAAAATTTCTTTTTTTTATTTAGTTGTTTTATTATTTCAAAACATAAGTTACTTTCTGGACAGCCCTCATATAATTAAAGCTTTTATATATTACAAAAAAAATAACTGTTTAAAATAAAATTGTAAATAAACATTATCAGTTATTTTCTAATAATTATTACAATCTCAATTAAATTCTACATTAATTTATATAAAAAAAGAAATACTGAAATCAGATGAAAACCCTTTAAATAATAAAGTTAATAAAAAAATATATAACAAAATGAAAAAAAATCAAAATACCAACAGTGGTTATTTCTAATCTTAAATGAAAAACTTTCATCTTTTTTTTTTTATATTTTTAATCTATATTTGATTGGTTTTATGCTACTCACCATTTTTTTCTGATTTATGGATGTTTCCCAATCTACACTCTTCAGTCACTTCATAGCCAATTCATATTCTACCTTCCCGATTCAGACAAAGATTTTTTATGAGTTCTTTGTTCTTTCAATTCACTTTTTTCTTTGATTATCTCTATACGATTATTTCAACTCATTTCATCCCTTAGTACCAAACCAAAAAAATACTTTCAGTAGAAAATTGACAAAAATTTATCAGTCAGCAAAACTTTTATAAATATAAATTAGTAAAATTATTAACAAATTTCACAAAGAGACAAAACAGATATTGTAATTATTTTTTATTAAACATTAGAATAAAATACAAATTTTAAAAATTAAAAAAACAACAAATAACTATCTATTTTGTAAGAAATTCAGCAACACGTAATAAAATCATTGAAATATTTTCTTACTGGTAAAATTTTTAATGAAAATAAGTATCATCTTTTATTAAATTTGTTACTGTCAGATTTGTTATGCAATGCTAATTTCTTTTTTATAATATTTCTAAACATAACTAACCACACTTAGTAGGTATTTTTTATACACCACTTTTATTAATTTTTTCAACTTTAGCTAATTCAAATTTTGAATTATATACATGCTTTTTTATTGTATAATAAATTATATGTTCAAAAAATTAAACAATTTGTTCTATAAGAAACTATTTAGCTAGTGTAACTCACTGAAAAATGCAAAAGAATATGTGGTAAATATTTTTATAGTTAACTTTTAGTACACTTGTAATCAGGATACTTATAGACATAACATCTTTTTTTTAGAGGGCCTCCCAACTCCCCTTATAGTCCTCCCAATCCTCCCAGACCACCAGGAAATCACAGAAAGAATAGTTTTTCTACAAACATACAATAAGATTCCTTAAGCATAAAGTCTGTCAGGAGGAGCGATTAAAAAATAATAATGCAATTCCTCATTTCAAAAACTTTCTGCGAGATAAAACTAGCACATGCAGATAACATGTGCATTTAACATCTAAAACATATGCTGATTTCATCATAATTTCAGCTGTTATCAATCCACTGCAGGATGAAGACCTCTTCAGCACATTTCCATCTAATACGGTCTTGTGCGATCTTCTTCCAATTCACACCTATGTACTTGATATTATCATCAAATCCAATATGCCTTTGGTTTCTTCCTGGGCGTTTAACATCTAGTGGTAATTCAAGTACTAATTCAGTTCACCTGCCGTCAGTTCTTCTTGCTACATGGCCTGCCCTCCATCATTTTAATTCTTTAACTTTCTTGATGATATCATGTACTTTCATCTGTTCTCTGATCCATTAGTCTTCTTATCCCTTCTGATTTCATATTTCTTTAAGCTACCCAAACGGTTAATGTCAAATTTTTGTTTCTTTGAGGTTTTTTTTTGAAAACAATGTTGTCTCCCAAATGCTTGCCATCTAAGCTTAACTCATCATCCAACTTCTTTGATTGCCACCCTCAGTTGACATCCATTAGCCAAGATATATGTAATGATCTACCTGTTCGAGTTCTCCAGAGACAGAAATCTTTCTTTTCTCGGCAACCTTGTTAAACATGACCTGGCTCTCTTTAAGATTTATCCTTAAGCCATACGGTTTGCCAACCAGTTCCTGTGTATTCTTCTGGTTCTTGTGAGGAGAGAACTATATCATTTCTGAATTTCTGGTAGTTTAGATATGGGCCATTTATTCATATGCCCCCTTCTTCCCATATCATGTTTGTAAATACCTCCTCAAGGCAGGCTGAAAAAACATGAGTTATATAATGTAACCTTTTTATAATGTAAACTTTATTTTATAATGTAACCTTGCTGTACACCTTTTGTATATTTATCTCTATTTTATCTTCACTGACACAGATGATAACTTTTGCTTCTTCATATATCAAATGTAACAAGTTCATATAGACTGTGTTTACATCTTGGTTATTAAATGCAATTATTATGGCTTTTGTTGTTATAGAATCAAATGCCTTTTCATAGACAATAAAAACCAAACATAGGAGCACAGTATATTCATTCTGTCTTTCTCATATTTGTTGTATGTGATCCAGTGTGCTAAAACTGCTTCTGAAGCCTGCCCGCTTCTTTGGTTGTGATTCATTCAGTTGTTACCATTATTTTTGCTATTATTTTGATGAAAACCTTATAAATAACTGAAAGAAGGTTTATTGGGCGATAATGCTTCAGGCCTTCCCGAGTTCCTTTCTTATGTAGAAGAATCTTTTCAGTAGTTTCATTGCATTTGAAATGTTTTGGTTTTTGAGCTACTTTCAATACAGTTTTTCTAGTTCCAAGTGCAATGTTTTGCCACCAGCTTTCAGCATGTCAGCAGTAATATTACCTGTTCCTGAAGCTTTTCCATTTTCCATTGATTTTATAGCCTGTGATACTTCTACTAAAACATCTGATGCATCTTCATCTTTTTGCTTACTTTAAAAATGATAACTGGCTAGTATGATTTTTTTAACACGTAATGTAAGGGCAATCTACATTGATTGCATTAAAAGTCACTCAATATAATAATGTCAGTTTGCAGTCAAGCAGTTAATACTTTAAAACTCCCATATACTACTTTAAGAATAAAGGAAAAACATCAGGGACTGAGGGTCTTTGGTGACAATGGCTAGCATTCCCAGCTATAATAATAATAATAAAAATTAATAATCTATGTTTGTTAGGCACCATAACTAAACAGTTGCAAGTGAGGCAGAATTACTTAAAAAAAAGGGCAATGATGAAGAAACCAAACATCCTGCCTTAGGTTTATCTTCTTTACCAAAATGAGAATACTACTGCACATCAGCAAACAATAGTAATGTACAGCTTTTAATGTCTTTGGTCGAGCTTACTACAGAAACTGGCTACGTAGCAAATACCAGGTCACCAGTCTTTGTCAGTTCAAGTAGAAAATTTTTAACCATCTTATTGTACTGAGTGACTACTATTTATTCAAAAATATGAAGATTTAGCTAGCTACGCAATACATTGAACTAATGAGGGAGTTCATAATAGGTTTATAATTGTCTGGATACACTGCCAGTTAAACTTTTAACAAGAGTCTACAAAAGACGAGTCTCACAATATGTTATTTATGTGGCTGGCAACTATATGGGCAGCAATATACAGCAATATATATGCTTTCTATATACATTTTTTTCTATATATATAGAGGTAACTTATGGTGATTTAGATAAAATTTATTTGGTTTTAATTAGTCATTTCATTAATATAAAAATGAGATGTGCAGAACATTTTATGCAATCTACAAATAACACAATTTTCTATACACTGCTCAAGATAGTCTTTTTATCTTTATTTTACTCTAAATTCAAACAAGTTATTCTCAGTATATATAACCCAGGCAAACTATTTACCCTGACTGTTCATGTAAGAACAACTGACCATTTACACTACAAAAAAGGTAATTAAACAAAACTAAGAGAAAAAGTATTAATGTGCTAAAACCTATGAAAAGTTTTGTTGAATTTATATCCTACTGTGATTTTAAATAAATGTTCCCATGGATTACAACCTTTGCATGGCATAACTTTGCACTGGAAATAACTAATATTGGCCACCAGAGAAGTGATGAATTAGTAATAAATATTGCATTAACATAAATTTTACTAAAATAAATGAAAAAAATCAGACACGTTGATAAACAAATCGGTACTTATGTATTAATGCCACCGCAGCTACAGCTTTATTTAAAAACAAAGTAGTCAATCAGATTTCGGTGGAAAATGAACAGTCTCTTTATTAATTTTAATATATGGTTATTTATATTTATTTATTTTATAAATATAATTTAACCAAACTTAACCTACGCTCGCTAACCTTGACTAATTATTTACCGTAATTTTTTGAGTATTTATTTAATAAATTCAGTAATTATTGCAATTATTTATTATTTTTAAAAAGTGTTATAGTCGTGATACCAAAGAAAGCAGGGGCAGATAAATGTGAAGAATACAGAACAATTAGTTTAACTAGTCATGCATCAAAAATCTTAACTAGAATTCTATACAGAAGAATTGAGAGAAGAGTGGAAGAAGTGTTAGGAGAAGACCAATTTGGTTTCAGGAAACGTATAGGGACAAGGGAAGCAATTTTAGGCCTCAGATTAATAGCAGATGGAAGATTAAAGAAAAACAAACCAACATACTTGGTGTTTAAAGACCTAGAAAAGGCATTCGATAATGTAGACTGGAATAAAATGTTCAGCATTTTAAAAAAATTAGGGTTCAAATACAGAGATAGAAGAACAATTGCTAACATGTACAGGAACCAAACAGCAACAGTAACAATCGAAGAACATAAGAAAGAAGCCGTAATAAGAAAGAGAGTCCGACAAGGATGTTCCCTATCTCCGTTACTTTTTAACCTTTACATGGAACTAGCAGTTAATGATGTTAAAGAACAATTTAGATTCAGAGTAACAGTACAAGGTGAAAAGATAAAGATGATACGATTTGCTGATGATATAGTAATTCTAACCGAGAGTAAACAGGATTTAGAAGGAACAATGAACGGCATGGATGAAGTCCTACGCAAGAACTACAGCATGAAAATAAACAAGAACAAAACGAAAGTGATGCAATGTAGTAGAAATAACGAAGATGTATCACTAAATATAAAAATAGGAAGAGAAAAGATTATAGAGGTAGAAGAATTTTGTTATTTGGGAAGTAGAATTACTAAAGATGGACGAAGCAGGAGCAATATAAAATGCCAAATAGCACAAGCGAAACGAGCCTTCAGTAAGAAATATAATTTGTTTACATCAAAAATTAATTAAAATGTCAGGAAAAGATTTTTGAAAGTGTATGTTTGGAGTGTCGCTTTATATGGAAGTGAAACTTGGACGATCGGAGTATCTGAGAAGAAAAGATTAGAAGCTTTTGAAATGCGGTGCTATAGGAGAATGTTAAAAATCAGACGGGTGGATAAAGTGACAAATGAAGAGGTATTGCGGCAAATAGATGAAGAAAGAAGTGTTTGGAAAAATATAGTTAAAAGAAGAGACAGACTTATAGGTCACATACTAAGGCATCCTGGAATAGTCGCTTTAATATTGGAAGGACAGGTAGAAGGAAAAAATTGTGTAGGCAGGCCACGTTGGAATATGTAAAACAAATTGTTAGGGATGTAGGATGTAGAGGGTATACTGAAATGAAACGACTAGCACTAGATAGGGAATCTTGGAGAGCTGCATCAAACCAGTCAAATGACTGAAGACAAAAAAAAAAAATTTATTATTTAAGTAATCAAAACACTCCTGTTAGTTAGTGAAGGTTAGTGAGCGTAGGTTAAGTTTGGTTAAATTATATTTATAAAATAAATAAATATAAATAACCATAACCATTTATTAAAATTAATAAAAAGACTGTTTTGAATCTATGTTAAAGTCTATATCGGTCCATTTTCCACCAAAATCCGATTGACTACTTTGTTTTTAAATAAAGCTGTACCTGCGGTGGCGTTAATAAGTAAGTACCAACAAATCTTATTCTAATATATATAATAATAATTCTGATATAATAATAATATGCTATACTGATCGTATAAGGTATGAGGAGTAAGCATGTTACCAGTTAACCAATAAATACATTTGAAACTATAAAGGTTAAAAATAACAAATAACTACAAGCATTTTTACAGTAATCTTGAAATAATATGCACAAAAAAAAAGTAAAATCTATGTATTAATTTTAAAGACGACACTGAAATCTAAAAAATAAAATTATCATATCCATATGGCATTTTTCATCATTTTTTCTGTGTGATTAATTCTAGAACAAAGTGCATTAATGTGAACAATGAATCAATATTTTTAATTATCATTTCCATTTATTCTAATTAAATTAAAAGCATTAAAAAATGACTGAAATTTCTTCAAGTAACTTAATAAAGTTTTATAAAATAACAATCTCAGTTACAAGTATGAATATTTTGAACACCTAGCCATTAATCTGAAAGGTAAATTTTCTTTTTAAAGTATACCATCAGTTGTTATTAAAATAGGTTATATTATAGAAGTTATAGATAAATAAGTAAAAATTTTTTTTTTTTTTTTAATGTCAGAGAATAAAATTCAAACCATTAAAATTTCTGAAAACTAAGAAATAAATACAGTCCAAAAATTAAAATGTCAGAGAGAAATAATAACACCAAATAAATCCTAAAACATTTCACGAAAAACATTCACAACAAAAAATTCCCATCATAGAACCCAACATCAAGTCATTATAAAATTGTGGTTCTACGAGAAGCACTAAATGATCCAGAATATTTACATGCTTTTCAGAACAAGAAATAACAAAAGAAGTGTAAAGAATTCTATGAAAAATATAAGAACTGAAATATAACAATGAAGTTTACTAACTGAAAAGTGAGAAAGAGATTTACAAAGATGCAGAAGAAATTGGAGACTTAATCTGAAAAATAGGATTAAGATTTTATTTCTTGGTGAGTACTGTGTAACTTATGAGGGCCATAACTCAGGTGAAAGGCATATCAAATGAATAACTTCAATTATAATGAATAACTTAGGTCCTAAATAAGGTATATTGCAAATTTCATCAAAATCAGAGTCAAGTCCATAATTGTATATAATTACCATGCTACAAGTTGGCTGGAACCAGGTGTCTGGTACATGGCAAGTGTAGCTTCTCTTAATATGAATCTGACTTATGTTTGCAGTTTGAATGCGAAGTACTAGACTTAATATGCTTATGTGAACACTTTAGTCATACATCATGATTGCACACAGCTAACACAGGAGAATAGCCAGTGGAATACAGAGGTGAAATTTGATACACACATCAAATTCATTCTCTCATAGTTATAACTCATTTAAAGGCTAATAGGCAATATAGACCCCCAATTAGTATATACTATATACACTTGCTGATTTGTTTTCATCACAGAGAAGAACCATAAAGGTGCACTCTCAGTGATATATGCAAACTAAATCTTTAATAATATTACAAATATATAAAGCAGAGTAAAGTATAAGTACCTTAATTTTACAATGATGTTGTCCTGCAGCTAGACAATTACATGAAATCCCAAGAAAAGAGAAGAAATCCAGCAAACAGTAGAAACGATCAAGCAGTACGCCAACAATCCATATAATGAACT
Organism: Lycorma delicatula; assembly: GCF_047948215.1. Classification (NCBI taxonomy): domain Eukaryota; kingdom Metazoa; phylum Arthropoda; class Insecta; order Hemiptera; family Fulgoridae; genus Lycorma; species Lycorma delicatula. Next base: position 22,611,173 of record NC_134465.1, on the reverse strand, counting down.
CCTATTTGATGCCATGTAAAATGAGTCTCCTTTTGTAGGTCCTGGAGTACAAGTTCCATACTTCATGAAGGATAAACACCACAGTTTTATACAGTCACGGATTTTATATTTTTCACTAAAGAATCATAATGTCACAGTTTATTTAACACTTAAAACTAGTTAGTTCAGTTCTTGGACTATAAAGCCAATCAATAATTAATAGTCACAGAAAATGAAAATATTAATGACGATGCTAATTATGTTGAGCTAAATATCGACAGAAAATAACACAAAAAAAAACCGGGATCAGCTCATGCCTTTTTAATTATTATTTTTTTATTATTAACTATACTCATAATAGAGTATAGTTTTACAATTTAATTTTTAATGTTAATTTTAATTAATTTTTCTTGTTTTTAAATTTTATTTAATTTTTAATGTAACTGAATAAAAGTTAAAATAAAAAAATAAAAGATTATTTCTTGGTGGGTACTGTGTAACTTATGAGGGCCATAACTCAGGTGAAAGGCATATCCGATGAATAACTTCAATTATAATGAATAACTTAGGTCCTAAATAAGGTGTATTGCAAATTTCATCAAAATCAGAGTCAAATTCATAATTGTATATAATTACCATGCTACAAGTTGAAGCTTAAAGAAGCTTAGAGGTTTTAAATTTTAAATAAATGCTTGATACGAAGTTTATAACATAATTTGAGAGGAATAATATAATGCAGCTGATGATGCGAGTAAATCACAAGAGCATTCCTGCATATATAGTGGAATAAGGTAGGTCATCCTTTCTTTTTCCTGTTTAGTCTCTGGTAATTACCGTTCAGATAATACTTCAGAGGATGAATGGGGATGATATGTATGAGTGTAAATGAAGTGTAGTCTTGTACAGTGAGATGTGTGGTTAGTTGAAACCCAACCACCAAAGAACACCAGTATCAATGATCTAGTATTCAAATCCATGTATAAATAACTGACTTTACTAGGACTTGAACTCTCAACTTCCAAATCAGCTGATTTGGGAACATGCGTGCGTTCACCACTAGACCAACCCAGTGGGTTAAGGTAGGTCATCCTACTTTATTTATTCTGTACTTCAGGTGATCTAATAAATAAATAAATATGTGTATATATATATATATATATATATATATACACACACATTAATCACCATGACAAAATGTGATTACACCATGAAAATGTTAATTTTTTTAAAAGATTAATTTCAAAATTCACATAAATTTTTCTCCAGATCTTTTTAGAGCTTTTTCATCAGTGTCACTGGTAACATTACTGAAGAGGATCCTTTCGGAATTAGTTTAAAAAAGATCCTCTGGAGCAGAACTTCCAAAAATAAATAAACTGGTTGCTTTTTAATTTAAATTTATGTTATCATTTTATAAAATATAAAGTAAAAAAATGACTTCCTCTAAAGGCATTAAAATTAAAGGTTTGATTGAAAGGTGAGAAAAAAGCCATAATAAATAAATAATTTGTGTGGCAAACTATTTATTAATTAGCAATAATCATAAATCTTAATATAACTGTTACAGAATGTTGCCATTTAGTTACATTAAGCAATGGGTTTCAACCCAAAAATGTTCTGTTACATTTCAGTGGAGTGTGATAAATGTTTAAATGGCTACTGACATAACATTATTGAATTCAATAATATGATTATAAAATGCAAGAAAAAGTTTAGGATTTTGAACAACTGAGCAAACAAAATTTAAACCTCACATATTCATGAATACCATAAGATCTATAAAAATTTTACTTCAAATACTGGTGTCAAATCCAATGATATGATTTTTAAAATGTAGGTTATGGGAAAAATTTGAGAATTAGGTAAATTGACAGTACAAAAGCAGAAACTTGTAAAAAGAACAAGACAAGTGAAATGTCATATACTAAGAAATCCAGGGGTAGAGAAAAAAAGAAAGTTTAGATGACGAAAACAAAAGGAAGCTTAAATAGTCGCATAGAATATAAAGGAATGGAGAAGTGCATCAAACAAATCAAATGAATGATGATCAGAAAATAAGTAATTTTATTTTGAATTACTAAGATTGAATTTATGCAAAATTTTATCTTGTACAGAGTTATTTAAAATGAGATAGGTTAATAATTTTACAATAAAACAGCTTTACAAAAGATTTTATATCAGGTTCAATCAGAGATCCAGAAATTAATGCATTTGGTTACAACTGACATGCAGGAAATATTCCAAAATGTAGGAAGCAAAAATAAATTTGAAATTATATTTTAATAAAACTAATTAAATTAATCAATATAATTAATTAATTATAATAAAATATAAAAACCTTATTTTGATAAAAACTCTCGAGACATACATGAAAATGAATTTAAAATAACTGAACAGTCTTAAGAAGTAATAGTGGGCACATTATCGTACTCAAAGTAATATTTTTAAAGATAAAACAAAATGAAGGAATTTACACAATAAAAAGGATTAAATAATTCATTAAAGATAAAGTAGAAATTCCTCAATGCAACCTTTGTGAATGCCAAAATAGTTAATCTTATGAATAATATGTAATTCTCAATGTATGGGTAAGGGAGATGCATGAATTTAAAACTAAAGGTACAAAGGTAACAACAGTAAAAACTGGTTATATGAAACAAAATTTAACAGCTATTAATCTTCTCTCTTTCATTTATGTAAAAATTTTATGAAATCCATCAATTTACGAGAAAATTACACTCACAATTGGCATCATTCCACTAGCATTATTACTCTGTATTAGCTTAGCATTAATTAAATCAAATACCTTCTTATAATAGTCTGATAATTAACTACAAATTTTAAGAATATTACAAATAAATTAAAATGAATGGCACTATAGATTCAAAAAAAATTATTTCAATATAATGTTTTTTTTTTCAGAAACATTTAAAAATGTGCAAATTCAAATCAATTTATTTATTTGAATACAATTTAATTATGGTAGAAAATACAAAGGTATTTTCTAATTCAACAGCCTTATTTCAAGATGCACAACAAAAATTCAGATAATTCATATAGACATACTAAAGCACAGGATTCTACAAGTAACAATAGCAGACATGAAAACTCATCTTCAAACATGTCTGTACAAGATTCTTCTTGCCTTTAAAATTATATTTCCTATTTCAGTATCAATCACATATGTATACAAACACAACAGTGTATCAGAATAGTTCCAATAAAATCAATGAAATATTAAAATGTAATTTTTGGTTCACATAGTAATTTAATCAGTTTTATAAAAATGTCCATCAAATTAATGTACTAATTTAAATATTGCATTAGCGTAAATAATTTTTGGAAGTAAAACAAAATGTACAGGCAACAGATTATTATAAAACAATCCTACCTGTTAGAATAATCTAATAAAAAATGAATAATCATTTTAACTCTAGTATAAAGTTACACCCTACTAATCCTAATATTGCGCTTTGTAAAACCTATATCATTAAATAGATTTATAAGCTCCATTAAACTCTAAGAAAAAATAATTTTATTTAAATACTTTTAAAATAAGAAAAATAATCTATGTCGTATATAATAAAATTAATGTTCCTCACTTTAAGAGTCCTAATTTATAGTCTTTCATGTCCCTTTCCAGAAAGTTAAGATGTCCATAATCACATTTTCGAAATACACAACGTAAAGACGAAAGTAACCCTTGGACTGACTGGTACGTTCAGAGCGGTACATGGAATTCGTAAACAACTTTATTACCTTTCAGTGTTTGTGATTGGTCAATTAAAAACCAATCACAAACAGCGAAACATATCTCGTGAACCAACGCTTGTTTCAATAAATGTTTTTACACGACTGCCCAACAAGAGTGTAATGTATTTAGGGTGTATGTTTAATTGTAGTTTGTTCACCGTAGTAGCTCAATGGTTGAACCGACTTAGATGCATGACCCAGCGTTGTAATTCTTACGTTACCAGGAATGCCTGCCATTCCTAGTAACGTAAGATCCCATTCCTTACGTTACCTTATGTAGCCCATAAGTATGTATATATGTTTAAATAAATTTGAAAAAATTAACTCGCACTATATAAAAATGCAATCTACAAAAATGTCACCTGCACACCTTTAATTAATCTATTTTTTAGTTTTTACTTGATATCACCACATAAGCTTGAAGCTTGTACGTGGGATGTGGAAATTGCATTTTTTGAGCGTCTGTGAAAATGCCATACCTGACCGGATTCGAACCCTGGACCTCCGAATGAAAGGCCAAGACGATATCTCTCGAGCCACGGAGGTCGGCACGATCTAATAGACCTGGTTATTTCTTTCAGAAAAACTATTTCTTTTGAAAAACTATAATACAAAACTATTTTAAACAATATAAGTTTAAGTGTACAATAAACAATATTTCGTACTCCATGAACCGAACGGATTATTTCATTGTTTGTTTAAGAATTATTAATTAAAATATGAAAATACACAGTAGAATACATTTGTTTCTAAAACTCATTCTCCGATGTAGGATTCTATGTTTGAAAGAGAACATTTTTTTTTTTTTTAATTAGAATACGTTTACAATAATTATTATCCATTCAATTATGAATATATTGAAATTATTAATAACAAATAATGAAACTGTTTAGAAACGGTTTGGTAATCAGCTGTTTTTAAAAAAAATATTCGATTTCGCGCATAAAAGTTATCTGATTTAAGAGGTTGGTTAAAGGAATTTGTTTTCTTAAATTTAATATTATTAACGTATTCTATGTAAGGTTAAATTATAAATTGTCGTGATAACTTCATTTTAATATGTGGATTTCATAATTTTACATTTAGGGTATGATACACTTGTATCTATTTTACTTATTTTTTTAGGTTAAGTACGCTACATCTATAAGTTGGAACGTAATTTTATTCTCTAGTATTATGCTCACTTCAATTGCAATTATCTATAAAATAATAACTAATGAAAAATGTAGAAAGTAATTAAGTATTTTTAGAAATTATCTCATTATTATAGCTTTGTCTTCCAGATAATATACAAAACAATTTTTACAATAACTGTAAAAACATAAAGCTTAGTATTACTATATTTATAAAAAGATATGAAACTATTAATTTTCTTTACAAATTATTTTCAACAAAGATACGTCAATATTGTTATTGGTTTTTTTAACTACTCATTGTTATTCTTTTCTCATCATTATGATCCCAACTGCCAAAGTATTTGGATAAAGAAAATATGTACAATACAACTCATAATTCATAAAAATATTTGTAATATTCTAATGAAGTTTGAATAAAACTATAGAAACTGATGTAATAAAATACAATTATTGGCACTTTTAATTACTAATTAAGCACTTCCCTCGTGTAAAGATGTGTTGCAGTTGGAAGGTCAATTACGAATATGTAATAGCTAAAGGCATATAGCAAAAAATGAATAAAGTACAAATCTGTATCAGAAAGCTTAATTTATTTAATTTCATTTACTAGTTTACACTGCAATAGCAAATCTAATGTTTTGCACTGCAATAGCAAATCTAATGTAAAACGTACATAAATATATCACTAACATTACATACATCACAACAGTAAAAAGGTTATAAAAAATACATACTCTCTACATATATGTCTCTTATAAGTTTTGGTGTGTGTATGTGAACATTGAAGTTTTAAAAATGTGTAATCAAAAACATTTATTGTACAACTGTAAAATTGTGTTGAAAAAAATTCAGCTCTATTGGTTTGTTTTGCCATCCCCACCTATTAGTTTAACTATTTTACCCTCTCAACTACTGCTATATATCAGTCGCATATCTGTTTTGTATATACATATTAGATACTCTTTCTTCCTAAAAATAAAGTAAAGGGCGCTTTTTTTGTTTTACCATTTCCATAACTTACTATTTGTTTATTCAAATTCTTTTAGGGTTCCCATAAAAAACACAATTATAGTATAGTAGTGTGTGTGTGTGTGTGCGTGCGTGCACATGTGTTGTTTCTACATCGTATAAAAAATCTGACTATAAACATTTTGTTAACAATGTGTATGTGCGTGCACACATTGAATCATAAAAGAAAGACTACTCTACTATAATTGTGTTTTTTTTTGGGAACCCTAAAAAAATTTTAATAAAGAAATTCGTCTAAGTTATAGAAATTGGTAACAGTTTAAAACAAAAAAGTGCCCTTTACTTTATTTTTCAGAACAAAGGATCTATATACCAAACAGATATGCGATTGATATATAGCAGTAGTTGAGAAGGTAAATTAGTTAAAACTAATAGGTAGGGATGGCAAAACAAACCAGTAGAGCTGAATTTTTTTCAATTGCCTTACAATCACTATTTTATAGTGGTACAACAAATGTTAAATAATTTTTTTATAGATAACTTTAGATATTTTATACATAATTTTATGTATATATAATAGGAGGGACGAGCATATTGTTATTAAACACTAAATGAAGTCTAAATTTTAACTTTTATCTTATAATACTCCAATTTTTAAGAGAAAATAAAATAATTTTGAATTAGTATATCAGTCAAATAAAGTAATCCTTTTCCAGAGTATCTATCTATTTCTATGCCTTCTACAAGTAATAAACTCTAGTCCAAACGATAAAAGTGTGCACAGATATGTATGTATGAGTGTATATACATATATAAATTTTTTTTTTTTTAAATAAACTACATAGTACAGTATATTGAGATAAAACGTATCTTAATTCATTAAATGAGGAAAGTAATTTCTAAAAGTAACAAAAGTTAAATAAAAAAATTTAATTAATTTTTAATTGTATTAATAATTTAAAATACCATTCTAGATTTACATCCTTTTGAACTTATTACCCCTAAATTAACTGGACTACTAAAAATTCATAAATTAAACATCCCAGTGTGTGACCTTAATCAATTTTAAATCTGCCCCCTGTTATATTATATCCAAAATAATAGATATAATTCTTAGGGATAAAATTAATTTACCTAGTGCATTTAATATAAAAAGTGATTATGAATTAGTAAATAAATTAAATAGCATAAATGTAAATAAAGACACAAGAATGGTTAGTTATGATATAACCAACATGTATCCTAAGCACACCTATAGACCATACCATAAAAAGATTAAGAAATAAATTAAAAAGCAACTAAGAAGATTCAGAATTTATTTAGGTGTCATCACTACTATAAGAAATATATGTCAACAGAACTATTTTGAATTTAGTAACAAATTTTATACAGAAAAAATACCTTAACTATGGACTTTCCATATCAGCAATTATGTCAGAAATATGTATACAGGATTTTAAGAGTAAATTAGTTTGTGGCATAACATTTTAATATGAACACTGTGTGTTGATGATATTCTCTTTCTATATATAAAACTGTAATAAACAACGAACAAGTAATAATATTAAACAAATTAAATTCTTATAAAGAAAACTTAATATTCACATTTGAAATAGATAATAATAGAAGATTAAATTATTTAGATGTCAATATCAAAATAAATAGGACAACCAAATTGAAACATTAATATATAGAAAACCTACTTCTAATAGTATAACAGTTTATAAAAAATAAATACCCTTGGTCTGAAAAAATTAACATTTATACAAATATCATTAATAGAGCAATCAAATACACACATAATAACAAAGAAAAGTCAAATAATGAAATAAACATATAATATAGCAATTGAAAATGGTTGGTTATGTTACTGTTTTAATTAATAATATTTATAAAAAATCTGATGTGGATACCACATGACTTCCGTGTATGCCTATTAAATTAGATAAAACACTTTTTTTTAATGAAAGTTCATAAAATTTTATTTTATTAATAACTTTTGATATTTTTTCACGTTTTTTTTTTTTATTATTATTATTGAATTATTATTTATTCTAAGAATTTTGTAGTTGGATTTCAATTAACCACCCATCTCAGGAACGGTCGACCTGAGACTGTGCAAGACTACAAAATTTAACGTTTTTGACATACTTTCATGTTCCAGCAATATGTACTACCGGTTTAGAAGAAAACTTATTCGAGTTATGCAACAGCACTGCTTTTGCGCTTCTTTTTGATGAGTTTATAAATAAACTCCAATCATGAATAACATATTCAATGTCCAGTTCAGACATAGCCCCCTAACATCATGGTAGGAACAAATTAAATCATCTCTTCTAAAGTATTTTAGTAAATCTTTCGATTTCTATATACTGAAATTTTAGTATTCTCATTTAATAAATTCCATTCTTTAAGACGTGTACCTAGAAGTTCTGCATGTTGTTTCGACAAACACATGTCACAAATTAAGTTGCTCAGTTCTGCTTGTGTGATATCTATTGAAGTTGAAGATTCATCGGTTGAGCCTTCTGGGGAATCAGAAATTTGTTTCCAAGAAGTTGGAATGATCGGAATTTGTAAATCAACACCATGAAATATTTGTCATAGCTGAATGAACATTTGGGTATGTGATACTGCATTTATTCTTTGAATTGCAAACAATAACATTTGTTAAGCAAAAATAGCTGTTATCATAGTGGTTAGTAGGCTCTCAGCAAATCATAGGTACGCCAAGAGGCAAATGTTCTTTTTTCCTTTTAACCACATTATAAGGAAATGTTCTTTTTTTAGTTTAACGTAGACTTGATGCATGCTACATGTGGAGCCCAGGATTTATCTTGCATCTCCCAAGGATTAATCAAAATAATGTTTGTAAGCAGTTTTCAGCAGATCTGATGTTGGTTTTTGTTGACTTTTCATGGTGAATTCTCCACAAATATAACAAAAAACATGTGGAGAATTTTTACAAGTCTGATTTTTATTTATTGTAAAATTCAAATTTTTTTAATGAATGAAAGTAAACTGAAATATTACAGAAATACTTAATCATAAAAATGATTAAGCCTTAATTTATAAATACTTAATTATTTAAAATACTTCATAAAATTGTTTTACCATGGAGTGAAATAAAACAGCGTGGAACACAACTGCACACAACTTAACTTGATGTTCAATAAAATAATACCAAACGTTCTTCATAAAAATCTTTCACTAAATTTATGAAATCACTTGTAAAAACAAACTTTATAATATGTGTATGATAAAACCACTATTAAATAACACAGCAAGTCATACCAAGAGCTGAACTCATTCTGAAGAAAATTTCATCACGTTGACTTATTCATTACTTGAATTGCTGACATGTCTATACATGTCTGGCTTGACATGAAATGACATCATTCGACTCTTATATATCAAATATAGGTCTACAGCATGCATCACAATGTAATTCAGATGTGAATAAGCAAACATACAGATGTACTAACTTATTTGTTTTGTTTGTTCCAAAAATAAATTTAAGGGGTTGTAACTTAAGAACGTTAAGTTAGAAGATGTTTAAATATTTCATTTGTAAAATTTGTTCATCACATGATTGTTTGTTTCGGAATACTTTTTCAGATTCAGCATATAAAATACTGTGTAGAACACCTACTCCCTTTCAGTTCAAATTTTATGTTGACTGGGTTTAAATTTACTTGCAATAATAAATTAAAGGGTGTTAAAAGAATTTTAAATAATTCATCTCTAATGATGGTTTGATCACATCAAAATCCTTTCTGACAACTGCTTAAAATCCTCACACACACAAAAATTATATCTTTTGACTCTCAATTATTTGCCTATTGTAACAGTTAATTCTTTGGTGAAAATTTTACCTTGGAATAGATTTACGTCATTATAAAATAAAATGTAGTAGACTTCTTACTAAGAAGTTAAGATTTTTCCAACTTATATTACCAATTAATATCTCAAAAACATAAGTATCCTTAGTTTTGATCTTTTGTGTTTAATACAAAATAAGATTACATAAATTGAACCTTCTTCAGTGGGATTCAAATTTTTTTGCTTCAAAATAATGTAAAGTGGATTAAAAGAATCTAAAATGATCTTGAAATGCAAAACATTATTCCTGCCACTACTACAATGTGTGCTATAACTCTCATAGCATCTCTAATTAGAAAGGATCACTAGATGTAAAATATTTGAAAGCAGTTTACAGGTTTGTTCCTATTGCTACAGATATCGGAAATCTTGACAGAGAATGTATCAAGAGGCATCATCCACGAGTTGTATGAATTTCCACTATATAATTATTTACTTTTTTCTTAAGGCAGATAATATTTTGGAAAACCAAAGTTTTATTAGTGCAGTACTCTGATTTTTGTAAATTATGGTAGCAGGAGGGAGGCACTTGTGGGACTTGAATCTCTCCCTCTCATATATGGTATTTTTATTTTTCTGAAAGTAAAATGCATTTTGAGACAGAACGTTATGAATATTCCAGTATCTTAAAAAATTGAGAGTAAATTTATCCTTTGAATAGATTTACATTATAATATGAAATGTACAACCTGTTCAGTAAAAAGTCAACCATTTTTACAACTTTTATTACCAGTGCCTATCTGTTCAAATTTACCTTATATTTAAAAATAAAGGAAGGATGTTAAAAGGGGAGGTGGTATAAATCTTAGGTAAAACCTTAAGGAAAAATTACCTTGCGCGAGCATTTCCATGCCGATGTATTTTAGTAAGACTTATCGCTGAATAATCAACGATACCAATATAATATTTAATATTGGTGCCCAGTTGGATGTTCTATGTTAAAAAAGGGATTTTTTTTTTCATTTTATGCCTTTATTGCTAGAATTATTATTGCAGCTTCAAGTAAATACTGGCTGTGGTTATCAATTTGAGTTGATCATTCGTTGTTATTGGTATTTACAAAAAAGGCCCCAAACATCCAAATATATATTTTAAAAAATCCTGCAGATGGTCCAGAAATAGGTAAAAAAGAAGGAAGTTCCGTGCTAGTGAAACTCCGTGCTAGTTTAGAAAAATTCAGGTGACATTTCTAGGTTATATCAAAATTCAAGCAGCGTTAAGTACAAATTCATAACTGATACTAGCATAGTTCCTCACGAAAAAAATATTTACATAAACTGAAACATTTTAAATGCAAGACAGTAGTAATAACAATAAATTTATTTATTTTCAACCACATCATCAGTACATAATATATATATATATATATATATGAAAAAGACAAGATATCCTATTCATTGCATTATATAAAATACAAAGTGCTTAGGTAATTTGTTTAGCATGCACTGATATTTAATCAGTTTACTACAGCAATAAATTTAACTCCCTGTTATTGATACTGTAGTTTCATATAAAAATATACTACCTTTTTCTTTCTTTTTCCTGTTTAGCCTCCGGTAACTACCATTTAGATAATTCTTCAGAGGATGATATGTATGAATGTAAATGAAGTGTAGTCTTGTACATTCTCAGTTCGACCATTTATGAGATGTGTGGTTAATTGAAACCCAACCACCAAAGAACACCGGTATCCACGATCTAGTATTCAAATCCATGTAAAAATAACTGGCTTTTTACTAGAACTTGAACGCTGTAACTCTCGACTTCCAAATCGGCTGATTTGGGAAGACGCGTTAACCTCTAGACCAACCCAGTGGGTTGAAAATATACTACCTACAAAGCTAAAACTTGACTGCAGGTAGGAGTACCGGATAAACACTTATAATTAGAAAAACATTAAAATAAACAACCTTAATTACCTTCACACACACAGAGCCTAAGCACACAACACAATATTGGCACGGACCAGGTATGAATATAATTAACATCCCATTTAAATTAAAAATCTACAACTGTTAAATTTACACTAAATCACCGCTGAATGTAATGCTTCCACCTCATCAACTGGCAAGTAGAAAATCCACTTCTTTTAAGTTAAATTTAAATTGATTCAGATAACAGGTACTTCTTACACTATCAGACAGGCAGTTAAAGAACTTAGGTGTTAGAAAAAGAATAAGATTTTTGAAAAAATGGCTTTAATTTCAATAAGGCTTTGGAACAAAAATATTTCCTGTAAAAGACTGCCTATTTATTTAATAGCTTTCACTCTTAGCTGTCATCACTTCTGCATTACCCCCCCTACTTTTGTAAGAAGATTAGAAGCACCTTATAAACAAAAAGAGATCTAATGGAAATCAGCTATTATCTCAAACAAGGGAAAGAATGAGTTTTACTCGCATCACATTTTAATTGTTTGCCTTTTGCAAAATTATAACCTGACGAAGCAACTGTAATTTCAGATGAACTGGAGCAAAATAGATTTGATGAAAAACATTGCAGGAAAAACTTATATTTTAATTCATATAAACAAATCATCTCTTCAAACTGTGTTTGCAAATTCCTGGATAATTTGTCATTTTCCATCAACCCTAAATTCACCCCAGATATAACTGAACAGTTGAGTTGTAACTGAATATGATTACAGTCCACATGGTATATTAATGGATCTAATAAGCTGGAAGCAGATGGTAAAGAATAAATTAGATATTTGGTATTTAAAGGATTAAATATCAGACTGCAACCTATCAAAATTCTGAGATGTATGTACCAGAGCAATATCATTTGCAAAACATGTAGCTTTACCATGAAATTTATGCAAAAACAGGTCATTAATAAAGATTATAAATAAAATAAGTCCTTAAAAACTGAGCTCTAGGGTACTCTGCAATTCATTTGAAGGATATTGCTCACACAATTGCCCAAAACTACACACTTACTTTGGCCCTCCAGATAATATGCAAATAATTTTAAAGCTATACCTCTAATTTCAATGTAATACATTTTATTTAATAAAAACAAATTATTAACTGTATCGATTGCTTTATGAATAAAAAAATAAGCCATAAAATTTTTGCTTATTTGCTTAATTTACTACAGAATAATAAATTCATGTATTGCAAATTCAGTACTCAGACCCTCCTGAAACCGAAATTGACACAAGTAAGAGATTTATTTTTGGAACTAAACTAAACTTTTTTTAATAACTTTTTTCAACAATTTTGAAAAAACTGAAAGTAATAAAATGGACAGCCAACCACATTTTAAAGAGTGTGATTTATGAACTAGAACAATTTTTGCCAATTTCAGGGCAGAAGGAAATTTACCCACAGCAAGACTATTATATATACCAGATAATATAAGCATCCGTGGAACAGAAATTTCTTTAACCAGAGAAAAAGAGATCTTATCAATACTGAATAAATATATATATATATATATATATATAAAGCTCATAATAACTAATAGGGTCAATCCATTTGAAGTGTCCCAAAAAACATAAGCTGGTTGCTTGACCAATTCAAAAAAAATTGAAAAGTACACTTGTTTCCTACATGTTTCAGGACCTTAAAACTATTTTAAATTTTTTATTTAAGCGATTTAACTGTGGTGGCCATTTCTGTTATGGTTCACAAACCTATTTTTGTGATTGTTAAGGGTTTACAGAAAAAATCATAACTAAAAAACTATTGGTCCTGGAAGGATGAAACAAAAAGCAATTTTATCATATTTTCTCAAGGTAAAAGATTGGTCCAGTGATTTATTTACCTATCTTTTCTTTTTACGAGAAAATTACCAATAAAGTTAAACATGAAAAATGGTGAAATTCCAATTTTAGTAATCTTTTTCAAGAAGCAGGGATGGCATACACAGTTGAATTATATTTTTATGTGTAAGTGCACGTTAGTAGTGTACCATAAATAATATTAATGGTGATATACTTACCCCCTTAATTTTTATGAATTTTTGAAAACTAATTTTTTAAAAAGATTTAAATTTTGGCTTCAAGTAACTCTGATAAAATTAAAAAAGTGAAAAATATAAAATTTGCACAACTTTCAGTGTTTTTGTAGATGTTTATGGTAAATAAAAAACTTCTTGTGTATTTTACTAATAAAAAAGTTATAACCTCAAAAATCATGAAAAACCTGTTAAAAGCGATACCATTTTGACTCGCTAAATAAGTGTTCCAAGGGGGTTTCTTGCCTTCTTTGCACTTACTAAACATTTTTTATGTTTAGTCCCTATGTTGTTGAAGTTGATGTTTTCAATATTATTAAAATAGTTTGTTTTTTTTTAATTATTAAAGATAGTCCATAATTTAATGATAACTTAACCAATACCAGTAACCTAATACAGTTTTGATACAAAAATGCTTGTAAAACTTACCCAAACTGAGATTTCAATCCTTTCTGGACCAATAGTTTTTTATTTATGATTTTTTTCTGTAAACCCTTACAATCACAAAAATAGAAGTGTGCATCATAACAAAAATGGCCGCCACATGTAAACTGCTTAAATAAGAAATGAAAAAAAAATAGTTTTAAGGTCGTGAGTAATGCAGGAAACAAGTGGGTAAGTTTCAGTTTTTTTTTAATTGGTCAAGCAACCATCCTTGGGTCACTTAAAATGACCCTAATAGGATTTAAAAAATGGATTTAAGTGAAGTGGGAGAATTAAACTGATAATGATAATTCTATATTATTCATAGTACTAGTGCTACTGATAACTTCATTATAAACTCCAACAAAGTATTCATTAGAAATTCACCTTCATCAGAAACATTACCGTATACACATATTATTGATAGTTTATTTTTAATATTACACAAACCACTGATTCTTGGCAGACAGTTCCCTCATATTTAAAAAAATATTGTATTTTAGCCACCATAAGCCATACATCAATATTTTTTCTTAAACTTTGATGTATTCAGTCTTAATTATATGGCTGTAAGAATTTTTATACCATTTCTTATTCAGTCCATCTCTGTGAAATGGTAATGTACAGTCCACCTGTTATCCATGGCTTAAAATAAATAAACTGATTTATTTAAAAATAAATAACAGATTTTGATCGATTAATGTATGTGATTAATATACGATTAATATATATGTAAGATATCTAAAAATTTATTAAACTGAAAATCAACATCATTATCAAGAATTTCACTCGTCACATTCATATAAATATGACCTTAATTTATCATACACAAAACCTCTTTAAAATCCGTAACAAAATTATTTTGAGTTCTGTCGTTAGAAACAGCTATGGTAATAGGCATATGATCATTAAAATGTGTCAGAATGACAGCACAAGAAAAATTGTATTTATATGAAATTGATTTATAAAAAATGTGATCAATACAGGTTGACCTATCATTCTCAGTAACCCTAGTACCAGTATTAACTAAGGAGCTGTACCCATTCATGCCTAGTATTTGTAGATATATTGTTTACTATTACTATCTATTCTTACATTAATATTTGTTAATATCTGCTGTTAAAAAAGTATCGCATGTCGGAATTGTAGGAAAATTGTGAAGTTCTTCCAAGGCCTTTCAAAATAGTCTTATTTTGCTTATTCCAGCCATAACACTGAGAATGTAAAAAGTAAATTAAATCACTGACATTCGAAAAGAATAACATCTGCATTCAGTAACTCACAATCTACTGTCATGCAAGTAAAACCCTTCACAACAGATGCAAACGCAATAACCCCAGTAGCTTAAGAAAAATCGACTATACATACAAAAATATATGTATGCATCTATTCTATATAAAGAAGCCTTGTCAACTGACTTCAGTTATATCTCAGATAGAAAGATAATATCTTATTTAATCTTCCAGCTGGTTAGCAACAACAAAAAAATATCAAAATTCTAATTTAAATTCTTAATACCTTGGTGAAATCATTTGGTTTTTCTGACTCATTAAGAAGCTATTGTTTACATCATTAACACTATGTATATAATGTATTACAGCTATACTCCATTATTTTAGCAAAATTTAAAAATACACATCTCTGGGCAGTAATAATGACAGCATAATACATAACGCCACAAATACTTTTTTTCGTACATGCCCATAAATACATCACTCATATACCCACTAAACTCAAGTACAGACAAAATGACTCTTACACTCGTGTATACTACATACATGCATTCAAAAAATAAAAATCATCAATCAACTTATATTATCAATGTCTATTGAATTTTTAACTAGTAGTATAAATCAAATGCACAACAAACCTTAGTTTAGTTTATTCTGTGTATTAACATAATTTAACAGTATCATAACCGATCACATGATAAGTATCACTTGTTTATTAAATGTATATTAATAGTTCTGCCAAATTAAAAATGATTTAAGTATTGTTATTTATTAATAAATAACAATAATAAAATTGACATTGGACCATAATTTTCCTCCAAGCATCAAAAAGATAAATAATGTTTACTGCAGCATTAATAGAGTAACACAGATAATTGAAAATGATTTGGCATTTTAACGAGTATGCTTCATGTGTTCAACAAACCTATTCCTTACAATATTTCTGTAGCTTTCTGTTAAGTCATGTTTTATCCTGCATAATTGAATGAAAGTGACAGTAAATATACTGTTTATACTTCTAAGAGATCTTTCTATAAGGAAAATGTTTATGGCACATTTTCATTTCTGGATCTTGGAAATGAGAGTTAATATCACAATAGAATCTTTAATTATAACACGGTAACTGGGAGGTAATCATTTGTAAAGATATGCAAGAGAAGGAGCAAGTAAGTACATGTTATGTTTTACATTATTGTTCCACAATGGCCCTACATTGTTATCAGATAATCTGGTGCTCATATTTCTAAAAATAAAATTAACACGAGTAAATCACTAAAACAAATGAAAGAAGAAATACAGTAAACCATTGCCATACAATCTTAACTGTACTAAAAAAGAAGAAAAAGGCCAAACAAAAAATTCCAGTTTACATTTGTTCATTTGTGTTAGAGCTGGGTGGTGTCAAATAAGCTAATAAAGTGATTTAACAGAATTGCTTTATAATCTTACCTGCTAAACAAATACTAAATCATCTAGTTATATTAAAACACAACTTTTATGTTTGTTTATTTACTATAACTACATTAGCCTACTAAGTTAGTAATTTTTGGATGATAGTAAGCAGAAATATAGCAAGGTTTAAATAAATCTTTATTTTTTTAATGGTACAGTTTGAATTCTTTCATATTTATTAAATAAAATTTTTGCATGATATTTAACAGTTTTTCTGTGTATAAAAGTAATAAACTCAGCCCTACAGATTTTGCATCAAAAGGGCAATTCTAAGGATTAGAGTTAGGAAAATACCATTATTATGATGGTTATACAAATAAAAAGAATGTGGCTTAAATAAACTTATTTCAAGGTATAAATCTGCACAGCTCTAAGCAATAGAAAACTACACATTATCTTATTCAGGAAAGATTCAAAGCCCAAGCTTACAACAGTAGTTCTGGTTTGTATGACAACCTCTTGCAATGATAATTTGATATTAGTAGGAGACTGGAATGTTGTAGCAAGAAACGTACAACAGAAAATGCTTGGAGAGTATAGGCTAGATAAGAGAAATAAATGAGGATCGAGGTTTTCAGAATTTTCTACTAAAATAAACTATTGTTTGTGAATAACCTTTTCAAAAATCATAAAAGAAGAAACACTTTTGAGGTCAAGAGACACAGCAAGGGTTAGGTAGGGATTCGGAAACTAAATAATGAAATGTAGAGTATACAGAAGAGTAAATATTGATTCTGTCCACAATTTAGTTGCAAAAAAATATAGGGTGAAGTTTAAGAAACTAAAGAAAAAAAGTCATTTTAAGAAATACAAACAACAGACTGAAAGAGACTAATGCAAAGTGATAAATCAAACAAATCATGTGAACAGAACTAAATTCAAATTTAGTCAACTGAAAATTAATCAGTCAATTTACAAAAATAAAGAATTAAGATAAAAAGAATAAATTTTGGGCAGAAATGTAACAGTTTGTATAAAATCATGAATAACATAACCCTGCAAAATTTGGGTTGTGGAATGTTTTTAATTTTTAATTGATTCCTATGTATTTTTTAGCACTGAATCTGAAAATAACCTTCATTTTATTTTTATTACATTACAGTTTTTCACAAATTACAAATTTCAAAATTTGTAAAAAGTCCAAAAATGTGATAATATAAAGTAGATAAAATGTTTTTTTTTTTTATAATAAATTAATGTAATATGTTCACTTTTTTGGCTTGTACTATGCTTTCTTATAGCTAAACAATCTAGTGGTCTGAAGAGACAGTTAGGGTGGGTTGAACATGTTATGATGAGACAGCAGGAGAGCTTGGCCAACAGGTTGTGATGATTTACGACGTTTGCTACACATGTGTTGAAGGACTTGAACAATGGTCAAAGGGTGAACAAAAAGCATTCAGATTTGGAGTTTCAATGGTGTGGTGAGAGCCATGAAATCACACAAATGATTATTACTTTTGTTCTACTAGTGTTCACGATTTCAATTTTAAGAATAAAAAGAGAATCATGTATCCAAATATGCCATCTGCTTTACACCCAGTTCCTCATGTTTCAGATGTACCAGTGTTAATTACACTGGAAAGTTTACTAAAATAGATGGTTCCACAAGTGATTTAAATGAAGATAACATTGAGGAGTACGAACTCGGAGATAGCTGTACACCAGAGCTTTATTCACAGTCTGAACTAAACAATTTGGTTTGAGACTTACATCTGACCAAAGAAGATTCAGAAATGCTTGGTTTGAGACTTAAAGAGAAGAACCTGCTAGCAGCTGGCACCTCATTTTCTTGGTTCAGATATAGAGAAAAGGATTTTTCTTACATATTTTTTGGAAGAAGAAGAATTAATCTACTGCACTGATGTATGTGGACTTTTGACTTGATTTAACATTCCAAACGAAAGTACTGATTGCAAAGTGTACCTAGATTCCAAAGAAGCCTCAAAGTTGTCCTGCTTCACAATAGGAATTTGTATCTGTCAATACCCATCACACATTCTGTACATTTAAAAGAGGGTTATGATAATTTGGAATTCATTCTCGATAAAATTAAATACGTCAATCATAAGCGGATTATGTGTGGTGATCTTCAAAAAACCTTATGACAAATACCTTTCTAGGTCGACAATCTTAAGTATGCATTGCTGGTGTAAGATCTCTCAGACATATTTTATTGGTTCCAAAAAAATGAGGTCTACAAATTCATGCTAAATAAATCATAAAATATATTTTTTTTATTATTTTAAAAGAATATCTACTTTTTATAGGAAAAAGATACTACTATATTGGTTTCTCACTTACTTTTAAGTGTATAAAAAAACCATTAATGTAACAGATGTAAAAAACCTTTAAAGCTGTAAAGTTGTAAAAACCTTTAGAAGCAATATAAAAATTTCAGAAAAATATTTACTAAATCTACTATTACATACCAGACAAAAATTGAGTTTTTTAATGGTTGATAAGAACTTTTTTTTAAAAACTTTAAAAATATTTTGACTTTTTTTATAAAAATTATAAATGTTTTAATTCAAAGTAATTTTGTTGGGTTTTAACCCTATTAACTTAACAAAAAACAAGTTTTTTGTTAATTGAAGAAGTTGTAATTATTTTCAGGGTTATGACTTAGGCTATGGCTACACACAATTTGCTTATCTTCAGTCACAAATTATTGGTAGTCTGCTGTGTTTAACTTTTTTTTATTTTAATGTTGATAATTTCTTATTAAGCGTGTGTAATAAAACATATTTTATGGCAGAAATATGCTTGTAAACAAAATGCTAAATTATATCTACACCACAAACTGATAAAATTAAACTATATAATGTTTTATTCTCACAATTTATAGCAAAATCTTTCCGGAATGACGTTTGAAGTGTAACCATAAATGCATCTGGATCACTTTCTCTCAATTCTAGGAATGCTATTGACATACAGAATAAATATAAGAAATTATCATTATGGACAGGATGTGAAAACATAATCCATGAATTTTAATAAATAAAATTAAAGAAAATTTTGTTCTAAAAAGCATAACTAGAAAAATGGGTCATAATGAAAATATATATGTGAAAAATATTCATATAAATAGGAGTAATTTTTAATTTCATATATTTAATAATTACAAATCTATACACATGTAAGATGACTCATTTTTTAAAAAAGGTAAGGTAAGGTGTCAGATGAACGGGTGGAATTTAAAGAAGCTTGAGGAAAAGGAGGTAAAGAAGATTTTAAAGAGGACATCGCCAAAGGTCTGGGTAAAAAAGATAAGGTAGAAAATGTAGAAGAAGAATGGGAGAATGTTAAAAAGGAAATTCTTAAATCAGCAGAAGCGAACGTAGGCGAAAAAAAGAGAACCGGTAAAAAACCTTGGATATCAGAGGATATATTGCAGTTGATAGATGAACGTAGAAAATATAAGAATGCTAGCGATGAAGAAAGTAAAAGGAACTATCGATAATTAAGAAATACTATAAATATGAAGTGCAAACTAGCGAAAGAAGAGTGGATTAAAGAAAAGTGTTTTGAAAAAGATTTTTTAGTACATAAATTAAGTAATGTGTTAAACAAAGATGGTATATATTGAAGAAAGATGGTATATATTAAACAAAGAATATATTGAAGAGTTATACGGAGGAAATGAATTAGAAAATGGTGTTAAAGCGGAAGAAGAGAAAGTCGTAGAGGATGAAAAGGGAGAAACAACACTGAGATCTGAATTTAAGAGAGCATTAAAAAGATATGAGTAGCAGAAAGGCTCCTGGATTTCACCTAATTAAGGTCATATTTTTCTTAAGAAAATTTGTTAACGATTAAAAAATGCTGTTGTAGTCGTCTATGTTGTAACGCCACAGGTGAGCAGTAGAATTAAATAAATGAATAATATTTAAGCGTAAAAAGTAACTCGGTCTAGCCGGGTCTCGAATTCGATCGCCCGGTTGACTCGGTATCTGGTGCGTTAACCCCGCGGCTACACCAGTCTGGCGACGTTCAAGTGAAATTTCTTCTATGCAAGTTGTGAAATTAGTTTAGTTAGTGCCAACCGTCGCCGCTAGTACCGCCATACCGCACGAATTAAATGCGGTATGCGCGCGCGATGTAGTTAAAATACATCATTTAAATAAAATGATGTTTTAAATTAAGTTGTGTGTGTAAGCTGTGCGTCAGAAACTGTAGGACTTTCCCGTAACGCGGCTCAAGCTTTTTTATTTGGATATTTTATACATCATATAAGCTATCAAAAACTCCCTATATTTTCCAAAATTATTAACCCCGGACCTTAAACGCAGATAAGTTTTCTGAAAATTTTTACGTTCTTGTTTTTAGCTTTTATTGGAGGGGATGTTAGATTCTTAGAAAAATATCTTAAAGATTTATTTTCCCCTAAAAAATATAATTTTTTATTCTTTGGTTTTAAGTCATTTTTTTTATTAAGAGTTTTTCTTTGTCACTTTAGGGCAATTAAAATTTATGTAGTTTTGGCCCCTGTAAAATACCCTGGACCCAAAAAAGGAGCATTTTTTATTACTATCATAAAAGTTATACTTTATTTTTCCAAATTTTTTAACTTTTTTTTTGGTAAGGATTATTTCTTTATAAAATTTTTTTTCCTAAATTGCAACTACAGAATAAGCGTGCCTCCTAATCAAAAACGTTTTTATTTGAAATTTAAAAATTTTGTTGCTTAAATCGTATGTTGATAATCAATGACATATACTGTACGACTTGTATACAATATATGACAAATCATGCATTACTTTGCGAGTGTTTTTTAAGTATAAACAATCTGGTGAGTCATAACCCAAAATGTCTGTTCTTTAAACAAAATATTAATAAAAACACTCCGCCGATTTCTGTGGAGTAGTGTAGTGGTAGCGTCTTGACCTTACATTCGGAGGTCCCCGGATTCGAATCCCGATCAGGCATTATTCGCTACAGAATTCTACCTCCTTATTCGCACGTACGCGTATCCTCTGTAAACACCTGCGGTGAATTAATTCATCAAGAAGAAAAAAAATGACATCTTGTTAGAACGCATAAAAAAGTATGACATGAAATTGAAAAAAATAACATCAGGAAGTTGTAACGGGATCCTCATGAAAAGGACAAAAGTTAATAAAAAACAAACCAAAATAAAATAGGCGCAAAAAGTGCAGCAATTGGGGAAAATTCAAGAAGCCAATTAATGTATGAGAAATAAAGAAATATAAAAATAAGAAAGAAAGGTAACACACACACACACAACCTTTTTTTTTAATATTTTTAATTAATGATGGTTCCTTTATATTTCATTTATGAATTAGTAATTAAAGTAGACAGACTGATTTTAATTATGATTAAATTAACTAAGAAATTGAAAAAAATAGATTTATGGAAGCACAAGGACATTATTTAAATACGAGCAATTTTACATTAGGTCAAGGTTTGTGGAAAAATTACTAATTTATCGTCGGTACCAGTGATATAAAAAAAATACAAAAACAATTTCAATGGAAAAATGTATATTTTTACCTCAATCGAAATTTTTTTTCCATCCCTAATTACACGTTAGGTAATTTTAGATTAAGGAAATTACAGAATTAGTTTAAGTTCAACTTTTGATTCGCCTTTACTCAGTACGAGTTACTACGGAATTGTAATAAAAATGTAAATACAGGCGATATGTAAATGTAAATACAGGTAAATTGTAATGTAAAATGTAAATTACATGTAATTAAGACAAGAGTGTGAAGGACTCTCACCAAAAAAACTTAACGGACCGCGAGGAAAAAACAATACACGAGTCTTTAAAGCAAGACAAAACCGTAATACATTTCAGAAATTTTAAACACTTGTCGAGTAAATCAATCTGACGGCTAATTCTGTGGATCGGCTTAAATCTCCAATGCAATGCCACGTAACATATGCAGTCAAGGAAAACGTGACGTACTGTTAACATGGCAGTTATCCAAATGACATGTTGGAGCCTCACCAGATAACACGAGGTATCCGTGCGTTAACCTAATGCGCTCCAAACGCGGACGACAAAGGACAGCTTCTCCACGGCTGTCTCGCACTGACGACATTCAAAGTAATACATTAGTTTTAATGAGATGTAACTTACTGTGGAGAATTTTTAACTTTTATTATACTAAACTGCCTTCAAATGTCATTTCATTTAAAAGTGAAGTTAAGAAAATTAACCTAAAGAAAAAACTTATTTTGGAAGAGTTGCATCTTAAACTACATAATGTAAAAATATGAACTAACAAAATTAAAATGGTTTAAACTATATTAAATCTAGTTCTTTCTGCATTGTTACTGTTAAAAGTTTTTGAAATAACCACCCGACAAAATAACATACACACAGTAAAAGAAATCTGTTTTTTTTATCTCAAACAATTTGTAATTTGTTAATAGATTACAAACAATTATTGTTTAACTGTATTTAAGAACCTAGTTTATTTATCATTTTAAATTTCACTAAGGTCAATTGTTAACCAAGTTATTTTTTAAATTACTATTTCTTCTCTCACTAAAGGTAGAATTTTTTTTTTTACAATGAATTATGTTTTAACATCAGTATAACGTTACGTACATGGTATCATAATTTTAGTTGACAAAAAAAAAGGGGTATGAAAAAAGGGTTAGAAAGAACCAATGCCACTTTTATTAAAACACATCAAAATTACCAGAGAATATTAAATACTGTTAGTTTAAGACAAGTGCAAAGATATTGCACTTATCTGAACAGTTGTTTCAGTGAAAACCAATCTGAATCGGTTATCTATTTAATAGAAAGCTGATATTGCTAGCAGTATATCTTTAAAAATGACTGTTAAAACAAGAGCAAGAAATGTTAAGTATAAAACAAATACAAAATCAAAAATTAACCCGAATAATATTTTTTATTAATAAAGGAAATATTAATGTGACAACAAAGTACAGTTGGCAATTATTAAAATATGTTGTAATATTAAAAATAACACAAAGTTAGTCAACAATTAAAAAAGGGATGTTTATAATCAAAAACTAAAATGCAAGAAAAATTTTTGATGTGAAAAATTTTACAATTAAAAAAAAAATGAAATAATTTTTTCATTCCAATTGTACACAATACAGAGTGAAAAACATAAAACTGAATGCTACAAACAAAACATAGTTGCAACATGTAACATTTTATGAATGAAAAAAAAGTAAATTAAATTAAACTCTGTTGTATCAATCTATATTAGGATATGTTTATATTACTAAATATCGAAAGTCACCTTATGAAAAGATTGCTTCTTGTTGAATGTTTGCTTTCAATTCAACGATAGTGTGGAGATTTGATTCATACAAGCAAACTATAACATTCAAATAGCCCCAAAGGAAAAAATTGCAACCAGACAAATCTGGCCTCTACTGGCAGTTTGTTCCTCTGTAAAAGCAGACTTAACATGTGTTAGCGAATCGTTTGTTGTGTGACACCACATTGATCCATCTTGTTGGAAGAAGCCATACTCTCAGTCATGATCTGTTAACCGAGCTTAGAATTCTTCAAAGTAGTACAGTACAATTTTGTATTGTCAGTTCAGTCAAAAAATATTGTCCCTTCAAAATGGTTACCAAAAACACCATACACCAATTTTTTCAAATATCTGTTGACGATTTTCAGTGATTCAACTACCGGTGTTATGCATATTAACATGCTCAGATAAATGAAATGCCTCATTTGACATGAAATATAGCATCATTTCTATCTGTCCATAAATAATGATTTTGAGAAGCAGTCACAATAATTGAGATGTTTCGGCTTCTACATTCTTAAGTTGTTACACGATTTGGTTTCAAATTTAAATGATGAAATATATTACAGCAGATGTGTATTTTACACCACTTTGTTGTGATAATTTATGTATAGATTTTTACAAACTGATATTCTTTGAATATTGTTTATGGCCTTTAGAGTTCTACTGGAAGGTTGCCTATTTTGTTTTGCATTTGAAACTGATCCTGTTGTATACCATTTTGTAATTGAATGTACGCTACTCTTTGGCTACGACAATGGCTTTGGAAATTTTTTCCTCGGTCAATTGAAACATTTCAGAAAACATCCAACTGAAAAGATTGAACTACGCTGCACCGAAGCATGAACATCTTTACAACTGAAAATAATAGACTTGAATAGTAATATACAAAACCAATACTGGTGTTAGTAATAGTAGCAACAGTAACTTTTTAAAGGAGACACTCTAATAACCAAAGTTCAAGCCTGCTCCGTTCAGTTTGAAGTTGCCTCACCCAGTAATATAGTATACAGATCACCTTAGTAATGAGTAGATATGGATAAAAAGAAGCTGTCCCAGCATCTGCCTGGATTGATCGAAGAAAAACCATGGTAAAACCTGGATTTTACCTTGATTGAGCAACATCTCAAAATACACATTTAATTACAGAATAAAGATAGATGTAATTAAAATCCATCATAATTATTTCAAATACAAACTTATGAAATAATATTAAGGTAAACATATGAGGATATTAAATATAAAAATTAGCTACAAAATAATTGACAGGCATTAAATGAAAATTATTAGATCACATATCTAATAATAAATATTTAATAATGATGACAAGCTTAGTATTTTATTAAGGCACTTCAAAATAAAAAAGTATCATTTGATTTTATTGTAGCTAAATCAACTTGATTATCCTAAAAGAATTCATCATCGAATGAAGTACCTAAAAATGTTGTTTTTTGGGCAACAGACATACAATCACTATCATTAATGGGAATTGTATCTTGATTATTATCAATGTTATGTCTGCCTGAGAAATAAAAGGCAATGGTTTTCTCTATATTTAAAATTAAATGGTTACAAACCATCAGTGAATAATTTTTTAAAGTAGAATTTTCATCCTTTTAAAAAGAAAAGTTACTTAGAAAAAAGATTAATATACATCCAAATATGAAAAAAGGAAGTTTTTGAATTGAAAATAGTCATTAAAAAAATAATAAAGATCGATTAATTAATTCAATCCACCAGGTTAGTCTAGCGGTTAAAAACTAGTCATCACAAAATCAGCTGATTTTCGAAGTTGAGAGTTCCAAGGTTCGGGTCCTTGAAAAGGCAATTGTTTTTATATGCATTTGAATGCTAGTCTGTGGATAGTAGTGTTCTTTTGTGGTTGGGTTTCAATTAACAACATGTCTCAGGAATAGTAGGCTTGAGTCTGTACAAGACTACACATTTACCGGTACATTTACACGCCAAACTGTACACAGATGCCTTGGCATCTCTGCACAGTACTGTTGACATCATGTCACTGCGCTGTTACTCTGTAACCTGGTATACATAATATAAATAAATAAAGTAAAATAAAAACCTTTAAAAATAAATAAATTAACACTACAAAAGGAAAGGGTGAAACAGAGAAAAAATGTATAAACATTAACAAATAGTTTATATTAAAAAAAAAAAAAAGAATTTTTTTGCTTGATTATATAATCACAAAAGCTTAAAGTTTGACCATGGGATGTGGAAATGAAATTTTGTAGTGTATGAAAAATTCCATGCTTTACTGAGATTCGAACCTAGGACCTCTGGATGAAAGACCAATACGCTACCATTCACCCACAGAGATTGGCTATATTTATTTTATAATTATATAATGTAAATTTATATTTATTTCAAAACAAATTAAGTTTAAGTTTTACGAGTGTAGTTTCTGCACAGGTTGAAAAGGGTATTTTAGATCCAGTTGACGGAACTACACTGTTGCAGTACTACCAGAATAGAGAGAAACCCACACACGTGATTGAAGAGTTAACAATCTCTTACACTGCAAAATATTTCATTCCCCTTCCCATTATACGTGCTTCCACTAATCTTAATCAATCAAACGCTTATAAAACTTAAACTAACTGTAATTAAGTTAAGAAAATTATTGTATTCAAAGAACAAAGTTTATAGTATTAAATAAAATTAGAAAGAAGTTTAAACATAAAAATGCCTACATACACTTTCAAAATTAAATTTACAAAAAAAAATTGTTCAACAATATTAGAAATTAAAAGATAACAGGGCTAATTTAGCATTTTTAAAATTGAAAACTATTTAATAATTACATAACATTTATGGTGAAAATAGGAATTTTTCTTTTAATAAGATACATATGAAAAAAAAAATAAAACTCATCTAAATTTTAAACAGCTTTGTTCTAAGCACAAAGAAACCTATCTAAAAGAAAATACTGGCCTTAATTTACATAAATAAATAAGAATAGGAGGTCTTGCTTTATCTTGTAGTGTGACTACATAAAGCATAGAATTGCTGCCCCACTAATGTACGAGTATGTTCCATGCAGCTGTGGTGTATGTTGGGAATGTCGTAGGCTATACAAATTAGCATGAATATATATATATGCTTAAATAAATTTAAAAATTTGAATAAAAAAATTATACTATATAAAAATACTATATACAAAATTGTCACCTGCACGTCCTTTAATTATCCTTTATTAGTAGTTATCCTATAATAAAAAGCAATGTATGTCAGCAATGCTTTTTTAGCAGTAATTTTTTTTTAATTTTTAATATTTATCTCTTATTAACATTACATATTTTTTTTTTAAGAAGATACGAGGTCTGTAAATAAAGTAATGAGACTAGTTTTTCTCTGGCAGCCAAAGTGGCAACACTGTAATGTTACTAGTAAACATGTGGTTATATGAACTGCTGATTTTTATTAGGTATTAATATTTTTAGTTTATTGTTGCCACATGAAACATAAACAAACTTTTTGTGAAATGAGTTTTTGTTGTGCGTTACAAAAATGAATGATACTAATTATGGGTAATGTTATGCGATCAAGTTTTGTGTTGAACTCGGTGAGAATGCTACTGAAACTTTTTCAAAATTGAAAAGGGCGTATGGAGATGAGTTTTTAGGTGGTTTAAAGCATTTTCAGATGGTCGGGAATCAGTAGCGGACGATGGAAACTGCTCTGGAAAGCCGTTAACGTCAAAAAGTAATGACGTCAAAAACATTGAGCAAATCAGTGACTTGATACAGTACTACCGGCAATTAACTGTCAAAATGATTGCAGAACAATTGAATTTGAACCGTACCACAGTCCATCAAATTTTGACAAATGAATTGAACATGAAAAAGTCTGTGCAAAATTGGTCCCAAAAAATCACTATGAACAGAAAAACAACAGGGTGGAAGTGAGCTGCAATCTTCTAAGGTGAATTGAAACCGATCCTGATTTTCTAAAAAATGTTATTACTGGTGATGAATCTTGGATATTTGAGTACGACCCAGAAACAAAACGCCAGAGCAAGTTGTGGCACACTTCAAACTCACCACATCCAAAAAAACAAAAATGAGCAAATCAAAAACCATGCTAATATGTTTCTTTGATAGTAATGGCTTTGTCCATAATGAGATTTTGCCTACAGGGCAGACTGTAAATCAATATGTTTACTGAGAAATTCTTGAAAAACTGTAGAAAAGAGTTGCCCGTGTAAGACAAGCCATCAAAGACAACTGGATGCTGCATCATGACAATGCACGTTGTCACACTGCACTCTCAATTAATGAGTTTTTGGCAAAGAAAAACATTCCTGTAGTTCCTCAACCAACTTATTCACCTGACTTGGGTCCCTGTAACTTTTTCCTGTTCCCAACTTTAAAAGAACACCATTTTGGAACAGTATAAAACATAAAAAAAATGTAACCAACCATTTGAAGGATATTCCAGTTTCTGAGTTTCAACACCGTTATGAAGAGTGGGAAAACCATTTGAAGTGTTGTGTGGCTTCCCAAGGGATCTGTTTCGAAGATGACAGAGTCCATGTATAATTGGATTGTAAATAAAATGTTTTTCTGAACCAGAGTCCATAAAATAATAATACTAATTTTGGAAATGATAGTATTTTGATTATTACTAATATTTTTCAGATTAAACCAGAAATCAAAAAATGTAAATTAACTAAACTTTTTGTTTATCTTTAGTATGCTTTAAAAAAGTTATATTTACATAAGTTTATTTTCACATCTTTAAAAAAGACTGTATCACAAATTTATTTTGAATTATTTATTTATGATTAATCTTCTTGTATATTAACGACATATTGCAGTTTCATGAATTTTATTATACAATATGAAGAAGAAAAGTAATGCTTTATAATTCAATACATATTGGATTAACTGAAATATCTAAATTAGGAAAATTTGTGTAAATCATAATCAATAATATAAAATATTGGAACACACATTACGGTACTGTAGTTAAGTAATAATGAAGTACAAATATTTTTTTACAATTAAAATGAAATTTAGTTATATATTTTATAATTAATAATTATGAACTTTCATAATCAGACAAATATCTTGTAATTTTTCTCTACACCTTATAACAATATTTTCAGTACTTTGAAATAAGCTTTCAGAGTAGTCAACGACTCAGCTATAATGAGATACATCATTACAAGAGATAAGAGTTTTTTTACTGTTATACTGTACTTTTCCTTCATTGTTTTCTATCCCCCCCCCCCCCACCTTATACAGTCCTAGTCAAGAATTTATTTTTTTACTGTCTTAGTAATAACAATTATAATATTACAATATCTATAATAGTAATAACAGATTAACATGGAAAATATTGAGTAGTTATAAAATCATTCCAATCTTATTCACGATTATCACATTTTTTTTCATGAAATGACAAATAGCCAAGAGGGTTATTATTACCAGAAGTTATCAGAAGAATAAAAAAAAGGTATAGACAACATAGTAAGGCAAGGTATAAGGAACTTTAGGGAATAAGTCAATAGGTGGAACTTTCCTGCAGTTCCTCCATGTAATGTAGGTGTGATAAAACGGTTAAAGATTATTAACATCCACTCCATTCTTCTATACTTTTCAAATTTTACCATTGGCATCTAAAAAATAAGTACTACCACCACTTAATCAGACTTAGGTATTACTTGTTAATTACATTTTGAATTCTATTAAAATAGTATTTTTGAGATATAAACTAGACTAAACAAGATATTCACTAGATTTGGGGGTTGCAAATACTCTTCAGATAAATATCTAAAAACAATTTCCGGGTTTTTATAAATTTTGATATTTTAAGGAGTGTGACATGGTGGCACAACCCACACAGCCACTTTCACTGTTACAGTATGTGTGATTCAACTAGCTGCATATTTTTTTAATATAAAAAACAATCATGGTCCATACCAATCCCTGTGGTGAAGTGATAGCTTCTTTAACTTTCCTCTAGATGTTCCAGCTGAATCTCAGTAAGACTTTTAGAAACAAAAAAATAATAATTCTGTGCATATTCCCTTATGTAAGTTTTGAGTCATAATAATTCTCTCAAAACCCATTCACCTAACCCAAATAAAGTGGAATAAATTCTTATAATGTTAAAATTAATGTTATAATAATGTTATAATTATAAGACAAAAATATGAATCATCAAATAAAAAATTTAAAGATTTCCAAAAATCAAGTAAATAATATTTGTTATTCAGATTGGTCAGTCCTCCTGTTATTTCTTTTTACAGCACTCTTTGTTTACTTGTGAATTAATTTTTAATTCTCTTGAATAAACTTCTCAAAGTTACTTATATATTTTTTTCTAAATAAAATAAAAAACAAACTTAAAAACACAACCAGTGACAGAAGATTCATAACATTTATATACATAAACCAACAATCATATAAAAATGTCAATGTTTTCAGAAAGAAGGAATATTAATTTCAGAACAACTGCAGTACATATTAGACAGAATATTAACAAAATAAAGACTGTTAAACTTAACCCAAGATTATTCAAATTAAACATAATGTTTGTATCAAATATTATATTGAACACACTGGATGAATGTTCACCAACAGATACAAATAATATACTCATACATTCAGCACAATTCACAACAGAATCAACTTGTAAGAATTAACTGTAAATCAGATCATAGAAACATGACATACATTCAAAACTACTAACTGCAATATTACTTACTTACTTTTATACATGTTCTTATGGGTGTTTGATGCATGCTAAAAAAGGATTTTTTGAAATTCCAAGTTTAAAGGGGTAAAATGGAATAACAATGAAATTTACTGCTTTTTGAATTTCTTGGTAAAAAATGATGACATCAACTTGATTTTTGGTGTGTGTAAGATTCACGTGAATATCTAAAAACCAATTTCTAAATTTTTCAAAATTTGATCTTGAAAAGTGTGAAAATAGATAAAAAAATTTTGAACAATGACTGCAAATTTTCCCCATTTCTGACTATACTAAACAAGATATTCACTAGATTTGGGGTTGCAAATACTCTTCAGATAAATATCTAAAAATAATTTTGGGTTTTTTAGTTTTGATTTTTTAAGGAGTGTGACATGGTACAATCAACATAGCCACTTTCACTGTTACAGTGTATGTGATGCACCTATCTAATAACTACTATCAATAACTAGCTGCACCTGTTGATTACTTAACTAAAAAACAAAATAAATTAAAAAAAATTAAATGAGAAACAAATTAGAATCACCTCCTAGTGATGTTTGTCAGGTATGCTAAGAACCAGGCAAAATACATTTTTAATCGTACGAAGGACATCTTGTGAAAATAAGAAATCTCTGATGATTTCTTTAAGGATGAATTTTCATTATTTCTAATTTTTATAATGTACCCATTTAATTATAATTGTGGACTGACATAGTAACATAAAATTAAATAATTGTAAAATTTAAATGTACAAATATGAAGTACACAAATCATATGTGTATGATCATACCTAAAGTAACGTAGTGCTAAAACAAATAATACAATACTAATAAAACAAAACATAGAAAATTGTTATCGTTATAGAAAAAAAAGATTAGAATCTATGAAGTAAATAATTAAAGATGTAGGATGTAGAAAATAAGTTGACATAAAAAGAATAATGTATGTAAAATAGAAATGACTGAAGAAATGCATCTAATCTTATGACAGATAGAAAAACATTGTAGGTAGAGGAGAAGATTTAACACCAGTAGTAGTAATAATGTATTGTACCTTCTCAGTAGAATTTCCAGTAGGTGTTATGGTACTTGCAGTCCTGACCTCATCACATCTGAAGTAAAAGACAATCATCCCTTTGGATAAACAGAAAATACATTCTTACACATTTTACATTGTCTAATGCTTGCAGTCTGTAAGCCTGTTAATACACTGAAGAAGTCAGTAGAATAGAATCTGGCTCAAGTTAATTGCAGGCATTAACCGATACTTATAGACAGGGTATTATTGAGGAAGTACGAACCCTTATATAAGATATAATTCACAGTTGCTGTGTAATCATGCTTATAAAGTTCAGATTTAGTTGAGTTCACCTTTAATATTTTGATTTTGCCATTGTATTCTTTTGTCTTGTTTGTCTTTTAAATATTATAAATATTAAATATACTAATCAAGGATTTCATTTCAGTGTTTATAAAAATTTGCAAATTTTATTCACAAATAAAATTCACTTATAGTACATTATATGCGGCTGCGATCAGTAATTATTTCAGGAGACTGGTGCACGTATGTGTTACTCAAAACCTACTGGGTAATTATAAGCACCAAACGGTCAATCATTTAAAAAATGTCATTGACCCGCAAACAGGACTCAAATGATAGAAAGTATATGGAGGTTGAACAAACAACAGAATAAAATTCACTGCAGCACCAGTACAGCACTCCTCGAGTTGTATCTTGTTTAGTTTACACGGCACAATACTACCAAGATCGTAACTTTTTTTCAACAAATCCTGAGAGAAATTGCCACTTATTGGGCTACACAATGACAAGCAAGAGCAGTTTTTCATTTGTTAGGTACATAGTAGTTTAACATCAAATAATTACATAATTTCTGAAAAAGAAAAAAAAAACATTTCTTGACATGTAACAAAAAAGATAATTTTTAATATAATAAAATATAATTTATAATTTTTAATAAAAGCTGTCATACTCCAAAATCTAATTAATTTATTTTTTAGATTTTCTCTTTCCCAATAACTAAAAGATGATTTGCACAAAGATGGGGGATTTAATTTTCTGTTCAATTTTTTTTTATTTAGATATGCATATATATTACATACAATTATTAAGTTTGTTTGGTTTTTATTGATTGTAAATCATCAATCAATTCAACTAAGAGTGATTTTTTGTTATAAGAAAGAGAACAATTTTTTTTCAAATCCAGAACCTTCCAGGTGAAGACACTTGTTTTTAAATTATTTCCATTCAAATAATCAATATTTTTCTGTCTTTTCTAGAATATCTTATTGTCAAATGATATTAGATCATCCATATCGAATAACTGCAGTGAAAAAAATTAAACAAGAATTTTTTACCTAACTAAAGAAAAAAAAGTGGTTTGCCTTAAAAAACCTTCTAATATGCACAACTTAATTTCATTAACCTTTAAGGTATGACCAATAGGTGCTCTCAATACTCTAAAGAGGAAAGGCAGTAAAGGGAACTTGACAAAGAGATGTCGCTAAATAAACACTAAATCAAGGTCACTAGAGAGATAAATTTAATCTTAAGTTGTGGATGATGAAAACCATCTTGTTTATATTATTTTTCTAAAAAGATCAAGGGCAAATTTGAAAACATATACCATTGCATTCTACAATTTAAGAAGTACATATATATATATATATATATATATTTTAATTCTAAAAATTCACCAAAATGTTACAAATAAATTTACTGCAAATGCTGAATTTGCTGTTTATACATATATTTATAAATAAAAACTATCATACATATATAAAGAAATATATAAAACATGCTAATCTTCAATTTTGAACCAATTTAAAAAGTCAATTAAAAAATATTTGTGAATCTTTTCCATTTTATAACAGTATAATTTATACACTGTGACAAAACTTTTACATACTGTGTAACACTATACTTGATTATTTATTTTCAGATTTTATGGATCATAATGAAGAAATAATGTTTTATGAAAAGATAGCAATCTCCCCTTTGTTTTCCTTCTACCCATAACTTTCTATTTAAAGAAAAATGTATAAATGGTGGCTATTTAATCTTTTATACTTCAGTAACCATCAATTTTATCAAAATACACCTTGGATAAAAATTTAAGTCTTTCACTGTAAACAGAAAAACAAAACATTTTTTAAAATCTATTGATAAACAACCACGATACTGTAGAAAATTAACATAATTTTCAGCTGGATTTCATCTCTATCAAAAATAAAAAAATTATTAAACTATATTGTAAATGTAAGGTTAATTACATGTTCAATCATTTCAAACGTAGTGCATTTTTTACGAAGATATAATCAATAGGATGATTTTCAGCAGAAAAATGAACATGAAATTTTAGACACAAGAAAAGATAAGATACTGTTTACATAGAAAATATTTATTAAATACAATAACTTTGTAAAAACACTTTAAAGGTACACAACATATAAATAATATAGCCTACATATAATAAATAAATATTTGTATATACAAAAATATTTTATAACACGATTCACGCACAGAAAGTTTAATTTTTTTTAAAGGCCACTACAGCTAATACTTGGTTGACAACACAGTATAGTACTTGAGATAAGAATTTTATTATTAAGTTTAACTTTATTTACTGCATTAGATTGCTGTGAGTTTAAGATTTTTTTAAAACTTTAACATCATATAAGGTGATTAAAAAAAAAGGAATCATTCCTTATGATTCACTTATTATTTCTTAATAATTACTAATTATTATTTCCTGTGATAAGAAAATAAATATTATAGTTTCAAACAGTTAAATAAATGCATGTAAATGTCTTAATTCAGTCTTTTGTTACAGATATTGCTTCTGATATTTTACTGGACATTATTTTATTGCATTTTTTGTTAATCAAATGTTTTTCACATCTTTAATAGTGAAAAACTGAAAAAAAAAAAATTTATAACCTTCCATTTTATCTGTTTTTTATAAATAAAAAGTTTTCAATACTCTTATTGTAGTTCTGATACTTGTATTATTCAGAGCAGAAAAGTTGTTAAGCTTTTTTAAATTTTGG
Organism: Lycorma delicatula; assembly: GCF_047948215.1. Taxonomy (NCBI): domain Eukaryota; kingdom Metazoa; phylum Arthropoda; class Insecta; order Hemiptera; family Fulgoridae; genus Lycorma; species Lycorma delicatula. The sequence goes on along the minus strand of NC_134465.1, from coordinate 22,576,326 downwards.
TCCTAGGCAAGATTACTCTAATCTCCTAAAAAATTTATAATTTCTTCTTTTTTTGATCGAACATCCTCTCCTTTTATCCATCCCAAAATTATCCTTTATCCTTTGTTTCTCTGAATATGTATCTCAGATAACAAGATCAACTACCATATTATTCCATTTGCAAGGGTAGGAATCTGTAAGTATTGGTGGAGCTGAAATTTACTTTTTAGTATGGTGGATACTACAGAGGGCTTATCAGAGAGCTCCGTTTTCTTTACAGTGGGGTTGCAAAATTGACCCGACAAACAAATATAGTTATCAGGCCAAATACTTCAATGGTGATTCAAAAATGTACATCATATTTAGTCTTTAGTTTTATGGTTTTGGTTAAGAGTGAACTGCATAATTAATACGCTAACAACTTCACTACTACTGCTAAAAACATTTCTGGAGTAAAAACCCAAGTTTATAAAAACAGGTCCTGCATTATTTAAGTTAAATAATGTTAAGAGTATGTTTAATGCTTGAAACACTAATTATCAAGAAGCACATTGTTGCTTTAAGAAAATGCTCAACCAGAGAGGACTTTGCTCAAATCGAAGAATTCATGTCAACTGACTAGAGATAATTTCCCTACAGATTAAATCAAAGCCAAGTTATTTTACTTCTTCCTGTATTTGAAGAAATTCCTTGTTGTTTAGTATTACAAATACATGAACAGAGCTATGGAGCATTGGCTGTGTTCACAAGGAGCATGTAACTTTACTTAGAGGGTATTCAGAAAAAGGTTCATACAAAAACAAATGTTTTTAATATTATTAACGGAACATATATTAAATCAAGGTATGGGCTTTCATGTAATAATTACGTAGTTTAAAAATAAGTTATCACTATTTTTTTAACAAATCTCATTATATAGATCATGTCAGATATGAGATTTTTAGGATAGGTTTACAGAATCAACAAGTAGGAATGTTATTATTATTATTATTATTATTATTATTATTATTATTATTATTATTATTATTATTATTACTACAACAATTATCGACAATATAATTTTATTGAAATAAGTATTCTACTTTGCTCTGGAACTTTCAGAACAAAAATAAGTATCATTAAATATAAAATAAAATTTTCTAAGGATATGTGAATAACTGATATATTATATATATATATACACACAACTCTCAAGGATAATGAAAGGAACTCTTATAGCACTTAACAGAAAGATTAAATGATAAACATAAAAATCTTGAGTTTCTTGATTTTCAGATACAGCAGTGGTTAATGTTTTTCAGAGCATACTTTTCAAAAGGTTTGCTGCACCTAAAAATTTAAGAATCTTAAACTCAAAACAATATTCTTAATAAATTAATCAATAAAAATTAAATTATTTATTACATAGACCTTATTAATCTATGAAATGGTAAGATTTAATTCAATTCATCAATCAACAGACTCTAAAAACAACTCTTATTAATTAATTAAATAAATGCAACTATAAAACATTTATTAATTTTTAATGAATTAACATGTTAAACTGACCGAGTATGAATCTTCCATTGCTTTTTTTATGTATATAATCCATCTAGAAAAAACATTCTATTAAAAAAATATATACGGTACAAAACATAAAATTAAATAGATGTCCTTGGCATATTTAAGTTCATTCTAGAAATACTTTTCTGCTGCTCAGATTTATCATTTGGCGATTCAGGTGAACCAGGTATAATATTAATATCTGGTTTATTTACATTACAATCAAGTAATAATTTACGATTAACACTTTTTAAGGTCGGTTTATTTCGTCTTGATCTTTCACTTAATGATGGATGGTTTGAAAATTTTGACTTTAAATCATGATCTGATCTGCTTGATACGACACCTTCATTATTTATTCTCTCCCCAATTTCTCTCTTTTGTCCTTCAGCTTCTTCTTCATCATCAAGATTTTCTTCATCTACTTCCTAAAAATAAACAAAATTTATCATTAATTTAGATTTTTTAAGTGTAAATCATTTATATCAAATAAAGTAGTACCAAATATAGTTCTAAAAATTCAAAAGGTATTTGTGAGAGGATAGCGATTTATGATATTGAAACGTGGTATGTATGTTTAATACATTAAATGTCATAACTTACCACCAAAAATAGCAATACCAACCTTACGAAAAAAATTCTAAACCACACTGAATAGTTTCAGATTACCTTTTTAACTGAACCAAATACAAACTTGCTCATCAACATGTCAAGCCTATCAAAATACAGCTTACAATCAGCCCTTCACGTGATACCTTCATTCTGTTTATTACAGGAAATGGCTATATAATTAACCTCATAATTCACAGAATGCAACTCAGACCTGTGTCTTTTATCCCAGGTACTTAACATGGCTACAAAAAAGAATAGAGGAAATAAAACAAAAAAATTGTAAAAACAATACATTCGTGCAACCATCTGTAATAAAACAATGTATTACGTATATAAATTGGTTTAACTCAACAAGGGATGAGTGAAACATGAATAATAGAAAGGAAAAGAACAAATGTATTAGAAATGTAATGTATATGTCTTAAAATACACAAGAGAGGAGAGAAATTGGTTTGTAAAACTCCAGTGAATAAACTACACTGATAGCTCATGTTCTAAAAAAGTCAGGTTTAGTTTAATTTGTCATACAAATATGTGCAGAAGATAACAACTGTAGAGAAAGACAAATACTGAAAAATGTAGAACCAGTAATTTAGGATGTAGGATATAGTAAATTTGTGAAGGTTAAATGGTTAACAGAGAACAGAATCAAACAGAAAATAACATCAAACCAGTCAATTGACTGATGACTCTTTACGTGATCAAACATATTGCACCAAAACAAATAATTTTAGATAAAGTGATACTAATTGTATACTACTGTAAATTGGTTTAACCAAACTGCCCTTAAAAAGCAATACATACAATTGATAGTTGCAGAAAATTATGACTTCATACTATCAAATGAATTTAGCATCTGGGTATAAACTTTTATGGTTTTCATCCTAGAAAATTGGTAAACAAAATTATTTAAAACTATAATAAACTTTTTAAGGAACAATCTGTACAAAAATTTAATAAACAATTTTTTTCAGGTACTTAGCAACTGTTACTGATGACGACACAGTATACATTGGCAGCAACTAGTGTTATTGTCTTTTTAAATTAGGCAGATTAATATTAATAATAAGCATGTTCAATTTGAATTCTGTTTATTTATTTAGTATATTGTAGTTGTGCATTTTTATATTTTACGATTTGAATAAAATGTGGTTATTTAGGATAATAACCTTACCAAATCAATAAACACAGAACTACAATCGACAAATAAGTACAACGCCTCTGGAATAAACATAAACTAGATAATCTTGCCTCAACAATGAGGAAGCCTAAATGGCAAATCCATTAAACTGTATACAGCTGAAGTTGCAATAATGAAACTTAATTTGTTTTGCCTTATTATTACATTAAATAAAATTTGTTTAATGTTTTAGTAGCCTATCTTAATAACAATGTTGCATATTATTAGATAATAGCAAAAACGTTCTTATTGGTAATAAGTATTTTACGTTATTGTTCTCTAAATTTAATTATTTTTTGCTTCTTCTGAGATGATATAAGAATAAATAATTCTGGTATACAATATTATCTTAACCAATTATTACATACTCAAAAATAGTTTTTCTATATAAACTTATTGTCAATTATATATCTGCCTATATCTAGACATAAAAAAATTAATGTTGCATTTTCGCAACTTCAGCACCAATGAATATTTGTTAGGAAAGCCATGAGTCACCAGCAGTATAATGATATAAAACGAAATTTACATTTGGCTGACAATGATATGTTAAATATTACAAAACTGTTCTCTAAAGTGCAGCCTTACATTGATCTTCTGAATAAAAACTTTGACAAATACATTTTGTCAAAGATTTTGTTCTCCACCTCAATAGATGAACAGATGATATCACACTTTGATCAGTATTCTTGTAAAATGTTTACGAGAGGAAAACCCGTGTGTTTTGGTTACATGGTGTGGTATTTATATTCTTCATAAGGATACCTTTTCAATTTTTCTCTTTATCAAGGAAAAGAAGCAGAAGTAGATTCTATTCTTGGATTAGGTGCTTCAGCTGTTCAAAATTACTTGTGCATTGTAGACAATCTTGGAAAGCATAGCATTTATTTTGGTAATTTTTTAGTTGATACAAATTATTAAGTTTACTGAAGAAGAAAGGCTTTTTTTTGGAACAGTTAATGAAAATAGCATTCAAAACTGCCCTTTGGAAGATTCTTGTTCTTGGTGTAAGGAACCTTGTGGGATGTACAATTTTCAATTTAATACCAGCAATTAAATTTTTATTACAAAATGGAACGAAAATTCTCCTAGTACGCTTACAAATTTTCAGTCCACTGAACCTCTGAATAATGTCAAAAGGTATTCTAAGGTGAAAAAAGAGAAAATTTCAATCCAACAGCCAGATCTCATCAAGCAATAAAATCGAATTATGGGTGCGGTTGATTCCCTGGAGAGTGGTGTCAGTAACTATCAAATAACAATAAAAGGAAAAAAAGGTGTTGGCCTTTGTTTTCAGACTTTCTTCATGTAGCTTTAGCAAATTCATGGAAGCTTTATAAATATGTCCATAAAGAACAAGTTGAGCAACTAAAATTTTGACAACTTGTAGTAATCGCATAATTATCATCAAAGGAAAAGGTAATTATTATTTAGTTGAGGTGCCTCACCCCAAAATCACAAAAAACATACCAAATCATAGTAAAATCTTTTGAAATGTATTTTATGATGGAAACGAAGTATCGTAAAAGATACACTCAATAATGCAGATTCTCACCTCTTTCTTATTCACTGCACTATATTTATTATTTATAACTTATTCATTACATTACATTGTTGTCTGCTAATCTCACATGGTGTCTAAGTTTTCTTAGTTTTCTTTATAGAATTTACAGCGTTCAATAAGTAAATGGAGTGAACTATAACGGATGAAAAAAAAATCTGCTGGACCTGAAATGTATATGTAAAAATTGTGAATTTACATTTAATACACTTATTGAATTCTTTCAGTCGGTTGACAATGCGAGACAATTTTTTTACAATCATGGCATTTTGCCGAAACAAAGACAATGTCCATCATGTAATAACGAAATGAAACTGAATGAAGATCGACACATTTTCTGTTGTAGAAAACGCATTCATGTACTTAACAAACATTACAAATATGAAAGTAAACAATGTAATGTAGCCATACACCGATACATGGTTAGCCACCGTTAGGTTAGAATTTCCTACCCATCGGGTTGGTCTAGTGGTTAACGCGTCTTCCCAAATCACCTGATTTGGAAAGTCGAGAGTTACAGCGTTCAAGTCCTAGTAAAGCCAGCTATTTTTACACGGATTTGAATACTAGATCGTGGATACCGGTGTTCTTTGGTGGTTGGGTTTCAATTAACCACACATCTCAGGAATGGTCGAACTGAGAATGTACAAGACTACACTTCATTTACACTAATACATATCATCCTCATTCTTCATCCTCTGAAGAATTATCTAAACGGTAGTTACCGGAGGCTAAACAGGAAAAAAAAGAGAGGTTAGAATTACCTGTTATTTTACGTTTCTCCGTAATATGGTGTGTAATAAAGCCACCTCAGCAAGATATGTTGTGTAGCGAGCTAATTTTATCGTCTAGTACTGTGGTAGATTGGAGTAAATATTTTCAGGAAATTTGTTTTGAATATTTGTGTACCAATTCGAAAAAGGTTAGAGGAGTAGGCAAAGTTATAGAAATCGATGAAGCCAAAATCGGTAAACGAAAATATAATCGTGACAGAATTATAAATGGAAATTGGATATTTGGTGGAATACAACATGACACAAAAGAAGTTTCATGGTTCCAGTACCAACACGTGATAAGGAAACTTTGCTCTGCATTATAAAGGACTATGTGCACACAGATACTACAATTATTAGTGACTGTTGGAAATCTTATGATTGATTACAAAAAGGAGGCTTACAACACTTAATTGTGAATCACACATACAATTTTATAGATCCGAACATTGGGGCACATAGGCAGTCAATCGAACACCATTTCCACGGATATAAGCCCGAATTTTTATTTAAAAGGAACTATTGTGATTTAGGAAGTATTGTGACCATTTATGGCAAATTATAAGCGAGATAAGACATTGATTCGGCAAATCGCATGTGTGATGATTCTGCAAAGTATCATCGCAATCTTCAGATTAACTGTTTGTTTAATTAATTGTTTATATCTTTTAATATAATGCTTCACTATGATGTAAGTATTTTTTTCGTATCACTATGTAATTTGTATTTGTGTATTGTGTATTTTTGTATCACTATGTAAATTTTTATTAATTTTCTATTTTCTGACACCCAAAATACATCATTAAATGAATAAACATTAATTTTAAATGAATTTGATATGTTTTTTTTTGTGATTTCGGGGTGAGGCACCTCAACTAAATAATTACAAAGGAGAATAACAGGGAAGAAATTGCTATTCCACAAATGCAGAGACAACCAAACAAAATGCAGGCTTGGACAAACAACAATGTTTTCAATTGCAAAAACTCATCTTCCTGAAAAAAATGTAAATTACCAAAGAATCAGCTGCCAACAACATAAAAGTAAAACAGTATTTCTGGGTAATAAGTGTAAAGTTTGACTTTACCCAAAATGTTTTATCGATTACCACGAAAAATAAACTAGATATATTCATTGTATAATGAAATAAAACATAAACATTTCATTTATATTGTATCCTAATTTCTGTTCTGTTTAGTATTTATTTATTCTTAAAAATATAAAAAAACCAGTAAGCTTAAATCAGACTGTATAAATTTAGACACCCTTTCCTGTTGATGTTGCATTTTTGCAACATTTCATAGATAGATAAATAAATATACCTGAGGGTCAAAAATCACATATATGATTTAGAAACATCTATAAACCTAAAAAATCAATATAAAATCACTTTACAACCAGTGCTGCATCAGAGTGCGGTAAAATATGGGTTAACACTGACAATATTTGTAAGATAGTAATCAAGATTCCCGTTTGGGAGTCAGTGAATCTCCATCGAAAAGCAAAAGTGAAAAATAACACAAGAAAACGAGAAATGGGTGTTATTCTCAGTAACGATGGAGCATCATCTGAAAGGTCAGACCTTTTTGTTCACTATAAAAACATACACTAACATGATAACCATATTCCTTTTTTTTTCTTTTTTTAAATAAAAACTACTTTTACTATTAAATATTCATTAATCAACCGTTTTTAATGTTTGTCATTACATAAAATGAAATTTACCATTTTGATTCTTCTCTTTCAGCAAGCCAAATAATTTCAGCATTTTAAAAAGCAAATGATGTTTTGTCTATGTTTCATCTACATTTAGTCAGATAATGTAGACTGCAATCACATGTTTTATTCTTTTCTCATCAAGAAAAATTGAAACTCCAATTTTCTGATGTATAACATCAGATGGTGCAAGCAATCAGAGTTTAGAAAATACTTGGATGTACCAAAGGTTATTATGAAAGAACATTTTAATAAATTATACTTATAAATATGATAGAATTAAATTAAATATAATTAAGTATAAAAAATAAAACTAATGTAAAATTAAATATTTATGCTACATATATTAATAATATATTAAATATAAAATGAAATATAATCTTTATTAAATTATAATTATTAATGAATAATAATTAAGAAAAATAATAATAAGAAAGGTACTTTTTTGATGGGTGAACACAGTAAATTTACAGCTGAATCTACAATTAGTCTATGATACAGTAATTACCAGTTAAATGTAAATAATGCACATAAAATGCACAAAATAAAAATCAGTAAATAAAACGCGTATATTAAATAATTTTTTTTGCTGGGAAAATCAACATCAACAATCTAAAGATAAAATGGTCCATTTACTTATTTTATTTTATGTCATTTATGTCTTGATTAGAGATATTACAACCAAAATTATTGATATCACAACAACCAAGAAAAAAATTTCATTGTAAAAGTGTCAGTGAATCTTCTTATGACAAAAATATTATGAAATCAAAAAAAGGTGAATATACAAACTCCTGAAAAACACTTACAGTGCAAAGGTATCCTCAAAAAACAATTGTTCAACTTGAATCAAGAGAACGAAATTTTATTTTTAAAATTACAAAGATTCACTCATCATAGGGTTGTTCCAAAATGTAACAAACAACTGGTTTAAAAAAAAACACACAAGCATGCTAATCAATCAAGAGCATTATTTATTATTTTTAAATTGAAACAGCCCTGTGGCGAGTGAACCATTTTAATTTTTTTAAATATGAATTTTTTTCAGATTTGGGAGAAACAACTGTTTATTGAGGGATACCTTCATAGCAAGTATTTTGAGGGTTTGTATTATTCACAGTTTTTTTGATTTCATAATGTTTTTGTCATAAGGAGACCACTAACATTTTTACAATGATATTTTTTTGGTGGTTGTGATATTTTACATGTACACAAAGAAGCCAGCTTTCTCTAAGTATTGCCTTACTCAAAAGAACTGCTTGCAATATCAGTTGACATCAGGTTGAGAACACCAGGATCAATCGCTAAAGACAGCTAAGCTACAAATGTTTTAATATGAGTTTTGAAAGCATTATATTAATTCAAGTTATTTTATATTAATACAAGTTAAGTTATTTTGTTTTAGCGGGTAAATATGGTAACATTCAGTAAAATAAAGATTATACAGAGAAGAACGTATTAGGAAAATCATCTTTATATGACATGTTATCAGCTGATACCTCTCTTAAAATTTGTTGTCTGTTCTTAACAAATTAAGGTTTAAGTTCTATTTTAGCTGGCAAATATGAGAAAACACCACATGTATCTCTTAATGAATATAAGAATATATTAGTTTATGGATGAAAAAGAAAAACAAACATTCATATAAGAAGCCAGTTTTAGAAAATGCACATCAAGCAGCTATTATATTCTATTAAAGCAATGAAATATTTGTTTTTTCCACTCAGCATGAAGCAACAGTATTTTTTTATGAGACCTGAAAATTCAAAATGACTGATTTTTATGAGACCTGAAAACTCATTATGAATGATAAATGATATTGCGGTATTTGAATGGATCCTTGAATTCTGATGGCTAGTACTGATTGTATTGTCTTGCAGATATAAATACTAAAATAGGAAAATATGCATAACTTTCAAAAAATAATTATTAAATTGTTTACTCAAGCTTAAAGCTTTTATTCCCTATGTTGTAGGGTTTATATATTTTTTTAAAGAATAGATTTCTAAAACAATGCTGCAAGATAAAATAAATTAATTCAAAATAATCACAAAATTTTAGTTTGTTTTTACATTTTTTTCATTGTTTTTCATTTGAAAAAGAGCTATTAAAAGATTAAATGTAACTCAAAATTTTACTATGAGATGCAAATAATATTTGCAGACTAAGCAATTAAATGGGAGTTGAGTAAAATTAGACACATTATTTACTAAAACGTGCAAATATTACATTCCATAGTTCTCTACCACCATGATCAACACAACTATACAAGACATCATTTGGAAATCACAACATGTTACTAGAGGCTCATCACCAGAATGATGCTTGTCAGTATTTTAATTATTTTTCACAGAATAGCAAAATACTAAATTTGTTTTTTCTGATTTCTTTATTACTAAAAAGTAAAACAAGATTCTTTTTTAACTTGATTTTTGGTCTGTGTGTTTGTAATACAGTTGGCGAACTGTATTTTCTGATTTATATGAATTTCACTGTAAGATCTGTTTGTATATATATATATATATATAAACTTACTCAGCCGCTCCACAAGTACAGAAACAAAAACACTCTTACCTTACATTTCTCTTTCCATCAAGCGTTTTCGGGCCTAAGCCCATCTTCAGTAATGTTTTTAAAATTTTTTTCTCTTTCACATTTAAATTTTTGATAAGTTAAAATTTTTGGAACAAATATTTGTTCAGTCAATAATTTTTTTTTTTTAAATTATAAAACATTAATATTTAAAACTGCCTTAACATTTAATCTAATGTTAATAAAGTACTGTACTGATTTGATTATCTGATTTATTTAAAATTTCTTGTCAATATATTACCAAAATATATAAGTTTATACTTTGTAATTAGCTAGAATTTATGTTCAGAGGAAATATGACCTACAAAAAATTTTATTTAAATAAAAATGTATGTATACAATAAATTTTTACAAAAGTACACTCAAAAATTGTGTTGCTTTTTTTGTAGGGTTAATGAAGAGGTGTGGTAAAGGGAATGTTTTTGTAACTGTACTACTGTTGCTAACAACTAAACTCATGGGCTCCCTTCAACTCCTGTCATTATTAACTGTTCCAATAGTGGTTTTATGTCAAGACACTTAATCATATCTTAGTCTACCTCAAGTTTAAGATGAGATCAATCTCCTACTACTGTACTGCATTTTATCTTTCCTAGTAGACTACTAAATAGTTAATTTTATGAAGATTTTTGATGAATTTATTTTTTATCATTTTTTCCTTAATGTAAAAAAATAAAAAAATAATGAGATAAAGTAGAAGAAGTTCCTCCTTCACAATTATCAGTCAATGTTGTCACTTATCTCAGGAAATATTAGCTATGACATAAATAAACTGTAAGATTACTTTTGGTTCTGTTTAAATCTTCAATAAACAAATCAAAATTGAAAAAATTCTGTTATGTACTTTTTTTAAGTTCAATTTTATTTTGTTGTGGGGTGAATTAGTAAAATAAGAGCAAGGTCTATTGTTTATAGATCTATTAATATCAACAATATATGAACTACAGAAAAGAAATATTGAAGTTACTTTAAACTACATTAAAAATAGGACAATAATTCAGTTTTTTATAACAAATTGACTGCTAAAAAAATTTAAGAGTCTTTAACATTACATCAAAGTTTTTAATTCATAGTTTTTTCAATATTGGTTATTGGAACATAAAATGACCAGGTGAAGTTTTTGTTTATTTTTTTTTTGTTAAGATATTATTATATTTAAAAAAAATTAGTCCTGATTGGTTTTATTGTCATGATGCATAGAAATTTAATTTAATGTTCATTAAAATTAATCTCAAAAAATTTTATTGTCTTGCTTTAAAAAAAAAATTTTTTTTTACAGCTCAATTTTTTACTGTTCTTTACAATTTTCACAATTCTTGTGACAAAAAAAATAAAAACGAACTAAAAATATGTAGTTATTTAAATGACAGAGATAACTATACTTCAAAACAAAAACCTTTTAGTTACTTAAAAAAATTAAGCAATCAAAAAGTTATTTAATAGTCAACCTGTTAAAAAGACAAATAATATTTATTATTCTTTCTATATGTATATATATATATACATATATACATATATATATATATATACCAAATAAAACTTCAATGAAAATAATTTGACTTTTGCTGACTGTAGTAATTTGTTTTTTTATTAAAATATACTAAACATATGATACTGATGCTTATAAAAATAAAGATGGATTGTGAATATTACCTGTATTTCAGAAAATGTAACAGGGAGTGTTCTGTATCTTGATGCAAGTCTGCTGTTACCTTTTCTTCGATCCATTCTACGATATACTTGAGATAACGGCTCAGGATAGACTGTATCCATTTTTTTTCTGAAATCAAAAGATTTTTAAAAATAACAAATACAGAAAAATAAATTTTTAGAAATTCATGAATACAGAAATACGAGGTTTGTTCAGAAAATAACCAAACTTTATCTTTTTAATCTTTATTATTAATTTTACAAATTGGTCCTTGCCTCCTTCAAAGTATTCCTCTCCCCTATTCGCACACTTTTTCCAGCACTTCTACTTCATGAAGCAGTCCTGTTTAGTCTCATTTGAAATGGCCCATTCGTCTGTGACGAATTTGTTTTAATATCAATAGTTTCAAAACTGCATCCTTTCATCACTGATTTTATTATCGGAAATAAGAAAAAATCGCAAGGAGCCAGGTCTGGTGAGTAGAGGCTGAGGTAGGACAGTCATCTGATTTTTGACGAATTGACAAACCTTGAGTATGTGGGTGTATCGTCGTGGTGTAGGAATCATGAGTTGTCTTGCCACAACTCTGGTCTCTTACTGTGGATTTTTTCATGTAATCATTGTAAAACGCCTTGATAATAACCACAGTTCACCGTTTCATCTTGAAGCAAGAATTAAAAATGCACATTCCATTAAAATCAAAAAACAAGAGCATTGCTTGAACACTGGATCGAGACTGAAGTGTTTTCCAGGGACATGAAGATCCTTTGACAATTCATTGTGATGATTGAACTTTATCTCGATTTAGTAGCTGTAAACCCAGCTTTCTTCTCCTGTTATGATCCTTTGGGTGAATGTTTCTTCGTCATCTGCTTGTCCAAGAAGTTGCTGACAAACATCCACTCTACGTTCTTTCTGCTGTTCAGTCAACAAACTTTGCTGCAACTATTTTCAAGTTCAATTTTTCAGTCAAAATGTCAAGGCATGACCCAATCAAGATGCTAACCTCTTCTGCAAGTTCTCTGACAATCAATCCTCGATTTGAACGCACGACAGAAGTCGAAGGCCTTCTGGTCGAGGGCCATCTTCAATTGACTGACGATCACTTTTAAATCGTGAAAAATCATGAAAAACCAAGAGCATCGTCTTCATAAGCTTGTTTCAAATACTGAAACGTTTCTGTGAAAGTTTTCCCCAGTTTCACACAAAATTTTACGTTGTCTCGTTGCTCCTGAAAATAGCACATTGCAAAAATCGCTACTGACACTTAAACATGTTGCACTAAAATAACAATACAAAAACTAAACAAGATATCAACAATACAGAGGAGGTTATGTGAAGCACAATGCTGCTAATCGCATGTCACTAAATATTTTTGCTGGCGCATAATTAAGAATGTTCGGTTATTTTCTGAACAGACCTTATATTTAAAAAAGCATTATTTATTCTTTTCATTTACTCAGTATCAATTCCACATTTATACATGACCAAGAAAATAAAAGTGCTTCTTTTTTATTTGTACATTTTTTATTTCTACACGCACACACGCACTTCAACCATAATCTAAAAACTGTCTTCAAAGCAACAAGTAGATAGTAACCAAATTCTGCAATAATGCTTGCAATCACAGAATGCTGCCCCAATTTCAATTACCAGACTAATTTCTTTGATGCCAGATTAATTTTATAGTATATAAAAAGTGCAGCCTTAAAGGAATTTTAAAAAATTAATGAGATGAACAACACAGTGGTTCTCCATCATGTAATAATTTTATTTAACAGTTAAAATGGACAATACATTTTAGAAAAAAGATTTGCTAGGTTCAGAACAGATTTAAATAACCGAAAGATTTTTTTAAATATCTGTGAAACGTTTATCATTTAACAACAATGAAATATGTCCACTAGTAAAACCAGGTAGATAAGAAATAACTAGGTTTTACAAATCGGTTTTAAAAGAATATTAGATGATAAAATATTATTTTTTAAAAAGCAACAAAGGTTAGTTAATTTAATAACAGAAGCAAATGTACGAGATAACACATGCAGGAAGAGACAAAGATTAGAACACATAAAGCAAACAGTTACATGAAGAGCGTGTAAAATAGTTGAGGTACAAATTAATGCACAATAAAAAGGAATGGAAAGTGCATCCAAGTATACTGGTGACAAAAAAAGTTTTATCATTTATCCTTTTATTAATTAACTTAAGTATCAAATTAACAACAATAATTTAAGTAAATTTAAGAACTAATACAGATACAAATACGAAACAAAACATTTAAACAAAAATATTAATGAATATAAACAACCTCTTTGTCAGTTATAAATAGAAAAAACATGGTGACTATTGAATGTTAAGTAGGCAAGAGTCTATAAAAAGTACACAGTTCTTTTTTTTCTCCATTGGCTATAAATTTAGGAGGCACTGACTTGGTCCTTACAGGCAGTTAGGAAATAAATAACTTGAAATTGTGTTAGTGTGTGTCCTCAGCGGACTGCATTAAAAATAGAATTGTTGTAAACTATCATGTTTGCACTCTAGTGGATCAGTACATAAAAAAAAAAACACTCATACATATGAATATGAACTATAACCATGCACATGCACACGCTCAAGAGTAAAAGTATACCATTGCAAACCACTACAGCTATAAAATATCCAAATACATCAATATTAACAGAATATAAAAAATACCAAAGCTAATATTAAATAATCAGATAAGAAAATTTATGTACAATAAATTATTTTTTTTATTTCATTAATTTTGGCAAAACTACAAAGCAATCCAGAATTTTAACAATAATTCCTTGAGTTGTTTTTTTTATTTCTCTTTTATTATTTTAAAGGCAAATTTAGATACTACAAGAAAAATTCCTGCTATAAATATATTTTTCCATTTAATTGCCAGTAAATTAACCCAAAATTTAATTACTTCTTAGAAGTCTTATATAATTTCTGTGAACAGATGTTGAACCAGGAAACAAAGTTATATATACGTGGAAGTGTGTATACAATCTATCACTTTAAGAAATAACATTATCTGTTTTTACAAACATTAACAAATGTCAATGTGTCACTTGCATACTCATTTTTCTATACAGATGGTAGTCAAATATGTAAACTAAAATACAGCGTATAAAATGAAATATGAGGCTGTCTTTCAGAGAGGATGCCATACTTACAAAAAATGGATTTATAATTCATTCTAAACATAAATTAATATTTAATATCAATAATAAAAACTATTACTCACTTTCAAGCTGGTAATAAAGAAAAAAATAAACTTATTTTACTGTCTAGCTCATAAAATTTATATAAAAAAATTTCTACTTCCGAACATATATTCTTGTACATATTTTTCAATATATATTAGCAAAGTTTTAGCCTTGTTGTGAAGAGCAAAGCAGTTTGCCAAGTTTTTTTTAAAAAATAGATATTTTTTTGGCAAATTTACCTTTTCCTTTTTCAATCACTATTTCACACATTTGTAACTGATAATAAATGAAAGAAATTTATTTTTTAAGTTTATATATATAAAATATATGCTTCGCATCAAAAACTTACAGAACACAGTCAGGGAGAAAGAGATCCAACGAAAAAGAAAAATAGGGAAAATAAGAAAAAATAGATCTATTCACAGAAGCAGCAAAAAACAAGGTAAACAGCTTCACTCAAAGAAATGCTTGAAAATCATCTCTTTTAAGTAGCAAGAATCCATTCCATATATAATCCCTAGGGAGATTGGGACATCCTTGGGGATTGGGAGCGGCATTGATCAATAATTTATTATAATTAGCTAATAAAATGCTGTAACAAGAAAAGCCGGATTATTCTAGTGAAAAGTATCATAAAAAGACCAAAGCAACAAAATTTGCTTTTCAGTTTTGTAATAAAAAGTAAAAGCCTATTAACAAACCTAAGCTGCATTCTCAGGCGAAGTGTTGGCATCTCTGCCTTTCATCTGGAGGTCCTGGGTTCATGTTTCCGGTCAGGCTAGGCATTTTTTCACACTTTACAAAAAGTGAATTTACCATTACCATCAATTTGCAGCTGTTACAAGATACCAGGCAAAATAAATGCGATACAAAGGAGTTAACTGTTGTCGGGCTTTCTATCATTCAAGTCAATTATAGATAATCAACACATCTATTTTTAATGTTCCAAGCAAAAGAGTGTAGACGTTTAATTGTGTAAAAAAGAATTTGTCTTATAACAAATCAATAAAATAAAATAATGGAAGATTTTCAAGCTGTTTGAGCAAAACGGTAAACATTTTCACTATTTTTATCAATCAAACAATTCCAAAATTGTTCAAAAAAATTTTCCAAAATTCCAAAAAATTTTCAAATTTTTTCATCCGTTAATATCTTTTTTTAAGGGTAAAAAGCAATATGAGCAAAATGTTCACTAACATCCCTATTACACATATTGCTCAATGTTCATCAATGTTATAAAAATTTAATAGAATCAATCCTTTAACATTAAATTCTTGAAATCCTTTAACAATTCATTCTTAAGCTATAAAATCAAATGATGTCACCACATATAAACACATCCATCCATTACAATGTTGTCACAATACGATAATCTGCCTTAAGATAGATCCCTTGCACCATATCCGTAAACATTATTCAATATTTCCAGAAAACTTGATAGTTTCCAGTTCTTGATAATTTCCATAACCTTTTTTATAACAAGTATAATTTTCTCATCTGTTTTACCTCTGAAAATACAGTATTTATATAGCTGTTCTTCCCTAATTATATGCTCAATTTTTGTGATTAAGCTTCTATTTTTTTTTTTTTTTTCTTAACAACATTTAACTTTCATTCTGTTAACCTTCTCCATATCCTCTATAGCAATATTTCAAATGCCTCCTTTCCATCTCTCTTTTACTCACATTCATTTTCACATCTCGTCTTTTTCAATTTAGCCTCCGGAACCACTGTAAGGTATTACGTCTCAGGTTGAGACTGTACAAGATACACTGAGATATGATGCGATGTACAAGACTGTACATTCCTGAGGTGTGTGGTTAATTGAAACCCAACTATCAAAGAACAGCGGTATGTACGATCTAGTATTCAAATCCGTATGAAAGTAACTGCTTTTACTAGAATTTAAATCTTAGAACTCTCGACTTCGAAATCGGATGATTTGTGATGAGTTCATCGCTAGACCAACCTGGTGGGTTTATTCCCATTTCTACTTTCAAACATTTAACAAGCCATTCTTCAAGTTAATCGAAAGAACTCAAATAAATTCTTCCACAGCTGTTGCAACATATGTATTTTTTCACTTTTACAATCTTATATTAATAAGGCATTTTAATGCTTTTACTATTTTAATTGTTAAAATTTTCATTCTTTTCCAAAGTCACTCATCGGGGGATTATATTGTCTTCTATCCTCATTAGATGTTTTCTTAATGTTCATTATTTTGGCCAAATTCTGTCAAATGTTCTTCTAATCTTGAAATTATTTGTTAAATAACCGTGTCATCTACAAACCTTCTAAAATCTGTCTGTTTTCCTTTCCCCTATGTTGATACATATCTACGGTATCTGTACCTATAAAGCAACTTATCCCGACTGACTGACCGATTCATCAACGATCAGCAAAAACTACTGAAGATAACCGATGAATATATGTATACAAGTTTTTCTTATGGTGTAAATTACCACTAAGATAGGATTTTTTAAAATTCAGAGTTTAAAGGGTTAAAATTGAGTAACAGTGAAATTTACTTGTTTTTTTCTGTAAGAAATGAAGATATCAACTTTATTTTTGGTACGTGTAATTTTCAAAGACCGATTTCTAAATTTTTCGAAATTTGACCTTTAAAGGGATGAAGAAAGGTAAAAAAAATTTAAACGACTGCAAATTTTCCTAATTTCCGACTATACTAAACGAGATATTTCACTTTATTGGAGGCTTGCAAATACTCTTCAGATAAATATCAAAAAACAATTTTCGCTTTTTTTTTTAATTTCGAATTTTTAAGGGGTGCGACGGTATACGGTACGGCGGCTCAACCAACAACAGCCACCATTACTGTACGTACGTGACAACGCAACTGACTGCACCTGCCTCCAATTACTAGACTAAAAAACATAAAAGTTAATAAAATTTTTTTAAAAACGAGAAACGAATTACGGTCATCTTCTATTGGTGTTTGTCGGGTAACGCTAAGAACCGGGTAAAATACATTTTTACCCGTAACTGTTTACCCGTACAAAGTACGGGATAACCAGTTATAACTAATATTTTTAAGACGTAGGCCGACTATTTTGAAACCCACATTGTTAGATCACTCGGTTTCCGGTCCTGTACTGAACGGAAGAAATTGTAAGAAATTATAAAACATCGCTATTTTTTTATAAATTGAACAACAAGCTTTAATTTTTATTTATCATTATTATTCTCAAAGCACGAGATTAATTAAAACACTGCGGTATAAGGGGCAGAGCCCTCTGGTTAGACAGGAAGGGCGAACAAAGTAAGCCATGACCGGCTAAATATTACTTGACCGCGACGGAAAACACAAGCAACCATATAGCGCGAGGGGGATAGTTTATTATTTTCGAGCATGCAAATATTCCTCAAATATATATTTCATAACCACTCTGGAGGTTTTTTGGATATTTTAAGGAGTCCGACGGTGTACGGCGCGCGCCGCGACGGCTCACCCAATACGGTCAATCCCACTGTTACTATCTGTGCGACGCGATTGGTTCCACCTGTCTCTGGTTACTCGACTAAACAACATTAAAAAAAAAAAATTGACTGCTATGTGAAATGCAAGTAACCGTACAGCAAGAGCGAAGCTGCGACGGATGGATGCTATTTACGTGAAGTACAACCCCATACGTTTTCTCCGCTCATAGGCCTTCAAGAACCACACAAATTTAATTTCATGTATTTTTCTTTTTTTTCCAGAGGTTCCACATTCTTTTGGACCGTTTACTATTCTTTCTTCAATCCATTCTTATCGGTTGTTTTTTCTTTTCATCTATAGGAACCTTTAATTCAAAAAAGTTTTTTCAGTATTTTTTTCGATCTACTTTTTCTGCAACGTTGAACTTTTTGAGCTCTTCTTCAATCTGTTTAACATAGCCACCTTGAACTTTGTAATTCTAAAACTTAGTAAATTGAAAATTTATTTGTTTTGCCTTGATTGGTTCCTTCGGACCTGTATCAGTAGAGTTTTAGTCGTCGTTTTGTTATTTCCAGGTCTTTAATTTTATCATACATTTTTTTTAATTTGATCTCGGTTTGAGCTTCTTCTGTTCTTGGGACCATAAATACATTCTATATTGAGAAAGAAGAATATATATAGTTTCCATGCCGCCCATGATAAAACTGTGCCTTAATTCTGTATTTCAAAAGAAAAATAATGTTACACAAGAGGTAATCAATTTTGGCACTTAATTCCATTCTAAGACGCAACCCGCCCTAGGCAGCTAGTAATATTTATAGGGGGATGAATTAATATCCTCAAAACATTTTCCACTCTAAAAAATTTTTGTATCTCAATTTCTTTATAAACCCAAATAGAAAAACTTTAAATTCTTTAAAAGTATAAATATATACAATAATACAACCTTTAAAAAGGTTGTATTATTGTAATATTACAACCTAATATATACAATAATACAACCTTTAAAAAGGTTGTATTATTGTATATATTTATACTTTTAAAGAATTTAAAGTTTTTCTATTTGGGTTTATAAAGAAATTGAGATACAAAAATTTTTTAGAGTGGAAAATGTTTTGAGGATATTAATTCATCCCCCTATAAATATTACTAGCTGCCTAGGGCGGGTTGCGTCTTAGAATGGAATTAAGTGCCAAAATTGATTACCTCTTGTGTAACATTATTTTTCTTTTGAATGTGGAAAACTGACGTAACGAAAGTTAAATTAGAAATTTAGCTATAGAAATTGATACTAACGAATCGGATTTTCCGGTGTCTACGTTTTGCTTATAGTTCATTATTTTACGAAGAAAACAGTCATACGGTATAAATAAAAAAATTTTAAGTGGGCACCACATGACTTCCTTGTACGCCTATTAAATTACATATACACATGCTTTTTAAACATGAAAATTTTATTTCGTTAATAACTTCTGATTATTATTGAATTATTATTTATTGTAATTTTTTTATAATAAGAGGTTAATAATTATTAATAAATCAATATATTTAAATTAAAAAAAAAAAAGTTAAAAAGAAAAAGGAGATGAAGTCTGATTGGAACCTATGACCATAAGTACCCTTATTATATATCATTGAAAATCTCCCAATAAGGGCTTGTTACTGCAGTTAAGTAAAAGTTCAAAATCCAAATTTCTTTCGATTTTGGGCTTTTTTGGACACTTTTGGTCCAGTCGTTGCAACCAAAAGGTTAAGTGCACAACTAGATGTTACGACAGTCCTAGATCAAAGTTTCAACATCCTACGGATAATCGTTTTTGAGTTATGCGAGATACATACGTACGTACAGACGTTACGCCGAAATAGTCAAAATTGATTCAGGGATCGTCAAAGTGAATATTTCCGTTGAAATCTGAAAACCGACATTCATTGGGATCACTTTACTTCGAACAAGGAAGTAAAAAGTAAAACATATATATTAAATCAATTTTTTTTTCACAAAAAATGTTTAATTCATTTTAATATTAATTAATAATAATAATTAAACTATAAATAAATAAATAAAATAAATCGGATAAAATATCAATTTAATAATACAAAAAAACCTATTTATTTTTAAAATTCCCGTAATATTCGTATTACTCATGCTAAGTTTTTTGAAACCCGATAAATATCTTGAAACGTAAAACATTCTAAGAGTTAAAATTTTATATTTAGAGCAACAGTTCAACACATTCTTTCTGTAGTATTAGGCTGAATCAGAGCCCAATATTTAGAAATTGAATCACAACTTATCATCAAATCTAAAATAACAAAACAGCCGACTCGATAAAAGAGTGAGTGTGCTTTATTTATAACGCACATAGACGCATAAATTAAGACAGCTTGTTTTGTGATATCTAACATACTGTACTATTAAACAAACGTGTAAAAATACCACAATCGTTATAAAGAATAATTTTCTAAACTCTTACTTATAACTTATCAATAAGTACGTTAAATACTATCGACATAAAACACCTATCGCTGGTGAAAATGACACAGATATTCCCACGAACAAGTATACCGTGCCGGGTTTACTAACGAAAGTACGGATTGAAATTACCCTAATAAATATCGCTTAAAGAAAATACTTAAACGTTTAATAGTACACATTAATTTGTTTGTTTAACCTGCATTTAAAGAACTCATCACGCGGTAAAAAATATGAGATCTAAACGTATTTCCCAGCTTTAAAATAAACGTAAAACCGTAATTGATCATTAATGTTTATAATTACCGATTTCATGGATCGTGAATAATAGGGCTTACGTTTGGTGTACCATAGCACTTGCTACAGTTTCATGACCGATATGCTTTACCAGTACCTGTTAGTGTATGCTTGAATATCTTCATTTTTACTTACCGGTACAATCGTTAACGATAGTCTCTCTTATAAATTATTATCAAATGTCTTGCATTTTTCATAAATTTCCTTTTTTTGAATCGTAGCAATCCAACGGAAATTTTCCCACAGATTTTCAGAAAGCTATTTGCGACTTAAAAAAAAATCATCCAAACTTCAGTTACCTTATTTATCCCCACCGTTATTAAATTCACCATACCGATGGTGCAATAGAAAAAAAGGCTGACTACACAGTTGTAGGACTTACCCGACACGCGACTTTGTGGGTTGTTTCTGACGCAAGGTTTACGCAATCAACTTAATTTAAAATATTTATTATTTTATTTAAATACAATAAAACGATAAACTAACTAAACTAATACGACTTCACAACTTGCATACAACAAATTTCGTTTGTACGGTCGCCAGACTGGTGTAGCCGCGAGGCTTAACGCACCAGGTACCGAGTCGACCAGGCGATCGAGTTCGAGACCCGGCTAGACCGAATTACTTTTTTACGCTTAAATATTATCCATTTATTTAATTCTACTGTTCACCTGTGACGTCACAACATAGCAGTAGTTTAGAGCATTTTTTGGGGGGTGGAAATGCAATTTTACAAATATTTTTAATTTTTAAATGTTAATGCGCCTAAGAAAAATATGACCTTAATTAGGGAAAAATTCAAGATACTGAAAGTGACCTTACTGTAAAGCCTCACTTCCTTGACCTTTTAAGTTGAAAATTTAATGGCATCAATGCCCCATATATAGAAGAAGTAATCTGATCAAGTTTGGTCAAAATCGGTCATGTAGTTCTGGAGATATAAGGTGATGTAGAGGTCAACAACGGACACGCACGCGCGCGCGTACATACGAAAATTAACATCCGATTTTTTGGGTTCTCAGGTGTCAAAACATGAAGAACCGGTAAAAACAGAATATGCCCAAATTGGATCGATTACAATACTTTCCCTTCTACAGTTATAGCGCTCTCTAGAGGAAAGTAAAAATAAGAGAAAATACGTTATTAATCCACAAATAATTTCAGGTATGATTCACATCAAATTTCTGTTGTTAATCCAAGGATAAAGACATCCATTGTGCCCGTGGCGAAGCGGGTATAGTCTCAGCCTTTCATCCGGAAGTACCCGGATTCGAATCCCGGTCAGGCATGGCATTTTTGATACGCTACAAAATTTCAATTTCCTATTCTCATGCAAAAGCTTTCAAGCTTATACGGTGAATCAATCATAAAAAAAATTAATCTAAATATAAACGAACGTAAATGTTTTTATCATCAGTTTTTTAAAAGAAAAAGCTTAAATTTTCAGGTTAACCGATTCAGATTATAGAAGAGTTTATAACAAATACTTTACAGTCTGTTCTCCTATACAATGATAATAACGTGTAACTGGTTTTTCCATTTATTCATAATTACAATTGCCTATTAATAGAAGACGGTAAAAAGTATAAAATCCCATTTATATATAATTATAATTAAAACAAAGTAATTCTCTTAGAAATTTTAAATGATCAGCACAACTATAAATAAAAAAAATCATTTTTATATAAAATGATTACTGACCGAACTTGGCAACAGACCAATATGAAAATATTCTTATTAAACAGTCTCCTGTTTAGAACATTCATTTCTTCTAAATATTTTTTATTTTAAAAATAAAGAACGGCAAAAAAATGTAACCAAATTAAAGTGCTATTGAAATAATTTTAAAAGCCATTCACGTCGGAATACTTTCTTTTATATTTTTCATACGCTTCAACAAGTATGAGTATCTCAATAGTTTACGTTGAATATTCTGCCATCCCACATGATATTCCAAACGTTGCCTACCTGCATAATTTTCCTAATCTACCTGTCCTTCCAATATCAAAGCGACGATTCCGGAATGCCTTAAGATGGGGCCTATAAGTCTCTTCTTTTAGTTATATTATTCAAATGCTTCTTTCATCAATTTGCCGCAATACCTCCTCATTTGTCACTTTATCCACCTGATTAACATTCTCCTATAGCACCGCATTTCAAAAGCTTCTAAACTTTTCTTCTCAAGCATTTTGATCATCCAAGTTTCACTTCCATATAAAGCTAACGCTCCAAACATATACTTTCAAAAATTCTTTCCGCACGTTTAAATTAATTTTTGATTTAAGAAAATTATATTTATGACTGACTGCATCAAGCCCCGGTTAGTTTAGATATTCACTGTAGGATGAGAAGCATGAATGGAGAACTCTATGATGATGGAGCTTTGGATGCGGGAGGGTGTAGGCATTGACCTCGCTCCTGTAGCATTCATCACACACTTGATTGCGAAACATGAAAGCTATGTGACAACCTTCTGATGCTTAAAGCAGGAGATACTTGTACTGCATTCAATATTCTTTAGCGTTGGCATTTCTTACAAAATGTTCGTGACTAGCATCGAACATTTGACACTCAACTTAGTTCTTCAGTTGTTATTGCCAATCTATAATAAATTAATATGTTTTAAATTTCTTTCAAATTTATTTTTATAATTTTATGTACTGCGGCTAAACTAATATAAAAAAAAAAAAAATCATTTATAACGTTTTACCTGCTATCATTAATGAAAAGATCTTTAATAAAACTCTACTATTTATAATAGTTATGAAAACCTTCAGCTTTCTTAGCCATAGCGTAAAGCTTATAAAACCTGCTGTACCTTTTTTATTTATTCATACTGGTAGAATTTTTTTCCAAATATCTACATCATTTTTACCCACTTCTTGCATTATTTTTAACATTTTTGTCTTTAAATTTATAAATGACTACTTCACAAGCATCCCTTAGTGAATTTAACCGATGAGTTCAAACAACTTCATGGAATGAAACATAACATAAAACTGTTCTTATATGTTAACAGGATACCGTTTAAATATATTAAAACTTAATTCTGTAATATGAATTACATAAATAAGGTATTAATTTAATTTTAATTGAATCGCATATAGTTTTGATAAATTTTATAATTGACATTGTCGGAAGAATGAAAGCTAAGAAGACAGTTCACTAAACAGTCACCCATATTCTAAGTATAAGACACAATATGCATATGTGGGAGGTCTAACAGCACGTTACTAGTGAAAGTAAGACAGTAATACTTACAATTTAATAGTTCTCCATTATACAGTTCAGTGAATAGTAATTTAGTTTACTTTGTACTCCAGTAACACTCATTTAATTTTATTTTATTTTCACTTCGGTTTTTGTTTTATTAACTATATACCCAGAATATAATAAAAAAAATCTATCTCATACCAGGAATAAAATTATAACAATTGCCGAAATGGATATTTATAAAAAAAAGGGTACATTTAACCTGTTTATATACTTAAGTCTTTCATAAAATAACATTAACTGTTAATAAATAAATGACAATTGTATTTCCAAATTTTTTCAGAAATGATTATTTTTTTATAAGATGCTCACCCAAGAAGGATGTTTTGTGCTTTTATTTCTTTATTCCCCAGCTAACCAATAGAAGTATGTATAAAAAATAGTTTATTTACATTAGTATTTAACCATAACAAGGCATAGTATTTAGATATGTAAACAATTTTTTTTTTTATTTTAATAGCATGTGGTATTAAAAAAAATTATAATACTACACCGAAGAGATAATCAAAGCAATGAATAGAATAAGAGACAATAGATGAATTATCATCAAAAATACTGTCTATATGGTTTATTCAAGTACTGCGTCTAAATATAATGGGGAAGTGAAATTAATTTGTTTGGTAAATGCGTATAATGTAATTGTGTGTGTTTTTAGTGAATTTTAAAACAAAATAATACGTTGTTTTTTTAACATAAATGAAAACAAAGGAAAATAACAATTAATATTCTAAGAGTTTCTAGATTATAAATTAAAGACTGTTTATTACACCCAAAACGCAATTAAAAAATAAACTACTAACATTGTAATCTAAATATTATACATAAAAGCAAATGCCTATTTCTTAAATTACCAAGACTCAATAGCTCATCTGATTTTAAAAAATTTGCAAAATGATTTAAACCTAGTTCTCAATCAAGCGTAGGCTATATGGGTCTTAAAAAAATTCCTTGAGGTGCCATATGCAAGGTAACATTTTTGTGTTGTTTAAACAAATTTTGTCTATAATATTTTCTGATACTTCAACATACGGGTATTTTTCTGGTTATTGTTATCATCTGAGACAGATATACAAGCCAGATGCTGCCAACATTATGATTCGCCTCCTATTTCACCTGTACTCCTCACTTCCTGCCACTAGGTTCTCGCTGTTCATTCATTATTATTGAAACAATGAAAATCTGATTGGATAGTGAACATTACTACAATCTTCAAAACTAAGTTAGTAAAATTCTCACAACTTTTAGTGTTAATAAATTTAGAACATTCTAGTGTGTAAAGACATTTATTTCACAACACTTAATTTACTATCTACCTAAATTTAAGTTTATCTGGTTTCTGTTAATTAGCATGTTAAAGCACTTGATAAATGTCTCTAACCTTGTTTATTTGTAAAGAATTTCATCAAAGAGTATAGCATATTTCACAGCCATCACAAAAATACTTCACATTCTGAATCATAAAAAAATGTCTAATGCAATATAAATCAATAAAATAAAGATATAAGTGTGTATTGCAATATGCGACAAAAAAAAATATAACCTTTGATCAGATATATTTTACAATTCATCCGATGAAAAAATATTATACATTTATAAATAGCATTATAAAACTATATACTGTAATGTTGCTTTTAAAAATTGTTCAGGGCAAAAAATCCTACCTTTAGCAGGAGCCAAAATAGAATTATTATTTTTTTTTTAAATTAGATTTTCTTTTTTTAAATTCAACAGTAATAAAATACTATGAAATATTTTCAAAAATAATTTTTGTATATAATTTTAGGATTTTCAAATAAACAACTCTCAAAAAAAAGGAGAAAATAAATAGTTTTAATAAAATATAAATTTCATTTCTTTCCATAAAGTGATAATTCATTCAGTCTCATTTACGAGGGTAATTTTTTTTCAAGGACCGATCGGTAAGGAAATTAAAACCACAGTGAAAATAATTTTTATTTTTAAAAAAATAACCCTCATAATTCTTATCATTATCGGGCATAAAATTCCAACCAATTGTATTCTTTAGTTTTTTAACCAATCATAAGGTGACCGTAATTCTTATCATTATCAGGGACAAAATTCCACCCAATCGTATTCTTTGTTTTTTAAGCAATCATAAGGTGAGAGTAATTCTTATCATTATCAGACACAAAATTCCAACCAGTTGTATTCGTTGTTTTTTTAACCAATAATAAGGTGAAAGTAATTCTTATCTTTATCAGACAAACAATTCCAACAAATAGTATTCTTTGTTTTTTAACCAATTATAAGGTGAGAGTAATGCTTATCATGATCAGACACAAAATTCCAACCAATCATGTTCTTTGTTTTTTAACCAATCATAAGAGAGAGTAATTCTTATCATTATAAGACACAAAATTCCATTGGTTATCATTGTTATCATTATCGAGCACAAAATTCCACCCAATTGTATTCTTTGTTTTTTAACCAATCATAAGGGGGGAGAGTAATGCTTATCATTATCAGGCCCGAAATTCCAACCAACCGGGTACTTTGTTTTTTAACCAATCATAAGGTGAGAGTAAATCTTATCATTATCAGACAAGTTTAATTTAAAATTTTTGATTTTATGCCTTGACATCATATTTTTACATATGTAAAAATTTTAATAAATTTTTCATATTTAAATTTTTTTTAATTTTTAATGTAACTGAATAAAAGTTTAAAAAAGATTAATAGTTTAAAACTGTTTAAATAAAGATTAAAAAGTTTAATAAAAATTAAAAGTTTTAAATTTTAAATTAAAAAAATAAATGCATAAGTTATTATATTTTATGAAGTGTCATGTAATTGGTGATGAATATATGAATATGTAATGCAGCTGATGATGCAAGTAAATCGCAAAAGCGCTCTTGCATATATAGTGGAATAAGGTAAGTCGAGCCATGCTAGTAACATAGTTCAGCAGACGAAGCTTTTGTATTATACTAGCAAATAATTGTTTGAATTTTGAAAATTGAACGACTGTTTGCAAAGATATAACATTTCCAAATAACTATGACTTATTAGATTGAGAGTGTACCTGATGCATACTAAAGTTAGCCTTCAACCGACTAACAAGTACGCCGTTTGAATTTTGAAAATCAGATAATTGTTTGCAGACAACTGCAAACAATTATCTGATTGCACCTCCCAAACAAACGCCCCAGGGGACCCTGCTTGTTACCAGTTAATGGGAATGATTGGTCTAGCCTCACAGATGTGCTTGCATCACCTCACCACTCTAACTTCACATGCAGTCCCCACGAGAAGCCCATTATTATTAAACAAAAAGTTTTTTAATTTATTTTATTTTATTTAACGTAAATCTAATTCTATTTTTGTAATATTACTTATTTGATTGATTCAAATCATTCAGTTCAAGCTCAACTACCGCAGTAATTGAGGCTCACAGTTCATAGTTCATTTAATCAATTTATTAAAGTTTATGCAACCGACAACTCTTCACACTAAAAATATATAAACTTGTACATATACATATTTATATAACCTATGACACTGCCATAACGTAAGGATTCAAACATAGGGTCAAACATCTAAATCAGTTCAGCCATTCAGCTGCTACAGTGGAACAAACATACAGCCTAAATACATTACACTCCTTTTTGGGCGGTCGTTAAAAGGACCCCATATTAAAACATCTGAATATTACTAAATATTAAACTAAATTGGCAAATGCAATTCAAATCTAAAATACTTTTCAAGAATATTCTAATTAATTTTGAATAATTTTAGTCATCCACAATCATAGATAAAATAGATATTTTTCTGTTTGCGGTATTAAAATTATTAAAACTGACAGTTAACATCATTAGTTCTCATATCTATCAGATACTGCTAAGAAAATAATTAATCATATATGATAAACTGTAAAACAACTTTGTAAAAACCCTCACAAGTTTTTTCCCTTGATCTACATGCACTATCCTCCTTATTGCAATGTACAAAAATACTTACTATTAAAAGCATGTATCATCGCTGCATTTATACAAAGTTACAGAAGTAAAGCTTTATGAGCGAGTGACATTATATCGCTGAAGGTATCAATAGAATCTAAACAGTTCACTGAATCCTCCCAATTAAATGTGAGCTAGTGAAAAGTGGATGAATTAAATAACAAAAATATAAAACATATTACAGATAAATTTTCTATTTCTTTAAAAGGATTTGTTTATTCAGACAAAAAGATCAAAGGGGCTTATAGGAAAATTTTGTAATTTTAAATATTTATATCTCTTTGTTAAATGATTACTCTTCTTTTTTTTCTATTAAAACAAATGGTATGTACAGGTTTATTATCGAGTTTTGTTACTATTCATAATTATGTGAGTTGAACTCATATAATTATGTCCTTTTTATTTTATTAATAATGACAATTCAAAACAATAATTATTAAAAATTACTTATTAAAAATAATAAATGAAAACAACATATGCTAAAAATAATTAAGCATATATCTGTTTAGTCTAAAATTTTAGTTATTCAGTAATGTGAAAGGTAATGCAATAAAATGGTAAATGATCTTCTCCCATAATCAAGCATATGTAGCAGCTGACATTATCTACACATGATATATTAAGCTTATATAAATTTTAACTTTTAAATATCTGATCTTTTCTTAAAATTAATAAAATGTTAAAGTAAAATAAATCTTTTTTTCAATTTTTCATTAAAAAAAGAGGAACTATACCTCTGTCTGTTCATTTGATGATTTTTTTTTTTTTTTTTAATTTGACTCCATCAGTGGAAGATTTACAAGCTACCTACCAGTTTTCATGATAAAAATTGCCTGTACAAAGATTTTAAGCAAATATATGACAACACCATGCATATACTCATACATACACAGACTGTACTTAACATAAAAATTTTACCCACGTATATAAATAAACTAGACAGACACGAAAAGTTTTGAACCATTGCAATATTTTTCCTTATATGTATGTATTTTACACAGTAATGGAATAAAAATGATTAGTTTTGAATAATTTCACCACCAATTGTCACGAAGAGACAAACAAACTGAAATTTTAATCAGAATTTTCCAATAAAAAAGTAATTTAAAAAAAAACATTTTCCTTCAAATAATAGCAGCTAATTCTGATCGTTCAGGTTTCTTTGAAAAAACACCATTTCATTACAAACATTAAAGACTCCCCCAAACAACATCGAATCAGCAATGATCAAATCTCTAGTCAGCAAATTCAAGTATCTCGGAGCCCAACATCTCAGAAATAGAAGCAATGATCAAAAAAGTATGCAAACTGCAATTTGCATAAATTCACCTAAAACATTTACAATAAAATATAAATCTCCATCTAATTGTGTAATTCTATGGCACAATATGTATCCATATGTACATAAAAATGCAAAAGAACAATAGATGGATTGACAATATCCAAAAATATATGCAAGAAATAAATATAACCAATGAAGAAAAACAAGGCCGGAACACAGTTTGGGACCAAATCAAGAATTTCAATGGGTTTCAAGAATTACCGAACAAGTCAACAACTTGGCATGATCTGGGAAGAGACAACAGCTCCATACACAAAAAATTACAAATTACTGAGTAAAAAGATTAAAAACTATACATAGTGTTCTATACATGTGTAAAAACTATACATAGCAGTATAGATGGCCTAATACAAACAAAAAAAAAATCAACTAATAATTAACTAATTAATTTCAATTAACATTTGTTTAATAAATAACTTAACAAATGGATGCAGCACTATTAGCATTATTAATAATTATAACTATTTTGATGCTGACCAAAGTTTAAAATGAGATAAAAGTATGTTTACTTTTAACAAGATTTAAATGTATTATTGGTGTACTTAAATAGTTCGAAATCGATTAATTGAAATATCTCAAATACACATACCCATTAATAAAAACTGTAATCTTGAAAAAAAATATATATATATTTTTCACCACCCATAGCATTACTTGCCAATTAGATGTTGGTTGCCCTTCCTTTCTAGCTTGTTTTTGCTAATATGAATAAATAAAAATATTAAGTTTGATGATAAACTAGATGACCCACAGTTGTGGGAATAATACTGATAAATAACAATTAAAATATAGAATTTACACCAAATATCTGAAAAAGAAACTAAATTACCAAGGATATAATAGTAGTAACTAAAGTATACAGATTTTTGACGAGGAAAATATAAAGCTTCACTACAAGGGGGCAAGGGCCTCGATCTATGCTAAGGATAACTGAAAAGTATCCTGAAAATCTGAAAGCAATTGATTGATTGGATATTGTGTGATGCTGTTACAGACAGAACCCACCACAAACATTTGCATTTATATATATTAAATAACACAAAAATCTATACACACAAATCATAACTAATAAAAATTTTTTTTTAAATTACTTTGAAAGGTCAAAATTGCAGTTTTAGTTTCAAATTTATTTTTTATGAACCAAAAAAAATTTGTTGAAAATAAAACTGAATATAATTTTTTTTTTAAATTAAAATTTTAAAACTAAATTTTTATTTCCTTATACAAGGTAAAGGAACTAATGTATTCGCAAAAATTTTGATTTTCAGATTTTAATGGAAATTTCCATTTTGACCATCCTTGAATCCATTTTGACTAGTTTTGGCATGACATATATATATATATATGTACGCACGCATCTTGCGTAACTCAAAAATGATTAGCTATAGGCTGTTGAAATTTTGGATTTAGGAATCTTGTAACATCTAGTTGTGCAACTCCCCTTTTGATTACAGTCGACAAAACCAAAAAAGACTATTTACTTTTTCAGTAATAAGCTGTTATAGAGAGCTTTTCAACAATATATCATAAGAGGTACTTATTTTCATTTGTTCCAGAGTTACAGCCAAATAAAATTGTAATTAATGAAATATTTGGATCTTACAAGGGAAAGGCACATCGGTTCAAATCCGACTTCATCTCTTTTTTTATTAATTTAACTATAGTGATTAATTAATTATTAACCTCCGATTGTAAAAATAATTTTACAATAAATAATAATTCAATAACAATGATAAAAAAAGAAATATGAAAAGATATCAAAAGTTAATTATGAAATAAAATGTTATGTACTTTTAATTTTAGAACTGTGTGTATATAATTTAATAGCCATACAAGGAAGTCATGTGGTGTCCACATCAGATTTTTTGATAACACATTTATTTGATTTTTAAAAAACTGTAACTGGCTACAAAATAAAGAACCAGATCCTTAAATCAATTTGTAATCTTTTTTTTATTTAAAAAGTTAAATATTTTAAAATTTCTTACATATTTATTGTTTAAATCTTTATTATTATATGGACCGATTTCAATGATTTGCCTTTTTTCAATCAGTAGAGGAATTTTCTCTGGTGGTTATGTTTTAAGTAGAAATTTTGTAAAATGATAATTTACATTATCTATAAAGACTACTTGAAGAAATTTTTAAATGTTTGGGAACAGTATTAGTTTGCTACAGCATAACAATAATGTAGTATGATACTGAAAGTCTTTTTTTTTTGTGAAAATTCAAAAAAATAATTGGAAAACTTAGGTAAAAGTAACATATTTCTCCATTTTGAAGAATCTCGGCTTGCTCAATAACAATTTTTTAAAACAATTTTTCTCAATTCTTTCCCTTATTTCTATGGAGGATATTCTTCCCTGGATTAATCCTGTGAATGGCTTGTTTTCATAATTAAAAAAGGCTAAAAAGATTAAAGAACTGAAAAAAATGATTTTTTTTATTTTTTGGGATAGTTTTTTTAAAGGTTAATTTTTTAAAGTTTTATTTCTTTTAATATATATTTTTAGTATCTGGATGCAATTATTGAAAATTACCTTTTTCCCAGATTTTTTATTATACATTAAAGGTTGCGGTTTTGAAAAAAAGAATGACTAGAAGAATTTTATATTGAAAATAATACTGAGTAATCTTGTTATAATAATGAATTCAAAAAGATCCCCAAAATTTATAATGAATAACTGCCACTAGATACATACACTTGTACATAAAACAAATGAAATTTAACGTAATGAAAACAGCTTCTGCAACAACCAAGACTATTACAAGAACATGCTATATTTGGTCATCTCAACATACACTCTTGTGACCAAACCAGAAAATTCTAACCTGTTCCAAACAAACTTCCTTCTGCTGTTTTGTTATCTCAGTTTTGTAATGAAATACATTATATATTCTTTGAACCAAAATTTTTAAAATCATACCAGAAGCTCACTGATATTGATTTATTGGGATAAGATGTTAAAAATTTACATGGACTTTTATTTAGTTATAATTCATTGATCGTAATTTCCTATGGAAAATGGAACAAATCATTATCCTTAACTCTAAGCTTAGTATACCTCATCACTGGGTCCTAGGCTTTATTTGAAATCCACGATAACATTATAAAGAACTGAACCGATCAGGTTAATCCCTGGCTAAAGTCTGCAGGATAACAAAAGAAATTGAAATACTCATAATTATCAAACAAAAAATTGAAAGAAATAAGTTTATGGAAGCCTATAGAATTGGTACAAGCTGTCTTATTCTTATTAAAGCCAAATATGTTTTACCTCCTCTACTAGGTTTAAGTTAAACTTCTGACTAACCCAATAATTAATCACCAGGGGAAGGCAAGGCAGTGTGTAAAAGACAAACCGTTCTAAAATAGTCATTTTGAAACATATTTCTATATATTTTAAGAGTAATTTTTCACTTTTTTAAACCACATTCTGAAACTATGATTTACAAAAACAGAGAATATACATTAATATTATTATGTAAAATGATTAAAAAATGTTAAAAAACAAATAAAAATATTATTTTTCTTTTCTATCTATTATACTAATATTGAAATGTGTACATACTACCAATCAACAGAATACTTTGATAATACACAGTTACATCACGCAGACCTTATAATATTCTATTTGTATATTCTTATCAGTTTAATTCTTACAAAATTAAAACCTGTTATTTCATTTCAATACCGAAAAAATTTTAAAACTTCTATGTATTATATTATATATATATATATATATATATATATATATACTTGCTTTAGAAAAAGTACATATAAAAAAAATTACTAGAAAATACATTTTAAAAAAGTCTTTATATAAGTTAATCTAGTCTAGGAAACACTTTAAAGAATAATAAAACCGATTCAAAAAAGTACCAAAAATCAAAAAAAAATAATACTCTATAAATCTTCTTTAAATTTTGACTTTTTAAAATTAATTCCATATAAATATACACATTATCAACACTAGCTAATATTTACCTTAATTTAGATAAAAAAATTTAAAGAAGGTTTTTAGTGCAATTTTCCTAGTTGTGTTTTTGTAAATTTAACTTTTGCATAAAAAATGGATTTGCTTAAAAAAATAAAATGTTCTAAAGAAAACAGCAGCTTCACAAGAAATATTAAAAATAAGAAATCTGCTTGATGAAAAAATAAAAAAGGAATGCTAATTTTCTTGAAGTTTTTGTGTGAAAATATTTCAATGTCACATGCACGCACGCAAAAATATATATATTTAAATTTTATTAAATAAACCACCTAGTACAGAATATTGAGATGAAACATATATCTTAATTTTTCATGAAAGTACTTTTGTGGGATCCTGCATCCTTAGGCATGACTGAAATAATAATTTATTAAATATAATTTAACAATACTGAAGGAATAGTATGAATCGTAAAAACATTAATTTCAATAATAATGTATATATTTATATATATATATATATATATATATATATGGGAGCAAAAGAACTCTTTCTGCCGAATAAAAAATCAGTGATCAAAATCAATGTATTTGGTTATTAGTAAAGCCTGAATCTACATTAGAAAAAATAAATTTATATGGATTAAATATCAAATCTCCTGATCTTCTAAAGTTGCTTACAAAATTGTATATATTCTACTACTTTTCAATATGTAAAATTCAGTAGAACTTAATGTAGTTTTTTTTTAGACATGTATAACAAAAATATAAATACAAAATAACATAAATCAACAATAAAGAACATTTATTTAAAGAGAAAATGTTTCTTTAGATTAAAACAGTTAAATTTATCAATGTAAATACACAAAATTAAAATGATGATAAATTATACATGATATAAATACTCCAAACACCTTGTAAAATGTTAATTCACTAAAGCAAACTACAAGCATTATATTTAAAAAAATTTAATTCTTAAAAAATAAAAACAATGTACAACCACAATATCATGTTAAAATCATAACAACATTTTATTTTATTTCTTTTTTTTCTATTATTTAATCATTTTTAAATTTGTAGATGTGCAACAATTATTAATAAATTTTAGAATTAATAAAAATAAATACATACCAACGTTAAGGACAATAAATATTTTTTTTAAATAATAATAAATCACAAACAAAATAAAAAACCAACAAAAAACAAACAGCAAAATACCCGAAATAACACTACAACACAAGTTACTACGGTAGAAGAAATGTTCAGAACTGTGTCTGGTTTTAGAGCATTGCAACATATACGATTTAAAGGAACAAGTATTAAAAAAGAAATAACGAAGAGAGAGGGGAGTAATGAGGAGGATAGGAAGTAATACAGATGAGAAGTAAGGAATGGAAGGGGAAAATGTAGTTTTTAAGATTAAGTAGAAGTGTGTAGTATATATCACTCTAGTACATGGAGGGAGAAATTTGCAGAAAACGAGAGATGTTTGTTCTATTTTAGTCTTAACAGAGAAACTGAGGGTGTTCTCTACCAATTTACACAATGTTGGTTATATGGATATATTACAAGTATGAGAAAAAATATCACATCCAGTAGAGTAGTCTAACATTATAATTTTATAGAGTAATTTTATAAAAACTAAATACAAAATTTTAAGTTATAAAATATAAATATTTGATTAATTATTATTATTAAAAATGTATATAATACAAACAATTACAAAAAAAAAAATCAAATAGTATGTTAAAAATTAACAAAAAAAATCCAGTACAATTGATCTTTGCAAGTTATCAACACAGACATTAAATGTGTACATAAATTGTTTATTTTCTCAAATTACAAGAGGCTGTTACCTAATTTGATTAGGTAATTAATGAAAAATATTTTAAATAGAACTATTTAAAAACACTAATTTCAAAAAACATCCAACAAAATAAAATAAATAACACTTTCTCAATTCTTCAAAATTTGACTTGAATCAGCATAAAACTGTAAGTTAATATATTGTTCGTTAATATATCAGTCTACAAAAAGGCAAATGGACCTACTGACTGATGAATGGCTGTGTCCAAAAATTCAAGAAACTGGGGTGTGAGTTGACCCAGTTCCTTACCGGAACTAGAATCCAGTATAGGTGTCACTATCTTACTGGATAGATATTTCACTTGTGAGTGTAGATGCTCAGACCCTCCATGGAATGTGATTATTGGAAGTAAGAGGATACCGTAGAACACTTGATATTCACGTTAACCAGTTCCTGCAGCACAGTGAAGTATGCAAGAGAGAATTCATCTTGCTTACTCCAGAGAACATCATCGCTACCATACTGCATACCAAACAATCATGTGACATGCAGTTTTCATGATGTTGGTTAAGATTATTTGAACAAAATTAGTGGATGAAGTCCAAGGTGAATAATCCCCTTTGAGTCTTCCTTGGAGAAGATTCCCAGCCCTAAAGTCGAGGTTAAAAAACACAAAAAAACTGCAGGACCAGATGGGTTCAAGGAGTGAGGCCAGCAGTGAAAATGTGGTGGTGACAAGTTACACAGGATGCTGTGATAATACCACAAGGTGAGCTTGGTATCCCATGTTGTAGAGGGCGAGGGATTTTAGTGGGTAAGTCTCCAAGGGAAAGTCCCATACACTAACATGGAGTTAAAGACCGCATGATGCCTATAAAAAGGTTTCCCTTCCAATGAAAAAAAAAGAAAAAAAACACTAACTTTTT
Source organism: Lycorma delicatula (assembly GCF_047948215.1). Classification (NCBI taxonomy): domain Eukaryota; kingdom Metazoa; phylum Arthropoda; class Insecta; order Hemiptera; family Fulgoridae; genus Lycorma; species Lycorma delicatula. The sequence continues at coordinate 22,540,031 of NC_134465.1, read as the reverse complement.
TAAATTGGTTCTATATCTTTTAAAGTTTATTTTTTTAAAGCAATAAAATTATTAATTATAAAAGTTATTAATAGTTTTATTTATGACATTTGATATTTTTTTCATTTGTTTTTTTCTTCACCACCAATTTCAAACTACTATTTACAGTGATTCAATAATCAAATAATCTTTAAATTAAATTATTTCTAATTTCTAATTTATAAAAATTTATTTAAGTATTTTTCAACAATAATTTTATTACAGAACCCTACAATACATAGAAAGTTTCTTACATCTCTATACACAAACTGATAAATTTAATTTTAAAAGCTTAATTTATTTAACATATTTTTTTATCCAAAAGATTTTGTAGAATGTAAATAATATTTAAATTACTATTATAGAATATGTTGAAATTATCCTCTATTAAATAAAATATTTTAACAGACATAAACCAACTTCAAAGCACATGTAGATACATTTCATTACATTGACCGGGATGTCCCTTACATTATTATTTTCTTTTTCTTTGTTTAGCCTTCAGGACCACCATTAGGTATACTTCAGAGGATGAGATGAAATGACAATTTTTTACCATGTGAAAAACACCATGCCTGACTGGGATTCAAACCCGGGATTTCCAGATGAAAGGCTGAGATGCTACTACTCACACCACAGAGGCCAACTTCCCTTACATCTTTAGTGTCTGCTCATAAACCCTACAACATTCTAAAATTATCGATACACACTTTCAGACAGTTCCAATCCATTAAAAGAAACACGGGTTAGACAAATCTAGTAACTATGACCCAAAGATTTTTCAAAATTAATAAAGAGCTCATGAAGCATTATAATTGTTTTACTGGAGGTGGGACATACTGCATTTCTCATCAAAAAAAAACAGCAGTAAAATTCATTAACTTCAAGAACAGCTTCAAATTGATTGAATTTAGTAGTCCATATGCAATTAAAATAACAGTTGCATAAAAATAGATTAGCCTAACAATTTTCTACCGAAATATGGTACAACAAATCGATTTTCATAATATTAAACAGAATCTCATGAAATTAATTTGAATAAGCAATTTTGAATTGCTTATTCAAGCGAATTTTGAATAAGCTATGATGAAAACAAAACAAATATTATTACTATCTTTTTATCTACACAGGTAATTTAATTTTTTTAAAGTCTACGACTTAGATTATTACCTAGAAATACTTATTCGACTTATAATCACTGAAAAAACTCCTCCTTGAAAATACTGAAAACTCCTCACTGAAAATACAAGAAAAGTCTGTTTATACATAAAGTTGTTGCTACATTTTTCTGAATCAATTTGATGTTCTTTTGATTAATTTTATGCTATAAGGAATGAATGATCCACAAGCTTCTATGAAATGCTCTATAAATTGTAACACATTAAAAATCAGTAATTTAAGAAACTGACAAGGGTATTATGATGTTGCATGATAACAAACATCAACATTCAAACACTTTTTAGATAAGACACATCATTTGACAGGAAAATTCTGACAGAAATTTTCATTTACCCACCATACAGTTTGGATTTAATTTAAAATGAGTTTAATTCGATCAAAAAGTTGAAGGAAATTTTAGCACATAATTCATGAATAACAAATAGAAAGCTAAGCTATCAACCAACGATAAAATGTACTAGCAGCAAATTAATTTGATAGGGAATTTTTTTAAACTTGTGGATTAGCACAACAAATTTTTTAATGCTGACAATGATTAATCATAAAAGTAATATAGGGTGTATAATTTTAATTAAAAGAGAAAAGTATAATTGTATTTTTTTTAAACAATAATTGAATTTAAGTTTCAAGTTAGAATGTAGAGTATATGGTGTGAAATTATGTAACATATAAAAAATACCAAGTCTAACTGGAATTCAAACTTGGGACCTTCAAAATGAAAGGCTAAGACACTGCATTCTAGTTTTATATTTATTAAAAAAAAAAGATGTAAAATCAATCCGTACTGTAAAGAAAGCCCTCATTGGCTTTACTGTGAGAATGTAGTAATTAAAAAATTATTATTTTTAGTTTGAGCTGGAATTATGTTTAATAATAGAAGAAACAGTTGAGCATAAATCCTCCTACAAGGAATGACAAAGATTATAATGTATGAATCTGATAATTCAGGATGTATTAATTGAAAATGATTTCAATATTAGATAATAAGCATATAATGAAAAAGAGCATGTATCAAAACAATCAAATGACTAATAAACAGAAAAAAATATTGAAGAATTAAGGTTTTGCCATACATGAATGTCATTCATACTACTACTGTTACTTAATGTGAAAATGTGAATGACATTTGTGACTGAAGATAATGGAGGGGGAAGGACATTAGTTTGTGGTTGATGATTAATTCATCGTCTTGGTAATAACCCACGGTTGCCGTTGTCAATTAGTAGTACTAGAAAAGAAATAAAAGAAGACCCATGTCAGGTCATCCTCAATCTCTCTCACATTAATTATCTCTTTCTTTCTCAGTCTGTTTCTCAAATTGAAATTTATCAACTGGGAACTCTATATCCCTTCCTCCATAAGCATCAACCATTTTGTTTAGATTAAGAAAGCTTAATAGTTTAGAGAGCAATGAATAAAGTATAACAAATGATAAAAAATTGTCACATTATACCAACAGGAAGCATTTTGATAGCACTGATAAGGTGCTATTTAATCGGCTGGGCTTGCCCAAGAATTAAAACCTTGTGAATGGTTCTTAAAAGAATTATTTTATCTAGCCATTTGGCAGCCAGAGTTGGAAGCCTGACCAGGGTCATCAGCTTCAACCTTTTAAGTGACTTCAAAAACAAAAACATTTTGGCTTGCCAGCAGCATATGATCAGAGTCACGTCCTTGACCGACCGGTCATCATAATGAGGAGGCCTACACTATCAAGCATCTTCTTGTTACGACATCATCTGGGTCTCTTTCAACAGTGCAAGCACACTGTTTTCTAAGGGAAACTCCTGATTTACTGAATCAGTGTGCAATATTGGTCAGAATAACAATTATTCATATTGGTTTCCTGGCGTGATCCCTACACATAATTACAAAATCATCACTGATCCTTCCTGACAGCTTGTGACCTGGTGACTTGATTCATATCCTGCTGACAATATCCTGCCATATATCACAGTTTTCTGCCATTCGAATCAATGTGCCTAACATTTATCCAGCCATCTCTTCAATTTTGTCTACCCATCTTTTTAGCAGTTCTCCCGGTGACCTGACTGCCTTCGATTTTCCCCTGTACAACTAGCTTCTCAAGAATTTTGCCAGGCCTCTGGACTATAAAAAAAGGCAGAAAATGTGCTGGAAGCATATTATGAACACCCTCAAAAGTAGACCTAATCAAAATAGAAAGCTTCCAACTGGCTGCTTTACATAAGACTGGTAGTGCAGTAAAATAACTTAAGCATAATAATTTTTTTTAATAAAATAGATAATTATTTATCAGTTTTATAAAATATATCAAGTTTTATTTTTTCTTTAATAAAATACGAGGGTTATTTTATTAATTAATTACGGTCACCTTATGATTGGTTAAAAAACTAAAGAATACAATTGGTTGGAATTTTATGCCCGATAATGATAAGAATTATGAGGGTTATTTTTTTTTTCAAGGTCTGATAGGTCACGAAATTAAAACCACAGTGAAAATAAAGAATTTTTTATTTGTAAGAAGTACTTACATAGTTATGCTATTTCTCTACATAGTCGCCACTCTGATTTAGACATTTGTCGTACCGTGATACCAACTTTCCAATACCCTCATCATAGAACGGAGCCGCCTGTGTTTTCAGCCATGTTTCTACGCTGGTCTGCAGCTCGATGTCTGTGCCAAAATGTTGTCCTCTCCTGTCAAAGAAGACAACTTTGTGAAAAAGCCACAATTCAGAATAAGCAGAGAGGAATGTTGTCATCAGGCATTGTCTTTCTCCATGACAATGCTCGGCCGCACACTGCAGCTGTAACAAAGAAGCTTCTGCAGCATTTTCGTTGGGAAGTGTTTGATCACACATCATACAGCCCGGACTTGGCTCCATCCGATTTTCACCTCTTTGCTCACATGAAACGCTGGCTAGGACAACAACATTTTGGTACAGACATCGAGCTGCAGACCAGTGTAGAAACATGGCTGAAAACACAGCGGCTCCGTTCTATGACGAGGGTATTGGAAAGTTGGTACCACGCTATGATAATTGTCTAAATCGGAGTGGCGACTATGTAGAGAAATAGTGTAACTATGTAAGTACTTGTTACAAATAAAAAAGTGTTTATTTTCACTGTGGTTTTAATTTTGTGACCGATCGGACATTGAAAAAAAATAACCCTCATATTTTAATCATAAAAGCTGAGTTTATTTCATTTTGTTCTAATTGAATAATTACACGGAGCTCAATTTATAACTGAAATATATCCCAAAAATAAAATATAAACTTATATAACAATAAACTGATTATTATTCTATGCTTTTCAAATTTTTGTGTTTAAATCATCATGTAGTGAACTCATTTCCAAAATTTTCCTTTAATATTTAACATTTTTTTTTAAAAGTAAAAATGCCTCACTTTATATAACTTCATTTTATCTAGTATGGTTCTGGCAGGGCATTAGTTTATAGTTCATTTATAACTTCCACGCAAAAAAAAATTTCATTGAGAAAGCCCAAGAATATTTTCAGATGAATCTTTAAGAATAATAATAGGTTCAAAGAAGCAAGTCGAGCATAAATGCACTCAATATGGGTTCTGTGCTGTGCACTCCTCTAAGGAGTGTACAAATAGGCCCTCTGCGTAGATCTAACTCATAAATCCAAATTCATGGTTATCGAATACCATGCTTTGAAAAGTCTACTTTTACATTTTGACCAAGTTACTTAAACAATTTCTGTGCAACAATTAAACTCTACTCTTGATAAACTACCCTCTTCAACTTGTGCAATATGACACTCCCGGCCTGTCATGATTATAAAAGTAATTAATTTTTGAGCAGTAAACCAAGATACTTGTGGTCCCTTAAATTCAATGTGGCTGTTTCAGTTAAAACTTAATTTTGTGTATCTTACAGAAACGTGTAATTCATCTTAAACACAGATACATTAAATTTTTTTTCTACATCCTGCTTTCTTAAATGGCCAAAGCCATCTGTGCACTCTTCTTTAAATTAGGTATGAGTTCTTATACTATTAAGAAAAAACAGTCGTCTGGGAAGAACAAAGTAAAGTAAAAAAAAATGTGAAGAGTATGTGACAGCAGCAACTATCACATGATAAGATTAGTCTATTGGAAATTGATTCAACAATATACTAATCAAAGGATCTAGTTAAATATTCATTGCATCTAGTTAAAGTTTTCTACCAGTTATTATTTAAAAGCAAGTTATTTTCTATAATTAAAGTATGAACACCAGTAATTATTATTAACTGACAAAAAAGATATCTTATTCGATTTGTTTTTACAGTAACTTAACACCTAATCAAAATATCAATTCAACCCATTTACTTCCATTTGTTTGTTAAAATACCTTTCATAAAATGTTTAATCATTCACAGATCAAACAGAAATGAATTTCTAATATTTCCACCAGCAGAATGAATCAACATTTTAAAATTATTATTGAAAACTAGAACATAAAACTCATATATTTTACCCTGAAAGTTTTTACAAACAAAATACCACAATCCATTTTATATAATAAAAATAAAAACTTACAAACCTCAAACAATGATATCAATAAACAAATAAATTATGATTAAAAAAGAAAAGAAATATAAAAAATTACAAACTTAACAGACCTTGTTGAAACATGTTAAGAAATAACAAACAAACAGAATAGGTAAAAGAAACATTTACATATGTATGTAAATGTAAACATCTTGGCAGTGTATCTTTTATTTACAAACAAATAAATTTATGTTCTACTTCTGGAATACATCATCTAATAATAATATAATGTATATTATAAAAGGTTTTTTACTAAAAAAAAAGCCATTAGTCTCTAAAATAATAGCAAGAATGAAAACTTACAACTTCATTAATTTTTTTAAATTATGTTTTTTTTTGTAATTCAAAATTTTTTTGGGACTATGTTTATTTAAAATACAATAAAAAATTATAAACCAGATTAAAGCTTATTTTTCTACATTATTTTATTAAGAATGCAGTTTAAAAAATGAACACATGTTACCAATGTAAGCACAATGCGCAAACATTCCATACTTTCAAGACTTCTCAAAAATTAAATTTTTTTTTTTTTTTATCATACAACATTTCATAAATTATTTTTGATTCAATCAAAGAATTTTTATTAGGTACGCTTAATATTTAAATTTACGCAAATACTTGTATCTTAAATTTACTTTTATCTATGTTTCAAATTAATTGTTCACAAAAAAAAAAGAATAAATTTTATCAAAGCTTCAGCCATGTACATCTCTTGTAAAATATACTTAATCCTGCAGTAATGATCTAATTTCTTCTTGAAGAATGAACATAAATTAAATGTCATACGGCTGTGGACTCATTGCAAAAAGATCCTCTGTTAATACATTTTCTATGGATGATATTACGCCTTCTGACTAATCAGATTCTAAACATTCACTTTTTTTTTTGTTTATGATAATGCGATAAATTACATTCTGTTGCTCTTTCATTATTTTCTCTAATATTTCTTCTTTCTTCAAAAGCAATCATTCCATGGATTTTTTGAAGAGATTTTTGACTTACTTTCCTCTTGACATTTTATATATTTATATATGGGTGTATGGGAAATTCTTTACACTGTAATAAATTCAGTGTAATCTGGTTCTACTGCTGCCAATTCTCACCACTGATATCACTCACTGCTGCTGGAAAAGGTGGAGGAGGATAAGCCATGGTGGGGATCATTCGGCATGATAATTTGTGGTGGGAAGACCTTAGTCATAGTCAAGAATTGAACGATGGTGGATACGAGTGCATTCACTGTTGAAGAACATTTGTTCACTTGGGTATGGGTCTAAGAATGTTCACACACTAGTAAACATTGGGGAATATTATGAATGCCTTCTTTGTGCATTTTGGGAAATCAACACCATCACAGAAAATGTTACCGACATGGAAGAAGAAGGCTTTTCCAACGGGAAGTGTTCTTGATGTGCCACGCAGTGGGAAGCCAAGCACTCGTGCTGGGACATGTGCTGCTGTAAAGGCATCGATTCAACAATTACCAATGAAATCAACACACAAACATTCTGCAGAGTTAGGCATTCCAAGATCGAGAATGTGAGACCATATGCAGAAGAAGAATTCCGCATATGAAAGACTTGAAAGTTAAATGTTTTCGTCCAGCCACAGTTAATGAATTAAGTGACAATGACCTTGATTGACATGTTTATTCATGTCAGTTATTGCTTAAACACTTTCTGAGAGCAAACAATAAGAAACATCATGTTCTCAGACAAGTGTACGATTTGTTGAAGCTCTCAAAGCGAAATATTTTTTCTAGGCAAAAGATAAACCTCACTTTTTGAGAAAATCATACACTATCCTCTTCACACGATTGAGGTTGTATAATTTGGGCTGGGATGACAGCTGAACATCTACTTGGTCCTTATTTTTTCAATGACACAGTTAACCAATAAAGTAATCTAAGAATGATCGATGGTTGGTTGTTTCCAGAATTAACAGCAAAAGGGATTGCTAACATCATTACGTTTTAGCAAGATGGTGCTCTGGTGAATTTTTCTTTGAATATCCGCAGACGCCTCAATGAAATTTTCTTGAATCACTGGACAGGACATGGATCAGAGAGTTATAGGCTCCACTGCCTTGGCCAGCAAGAAGCCCTGACTTCACCAGACCTGACAATGCACTCTGGGCTTTTGTAAAAGAAAAGATCCGAGAACGTAGATATATCAATAATGAGGAGCTCCAAGTGGCTTTCGGTCAGCATTTGAAATGATCACCCCCCGATATGCTGTTGTGGATGAACAACCAGACATGGAGGCACATATAGCTGTGTTTTGAACAACCCACAAAGACATTTAAGATCCATAGTAAGTAAGTTGCACCTATCCTAATAATTTAATAATTTGTGTAAAGTGGCCTTGCGCCCACCCCATGTGTGTGTGTATATATATATACATATACACACACACACACACACACACACTAAAAAAAATTACTACACAATAAAAAATTATGTGCCTATCAAAATATCATCCTAATGTCATTAATTTATTCAATGTAATAATAATTACGATGAATATAAATAATAATGGGTCCTTTCTGTTGAGCACCCTGCACTTTTATGCATTATTTATGAATTGTTGTATGTTTCTCCATGTATTCATTAAGTTACAAACCTATGACCACCTAAACATAACACTAAGAATTTTCCAATTGGACACTGCAAGTTTACAGTAAAGTAGGTTAACTTTTAGCTCATATAGCCGTGTCATCTAAACAACAGTTTTATAGCGTTTTGTTACACAGTAACTAACAAAACATCACCTGAGCTTCACAAAGAAACATACAATAGTAGAATATTAACAAAATACAAACTTTAACTTACCATTTTGTAATTATGTTATCCAAAAACAAATTTGCCATAAGAAGAAAAGTATCCAACAAAGTACTTTTAAAAACTATGTTACACACCAACTCATACATTTAACATATTCTACACACTTAACTAACTAAAATTAACCTAACCAATACTTTGAATAACAAAACATTATCACATTTTTATGCAGGCACATAATTTTTGTGCAAAAACAAGATATTAATACCGCATACAAATAGACATTACTAACTATCACTAACTTATCTGTAAGCTGTACAGGCCAAAACAGTAAAAATTTTACAAAATTATTTATTTATGACATTTAATCATTCAATATGATTTCAATGATATTGCAACATTATTTCATATAAATCCACAAGAAATAACCAAAAAACTGGGTGCGGAATGCATAACAGGGAAGAAGACCCATAATAACTACAAAACTCAACACAAAAGCATAAAGCATGGCAACAAAATCTTCAACCAAAATCTCAAAATAAAATACTGCAAAACAAGTAAACTGATCAGACAAAACAGAAAATGGATTTTCTTAAAATCTTAAATATTTAACTAACACCAGAATTTGTATTCATATTATATAAGAGATAAATATCAAAAATTAAAAAAACATGACTGCCAAAAAAAAAAAAATTCTGATGAAAATTTGCTACATATAGGATAATTATTAACATACAATAATTAAAGAGCGTGCGAATGACAATTTTGTATACAGTATAATTTTGTTTTTAAATTTATTTAAACAAATATATATTTATATAACCTATGACACTCCCAGTAACATTAGGATTTCAACGCAGGGTCATACATCTAAATCAGTTCAGCCATTGAGCTGCTACGGTGGAACACATATGTAATACATATGTAACACCCTAAATACATTACACTCCTTTTTGGGTAGTAGTAAATTATTTTAGTATAAACCAGTGAGTATTTTTTAAAAGTAAATGATTTTAATTTTTCAAAAGTCTAAATTTATTGTACAAAAAACAGCTGTTTTGTTAAGTTTGTTATTAATAAATGCTGATTTTTTTTGTTTTTCATAGACTTTATTAAAACAGTTTTCTCAAAATAAAATTTTCTACACCGTTGATAAAATTTATGGATTTACTACTCATTTAACAAAGTTATTGTACTTAAAACCTAAAAAATGTTTTTCATCACTGAATGTTTCTGTTTTACATTGGATATCATGAAAACTACATGAAAAACAATTCTGGGACCTATTTTTATCTATTTTTCAAATCAAAATCTATAAGAATTCATTAAGTTTATCCCTAACATACTGAAATTTCACCGATAGAACTGAAATCCATAGAAAATTTTTCGCTAGCCAAAAGTCTATAACAAAGTGTTTTTGGACATGTTTGTATGAACTTTTTTCCTTATTTCAAGCACTAGAATCAGTTTACAGAATATTTCCTTTTGAATCACATGCATATATACTTACATATATATACAGAGTGTTCCACAAAGAACCCGACATACTTCAGAGGTGTATTCCTCTCATCAAAATAATGAAAACAGTTTATATAAACATAGGACTGGAAACACTTCGTTAGCGAGTTACGGCTAGCAAAAGAATTCATCCAGAATTCAACTCCCCTGGTGAAATGAGATAGTACTGAAATTTTTAGGATGTTAATAGAGGGGTGAAATGAATGGTTTCCTATGGTTTTTGACCTGAAAAATTGAATAAAATAGGTTTCAGAACTGTATCTCCAGTAGTTTTAGTTGAAATAAAACTGAAACATTTGTTGTCTAAAACAATTTTTTAAACTAATAAATGGGTAAAATTTTTTAAAAAAACTTGTAGAAAATTTAATTGTAAAAACAGCGATCTAAATAACCCCAATAAAAATCAAATAGATGTTTTAAAAAATCTAATTTTACTGAAGAGAAGCAGCAGAATAAAAGTAAATGAAATGACTTATTCTAGAAATTTTTGCAATCCATGCATTTGTTTGCTTAAAAATGACAGTTAATAATAAACAAATACAGTATACTGTAGTATTTCGTTAACTAAAAAGTTACAAAACATTCTAAAAAAACGGGATTTCAAGAATTCTGAATTAATTGGAATTCTTTAAGTTTATTGAAAACCTAAAGTTAACAACACTGTTCTTTTTAGAAAAAAAATTGAACTGAAGTTATTGTACAACAATTAACTGCTGTTCAACAATTAACTTATTATTAAACATAACTATACACCACCTAATTATTCACAATATATTAGACAGCATTTAAACCTAAGTTTTCCAGGCAGATGGATTGGTTGAGGTGGGCCAAGTAATTGAGCTAATTTATTATGACTTGGACTATTATTACCTTTGGGGTTATTTAAAGGAACTTGTTTACGCAGAAAAAGTTAATTCCAAAGAATTATTATTGAATCGAATTTAAAAGCATTTGAAAATCTTAAGAACAACTGCAATAGTATTTGAAATTTTTCCTTTGATGTTATATGTCGCACTAGATTTTGCATAAACTATCAAGATCATTTTGAACAGTGTGTGTAAGGTATGAAAATTAAATTTAAACAAATAAAACAAAATTAAATATAATAAGTTTTTTTTTAACATACAGAAAAATAAGCCATTTCCAAAGTGTTAAGTCATTTCATTTATTTTTTGTTTTGTTTCTTCTTCAGTAAAATTTGATTTTTCAAAATGATTACTTGATTTTTATTGCAGTTATTTACATCAATATTTTTTAGAATTAGATTTTCTACAAGTTTTGTTAATAAATTTTTTGCATTTATTAATAATTTAACAAAGTTATTGTATAGCAAACCTATAAAAAAACAAAAAAGAAACGGTTTTTGGTCAACAAATGTTACAGTTTTACTTCAAATATCATGAAAACTACTGGAGATACATTCTGAAACCTATTTTAATCAATTTTTTCAGGTTAAAAAGCATAAGAAAACATTAATTTTACCCCTTAATTAACATCCTATTAATTTCAGTGTGACTGCATTTCACTTGGGAAGCTGAATTTCGGGTGAAATCTTTTACTAGCTGTAACTTGCTAATGAAGCATTTCCAACACTGTTTATATAAACATTTTTTATTATTTTGATGAGAGGAATACACCTGTGAAGTATGTTGGGTTCCTCATGGAACACCTGTAATATAGATATATTTTTATATATATATAAAGCCTATGACAGTCCCAGTAACATAAGGATTCCAACGCAGGACATACATCTATATCAGTTCAGCCATTGAGCTGTACAGAGAAACATACATACATATACCTTAAATACATTACACTTCCTTTCTGAGTAGTTGTGTAAAAATAACTCGGGTAAATAACAATGCCAGTGAGATACGGTAATTAGATTATCCAAAGGATGAGGCAAGTTTTTTGACAAGGAACAAAATGAAAACAATATATTCTAGGCTTATCGCAAGGACACGTGCCAATGTAACCCTTTCCTCGTGCAATATGTCAATCATTACTTAAATTATGAAGGTCATTAAAAATTAGAATAGCCGTAGATCAAGCGATTGAAAATCAAGGATCTACTGTAGAGATTTATTTCATAAAAAGGAGTCACAATTACAACATTACCTTTGCTTTTTTAACAACACAAATTAAAAACAAAAACCGAATATATATGTGTTTTAGAGATTGGAAATAAATCTCAAGAAAAACTTTTCTAAAGATATTCATAAATAGGTAAAGTTTAAACAAATTTGCTAAAGTTTTCTCTAAATCTAACACCCTCTTTAATAAACGCCAAAATAAGAAAAAGAAAATTTCCAAAAATTTTCTCTATTTTCAAGATTCTTTTATTTTTAAAATTGACATTTCTTGATAGCTCTATACATATACGAAGTATAAATTTTCAAAATATTTTGACTGAAGCAGAACAGAAAAACATACATTTCAATTTTAAGAGGTGGCGGCTGATTTTTTGAAAAAAAGATTTTTTGGATTATTTATATATAACACATTGCTTTAGTAAAGTTTTTCTACAATGTCTCTGAAAAAAAATGAAATTGGTTTTTTCCGATATCTGCTCACCCCCTAACAAATTTTAAAAAGACAAATTAAAATGATTAATGTCTTACATATAGAAACATTTGAGCCAAATTTGAAGAAAATTGTTTCGGTTAATTCTCAGATATAAGGCCAAAAGCAGTGCGACACACAAATGTACCTACAGAAATACAATTTATTTTTTTTGAGCATGATGAACTAGTTGGTTCCTAAAACATAAGGATTTGGAAATACCAATACCCATTTTTGACAAATACCCCTTTAATATAACTATTCTAGCTACATTCACCCATTAAATAATATAAGAAGTCATAATAAAAAAAAAAAACTTCTGACACATCAATGTTCAAATATCTGCATTAGTAAATTACACTAATTGATTAACACACCTTTTGAATCTGATTACATCCCATACAGCAGTAGGGGGAACAGTGGGAAGTAGAATTTATACTACAAAACCATGCATGCATTGAAGTGCTTTTTGATACATAGAATGAGAAGCTGAAAATATAACAAACTGAAAATAAATACATATCTTTTCAACTGTAAGTAATCTATAAAGAATCTGTTATATATACTACATACATTTATAACTATGAGAGTTCAGCTCAGCCATAGACTACAGGTGTGATTTTTAATCAAAATATTATTATTTCTGTTTATTTGTCATTGTCTAACAGTGTGTTTTTCTATAGGATGTCGGTCACTGGACACCAGCCAGCTGTTGCTAATATGAATAAATAAAAATATTTTTATTATTCTTGACGTTTGAAAATTTAATTATTATTTATTAAGTATAAAAATCCATACAAGTTAATGTTACTAAATCTTACGATAAACTAGCCTGTTCAATTATGAACAGCATAAATTGAACAGGCTAAGCATAAATTTGCTATTTATTTTAATTTGTAAAATTATGATAAAGCCCGTTCAATTTTTAAAATCTATCAGTGTATTGCAATTTACTAGGGCCTGATCACCACAGGACTCAAAATCTTGAGCAATCTAAAGTATGTGGGTTTCAGAATATTGGCTCCCATTTTAAAAACAATAGTTATAGCTGGTTACCTGTCCTTCATATAGGTAAAAAGGTATTTTGCACAGTTCTTAACATTACAAGAAGATGACTGCACTTCATTTCTCATTTTTTTATTTTGCTTTTCAGCCAAGTAACAAAGATAGGTGAAGCTAGATAGGCATGTCACTTCACATATACAGCAACAGTAGTAGTGATTATGTTGGTTGAGCCACCACTACATACACCATCAACATTAAAAGCTACTTTTTCCAATAAAGATACTGAAAAAAACAGAGACTTTTTTGAAAATTTAATTTCAAATACTACAAGTGTCTTCAAATTCAATTTTACCAATGGTATGACTAAAGTAAAATTCCATATGAGCAAGGAACATGATTTGGTTGATACTGCAAACATTAAACTGGTCACCATCTTGAAACGGTGAAACATTTCTTAACGAAAATATTCCTGCGTTCTTTCCAGGTATAAAAAGCATGTTCATGGAAATATCAACTCAATCTGTTCAGTAGTTTTTGTGTGAAAGAATAACAGACTCACAGAGATCAATAAACTTATATAGTATTTACATATATATATATATATATATATATATATAAATGCAAAAGTTTGTGGATCTGTTGTTTGTCCGTTTGCAACAGCATCATGCAACAACCAACCAACCAACCAATTGCTTTCAAATTTTCAGGATACATTTGTGTTACCCAGAGAAGATTTTAAGTCATAAATCAAGGCCCTAGTCCCCTTGGAGTTAAGATATTCATTAAAGAAAATAATTCTTTTACTTCATTATATTTCTGTTACCATGGCAACAAAAATACAATATAGTAAAACAACTAATTATTTTTCTTAAATAAATATCTATAAAATATTTAATATTCTCAAAGCCATGAGGGTAATGAACACATTGGACTCCAAACTTGCTAGACAGTTGAGTGAGCAATGTGAGCCCTGACCAGCTAGTTTATATATAAATACACATCAGATAATTATGATTCTAAAAAACAAAAACATTTTTCATACAAATTTGTTAAAAAATAAATTTTTAACCAAATTGTAAATGTGTGTAACCAAAATGTATATTTTTGATCAATACAAATATTACTGATCTTTGTCTTGTAAAATACATGTTTTATTGCAATTGATCAGTTATTTTACCCTTTTAAAACCAAAATCTTACTCAAAATATAAATAGCCAAAAAAATGTAATATATCTTCATTTTTTTAAAGTACCCTAAATCTTGTACGAATAAAATGTTCATCCTCTGATTTCGTTTGAGATTCCAACTACAAATGTTAAAAAATTAAAAGTTTCACTACTTCATATAAAGAAATTAATATGTATGTAAATTTGGAGAATTTTAGTCCTATCAATCCCAAGTTACAAGGCTCTGCTGATAAATTTTGCAAACTAGCATGCTACACGGAGACAAAAGGTACTATGTCATACAGCTGTACATGATAGCTAAAATCCCCTTTACAAACCTGGGATATGCATTAAAACCCATTTATCGGTTTGTTTTCAGTAGCAGTAAAAATGGAGCTGAGTACGGCCAATATGTCAACGCGGTTATAACAGTCATTACCCCACCGATGACGAGGTGAAGGAAGCTGTGACCACTTGGATCTGAGAAAGACCGCCAGAATTTATCAGTGATGAAATGCAAAATCTTGTCACACAGGAAAAGTGTGTCAGCGTAAACTGGGATTATATTGAAAAATAAATATTGCATTTTGTAGCTAAGGTATTGTACTTAATTAATTTTTTATTTCATTCCAATATCTCTTTTCATTTCCATGCTACGCATGCATATATGTGCAAAATTTATCAGCCAAACCTTGTATTTACCAATATAGAGACTCTCACATACATAAGTTGTTTTCTAGTTTTATTCTTCAACATTTTATAACCCCTTGAAAAAAAAACATCAAAAAAGAGGAATGGTGATAGTCTTTGACATGATACACTATCTACTTATCTACTTTAGGCCTAATATAACTGAAGGATGTTAAAAAGGTTTAATAAAAGTTAAAAGAAAAAAGATTTTATTTCATTTTTAAACAGATTTTTTATTTGAATACAGAAATAAAGTAATTTTAGAAATAACATTAACAGCATTAATAATCATATCAAAACTACGATAACAGCTAAAATAATAAGCTAACACAATGCATTTCACTTTTCAATAAAAGAAAAAAGGCAAAGATAAAGAAGTTTAAAACAAAACAGCAACTTACAAATAACTTTTTAAGGCAAATTTAACAAAAGAAACAAAAAAAACTCTAGAAACAAAAAGTCATTAAAATCAGCTAGATATTTTAGCAATTATTCAAATACTAGCCGCTTTTTGATTTATTATAAATGCTTCTGAAAAAAAGGAACTGGCTACAATCCAGAGCATCTTATCTACATTTCAAAAATCAATATAATAAAACATAAATCTATATTTTAGTAAATTATAAAAAGTATAGCACACATAAAGCAAAACTAAAACATATAAACTAACTACATATTGAAAATATTTACATACCTTACAATATATGCAGTCACTGCTTAATGAAAGTTAGCAATATTTTCTTGAAATAAAAGAAACTACAATATTATAAATCAGTTGATTATAATTCACTATCTCATTCAGATTTAAAATCAATCTAGCCAAGCACTGTGAAATTCTTTAGTTATGTTGATTCACTATATTTCGTATCCTGTAAACACATAACAGTATCTTAATTCTCAGATACTAAATAATTATTTAATAAATTAAATGTATATTGGAGGGAAAAGAAATTAGCATTTGCTTTCTTAAATGAAAGGTTAACATTCTGAAGGCAGGTTATAATTATAATTAATTATAAGGCGTAGTTATAATTATATCGTAACATGATATGATATAATAGTATCCTAGGGTCCTGCACAAGAACTAATCTAGTACCATTCCACGAATTACAATCTTTCCTATTGTATGGTATGAATTTAAAAGTTAATGCACTGCTTTCATGTTAGCTTGCTAATTATTAAAAAAAAAAAACTTATTACTGTAATATAATTTTTTTAAATATATAAAAATACTGACACACTTGTTTCACAAGAAACAGTCATTAAACCAATTTATTATGATACTAAAATATTTCCATGAAAAATAAGTAGTTAAATTCAATGCAATAATAAATACATCACCAAAACTTCTTTAAATACATCACCACGCTTATGAAATGTCATATTAATTAAAAGAACATGATGTAATTTTACTCCAGTTTTTTTATAAACAAGACAATCAAGTAGTTCAATTTCATTATAAAATCTAACTTTTCATACTTACAAATACAATGTCAATGGTTTTTTTCCTCCATAATAATATTTTAGATAATACTTCTAATAATAAACAAGTGTATTTTAACACAGCTTGTTTCTAATGAAATATCTGTAACAAAATTAAAATAAAAGCATTAAATGACTGAACTGAATAAAATTTAAATTAGATGTTCAACACCACGCCCACAAAGTCCTTTGCTATATAAAGAAATAGATATGAATTGTTTGTCAATATTTTACTATTTTAACACGTATAACTTACTTTAAATTTCATCAGCATTTACTCCTCCGTTATCCACACACAGTTTTATCAGTGAAGTGCATACAGACATTCTCTTCCATGTTGAAGGATCAAAGTCATAAGACCATCTCTGACTGGTTTTTAGCTCATCAACATTACTTGGTCACAAACGGGAGATTTTTTCTTTGATTATGCTCTTAGGGAGTTTTCAGTGGTTATTACATCTTGACTTCTAGGCTGTCACTGAATTTCAAAGTCCCTATCAATCCACCATCCTTCAAAATGTTGATTTAAAAAGTTCCTTACTGACTCACCGTAATAAGCTGGAGCTCCATCTTGCTGTAACGTGGGTTAATTCCTTATCAATCAACCAAAGGTGAGGAATAAAATAATTTTAAGTATGTTTAGATAAGAAATACTGTTAACACTTCCTTCAAAAACATATTGTCCTATCAGATAAAATTATTTAAGTGGTGGGTGGACAGGATTTCCTCACAAAAACAATGATTTTTTTTTAACCAAAAATACATGTTCTGAGATCTACTGCTCGATTAATTGGCGAATTTGTCAAAGAAACTGGTTTCCATGACTGAACATAAAAGAAACCTTCTTAAAGGCCTTTGCAACAAGTTTCTTTTGAAGCCATGTACCAGTCAGAAAGCTTTTTAGCACAAGCAGACTTACACGGTTTAAACCAAAGATAATTCTTTCAATATTTTATGTAGTTAAACAGGGAATATTTAGCTCAGAAGAACTGTTCTAGTTTGACTTAAAAGAGATTGTAAATAGGATTCCTCAAAAATATTAGTTCAATTCAATCGTCTGGAAGCGCATCCAGATCATTTCAAATTGAGGACTGACCTGGTGGTAAGGATTTTTTTCCACTTTTGAACTGTTACTACTAATGGAGCTTCCTTATCAAAATACTGAATGAATCTATTTTTTTGTAATTATAGCTTTAATTTGTGTTTATACATTCATGTACCAAATACTAGCAACAAGTCTTTCTTCAACTGAATATTTGCTTGGGTCTGCCATTTCAATTTAACACTGCACAAATGAAGAATCTTACCAAGAATGTGAAAATACTATCAACTTCTAATCAAACTTGGCACTTTGTTAAGTAAATACAAACAACTGATTAACCTTTCCAATCACCTGATGGCATACAATGTTACCAACCTGTAAGTATTATCACTTACAAGTTTTATCATTTGTATTATCAATAAATGCAATACAAATAAATAACATAGTTCTGAATCATTTATTAGTAATCTGGGTAATTGTCCATTAACTGGGAGCCACTTGGTTATGTTACAAATTTTATACAACAGCTCCAAGTCTGAACTCAAAATTTCTACATCTGAACAAAATATCTTACAATAATGCATTAAAAATACATTTCGACAAGTAATTCCAAGGCAACATACATTGGGTAGGGTTTGTGAGCAGATAAAGAGTCTCTACAAATTATTACAGATCCTTCAACAAAAGAGTTAATACCAAGTCTATTGTGGTAATAATGATTTTCTTTACGTACTTTCCATGTTCTGAAAAATTAGTATTAGATCACACTTACTTTCTAATATTATTAAACGTAAATTGTAATCTTTACATACAAACATCAAAAATAGATTTTTACAATTTCAATTAAATTATGGATTATTATTATGAATTATTTATTATGAAACCAATCAAACAATATATTTTAAGGAAGATGTGTAATTGAATATTAAAATGTATGATTAATATTATTAATAAACCCTTACAACCAGAGAGTACTATCACAGTTGAATCACTTCACGAAGTAGAATTTGGAAAATTAAAGATTATAAGGTAAAAAATGTGTATTTGCACGTTAGTAAAAATTGAACTACATATGAGAAAATAAAAAATGCTGGATAATTTTTCAGGAATTATCTGTTACGACTAGGTTCAACAAACCTTAAAATTTAAAAAAATGATCAATAGATATACAACCATAGATTCTCCATTTATGGATGCATAACGCACTAAAACTAAAATAATCTATAGAATTTTTTTTTTTTTAATTTGTAATTGCTAGACGTAATACATTGAATATCACGAACAAAAATTAACAAAACTTAACATTAAGAAAATTTTCTAATGCAGTCAAAATGATATCTTATTAAAATGTAATAACACTACATAATTTAACAGTTTACCGCAATCACTTAAACAAACCGTTATATTACTTACGCCAGTCAATGCAATCGATGGTGTACTACTTTAATATTTTACAGAACAGATAAAAATACGAAAAAAAAAACAGTGCATTACAATACACTCTTATTGAAAACAAAGCTAACGGGTTCAAAAAAGGAAACCTTTTGTAAACGAAATAAAAATATAAAATTTATCGATCTTTCAACGTATTATAACCTTCCAGTCCTCTCAAAATAGAATGATTTTTATAAACTTCCATTATTGCAAAAAGAAATTAAAATGTTCCATAACATTCAGATGATTAATACAAACTGCCAATAACATATACTGAAACTAAGAATAACATTTCAAACTAGACTACTGCGTTATTACCTGATAAGAACTAAACCCTACGCAGACAAAAAAATTAAGAACTATTCTTCGAAAACGACTCATTCAGTAACAGAACGATCATGGTCCGATGTTAGCAGTTCTGTCACTGACTGTATTTTGTTTTTGTTTTTTTTATTCTTAAACAACCACCCCAACAAACATTGTTTAATTAAAGGAATTAAATGAAGATTACAAAAACCTGCTATAATTTTATTGTATCAATGATAATTACAATTCATCTTTGGAGAATAAAACCGTTGTTGTAATAAAACTGCGTGTGAATCTTCTGGAAATAAAAGTCCACCTACTGTAAAAAGGATGGTTTAATTTTTTTTTAAATATGTTTTTTAATTTTATTCTCGTTTTAAATTGAGCCGGTCTTATTTTATGACAATCGAGTCTATCGAATTGACTGTTGGGTTTTGAGAGGTTGCCATGATGAGCGGCAAGTATAATTTTAAAAAACCAATCTGTTTTAATTTACTTACTAATTTTGTAGGAAGCAAATGTCCCCAAACACTTTTAAATAATAAATAAACATTCAAAACTAAGTGTGATTTCATAGCTTAAATAATGAGGTGAAAGGCATTATCTACTGGCGTCTAATTTAATTGAAACTTGTTTCTGAATTCTTTAGACAAATGGTTGGGCAAAGAACTTAACTGGGATCATGCTTTCTAATTAGGTGTCAGATGTAAAATAATTGTAGGAAAGAAATGGATTTTAGGTTTTATTTCTAATGCTTAAGATACCAAATGGAAATCCTATTAACATCCATACCTATTCTCCCTGCCTTACTGCAATGGATTTTAGCTGGTTATGAACCTAAAAATCTATGTATCTAATGTAAATGATTTAATATAGCAACAAAAAAATACATGTTCCCAGGAAGAAAGTTGAGTAGCATTGTTGCCACTAAATTAGATACAATAAAGAATGTGCGAGTGTGTTTCTATGAGACTACTACCAAAATCTGATTCTGCAGTTGTTGCATAGTCCCTGCAGTTTCATTTGTATATTAATGGATTGCAGCATTTGCTAGTTGACATTGGTTAGTTTTATTTAAGATCTTGTGTATTTTGTTTGTTTGAAGCAATATAACCTTGATTGTTTGCAATACTACTACAATCCCTTAAAATTTTGATAATTTTGTATGACTGTTATTCTATGTTAGTATTAGATATTTTTTGCCACTATCCCAGATTGAGTGAAATATTTTATTGGTCATTCTATAATTTCAAAAACTTATAAAAATATGGCGAGATTTACCAGACATGTGATATCTTTATTCCTATTCATCACAGAAATTGAGTGAGTAATTTGAACATCATTTATTACAGAAAAAGCAACTCTGGTAGGTACATAGTGTACCTATGTTTTACATGTTAAGTTTTACATATTACCAATTACTGAGAGAATTCAGATATTGTAAGCAACAAATTAATACTTATTCCAATTAGTATGTTGTAGTTCCTAGGTTTTTTTTTTTTAATCGTGCAAAATCAATTAGACATTTTGAGGATCAGATAAATGTTCTATGTTTTTTGTATACACAAAAATATTATATACTGTAATCTCTGCTGACCAGATACTTTATATGAAGAAATAGACAGGCCTATGAGACTTCTGCTCTGCTGAAATTCATTCACTGATTTTCTCTTTTTTCAAACAGATATCCTCCAATTTTACTGGTAATTTCTATTTATCTGTTACTTTATTTTATATTTTATTTGTAATACTTCCATGTTCAAACATAGTGAAAAGTATATGTACAACATACAGAACTTGTGTCTGATAATTTTTGTAACGTGTTTATTTTTTAATGTGTGCCATATTTTTGTTATAGTCAAAATGTTTTTGATATATTTTGATCTAACCACAATGCAATAATAACAAAAAGATACATTTTTAAAAATCTTCTATCACTTTAAAATGTATCAAATTAAAATACATCTGTTAGAGAAGCGTTATTAATCTGTTGATAGGTTTTTAAAACTAAGAATCTAAACATAGATTTTTTTCATGCTTTGTTTAATGCGTACTTAAATGTAGTCTAATATCTGACAATAACCTTCCTAAGAATTGTTATTATATTTTGAACCAGTGTTATTTATTTATTAGTTATTACCTTTACATAGTCATATCACAACAATTTCATAAAATATATTTATGTATTAATACAGACTACAACCTTTTTAAAATTACAATTTTGTACCTTTTAGTGTTGCAATAATGCACTCACTTTTTTATTATAAGCTAGATAATGCTAGAAATCTCTGTACTTGCCAGCTGTGTACCTGCACTCAGTTGGTACCAAATTAATTTTTTTTTATTCTCTCAGGGCATGTAATAGATTATGAATTAGTTCATTAAATCCCCAAAGAAATTTTTAAACCTTTTACATGGGAATATGGAAATAGAATTTTGTACAATAATAAAAATGCCATCCCTAACTGGGATTCAAACCTGAGATTCCTAGATGAAAGGCTGAGATGTTACCACTCCACACCATAGAGGTTGATTACATTTTGTAGGTTGTATATGATGTGGTTTGTATACATTTTCCTCCTGTTGAAAATAAGGTATTATCTTTACTATTATATAAAGAGGAAGAGGGCTTTTGTTTGTTCGTGGTAAACAAAAAAACTACCTGATTTTTATAAATTGCATGATTATTAAAAATCGCAATCAAATTTTTATCCATGTTTCTTCGCTTAACTGAGAAGGTTTTTGGAATATTTCACCTCAAAAAATCTCAGAAAAAAATAAATAAATGTATGTGTATATATATATATATATATATAATAGAGATCGGATTATATGCATTTGCATATTCACATATGCACTTGCATATTAAGACCATTCTCACCAGTTATTGCATATTTTCCTTAAAATCTAGTGATGATGCATATTTTCGCTATATTTACAATATTTTTCAGTAGGGTACCTTGTTATTAAATGAAATCTTACATTGTAGCCGGTCAAACCTATTAGTTGCACAGCTCTTATTGCACACTTAGCAGCCGTGGAACATTACCTCTAATTGTTTATATTTAAATGCCTCCCTTTTATACATATGGTATCTAGTACCTTGCTTTGCTGGCCTTGAAAAGTTACATGTGTTTTTGGTTAATAAAAAGTAACCTTTCTGTAAAATTTCTTAAAAGCCAAAGAACGCATTTGGTCAATATTGTAACAGAATAACAAATGATAAAATGATGAGTTTTAATGTGTGATCTTGCTTCATTTTCTCATAAAGGATTAGGAGATCATAAAGTGCTGTATGTTCTTAATTGGACCACTGAATTTTTATGCTTTTCGTCTTTTGAGATGCCTAGTTCAAAAATACTAAAATCTAACATGTACAATTTTATATTTGCATCTGTATTTTCCTCTATGTGGCAATAAACTATGTATTAGCAAAACTGACTGAGTGTATTTTTCAAAGAATTGGATGCAAGGATTATGGATTTAATAAGTGTTTATCTCAAAGGAAGCATATTTCCATAGCTTATAGAAAAAAATTCATTATCAGAAAAACACTAGAAATAATAAAATTGAATATTTTGCATAAATTAAAGAGAGACTAAGAAAATGCTTTAAAAATATTTATTAATTTTAGTTTTTTAAAATGAGAAATTAGATTGGCCATTTTGATTGCTAAACAGTCATCTTCAGTAGACACTAAAGAAATAGTATGTAGAAGGATTTAAACAAATTATTAATTCTCAACTAAATAATTCAAAACTATGTGAAATGGAAATCTGTTTAAAAAAAAGATTTAAAAGTACAAACAACTGTTTTTGCTAAAGCTAACTGAATTTGTAAATTTAACCTAAAAAAATTTAGACCATTTAAACCTCTAACTCAGGTTGCTCGCAATAACTTAATGTATGCTTCTTGAATAGGTTGGATTAAAAAGAATTAGTTACATAAATATATAGATAGCATCAACGATAAATTAATGTAAAAAACCTATTCATATAATGTATATTTTATACAAAATGTAGAGGAACCCATAAATAATTTTTGAACAGTAAAAAAAAAGAAGAAATCTTGGAAATATAAAGTCAAATATATTGTTGTACATCAATGTTTAACCATCAAAATTCAGGTGATGTAAGAGTATATGAGTTACACCTTCACTCTGTTCATCACTAGAACTGTATAAAATATATCATTACTGTTAGAAAAAAGACTCTGATTAATTGTATTTGTATCTCATAAGCTTGTTATGTAACATAACAATGAGAAAAGTAGTGAAAAGTAACAAATCAACGTACCTCTTTCTGTGGGGAACAATTCATTATATTAAAAAACTATACTTGTAAGGAAAATTATTAAGATATTTTTATTTATTCTTAAAATATAAATTTCTACTAAAAAAAATAAATGGATAATGAAGAAACAGTTATTTCTGTATTAATTTTTTCATGCTTTGTAAAAATTGAACAAAAGCTTTCATGTTTTGTGTATTCATTTCTGGAAGATGCATTCAATGTAAAGAAGATCTATTCAGTCTATCAACCTTGTTTTTATAGCAATATTGCCATTATTCTTTCCATTTTAATATTATAGATGTCACATTTTCTTTTTCAAAGTTAGTATCCTTGCATAAAAAATGAACTATTTATATAATTCTTATGTAATAAACAATAAGTTGTAAAAACCTTCATGTGTAATTCATTTATGTCATTTTTATACATTATAGAAAATATTTTATTTTGAAAGTATACTACAAAAAAATATATGTTGTACTACAATGAGAAGTGCAAAGCATGATTATATAACCTATCACAAAAATATTTTGTATTTATTATTTAAATTTTTATATTTTACCTTCATTAGGCTACATTCAAAATAGAAAAACCTTTAATCTCTAGACTTCTACACAGAACCAAATATCACCAGAACTACTGTATATCACCATGACAACCTTAACAAATTACAGGTGATATTTTGGTTTAACCAAATATCACCTGTATTTTGTTAAGGTTGTTTGTTTTACCCAA
Source organism: Lycorma delicatula (assembly GCF_047948215.1). NCBI lineage: Eukaryota > Metazoa > Arthropoda > Insecta > Hemiptera > Fulgoridae > Lycorma > Lycorma delicatula. The sequence continues at coordinate 22,515,279 of NC_134465.1, read as the reverse complement.
ATATCAACCCAGTTTGATAACCAAACTGAGTTTTTTAAAAGCAAACCAAAAACCCTAAATTTTCTTAATTTCCATTCAATCTATATGTATGAATTCAAATAATTTTCATTATTGATGAAGTGAATTGCATCACTGAAACAATTTTTAAAAGTGTAATTAATATATATGTTAGCCTAGACATGGTGATTACATTTGTAGATTTCAAGAAAGCTTATCACTGCATCCACAGAGAATACCTACTAAAAACTGTAAGATACCTCAGACTACATACCAAATTAATAAACATGATAAAACTGATCCTCACAAACACTAAATCGAAGGTAAAATTCAGATGCAAGCTCTCTGAACCATTTGAGATCAAACAGAACTGCGGCTCTCATCGCTATTATCTAACTCTAGAAATGGTAAGAGAAGAGCTCAAAAAATGCCCCCCAAAATAATAATAAGCCGAAAATTAAAAAAAAATTGTCTTGGTTTCGCTGACGACTTGGCGCTGCTAGCAAACGACATTAACAAAGTTAAATCACAAATATTCGAACTTCTAAACATTTCAAATAAAATTGGCCTCAAAATATCATTCAAAAAGACAGAAATTATATCCCCAGAAATCAACATTATTAAAAGAGGCAGACAAAACGTAACAAAATCAAAATAATAACCCTATTTAAATACCTTGGAGAAATAATATCAAACAACCTAAATAAAAAACTTTGATCCAAATAAGAAGAAGAAACTAGCTAAAGCTCAAAAATTAACCTGGTCACTTACAATAAAAAATGCCTATCAATAAATGCAAAAATAAGACACTTCAACACAGTTATAAAACTAGAAGCCTCTTATGTAGCAGAAACACCTAACACAAATTAAGACCTGAACAAATAATCAAAGACAAACAGACTTCAAAAAATTGAAAGAATTGAAAGAACCTGCTTCAATAAAAAGTACCACAAAGATTGGCAGTGGTGGATTGTGCTCAACAAAGTTGTGTACAAAGAGTTAGAATCCGTCACTAATACCATGCATAAGTGAAGACTAGGATTCTTTGGGCATATCATTAGGATAGATTCAATACTTCTGAAACAGCTAGTACAGTATAATCTCGACTCGTAAAACACTAAGATAGGATGTAGAGAAATAAGAGAGGATATGAAGGAAATTGGCCTCACACCAGAAGACACCATAGATAAGATAAAATTAAACACGAAAATCAAGAACAAAAACATTTGCTTCACACTAACAAGAAAAACCTTGCAACAGTATTAAGATAATTTCCAACAGTAGAAAAGGCACAAAGATCAGAACTTATGAAAGAGTACTGGGAGGATCGCAAGGTCCAAAACAGTCCCATCGAAGAGTCTTGGGTAATGGACTGACTAAAGTGATCCTATGCTGTCATAAAAGATAATAATAATACATGTTAACTTACTTGTATTTTTTAGATTTGATACACGTAACTGTAAAGAATTATTTAGAAAATATTAAGCTTTTAAAGATTTACTAGCTGGGTAGTAAAAGTTCCTGGCAATGTACATAAACCAAGTCTGAATGAAAAATACCAAATCTGTAAATTGTTATTTAATGTGTATTTATTTTATTTATTTGTATCTTAATATATTTCGTTAACTATTATTTCATGAATTTATTATTTTTGATTATTAATGTGAATGAGTTTAACCACAACTATTTTTTTAAATTCATAATTAGTTCATTTTATTATGATGCTGTTCTGATCAGGTTTTACCATGTTTCTGTAGTTTAATTCAGGCAAATACTGTAACAGTTCATTTTTCTATCAATGGATTGATACATTTACCCATTATATTCACACAATATACACACATTTACACTCGTATTTGTGTGTGTGTAAGTATTGAAATCCAGTTGAGTTAACTCAGGATTGACTGGACCAAATATCTTTAAATTTGTTGTAGTGACTTCGGTATTTTGCCATTTATATTATTAAACTCTGGAGTCGGATGTCAAGATGTTGAGGTACTGGATGTTAGACAGCAATTCAGGAGTTTTATATCTCAGTTGGGAGTGGAGTTAATAAAAATATTTTACTAATATAAGTTTTGAGTTTTTTTAAAAAGATGAAGATCTTATCTTACAAAATATTTCCCACTGCTCAAAAATAAAAAAAAAATGTTTCAGAATTTTCAACTTCTTCCAGATTTACTATTTTTTGTTCAGACTTGGTATATATTTTTCATGAATTTTTAACTGTGCAGCAAGTGATTTTTTTTTTTAAAGCTATTTTCTAAATAGTGTTTTTACAGTAATATGTATAAAATCTAAAAAATAGACTAATAAATATTAGTTACTCTTTCAAAGATTATAATCAATGATGCAGTTTATCTCAGCAGTTAGTATTACAAATGTTGCTTGTTCATTCATGCATTAGGCTAATGATATTTATTGCTTGGCTGTTTATTTAATCAAAAAAATCTAAAGAGTCTGAACTCCTATTTCATAATCATATAATAAATGAATATCTAGATACATCTGGAAATATGACCTTGACAGTCTATTATAGCCAACTGTTTTTTACATTCAATAATATCAGCTGATATGTTAAATTCTGGTAAATGTATATATATATATATATATATGTGTGTGTGTGTGTGTGTGTGTGTGTGTGTGTGTGTGTGTGTGTGTGTACGTGCGTGCAAAGAAAAGAGTAGAAATGCTAGTAGATAAATTTGTTCCATGGCCACATTTAATAGCTGATGCTGTATATATATCAGAGTTGCATTACAGGTAGGTGATTATAAACAATGGATAAGTAATAGCAATTTTACAGTAAGATTAAATGGATAATACATGGCTTGATAGAAATTGATAGGTATATAATCAGTATCGTTTGTTTACAGTAAACTATATTTTATTTATAAGGATGCATTAATTTGTTTGTTTTATGTATCATTGTTGTGTATATTTATTTAAAATAACTGCAGTGAAACCTCGACAGTTTGAAATCACAGGGGCTAATTAAAAAATTTTGAATTAACGACTAGTACTACAAAATCCCTATTACCAATCTAACCTAACCTTTATGTTTTATGTAGATATATATATATTTTTTTTTTAAAGTAATGTGTAGATGAAATAGGCTTCCTTTTTTGTAAGGAAATCTGCTTTTATTATCTTAGATGTGAAAAAGATAATAGAACATCTTCAAAGACGATTATTAAGTTTAATGCTGAAATAAATAGAGTTCATACTGTATATGCATTTATAATTTATATTTAATGACGTATACAAAAAAATGCTGTAATTTTATCTTGTTTCTTTTGCTTATTTAAAATTTTCACAAAACTTTATTTTAACTTATTTAAACAACCAAATATTTCTGATTCTGTATTTACTTAGTCTTTAAAGTATGACTGTAATTTCTTTAACATTTTCAACGCTTCTTTATTGTCAGGTAGTGGCAGCTATTTTTCTTCCTCAACGTTGCCGTCTTCATCACTTTCTAACTTCAGCTATGATTTCTTCATCTGGTGTTTCACTCCTAACAATGATGTTGTTCACATGTAGCAAAGTGTATACTAGCTAGTTCATTCTAATTTTCCGGTTCACTTTGTCTTCATCATTATCTTCACAAATGTTAGTAATATCTATTTCTACAATGAATCCAGCCTTCTTAAAACAGTTTGAAATGGTTTCAGGTTTTATTTGTTCACATGCAGTTAATATCATTTGATTTGCAACTAACAAATTAATAACTGTACTCATGTTTGAATCGATTTCCATTATCATCTTATTTACTAAGAGTTTGCAACAATAATATTTCAAATATCTTATGACTCCTTGGTCCATCTTAAGAAAGTCATTTGGTGGAAAAAATTGAAGTTTAATTGCATTTAAGTTAGTAAGAGAGGATCACAGTCATCAATGAATAAAATGATTTTTTTTTTTTGTAAAATAAATTTTTTATCCATTTTCTGAACCCAATTTTCAAAGAAGTTTGCTGACATCCATGCTTTGCGATTTTCAGTATACTCAACCTTCTGATTTTACATTTTTAAAGCAGCATGGAATGCAGATTTGCCAATCATTAGAAGAGGAAGCTTTCCTGTACCGTCCATGTTCGCACCAACTAAAATGGTAACTCGTTATTTGCTGAGTTTTCCATCAATGCATGGATCTCCTTTCCAAGTGAAAGTTCTGTCGAAAGTATTCGTCTTCATTGAAAACATCATAAGGTCTATATTACTTTAACAGCTGAGGAAGTTTACCTTTCCACTAATCAAAATCCTCTTGAACTACGATGCTCTTTGCATTTAAAAGAAATGCCATTCCTTTTAGTAAATTTTTCCAACATTAGCCCTAAATATAGCAACAGTTTACCAAATTCTTCGGCTTTAGACCGAATACCAGACCACTTAACGATACATCACTGCTTCTTACTTCTGTCAACAAATTCATTTTGCGGCTGATCAGTATCTGGAAATTCAGGCCCTCTGTATTTTCTTTGATCCATCCTTATTACAGTTACCTTTCATACCATATCCTTATTTTTTAAGCAGGTGGCCAATGTCAATAAAGGAATTCTATATTGTTTTGCTACATCAGACTGTTTTTCATCCACTTTCAACTGCTTTATTAAATTTTTCAAAGTTAAACTTTTGTATTTATAGTCAGTTGATATGTCAATTAACAACACATCATGAAACAATTATAAAAATTATGCCATAAACGTACAGAAAAAACACCACTAAGCAAGTAAGAAACAGTAAACAAAGATTATGGAACATAGATTTGTCTCTCATGGACTATCAAACATAAATATAGTACAGGTATAGGGTAGGAATATTTATGAATCATCAAGATGATGTCATTGATAAGAAATGTAACCGATAGAGGAATGGCGTCATTTAAATGACCAAACTACAAGCGCTTTTGAGTAAATTAAACGTAATGAAATGGAATAAATAAAAACAAATATTTTTAGTTTCACTTATAAGGTTAATTTAACATTAAGTAGTATACAAAATTGATTGGATGAATATTTCATTGAATTAGCGACTATTTTGAATTATCACGGTTTCACTGTATATCTGTTAGTAGACACAAATTAAAAATATACATTAACAAAAGCTTCAATCTTATCACGATATTATAAATGAACAGATATATTCAAATTGAATAGACCATTCTAACACTCCTGATTATGTTTCTAACTAAAAAGAAGTAGTATTAATACATCAACTGTTATCAAAATGGAAAAGGGATAGATAGATAGGTGTAAAAAAAACATCAGATTATAAACAAGTATTAAAAAACTAACTAAAAGTGTTATGATGTGAGTTTTTTTTATAAAATTTTCATTGCCGACTATAATGAACAGCAAAATTCACATTCTTTTCTCAATTATTTTAAAGACTTTTGAGTAAAAATTTTGCCTGGGATTATTTAAATTGATGTTGAATTATTTAATTTAAAATATCATCTGTGTTTTTAACTAAATAAAAGAATATTTTAAATTTTCTAGAATCCTTTCTAAAATATATTTCTATCATCAGTATTGTAAAAAATTAAAAATCTATATATAAAACATTTATGTAAGGGCTTAATGTAAAATTTACTAAAAAGGTTAGGCCTATTATGTATATATTTTATGTAATATTTACATTTTAATTAAACATTTCCATGTTTACAACATTTCATGTTTATAAATTTTGTTTTTCATTTTTATTTTAGATATGTGGTATGCAGATATGTGATAATTTGTATTGTATTTAATATGCAATTTATTTTTGTATTTTTATTTTATTAATTATTATTTGTTTGTTAATTTTCGCCTCAATTTATCGTTTAATTACGTAAATGTTTTTTTTATTATTTGTATCTATTTTTTTTTTTTACCTCTGGGTCCACCGTTAGGTATTGTTTCAGAGGATGAGATGAATGAATTGTAGCATGTGTGAAAATGCCATGCCTGACTGGGATTCGAACACGAGACTTCCGGATGAGAGTCCGAGACGCTACCACTCGCACCACAGAGGCTGGCATATGTTGAAAATTATAAACATTCCTTACAATGTAATTTATTATTATTATTATTATTATTTTAATTTGTATATTTTATTATTATAATAATTAAGATTGTTTTATAACAAAATTTGTGTAAAATTACATGAAAATTATTTATTTATTTTTTTCTTATAAATACAAATTTTACTCAACTATAGTTATTATTAAAACATTTAGTTACTTTACCATTTTGTTTTAACAATTTTTTAAATTTTTTTTTGTAATATAATTTTATTAGATTATAAATCCTCCTCTATGAATCATGAGACCTTGCCGTTGGTGAGGGGGCTTGAGTGCTCAGGGATACAGAGTAGCTGGACCGAAGGTGCAACCATATCGGAGAGGTATCTGTTGAGAGCCAGACTAAGGAATGATTCCTGAAAGAGGGCAGCAGCTCTTTCAGTAGTTGTTAGGGGCGTGAGTCACAATGACTTAAACGGCCGTATCAACATCACTCAGTCCTCTGAGTACTGCGCAGCTGAAAGCAATGGAAAACTACAGCTGCTTTTTTTCCAAGAAAATGTGGCTCTCTGCATTTTCACATAGCAACAATGGAGGCGCCTTCCTTGGTAAAATATTCCGGAGGTAAAATAGTCCCCCGTTCGGATCTCCGGGTGGGGACTACTAAGGAAGGGGTCACCAGAAAATTAAAAAATAACATTCTACGAGTCGGAGCGTGGAATGTTAGAAGCTTAAAAAAGGTTGGTAGGCTAGAAAATTTAAAAAGGGAAATGGATAGGGTGAATGTGGATATAGTAGGAATTAGTGAGGTTCGGTGGGAAGAGGAAGGCGACTTTTGGTCAGGTGATTTTAGAGTAATTAACTCAGCGTCAAATAATGGGCAGGCAGGAGTAGGTTTCGTGATGAACAAGAAGATAGGGAGGAGAGTGGAGTATTTCAAAACGCATAGCGATAGAATCATTGTAATAAGGATAAAATCAAAACCTAAACCGACAACGATTGTTAACGTTTATATGCCTACAAGCGCCCATGATGATGATGAGGTAGAGTGTGTATACGAAGAGATTGATGAAGCAATTAAACACGTAAAAGGAGATGAAAATTTAATAATAGTTGGAGATTGGAATGCAAGCATTGGAAAAGGCAAGGAAGGAAATATAGTGGGTGAATACGGGCTGGGCAAAAGGAATGAAAGAGGGGACCGACTTATAGAGTTTTGCACGAAGTATAATTTAGTAATTGCCAACACCCAATTTAAAAATCATAATAGAAGAATATACACTTGGAAAAAGCCAGGCGATACTGGAAGGTATCAGATAGATTATATCATGGTTAAGCAAAGATTTAGAAATCAACTCGTTGACTGCAAAACTTACCCTGGAGCAGACATTGATAGCGACCATAATTTGGTGATAATGAAATGTAGATTGGGGTTTAAAAACCTGAAGAAAAGTTGTCAGATGAATCGGTGGAATTTAGAGAAGCTTGAGGAAGAGGAGGTAAAGAAGATTTTTGAGGAGGACATCGCAAGAGGTCTGAGTAAAAAAGATATGGTAGAAAATGTAGAAGAAGAATGGGAGAATGTTAAAAAGGAAATTCTTAAATCAGCAGAAGCAAACTTAGGCGGAATAAAGAGAACTGGTAGAAAACCTTGGGTTTCAGACGATATATTGCAGCTGATGGATGAACGTAGAAAATATAAGAATGCTAATGATGAAGAAAGTAAAAAGAACTATCGGCAATTAAGAAATGCTATAAATAGGAAATGCAAACTGGCGAAAGAAGAGTGGATTAAAGAAAAGTGTTCAGAAGTGGAAAGAGAAATGAACATTGGTAAAATTGACGGAGCATACAGGAAAGTTAAGGAAAATTTTGGGGTACATAAATTAAAATCTAATAATGTGTTAAACAAAGATGGTATACCAATATATAATACGAAAGGTAAAGTCGATAGATGGGTGGAATATATTGAAGAGTTATACGGAGGAAATGAATTAGAAAATGGTGTTATAGAGGAAGAAGAAGAAGTTGAGGAGGATGAAATGGGAGAAACAATACTGAGATCTGAATTTAAGAGAGCATTAAAAGATTTAAATGGCAGAAAGGCTCCTGGAATAGACGGAATACCTGTAGAATTACTGCGCAGTGCAGGTGAGGAAGCGATTGATAGATTATACAAACTGGTGTGTAATATTTATGAAAAAGGGGAATTTCCGTCAGACTTCAAAAAAAGTGTTATAGTTATGATACCAAAGAAAGCAGGGGCAGATAAATGTGAAGAATACAGAACAATTAGTTTAACTAGTCATGCATCAAAAATCTTAACTAGAATTGTATACAGAAGAATTGAGAGGAGAGTGGAAGAAGTGTTAGGAGAAGACCAATTTGGTTTCAGGAAAAGTATAGGGACAAGGGAAGCAATTTTAGGCCTCAGATTAATAGTAGAAGGAAGATTAAAGAAAAACAAACCAACATACTTGGCGTTTATAGACCTAGAAAAGGCTTTCGATAACGTAGATTGGAATAAAATGTTCAGCATTTTAAAAAAATTAGGGTTCAAATACAGAGATAGAAGAACAATTGCTAACATGTACAGGAACCAAACAGCAACAATAACAATTGAAGAACATAAGAAAGAAGCCCTAATAAGAAAGGGAGTCCGACAAGGATGTTCCCTATCTCCGTTACTTTTTAATCTTTACATGGAACTAGCAGTTAATGATGTTAAAGAACAATTTAGATTCGGAGTAACAGTACAAGGTGAAAAGATAAAGATGCTACGATTTGCTGATGATATAGTAATTCTAGCCGAGAGTAAAAAGGATTTAGAAGAAACAATGAACGGCATAGATGAAGTCCTACGCAAGAACTATCGCATGAAAATAAACAAGAACAAAACAAAAGTAATGAAATGTAGTAGAAATAACAAAGATGGACCACTGAATGTGAAAATAGGAGGAGAAAAGATTATGGAGGTAGAAGAATTTTGTTATTTGGGAAGTAAAATTACTAAAGATGGACGAAGCAGGAGCGATATAAAATGCCGAATAGCACAAGCTAAACGAGCCTTCAGTAAGAAATATAATTTGTTTACATCAAAAATTAATTTAAATCTCAGGAAAAGATTTTTGAAAGTGTATGTTTGGAGTGTCGCTTTATATGGAAGTGAAACTTGGACAATCGGAGTATCTGAGAAGAAAAGATTAGAAGCTTTTGAAATGTGGTGCTATAGGAGAATGTTAAAAATCAGATGGGTGGATAAAGTGACAAATGAAGAGGTATTGCGGCAAATAGATGAAGAAAGAAGCATTTGGAAGAATATAGTTAAAAGAAGAGACAGACTTATAGGCCACATACTAAGGCATCCTGGAATAGTCGCTTTAATATTGGAAGGACAGGTAGAAGGGAAAAATTGTGTAGGCAGGCCACGTTTGGAGTATGTAAAACAAATTGTTGGGGATGTAGGATGTAGAGGGTATACTGAAATGAAACGACTAGCACTAGATAGGGAATCTTGGAGAGCTGCATCAAACCAGTCAAATGACTGAAGACAAAAAAAAAAAAAAAAAAAAAAAAGATTATAAATATTTAGATAAGGCTTGTTATGTATGTATATAAAAGTTTATATAAATTAAATAAAAGTTTTATATATATATAATATTAAATAGTACTTTTTTCTGCTCAGTTTATATCAAATAATGCTCTATAATAGATTTATTAAAATAAATTAGAAAATAAGATAGTTATTCTCAAAAACATTAACAAAAATTGTAATTAAAATTTATTAGCCCAGATAATCAATGGTTCTGGAGGCTAAACAGAAAAAGAAAAGATGACCGTTTCAATTAATAAACAAACATCATCAATAGTCATTGAAAAATACATATAAAATATCTGATGTGGACATCACATGACTTCCTTGTGTGCCTATTAAATGATATATATTTTTTATTACATACTATTTTTTTTTACAATCAGAGGTTAATAATTATTAATAAATCAATATATTTAAATTTAAAAAAAAAAGGAAATGAAGTCAGATTCGAACCAATGTGCCCCCTTCCCCTTGTAAGATCCAAATATTTCATTAATTAAAATTTTGTTGGGCTGTAACTCTGGAACCAGTGAAAATAAATTTCATATATGATATATTGTTGAAAAGCTCTCAATGAAGGCTTATGACTGCAGTTAAGAAAACGTCCTCCAATTTTTTTGGATTTTGAGCTTTTTTGGACCCTTTTGGTCTAGTTGATTGCAATCAAAAGGGGAAGTGCACAAATAGATAGTCCTAAATCCAAAATTTCAACATTCTACGACCAGTCATTTTTGAGTTATGTGAGATAAATACGTAAGTACAAACATCATGCCGAAACTAGTCAAAATGAATTCAGGGATGGTCAAAATGGATATTTCCATTAAAATCTGAAAACCAAATTTTTCGCAATTACAATACTTCTTCCTTAAAATCCTCTAAATAAACTAGTGGCTAAGTGGGTATACTGCATGATTACTACCCTCTTTCACCATAAGAAGCGCTAGTAGTGTTTCTGTTGTCATCTGCTATGTTGTGATGTCACAGGTGAGTGGTAGAATTAAATAAATGAATAATATTTAAAGTGGCCGCTAGTACCGTCACACTGCGTAAATGAAATACGATACGGATGCGTACTTTAGTTAGAATCATTGAATTAAATAAACAAAAAATATTATGTTGTGTGAGAAAGCCATGTACAGGAAAGTCCTACAACTGAGCTGTCAGCTTTTTTTAAATGTTTTTCATCTACATTTGAAGTAAAAACTTAAAATATGACTACCAGAGAAACTTATCTATAAAATAAAACAAATCCTATTCGGCAAGTAAGTTAGAGGATATGAAAAAACCTTAACCTCCTCTTCTTCTTAATCAATAAGAAATATACTTTCCTTGCAAATGTAGTTTAGATTATCTATATTAAAGGGAATAGTATGTTGATCATGTCAAAAATCGGATAGTGAGTTTTTTGCAAATCTTTATGTTTTAGGGTCTAATTAGTTCATCTACATATGTACATATGTGTGTCACACTGCTCTTTGTCTTATATCTCAGGATTGACTGAGCCGATTTTTTTCAAATTGTCTTAAATTTCTATTAAATCGGCATTGAGTGTATTATTTTTTTTTTTTAAATTGTTCGGGGAGGGGCGATATTGCATAAAAACCAATATTGATTTTCTTTGGAAGCATTTAGAGAAAAAACTTTATTGACTTTAATAAACTTTATTGTGAACTATTGTTATTTATTTATTATTTCTGCATAGTTGTACCACTATCATTTCATAAAAAATATTTATATTTATAATATGGACTAGAACCATTTCATTTTTTTTAAATTATAAATTTGTATTCTGTAATGTTTGCAACAAAACAGTTACTTTTTTATTAAAGCTAGCTTTTCTCTTATAATGCTAGATAAAGGCTGGGTGTGTTTGCCAGTTGTGAGCCTGTTCTCAGTTTGTATCAGGTTAACTGTTTTTATATTCACTAAAAACAAAAAAGAATTATGAATTATGAAAAATTGAGACGCTACCACATCGCCACGCAGAATGGTGATGTAGTTTATATGCATTCTCCTTCTGTTTTATTTTACAGAACGGTAACAAAAATGGTAATATTTTATTGTAAAGAGAATAACACAAAAATTATGTATTTAGTAAATTATAAATTTATTAAATATATTGCAATTTAAAAAAAAGATTATTTAATTTGAAAAATCACTGCTACATATTAATTTTATAGAGGCCATATCCATGTCATTTAAGATGATTTTGTACAACAATCTGAATTATTACATGGGCAGTTGGAACCGCATTGACAATTGCTTCCACATTTGCAGGATGCTGGAGAGCATGCTGTAACAAAATAAAAACATTTTTTTTTATTAGTGTTTTATAAAATTATTTTTAATCTAAAAAAATGAGGTGTAAAATAAAAAAAATTAATGATCTGATTTGTATAATACATCTGATTTTTATCAGATGTATTATACAAATTAAAATTCATAAGTTGTTACTTTTCTCTCATATTTTTTAATTTGTTATTTCTATATAATACTTATTAGTTTTATTATCCTAGTATCTATTTCCTTAGTATTTTTTTTATAATTTATTATTGTCAATAAATAAATAAAAAATAAATTTTATTTCCAGACTTCTTTTCTTTGCAACCTTATAGAATAAATTTATATTAAATGTAATTATTTTTTAACTAAAAATATTTAAATGAGACGAATCCAATTTTTTTGGAAAATAATTAGTATTTACAAGATTGGTAAGTATAAAAAATTTGTTTCCTTTGTAATTCTTTCTTTAAAAATAATAATGGAATGAAAGTTAGTTACTATATCTATAATAAAAACAAAAAAAAAAAACAGAAATATATATGTTTTTAAATTCGATCGAGGGTTGCTCTCACAAACAGTTTTTCTCTCTTAATGAAACATTTATTAATTCATATAAACAGAATGTATTTTAATAAAAAATTAAAATAATAAAAAATATACTAATCATGTAGTTTTTAGTAAATAAAAAAATTCCTTTCGGCACACCAGAAGGCAGAGGTAGATTTCACCAGTGCAAAGTAGGGAATAAAAAAGATTTCCACCTTAAAGTTGAGAAAAACTTCAATTTTACTCAATACGACTATGGTTGCATGTGAAAAAAGTTTCACATGTTTAGCATACGACAAGCCTCATCTTACAATTCCAAAAACATTTTGGTCATCCCTTGCTGTAAGAGTTGATCATATCAAAAATTATTTCAGACAAAAGTTTTAAAAATGTTTAGAGGCTAACGACCACTTTAAACCGATTCAATACTGTGCCTATTAAGAGAGGTATGATTTCTTTTGTCTTTGAAACCCCATTTTTCCCACCCTCGTGAGCCAGTGGTTGGTGATATCCAAAAACTTTATTTAGATAAGTTTTAGGCCCTTATGCAAAGAATAGTAGGAACTTTAAACGAATTCGATATTTTTCTGAATAAGAGAGTTATAAAGATATTTTGTTTTGAAAAAGCCCTCCCCATTTCCACCTCCATGGTACGATTTTGCCCATTAACAAAGTCTACTGAAATTTTTAGTCATTATATTTTATGTATCAATTTGTAAGTGATTGGCGCAAAATTATGGCAGTTATCGTGTCCACAAGAAAGTGAAGTATATATATATATCTATATATAAATTTTTGAAGTGATGGTGGTTTTGTGGTCTGGGGGTGTGGAACACAAAGATATGTCAACATTTTCTGAACATCGAATCATGGTACTCATTACAATAGGTAGCTTTCTTATGAAATCTACCTAAAAACATGATGTACATTACTAAAACAATCTCAACATTAACATGGAGTAATAATATAAAATAAATCATTTAACATGTAATCATCGATAGACAGACTGGGAATGATGGCACATCATGAATGGGGGGAAGGGTAAATATTCAGTCTGTGGAAGTAGTGGCTTGGCTTCAGTAACTTCCCCTTCAGCATCTAAGAAAAATAGCAACCACCACTTAGAAAAGAGAAAATTTATGAAAAATTATTAGATATATTTTTACACATAATAAAAAGTAACTTTACTGCAAGATTTCATAAAAATCACATAACACATTTGATCAATACTGTGTTACAATCATAATTTTATCATCCCATGAGAACTCATCATTATCGCCGTGGAATCATTTCATCATCATCATCATAAAATAACAGTAACATTGTTTTTAAAAAAGAATAATTTTTTAATTTTATTTTATTGTAAATAAATTAGTGCGAATATCTTTTATTTAGGCCTTTTATGTTGAGATATTTTCTTTATCGTAAGCCAAAGTATTTAGTTAAATGAAAACAGTTTTGTTATCTAGTTTGACTGAAGTGGATTTTGTCATTATTATTTCTTTTGAAGAATAAGCGACTATCCTTTTCAACAAAGATTTCAAATTCCCTCTGGGATTCCCAATAGAGGCGTGGCATCAAGATCGGAGTCCCGGTGAGGAGACTCTCTTGAGTCCCCTCATTAGAGACATGGCGAACGATTAAAGACCGAGTCCCAGCTACCCGCGGGAGGGACCTTAGTTCCTGCAGAGGTAGTTTGAAACGATGGCACCTCCTGGAGCTGTGTACAAGCTTAGTTGTGGATCTGGCTCCAGGAGGGGATAAACAAAGGGGAACGATAAAAAAAAAGATTTCAAATTCATTAATATAAATAAAAAGTAAAACAATATTTTAATTATTCTAAATATCATTCTACATGATTGATAATCACTGTAATGTAAGTAAAATTAAATGTAATTAATAACTTATTATAACTGATGTTAAAAAAAACATTAGTTTATAAATATAACAATTTTTTATTTTTAATTAAGAAAAACAAAATATTACGCCTAGTTTACTACTTTATTAGTTAAACAAATTAAAAAAAAAACTATTTAAACAAAAAAAGGAGGTGCGGGGTTCGAATCCCAGTTATGGCATTTTTCATAAGCTACAAAAATTACTTTCATATCCTGCGCACAAGCTTTGAGTTTCTGTAGTGAATCTCGTCAAGTAAAAAAAAAGATCCGCACTGTTATCGAATTATTTGATTTTAAATATTTAAATACGTAATATAATTATTTTTAAAATGTCTTTTATATTAAATAAAAATACAGAAAAAACTAATACTTACTTCCAGATTTGTCACAACAAGGATCAGGCATATCGAATCAAATGTTGCACTGTATTATAAGTAAACAGAATAACGTAGTCCGATTTAATGTGACGTAACTAAACAGAACAATGTCTAGTTTTCTTCCTATGGCTATACTTTTATACTTAGTTTAAAATTGAAGTGGTGGAGGAAATAATGAAATAATTTTTCACCCGTCACTACAACGAAAAACGTGACACTGAAGTTGCACACGGTATTGTTATCACAAGCTCTCCGTAATTTAATATTATCTGTATTGAGAATACTTATTTCTTTCGCAAATTTACGTTTACTACAGCATCTCATTTTTTTTTATTTACGCCTAATTTTGCACACTGATATTATTATAAAGTAAAAAACAAAATCTTGTTACAAGCTGGGCAATTAAAAGTTTTATTTATTTAAATATAAATCTTAATCTCAAATTTTATATATATACAAACCATTATTTCATAAGAAATACAGGTATATTAATTTATTGTTTTCTCCTACAACTCTCAGTTTTTGTTAATGGTTGCGACGCATTCTAAACATCTAACCAATCGATTGGTCCACCACGACCAATCCAATTTAAAAAATTAGCATTCAAGTGATTTCTAGAACTAAAAAAAAAAAATATGGCGTTTCACCATAAGCTGCAAAATCATTTGCAGTCTAGTTTGCTAAGTTACATCATCTAAAAGAGCCGGCATATTATTTTTAAAGAAATGAACGTATGTATCTCACCCGTAAGGTTTTCATTGAAAACAAATGGTCTCAGAATCTTGTCATAAATAATGCCATAGTATAACGCTACGGTATAATTTAGGTAACTTTCAAAATTAGCAGTGAAAATTATTTAATGACCGTCTTTTTTGTTACTTTTATCACAGCCTACATTTTCTTAAGTTAAAATTTTTCTTTTTCAATATATTTTAAAACGATGTATTATAAACTTAGCCTTTTCATTAGAAATCTTTGGGGGTTTGGTAATCTCATACCTCAAAATGATTTCGAGGTAGGAACATTTGCTAAATTTAATAATTTTTTTACTTTTACCGATCGAAAAGTTGTTATTTAGGGGTTCCCGTACTTTACTAATACTCTAGATATTTTTTTTTTTTGTTTAACCTGCGGGATCACCGTTAGGATGAGGACCACCTACTTCAGAGAATGAGATGTATGATGTGTAGCGTGTGTGAAAATGCCATGCCTGACCGGGATTCGAACCCAGGACCTCCGGATAAAAGACTGAGACGCTACCACTCGCGCCACGGAAGCAGGCTATACATATTATTTGCTATTTATTAATTGAATTTTTTTGATAAAATTACATTTATTGGATAAAATGGAAGAAACTGATATGGTACAATCATCTGAGACATACGGTCGGGAGTAGGGTCATCAGAAAATCGAGTCCTGCTAGAAGAAGAAAAAAAGGTCGGCGGTGGGGGCTTTATGAGTGATGTGACCGCTTTAATTAAGCGAGAATTTCGAGACGAAAATATTTACGTTAGCGTCTTGGGTTGCGGTAAATGGGCTTGAGCTGTATTATTAAAGCGCTAAAGAGAGAAAGAGAATTTTTATGAAAAATACCAGATAAAAATTTTCTAGAATTTTGTTTTAATTTATTTTTTAATTTCTACTTTGTCAATATTTACTTTATATTTCTTATTTTATATTATAGAAACAAAATGAATAGCATATACATATTATCTATTGATTGGTGTAATTTGTTTTAAAATAAATATTATACGATTCAAAGAGCATAAAGATAACAGTATTATGTTTCTTTTCTCACTTAGCTTGCATTTACAATTCAATATAAAGTAAATTAATTTTATAACGATACCTATAACACCCCAGTAAAAACTCAGCGTTAATGAAAATCAATTATATTAAAAAAAAAAATTATTTTAAAATAATTTCTTTCTACAAGAAAATGTTTGCAATATCTTTTTAATTTAAATATGTTAATAAAAACATGTTCTGTTACATATTTTGCAAAAAAAGAAACAACGGAAAACAGTTGTTGAGTTTCCCGCCAAGCGGCTTTTTTCTAATGCACGACTTACACGCACGTACATCCACAACTTAATTAAAAATATTTATAATTTCATTTAAATACAATATTTTGTTTATTTAATCCAATAATTCTAACTAAAGCGCGCGCGCATACCGTAATTCACTCGCGCGGGTGCGGTGGTACTAACAGCCCCTTAAATACTTTTTACACTTTAAATATTATTCATTTATTTAATTCTACCGCTCACCTATGACGTCACAACATAGCAGACGACTACAGTAGCTGTACGTCAGTGCTACACTAGCGCTCCTTGTGGTGAGAGAGGGTACTTTTGACCCGGTATACCCACTTAGCTACTAGTTTATTTAGAGCATTATTTGGAGTAGGTATGCGATTTTGCAACATTTTTTTTCAAATATTTTTATTTTTTAATTTTTAATAAATATGTCTAAAAATAATAAGATCTTAATTAGGCGAAATCTCGAGATACTGAGGGTGACCTTGCTCTACAGCCTCACCCTCTTGACCTAAGTAGAAAATTTAACGGTATCAATGTCCCATATACCTGACCAAGTTTGGTCAAAATCGGTCCAGTAGTTCAGAAGATGTAAGGTAATCACCTTACATCTTCTTCTTCTTCTTATAAGCTTAAAATTTAGAGCTAAACAGAAAAAGAGAAAGTGAACAATAAGCAATAATAATAAGTGAATAATAAGCAATAATCAGATGAGGATGATAAGGTGAGGATGACAGATAAGGTGTAGTCTTGTGCAGACTCAGATCGACTATTCCTGGGATGTGTGGTTAATTGAACCCCAACCATCAAAGTACAATGGTATCCATTGTCTAGCATTCATATCCATATAAAAGCAACTAACCTTTACTAGGATTTGAACCTCACAATCTTCAACTTTGAAAATCAGCTGTTAAGCAACTAATTTACTAAGTTAACTACTAGACCAGCACTGTAGACTACTGTATATTTTAAATTTAAAAAAAAAAACTGTTGTATAACTTAACTGGTGAAGTGCAGTATTTATTCTACTGATATTCAACATTATTGGAATTATGTCAAAAATAAAAAAAGGAAAAATATGGTATTTTAGATAATTAAAAATGATATAAAAATTAAATGACATCAATAACCCATAGAAATTATTTTACAAAATTATTCAGAAATTATTTTACAAAATTTGGTTAATCCAGTCAGAAGATATCAGGCAAAACAATAACTGACAAAAAATGCAAAAAAAAAACCACTCATATTAACTGCGAATTGGTTATTATGATAGTTGAGAGTTGTCAGATATAGTATGTGATCAAGGTTGGAAGAAGTCATATGACGGCAAGGGGTACGGGTCAGGGCAAAAATGCTGCAATCACCTGTGGGATGAGCACCTGCTTTTCGTTTTATTTTTATCCCTTTTTTTCGTGTTGAAGTAAATCTTGATGTTAGAACTTGTAGAACCATTCAACGCTTGGAGTGGTCTACATGTAGACTGAAGTATGGACTATTTATTTCTTATCTGTTATGTGAATAATAATAAAAAACCTACAGCTGATTACTTTTTACGTTAAGCTTTTTCTCATAGTCCCTTCTGAAATACAATTATATTAATGCAGTTATTTTTTTGTTTTGAAATATACGATCAGGATGTATCATGCATTGTTTTTTTTTTTAATTTTATGAAGAAGAACGAAACAAATTCATCATTTTGAAAAATAAAATAAAAAATCTGATGTGGACACTACATGACTTCCTTGTTACAATCAGGTTAATAATTATTAAAAAATCAATATATTTAAATTAAAAAAAAAAGGAAATAAAGTCGAATTCAAACTGATATGTCTTCCTCTTGTAAGATCCAAATATTTCATTAATTAAACATTTATTTGGCTGTAGCCCTGGAACCAATGAAAATAAGTACTACTTATGATATATCGTTGAAAAGCTCTCAATGAGGGTTTATTACTGCAGTTTAACAGTTTTCTATTTACTGCAGTTTTGGGTTTTGGGCTTTTTTGGACACATTTGGTCCAGTAAATTGCAATCAAAAGGGGAGGTGCGCAACTAGATGTTACAACAGCCCTAAATAAAAAATTTAAACATTCTGTGGCTAATCATTTTTGAGTTATGAGTGATACATATGCACATACCTACAAACGTCACGCTGAAACTAGTCAAAATGGATTCAGGGGTGGTCAAAATGGATATTTCCACTGAAATCTGAAAACCCAAACTTTTAGCGATTACGATACTTCTTTTACTTTCTACAAGGAAGTAAAAAATATAAACAGATTTTCAAACATTAGTTTGAATTTAATTTTTTCTTTTTTCAGCCTCTGGGACCACCGTTAGATATTGCTTCGGAGAATGAAATTAGATAGCAGTTTTTTACTGTGTGAAAATGCTATGCTTGACTGGGATTAGAACCCGGGACCTCCGAATGAAAGGCCGATACGCTACCATTTGTGCCACAGTGGCCAGCATATTAGTTTGAATTTATGAAATTTTTTGTTATTTTTATTTAATGGTTTTAGGCCATTTTATTTATTACCAACAGAAGAAAATACTTTACGATATCTGTAAAAATATTGTAAAACAGATTTTTAATTTACATGACAATCAAAATTATGAAGAGACATTAGTAATTAATTTAGTATTTTGGCAGACGCAAATGAAGAGATTGATAATAGACAGGTCAAAATTTAACAAAATGTTTCTATGAAATTTTATTATTAAAAAATAAATTATATGTTCTTTTCTTTAAAATTAAAAGGCATTTGATTAGCTTTTCCAATTATGCTTTCCTTGCATCATAGCTGTAGAATTATTCCGCAAGAAGGAAAGTATGGTAATCATTCAAAATAATGGGTTTTTTGCATTTTCCATGTTTTGTGACTGAGGAACCCCAACAAACAAAAAAAACAAAGTGGAAGTAATGTTTATACATATATACATGTGTTACGATTCTGATGAAATTTTGTACAGGACTCGTGTATATGGGAAGTTTGTTTTTTATAATACTATTTTGTAGAATTTTAATAATTTAAAACGGTAAGGAGTTTTTTCCATTGCAATAAAAAAGAATCAAGGTGATTTCATTTTGAAAATAACGCTTCATGTTTCATTTAGGATTAACGCTTTTAAATTTTTATGTTTTTTCTAATGAAAAAAAAGAGCAGGAACTTAGAACATTCTGTCTTTCCATTCTGGTGGAAATCTACCCATAGTAGTTGCTGGTAAAATTTTGGGGTCAATATTTCCAGAGGGTAGGGTAGATATTTTCTTTGGAGTCAATTTTCTCAAACTTTTTCTAACATAACTCTACTTATATTAAGCTCAATACATGTGAGCAAGCTTATCTTACCATTAAAAAAAAAAATTGCCCTAAAATTACCCCTAACCAAAAATAGAAAAAAATAGTTTTTCATTTATAGTATATCTCAGTGGTACCCAAACTTTTCCGAGTTGCAGTGCCCTTTTTCATCTAAAATTGTTCCATGTCGCTCTAACCTAAGTAAAAATATGGCTTTACTAAGTATTTGGCACCGTTGGTATTAATACAATTGTATAAATTAAATTTCCAATTACCAACAATTTAAAAACTATCAGAGCTATTACTAAGAGCTATCAAACTAAGTACTATCAGAGCTGTTATTCCATCTTCAGGGTTTTTGCTAAAAAATGTTAATTTAAATTCAAATCAATAAGCATTTTTAAATTAAACTGTTATGTTTATAACAGTTGGTTGTCAAGAATAAAATTAATTCGTACGTCAATAAGACAGTGTTTGCGAGTCGCAAACATCTTACAATGTTTTTAATTTTTTCCTTTTTAATGTAACATATTGAATAAAGAATAAAAGTATAGATGAGAAGTTGTTAAAGTGTTATAGATATTCTACTACAATGTGTTGTTCAGGTTTTTTATCTTCAAAATGGATCCATTAACAATAATACTTTTGAATAATTCAATGAAGAAAGAAGCTGATAGTTTGATCGCCTTTAGAAGAAATAAGTTCAATTAGTAATTTAATAATTAATAATTTGCAAAAGAGATAATTTTTAAAAAAAAGAAAAATTCTGTGTGAGGATTTTGGCTGAAAAAGAAAATTCTCATCAAAGGAGAAAGATATTGAAAACAAATCTTAAATATAATGTTGTTGAGAAAATTGGAGAAAATTTTTCTTGTTTCAGTGTTTATCCGTTCAGATGTTGGTTAGCATTCGTATGTTGCCATTAAAGGCAAATTATTGGCAATCAGCTCTTATGAAAGTTGTTTGTGATACTGAGTGCTCAGGTCCTAACCTGATTAATATGACAATTATTTTTATTGGACTAAGATGCTCATGTCTGAGTTCTATTTGATTGCTGTAATTATAAAATGGCCTGATTGATTCTACTGATGGTTATTAATCTGAAAAAGTTCACTTCTCGATGTTATTATTTATTTACATTCTTGTTGAAAAATTATAAACCGCTATAAAATTCCAAAAAAAGTTTTCTATTAAAATACTTTTCATTTGTTAAATAAAATAGTTCAAATAAATAGTATTTATTTTCACTGTTGATTTCATAAATTGTGTTATCTCTAAATATAATTATTACATAAAACAGTTGAATTAAAAAAATTAATAATAAAAAACAGTAATATGTTTACTTATTAGTAGTTATTCACTAAATTCGCATTGTACTGATTCATCAATAAATATAATAAACAATATATCTCATTCATGTAATTATGTCAAGAAAGTCACTTTATCTGATATCATTTTTGAAATGTAGATAAAAATATTAAGTGCAGCTAATAAATACCTTTCATTATTATTATTCAAACTTATATATATGTATGTGTGCTCACACTCTCTCTCTCTCTCTCTCTCTCTATCTATCTATCTCATACACACGCATGCGCACACACATACATACACACACACACACTTACTATAGTTAGAGGAAGTTGGCTTGAATTAGAGAATATGACAAAGAGGATATATGAATTGTTGTTTTACATGAACAATCCTATCTTTCATATCACATTGTCAAAATATATAAGTTACAAAAATTACTCTAGTAAAGTTATTTTCTCTGAGAATAATGTTTTTTTCTGTAAGATGTTATAAGACCATCAGTTAAGATATTCTCTAAATAATCTGAATCTGTTTTGAACAAAGTGCAGGTACCACTTTACAGCATTAAACATCATCTGCATTTCAGTGGGCGTGGCATCGTAATGTGCAACATTACGTTCAACTAAGTAAGAAGGAAAGAAGAAAATCAGTCCATTTCTCATTTCTTCTACTGATCCTGGAATGGGATTTTTTTTGTACTCAAGTGTGACAATGTTTTTTTCAGGTTTTACTTTAAAACTATATCTTTGCGTCTAACATATTGAATGAATCCAGTTTTGATGGTAAGAATACAAATAAACTCAGATTATGATTTCAGTTGTGCAGAACACATTATAGTTTTTTAATGAATTCAGTTCCCTTTTAACAAATTTCAAAAAGACACACAGAAAATGGTGATGAAATCCTTAAATTATGTTTTTTATTTATAAATGTTTTTGATAAATAACATCTTGTAAAATAAGAATGATAAATTAAAAATTTATTTAAGTTAATAAACAAAATATTAAGATACAATTTTATTAGAATTCTAAATATCCTTAGGATGTTAGGAGAGAAAAAATACAAAAGTCTCATAACTAAATAAACTGGTTTATAAAAAAAAAAGTTCCTGTTGCATGCACTCAAGAAAATATGTCTTGTGTATTTTTTACTGTGTTTTTAAATTTTTAGACCAAAATTGAATAGAGTGTAGGAGTTTTCAGTAATGCAGATTCAATACTGATTTTTTTAAGTGACTTCAAAAAAAGAGGTGATATATTTGACCCATTTTTTTGTGTGTTCGCGCATAACTTTTCTCCTATTTATCCGATTGAAATAAATCTGCTTTTATTATTATTATTATTATTATTCAGGGCGGTAGAATGGGTATGGCGCATACCAACTGCAGAGGTACATTCTGGAGATGGCGGCACGTACTGAACTCGTGATCCTCAATACAGGGAACACGACAACGTTCCGCCACCCAGGATTTTTAGAAACCATTCCCGATATTTCCCTCGCCTCTGAAGAGCTGGTCACGCTCGTTCAGGGCTGAAGAGTTCTCGAGGATTATACCGGTAGCGACCACCAATACATTTCATTTAGAGTCCTAGATTGTACACGAGACTGGTGAAAAGATAAAACATCAATAAAATCGACGAGAAGAAATTCAAAAGAATAATCTTCTCAGTGGTGGTAGCTTCTTAAAACATCACCATCGGGGGGTACGCTGGCGCTGAAGCTGCAGTTGCTTCGACCATGCGGCTGATCGCTTCTGCATGCGACGCTTCTATTCTCCACGGGGGGCCGAGGCACCAGAAACGATCCGTGTATTAGTGGAATACCGGAGATTGCGAGGTTGCGCCGAGAGTGTCTTCGATTAAGACGAGTGGCGCAACGTGCAAGGAATCGCACAGACGCAAACACCAGGTCAGCCGAATATAAGACGGCAAGGAAGCGGCTCCGTCGAGCCATCAACGTGAGCAAGGCACGCTGCTGGAGAGAACTGACGGAGACCGTGGATGCAGACCCTTGGGGGCTGGGTTACAAGACAGTAACTCGGTGATTGGGGGTCTCGCGGTCACCAGCTCCACTAGACGAGGCCAAAGCGAAGCACATTAAGATGTTATTCCCGGCCCACTTGGTCCGTGCCGAGCAGGACTTCGGCGACGTGGGCGACTTCCCGCTCTTCTCGATGGAGGAACTGGAGGGAGTCCTACGGTCGCTGAAAGTCAAAAAAGACCCCGGTCCCGACGGTATACCGGCCGAGGTGCTCAAACTTGTGGGGCGCTGCAGGCCCCATCTTCTTCTAGACATGTATAATGCATGTCTGAAGGCTGGGTCTTTTAGCAGCTGGTGGAAAAGACTAATTCCCATGTGCAAAGAAAACCCAGATTCGCGATCCTTCTACAGACCATTGTGCATGCTTGACACAGCTAGAAATGTATTGATGAAGAAGCTGTTAAAGAAAAGACTGGTTGAGGCGATGAATCAGGCAGGTGGCCTGTCACCCAACCAGTACGGTTTCCGGCAGGGTCGGTCATTGCCAACGAAGAACGCACTCGCACGTTCCTCGCATGGCAAGAGACCTGCGACCACGAGACCAGAGGACGATAGACCGCAAGGCTTATCCTCTGGTCAGACCGTGGACGGAGCGGCGGCAATTATACACGACCCAATTTTTTAACGAGTCACGGGTACTTCCGCGCTTACCTTCATGTCATAGGATAAGCGCCGTCCCCCGACTGCCTCTATTGCCCCGGTGTACGGGACGACGCTGAGCACACCTTTTTGAAATGTGCTCGGTGGGCGGCAGATCGAGGGACACTAGAGGCGGATCTCAGAGCACTGAGCACCCACAATGTGGTTGCGATGATGCTCCATAAAATGAGCGGCTGGGTAAGTGTAGCCCGATTCGTCGGCAACATTCTCAGGACCAAAACGGTTGACTTGGATAGTCCTGAAAATTAGGTAGCACCTAATCAAGCTAGTATAGGAGGACTCGATCAGAAGTAATGTGTTAAACGGTTCCGGGTCGAGTCCTGGTAGAAAGGGGGGTGGTTTTGGTCGGTTGTCTGCTGATAGTGATTGGATAATCACTATCCAATACTACGGAGTCCGAAACTCCGTGCGTAAATGTATTTTACCTCACTCGGCAAAAAGAAAAAAAAAAAAAAAAAATATATATATATATATATATTACTTTTATTTATATATTATTATTATTATTATTTAAAGCTGCTTTTTACAGTGGTACCATGATGTAAAAAACAGACACAAAAAATCAGTTTGAAAATGAAGAAAAAAATTTTTTAATAGCTATGGAAATGAATAAATAATTTTTTTGTGTTACGTTCTAGAACTAAGAACAAATTTTTTTTTAATTTATTACTACTGTTAATAATTTTATTTTCATTTATTATTCATAATACTTCTACATTACTTACTCTGTCCACCCATTTCATCTTCTCCATCCTCCTCCAAACCAATATCTTAAAATCATCTATCTTATCTTTTTCCTTTTTACCCAATGTCCATGTTTCACTACCGTGCAAAAGTATACTCCAGACATAGATTTTACCAATCTCTTTATTAGGTTCTAGAGGGTCTCAATATGATCCAAAAAATTCTTTTAAAAAACTTTCTCCTCAAAAACCGAACTTCATTGATAGTGTGATCAGCCTGATGAATGGGATAAATCTGTCTGAAGTTCTAACATCTTAAATTTTAAATCTTTAATTATGTTCTAATAATCAATCTCTGAGACAATCTCCATGGAGATCACCACTACTTCTTCACTGATCTCTGTGGTAGAGTAGTAGCTTCTCAGCCTTTCATCTGGAAATTCTGGGTTCAAATCTCGGTCAGGCATAGCATTTTTCGTACACTAAAAAATTTCTATTTCATATTCCTGTGCACAATCTTACGTGGTGAATTAATTTTCATAAAAAAAATTAAAAAATTCATAACAAATATGTTATAAATTCTATAATGATAAAGAATTAAAAAAGTGCATTACTTTTCATTCCAAATCCTATAAAAGACTCCACAGTACCTAAAATATTAGAGAATCTTAAATATTAAATATTTTAAATATTAAAATATTAGAGATCTTAAAAATAAAAAGTTTAGAAATAAAGATAAAATAAACATTTGTTTACGACATAATTATAAGTTTCATAACTCACATTAGGAATGGCTTTATGAACTACTAGTCCATAGATAAAATTGTCCTAGCATTCACCCGCATGGAATAATAAAACCTGATTAGTGTAGCATCACAAAGTACCCAATTATTCATAAAATAAATGTCCAAGGACTTAAATTACATATTCTGCATAAAAATAACAAATATTTTAAATAATATTAAATAAATTATGTTAACCTACTACATAAATAAGATTGATGTAAAAAAATTTAAAAAATTAAAAGGTGTAAATGAAAATTATTTAAATATATACTTGTGTACTTTAGACAAAGATGTGGAGATCAGAGCTTTATTATTTATTATTTTTAATTATTATTAGTAAAAAAACTCATCAATATCATAATGTTGAATATATAAAAGAAAGTACTTTAAATTTGTTTTAAAGAACCTGGTGATAAAATGTTTTAAATAGCTTGAAAATTTATTAAAAATGGCAGTCAAAGCATAATATGTTTCTTAATTTTCATCATAATCATTTACATTGAAACTGCCAGGTATAAAAAAAATAGATATGCAATTGTTTTTAGGAACAAATGATAAATGAAGAGGTCACTCCACCTTTGACTTGTACAAGACTTAAAAATCAATTTTAGGGCTAAGTATCTCCCTTGTTAGTGTGTATGTTAAAAATATTTTATCATGATTGGTACTTAATAATACATTATAAAGATCATGTCAGGAATGAGTATCCCATGAATAAAAAAAGAAGCTGCCCAAGCATTTGCCTGGATAGATCAAGGAAATTTTGGTAAAACTTTGATCACAAAAATACACAAAATCACATCATCACAAAATACTAAATTAATTATAAATTAAAAATCAAAAGTGCTTAAAGTGCATATTAATAATTAAAAATATAAGCGCATGAAATAATATTAAGGTAACGCATTTAAATTACTAAATATAAAAAATTATTCACACTGCTTTAATGAAAACTGTTGAACATGTGCACTAAAATTGAACATGATGCAGAAACTCAGAATTAAAAACAAAAATAGTATTATTTAAAAATCGATCTTTAGAATAATATTGTTTCCATAAAAGAAAATCAGTTTAATCTACTTTAAATAAATTGATGGGAAAATTTTTAAAATGATTGGTAATTTGTTAAAACTGCCAATGGGAGAATAATAATATGCCCCTTTCTAATAAGCCAAAGTATTTTGTTGAGTAACACAAAAACAGTTCTGTTGTCCGGTTTTATAGAGATGGATATTGTTGTTTTTAAAAAATAATTGAATAGACTTTTTAGTAAAAATTGCACATTCATAAATATAAACACAAGCTAACATGTTTAATTTTTTAAATATTAGTTGCACAGGTGCCAAACAATAATCAAAAAGTATGAGTAATGCAGTCATTCAGAGAGTATTGAAATCAGACTGCTCTTCATCAGCCTAGAAGCAGAGTTAATAACAAATATCTGTAGGATTGTAAAAATATTATATGCGGGTAAAATACTACAGTATCATGTGTATAACATCAGTAATGTGTAAAATATTATGTAAAATTTATTAAACTGATTGCTCGGTAGGTTTACCGCCTTTTCTACCTGAATATAAACAACAAGATTGGTTGCTGTTACACAACTACTGTAGAAGTTGAAAAAAAGAGAAACAAAGTTTTAGAATATATAATAATCTGTACTGAAATACAAGTGTTCTATTTTACCTAAAAGTCAAAACAAGCAAGTACACAGTGATGATATTCAAGGTCACTTCCCACTTAGAAAGATTATTACACATTTTCAACTGGAAGATTAGTTGTTCAAGGGCAACTTTTTTTTTGTATTCATAGGAAATATCTTAATTTTCCCACAGAATAAACAGCAATCACTTTTCGGTATGATTCTATGATTGTGAAAAAATTAAAAAAAAGCCAAAAAAAAATCAAAGTAAAGCCAGCGATTTAGTCTAAGAGGAGCATTGATTCACTTAGTTTCTTTGAAAACAATGCTCATCTTTTCACTTTACCCCAGCATGTTGCCAAGATTTAGCATCATTTACCATTAATTTGATGCAATTCACATTTAAAGTACTTTTAGAAGGGAACTAAACTCAAATGAGGAAGTCATTGCTACAAATCAAAGATAGGTGGATAAACATGCATTTAAATACTTTTTTTGTGATCAAGTTTTTTCTATGAACTGAAACAAGTGAATTCTAGCGGTAGGAAATTACTCTGAGAAACAGTATGTAAATCACTTCATTTTATTAAACAGGTAAATTGCTGCTACAAATTTTCTGTTTGTGCTTAAAACCCCTTATAAAAATTTTATTTACTAACAAATATTTAGAATTTCATGTATAATCGTCAATAATTTTATAATAAGAAAGAGTAAGTAAAACTACATTAATGTTTTCTTTAATTTCTCAAAAAAGATATGAAAAATAATTAATTTCATTGAAGGAATTGGTTTATCACTTATGATACTATTAGTTTTTGATTCTGAACAATTCAGTAAGTTACTACTATCTGATGAACTTTAAAAAATATCTGGAATCTATTATGAAAAAATATAATTAAAATTAAAGAATCTGAAATAAGAATGAACCAATCATTAGTGGTCAAAAACATTTAATAAACTATTTCTTATATAGCAATGAAATTTATATGGCACTGTCTGCAGCAATTATTTGACTAAATAATTGCAAATTGTTAGCATTTTTTGGTTAATGACCTTAGCATTCGATGCTTAAAAGAAAAATTCAAGATTTTTATTTCTACTTTTATGAAAAGTATTTCTTGTAATATAATATAAAATTAATACCATACTACATTCATAAATTTTGCCACTTGTCACAATACAGTTTATAATAAAACACACACACACACACAGGCACTAGTAAAAGATGGTAGACAAAGGGGAAAAGAGAAATTTTTGGCTGTCTGCCAATAAATTCAAGTCCATGTAGGTCACACAAAGATTCTTGGCATTCATTTTCATATTGCAATGACTCCTTATACTGTCTATTAAAATTGTTCTGTTGGTTTGATAATATATTATTATTCTTTATTATGCAGTTGGTACAATAAAAAAATTATATGATAATTATAAAAATACAGTGCATCATATAGTATCTTTATTTATAAAAGGAGATAATTATAAAATAATATTAATTTAAATTAATTAGTGATGTTTAGTATTCAAATGATATTTTCCATAATTTTGCAGATGAATTTTCCAAAATGATTTATTCATGTTATGAAAAAATTTAATGCATTTATTTTTTAGTGGAATTATAGATTTTTGTGTACACTTTTTATACACTCTTGAAATTAAAAAAATTATTTAAACATTTTTTTTTCATTTGAAAAATTCCACTAAATTGACTGTTATTACTTGCTTTTCTTTAACTCAATGATTTTTTCCCCATTTTTGTCCTCAAATCTGGCATTTTTAATTTAACATCCTTCCTGACATTGACTATTGATGAAAGTTTGCACAGATACTAAGTTCAAGTGGCAATAAAATATTCCACCATTACTTTTGCAAATATCCTTCTATTCTCAGTGGTAAATTAAGGGTGTTAAAAATTGCAAAACCTGCAAAACGGCTATACAGGCTTTTAGGGTCACTGATGACAAATCCACTAGTCATTTGACATAAAGAAATGTCAAAAACTTGGTAGGAATTTTTGTGGATAACATTTTGACTAGCTAGACCACATGGATTTCTACTTTGTTTTTATTATTGATATTAATTTTGATATTAAATTTGTCGTGATGCAGGGCTCAAACAGTTTTTGTTAAAATCTATAAATGTTCAATATGTGCTCCTCTGGTGACACGGCACACATCACGAAAGTCTAGCTCTTGCCAAACTCGTTCTAACATGTCGTTTTCGATAGAGTTGATTACTTTGATTATGCGATCCTTTACCTCAGCGACATCGTGCTGCATTGGTGGGATAAACACCTTATCTTTCATGTAACCCCAGAGAAAGAAATCACATGGCGTGAGGTCTGGTGATCTTGGTGGCCACAGCATAATGTGTTGTCTTCTTCAGACGCACGTCCTATCCAGCGCCGAGGTAATGTTGTGTTAAGGTATTGTCGAACCTCGTTAAGAAAACGGGCAGGACAACCATCTTGCTGGAAAATGAAGTCGTTGAGTAGCCGAGGCATAAGCCATAATTGTAACATATCCAGGAATATCATGCCGGTTACTGTCGTTTCCATAAAAAAGAACGGCCCATAGACTGCCTCATGAGAAATCGCACAAAAAACGTTTACTTTCGGAGAATCCTGAGTGTGTTCCACATAAGCGTGTGGGTTTTCAATTCCCCAAACTCGCACGTTATGACGGTTTAATTTGCCGCTAAAATGGAAAGTAGCTTCATCGCTGAAAATTATCTTGTTTAGAAAACCTTCATATAACAACATCCTTTCCTGTAACTGTAAACAAAAATCGAGCCTACGTGTTTCATCTCCATCAGAAAGACGCTGGATTAATTGAAGACGGTACGGTTTGCATAATTAACGTTTACGGAGAACTCTTCACACTGTTGTTTCTGGAATTCCTAATTCTCTGCCTGCAGCCGCAGTCGATTTTGACGGGCTGCGAATGAAACTTGCACGCACACGTTCGACATTGACTTCTGAGGTTGATGGACAACCGGTTGATTTTCGCTTGCACAAGCAACCGGTTTCACTGAATTGTTTATACCGTGCACGAATTGAACTGTCACTTGGTGGCTACTTATGAAATTTCAACCGAAATGCACGTTGCACAGAAATGACTGACTTTGACAAGTGAAATTCTAACACACAAAACGACTTCTCGCTTCCCGTGGCAGCCATTTTCTCTACTGTCGACTCCTAGCGAGCAAATGGTTTACTAACTGCTTAGTATAAGTGGAAAAAAACTATTTGAAGTACTTTTTCGTACAGTACTTGTTTTATTCTTATGAGTGAAATAGTTTTTTGTTAATGCATTTTCGAAACTCTGAGGAACATTATGAAACGCCCTGTACAATATTAATTTTTAATTTAACAATAAACTACACAAAAATACAAATACTAAAACATTTCAAGGTATCACAGAAGGGCAGCAGCCTTATTTGTCTGTAGAATTGTCCAAGAACTCTGTTTTTTAACTAAAGGTTACACATAAAGCTAAATTATTAAGGAGCCTATTGAGAAAATTCAGGCATCCTGTGCCTACTTAAATGTAATCCAATCTAAGAAACACATAATACAAATGAAAAAGAAAAAATATAGTCATTAAAAATAATATAACATTTTACTTAACAATTTAAATAATAACTATCAAAATTACACTAAAGGTTTTTTTTGGGAGTTTCAGATACATCCAATAATTATTTTAAAACTAAAAATATATTATTTTAACCATATTAGTACTTTGAGAATAATTGAATTTTTTTAATACTTTGAGAAATAAATTATTGAATGTACAATGAGAATTTTAATAAATTATTGTTAATTTTCTTGACGTTATTTCTGTGTTTTTTATTTTCATTTCTATGTATTTTAATTAATTGTTAACCAAACTATTTTTTATTTTTAACTGACAGAATAAATATTAACTGAAATATAATATTAAATTTGATAAATTTTTAACTTTAATGAATATTTTGACAAAACATTGTAATATTTAAAAATTATTATAAATGACTCACAAATTAATGGAACTTGTTCTTCAAGTTAATTATCAGCACCTTCTTCAGTAAAGTTTTCAGTAGTACTGTTGTTCTAATTGTGATATTACCACATTTTTACACTCTTAAAAATACATCCTTACATATTTTATTTTATCTAATATACATAGCTTTTCCAATCAATAAATAAATTAATGAATTTTTTAATTAGTTGTAATTGTTATATGTTGTATCTGATTTAAATTAAATGATTATAAGAGATGAATATACAGATATAAAGTATGAGTCATATATAAAGAAATGTGATGTCAGTTTATTCAGTAATAAAAAGAAGTACAGAGGAGAAAAATGTTATAGACAACGAAGATTAGAACACATAAAACAATAACTGAATGTGTAGGACGTAGTTAACTTACATGCAATTCTTCCTTCAATTATATCTCACACACAAGTGACTGAAAAACTATGTAGTTAGAAGCTTTAACTAAAAAATACACTTTTGCAGCCAATTTTTTAAAATTATTATAACTAATTGAATTATTTTTTTTATTTTCAAAACAGTTTTATCTTATTGATATTTATTTCCAAACAATTATTAGAATTATTCAAAACCAAATGTTTTGTCTCAAAAAAACATGGAGTTCATGATACACTGATTTTTTCAATTTAATTCACCAATATTCTCACCAGTGCTAATATTGTAGAGTTTATCGTGTTAAATATAATTAAAGAATTAATTTTTTTTATTTAAAAAATGTCTGTTAAAGGAAAAAATTACTTTTGATCATATGTCAAGCTTAGTAAGAAAATTATTTAATGAAGCAGTTCCTTGTTACTTTCCTCATTGAATTAAATATCTTACTGCAAATAAGTTAATCCCATCAAAATACAGGGTAACAACCTTTTATACCTGTAGTTAAATACCAAACCTTACAAATGACAGATCGCAGATCATTATTTACAGAGAAAGCAACTTTAACTAATATATATCTAGTAATTATGTAATTAATGGTTTACATGTATTATATCTGTACAAAAGAACTTTAAATAGATAATCTAAATCTTTTTCTTTTGAGAAACACTATTCTTTTGATAAAAGAATCAATAAAACCACCTCTTATTGTAATCAGTTATTGTAATCATCATCATAATAAATCATGATTGATTAGTTTTATAAGTTTCTATGTTCTAATCTACTTTGTAATCTTTAAATTTATTGTAGTTATTATAGTCTAGCACTTTGATCTGAAACATGAACACTAATAAAGAGGAAGAGATTGAAGAGCATTTTAAATGGACAGGCAGAATGAATAATAAAGAAGTAATGAGAAGAGTAAATGGAAACAGAAGCTTAATGAAAAAAATTCAGATTGGAAAGCTAACTGAGTAGAACATATCATCAGAAGAGAAAAACTGATTAAAACAGTGCTAAAAGGATCAGAAGGTGTAAAAAGAGAATAAAAATTATAGATTATCTGTATAGCAGTGGAAATTAAGAGAAACTTAGAATTTTAGTTAAATATATAGAAAACTGGAAACTGACATGATGCAAGGGATCAGGGCAGATTCAGGACTGTAGATGATGACATTACAACTACATGGTTTATGTACTCTACATCCTTGTTTGTTGTAACTTTACTGTATCTGTCTCAGAATTTCTTAAGGCTGTGTCGTGCATAGAGCACCTGATGTATAAAAATCACCAGTCAACATTTTTTCCCCATAAATTTTTCCTCTTCATTTTGATACCACTTCATCAAACTTTGGTGAATTTATCTACCAAATCATCAGAATTTTTCAAAACACCTTTGGAGCCTCTAGACCTTTGGACCTTTGCCTCTATTTACATTTTTGAATTTCCAAATATCCATTTTTTGGAACTGTAAGATACCCCATAAAACACTACATGTAAATATTAAACAATAGCTTTTTTTTACATTTAATAAATTTATATTTGATACTCATAAACCTCTTTTCTTAATTTAAACCTTTTTTTATGTATTCTTTTATTATATTTTGTACTCTGCTCAAATACATAGAGGAAATTTTAAATATAATTTATAATAATTCCAATTAAATAATGCTTTGCTTCTTATGTTTTAGCCACAGTTGATAGTAAACATTTTTAAGAATCAAATAAATCTATTTTTTGACAGTTGTTTACATACAGGCTATTTAAATGCAGGATAAAATTCCGATAAGATCAAAATCAGCTGAATTTGATAACAAGTTGTTCAGCAGCTGGTTTTATAAAGTCTTAGGTTGACTATTTATGAAAAGCTGTCATGAAGTGAATCCTAGTAGTTAACAAGAAAAATGATTCCAAGACACCACGGAAAATGAAATTTAATTAAAAGAAGATATACCTACTAGTGTATTTTAATCTATATATGTTGATGCCACAACTATAGTGCCCTGCATGCAACTTGATGCAAGGTGAAGTAATTTCTAAAAAATAACATACCCACTTCTAATATTAAACAATTCATGACAACTTATAGAAAACAAGAGGGCGGAATGAAATGGTTTCATACATCATTTCTCACTGAACCAAAATACTGTTGCATATAAGTACATCAAACATTCTGAAGTGGTAGTCATATTCAGCCCTATAAGTTTTGTCTTCATTCTGTTTCCTAAAGGGAATAGCTGTATAATGAACATCATTACTCTCAGAGAAAGCAACCTTGATTAGTTCCTGTTGTACCTCAGATGCTTTTCAAGCCTCACAATTAATAATCTCTTTGAAAAATGGTGGAGGCAACCAATTAAGTGCTCCTTTTTGTGGAACACAATGTTTTAAACATACTGTCTCTCTCTTTTTACTTGTTTAGCCTCCAGAACCACTGTAAGGTATTACTTCAGCGGATGAACGAGGATGATATGTATGAATGTAAATTAAATATAGTCTTGTACTGTCTCAGGTCAACCATTTCTGAGATGTGTAGTTAATTGAAAACCAACCACCAAAGAACATTGATACCCATGATTCAAATCCGCATAAGAGTAACTGCTTTTACTAGAATTTGAACCTTAGAACTCTGGACTTTGAAATCAGCTGATTTGCGATAACGAGTTAACCACTAGGCCATCCCGGTAGGTTACATACTCTCTCTGCAATATATTATAATATTGGTACAAATTCAACTGAAGTATTTGAAATCAAGGGAAATATAATTTTCAATCAAAAATTGCATGCAGTAGGAAAATTCCTAGAAAATAGCAACAGCATAAACATGTGGTTACATGTATTATTTGACAACTGTTGATGTTAATTTAGGTTAGTTTCTTGCACGAAACACCCGATTAAACTATATTAATTATACAATTTCTTTTAATGAAAGAAAACTAAACGTAAATACCACGGAAATAATAAAGTTTTATTAATTTAAAACATTGATGTCAATTTTATTGAAATCTAAAATTTGATCAAATGACGTCATCATTATAAGAAAAAGATTGATTCTAAACGTCATGTGGTTATAACAACCAATGATATGTTTTGTAGTTGTGAAGTTAAGAATAGCATGACCAATCAGAACAAAGGAGAAGTAAATCAATGTAAATATGACGTCATGTTACGATAAAACCGCCTTTTTAGTGTAAATTCGTTGACGGTAAATCGTATTTTCTACTATGCAATTACGGGACAATAAGCATTTCTTAAACACGTGCTTTCAATTATTATTTTATTTGCATAAAGTGTTGGTTTAATAATAAAAAACAATACATTTTTACTTTATTACTGTAATATTAGTAATTATAAATAGTTATAATTTGTACTTAAATGTTTATTTTCTTTATTCAGGGAGTATTTATTTTAAGAATCCAATCACCAATCCAATAATTTTAGTTGACCCATCTTATCATCGTATGGGTCCACTAGCTTCTAAACTTTAATGAGTAACACATACACAGATGTGTTTGCACCTGTTTTGTTTAATATATTTTTTTATGGATGAATGTGTAATCATGTAATTTGGTAAGGTAATTTGTGAATATGGTGCACTGATGAAATTAACTTGCACTGTATTGAAGTTTTTATGAAAATCATACTTTGAAACTGGGCAGCTGGGTAGTTCAACTTTAATTCTTGGTGAGGTAAAATGCAACAGGAAAATTTTCACAATCACTTTGCGAACAAAAGCTTTTAATTTTTTAAATAATGTATGTATGCTTTTTATACGTTTTAAATCCATTGCAATTATTTAAAAAAGAAAG
Organism: Lycorma delicatula; assembly: GCF_047948215.1. Classification (NCBI taxonomy): domain Eukaryota; kingdom Metazoa; phylum Arthropoda; class Insecta; order Hemiptera; family Fulgoridae; genus Lycorma; species Lycorma delicatula. The sequence goes on along the minus strand of NC_134465.1, from coordinate 22,479,896 downwards.
TAATAAAAAAATTGTGTCACATGTGCATGATTATTGATTAATTGATGACGACTACTATTATTTTATTTTTTTTTTTTGAGGGGGAATATTTCAGGCATCAACTGCTGTAGTTTTTAGCCCTTTTCCATTACAAAAAAGAAAAAAGTCTTTCTTTCCCTGATAAAATCACTAGCGAACTAGACAGAAGTTCTAGGTGATCTGTCTGACAAGACAGATCATCCAGAAATATACTTGTCATAGAACATTAAAAATCTGAAAAGAACACCCTTGCCACTTAAAAACAAACAATTCATTTCTAAAGAAATGCCAAAGCAATCAAAACAAGTGCAAAGTCACACAATTATTAAAAAACTGATTCTTTTATTAAAATCATCAGAAGCTCATAAAATAATCTACATCCCTACTTTCTATCGCCTAGGTTTACTATTAGGTCATCCTTTTTTTCTTCTATTTCCATCTTCAATCGGCATGTATGTTGAATTCCAGGTGCCTGATGCCTCAGAGATGGATCTTATAATCCTCCGCAGTAAATTACGAGGATGTTTTGCTGCTAGCATCAGATGATACTGATTCAGATGACGTGGTGAGCACCAGAGCCGAGCCTCCATGCACTCCCCGCTAAAACATGCGAGACAGCTGAAATGTTTCCCCTCTCACTTAAAGGCCTTCGTGCTTTTTAGGGATCCATTCTTGGTTATAAAATATCTTCTTTTTTCTTGCTTCTCAGTTTCTTGAATCAGGAGTTTATTTTAAATTTGTACTTTAACTGTTTTGGTTTCACTTTCTTTCACCTTAGTCAGTGGAAAAGAATTTTTTTATTTGTTCACAACTGTTGTCTTCTTTACCTGTTTTGGGCTGTAATCTCTGGTTGATCATTTATTAAATTTCTTATTAATAATACGCTCAACCATACTTGCTAAAGCTGGTGCTAGTTTTGAAATCACATCTTTTCAAGTTGAAAGATGTTACAGGAGCCGCAGCAACCAGTGCATAAGATATTAATGGCGATCTAAGAATTTTTTTCGCTTTGAAGTAGCTGACTTTTTGAATAGTCATTACTTCTTTAATTGCTACTTCTTCCGTATATGTTACAGTTCCACGATTTTACTAGATGATGGTCATGACAATTTACACAAACAATGGCCAGTCTTTTTTTTATGGACACTTCTGTTTACTGTAGGTCAGGACTTGAATCGTCGAGTGTATAATCATCAACACGCAATAAATGTTCATGTAGCTCTTTAATGATTTCCTCTTCAGTGCAGTTCAGCAAATCCCTGCACACAACAACATCCTTTGAAGTATTTAGCGTACTGTACGGCATAACCTCAATGTCCAACATTCCAATTATCTTCGCCTTGAGCAACTGTAACAATTTTAAATCATTGACAGTTTCAATAAACAGTGCAATAGCATTCTTTCCATCCTCCAAGCTTCTGTGATTCCTTGAGCTATCACGAATGGACTAATCTTGCCAAAAGTTATCTTCTTTCCTTTTGATAACAAAAGGTATCATTCTGGCACCACAGGTATCATTCTGTGGTGCCTTTTGGTCAAAACTAGGTTCGATCTGTAGTTTTTACATTCGTAGAATCTACATTCTTTCTTTGCTTCGCTTGAGGGGCAAAGGATCTTGTGGACAAGGGCTTTTATGTGGATTCTGCCACATAATGTGTGTACGAAGAAATATCCATACAAGAAGATTCGTTAGTCAAGATGTCCCAAGGTGCAGGCGGAGAGGCAATAAGGCATGCCCCAGATCACTGATCCTGCCTGAGTTCCCCAACTCAACCACTTTCCACAGATTTAAAACTATTGCCTTGTTGTCCAACATAAATGGAAGTACCATAGTATCATATCATTATCCACCCTGGATGTGTACATATATGTTACTGTACAGATATCAGGTTGGATTTTGGTTGTGTTGTTGATTTTGTTTGAGGCATTATTATTATTTTATTTTTTTTTTTTAAGAGAAACATAAGATATCAACATATGATTTAAAAATTATAAAACACTGTGACAGAATATGGAAGAAAAGTTAAGGAATCAAAAATAACAGCTAGAAAACAATAAGTGAATGAATAAACAAAGATGAAGAATTGATACTTAGGTACTCTTTTACATATTTTTTAGGTAAAAACAAAATAAAAAAAACTATTATCAATAACTAAAGAGATATTTAACAGAAAGAAACTGTTACTGTGGTATTAAGATGGAATTAAGGTTAAAGAAATGTTCACATAACATTGTGTGTATATCTATGCAGATATACATACAAAAAGCAACTTATTAAATTCTCCCTTAAACTTATAAAGAAAAAGAAAAAGATAGGGTGGGAGAATTTGATAAGTGGTTATAGAAGAGATTGGTAAAGATTAAATGAGAGTAAAAGTGGAAAAGGAGGAGAGGTAGGAAAAATAGAAGTTTGATCAGAACAAGTCAGAACAGGAAATTGGTTGGTACATATAATACAAGGATAAGGATTGTTTAAACACGCTAGAATGTTCAGTAGAAGGTTACAAAAAAGATGTAAGAAAAGTATAAAAATTATAGCTGATTTAATTGGAAATGAGAGATATAAGGTTTCTAAATGTTTAGCTTTGAGCAGAGGAGAAAGTAGATGGAAGGGTTTGCCTTAGAAGGGTAGTTGATTAATTTCTTCATTATTTTTGGTATTATATTAGGCCTAAAAAAATGATTTAAAAAAATTTATAAGTTAACTTTTACTTTTCTAACTAATTTATGACAATTTTTTTTTTTGACATCTCCAGACTGAATGGATTAATTTGGATGAAATTTAACACAATGATTTCTGCACATAGGCCATTTAATTTTGGTCTCTATTGGTTAAGGAGGCAGAAATATACAGGCCTCATAGGTCCTGTACCTCAACCCACTGGATTGGTCTATTAGTGAACGTGTCTTCCCAAATCAACTGATTTGGAAGTCGAGAGTTCCAGCGTTCAAGTCCTAGTAAAGCCAGTTATTTTTGTACGAATTTGAATACTATATAGTGGATATCGGTATTCTTTGGTGGTTGGGTTTCAATTAACCACACATCTCAGGAATGTCGAACTGAGACTGCATAAGACTACATTTCATTTACACTCATACATATCATCTTCATTCATCCTATGAAGTAATACCTGAACGATAATTCCCGGAGGCTAAACAGGAAAAAAGAAAAAACAAAGTAAAAAAATAGGAATATTAACCTAATTACAAAACAGAACATCATGTTGAAGACTGGAAGAAGAAAAACTTTTCACATCTAGGTCCCCATTTCCTAAACAACCAACCAAACTTACCAACTGGTAATCAACCTCCTTATTCATCTCTTACTGTAAAATAGTGAATATCAACCACAAAACTTGGGCGAATTTCTGCCAGATATCTAAAGTTCTTGCACTGAAATGGTTCTCAAAGGATAAATTAAACGAAATTGGGTTGGGAGTGATATACAATTCTTACAATCACCCTAAAGGGCTGGCCTCCTTGGCGCGAGTGGTAGCGCATCGGCCTTTCAAACGGAGGTCTCGGGTTCGAATCCTGATCAGGCATGGCATTTTCACACACACTACAAATCATTCATCTCATCCTCTGAAGCATGCCTAATGTTGGACCCGGAGGTTAAAAAAATAAAAATAATCACCCCAAAGGATCGAACTACCCGTTAAAACATCTCAAAATTATATTCTAGAAAAGGATTGGAAAATAATTCTGCCTTCAAATATTATGAATACCCAAACTTTTTTAAACATATACATCTCAGTCTTAATGAACTATTCCGTAGCAAAAAAAAAAAGTCATGCTCAGCAACTAATAAGGCAATAACTTATATGGCAGAGAAAGGTCAATAGACTATGTTGTATTCCTTTATTAGGTTCTCCAAAAACCAGATGGAAATTTTCCAGATGTTCATGTGTGAATGTGGGTTCAGTCTTGCACTCCTTATATCTCCAGAGCTGCTGAACCGATTTTTACCAAACTTGGTCAGATTACTTCTATATATGAGGTAATGATGACATTAAATTTTCAATTTAAATGGTCAAGGGGGGTGTGGCTATACAGCAAGGTCACTCTCAGTATCTCGAGATTTTATCTAATTAAAAACTTATTTTTTTTATGCACATTTGTTAAAAATTAAAAAATAATATTTCAAAAAAAATTTGCAAAATCACACCTTCACTTCAAAAATTAATTTAAATAAACTAGAGGCTAAGTAGACGTAGTTTCCCCAGCAAATCTACGAGCTTGTGACGTCATTTGCTGATATCTCATATTATATTGTTTTCCAAAGCATTATTTTTGCACGTAATTATTATTTTTTTTTCATTTTTCGACTTACAAACAATACATTTATGTTGTTGTGTGTTCAATTCTTTCCACTTCAGTTGATTATATGTATAAGAATGCTAAATGACTTAATCTTGTAAACAATAACAATTCCTTAACCAATGACTAATGCTCTGATTGGTATTATGTACAGGCCTATAAAAATTTATACATGCAGTTAGAAATGATGTCTTTTGTCATGATTTTGTTTAGATCTGTCATTCTTAGTACACAATGTGTGTATAAAGAAATAAACTTTAGTCCAGCTCATATTGTGTTCAATGAAGGTATTCGGATAGTGTTTTTGTGTGGTCATATTATTTTATAATTACACATTGTTTTTCACAATTTTTTTGTAATATATTATTTTTTGTTTGTGTGTTGTTAGTATGGTTTGTTATGGCAGAATTTAAATTCGTAGTTAAGAAAAAAACTTAGGAGTCAAGCACGTTAAATTATCAATAACGTTTATGATTTTATGAAAAAAAGAAGCTCTAAAAGTAGGTAAATTAATTGACGACAAACATATAATTGGCATTCAAAAATGTGAAAATAGAACTGCTGCTGCTTGTGGGATATCAAGAACAGAGATTCAAAAACTCAGAAGAGAAAAAAGACATGATTCTTCATCCCAATCATGTTCTTTCAGCATGCCGAAAAAGTATAAATGATGTTCGAAACCTGTCAGTGGACTGGAAAGTTTTGATTTAGTTGTAGTTAAAAGAACAGTTAATGAATTCCATTCAAAGAAGAATGAATTACCCACTTTAAAAAAAATAAGGCAAGAACTACAGTCATCTATTGATTCTAAAGGCAGTGAATCAACTTTAGTTGTTATTTTGAAAAAGTTAGGTTTCAAGTGGTGTAAAACTGAAAATAACAGAAAACTTTTAATTGAGAAATCCGATATGAGTTGGAAGAGAATTGAGTATTTGCAGGCAATGACTAAGTACAGACAAAGCAATGCTATAATTGTTTATTTGGATGAAATTTACATTTTAAATTTACATTGTTCGACAAAGTAGTGTTCTGATGGTATTATTGAGGAACTCAGTGTTCCTATTAATAAATGTGACCATTTAATTGTAATTTACGCTGGAGAAGAAAGTGGTTTCATTCTGACTGCATTATAACTTGGAAAGCCAGTTCGAAAAGTGGCTACCATAACAACATGAATATGGACAATTCATGAAATGGGACTGCGAAAAATTGATTCCAAATCTTCCACCAATGTCAGTAGTAATTTTTTATAACGCCCCTTATCTCAATACAGGTCAATAAAGCGCCAAATTCTAACTCCAGAAGAAAAGACATGACCGATTGCATGGAGAAAACCCATATTCCACATAGCTTCAAAAACGCTGAAACCACAGTTATTTGAATTAGTAAAGTTACATAAAACTAAACTACAAAAATATCACTTATATGAACTTTTGAAAAATCGTGGGCATCGTGTTCTTAGACTCCCACCGTACCATCCTGATTTGAATCCGATCGAGATGATATGGTCAGCCATAAAAAGACATGTAATGAATCTTAACACAACATTTTCTTTCACAAATTTAAAAAATTAACTACAGAGAAAATTAATTCCATGAATGAAGATGACTGGTAGCCCTATTGTCAAAAAGTGAAAGATATTGAAAAAGAGTATGAAAAACTGGAACCACTAATAGATGAAATGACAGAATATTATATTATACGTCTACACTCTGGTAGTGAAAATGAAAATGAAGGTGACAGTGATAGTAATTCGTTTAGCGAGGATGGTGAACTTGTTACACGTTTGAATTAGATGCATGAAGAAAATACAAGTAAGCTTTTATTATTAAAAATTAATAATTTAGTAAAAATAAAGATTATAAAAGAATTAATTACCTATGGTTTATAATTAGTAAATGTAAATATGATAGTTATTACCACATACAATATGATAATAATTAATACTTCGATTTGATGCACAGAGTTGATTTTTTCAGGCCTAGTAGTAATACGCAGTATGCTCATGACGTCACAAGCTTGTACATTGGATGGGCCTAGAATATACTGCCTCAATAGTACCCACTCTCACTACAAGGAGCGCTAGTTTAGCACTGACGTACACCTATTGCAGTAGTCTGCTATGTTGTGACATTACAGAAGAGCGATGGACTTAAATAAATGAATAATATTTAAAGTGTAAAAAAGTATTTAAAGTGGCCGCTAGTACCGTCACACCCAAGTCAATGAAGTACAGTATTCGTGCGCACTTTAGTTAGAATCATTGAATTAAATAAACAAAAGAAAAAAAAAATATTTTAATAAAATGATAAGTATTTTAAATTAAGTTTTGTGTGTAAGCCGTGCATCAGTTGTATGATGGGAAAGTCCTACAACTGTGTTGTTAGCTTTTTATTAACGAGATGGAGTTATGAACCACATCACACAATTTCCAAGATAGATTTGCAGAAGTTCTTCGTACTTATGTTAGTCCTGATACAGAAACACCGTGTGGCCGGCCAAATAACTTGATCTTCAGTATGTTTTCTGTTGCTGGGGATATCTGGAAGGTAAGGAATTCAGTGCCTCACACAATTCAGGTGTAAAAAAACATTGAATCATCCCAGCAGTTAATTTCTGTAAAAATGCTACAAGGAGAGATATATGAATAACACAGCAGACTTAACTAATGCAAATTATTGGTCATCTGAAGGATGTTAATTTAAGAAAGAACATGTTTCAAATGTAATTAAATGCTTTTATGAATAAAATTTATTCATATATTAAAAAATGAAATAAATGAAAGAATTTATTGTTTATTGTACCTATGTTAGGTGTCATAACCACAATGATCATATGATGATTCATAAATGACTTTACTACAAACTAAGTAATTCACAAAAATAGTAAAGAAATTATCAAGAATAAAAAACCCCATGCCAAGCTTGTTATGGAATGAAATAGTTGCCTCTTCGTTTTTTTCACAGAGTCGAGAATATTGTTGCATATCAGTATGTTAACCCAATGAAATGCAGATGTTGATCAGCCCTATAATTATAATTTTTCTGTTCACCACAGTCTAACCATATAATGCTCATTCATTACTCTTACGATTTCATGAATAATTAATTATAGGTAACCATTGTTACATAGAAACAAATTGGTGTCTCCTCTAGAAAAAATGTGCCCACTAGCTAGTAAAACTGTTCATTATATATTTATATTCGCTCTATGCGTTCACAAATTTTATTTTTTGCAGGTTTATATAATTATAATACAAATACGTCTATTATTTTATAATATATATTAAAAAAATACTTTTTTGAAAATTTTATTAAAAAACTATAATTTTTTAAAAAAGATAGTTTTGTTTAATAAAATAATTTTGTATAACAATTAAAAAAAGTATTAATCTCATTTTGCCTTTTACAAAATTTTTTTGATTTTCTTTTAATAATTATTATCTAAATGTAAAAAACTGATTCCTGGGATGGAGGAAATAGAAATAACAAATAGCAAATTGGTAAAAATATCAGTGAAAAGTTTAAATTATACTATAAAGTAGTGTGAATATAACAAGAAAAACTATTATTAAAAAAAAAAAAAATGGCAGAATTTCTGCCATGTTTAACTCGCATGTTTAAGGTTTTATTAGATTTTGATTTTTCTGTGGCTTATTCATTCATAATTTTGACTCAAAACTTGACTCTAAGACAACATCATCGTCAATTTCTGATGCTGTTGGTCCTTTTCTTTCTTCATGATTTTGGCTATTTCTTTGGATTTTATGTGGTAATGATTTATAGAACTAGTGATGTATCAAAGGAATAGATAGTTTCATTAGATTTTTATATTTTGGTGTCTGAATGCATAAAGGGGCCTCATACAGTTGAGTAAGTTGAACTAAAGGTGGTCGATCAGTTGTCCAGTTGTTTTTTCAAATCAATTTGATCGAATAGTGTAATATCATTCAAATTGTTTTTGAAGAAAAAAGTAAAAGGTGCATTTCTCTGAAAATGTAGCCACTGCAATTTCCTTATACCTTGAATATTGTCTTTTACATGAATTGACATGGAACTAATTGTTGTAAAATCATTTTGCTTCATCTTAACCACAGAAAATCTTCTGCATGATTTTGAGACTGTAGTAATCCAGTCATCTAGTACAGAAATGTTAGATTTTTTTTTTGCCTTTTCAATTACATTAAAATTGTGGTCACACACCATAAAGGAGTGGCCAGATACCTTTTTCTTTTTCTGTTTAGCCTCTGAAACCACCATAAGGTATTACTTTAGAGGATGATATGTATCAATGTGAATGAAGTGTAGTCTTGTACAATCTCAGGTTGACAACTCCTGAGAAGTGTGGTTAACTGAAACCCAACAACCAAAGAACAATGGTATCCACGATCTAGTATTCAAATCCTGTATAAAGGTCTTTACTAGGATTTGAACCTTGGAATGCTTGACTTAGAAATCAGCTGATTTGCAATGATGAGTTAACCACTAGACCAGCTTGGTGGGCTAGTGGCCAGACACCAAAAATTTGTGATTGTCAAAAATAGCTTAAAATAATTGTTATTTTACATCCAAATGTATGTATGAACATAAATGCTCTACATGCGAATAATCGATTTCTAGATTTTTGAAATCAGTATTTTTACACGGATTTGAATACTAGATCGTGGATACCGGTGTTCTTTGGTGGTTGGGTTTCAATTAACCACACTTCTCAGGAATGGTCGAACTGAGAATGTACAAGACTACACTTCATTTACACTCGTACATATCATCCTCATTCATCCTCTGAAGAATTATCGAAACGGTAGTTACCGGAGGCTAAACAGGAAAAGAGAGAGACAGCAGCACAGGATAGGAATTCAGTTCTATCTGTTTGCCAGACATTTTGGTTTTTTCTAATTGTCAGTAATACACTTATATCCATTTTCACAAATATGCACTTGTACCCCTTTGCATCTCATCTCCTCATTTAAAAGCAGTCAGCTGAACAGACCGTAAGAATACGCCTAAACACTTTATCGTTGAAATTATGAATCAAAAGATGTACATTTAAATAATTTAAATCAGAATTATTATATACATAATAATATGCCACTGTAGGAAACCACTATAATTTTTCCCTTGAGTCAAGACCCAGAACATCATTCAAAATCAGTCCTGAATTGGGATAAAGGTTAATCATAAGGAAATTAGTACTAACCGGAATTTAATCTAGCTAGGGGGTGGAGCCCCCTGGACCCGTTCGTATCCTCATGTTTGTGAGAATATGAAGTATTTTACAGATAAAGAAAAGAAATATTAGTATGTAGAGGATATTTTTTTGAACATTTTGGTGTTTTTATATTTAAAATAAGCTTAAAAAGTGAGTAGATATAGAATTTAATAGTTTTTAGTAGAAATATAATATTTAACGCTAGCCATATTGATAACACAGAGAGTTGGATTGGGGACATCGTCTTCTTCGTTTAGACGTGTGTGTTCGTGTGAGGTTGTGTTAGATGTCAGCTGCTGCTACTGGCATAGAGCGAGCATCAGGCGGTTGCGCGGAGGCAATTCTCTTCCGCTACCTGTGCTCGCTTAATCTTTCTTTCCCGCAATCCGTTGTAACGTATTTTTAAATAATTTGTTAAATAAGGAATCTTCTTTTACTACTAAATATTAACTAATAATCCCTTTATTTTATTAATTAGTTCAAATAATAATTATACGAATAATTAATTTAAATATTAATAAGAATTGTTAATCTCAGATTTAAATTTAATATACAGTTGTTAGTTCAATTTTGTACCGCTAGATGGTAGCGCCAAATTCAAAATAAAAATTGAGCGCACAATAAACAAACCAACGCACCATGATTTTTAAGAGAAGGGATTTTACATTGTCTACCACAAAGCCTAGATCTTAACCCGTAGAAAATTTCTGGTTCGATTATTTGTATGGAGCTACATAATCGATTAATATTCTTTGTAAGATCACTAAACAATAGGATTCCATTAAGAATAAGTAATAAAATTAGACAAAACTATGCCGAAATGAATTGATAAACTATAAAAGTTAGGGACTTATTAAATATTTTTCTCTTAAGTAGTTGTCTGCGAAAAGCAAAAACTTTGGTAGCCAAAATTTCCGGCTTTTTTAAAAATAATTTTTATAAATGTAAAAAAACTTTTCTTTTTCCTGTTTAGCCTCCGGTAATTACCGTTCAGATAATACTTCAGAGGATGAATGAGGATGATATGTATGAGTGTAAATGAAATGTAGTCTTGTACAGTCTCAGTTCGACCGTTCCTGAGATGTGTGATTAATTGAAATCCAACCACCAAAGAACACCGGTATCCACGATCTAGTATTCAAGTCCATGTAAAAATAGCTGGTTTTACTAGGACTTGAACGCTGGAACTCTCGACTTCCAAATGGTAAGATGCGTTTACCACTAGACCAACCCAGTAGGTAAAAAAAAAAAAAATCTTTAATATTGAATTTGCCGCGCTGTGCTTAGAGTAGTGACCGGCTTAAACAGTAGAGAGGGCTAAGGTTGAAAAAGGCCACGCGTGGAATGAATATAATCATGTGTGATATAAAGTAAAAATAAATTAAAGTAAATTGTTTTAAAAAAAAAACAATTTACAAGGATTGTTAAAAAGGAATTGACACATTAAAGAATAAACTTTAAATGTCGTTTCTTTGTTTACAAGTGAGAATTTACGTAAATAGTGTAAATAGACTCTAGGATTAATGAAAATAAAACTTTGTTTACAAAGCAACGAAATATTGTTTATTTGTTTAAGTTGATTTCCATTAAAAAAATTTAGAGATTAATCTTATATAAATTTAAAATTATTTTTAATTTATATATGAATATATATTTATTATCCTAATTATACCAGTAATATATTCGATGAAGATTAATAATTACAAGGAATATAAATAAATATAAAATTTAATTTACACATGGGGCACACTATAAAAAACAATATTGATGTAAAAATTGTAACGTATGAGAACTGATATTTTGCAGATGCAGTATTCATGATTAAGAGAAAAAAATAAAAATAAAAAAAAAATATATATATATGGAGAGAGTGAGGTAAATGATTAAAGTTTTAATACAAGAGATTCAGTCGGAAGGAAGGGACAAATTTTGGGTCAAGGGAATGAAAGTATTAGACACAACGTCGCAGCGTAATTGGAAGGTTACGTAAATATACAGCAATAAATATCCATTTTCTTCGTGCAATCTTTTAAACACTTAGTTTTAGTAATTTTTAGAAATATTATAAGTAGAATATTATAATTGTAGAACTTGTAAATCAATGGTATATAGAAATAGTGAGATATCGATAATGCATTTTATGATTAACAAAAGCGGAATAATGACTTTTGGAAATCATTTCAACATTTTTGAAAAAAAATCTGATGTGGATACCACATGACTTCCTGGTACGCCTATTAAATTACATATACACATTTTTAAAAGTACATGAAATTTTATGACAATAATAACTTCTGATATTTTTACACGCATATGTATACATATATATTTTTTATTATTGAATTATTATTTATTGTAAAAATATTTTTACAATCGGAGGTTAATAATCATTAATAAATCAAAATATTTAAATTAAAAAAAGGAGTTAAAAAAAGGAGATGAAGTTTGATTCGAATCAATGTGCCTTCTCCTTGTAAGATTCAAATATTTTATTAATTAAAATTTAATTTGGCTATAACTCTGGAACCAATGAAAATAAGTAACACTTATGATATATCGTAGAAAAGCTCTCGATGAGGGTTTATAACTGCAGTTAAGAAAAAGTCCAAAATCCAATTTTTTTTGGATTTTGGGCTTTTTGGGACATTTTTTGTTCAGTCGATTGCAATCAAAAGGGGGGGTGCACAACTAGATGTTATAACAGTCCTAAATCCAAAATTTCAACATCCTACGGCGAATAGTTTTTGAGTTATCTGAGATACATACGTACGTATAGACGTCACTCGCAGAAACTAGTCAAAATGGATTCAGGGATGATCAAATTGGTTGTTCCATTGAAATCTGAAAACCAAAATTTTTCGCAATCACAATACTTCCTTTACTTCGTACAAGAAAGTAAAAATGTTTATCGTTCTGCACACACCTTCAAGTTAATTTTAAAAAATATATATCTGTGCTTCACTAATTTACTCAAAATTAAATCATTAATTAATTTATTGTCTCAATCATTAACTGAAAATTAAATGGAAACTTTTATTTTAGTTTTACCAACGTAACGTATTACTTCAGAGGATGATATGTATGAATGTAAATGAAGTGTAGTCTTGTACAGTCTCAGATCGACCATTCCTGAGATGTGTGGTTAATTGAAACCCAACCGTCAAAGAACACCGGTATTCACGATCTAGTATTCAAATCCGTATAAAAGTAACTGCCTTTACTAGAATTTGAACCTTAGAACTCTAGAGTTCCAAATCAGCTGATTTGGGAAGACGCATTCACCACTAAACCAACCCGGCGGGTTGGTATACATGGCCCTGGAATCTCAGTTTTTTCTACTTATCGCTTTTTCCATATTCTGTATTTCTTCGTACAGTTCTTGATTTAATTTCAATCGGAATCATTCGATATGATTCCGGGCCTAGGATTATTCTAAGCGTTCTTTTTTAAACTTTTCTAGGTCGGTAAGGTGTAACTTTTCACTTCCGTATGGTAACGTTGGTCTCACCGATATGACGTAATACCTGAAATTGGCCCTTTTTGAGAAGTTCTTTTTCGTGTAAATATCTTTGGTCAAGAAATCTAATTCTTCCAATTTATTTCTCCTCTCTTCTATTGCCTTTTTATCCGTACTATTTTATTTTACTATCTTTCCGACATATTTAAAACTAGGCGCTATACGTTATTTTCAATTTTTCGTGTTGTGTGCTAATTTTCTTTTTAGGGTAGTTTCGGATGAGGAACATGATTTTTTAATTTTCAGAGGATATCTGTAAACCTTCTCTCTCAGCCACATATCTTAGATCTTCTATATGTTGAATCGTTTCTTTCTCAGTTTCTACTAGCAAAAACAGACATCAGCAAAGGCAATAAATTAAAAAAAAAGTAAAAAAAAAACGAAAAAGAATTTTATTTTTATTTTATAAGTTAATTGTAGAGTAGAGTATGTTACTGCGGAAAGTATTCTATTAAAATGCTCAAGCAATTTTTGTTTTTAATTTCTGTGTGACTTTTTACAAATTATTAATTTATTATCAGGAAAGTTAAAAGCCTTGAAAACTCGAAAATATTCAAAAACCTCCCAGGGTTTGAAAAATAGGCTCAGAAGAAAATTAAAAAATCTTATTCCGGATATTTTCAATCCATTATATTTCTTAATCGAAATGCCCGATCGTAATGAAACAAAATTCGGACTTTGGTGTATTTATAATGCGTAATATTTCTTATACGTGTCTGTACGACTTTCTGTCTATTTTTCGTCTGTTTTGTTTCAATAATACCCCGATTTTTAAAAGTGTTATTTACTTTTTATCGACTATATTTACATTAAGTTTTTAAAAATTAAATTCTCTACACGTTTTATTACTAAATTTTCTGCATTTATTACTCATTTAACAAAGCTTTTTAGTACAAACCTAAAAAAAAAATTTGTTTTCGACGTCGGTTATCTTAAAAATTACTCTATTTATAATTCTGCGACCTGCTTTATCCTATTTCGCAGCTCAAATTACATAAAACACCGCTAAGTCTACTCTTTAATTTGAGTCCAAAAAATTACAGTAGGGCTTGTTTTTATTAGAAAAGCTGAAATCTGGGTAAAATCTTTCGCTAGCCGTAACTCAAAAACAAAGCGTTTCCAGACCTACGTTTATATGAGCATTTTCTTTATTTTCAGCAGTAGAACATGTCCTGAAATTTTCTTTGCGGGACACTCTATATAAATTTATATATATAAAAATTTTAAAAAAAATTAATAACGCAGAAGACGACCGGGTAGTTATTTCTTTAAACAATTGTTTACAAATATAGATTTTAGTAGTGGAACAAATTATTTTCAAGATTAAGAAAAAAGTTAAGTAAAGCAATAACCTTGTATTTTTGAATGGTATTGCAAAGATATTAATCCAGAAAAAATAGAAACTAATTGCAGAGTATCGTTTATGGAGATAAGTAATATAGTGATAATGTTAATGATGAAAAGCGAGTAGAACGTGTGACTTGAATAGTAAATGAAGGCTAAAATATTTTTTAATGTTGAATATTCGCGTTATCAATTTTATACGTAGTCAAATGTCAACCATTTAACTAATGTACGTACAAAGATCAGCTGCAAATTTACACATATGAGTGTGTATATATGTGTGTGTTGTGGGGGGGGGTGTATGTGTGTACATATTATGAATTGTTATATTGTTAATATTAGCACAAGTAACAATATCTCTTTTATACTCGTTCGTTACACATGCAGTTAAATACACACAGAACACCAGTACATCAATATTCAATTCACTCTTGTAATTTAGTATCTCTTCGTTCCATCGATAAGTTGATTCCAATGACCCAGTAAAATTTTTAACTTCCGACTTTCTTTTTATTGTTAAATTATTTAATTACGTATTACAATTTCATTCCTCCGGGTTCTGGATTTTAAGGAGTATTTAAAAAAAATTAAACTTTCAATTAAAAATTTAAAAAAAAGAATATTTCATGAATTTTTTTTATCTGATGTAAAAAATATTTTAGCCAGGAAAGTTCTGTTTTTAGGTAGATTTCATTAAAAGTTACCTATTGTAATGAGTACTATGATTCAACTTCCGGAAATATTTCGACATATATATAAACAAAGGTTTATATATATATATAATTACTTTCTTGTGGACACGATAACTGCCGTAATTTTGCGCCAATCACTTTCAAATTGATATATAAAATATAAAGACCAAAAAATCTCGGTTGAGTTCGTTAATGGGACCTTTCATCCGGAGGCCCCGGATTCGAATCCCGGTTAGGCATGGCATATTCACACACGCGATAAATCATTCATTTCATCCTCTGAAGCAGTACTTAACGGTGGTTCCGCAAGTTAAACAAAAAAGAAAAAGAAAAAAGTTCAGAAGTTAATGAAGCGAACAAATAATTTTTAGAAAAAAAAATTATCCTGTCTCAGATAATACATTATAACGAGCCAAAATAGTAGGTTTTAATATCTAAATTATGTATTTTAATTAAAAGTATTACTGGAATGTTAGATTCGTTCTGGTAATCGTGTATGTTTCTTCTGTGAATGGAGAATGTAGTGATGTCTGACAAATCATTTTTATATGAAATGTTACATCAATTTATCCTACCCTACTAAACGACTTTTGTATGTGTGTGCGTGTCCTCGTTAGCTTAGCACCGAAGTGTACCGATTACTAGCGGAAAATCCCGATTCGTAAAGACATGTCTGGTGGTGATCAGGTGTATATTTGTTATATTATTATATCGCATATATAGAGATGTATACGCGAAATATATATAAATAATATATTTTTTTATTTATTTGATTGTTTTTCTTCATAAAATCGATTATATATGTTAACACTCAGGTTTCATTTCCTCCTTTTAGGTAAATTTCATAAGAAAGCTACCTATTGTAATGGATACCATGATTCGACTTCGGGAAAATTTCGCGTTTCACATCCCCCAGACCTCAAAACCACCGTCAGTTGAAAAGTTTTATATATACATATATTTCACTTTCAATGTGGAGACGATAACTGCCGTAAGTTTGCGCCAATCACTTTCAAATTGATATATAAAATATAACGATCAAAAATCTCGGTCGAGTTCGTTAATGGGCAAAATCGGACCATGGAGCTGGTAATGGGGTGGGCTTTTTTGAAAAAAAAACAAAATATCGCTGTAATTTTCTTATTAAATAAAATATCGAATTCGTTTAAAGTTCCTACTATTCTTTGTATAAGGGCCTAAAACTTATCTAAATAAAGTTTTTGAATATCACCAACCATTGGCACAGGGGTTGCAGAAAATGGGGTTTGGAAGACAAAAATGAATCATACCTCCCTTAGTAGACACAGTATCGGATCGGTTTAAAGCGGTCGTTAGTCCTCTACACATTATCTAAAATTCTTGTCTGAAATAACTTTTGATATGACTAACCCTTACGGGAAGGGATGACACCAAAATGTTGCTAGAATTGTAAGAAGATGGGGGCTTGTCACATATACTATGTGAAAATTTTTTCACATAGAATCATTGTTGTATTGAGTAAATTAGAAATTTTTCTTAACTTTAAGGTGGAATTTTTTTTTGTCCCCTACTTAGCACAGGTGAAATCTACCTCCGCCTTCCGGCGTGCCGAAAGGGATTTTTTTTATTTATTAAATACTACATGTTTAGTATATTTTATATTTTTTTTTGGAAATTTTTAATTAAAATACATCCTGTTTATGTGAATTAATAAATGTTTCATTAACAGTGAAAAGCTGTGTGTGAGAACAATCCTCGACCCATATATATTTCCCATTTTTTTGTTTTTATTATAGATATAGTAAATAACTTTCATTCCATTATTATTTTTAAAGAAAGAATTAAAAAATAAACAAATTTTTTGATCATACCAATCTTGCATTATTATTATTATTTTTCCAGAAAAGTGGATTCGTCTCATTTAAATAATTTAAAAAATAATTACATTTAATATAAATTTATTCTATAAGATTGCAAAGAAAAGAAGTCTGGGAATAAAATATATTTTTTACTAGCAGACCCGGCAATGCTTCGCTATTGTTAGATTTGAGTATATATATATATATATACTCTATATATATATATACTCTATATATATATATATAGAGAGAGAGAGAGAGAGAGAGCGAGAGAGTGAGAGAGGTTAAATAAACATAATTGAAAGTTTGATAAAATATTATCAAAATGAACATTACGGAACTTCACAAAATTTAACCTTTCCCTTTTTTCCTTTCTCCATTTTTACCTTCCCCCTTTCCTTTTTTGCTTTTCCTCATTTTAATTTTTACCATATTTCCTTTCCCTTTCCCCCGTTTTTACATTTCCCTTTCCTACTTTCCCTTTTCATCACCCTTACCCTTTCCACCACATTTCCATTTCCTTCCCGCATTTCTATTTCCCTTCCCACTTCCTATTTCAACCCTTTCCCTTTCCCCCCGTTTTCTATTTTCCCCTTCTTCCCTTTTACATTTTTCGATTTTTCCTTTTTACAATTTTTCCCTTTCTCCCTTTTCCCGCGCTTAAATCGGTCCAATAGTTACTTAGTCTATAGCGGACACACATATCGGAAATATTGAAATAGAATCGGAAAATATTTAGTGTGCGTGTGTTGCTTTTACGTCCAACAGATAGCGCTGTTTTTCAAAACAAGTTTTAACCTGTCACAGATGTGACATCTTAGGTATATAAATAGTAGATACATAAAAACAAGTGCGTATTTTTAATGCAACGTTGTGTCAAAATTTCAAAACAATCGGTGAAGAACTTTAGGAGATTTAAGATTGTGAACAAACAAACATTTATATTTTTATTTACGGTATATAGATTTATTTATTGAGAATACTTAATTATAAAAGAAATACTAAGGAAATAATAGATACTAGGATAATAAATCTGGATATGGTTTAATTAAGGAGAAAATTAGGTTGGAAGAAGAGTAACAGTTTAACGAAGTGAGATGACGGATTATTAAAACGTTAACGTAAAAACCGTACATGTAAAAAAAATCAACGCAAAAATAAAAAGGGGAAATAAACCAGCAACATTAACAAAATGAAGACGAAAAAGAGAGTGAAGAATCGGCAGAGATAGAAGGAAAAGGAAAAGAAGAAATATAAGAGGAAAACTAACTTAAAAAAAGAATGGAAAGGAAAGGGAAAAGTAAGAAAGATAAGAAAAAGGAGAAATAGAATAAGAAGAGGACAGAGGGGAGTAAAAAACAAAAGAAGAAGAAGAGGATTAGATGAAAAGAGTGGTGATAAAGAAAAAAACATGAGATACGTTAAAGTAGATGAAAAAGACGAAGAAGAAGTAGAGGAAGAAGATATAAAAATGAAATAAGAGGAAATTGACAGGACGGTGAAGAAAAAGAGAAAAGAGGAAGAAGAAAAGAACAGGAGAATAAAACGAAACGTTAATAAAATGGTATGTAAAGATTTCTGGTCTAATAAGCAGAAAATTTAAGAAGGGGGAAGAAAATTTAAAAGAAAATATAATACGAAAATGAGTATTTTTAAAAATATTTAAATGAGGCAAACCCCTCATAAAAGTTACTTTAAATAAACTTCATATAATTCAGAATTTTAAATTGCGAATACGTTTACGTTTTCATATACTTATAAATATTAGATAGGGTTGAACAAACTGAGAGAACAAGGTAAGAAACAGCATGAGAAATGGAAAGTTTTAGGGTTGTACTTGACAACCGTTACTTCGGAATAAATAATAAAACACTCCATCAATCTGTCCGACCTCACCTAGCTACTTCTCTCCTTCATCCCGTTTCACATTTCTTTCGCTTCTGCAATCGATCGTTATTTGTAAATACGGTATTATAATTAACAGAAAAATTACTCCTTAACAGAAAAACTTTCCAAATTAAAATACGATCGATCGTTTAATGCAGTGTTATCTTAAATTAATTCTGTATAAGATTTATTACAACGCTTATGATTTTTAAAGCTTTAGTAAATCGAAGCGGATAAAGTAATGATTTAATTGAGAAACGTACTAAAAGCATTCATTTTTATTGAATAAAAAACAGAAATGTTGTTTTTATATTTTGTTTTTAAAATATTGCATATCTTTCTATTCTTTTAAGTACAGTTGTTAAAAATAGACGGGTAATAAATTTGTTAAGAAGAATAATGAATTCTCATTGTTTTAAAGTCGTAAACGATTTTTGTTTTCTTTTTTCCTTCCTCCAAGTCTTAGTGCGCGCGCGCGCGCGCGTGTGTATGAGCATTTTATTTTATTATTTTTTTTATTTACAAAAGATTTATTGTGATAAATTAAAAATTACAACAAATATTTTTTTAAAAACACAAATAAAAACGGAATTAAAAAAATCATTTATATAGCAGAAATAATCAACAATAATGGAACAGATAAAAATTTTTTACAAACTAAAAAACCTGACGATGCAGTTACAGGATTTTCTAGACAAAACTGGACTTTCCCGGAACGCGACTAGGAAAGTCCTACATCTGTGTGGGTTGTTTCTGATGCACGGCTTACATACACATCTTAATTTAAAATATCTGTCATTTTATTTAAATATATTTTTTCGTTTATTTAAGCCAATGATTGTAAATAAAGCGCACACGCATACGTATTTAATTCGCGCGAATGTGGCGGTACTAGCGGCGACAGTCGACATTAACTAAATTAAAGTAATATCACGACTTACGTAGAACAAATTTCGCTTGTACGGTTGGCAACTGGTGTAGACGCGAGGCTTAACGCACCAGGTACCGAGTCAACCGAGCGATCGAATTCGAGACCCGGCCAGACCGAGTTACTTTTTTACACTTTAAGTATTATTCATTTATTTAATTCTACCGTTCAGCTTTGACGTCACAGCATAGTAGTATTTTAGATCATTTTTGTAGTGGGTGTGCAATTTTGAAAAAAAAATTTTTTTTTAATTGTTAACAAATATGCTTAAGAGAAATATGACCTTAATTAGGTAAAATTTCGAGATACTAAGGGTGACCTTGCTCACAGCCTCACCCCATGACCTTTTAAGCCGAAATTTAATGGTATCAATGCCCCATATATAAAAGTAATGTGACCAAATTTGGTCAAAATCGGTCCAGTAGTTCTGGAGATATAAAGTGATTTAGAGGCCGACACCAAAACACACACGTAAATACGAATATTAACATCCGGAAAAATTTCCATCCAGTTTTTTTGGGTTTCTTAGATGTCAAAACGTCAAGATCCTGTGTAAACCGCATATACCCAAACTGAACCGATTACAATGCTTTCCCTTCTCGAGATATAGCGCTATCTAGACGGGAAAGTAAAAAAAAAAAAACCCGAACAATTTTAACTAAAAATGTTCATGACAAAAAAATTATCCATTAATGACGCAATTAGACATTAAAATACATTAATAAACCTATTATTATTTATGGCATGGAAACAGTTTAACAATTTTTAAAAAAATATTAGAAATAAAAAGGAGATTTTTCAGAAAAATATACGGAACTAAAAACCACCAAAATACTTATAAATTAAGATCAAATAAAGAAATTTAACAAAATATCAATAAGTTATGGTAAATTTGATTATTCCGGGGATAAAACATAATTACCGGAGAATTTGATTAATCGCCTCCAATGTTGGAGAATAACATATAATTTGTATATTTAACGTTAATTAGGCAAGTTTAGCGAGCGAAGCTAGCGTAGGTTAGGTAACCAAACATAAGCTACGCTCGCTAACCTCGACTAATTAACAGTAATGTTTTGATTATTTAAATAATAAATAAAAATTATAAATTCAGTAATTACTGCTTATAGTCGAGTTATTAATATAAACATTATATAAAATGACTAGTATGATTAATAAATTGCTATATATTTATTAAATTCTGCATTATTGGAGGCTATTATATTTATTAACCGATAATTATGGATAATTACCGGATTAATCAAATTTACCGTACCATATACATTAGAAATAGGTTTTAGAAAGAGATTAAGATTTCTTGGTCAAATGATGATGAATTAATCTAGGATTGAATAAACAGCCTAGTAAAGGCAGTTATTTTTTATACGGATTTGAATACTAGATCGTGGATACCGTTGTTCTTTGGTGGTTGGGTTTCAATTAACCACACATCTCAGGAACGGTCGAACTATGGCTGTACAAGACTACACTTCATTTAACTCATACATATTATCCTTATTCATCCTCTGAAGTAATACTTGAACGGTAATTCCCGGAGAAAAAACAGTTAAAAGAAAAGAGGATTGAATAAACAAATCTTTAATAAAATTCTAAATACAAAAACAAACAAAGTTGCATCAAACAAATGGAAAAAAATGAAAAAATTCAATTTAACTCGGGAAAATTTCTCAAACAGATATTATCATACTGCATATTTTGATTACACAGTTATTTATAACTGCTAATAATTAATTTATGTGGGTTTAAAATTCTAACCGCATTGCCTATATAATACTGTCTATATAATCTAGAAGAGTGTGACAAACAACTGTTACAAGAATGTAACCTAAGGGCATATCTTGACAATAACAGATAATGAGAAAGACCCAAGCGTTAAACTTGTTTTTTTTTTCTGGGCGAAAAACAATTTCGTTCATCATCGCCCGAAAAACAAAAATATAAAATCTAATAAGACAAAAACAGAACAAACAAAATTAAAACTGAAACTAAAATACTAAAAGCAAACACAAAATAAAAAACTTAAACTAAAATGTTAAATACAAAAATATACAGCTACCACACAAAAATAAAATTTTAAGCCTATAAACTGAATAAACAGCCTAGTAAAGGCAGTTATTTTTTATACGGATTTGAATACTAGATCGTGGATACCGTTGTTCTTTGGTGGTTGGGTTTCAATTAACCACACATCTCAGGAACGGTCGAACTATGGCTGTACAAGACTACACTTCATTTAACTCATACATATTATCCTTATTCATCCTCTGAAGTAATACTTGAACGGTAATTCCCGGAGGAAAAACAGTTAAAAGAAAAGAGGATTGAATAAACAAATCTTTAATAAAATTCTAAATACAAAAACAAAGAAAGTTGCATCAAACAAATGGAAAAAAATGAAAAAATTCAATTTAACTCGGGAAAATTTCTCAAACAGATATTATCATACTGCATATTTTGATTACACAGTTATTTATAACTGCTAATAATTAATTTATGTGGGTTTAAAATTCTAACCGCATTGCCTATATAATCTAGAAGAGTGTGACAAACAACTGTTACAAGAATGTAACCTAAGGGCATATCTTGACAATAACAGATAATGAGAAAGACCCAAGCGTTAAAATTGTTTTTTTTTTTCTGGGCGAAAAACAATTTCGTTCATCATCGCCCGAAAAACAAAAATATAAAATCTAATAAGACAAAAACAGAACAAACAAAATTAAAACTGAAACTAAAATACTAAAAGCAAACACAAAATTAAAAACTTAAACTAAAATGTTAAATACAAAAATATACAACTACCACACAAAAAGAAAATTTTAAGAACACTATTAAAAAGTTTGTGAAATACTAATATTTCGGAAAAAAAAAAATTGTTAATTTTATAACAGAAGAAATAGGAAAATTATAAAAAAATTCTGGTGCAGTTATACAGAAGACCGATTTTTCCTAATTTTATTTTGTATAATTTTTTGCACAAAAAATATTCAAAACATAAATTAAATGAGAAAATTAATAGTGGTATAATTTTTTTTTATTTAACATTAAAATTATTTTCTGTTTAGAAGAAAATTAAATTATTATAAGCGTAATTTCATGAAATAATGAAAAATAAAGAATAGATCCTACACACAAGCGTAAAGTTTAACTCACTCACAACTACAAATCTTGGTGTAAGAGTGTATGAAAAATATACAAAGTAATGTTGTCTGCTGTCGATCTGAAATTGAGCGTAAGGAGAACGACTCTACTAATATTCATCAAATTTTCACATGCACAAGTTCAGATATACTACTACTACAGCAAATATAAATTTCAATGAAATTCATCCAGTAGTTTTAGAGATTTTCGAGCCACAAATTTGATTATATATAAAAGGAAATTACATTTTAAGTTAATGGTATTTTCAGACTCCTTATATCTTCTTCTTATCTGGCGGTACAGCCAGGCATGGGCTTTGGCCTCCTCCACGATTCGCCTCCATTCTTCTCTGTCTCTCGCCGCCTCTCACCATCTTCTCCCCCCCCCCCTTTATATCAAATCACCCCCCTCCATTGCTTTCAAATCCTTTATATCCTACAGCCAGTGCGTTCTTGGCCTGCCTCTTCTCTGTCTCATCATTTCCCCTGATTTCAACATTGTTTGGACGTTCCAGGATGTAGAGTATATTTCTGTTTCCAATCTCGTTTGTTTTTGACACGTCCATTTTTATTATCCGTAATTCCAATCCTGATACAAGGCTCACCATTTGGTTTCGTAGAGGTTTTCTTTTCAAGGGTAGACTGCTAACATCATGGTTCAACCCCCAATTTGGACGACCAGTGGATTTTTTTATGAAAGTTCCACTCTCTTAGACAGACTCCTTCTACTCCAGTTTACAGAGCTCTATCTACCCTGGATTTTATTCGGGATATGTTCATCCGCCCCTTCCGTCGTTGGGAACTCTTCCGCCTTCAGGGCTGTTGGCCATCTTCACTGGTTTTGTCCACCCTGGGTATTTTATTTCCCTACTGCCCTCCAACCAAAGTTGGCGAGCACACTCCATCGCTAGGGACGGTCCCCGATAGCTGATCCAGCAACCTCATATCTGAAAACGTAAAGAAAATCCATTTTCACCCTCCAATCCCACCATACGATCGAAAGAAACCTCAAATTGAGGTTACGATGTCAATTGTCGACCTTAAATTGAGCGCAAATCAGGAACGAGTCAACTAATCTTCATAAAATTTTCATATGTACAACTTCAGACAACTACTACAGCATATCTAAATCTCGATAATATTGATTTAATAGTTTTGGAAATTTTGAGTTTTTGAAATTTATACATAGCCATATATATGTAGAAGGAAATTATATTTGAAGTGAATGGTATTTTCGTACTCCTCATACATCAAAACAAAAAAAAAACATTTTCACCCCGCAATCCCACCTTCGGGACCGAAAGTAATATCTTATTTTCTTCGAAAAGTCGATAAAAAGCTGAAACGGAATTTTTATACTCCGGCCTGAAAAACTGAATATATAATTCGAAGATTGGTTTATCGAACGATTTCAAAATTTTCCCTAACAGCTGTCTTCATTTAAACTACGTTTTTTCTTCTTGATGAATTAATTCACCACAGAAAGTACATGGGAATATGGAAATGGAATTTTGTAGCGAATAAAAAATACCATGCCTGATCAAGGGATTCGAACTTAGGGCTCCTGGATGAAAGACTAAGGCGCTGCATATATTCCACTACCAAGATCTGCAAATATTTATTTATTTAGAGAAAATAAATTCAATATGTACTATCGAACGCTTCATTTATTTTTTGTTTGCCCTAAGAAATTGTTTTTCTAAATTGCCAATATAAAATGTTGAAAATTAAAAATTTACAAATTTCCGACACACCCTCGGAAAAATTGCGAAAATTTCGAACACAATAAATGGCCCGTAAATCTATTAACCTATTTTGAATAAAATTTCTTCATCCAATCAGAAGATATTTTACGAAAACTAGTGCAGGATACTACTATGTACGTACATACATACACCCGTTCGAAAAAATATTAATATTTTGTTGGTCTTAATGGGCTGTAGAACGTAAAGTCGTTTTTGAAAAGATAGGCAATGAGTTTTTGACTGATCACTATATTTTCCCTAAGTTTTATACCCGGGAGAATAAAAATCATTTGTAATTTCTGAAATTTATTAAAGCAAAAAAAAAAAATTGCAACAAAGATTACACAAGATTATAAAAAAATATTTAAAAAATTCTTTAAGTTTGGTGACCAAATAAAATAAACGGTACACGCCCTTCTTTTAAAAGGCGTTATATCGAGCCCGGTATAAGAAAAAAAACATTATGAATATCATTACAACAAAGAAAGTCTTTGAAAATCATGTGATCTGTTATACTTGTATCTTAATTTACACGCTAGTAAGATAGTGTCGCTATCTGGACAAGGTGATCTATACTAAAGGTAACTGCGAATTAAGCACGTGCTTTTTTACATGAGGATTGAAAACTACATAATATACGGGCGTGGCTGAACACCTTCTGCAACAGTTCTATTATCACAAAAAATATTTCGATCGTACATAAAATATATTTTGTATACATATAAAAATATTAGGAAATATTAACTTAATTTCGGAAATACTGGATTCCATTTAATCAGTTGATTTCTCTAAAAAAAGAATCCAATTCATTAAAGCAAACTTTAAAATAAAAGTAAATCGACCACTCTTTTTAAAAATTCTTAGTTTTAATAATTTGATGAAAATGAAAAATTTTCAAAAAATAATGTTTTCAAGCTCATATATATATATATATATATATATATATATATATATATATATATATATATATATATTACAGTTAATTAATATCAATCTTTCTTACTTTAATACTTATTTAACTTTAATAATTATTTTTTATTTATTATTAATGGCTCCAGATAATGTGCCTAAAGCAGTTCGTTAGGTTCCTAAAGCATATGCCTAAAGTTTCTAAAGGAAAGATCTGATTTTAAGCGTATAAATTATTTTCTAAGAAATTTTTATTATTCAATCTCTATTCATAATTGAATTTTTTTTTTCATTTTACTAAAAATAAAGCTATAGAAAGAAAAACAACTACTATATGTTAATTTTACAGAAAAAAGAAAACTTTTGACATAAAACCTTCCTCTTCTTTTTCCTGTTTAGTCTCCGGTAACTACCGTTTAGATAATTCTTCAGAGGATGAATGAGGATGATATGTATGAGTGTAAATGAAGTGTAGTCTTTTACAGTCTCAGTTCGACCGTTCCTGAGATGTGCGGTTAATTGAAATCGGTATCCATGAACTAGCATTTAAATCCGTGTATAAATAACTGCCTTTACTAGGACTTGAACGCTGGAACTCTCGACTTCAAATTCAGCTGATTTGGGAAGACGGGTTTGCCCCCTTGATCAATTGCGATCAAAATTAGCCGGCATCAATGGTTTCTATATAGAAATCACGGTGTTAAATGTCATCAAATCCGTCTACACACTCTGAAGAATCAAACAAAAACAGTTCAATAAATTTCCTTCCGGAATTTTTCCAAACCTAAAATTGTGTTTTTTAGTTAAGAGGAAGATATGAAGCCACAAGGTTTTTATAAATCGTGATGTTCAGTTTTTGGTTTGAAAATGAATTTAGTAACTGGTATCAGCTGATGTTTTTGTTTTAGTAAAATGTAAAAACCGAATCGGACTGTTAATAATTATTTTTTGTATTGGCACGGTTACACGGATTGTTTTTCAAAGAACATGTTTTTACCTTCCACTTGTGGTTCTTATATTGTTTATCGTAAATAGTTCTCAGCTATAATGATGTTAAATTGTTTATGGTGTTATTATCTTCTTTTTTTTGTAGACTATCTCTTTT
This sequence comes from Lycorma delicatula, assembly GCF_047948215.1. NCBI lineage: Eukaryota > Metazoa > Arthropoda > Insecta > Hemiptera > Fulgoridae > Lycorma > Lycorma delicatula. The sequence goes on along the minus strand of NC_134465.1, from coordinate 22,453,221 downwards.
TATCATTGACTGGTAACGACGACCTTTCTTTAATATTATTTTTAACGATTCAATTGCATTTACATGAATCTAAATCGGATTGTAATTTTGAATTGTTTGTTTGAACGTAAAACTGTGTGGTGTTAATAAATGTATATAACTTTGGATCGCCCGTTGAATGATGATGTGTTATATTATTTTTTCCTTCGTAATCGCTACCTGATCCCAGACCCTAAGATCTTCTCAAAGCTCGCGATGATGATTTTTCTATAATATTGAAATGAAATGTTACAATAATAATATGAAAATTATAATAAGGTTTGATTTGTTATTTTAATATTCATATAATAATAATATGATTGTAAATGATAAATTATATAATGATTTTTTTTTTAACAATGTAAATGAAGTTACCGTCAATATATTGCAGGTAGTAACATGATTAGAAATTACAAATAAGTTATATACATAAATATAATGTATAATATAAATATGAAATACAAATATGTTAATATAATATGAGTATGTTGACAATCATATCGTAAGAATATAAATCAACTGAAATTACAATAAAATAGAATGAAAATGATTACATTAATAAAAAATATTAGTTAAAAATATTATTTAAATCAACCGCTTTATATTTAGGCTTAATTTATGCAGGTTTTAGACCTCTTTCCTCCACGGCTAATCATAATTGGATGAGACTGAAAGAATTTGTTTTCGGTAGTGGTAGTACATCATTAAAACCGACGTAGCTGTGTTTTTCGTTTGAATATTTTGATTGTGGCGTTATATCTTGATAGGATTACGTTTATTATTATTATTATTTCCGCCCCCCTCGGTGCATGCTCTGCCAACAAAAAGGTGTGAACGCTTGCTGCTGGCTCATGCACCTGGAACAAGGGAGTGTCAGGTCTTCCGGGAAGCCCTGGAGCGGGCGAAGAGAAGGCTCCGTTAAAATGTTGAACGTACTACAGGCCAACCTTAACAGGAGTCGGCTAGCTGATGACTTTCTGCTGCAGCTAGCCAGAGACAGGGAGGCCGACTTGGTGCTGATCAGCGAACAGTACCGGGACCGTGACGACTCCCAATGGTTCCGGGACTCGCTCGGGACTGCGCGATACGGGTTCCGTATCGCAGTAGAGCCCAAGTTCGGAGGCGCGGTGCAGACGAGGGGTTCGTTTGGATCTGCTGCGATGAAGTGACGATTTTTAGCTGTTACCTCACCCCAAATGACTCGATAGCTGACATTCGCCGGAAAGTTGACGCGCTGGAGGATGTTATCCTCGCTGCCGCTGGTGGGTTGGTGGTAGCTGTGGACTTCAACTCCAGGGCGGTAGAGTGGGGTATGGCGCATACCAACTCCAGAGGGAAATACATTCTGGACATGGCGGCACGTACTGGATTCGTGATCCTCAATGCAGAGAACACGACGACGTTACGCCGCCCAGGATATTCGGAAACCATTCCCGATATTTCCCTCGCTTCCGAAGAGGTGGTCACGCACGTCCAGGACTGCAGAGTTCTCGAGGATTATACCGGTAGCGACCACAAATATATCTCATTTAGAGTCTTACATGGTGAACGAGAGCGCCCGGGGCCCCCACGGCTGGTGAAAAAAATAAAACATCAATAAAATCGACGAGAAGAAATTCAAAAGAAAGATCTCCTCAGGGGTGGTAGCCCCTGAAAACATCACCGACGAGGGGGACGCTGGCGCTGAAACCGTAGTTGCTTCGACTATACGTCTGATCGCTTTTGCATGCGACGCTTCCATGCCCCACGGGGAGCCGAGACACCAAAAGCGACCCGTGTACTAGTGGACACCGGAGATTGCGGGGTTGCGCCGAGAGTGTCTTCGACTAAGACGAGTGGCGCAACGTGAAAGGAATCGCACAGACGCAAACGCCAGGTCAGCCGAGTATAAGACGGCAAAGAAACGGCTGTAGCCCTATTCGTCGGCAACATTCTCAGGACCAAAAAGGTTGACCTCGATAGTCCTGAAAATTAGGTAGTACCTAATCAGGCTAGTATAGAAGGAATCGACCGGAAGTAATGTGTTAAACGGTTCCGGGTCGAGTCCTGATAAAAATCAATAGGTAGGGTTCAATCATACATATCATTTTTTGGCACTGTAATTAGGAAAAAATAATAATATGCTTTGGTGAAGTGCCTCGGTTAGATTGAATTATTCATGTAATTGATTATCAGCTGGTTAAATTATTTAAATAAAAAGCCTTGAATTGATTATGAATAGAAATTGTATTTATTATATAGTTATTGTTTATGTAATTCACAAATATATCGATGATGAATGATGAATTATAGCAAGACAACGTCTTCAACTGAGGAAACGAGACTACAAGATTCTAATGCGGAGCCGGCTCCGCATAGTATAGATGAAGCCGAGTGAATCGTCAGGAGCTGTGTATATCGTACGGAGCCGAGTGAATCGTCAGGAGCCGAGTGAATCGTCAGAAGCTGTGTCTCAACACCCGACTTGTAAAATTTGACTAGAATAGCGTACGTTTCCTTATGTAGAAAACTGTTCAGTTATACAGTACAATTATACAGTAGTTACACAGCATTATAGAGTATGTAGAGCATAATTATACAGTATGCAGTAGAGCTGAGAAAGTAAAAATTTTAACGTGAAACGTTACAGACCTTTGAGAAAGAAGTTCCTCTGAGCTACAGACCGACCAACTTATCTGTAGAGTTAAATGGGAGAACCACCATCGTATTTTTTTTTTTGAACATAACTGAAAGTCTCCAATGGAAAATTTTAGTTCCTTCATTTGGCCAACTCTGCATATAAATTGGTCGTTTTGTATGTCAGCGAATCACTTTTTTGTGTGAGCGAATCGCTCACTGTGAGCGATTGAAATAAAAACGAGATTGACTGCTACTAAATTTAATTTTAACATAAACCACACTAAATGGCACACGACCCAGAGTAACCAGAAGCAAAAAATAATAATATTTTCCTGCATAAATTAACGTACCCTCCGAGAACAAGCTCAAATTTCCTAAAAGAGATGTTCTTCGACCATCGTAGAAATGTATGACGTTTTGATGTATCAAAATGAACTACAAACCTTTTAAATAAAGGGTGTTAAAAAAGTGACATAATCTTACGGGAAATGAGTAACTTACAATAGTTGTTAAAAGTGGTCTCCATTATTCGATTTACATAATTCAATACGACGTTACATGCTCTTAAGCACACGTTGTTGGTTTGCTTGGCATTTCTCCCGCCACCACCCCATTCGGTCGCTCTAAAGTAGGAGACCGAATGTCTATGCCACAAACGGCTACTAAGCCTCGAAATAGTTTGGCGACCAGTGTCCTAAATAGCACCTAGAGCTTACCTAACAGCGTGAGCGGACTAAGCGCGGTGCCAAACACCACCGGCTTATGTGTCCCAATCGCTCACTTGTCATATATTTACTAAAATGGGTTGGCGCACCCCGTCAACTACTAAAAATATATATGACATCCATAAACTACAATTTACTTTGTCAAGACAGCAATTCGCTGCCACGCTTAGGTCGCTGAATCCCACCAAGTACCTGTCCACCATATTAAAGCGCTTGGAGCCCTAATTGGCTGGAGGTCAGCCATATAACTCAAGGTTAGCTTCCGACAGCAGTGCGTTAAGAGTAAACTACTGATGTCGGTTGAACATAGCAACCGACAATCAAGGAACTCCCACAAGGTCCGACAATGCGGCTCTCGCCACTTTGACTCACCGCTTGTGACTGGTCAGTTTTCCTCTTGACCTCTTAAGTTCCAGGGTAGCCCGGTCTCTGCCCCCGCTCCCCCAAGAGCAGAAAAGTCAAACATCAGGTGTTCATTTGACTGGACCTCCCCGCAGACGCACAGCTCATCAGCCGCCAGGCGGAACCGAAACAGATATTGGTTCAAATTAACACGGTTGGTAAGCACCTGGGCAACGGGTGCATAAAACGAACTCGAGGCATACCATCCCCCCCAGATACCGTATAAACTTGTTCAGGAATCTTCCCTTAGTCGTGGTGTCCCATTCCAGCTGCCATGCTTCCATCGCGAGGATCTGCAGCCTCTTCAGCAGGTGAGAGATGGGCAACTGAAGGAAATTTAGATCCGGTGCATTGTGTTCACCGTTCCGTTCCGGTACTGGCCCGGCCCGAAACCGCATCCCAAATACCTCGGGATTTCCAACGGATGGAAACACACGTTGTAACGTTAGTTGAGGAATCGTTCAATTTCGCTCTACAATTTGGGAATGGTATGAGGGTAAATTTTATAAGCCGCATCCTTAAGGTATCCCCACAAAAAGAGTCAGGAGGGGATAAATTAGGAGACCGAGGGAGCCACAATCACTTCAAAATCACTTGTCCATGAAAATACCGATCCAAGAGAGTCATAGTGTTGGCTGTATGAACCGTAGCATTGTCCTGCTGTGTACACTAGCCGGTCTGCAGGTATAATGTTTACAAATTGTTGTTGCACCATTTGTATGTAGCATTCAGTGAACAGTGGTTCACTGTTCTATGAAAGAATGCCATGATGATTCGCCTACGTGAAATTGTACACCAAACATCTACTTTTTGTCCACGCAGAGGAGACTCGTGCAGCTGATATGGATTTTCCGTACACCAAATGCGTGAATTCTGTGCATTCATGTATCCATCAAGGTGGAAACGTGACTCGTCAGACCAGAACCAATCATCGAGTTCTTCCCCGTCTGGCGTTACAGATGATAAGAGCCAATCACAGAAAGCTACAAGTTTTCCAGTTTCTGCAGAAATCAACCCATGAATAACAAGAATTTTGTACGGATGGATCTTTAAACACTTGCGCTATGCTGTGTGGGTATTACTAACGAGGAAACCAGACTGGATAGGCGTCGCACAGACATTTTGGGAATAATAAAATACGCAGCTTGCATGTCGGTGTAAATACTTTCGGTCTATCACTTTAGGGCTACATCTGTCACATTCCCTGTCTTACAGCCGCTTGATGGAGGACTTGTTTATGCATCCACACCGTACTTTTCTGTAAAGACATTCTGGGTCTGGACATAACTGGCAAATTTAATGTACTGGGAAACAGTAAATATTCTCTACTGCATTGTCTATTCCATTTTCCTCAATTAAACTTGCAACATAAGAAGGAAATATTCTTTCATAAGTTTGCGTCATTTTTTGAACACTGTGTACAACCACACCGTATAGTAAAATCCAGGTAAATCGTTTTTTTATTCCTTAGTTATACTGTACATTTAAAAAAAAATAGCTATCGATTTTTTATTTTTTAGCTTATAATGTTCTTTATCTCAGAAATGTTTTTTTTAATGTTCTACGTAAAGTTTTTTTTTAATTTTAACCTTGTGTTAAAATTAAACTGAAACTATTGTATTATAACACGTAAATAGTTCAATTCTATTATTTAGCTTTATAAGACCTTGTACATAAAAAAAAAATATGAAAGTTTAAATAACATCCAAAACACAAGCATGAGAAATACGATGTAACTAAGTACTATCTTGATAAGTACAAACAGAGATCAGATAAAGATAAATTACATGGTATAGATGAAAGAAAAATAGACTATATATGAGTAAAAAAAAATTGTGAAGAAAAAGAAGAACGTGTAAAAAACCTAAGAGTAAAATAAAACATGGCAGCGTAATAAAAAAAAAAAACAAGATTGATACGACAGACGTGAAGAGATGTAAGAGAAAGGGAGAGATAATAAGAGAAGAAAAGTGAGTAGGAAAAAAGAGAAGTATCTTTTAAAATATAAAAGATAATTAAACGTAGTATTTTAATTACCTACCTACTGTTTTATCTTGTCTCTTTTAAAGAAATATCTATGTCGGCGTGTTAAGTACGCCTAATCATAAATTTTATCGGGGAAATTTTTTTTACTGTACGTAAAATAAATGTAACATAATTGAATTATTTTTAATTACTCCTTCAAACCGAATTTATTCCCTGATCTATTTTTCTCTTAAAATATATTCTTGAATTAGTAAATTAAAGAAATCTGATGTGGACACCACATGACTTCCTTGTACGCCTATTAAATTACATAAACATGTTTTTTTTTTTTAAATGAAAAGTACATAAAATTTTATTTCATTAATAACTTCTGATATTTTTTCATATAACTTTTTTACAATCACAGGTTAATAATTATTAATAAATCAATAAAGTTAAATAAAAAAAAAAAGAGTTAAAAAAAAGGAAATGAAGTTGGATTCGAACTGATATGCCGTTCCCTTGACACATCCAAATATTTTTAATTAAAATATTATTCGGCTATAACTCTGGAACCAATGAAAAAAGTACCACTAATGATATATCATTGAAATCTCTCAATGAGGGTGCTTAATACTGCAGTTAAAAAGGCCAATTTCCAATTTTTTTTTTGATTTTGAGCTTTTTTGGACGCTTTTGGTCCAGTCGATTACAATTAAAAGAGGAGGTGCACAACTAGATGTTACAACAGTCCTAAATCCAAAATTTCAACATCCTAATCGTTTTTGAGTTATGCGAGATACGTACTTACAAACATCACACCGAAAGTAGTCAAAGTGGATTCAAGGATGGTCAAAATGGATATTTCCATTGAAATCTAAAAACCGAAATTTTTAGTGATCACAATACTTCCTTAACTTCGAAGTTAAGGATTTACGGTATTTATTTACTTTACGGTAGTAAAAAAACTACCGTAAGTAAATGGAACAATTATTCAATTTTCTCGAAATTTTGCAAATATAACCATATTAAGCTCAGTATATATGTGCATGCTTATCTTACCATTTTTAGAAAATAAATTTACCCTAAAATTCACATTTCCGTAAAATCTAAAACCGCTATCTTTTTATTTATTGCATATTTTTTAACCGAATTTTTTTATATCTTCATAGGCATGGTGATAGTAGTGCAAATAACCTCAAAAAAATACTTAGTGGGGAAACTTATCGAAGTTTAAAAATTCGATTTCTTCTTTTTAAACAATTTTTTTTTTTTTGTTAGAATGTTATATTAAAAGTTTAAAATAATAAATTTTTGTTAATAATTTTACAATAAAATCTCCCATCATAACTCATCCCTACTCCAAAAAAAAAATCTTAACTAAATTTTTACTTGTTCTATATTTTTTGATGGAATTTTTTAGTTTCTTCCATTTATCTTAGTAAACATAGAAAAATCAAAAAAAGTTTTTGGAAGTGTTTTGAAGGTAAGGGAGCAAAAAAAACCGAGTTTGAAAAATTGTTTAAACTTTTTTTTGATCTATTTAAACATATAATGATAGTTTTAAAATAAAACTTCATCATCACTCTAAAAGAAAAAACTTAGGTTTAACTTTTTACATGTTATTATTTTTCCACTATATAAGATAAAAAACCAATGACAGGAAAGTATTACAACTTTGTTTTCATCTTATTTACAAGTGATTAATTCTCGGCCCAATGTAAATCAGAAAAACAATTAATTTGTTTCAGTTTTAAATGAAAAATTAAATTATAAAAAAAGTATGTTCCGAAAGATATACTTCCAAAATTTTATCTTTTGAAAATGTTTATAAATAAATTTAAGTAATTAAAGAGAAAAAAAATTCATTTCCTCAACAAGGATTAAATTATAATTAAATGAGAAAAACATATTAAATACATAGAACAGATTAAAACCGTGAAAAAAGCACTGAACCGGATTCTGTATTTTATTTTATATTCCGGGGATTTACGCAGTTGTACACTTGAAATAAGCTGTAATTACAGGAAGAACGCTTGATAATTTCTTTATATTGCGTCAGAAGAACAGCAGTTACTTCTGAGTATCGGAGTAGTAGTACACGTGTATAATTTTCTCATATATTTGTTACGGCTTAATTATTCAATGAATGAAGCTTCTTAATCGTTACTATCCGTACTCTATTAAATTTATAATCTTAGTACCTAGTGGTTTCTATTAGTCTGTTACTATTTCCCGCAAAATAACTCGACCGATTGAGCTGAAATTTTGCATAAACATAGTTTTTTCTTGGAATGAACATAGGACTATTACCGTTATAAAATGAATCACTGTTTTAAGACGGTGGCCGTTTTATGGCTTGCGATAATAACCGGATTATAGCCAAACCGTTGGCCTACTCGAATTCAAAAACCTTTTTCAGTATTTGAAAAGGCCTCTTTGTCTCTTTCGATATTTCTTTCGGTTATCGAGAAAAGTTATATTTAAATATTTGACGGAGTACGGCATACGTTCGTTTAGATTTACCTATCAATTTCAAGCGCCTACAGTTTCCATTTTAAATTATTTTTTCGATGAGAATAAATAACTCACAAGAGCAGACGCTTCAACTGGCTGGTCTCCACTTGAACAGTCAATGCTTTTCCCAAAGCAACTGTATTTGGATTATTTCCTGTAGGAATAATTTGAATTTATATATATATAGTCCAGACAGAAAAGCCTTAAAACGACCGGAATGCCTAACCGAGGTTACGTTCTCGTTGTTGACCTAAATTGGTCAAATTATTTGGGTGCAAGTCTGAATTTCTATGTTGCGTAAAACATAATTTTGATTTGTATGAGTGTAGCACTGATTTAACTTTCAACTCGTTCGTTTTCTAAGGCGTTCACAGTCACAAACGGTATTGTCAAATCTGTACTAGACGCGAGGTTCGCGCTTCCGCGGTTTCGGCCAGTTAGTTTGAGGGAATCACGTTAGGCTGGATTTTAAGATTTCGTTTGAGGTCTACGTGAAGGCGAAATTTAATTTGTATGTTACTGAAGCAACGGTCTGCTAAGAGGAACAGGAGACCATAAGTAATGGAATTTTTGCAAAGAAATAAATTACTATTCGGATAAATGAGATTAAAATGAAAATATTAACATAGAGTAATATAATACTAGGAAAAAAGCGGTCGTATGGCCCGCCGCGAAAATGTTACATGGTTTATGTTTGTTACGGTCATGTTTCATTACACATGATTTTGTTAAATTTGTTTGCAGATTATAACTAAATAACGTTCATGAATTTAGCGCACCAACAACAAAAACTTTTCTTTTTCTTGTTGCAGCACCGGGTGCCCGGCGCCATCACCACTGGTCCGCTCTGCACCAATAGCAGCTAAAATAAAAATGCGAGCACGTACAACAAACATACAACCATTCTTTTTTACGGAAAAGATAGAAGAAGTAAAATATTTGTCATTTAAGTTGTAAAATTAAGTAATACGAACATCAAAACATAATCGCTAATGTAAGAAATGTTGTTCATAGTAGAAGTCTGCTAATATAAAAATTAGATTAAAGAATTAGAAAGATTCTTTAAAATATTGAGTGGATTATTAAGAATTTTATTTTAATGAAATGCGAAGAACAGGTAAAACAGAAAGGAAAAGATGAGAGACTTTTGAAATATAATTTTACAAGAAAATAATGAAAATTAATGGGTTGATAAAATTTAAAATGAAGAGGTGTTAAACCAAATAGAAGAGGAGAGAATTTTAAGGATGAATCCTAAAAATGATTGTCCTAGGCTGGTAGTATGCATTAATGTTACAAGGTCAAATTGTATATGAAGGAAAAATATTGGATTTTATAGAGAAGATGCTTGAGGACGTTGGATGTGATAAATATTTTTAGGTTAAAAGATTAACAAAAAACAGAAAGTAAATGGAGAATACCAACCAGCAAACCGGTCCTAATGATTCCAAATTTAATTTAATGAATACTTAATAGTTGTAAATACACTTAAAGAACTGACATTCCAACCGATACTGAATAATTTATACCTAGTATACCAATAAAAATAATTTTGGAAATATTCAGTAAAAATATTTTTAGCGTAAAGAATAAATAATTCATAAATCTAATACATTGTGAGATTGATTTAAGCTTATATCAAGACTTGTCATCATGTAACATTATCACAGAAAAAAAATTACAGAACTATATTCGTCCTCCACAGTTTGGTTGTGTGTGTGTGTGTGTGAGCGCGCACGCACGCGTTAAACTGTACAGCGCTGCTGTATTACATAACAAATATGAATGAGAATGGATGTAAATTATTACGTCATTTTTAAGGTCAAATAACGTCATAATAATTATGAAATACAATGTACAATATAGGGTCAGTAGTTAGTTTTATTAATAGTGAATTACACTTTAAACTAACAATTCAGTCTGCTCTCTTGTGGTAAAATAAGTAATTAAATATTTTGACAACGTATTTAATAGGAAGAGGTTTAGAGATTAATTTGTTACAATTAGTATTTTTATTTTTACTGCTTTAAAAAAAAAATTAACGACTATTTATTAAAAAAAGAAATAATATCTTTAATTATGTTTCTCATTCTCTCTCTCCCTATTCCCCTACCACCATCATGTTATCTCTGCTTCTCTGTTAAAAAACTATTCCTCCAAATTTTATGAACGTTTCCATTCTTAAATAATAATAATAATTAAATATTTGATTATTAACAGAAATTTTTATTCTTTTTAATGGAAAGGAATTCTATTATTTATGACGGGGTACCCAAGGTGATTAATTATTTTTTTAAACATTTTTTTTAAAGATATCTTGAAAACATCAATCCTCTTCAAAATACTGTCTATAAGATGATATACACTTGACTCAACGGTTTTTCAAAGGTTTGAAATGTGTTATATCCTTCTGAACTAATGCTGGTAAGTGCTTCCATTGATTTTTTCTTAACCTCTCCTACGTCCTGAGATCGCTTTCCCTTGAGGTTTTTCTTCATTATTTGGAATAAGAAGTCGCAGGGGGCTAGATCAGGCGAGTAAGAGGAGGTGAGAAACCGTTTTCGTCGAAAACTGGTTAATTTTCAACGCTGTATGGGCAGGCGCGACGTCCCCATAGTCCCCCGATCGCCTTAATTCAGGTCGGTTTTTTCTCACTGCCTCAAGCAATCGCTTCAGCGCTTGCAGATAGTAACGCTGGTTCACTGTGGTGCCCTGAGAAACTAAGTCAGCTTAAACGACTACTTTGATGTCGAAAAAACAAACCATCGTGTACTTCACATTTGATTTCACTTGCCGTGCTTTTTTGGTCGGGCGATGAACTTGTCGTCTACTGGCTGGACTGCTGTTCTTCTTCCAGGATCATAGCCGTAACACTAAAATTCATCCCCTGTTAAGACTTTTGACAAAAAATCCTGGCCAGTTTGAGCCTGTTCTTTCAATTCCGGGCACACTCAGCGACGTTTCTCGCTCTGGTCATCGGAAAACAGTCATGGAACCAACTTTGCCGTGACGCGTCTCATTTCAACTCTTCATTTAAGATTCTTTGGCATGAACTCCAGGAAATTCCAGTTATTTCCTCTAATCGTCGATTGTTCTGCGACGATCAAACATGATGACATCGTGCACTTTTTTAACATTTTCGTTTGTTCTAGACATTGAGAGACGAACCGAACGGGTTTCATCTGCAAGTGATATTTGGCCACTTCTGAACCGGGCAAACAATTCCTAAATTCTTGCCTGGCTTAGAGCTTCCTTCTCATAAGCTTCCCCGATCATTACGGAGTAATGTACTGTATGAGTAAATTCATTGAAAATTGTTCTTGACCTTCAAATCGTTTCTTTAACTTATACTAGTGGCAGCTTTCGGCAACACTGGTCTACTAATAATATTTTCTCAAGCACATTCTTAAACAAACCAAGTATACTGAACGATAATTTGTTCCAACTAAACTACCTGTTCTTATAACAGGTATAAGAACAAACAGGGATAAATTAAAACAGGGATGCACTCGTAAATTTACCAGTACCGGAACTTTTGTTTTTGAATTATAGCAGACCGCAAGAATGTGGTCTATAGCCACAGACGGCTGGCTAAATGACAATTTTAGGAAAAATGCACATTCATTTCGATATTTACGTCGATAAAAAGCAAAAATTTATCATTACGCGTCAAATGTTTTTGACTTTTTTCGTTTAGCTCTAGAAGGTAAAGTATTGTAATCGATCCAATTTGGGCATATGCAGTTTTCACCGTAAGTTGAAGTGAACCAAAAAACAATCAAAGCGAATGGAAATTTTCTAGATGTTAATGTTCATACATATACGCGCGCGCGTGTATGTATGTATTCGGTATTGCCTCAAAATCACCTTATATCTCCAAAATTACTGGACCGATTTTGACCAAACTTGGTCAGATTATTTCTTTATATAGGGCATTGATGCCATTAAATTTTCAACAAAAAAGATCAAGCGGGTGAGATTGTAGAGCAAGGTACCTTTAGTATCTCGAAATTTCGCCTAATTAAGGACATATTTTTCTTAGGCGCATTTGTCAAAAATTAAAAAATAACAATATTCGCAAAATCGCACCCCATCCCAATAAATGCTCTAAATTTTGAAGTTTTGTTGTGATCGCTATGATGGTTCTTTTTCACTGTGGTTTCTTCTATTGTCGTCTAATTACAAATATAAATGAATCTTTACTAATTATTTTTTTCTTTGGTTTTATGTACACCCCTTCCAGAGCCAGACCCGCAATTAAGCATAACTCAGCTCCGAGAGGTGTCGTCACCGATTCAGCCTAAGCAAGACGAGGTCTTGCTTAGACCCCAACCGGGTCTCTGTCTTAACAGCTCGAGGGCGATAGAGTCCTCGTGTCTCATCTTCGTCGCCTATTCCGGTAACCACGGACGAACGACGACTCCACAGGAGGTTGTCTATCACCTTTACTAAATTGGGAACTGCAAACCCTCACCAACCGACTGAAGCCGATCAAAAGTGATGCGTTTTTAAAAATTTTTCTTGTTTCCCTTTTTTTATTGTAATTAAGATTGCTTTAGAAACAGATTTTTTTTAAAAAATTGATCTTTGGGATTCGCGTAAAAAGTAACAAACAAGTTCGTGAGAGGTATCCAATTTATACATTTTCAAGGGCGCTGAAGACGATTTTAATATTTTAATTTGTTGAAATAGAAGCTGATTTTTTTTTTTTAGCAACACCAGATTTGAAATTTGCGGTTTTAACCTCAAGCCAATATTATTATCTTATAATTAAACGCGGGATTTTTTCAACATGTCATTAATATATTATAAATAGCCGCGTAAAGGGAAAGTTCTGCAACTGTGTTGTCAGCTTTTTTATTTTATTCGTAAATTAAAATAGTTGCTAAGCAACAATTTAAAAAAAATTTGTTAATTAAAATGTATTTAGAAGCGTAAATTATCTTTCGTTAATATAAAATTTCATGTATCTTTTTAAAAATTTTTTGAAGAAAATTTATTGTTTTAATATAGAATGTATGGAGGAACTTACGTTACAGCGAAAGATAAATTTAATTTTATTATACTGATAACTATATTATATAAAAACAACAATAATAAAAATTTTATGTCGGTATGTACAGGTAATTTAATAAGGCAAGATCTAGTATTGACAGCAGCACATTGTGTAAACAATTCGATTCCAAATTTCGTAAAAATATATGGGGGTCTAGATTACGATACAACACCACCAAAATGGACATACTATACAGAAGCTATTCAAGTATATTTATTTCCACATTATAATAATTTTAACGGTGACATCGCTATATTAAGAACGAATACCGTATTTAAAAAATTAGAACCTGCTAAACTACCGATAAAATTATTTCGTTCGGTTAATATTAATCGTTGTTGGATATTAGGATTTGGTGAAAAATCGAATAATTCTTTTGAAAATAATTTATTTTTAACAAAATTATCGATTAAACCGAAAGGTCCGATGAGATGCGAACTGAGATCGCTGTTTTTTATATTAAAACTTGATTTTATTTGTTACACGATTCCTGAAAATGGATTTGGCCCGTGTAAGGGTGATTCTGGAGGTCCGCTTTATTGTGATGACCGTATTGTCGGGGTTTTATCGAGAAGAACTTTACCATTTACGTGCGGTACAGGCAATTCGATAACATTTTATGAAAATGTTTATAGTTATAGAGAATGGATCGAACAGATAATGCAATCTCCCATTGCAAATAGTAAAAGCAGTTCGTTTTTACTATATAATAATATACAATATAGGAATCCAATATCAGTAAATAAAATAATTTATCTTAAAATATTGATATATATTATATTTAAAACAATAATAAAAGAGTTTTAAAAATGAATTTTCTTATTGTCTATTTATTATACAGAGTGATTCACGATTGATGTTCTACTGGTGAAAATAAAGAAAAAAGTTCATATAAACGTAGGTTCGGAAACGCTTCGTTAGATTGTCGGCTTTACCCGACGGCTTGGTCTAGTGGTGAACGCGTCTTCCCAAATCAGCTGATTTGGAAGTCGAGTGTTCCAGCGTCCAGCGTTGAAGTACTAGTAAAGTCAGTTATTTTTACACGGATTTAAATACTAAATCGCGGATACCTGTGTTCTTTAGCGGTTGGGTTTCAATTAACCACATATCTCAGGAACGGTCGAACTGAAACTGTACAAGACTACACTTATTTACACTCATAATATCATCCTCTGAAGTATTATCTGAACGGTAATTACCGGAGGCTAAACAGGAAAGAGAAAGAGAATGTCGGCTGACGAAAGATTTCGTCCTAATTTCTGCACCTTTGGTAAAATTAAGCCAGACTACAATATTTGTGATCTAAATTAACTTCTGCAGCACCTCAAAATAAGAATTCTCTATTAATATTTCCTTCAAAAAAGAAAGGGTCATAAATTTTTCTAAACGAAGAAAATACTTTTTGATGAATCTCCGCTCCTCCTGTACAATTCCATGTGGATTCTCAAATCGCCATTTGGAAACTTTGTGACGTGAACTTTACCGCCGAAATGAAGTATTGCTTCATCGCTAAAGATTGAGGCAAGAACCCATCGTCTTTCATATCAACTAAGAGCATGTCACAGAAATCTTTTTTATTCTCTTTTGTTACTTACACGAAGAGTTTTATCAGTTACAATTGGTATGAGCTGAAATGCAAGCGTCATCTTAACACGTGTCAAATAATGCATATGAGAGATTGCATGTTCTTGACTAGCGTGAAGGTGGCCTTTTTCAGGGTTCGCTGAAAAGCCTCTTGAATTCGTTGTACGTTATCATCTGAAGTGCATTGCTACCCGATACTTCAAATTGTTTATACCGGTGACAAATGTTCTTAGCCGATGGTGGATCAATATTGAAACGCTGTCGAAATGCACGCTAATTTGTTATTAAGGACTCCTTCGTAAATTGTAGAACATAAAACGCCTTCTGTTTCACGTGCTTTCCGAACAGCAGGATTCCAGATCCCAAAAGAATTAACGCGACTTTTCGCAATCCTCAGGAATCAGGTTCGTTAAATAGTATTCGTTGCAGCTACAAACGATCTGTCCAACACGACGTTGTTATTGATAAAACTATTATCGATGCAGTTCAGCGCAGTCCAGGCGTCAGTGCATGACGTCTTAATAAGCGGATCAGAATTTCACATTGCATGGTTTGAGAAGACACTTAAACAAAAATTATATACTTATCATAAACAGCCAATTTAAGATCTACACCGAGGAAGCGGTCCGCTTCGCTTGTATTTCTGCAACTGGTGGAATAAATATCGATAACGCGATTGTTTTTTTACCGACGCGGCAAATTTCATTCGAGATGGCGTCAACAACTTATGCAATGAGCATACATGGGCAGAAGTAAATCGTCATGAAACGGTGAAATGCATTTTTCAACACCGATTTACAGTCAATGTATAATATGGTCTTCTTCACAATCAGATGTTTAAACCGTTCGTATTACCTGGTCGGTTAAATTCTAAGGTCTACTTGCACTTTCTTCAAGAATAATTGCTGCAAAACTGTTTGAAAATATTCCTCTAGCGCCGAGACCCAAAGTATACTTTCAGCACGATAACGCGCCTCCTCGCTTCTGTTGTGTCGTTTTCATTCACTTAAATCATCATTTCCCTGAGAACTGAATCGATCGTGGAGGTCCACGTTCCTGGCCACCAAGATCGCCTGATCTAACATCTTTAAATTTTTCGTCTGTGAATGGATGAAAAAATCGGGTAGAGGCTGTGTCACGGCACACGGCTGTTGGTTTAACGTGAAAAGTTACAGATCTTGGATGAAGTTCCTCCGAGCTACAGAGCGATCAAGAGTTAAATAGGAGAGCCACCATCGTATCTGTTTTGAACAAAACTGAAATGCTCCAATGAAAAATTTTGGTTCCTTCATTTGGTCAACTCTACAGATAAATTGGTCGGTCTGTATGTCAGCGAGTCGCTTTTAGTGTATTGGATTAAAATAAAAACGGGACATTGGCTGCGTACTAAATTTAATCTTAACATAAAACACACTAAATGATAGATTATATTTATTTCGACTAATATTCGACGACAGTCTGCGACATGAGCAGTAAGAGATATAAGACATAAGATGCGGTAGAGGTGCTCGCGCCGCCGGCGTCGTTCACTGAGCGCGCCGTGCCAGCTTTGCGACGCTCCTGAAACATTTGGGTATCTGTGCGTGGGCCATAACTTCCTCTTTCCAACGATATGCGTAATTTATATCTCCGACTGGCTTTTGCGCGAGCTGAGGCTGACATAATGAATTTTTATACTTTTTTAATATTATATTTATATAATATTTACACGTAAATATTGTGCAAAATACACTTATTACTTTATCTCTACAAACTCTAAACAGAAATATACGAATCACGTCTAAGTCGTGAGCTACACTGAATGGAAGTGAGTGAGAGGGCCAGTTTTAGTCGATGTGCGTTGTACCCCCTCACCACCAAACCATTCACCAGTGACGCAAACTCAAAGTCGTATCGGCGAGCTGGCCGTGTTAGTTATAAAATGACACCGCATGAGACTAATAGTTAGGGAGTTATTAAGGCAAGACGATATATACCTTTTCGTTACGCTTCAAATTTCTATTCTGGTACCAGTATGTTTCGGTATGATTTTTAAAACGTTTCACGTCAAAATATTTTATAGCCCTGAAGAACTAAAATGAGCAACAAAATCGGTTTAGAAGTGTGCCAAGCAGTATGTTAAAAATGGTGGGCTTATTTCTGAACAATTGTTATAAACTGGTACGTATGCACTCTGGTCAAGCGTATTGTTTCTAAATGAAATTCCAATTTTTTTAACTTTTCTTTGTTTTATTCTACTTTTCTTACAACATTTTGTTCAGAATTATTTTCTCTACAAGTTTTGTTAATAGGTTTTACGTGTTTATTAACCATTTAACAACTTTGTTGTACGTCAAACGTAAAAAAAAACAAGGTTTTTACCCCAATTTATTCGATTTCACTCCAGATTTCTAAAAGCAACACATATCGGTTCAAGGATCTATTTTATTCGATCTTTCAGCCAAAAACCATAATAAATCACTAATTCTATCCCTTAACCCTTAGTTGACCGTGATATGAAATAATGTTTTTTTTTTAATTTTACTGATGAATATCTCTTTAGATGGACCTAATTTAAGCAGGGATATGACTTATATTACGAATTTTAACAAATCAGCTGAAATTTAGGCCCGGTACTTACAAGTACCGTTGGGCTCTGAGATGCTATAAGGTCATATCACTCAGACAACCTATAAGGCCTAAGAAAGTTTCTTTACATGTAGTGGATTAGCTTACTAGATAATATTATTCTTTTTTTTAAGCATAATATGTTATATTACACACACAATTTTGTAAATTAAATGTATAGGAAAAGTTACTATGCAAATAAATTTATTAGAAAAATATTTCTTACCGCATGAAACAACTATCTGCTTATTGAAAATCCCTATTCAGACTTAGAACAATATTTAGATATTATTTTAGCCATAGTATTATACATGATACACATCAAATGAACATGTCATTCTAACACAAAAAAGTTTTGAAACACTTCTGACACTGCAGTCAATTAACACCAAAACCATACATTATCACAAACTATACATTTATAAAAACTATTTACAGAGTATTACCGTACTTTTACAGCCTTTCTTTTACAGCAACAAAACAGTTTTTTTTTGTCATTGCAACATAAATGAACTCCACAATGGTTACACTTGGTATATGGTCGAGACTGAATGCCATTTATGCTACATATTTCACACCGTCCCCTAATGTCTGTAAAAACTGGCCAGTGGACACCACGATTTCCCTCCCTAACATCTTTAGGAACAGAAAAACTTTTACCACTGCGCTTTTTATCCTGTTCAGGAAGCTGCTCAAGACTTCTACATTTAATTGAACCCTTTTTTGGTTCAGCGTATGTCAGGAGCCCTCGTGCAACTGACCGTCTAAAGTCAATCGATGGAATTTTTCCATCTATTTCACTGAATATTAAATAAGAATTAATGAACGCAATTTCCAATAAACCCCAAAATAATCTGTGCCACACTTCTTGCACCTCCAATTAATTCCATAAACTGTACGTTGTCAATCAGCGAGATCAATTCCCCCCCATATATGAATTGTAGTCTGCAGCTACTAGTGGAGCAGATACATCTCGTTTTTTCCCATCGTGGAATTTTCTGCTCACTTTACTAATTTCAGAACCGTGATAGTTTTAAGCAAAGGCAGTTGCCTTTGCTTCAAACTATCAAGATCTTTCCATTTGTAAAAACTTATATCACTACATGAAATTCTATAGTCACTATCACCCCTTTCCATTTCATTATCATGTGCCATATCAGGTGGTACTTCCTTCCTATTCATTATAATTGTTCCACAAGCTAATGTATTTTCAGTTTTTAGTTTTTCTAATAAGGTCAATGTTGTGAAAACATTATCAAAAATAATAATTCTTGATTTTCCCCATTCTTCTTTCGAAAGATGTAAAACTACTAGGTTTTTTAGCACTGCATTTACTGTCAACTTTTTTAGTCTTATAATTTTTATTTGATATACTCTCAGGTACAACCTCTCTAATTCTAGTAATTTCTTCATCGAAAACTAAGTCAAACATATTATTATTATTCTGTCTAGTCTCAAAAATAGTTTCATGTTTTCACTTGAATTACTTACATTTACAAATACAGCATTGTCATCATCATCTTCAATATTTGTTTCAAAATTGTTATCTAAATCTAATTCGTCCAAATAATTAATAATTTCACTATCAGTCACAATTGTATTCATATTGGATAAATAAATAACTAACGATAAAACAAAAAAATAAATACCAATCGGCACACAAAATATTGACAACTGTTTTCAGGTTAGGCAATCTAACCTAAAACAACAGTCAAGGAGCCCGTCGGTACTTACAAGTCTACTTCCAATAATGCACTGTTTCTAACAACATAAACAATAAATACCTTCTTTTTATGTTTCTCACGACAACTAATCGACCAAACTTTAAGAATTAAGCGTATATTAATGTTTATTATTTCACTATACGATACACAAACAGATTGAAGTCAACTAAACCAACATCATGAGTAACCATAGCAACAACATTTTTAACAGTCACTTGATCATTTTTCAGGGCTGCCAGCACTAGTTTTTTTTACTGTTTTTCAGTAATTAAAACGATACTTGTGAGTACGGACGGGTCATCGCATGCTTTACTGAATATATAAAACTGAATATTGGAAAAATATATCTGGTACTTGTGAGTACCATCGGTCAGCTAAGGGTTAATTAACGTCCTTAAAATTTCAGTACATCCTCAATTCACTGGGGTAGCTGAAATCCGACCGAAATCTTTCACTAACTGTAATTCGCAAACGAAGCATTTTAAGACATATGTTTATATTAACTCTTTCCTCTATTTTTACGGGTAGAATAGGTTATGTACATCCCGGGAGAACTTCGTGATACACTCTGTATATATATATAAATATTATTATTATTCTGTCTAGTCTCAAAAATAGTTTCATGTTTTCACTTGAATTACTTACATTTACACATACAGCATTGTCATCATCATCTTCAATATTTGTTTCAAAATTGTTATCTAAATCTAATTCGTCCAAATAATTAATAATTTCACTATCAGTCACAATTGTTTTTTATATATATATATAAAATAGCGCTGGTGATTGGATATTAAGACGTTATATCTATTTGGAAAAGATACACGTATCGGTTTTGTACAAAACTAAACCTCTTATAATTACTTATTAGATAATTCCTTATAATATTAATTTAATAATTCTTAATATTAAATTCCTTATTAGATAATGATAAAATTAATTCAAATATCTGTCCTCTTGAATGATAAATGTATATATAATAATAATTTGTTACATAAAAAAAAAACCGATTTGATGCAAAAAATATATAGCAGCACAACACTTACGCGCGCACACTTAATTTCTTGAAAGTAATGATGTTCATATATAGAATAGAATAATGAATAGTACTCCCGCTTGTTTAGCTGAATGTCACCTGTAATTTCGAAGTATTTAACATCCCAATTATCAACCGAGAATTCAGCTTAATAAAAAAGTAAATGGGAAATTTGTTCCCTACTTATTTTCTTTAATAAGCCCGGTGTGAATTTTTTTAAATATGAGTAACCTACAATTATTACTTTTATCAACTTTTATTATCAACAATAATTATATTTGATTTAATAAGTAAATTATAAATTTTAATTATATTTTCTCTACGAGTAAAAAACAAGCAGTAATTAATGTAGGTATTAAAAATTTAAAAAATTCAATTATGTACTGTACAAAAGAATCAGTAAATTATAGCTCAATGTTGTGTAACATGCAATAAGGAAGATTTTATAATTACCGATACATTTATATTTCTTTAAATGAAAATTTTCATTTGAACAAGTGATTCAGTTAATTAAAAAAAATAAACATTTAAAATATAATTCCTCTAAATCACTAAAAATTTTACTCAAGTATTGAATGTAAAAACCTTTCATCATGCATATTTACCTGCAGTTTTTTTTTTAGAAAACTATTTCTAAAAACACACTTAGAGGTCCATTTTCTCAAAAACTAATCCGAAAAAATTAATTAGCAAAAATTATAAACTATAAACATTATTTGATATTCATTAAAAGTTATGTTATTCTTACCGAAACAAATAAAAAAAATCGTAAAACATTAGATATAACTGAATGAAAAGAACAGTAATATATTTTTGGCAAGATGATAAACCAGATCCTTTTATAAGCTGATGGTTCTAGAACTCCTACACAAAACGTCATGAGGATTAACATCGTAGTAGTTCTTTTTACTTTATTTTTTCTTTATACTTGTACAATATCTAATCGTTATCTTTGATTCCCAAATCTGTCCAAAAACACGCTAGAAGGGCGAAAGAGAAGGTAATTGGTAAAAACTAATTATGCGTTTGTTTCTGTGTACATAGAAATTTTAATTAAACACCATTGGACTATAGCGGCTTTAAGCGGATATTTTGTTAAGTTATTATCTAACAATACTAAAAAATATTATCCGTATTGACATTTTATTATTTATTCGGTTAAACCGTGTGCCGTATTCTTGAATATGATAAAGTATAGAATTGGATTATCCTGTTTCCAGCTATTATATTTGATTTATTTTTTTCGGTTATTTTATTTTACAGAAAACTTTAACCGTGGCCTTGAAAAGGCCCAGAAAACATTTTCTGGAGCAGCACCCCCAGAAATTTTAACTACGAGCCACCACCGCGAGTAAAATAAAGAATATACGAACTAACGCCTTATAAATGGGATTTTAGTCCGATAATTTTACAAGAATTATTTTAATGTGTCCGAATTAAACGGTGTCCCAAATAACCGGTAATCCTATTAACTAGAATTTAATGTATTAGATATAAAATTCAACTTTATTGATATCTCACCCGATACATCTTTGTTAATAACTCGGCCGATCTCCGTGGCGAAGTTGTAGCGTCTTACTTAGTCTTTATCCGGAGATCCTGGGTTCGAATCCCGGTCAGGCATGGCATTTTTCATGCGCTACAAATTTCCATTTTCACATTACCATGTATACAAGCTTCTTGTAAACTTCTGTGGATTCATCGGTAAATAAATAATTATTAATAACGTTTTAAGAAAAATAAAAAATTCCATCCATACAAACGGAAATTTTTGTTTTAATTTTGAATATTTTTTTTACCAAAATTTGGCAATATTATTTTTAATATATACTGTTTTTTTCAGTTATAATTTCATATTTCATTGTAATCGAATCGGTAACTCGAACAAAAAAACATTTTAATCCGATAGATATTTGTAAAAAAAAATCGTATTTCATTGAAAAAAAAGATATTTTTTATTATTTTTATTTTATTTCAACGTAACACTAAATTAAGTAATACAATACCATTACGGATATCCGTTATTTTAGTTCATTGCCATAAATTTCAATTGTTTAATATGTTTTACAATTCTGTTTAACAACAACAATAGTTTTTTAACAATGTAATTTTTTAAAGAAAATTATTTTACTTCATTAACTGTACAAAAATTCTCACGTTTATACTTTTTTTTGAAGAAAATTACTTTACAAGGATTTCAAAATTTACTGTGAATAAATTAATTTTTTTATCAAAAATATTTCAAGGAAAAATTATTTTATGTAATATATTTTCGTTTTATTTTTAATATGGTTCAGAACAATGATGCGTATATATATATATATATATATATATATATATATATATATATATATATATATAAGCTCCCCGTCACAGCTTCGCCCGCACCAAATTGGTATTTGTGTTTCCCGTAGCGGTCATTCTTTTTATTTTATGTTTATTAATCAAGTAACAGGAAGCAGTCACACATACAGATACGATGGTAGTGACTGTGCTGATTGAGCCGCAGCGCCGTATACGTTCGCACCCCTTAAAAAATTAAAAAAAAAAAAAAATTTGTTTGTGTGGAACTACGTTTCGCACGAGATTTGAGCGTGACAACGTCTTGCAAAGACCGACAATGTCGCGGGCGCTACGATTTGGATGTTTTAAAAAATTACTTGTTTAAACAAACAAATTGAATCGAAACACGTTAATATTCCATTTTTCATTTCATTTAATAATAATATATAATATTAAAAAATATTTGAAAGTTTAAATTGAACGATTTGTTCAAAAATAATTACGAACAATTTGTTATAGAAATAAACTTTAATCAAATCAATGTTGATAAAGTGTCAATTTGAAACGATGAAATTGAAATCATAAATCAAATTCATGAAATTGCTGTTTTTAAAAAACCCGCCAAAACCTGCTTGACATGATAGTTTATTCCATTGTACGACGGTTAGGCGGTTCAACTTGTCAATAAAACTTCTAAATATTTTTAAAACTCGTGTTAAGTAAATCGAAATTCTGGTTAAAAAACATTAATATTCAATTAATGAGAGAGGCCGATCGTGCCTCTCTCTTGCTCGTGCCGCGCTCTCGCTCGTACGCTTGGCTCAGGCGGAACGGGACAATGAGTCATGCTTTTTCGTGCGTGCTGCCGGCGTTCATCGATTTATAAAACGTTATCACGTCAAAAACCGAAAATGATTTTTAAATATTTATCTGAAGAATATTTGCAAGCCCAAATCTACGGAACATTTCGTTTAGTATAGTCCGGATTGGGAAAATTTACAATCGTTGTTCAAAATATTTTTTATCTTTCTTCACCCCCTTTCAAGATCGGATTTCAGAAATCTTTCTTTCTTTTTCCTGTTTAGCCTCCGGTAATTACCGTTCAGATAATACATCAGAGGATGATTGAGGATGATATGTATAACTGTAAATGAAGTGTAGTCTTGTACAGTCGCAGTTCGACTGTTCCTGAGATGTATGTTTAATTGAAACCCCGTGTAAAAATACAGATTTCAAAAATCTAGAAATCGGTTTATTCGCATGTAGAGCATTTATGTTCATACATACATTTGGATGTAAAATAACAATTATTTTAAGCTATTTTTGACGCTTCATTCTTTATATCAGATATATTGTATCATAAATAGTCTCCATCCTGGAGGAGGTCCAGATCCATCCAGGTCTGCGTCCTAACTCACCGGTTTGGTCTAGTGATGAACGCGTCTTCCTAAATCAGCTGATTTGGAAGCCGAGAGTTCCAGCGTTCAAATCCTAGTAAAGTCGGTTATTTTTAAACGGATTTTAATACTAGATCGTGGATACCGGTGTTCTTTGGTGGTCGGGTTTCAATTAACCACACGTTTCAGGAACAGTCGATCAGAAACTGTACTGCACTTCATTTACACTTATACATATCGTGCTCATTCATCCCCTGAAGTATTATCTGAAAGGTAATTACCGGAGGCTAAACAGGAAACGGTTCCATTCTTGTAAGATTAATTCTCCGGTTCAAGACTAATAGACTGAGGCATTTATCAGTTTATATTTATATATGATCTTTAATGTTTCCATAATTTTATTACGTTGTTAATGAAATATATGATTTATAATACGTGTGATGTTGATTGTATGAGCGCTGAATTCAGACTGAACAATACAAATATAGCATTATTACATTATTAATATAAAATTTCAGCTGTTAACAAGGATGATAACTGAATATAGACAAATTCATTTATTTTAAAATGAGTAAGAAGAACTATACAGATTATATATCAATTTAATTTTACAAAATAATGAGATGAAACATGAGTCTTCATATACTGCACGTCAAAAAAATCATATGATTTTATTTTATATATATAAAGAAAAATGATATATGACAAATAACAACATTAATAATCATTGATTTGCAATCACTATAAGCTACATACATGATCGTTTATTTTATTTTAATATAATTGTAAATAAATAAATTATACAATTTGCGGATAATAAGTGCATAATATAACCTATAATATTGTATTTCAACAACAATAACAAATATTAATTTTTTTTAACTATCAAAAAATTTACTTTACTTCACTAATCGCTCAAGTAACAATAGTAAAATTAAATTAATGAATAATACATTATAATCAGTTTAACATGATATTTACATTCATTTATTATAAGTATTAAAATAATTATAGAATCGTGTAAATAAATAATAGTTACAATGTTCAAAGATATCTAAACTTGGTTTACCAAATACATTTTCTTGTACATTTAAAAGAAAATATATATATATATATTTATCAAAGTTAATGATCTGAATATTTTCACAATCGTACCTACAATCATATAGATAGATCTAGGATTTGTTTTAATGTGTCGTTCGTTTGTATAGAGGGAAGATGTAGCCAATGGCCGAAATATAGCTTATGTCATTGACAGATTAATGAATACGATTCTTTAAAAATAGAATTAATAAAAAAATAAATCTAGGGAAATCTATTCCTCAAGATCGTTCAATAAATTGTCACTGGCGTCTGTTGCACCTAATATATACATATATAAATAATTTTATAATGTATATGTTTTATGTGTGTGTACATGCATGTAGCATGTATGTAGTATAGTAATTAATCTGTAGATTGTTTACGAGTGTAAAGTAACATAGGTGTGAAAACACAATTTAAATATGCAAAATATACAATAATTATGAATGTACTAACAATCATAGTATGAAAGAACAAATCAAATGAAATTATAATAACAATAGTATATATAATTAAATCATTATTAGAGATCGGTAGCAAACATAATTTATGCACAGGTCTTCTTAACTGACCATTAGTAGTAATTAAATCAACAACCTTACTAGGTTATCAAAAACCGGATATACATTTCCAATGCACGGGTGAGGAATTTTCATCGGTAATTAATATTAAATCTGTAACAAAAAGATTACAGGAAATCAAAAAACCATTTTAACCCTCGAAAGTTGAAATTTCAAAAAAACTAGAAATTGGTTTTTTAAATGTTCACGTGAAGATTACACACATAAAAAAAAAACAAGCTGATATTTTCATTTGTTACCGAGAAATTCAATTGTTACCTTTAAACCCGGAAATTCAAAAATCCTTTCTTAGTGTGCAGTTTCACTGTAAGAAGAACACGTATATAAATTTTCATTTATTTACCTTCAGTAGTTTTTGCTTGGCGTTGATTATGAATCGCTCACGATATGTTATCTTCAATTTTAATACGACCTCTGTTGAAAATATTTTTAGAGCAGCTCGCTGTAAGAAAGGGGCGTGAGAATTTAGCGGCTCGTCACCTAGTGGCTCGAATGTGAAGTGCAGCACCGTAACGGATTATTTATTATCGATACGTTTTAATAAATAATTTTTCATTTTTAGATAACATTTCCGAATAACCATGATATCTATCTTAGATCGAGACAGTACCTGATGCATGCAAAAGTTATCCTTCAACCTACAAAGAATACCCCGTTTGAATTTTGAAAAACGGACGATTGGTTGCAGAGGTGTTATAAGATCTAAATTTAGTCAGATGGCACAGGCTAAAATCACATTCATTTTTTTTTCATCAAGAAAAATTTAAAACTCTACTTTTCCGTGAACATTCCGTCAGATGACGCTACGTATCAGGGTTTTTACTTTCCCTTCTAGATAGCTCTAGAAGGGAAAGTATTGTAATCGGTCCGATTTGGAAATATATGCGGTTTTCACCGGATCTTGACGTATTGATACCTAACGAACCCAAAAAACCGGATGGAAATTTTCAGAATATTTTCATATCTCCGATGCTGACCTATAAATCACCTTATATCTACAGAACTATTGTACCTATTTTGACCAAACTTGATAAGATTACTTTATATATTTAATTTTCAAATTAAAACATCACCGGAGTGAGGCTGTACAGCAAGGTCACCTTTTACAATATTTGCAAAATTGTACCCTGAACCCAAAAACTGATCTTCATTTTTTCACAGGTGAGCGGTAGAATTAGATAAATGAATAATATTTAATATATAAAAAAGTAACTCGGTTTGGCTGGGGTCTCAAACTCGATGGCCCGGTCGACTTTGGAGCGTTAAGCCTTGCGACCGGATCAATCTGCCGACCGTACAAGCGAAATTTGTTCTATGTAAATTGAGAAATTACATTAATTTAGTTAGTACCGACCGTCAACACTAGTACCGAACACCCGCGCGAATTAAATACGGTATGCGTAGGCGCTTTAGTTGGAAACATTGAATTAAATAAACAAAAAAATATTATATTTAAATAAAATGATAAACGTCTTAAATTAAGTTGTGTGAGTATGTACGTCGTAAATCAAAAACAACCCACAATTGAAGAAATTTAAAACAGTCCCGAGGCGAGTGAACCTTTGTATTTTTAAAAATATAATTTTTTTTTTATTCCAGACAAATAAATGTTTTTTGAGGTCACCTTCACGTTGTAAGAGTTTTTTGGGGATATGTATTATTCACCATTTTTTTTTTTATTTTATAGTATTTTTGTCGTAGGAGATTCAATAACACTCTTAAGATGGAATTCTTCTTTTGGTAGTTAAAATATTATTTAAAAAAATGAAGGAAATAGTAAACAAACAAAAAAGTAAAAACTATTTTTTAATGATTTATAAAAAAAAAATACAATTATTCTGTAATTTTAAGATACTGTTTGTTTATTTTCTATTTATCTCAGTTATATTTTAATTTATTCTCTTATAAATTTAACCTCTATTTTATTAAGAAGACTTTTAAATAAATAATGTATAAAAAAGAGGCAAAACACTGTATAATATGATTTTAAAAGGATTAGGCGTAGAGCTCTTTTAATAAAAGCTACTCAAATGAAGTCTGATAAATGTTGTTGGTAAAAAAAAAATATATAAAAGAACAACCAAAATACGTTATATATTTATCCATCTAAACATATCAGTTTCTTTAAAATAAAAAACAGAAAATAGTTATTGCCAATTATTTAAAATTACTAAATATGTAAAAATTATTTCAGTAATTATTAAATTAGTAATCAAACCCGAGTTTAATTCTTGACTTACTTTTTATTCCATTCTGTATAAAAGCTTGTCTTTCCTCATTTCTATTCTTATTAAAATATTATTTAATTATTATATAATTTATAACTACATCTTCACCATGTAGACCTAAAACAAGTGCCGAAAAAACAGACAGAATTCGGTTGTCTTTCCAACGAATTCTAAAACGTTCAATTCGTAATATTAATCTTCCACTAAACATTCCTAAAAGTAGTACTCTATGACGTTGTTTACAAACGACTGAAATTTCGTACTTATAAACCGCATATACTCTATGAAATTATAACCCATAAAGAACTCAAATTTACCGGCCGTGTTAGAATACATATTTTCTAATGAAAACTACCAGGAACGGATTTTATTTTCTGATAAAGCAACATTTCATGTTCATGTAGTCGTGAATTTTCATAATTTTATCGAGAATCAGGCTTTAAAAATTCAAACTAATTGGTGGAATTCGTCCCTAAATGTAGTATCATGCAAAATCGAATTTTTGGACCATTTTTTCCAGTGAACAGGCTATTACGGGCACAGTGTATTCGAACATGTGATACGTTATGGAATGTTCTGTTTCCGTAGATTGAAAATACGTAACAGGATGGAGGCCCTTCACATCTTACGGACTACGTTCAACGACAGGTTTCCAGAACGCCGGGCAAACAGAGAAGTTCCCATCGCTTGGACTCCGCGGAGTCCCGATTTGATGCCGATAGATCTCTTTTTTCGACTCCGTAAAAAGAATCGTATTCTAAGAAATAAATTCAATCACTTGACTATCTGTGCCAAAGAATAACAATAGCCACGGAAGCGATTCCTTCAGACATGTTCATACGCGAATAGAATGAGTTGGATTTGACGTCTGCGCGCATATTGAGTTTCATTAAGAGATTTAAAAAAGAATTTACGTTTTGTACTTCTGAGTAATAAAATACCTTCATTTGTGATTCTAAATGTAATAAAGTAAATTTAATTTAAAACGCGAGAGTTCTTTTTCGGACACCCGGTTTATAATGTCAGTAGAAATAAGGTATGAATATAAAATCAAAGTAGTTCAGATTTATAAATGATATTGCACTGGTAGTTAGCAGCAGATTACAGCTTGTAACAATAATTGAGGACTTAAAAAGAATATCTCTTGGTCTTAAAATGAATTTGTACATAACAAACAAGACGAAAAATGAAAATGATGTGAAAATTAAAATTAATCACAATTTTATTAAAAAGATTGAAAACAACCGTGTATATTTTGGTCAGAAAACGAACCAAAAGATGGGAAATACAAACGCAGAAGTAAAAAGAAAAATACAAGATAGGATGGACAGCAATTAGAAAACTTAAAAATAATATTATTACATGAGAAGCATCAAATAACTTTTCAGTGCATATGTATCACCTGTGATGATTTATCCTTCAAAGAATAATAGGGAAGATACAGAAGTCTCTACAGCAATAGAGAGGTCAATTTTAGATGGGAATGAACTGAGAAAACTAAAAGACGAGAAATAGTATTATGAGAATATAAACAAAAATAAAAGTATAAGAAAATTGATGACAAGAATGAAATACCAACGGGCAGATCATGTGACATAAAGACTCAAGAAGATAGATTTCTTATTTTCTGAACTACTATCGTTTTATTTACGGATTGAACAGGGCGGCTCGCGTATAGGGACTGTGGAACTGCAGCACCCGTTATTTCCACGTGATATTATCGATAAAATTTAATATAATGAGTCCTTTAATATATAATCCTTAAGCTTAATATAATTAGCTATCCCCCAGTTTATGAAAAAGGTACAAAAATAATTTTTATGGAACTGTACGCTTCACAGTTCCAGCGGCGTGGTGTTTGTCAGTTGTGCGCATACGCACATAGGAAGATGCAGCGAGGCAGCAAGGAAGAGGGAGCACTGTCGCTCGTGCCGAACCTGGAGTGGTGGTGGAAGGGAATTTTTTTTTTACTCCGCGTGTGTATGGAACGTTCCTTGTTTGTTCCCTGTTTTAGTTTAGTCGGTGGAAGGAATATGAAAGAGGTTTTAGTTGTTTTTTCAGTAGTGACCAAAATATGACGGAAAGCAAGGGGTATTTGATTGTCAAATCTGTCCGAAAACATTCTGGAAGGGCGAAAGAGAAGGTAATTAGTAAAAACTAATTAAGTATATGTTTCTGTGTACATAGAAATTTAAATTAATCACCGTTGGACTATAGTGTTCTTAAGTGGACATTTTATTAAGTTATTATTATCCAATAATACTAAAAAATATTATCTGTATTGACATTTTATTATTTATTCGGTTAAACCGAATACCATATTATTGTGTACCATATCGTTGAATACAATAAATATGGGTACACTTTGGTATATATTGTTGAATATGGTATATGGTACATATTGTGTACAATGACCGTGCATCATATTCTTGAATGTGATAAAATTAGATTATTATCCTACTTCCAGGTATTCTATTTGATTAATTTTTTCGGTTCTTTTAATTTACAGAAAACTTTAACCACGGCCTTGAAAAGACTCAGAAAATATTTGCTGGATTAGCAACCCCACTAATTTTACCTACGATCCGCCACTACGATTGACTAATAATATACAATAATAAACTGATAATATATCTTCAATTCCGTCGTAGTAATTATATTTAAATTTGTCTTATCTTATATAGGTATATGACTGTGTACTAGTCGTGCAGTCAATTATTTAAACCTTGTACTGCGTGTGTTTATTATGCTTGTCAGTATTTGATATTTTTATCCAAGATTGGTTTTACGACTTAATCCATGAGGCGATAAACAACATGCTCTTCTTTTTTTACAACCCACGAAATATCTCTTTCGTTAAGCGACAGAGAAGATAAATGACGTTGTGTAAAAGCGAGTTGTCGCAATTCTGCGCGTTTAAGTATCGGTACATGGCTGCAATCTAGCAAACTGAAATTTTAAATTTATTTTTCTACCTCGCTCACGAAAGCGGAACAGAGGTAGGGTATGTTTTCTTTAGAAGATTATTAAATTTGTGAATCTGTTTCTTGATCTAAATCAAGAATATTTTGAGTAAATTAAATTATGCGACAAAATTTTCGTTGTTGAAATCAGCACTTGTTTTGTTGGTATGAGGATAATATTTTCGGCGAATTAAATCAAGTAATGATCTGAGTCTAATTGAAGTTAGATATAGAAGAGTTTTCTGTGAAACCTTCGGTTTTAAAGGAAGGAGCGTATA
The DNA here is from genome assembly GCF_047948215.1 of Lycorma delicatula. Lineage (NCBI taxonomy): Eukaryota > Metazoa > Arthropoda > Insecta > Hemiptera > Fulgoridae > Lycorma > Lycorma delicatula. The sequence goes on along the minus strand of NC_134465.1, from coordinate 22,422,155 downwards.
TCGCGATTCCTTGAATAGTTAATTTGATAGTTGAGGGTTGTAAGTTACGGTAGATGGTCGTGGCTGGAAGAGGAGAGGCAATACGAAGACGATAGGTAGTGTAAATACACTGATGTAAATGTCTTCCCCTATAGGGTCAGGATGTTTATTTCCTGTATAAATGAATTTAGAAGTATATCAGTTTAAAGTTTTGTAACGAATAATTTGGTACGGGTAGTGACACTGTAAATGATTGGAAAAAGTTTGTAAGAGAAGTGTGTGAGGAGATGTGTTTCTTCGTAACCCAATAATAATAGGCGGGAATGATCTGGACGTAGAAATAGATGAATCTCTTTTTCTCAAGGTGAAAATACAATGTGGGGACGGTTTACTTTCAGTAATGGGAATTTTCACAAAAACAAGAGTATTTCGTACGTTCGGTTCCAGATTGAATAAAAGACACGTCGCTAGATGTTATTGTATTAGTCCTGAGACAAACATAATGCCTGATTATTGGCGGAGTTACGATTATATACCTAAATGACAAGGTTACGATTGTATACATCAAACTGTTACACGTTCAAACAATTTTACACCTCGTTTGGTTACCTTTCGAGATCCAATTATTGGAGCTCATACAAACACAGTAGAAAGTTAACGGGCAGCAACGAAAAGACGGAATCGTAAGGAGTACGGTACATGGAAATCTACGCTAGACTCCTGCTTATGCGAGTACATGTGGTGCCAACGTAATCGATAGGAACCCGTTCGATCAAATTTTGCAGGATATTACCTTCTTTTCGTCTCGCAACAGTAAATTTAAGTAAGACTTATTTTTTTACTATCGCAATATACTCGTAAATATATGAAATGTATCCGCTTTCGAAATAAGATCAAAATTCTAGAATAAAGTATCTAAAAACATGATGAAAAAGGATGAGAAAGAGAAGAGAAGTAAATTTTAGATAATTGTAAATTGAAAATAATTTTAGAAAACGTTTTATAAAATTAATCAGCTAAAACATTATAAATTCAATTTTTTAAATATACTTTAAACTATATTATAAGTAACTTATATTTTAATTTTATAAATGTTATAATTTATTTTACAAACTTAAATTTTTATTTTCAAAGAGCCGTTCAATACTTCATAAGTTGCATAGAATCAAATGAGAACTGACAATTTAAATTTGTAGGTTAAGTTGATTTTTATTGAATGCACGTGTATACATCATTAAAATTCATGAAAAATCATGTAAAATACTCACTTCAATACTGCACCTTACAAATTTGCACAATGTACAATTTTTAATTAAACTTTAAAACGTTATTTCGATAAATAATAATATAATATAATATTCTCAATAAGCGCGCAATTCTAGCAGACTCGGCAATGCTTCGCTATTGCTAGATCTGAGTATACATACAGATTAAATGACAACAATTGAAAGTTTCATAAAACCTTAAAAAACTGAACATTAGCAATTTAACAAAATTTAACCTTTCACTTTATAAAAGTCAGAATGTAAATAAATCAAAATGGCAAAACAACAGCACTACCTATCGGATTTAAATTCACACCACTCTCTAATCGATTCGGTGGAAAATAATTTTTTAACGAAAATAATTTTTTGGCTGCAAAATCATTACGATTAATACTGAACATTAAGAAAGTTAAAAAAAATTACGGAACCTTATAGAATTTCACCTTTAACTTTATAAAATTCAGAATGTAAATAAATCCAATTGTCAGAACAGCACTATCTATCGGATTTAATTAAAACTATTCTCTAAACACAGTAGTCCGTTAAAAATACGAATTTTAATGTAAGACCAACACTAAGCTACGACGCAAGTAACTGATATGCGAAAAAGCAACAAAATAAAAAAAATTCCTAGAATCCGATAGCAGCACCAACTACCGGGTTTGACTGATAAACCAAAAATTAAAAAAAATTTCCAAAACGCGATTGCAGCTCTGCCTACTGGACTTACACGCTGCCTACCGGACCCAATTGTGAACCTTAACTATCCCAACATCAACAACACATAAATAAATTAAAAAACATTTTCACTTCAATACTTTACCTTACAAATTTGCACAATGTATATTTTTTAATTACATTTTAAAACGTTATTTCAATAAATAATAATATAATATAATATTTCTCAATACGCGCACAATTCTAAACGCGATCGCAGTGCTGCCTACTTGTTACTTAATCAGTTGTGATTTTGTTTACATTTGCAACGGCCATACGGGCTCTTTGTGATTGGTCGTTGTGTTTGACAGCGGCCATCTTGCATTGATCTGATTGGTTTTCCTTTGTTTACATTTCCATCTGATTTATTAGCCTCTTATTTATTAAAAAACTGTTTTTTCGTATTTTTTGTAACACAATAATAACACAAAATTACGAAATATTTTTCTCAATTTGATCGCAGCACCAATTGTCGGGACAAAATAAGATTAAAATAGAATATTACTGCGATGGTAGTGCAGTCTGCCGGATCCAATGTAAAACATTCCAAAATCAACAACTACTTATAAATAAAAAGTTAATTAAAAAAACATTTTCCAGTGGACCAAATTGTGAATCTAAATCATTCTCGAATCCCCTTGAACACACACAAAAATTTCATCAAAATCGGTCCAGCCGTTTAGGAGGAGTTCAGTGACATACACACGCACACAAGAAATATATATATAAAGATTTGTATAACGATGTAGCACTTCTGGTAATGAAATATGGACGATAAAATAACCAGAAAAAAACGAACAAAAGAGGTGTTGAAATTAATTATTAGACTTGGAATGAGCCAAGCTAAGTTTGCGTGCTTCAAATTTTATATTTTTAAGTCGCCTTGTTTTTTACCTTATATTTTGACAGTAGTTAGAATTTGATTAATTAATTTATCGATAATCTATATTTTACTCATCGTAAACAGTTTATTTAAAGCGTTCTGTTGCGATTTGAATTTTTCCACTATCGAATTTTGCAATTTGGTTGGTGTCTCAGCTCTTCTAACCGCTAAGAGTGCGGCATGTGTTCACATAACTTTGTACGTAAAGGTGAACGTAAAAAATATTATTAGTATTGCTACTCGTACAAACATTACTAGTAATTTCAAAGACAATTTATGATATCCAATTGACACCTGACATATTCATTGTTTTTTTACATATTAAGCTGTTATATATGAGTAGTATGTATTAAATTATCTGTTAACGCCCCTCTTTGTCTTATACCAATACACACACACATACACATTTTCATCCGATTAATTCCCTTTAAATCTCATAAGATATGGCTCAAGGTTATCGTTTAAGTTACTCAGTCAAGCAGAAAGAGTGAGGATAAAATATTTCAAAGAAGGGGAAAATAAAATACGTGAGTGTTTGTGAAACACGCGTACACAAATTGTTAATTTATTTAAAGAGAATATATTAACTAACGAAACATTTTATGCACTACGTATGTATGCAGCTGTTAATAATTATAAGTTATGTTAAATAGCTATCTTTCTTTTTAAAATACCGATAAGTCAGAGTATTTTTATTCTGCTTAATTTTTGTAGTTTATTTTACGTGTCTCTCAAACTATTAAAAACAAATATTTTTTTGGAAAAAATCAAAATTATTTTTAAACGACCGCTGTAACTAATTAGTGTTACTAATAATTATGTTACTTCAAAGTTAATATACAAAAAACCGGTTACTAACAATTGAATTCGAAGCGTTCAAACGCTTTCGGAATTAAATTCTATCTTCAGGAACTCTCATATTCGTCCTATTTGTAATAGTAATTAAAACTTCACGTTTAAATAATAAAAAATTGTGATATTTGCTTAAAACATAACAGTTGGTTGCCATATGTTATAAAATTATGTCAACGTAAACGTCCCGTCAATTTGGTGGTCTCAACTGTTGTGTTCTTATACAACATTTGTTCTAACAAAATGTTTTACAATTTAGGAAAAGAGAAGATAATTAGTAAAAACGAATTATGTATTTGTTTCTGTGTACATAGAAATTTAAATTAAGCGGACATTTTATTAAGTTATTATCTAATAATACAAAAAAAAAAATGTTATCTGTATTGACATTTTATTATTTATTCGGATAAACCGAATACGCATATTGTGCTTAAAAACCGTGTACCATATTCTCGAATGTGATGAAGTGTAGAATTAGATTATAATCCTGTTTCCATCTATTCTATTTGATTCATTTTTTCGGTTCTTTTGTTTTACAGAAAACTTTAACCGTGGTCTTGAAATGGCCCAGAAAAACTTTTCTGAAGCAGCACCCCCAGTAATTTTAGTTACGAGTCGCCCCTGAGTTTAAGTACAAGATTATTAAAGAATAATCTTGTTCGTCCAAGGAATATTGTGTTATTTGGAAATATCAAGTTGTATAATAAATCACCAGCTAATCAATGGAATTTATAATATCATTAGAGATAAGAAATCGTTTTGAAGTAAAATTTCAGTCTCTCAACTGATCCGACAACTTTTAAGATAGAACAACAATGTTTCTAAACCGGTTTAATTAATATAATTTACTATTAATCCAAATTATTCTCATGTTCATGTTTTTCCTTTTCTTATTAATTCTGCTTAATTTCTTTTATAAATAAACCTTTTAACCTCGTAATAAAAATTCCTCAAATTTATGTCTTCCTGCAAGGAATCAAATGTAATACGTATTAAATGCACAAATAAATATCTACGTGAAATTGTGCGTATAATAGCAACAGTATCTTAAATTAGGCTACATATTTATGAACATTATGCTGGGTTTTTTCGTTTTTACTCTTATCATTGATAAATGTAAGTAGCTGCGCTTAACGATGTTGAAAAATAAAACAATTAAAAGCCATATAATTACTTGTAACTTATTTATCAGTAAATAATTGCTGGCATCATTTTTTTTTTTTATTATTATCAGTAATAAAATTAGGAATACTTTTAAAAAATCCTCGCGCAGTTCTGCACAAGAAGACCGACTTTCCTTATTTTACTTTGTATAATTATTTTATATAATTTTTGCGCAAGAAATATATAAAACATAAATTAAATGAGTAAACTAAACGAAGTTTTTTTTTTGTTTATTTAATATTAAAATATATTTTCTATTTATAAGAAAATTAAATTTTTACGATCTTAATTTGATGAAATAAAGATAACGAGTAAATCTTGCATACAAGCATCAAGTTTAAACTATGAATTAGTATGAATTATCGCATAAGCGCTTTTATTAATACATTAATAAAAGGTCAACATAACCTCAAACTGAGCTAATGTCTGTTTCGACCTTAAATTTAGCGTTACTGAAGAACGACCCAACCAACGCATCCCCTTATCGCGGATATAAAGCCGTGGGCCAGTCGGAGGTTTGGTGAGCTGAACTACTTCCTTTTTCCTGTTTAGCCTCCGGTAACTACCGTTTAGATAATTCTTCAGAGGATGAATGAGGATGATATGTATGAGTGTAAGTGAAGTGTAGTCTTGTACATTCTCAGTTCGACCGTTCCTGAGATGTGTGGTTAATTGAAACCCAACCACCAAAGAACACCGGTATCCACGATCTAGTATTCAAATCCGTGAGCTGAACTACTGGCTCACACAATTCCTGACCGGCCATGGGGTCTTCCGCTCCTACCTGTGTGGTAGGAGGAGAGCGGATGACCACTATTGCCTTTACTGCGGCGACGCGGATGAACCCGTGGTGTTCTGGTGCCCGCAGTGGGATGATTACCGCCTAGCTTTCTCGGCGATTACCGGACCGCTCAGCGAGGAGAACATCATCGCCACCGTGTTGCGGAGCCCCAAGACCTTTGATAGCTTTGCAGAGTTCGTGGCGAGGATTCTCCAGGAGAAGGATATCAGGAGCTCGGGGATGAGGAACAGCCCTCTGCGGAGCACGTGCTTGCACGAGTGGGCGGTAGCGGTGAGGCACGAGGACTCAGACACCCCCGAGCGAAAAAGACTTGAGTCCCGGAGGGAAACCCCACTAGGGGTGTCCCCGTTACAGTCATTGACATAAAGACCGAGTCCCGGCTCCCGGAACGGGGACCCAGGGACGGCATAGCCGGGCCTGGTGGATCCTACTGTGGGAATTTGAGGCGGGCGCAACGTGAGATCCGACCAAGTGAGGGCCGAGACGTGGAGGCCCGTTAGAGTAAAGGTCACTCCCCTGGTCTATGTAATACTTAACTGCAGGATCCGGTCCAAGGGAGAAGATTAAAAAAAACCAATCGTCATCAAATTTTCACGCGTACAACTTCAGATAGTCTACTACAGCTTATTAAAATTTCAGTAAAATTGATTCAGCAGCTTTGTAGATTTTCCAGCCACAAATATTATTCATTATTATATATATATATATATATATATATATATATATATATATATATCATAATGAATAATATTTGTATATATATATAAAGAAATGTTTCTTTCCCTAACCCCCCCCCCAAAATCACCTCCCAAGAAGGTTTTTAAATTTTTTCCATTTAACTTAGTAGATGTAAAAAAATTTCTTGAAAGGTGATTTTGTGAATTGGGAGTAAAATAAAATAAAACAATAACCATTTTTAAAATGTTTTAAACTTTTTTATGGTTTATTTAAGCATGCATAATTTTACGATAAAACTTCATCATAAATTACTCCCATCCAAAAAAGAAATCTAGATAATTTTTTCATGTATCATTCATTATCTAATGTATAAAAATAAATAACCAATTTCAGGAAAGTATTACAACTTTTTTGTCAGCTTTTTTATAACTATTTTCTTGTTAATAATAATTATGGAAACCGATTTTTATCTTATTAATAGTTTGCGGTTATTAATATTACGATTGCTCGTTGTACAACAATTCCGGCCGGGGAGTGATTCGTTGTTTGTGTAAACTGTATACATTAAGTAATTGCCGGATAATCAAGAATTGTTAAACATTTCCTTTATTTACTTTAAATTTACATCGAATTAATCATTACATTATGTTATTTTTTTAAATTAAGTTCACATTTTTAAATATATATTAATATGTTGTCTACCTAGAACAGGTATAACATTTAGTAATGTTACTTCTTCAACCTTTTAAAGGAAAGTAAAAATTCATGCATTTAATAATTTTATCAATAATTAAGACCGGCTGGTTCGTTATAAAATAAAAAGAAAGAAGGTGACAGGCGATGTTTACATTAAGCAAGAGGACAAAGAAAACAAATGAATCTGACACTCATTTCTAAATTAATTTTAACAGATAGCCGTTTGGTTAAATTTTTTTAACTCTTAATTGGCATGGTGGGATCTTTTTTGACCCCAGACAAATATTTTCAAATTTTTTTTTTTTAGGTTAGTAAGCCACGAAGCTGACTCTCCAGGTATTCTCCTAGTTTAGTAGTCTATGTCAGATGGTGGCCAAATCAGACACGCGCTGCATCCTGCTACCGAATTAGAGACATCTAGGGTCGTTTTAGACTCCGCCGTACTAATTACGTTTCCTTTTTTCTTAAGTTACTATTATCGCTTCAGGGTTACTTGTCAAGTGAATGTTGGATGGATACAGAGAATTTAAGAAGTGAATTAAGTGAAATTGACAGACTATTAAATGAAAGTTTATCCGATATTGATTTTACGTCTGATTTCTCTGATGAACTGAAAAATAAGGGTTTTACTTATGTTGGCACCATGAAAAAAACAAACTAGAAATTCCTTGCAGTTTCTTGCCCGATAAAAAAAGAAAACTATACACCAGTGAGTTCGCTTTCACAGCGAATAAAACTCTTGTATCCTACGTGCCAAAAAAAATCGCGCTGTAATACTGATTTCTTCAATCCACCACGATAAATTCATTCTCCAGAATTGAGAAGATAAAAAACCAAAATAATAGATTTTTACAATATTACCAAAGTCGGAGTAGATAGTCTAGATCAAAAATGTGCCGTGTAGATCGTCGCACTAGAAGATGACCGGTGGCTATTTGGTATGCAATAATGAATATTGCGGGAGTCAATTCCAGGATTGTATTCGACGCTACCAATCCAGTTAGTTGTACGGAAAGGCGGGAATTTCCCTTATCGATTGGAAGACAACTCATAAACAGACATTTGATTCTGGGATCTCAAAAACAGAACCTACACCGAGAACGTCGATCTGTAATATTAAAAAGTCTGGGAAGAGGTTACAGAAACTTGCAGATCTGAACAGAATCCAGGCCCTTTAAAAAGGCGAAGGTGTCATCTGTGTCCAAGAAGTAAGGACAAGAAATACACCGAAAGGTATTCTAAATATTGAAAAGGTGATTGCAAGAAGCACAGCGCTAACAAAATAGTCTGTATATGCTGTAAAAACTGATGAGAAAAAATAATGAAAAAAAATGTTACTGCTGTCTACCGAGGTTTCCGTGACAGATTTCAGCTTATTAATTGATATTTTGTTTATTTTTTTAATAGCAGTCAAAGAATACGATTAAAAGTTACAAAAATATAGAAATTAAGATAGTAATAATTTTAGTTCTTTAAGAGAAGGTGTTTTACTTAGGTCTACAAAAAAACTTTTAGTTTTAATTTGTTCTAAAAAATGTTAATTGAAATAAGTCAAAAATACTCCGACTTGTAAGATTTTAAAATAACATATTGTAAGTAATGTATAGATAAATAAAAACATATTAGTAAACTAGTTTTGCGGGGAGAGGAAAAGTTTGGGGTCAAAAAACATCCCGCCATGCCAGATGTGTAATCTTTTTTCATCATGCCGGTTAGGGGTTAAATGGAAATTAACTTTTAAATAATCTTTAATATAAGTTGAACAACATAGTCCTCCAATCGATAAATGAATTAATCATATATAAAAAAAATCTGAAAATACAGTTGTAGGACTTTCCTGTCATGTGGTTAAAGCCGCGAACGTTTTTAGTAATTCTGATATGACGTAATTTTTAATCTTGGTGATTGATATACAATGACAAGAGTGTCTTTTATCTCATATCAGGTGGTCTACAATCTTTTTAACTGCGATATTTAATTATATAAATTAAAATTAACCATTTTAAAAACATATTTACAATACTTTGTTAATATAGAAGTATTAAAGATTTACGTAAAAAATTTTTTCGATGAACTTAATAATTCACTTCATAATAACACGAAGAATCAAGAATATTATTATTTTATTTCCTTACCTGTTTTTTGTTTATCTAGAAATTTTCTGTAGTTTACCCTATTCAACTTTGTTTTCAAAAGAAAATAGAAACATTTAAGGAAAGTACCTTTTTCATTATGTTTTTAATAGAATTATTTTACATTCATGAAAAACTCGATTAGGAATATTTTTGTCAAGTAAACTTATTTTTATTTACAATCAGTTCCGATTAAGCGGAACCGTAAGTAAATTTGGTTACAAAAAATAAACGATATACGAACAGAAGTTTCCATTGAAATCTCTCAAACAATCATATATACATACATATTTTGTACAGTACACGTAAATATATAACAAATATAAATGATAAGTCCAAAGTACATTGATCAAATCCAGAATATAAAAAAAAGAAAACACCGAGAAGTAGTCTCATCAGTCACACAAAAGAGTGAAATAAAAAATAAAAAAAATAGAATCAAAAAAAGTAACCCACCGGGTTGGTCTAGTGGTGAACGCGTCTTCCCAAATCAGCTGATTTGGAAGTCGGGAGTTACAGCGTTCAAGTCCTAGTATAGTCAGTTATTTTTATACGGATTTGAATACTAGATCGTGCATAACGGCGTTCTTTGGTGGTTGGGTTTCAATTAACCACACATCTCAGGAACGGTCGACTGAGACTGTACAAGACCACACTTCATTTACACTCATACATAGCATCCTCTGAAGTATTATCTGAAAGGCAATTAGTAGAGGCTAAACAGGAAAAAAATAAAGAACCAAAAAAAGTAAATGATGAAATGAAACGAAACAATTTGACGATGCATAACATGCTAAGGTTCACCACAAATCTCGAAGAACCTCGAGAGCGATCCAATGCGCATTCGCTTTAGGGACCTAGGAACGGAACGCAAGGCTAGCGGGAGTCAATTATCTCGCTTCTAGTCGCAGAACCTGGACAAATGTCTGTTGCTGCTACATCTTTCTTTTATCGGTCGGGTCATTATTTATTTAATGGCGGTTATAGATTTTTATATTTTATTTACTGACGGAGTTGGTTTTTGCGTTCCGGTACTTCAGACCGATCCGAAATAATTAACCGGGGCTAATCGTGGGAGACTAGGCGCATACGAGCCTCGTACTCCCGGAGTAATTCCCCTTCCACTGAAGTCCTTTCGGTGCTAGCGCGTTTCGGATTAACAGAAATACGCCTTCCGGGTCCCTAGTGTTTGGAGGAAACAATGCGCTCCCTTCTCCGGAGAGAGTCGCATGTGCTGACTGAAGTAAAATTGTAAGTTAGGAAAGGAAGGTGGCTAACTGGTAAGGAGAAGTTAAGGAAATTTTTCATTTTGGATGCCGTTCGTGCTGTATCTCGGCTGGGCTCGATCGGCCGGCCTTCAGTCCGTGGTGATGAGTCGCTTTGTGAATCTCCGTTCTTCTTTTTCTTCCGTGGTCTTCTTTCTTTTTTGGCCTGCCTTTCCGTTAGGCACCTAACGTCCTCGTTTGTTATCCAGAAAACTGTCAGCCGGTACACATGTCTGTTCAGTCTCAGTTTGTACGAGTATTTAGTACCGATTCGCCGCATTTCCTGTCGAACGCTTGTGGCTTCAAGATATTCATGCATCTCAATGTTTTTCGCAAACCACGGTGGTCGATGGTTCTCTTATATTTCTCAATAATTTGTTCTGGAATCGCTGTACGATGTCAATATTATTCTCGATTGTTGTACCTCACATCCCAACCCCGTAGAAGAAGACCCCCGCCTTGTGACGCTTCCGGTCGCCAACCCCCCCCCCCCCACCCGCACGGCCATTACTAGCCCTGATGGGCTCTAACGGGAGTCGTCTTTCGTCCTCTAACTTTTTACATCTCTCAGTAATAAACCAAGTCTCGTCGGGATGCCACCGATGTAAATGCTTCGGTAGACATTCACATCGGTGATTTTAAACTCAGATTTTGCCTTCGCTGCAGGTCTCGTCCGGACATCTTGAATGTCCTACATCGTTGCCCTCTGAACTAGCTAACCGAGTTCGCGGAAGCACGAACCTCGCGCCTAGTTCTACATTTACTGAGCCGCTTTCTGTAAAAGTCTTATAGATTCGAGACAAATTGAAAAACAACATACTACAAAAACGTTGTACGCAACGATTGTTGTATCTCACAGCTGGATCCTGTAGGTGCAAATCAATTTCAGGATCGTTGAGTAAAAAATCTGCTTGTTGGATAATAAAAATTGCTACTACCCCCTACCTAGCAACCAGTACATCACCCTTAACGTTAAATTGTTTCCTCTGAATGAATCCTTCAAGTCAGACAGCGATCCAGATGCAGCCCCAATTATCGTATGCTGTTAGCATGCGAGATGAAAACGCCATTCATTTGCACTCGCGGGCGGTATTATGAATGAAAATAAATTTTTATTTAAGTATAATTAAAATGTATCATTTTAACAATGTTAGATGAGAGTTAGAGTTAAATGAGCAACATCACCTTCAATTTATCTTTTTAATAATAATAGTAAAAAAAAATATATATATATATATATATACCGGAGAATGGAATACAACAGGTACCGCATAAATTGTTACATAATGAATTCGTTTGTTACATTTAAACTACCTTTAGAAGTAGTTACAAACACACACACTATGTGCACAGCATTGTTGTATTGTATTCGACGAAAATCTTAGTGTACTTTACTTAAATTCGTATCTCATCATTAACGAGTCCGAAGGTCATAGCCTTCTATCTAGAATGACCCTGGTAAATTTCTTCTTTTAATTCACACAATTTGTAAAGTAATGAATGACTTAATATTATTATTATTACTATTGTCAAAATTAAAAACAAAAAAATAACTTTTCATAAATATAACCTCAATTTTTATGCATTTATTTTTTTGTTTATTAACTTACCATAAGAGACAAATTTAAAACAAAAAATTTTTTTTTAAAATTCCATTTAAAAAAAAATAAATTAAAAAAATAGTTGCTTTTTTATGCTTAAACAATCGACAATATAAAGACTGATTCAAGAAGAATGTAGCAACGTTTCAGAGCGTGTTCTATTGGTAAAAATAATAAAGTTTATATAAACTTAGGTTAAAAACGTTTCGTTAGCGAGTGTCAGCTGGCAAAACATTTCGCCCTAATTTCTGTACCTTCGGTAAAATTAAGCCAGAATGTAATTTCTGGGGAAAAAATTTAGCGGTAAATTTAATGTTTTTGTACGTCATATATATTTATATATATTGTATAAGAATATATATCCTACCCTACTAAAGGTCATTTGTATGTGTGTCCGCCCCCCTTAGCTTAGCACCGGAATGTACCGATCACTAGCGAAAAATCCCGAATCGTTAGTATCAATTTCTAGAGTTAAATTACTAATTTAACTTTCGTTATATAATTTTTCATCATTAAAAAAAAGAATATTTTTACACGAGGTAATCAATTTTTGGCACCTAATAATCTCATTCCGAAACGCCGCCAGGGTAACCCGCCTGGAGGGCCTAGTTACGGAGGGCGTGCCTATGGCACGCCTCTGCAGCTAGTATATATATATATATATATGTGTGTGTGTGTGTGTGTGTGTATGTGTGTGTGTGTGTGTGTGCGCGCGTGTGTGTGTGTGTAAGATGAAGGAGAGAGAGAGAAAAATAAATTTGATTTATAAAAGTAATAACGGAGAAAGTTATACGTTAAAAAACTAAACTGGTTCTTATAATATTCACACAACGGGGCTCATGTGTTCACACACATAACACACAAGCACAATAAATAGTTGTATTAAAATTCTACAAATAGATTACAAATATACATATATTTGAAGTTGTATTCAAAAAAACATTTTCTTATCGTCCTGAACATCGTGTTGCATATCGCATTTTATGTGCCTTCTCATGTACCTGATGCCTTAAGTATTATTCCAAAGAAAAAACATTTGTTGATTCAAAACGAATTTATATTATATTTTTTCGCAGTAGACTACATTTAGATGAAAGACACTTTTAAATCATGAGATCATAAAAACAAAATATATTTTGAAACAGGTCAACTTTCAATAAAAAAAAGAAGTATTTGGATGCTTCTCTAAAGACTTCTATAGAGATTCGAAAGGTTTTTAAGTATGTGTATTATAAAATCCGTTTTAACACGTCTTGATACTTTACTCTGTATGAAATTTTGTTAGAATGAATTTGATATTTTAACGGTAATAAAAACCATTCCACTAATATATCTAAAACGATATTAAAATAATATAAAGCGGTAAAAACTTTATAAATTAGTTGTTTTTTATAAAATAAATTAATTAAATGAAATAATACAAGAAGGTAAAAAAAAAACAAATTTAATTACATATAAGCCGGCAAAAAAAAAAACGTAGTTATAAAATCAATTTCTTGCAAATGCAAAAATAAAACACGTTGTTTTTATTGAACCTCTGGAAATACTTTTTAATATTTTATATAAAATAATTATTATATACTTTTTTATTACTATATATATATATTTATTTATAAAACACTGTATGATTTACGAAGAATGTAGCAAAATTTCAGGACATGTATTATTGTTGAAAATAGAGAAGAAATTTCATATAAACAAAGATTCAGAATCGATTCGTTAGCAAGTGTCGGCTGGACGAAAGATTTCGCCCTGATTTCAGCGTCTTCAATAAAATTAAGCCAGTTCGTAATTCTTGGTATTCAAATTAAGCATTAAATTTAGCGGTTTTTAAATGAAATCTCACCTGAAAAAACTAAAAAAAATCTGACGTGGACACCACATGATTTCCTTGTACGCCTATTAAATTTCATATACACATTTTTTACTGCACTTCATTTAGATTTATTTCATTTGAAAGTGAAATACGATCCTCCAATTTTTAATAAAGTTGGCAGTTACACAATCGCTAAAATATTAGTTTTTATTAACATCAAATATTTATACCATTATTAATTCAACAATCTTACCTGAAATATTAGAATAGAGTAAAAGACCCTTTTTTACTCTTTAAATAAATGTAAGTCTTATATCTATCTAATACTATGTTTTTTTTTTTTTAAATTATTATGATGTAACCATCAACAAAATGAAAACAAAAACAAAAACCAAATCTGATGTGGACACCACATGAATTACTTGTACTTGTACTTGTATTAAATTACATATATATATACATTTTTTTTAAATGAAAAGTACATAAACTTTTATTTCATTAATAACTTCTGATATTTTTTCATATTTTTTATTTTTTTATTTTTGTTATTGAATTATTATTTATTGTAATTTTGTTTTTACAATCGAAGGTTAATAATTTATTAATAAATCAATATATTTAAATTAAAAACAAAAAAGTTAGAAAAACAGGAGATGAAGTCGAATTCGAACCGATGTGCCTTTCCCTTGTAAGATCCATATAATTCATTAATTAAACTTTCATTTGGCTATAACTCTGGAACCGATGAAAATAAGTACCGCTTATGATATATCATTGAAAACTCTCAATGATGACTTATTACTTCAGTTAAGAAAAAGTCCAAAATTCAATTTTTTTTAGATTATGGACTTTTTTTTAACACTTTTAGTTTAGTAGATTGCAATCAAAACGGGAGGTGCACAACTAGATGTTATAACAGTCTTAAATTCTGAATCTTAAATCCAGAATTTCAACATCCTACAGCTAATCGTTTTTGGTTTATGCGAGATACATACGTACGTACAGAAGACACGCCGAAACTAGTCAAAGTGGATTCAGGGTTGGTCAAAATCGATATTTCCGTTAAAATCTGAAAACCGAAATTTTTTGCGATCACAATACTTTCTTTACTTTGTACAAGGAAGTAATAAACAATACAGCAATAGATGATTAAAAGAGCTATCTTGATCGCATATCTAAATTAGTAAATACAAAAATACGAGTATAGTACCAGTCAACTACACATGTTCATTTTTTTTTATAATCTCCGGGACCACCGTTACGTGTTATAATGCAGAAATCAAATTGGCAGAAAGAAAGAGATCATTCATATTAAAAAAAGGTCGTTATTATCAAATATAGATTACATAATATGAAAAAAATTTTGAAAATACTTATGCAAAGTACAGCTGCTTTATGACAGTCAAACACGGACGAGAATAGATAGGTCTTTTGAAAAGTGATGTTACAGGAGAATGTTGAAAACTATTTGGATCGATCAAGTTAAAAATTAAGTCTAAGACGAACAAAAGAGGAGCGAATCTTGTTTAGAATGGTGATCAATTACTTAAGGTTAAATTAATTTAATGATCTGGATGGACGTCTAAAAGGAAAACCTTAAATAAAAGACAAAAACTGGAATATATAAAACGGATAATTAAGAATATATTAAATATGTTACTGTTAAAAGAATAGCAAAGAACAGAAAGAAATGGAAAAGAGCATCAAACCAATCAACTGACCGATTACTTAAAAAAAAATAATAAAATGAAATAAAACAAAAATTACCAAATTTATTTTAGTGATATAATATAGTTTTTTTTTTCTTTTTAACGTATCAGTCCACGTTAAGCATTATTTAGTATTGTGTGTGTGTGCGCGTGCGTGCGTCCGTGCGTGCACACACACACACACACACACACACACACACACACACACACACATAAATATTTACTAGAGATGTTATTTTAAAGTAAAAACCGTTTTGAAATGAAAACAGAATTCAATAATATAAACAAACTTTTTACTTACGCATAAAAGCTATATTCAGCCTATTTACTACTTTTCTACACATTTTTCTTAGCGTTCCATTAGTTTCTTTATTCACTCTTCAAGAAATTTCGCTGACTAAAACGACATAGTAACAAAATTTTTAAATTCGTTGTCATCGTCAAAGTTTTTTTATGCAATCCGTGGTTTAAGGAGAAGAAAAAAAAATTATTGCTAGGAGCGAGGAGTGCACTGGTGCCGGAACAACAATCCAGGACTGTTTTTTGGGGGGAAATAAAAAATTATCATTTCACATAAAATTTGTTTTAATTTAAAGCTGATAAAAAGTATAACCTAAATTATAAAAATCAAAATCCCATAAAAATGATCCTAGATTAAAAAAAATAAATGATATATGTAGATTAACGGCTCAAAATAAGTTGTTGAAAGTCTAGTTCACGAAAAATAATTAAAAATTTGATATGAAAGAATTAAGTTTTGCTTCTTATCCGTATTCAAGTCGAAATGAATTTGCATTTTTTATAACATTGTCATGTCCGCTGGTGGCTATGGACCGTATTCTTGTGGTTTGCAAGCGTTCAAAAAATAACGCAACGTTATGGAAGAATATTTTATTCTTTTGTTGCGGGTTAAAATGAGAAAAACTGAGGAAAAATGAGTTACACAATGCAGCAGAGAATATCCATTGTCTCCCAATACATTAGACGTGCCGGTTTTCTAGACTTTGATTTTCTAAGTACTTAGAAAATCAAAGTCTAGTAAAAGTTGTTACTTTTATATACGGATTTGAATACTAGACAGTGAATACCGGTGTATTTTGGTGGTTAAGGTTCAATTACTCATACATCTCAGAATTGGTCGGCCTGAGCTGTACAAAACCATCTCTCATTTACATGTCATCCTATCTCATTAGGCCACGGAAGCTTAACGAATTAAAAAAATTAAATTAAAAAAATATTTCAAATTTAAATCCATTTCACTAGTTACCCGCTGCATTTAAAATATAAAACTCTTAATTTTTTGTAGCCCTTACTCTTTAGTATTAAAAAAAAAAAATAATTAGCCAAAAACTTTCATCCCCTTCGTTAGAAAATTACATTCTGACCCCGTAGAGGAAGACACCCACCACCACCCCCTCTGTACCTAACCCTTATGGACTTTACCGGAGATCATCTTGAAAACCTCGGTATTTGACGTATTTCAGTCCGCCTCGGTCAGGATGCCACCGATGCAAATTCCTCGAGTGAAATTCTCATCGGTATACTACTATCTACAAAGAACTTGTAACAGAACACATCAATCAAGCCTTAAACAAGACTGAATGGACTAAATTACATCGAAGGAACTGAACTACCTACCCGAAATAGGTAAAGTTGAGTCCAACACGCAACGTCAACACACAATAAAAACATAAAAAACTTAAAAACAAAACAAAATCGTAAACCTTAAATCAAAATAACAACAAGGATATATGAAAGGAAATCTGTTTCACCATCACCAAGATCTCCTCCCGTGAAATTGTACGGTAGCCTCCCGGCACCGTTAACAAATATAAGCCCTTAATAATATATCCCGATAGATTTTTAATTTTTATTTTATTTTTGAAAATAACATGTCTATTAAGAATTACGGCTAAATCTTTGTATCGTATTTTTTAAATAATTTTAAGAAATTTTTTCTAAAATGTATCACCACTTTGGAATTATTTTCTTAAAAATTAATTTTTTCAAAAATCGAAACGAATTTTCATGATATAAAAACGGGCTATCAGACTTTTGTTTGTAGTTGGTATTGATGCATTTTATGCTTTCCCAACGTGCAATATTTATTAAAAAATAAAACAATTTTAACTGGTGACGTATTCAGATAATTACTACTTTTGCGTTGCAAAGAATAATATGCGTACGTGATTCATACCAGGAAAGAACTTATCGTGATTCAGTTTTTACTTTAATAAGTTACCAAACTAGGCGAAATATTTTATAATCAATTTATTTAGTATTAATTGATTTTCTTTATATAATATAAAATCTATTGATGAGCATGTTTATTTTTAATAATGCTAATTAGATAAACCTGAATTTTTTACTAACATATTTAACATAATAAAATATGGAATATGTATTCAACATCAAACATTTATCAATTAAACATTTTTTAAATTTGTTTTTACTTTATTTTTTATACCGAATTAATTAATTCTTTCTTTTCATACGGTTGCATTGCATGTAATTATTATTATATTTTGACAAGAATTACAACCACTTCTTGTCATTTTTATTCGTTCACTAATAATGTAATATAAAGAGTGTTTCAAAATGAATATCGGGGTTTTAAAGCGATGTAATATTTTTAAACTTTCACATACCGTGATTGAAATGAAAGAGCAACTCAGAGCAAAAAAAAAAAGAAAAAAACTCAGAGTTTTAGCAGCGCGCAACCTCATAAACTGTTTCCTATATCTTCCACTTAAAAGCGCTAACAGCAAAGATGGCGATCCTCACCCCAACAGAAAGCGTTCTGTGTTTTGCAGTTTATAAAGTGTGAATCTATAATTACCGTTCGACGTTTGCTCCGAGTGACAATAACATTAGTAGAAGGTATAAACGATTTGAAACCGTAGGTTGTATTTGTAAATGGAAGAGTACAGGACGACTGAGTGTGTCCGAAGATAATGGTGAACGTGTAAGAGAGTCTTTTGTGCGTAGTCCTAGGAAATCTTTCCTCAACAGTAGTACAAACTTTATTTGTCGACAAGATGCTCCTCTTCACCGGCATAATGTTGTACGTGATGGGTTGAAATTCTATCCAACCGCTGGATCGGTCGCCGGGGACCAGATGACGGGGCTTGTTTGCCGTGGTCTCCACGTTAGCCCGATCTAACCCTCTTATAAACCTCCAAAGAGGTTTATAAAGAATCAAGTGTATGTCCCGCCGTTACCGGCTGATCTACCCAACATGAGGATTGAAGCAGCTGTTGCGTCAGTTACTCCGGACTTGCTGATTAAAGTACGGGATGAACTCTCCTATCGGCCGGTTGCGTACCGTGTGACAAAAGCGCTTACATTGAACATTTATAAGAAAAACTGTTTGAGTTGTCCTTTTGTTTGATCTATAATTTATCAATGTAAGTAAAATTTAATAAATATTGCATAAATTTAAAATCCCGATATACATTTTGAAACACACGTAATGATGTCCTAATGAACATTCATTCATCTACTATTTCCTTAGATCCTTTCAGATAAATGCAGGATTAGTTCATTCTTTGTTCATTCATGAACAACCAAATCTAACATTAATGGCAAACGTAAGGTGAACTATACAATATTACTTTCCGGCGAATTAAAAGGGAAATTATGGTGATCATGTCAAAAATTGTGTGTGTGTGTGTGTGTGTGTGTGTGTGTGTGTGTGTGTGTGTGTGTGTGTGTGTGTGTGTGTGTGTGTGTGTGTGTGTGTGTGTGTGTGTGTATGTGTGTGTGTGTATGTGTGTGTGTGTGTGTGTGTGTGTGTGTGTGTGTGTGTGTGTGTGTGTGTGTGTGTGTGTGTGTGTGTGAACTTATATTTTACTTTAAAATATTATCTTTATTAATCTCTTGGTGTTAACCAGTCAATTACACAAACTTACGAATTAAATACACTAAATTAAAAATTAAAATACTGATGAATATAAGACAGAATTTTGTTTGAATGTGTATTGTCACCTGAAGAAGCGTAGAAAATTTTAAGTGTAACGTGGTGTATTTAATTTATAAGTTTGTATAGTTGATTGGTTAACTCAAGAGATTAATAAAGATAATATTTTTAAGTAAAATATTTCTTGTTATTATATTTAATTCTATCCAATCAAGAGGAAAATAAATTTAAATAAATTACATTTAAGTATATATGTTGAAATAAATTTCAACGGTAAAAAATTTGAAAAAAATATTATACTATATACAAACTTGTCACCCTCACACTCTAATTATCATATAAGAGCAATGTTTATAAAAACAATGTTTGTCCGCAAATTTTTTTTTTTTTTTTGCTGTCGTGTTTTTTAATTTTTAATATATCTCTTGTTTTATAAATAAAAGTCAAACCGTTAATGTTAATCGCAAAACTATTTCGGCAAAACCGGAATTATGTTGTAATCTGAATAAATTGTTTATTTATTCATTTATATTACTTGTTTATTTGGAACGCATCAAAATCAGTTAAGCGACTGATAATACAAAAAATAAAATTATTTTTTATTCTTGACCCGCATGGCCGGACTAATTAAAAAATAGTCAGTTATTTAACTACTAGCTAATTTTCTAAGTCGAATGTTCTGAAGTTCAAATCTTAGTAAAGTTAAGTTACTTTTTTACGGATTTGAATACTAGACCAGTAAATACCGATATACTTTTTAGGGGGTTGGGGTTCAATTAACCACACTTCTCAAGAATGGTCGGTCTGAGTGTGTACAAGGCTACACCTCGCTTGCATATCATCCTCATCTCATTAGGCCAAAGCATCGTTTATCGTTTACAAAGTTAAACAAATTGCAACGTATAATTTAGAAATAGAAAAAAATGTTATTCTATTATATTTTAGATTTTTATTTTATAGTTTCAAGTGTTTTATGTTTTTTCGAGGTTACGTTTAAATAAACATTTATTTAGAAAAACGCAAGGGATTCACAGAATTTTTATTTTAACTAACGAATAAAAAATATATTTTTTAGTTTTCTTCAAGCGGTAAAAAAATGTATTTAAAAAGTCATGTTCGTTTATTCTCGTTAATCGATTTTGTATGAAGTGTTAATAATTACGTTTCACGAATCCAATATACAATTGAAATCTATTCATCTGTGTTAAGGTAATGGAAAGAAGTCTAAAACAAGTTAGTAACTATGTAAAATAAAATGAAATAATATAAAACGAAGCAAGCGTATAATCCTTGACACGGTTAAAATACTCCTGTGTTGTGTATTATATTTAGTGTACGTTGCAGCAGTCAATATTATATTTGTAGTAGTAGTACACTTGAACACCGCTAGAGTGCAGTGCACTCGATCAAGTGCCGCTTCATTTTACCTCGAACTCGCCTAACTTCTTACTTATTATTACTATATATATTGTCTTCACTTGCTAGTAACTCGATAAGTCATGAGAACGGGAAAGAGAAAGTTAATAAAACAGTATATAAAATTCAGAAACAAGTGATTTTAAATTAAATAATGTCTCACAACTAACCGCATAAATTCCACGAACATTGTTTTTTTTTCTTATAATGAGTTCACCGAAGAAGTCTACACCATTTACTAGATTTTTAAGTACCAAATAAACACGTGATTACAAGCGCACTGTTTTTATAACTTTTCTTTTTTATCACGATTCATGTTCCTGTTTTAATGAAATTTTATTCTTTTTTATATGGGCGTTTCCTTTAATTTCAAAAATTAACTACATTTTCTATTTATTATCTGCTTCGTTAAATTTTATTTGATTATTTCATATTCCGATATCAAGAAATTTACGCCCAATTTCAGCCATTATTCCGATATTTCTTCTTAACAGACTTCAAAAAAGGAGGTTATGTATTCGAACCGTATAATTTTTTTCTACGTTCGTTCGGACATAAAGTTCATATTAATCCGATTCAAATAAATCTTGTTGCAATCGACGCAGTTGATTTTTATGGTGGTACTGTGATGATAAACACTTTTAAACAAAAAATCGGTCTGAAAATCGATAAAAAAATTTTTTGGCGTCCGGCGGAAAAGTAGTGACAATGGGAATGCTGATATTCCATACATATTTGTCACGTTAGATGATGTTATATGGTCTTAGGTAGGGCAGGTAATGTGATTTTCTACATAAGATATTTAATACCGTTAATCATCAAAATCGAGATATCTCGTCTTAAACCTTTCAAATTCCAATCGGCCGGTTGTAACCTCGCCAAAACGAAAATTATTTAATAAATCCACCAAGTCCATGTCATTTCTATATCTCATGATTATTGTTAGCTCATAAAATGAAAACGGATCCCACAAATTTATTTCTGCTTCACACTAAACGGTTTGAACAAAACACCAATGGCCTTTGACTGAAGACAGCTGCATTATATCACGAAAAAGAAGCACATTAACTCCGCCGAATAATTTATCGTTATTAGACACAGAAAATTATGAAATAATTATTTTAAAAAATGAAACCGATATCAAAATGCGCTAAAAAATAATTTCGTATAAATGCTTAATTAATTCCTGACCCGCTTTTTTGAATCGGTAATTCAAAATACATGATCATACTTGTACGGTACTTGAATGGATTTAAAATTGGCGTATGTACAAAGAGTGTAAAAATCGCAAACGGAAAAGAAATTAAAGCACATAAATATAAATTTCATTGATGTAATATCGATATTGGTTTTTATGAAGTATACGTATATAGTTTACATTATATCTAATAATTAATTTTGTAGACGTAGGCGCCGATTCAAAAAAAGTGTCTAAATAATTAATTTTTCTAAGTAAAAAAAAGTATTTGGACAATTATTTCTTACTTCTCAGTGCATTTTGATGTCGGTTCTATTTTACTTTCCCGTCTAGATAGCACTATAGCAAAGCTACAACTCTACAAGGGAAAGTATTGTAATCGGTCCAATTTGGGTATATGCGGTTTTCACTAGATCTTGACATTTTGATACCTAACGAACTCAAAAAAACCAAATAGAAATTTTCAGGATTTTAATGTTGATATGTACATGTGTTCGGTGTTGGTCTCTAAATCATCTTATATCTCCAGAACTACTGGACTGGTCAGATTACTTGTACATGTGGAGCATTGATGCCGTTAATTTTTCAACTTAAAATATGAAGGAGGTAAGGCTGTAGAACAAGGTCACCCTCAGTATCTCGAGATTTCGCTTAATTAAGGTCATATTTTTCTTAAGCATATTTTTTAACGATTAAAGCATAAAATATTAGTAAAAAAAAATTTTGCAAACTCGCACCCTCACCACCAAAAAATTCTCTAAATTACTACCAGGTTGTGACGTCACAATCCACCGAATTGATCTAGTGATGAACGCGTCATCCCAAATCAACAGATTTGGAAGTCAAGAGTTCTAAGGTTCAAATCTTAGTAAAGGCAGTTACTTTTATACGGATTTGAATACTAGATCGTGGATACCGGTGTTCTTTGGTGGTTAGGTCTCAATTAACCACACATCTCAGGAACGGTCGAACTGGGACTGTACAAGAATAATCTTCATTTACACTCAAACATATCATCCTCATTCATCCTCTGAAGTAATACCTGAACGGTAATTCCCAGAGGCTAAACAGGAAAACGAAAGAAAGGTTGTGACGTCACAGGTGAGCGATAGAATTAAATAAATTAATAATATTTAAAGTGTAAAAAAGTGATTCGGTCTGGCTGGGTCTCGAACTCAATTGCCCGGTTGCCTCGGTACGAGGTGCGTTAAGCCTGACGACTGTACAAGCAAAATTTATTCTATGTAAGTTGTGAAAATACATTAGTTTAGTTAGTGCCGACTATCACCGATAGTACCCCCACACTTGTGCGACTTAATTACGGAATGCGCGCACTCTTTAGTTAGAATAATTGAGTTAAATAAACGCAAAAATACTATATTTAAATAAAATGATAAATATTTTAAATAATTGTGTGTGTGTGTGTGTGTATAGGCCGTGCATCAGAAACAACCCACAATTGTAGGATTTTCCCGGAATGCGTCTTTAGCCGCGTGGTGGGAAAGTCATACAACTGTGGTCAGCTTTTTTTTAAACAGTTATTTTGTGTTTATAACGTAAAATGGATTTTATAATGTGTGTTAAACATTAGGCCTGATTGGATTTCAAACTCATTGGGATAATAATTTATCGTTAAACTGCCAGTTTTTCTTACCTCCAAAGCCGATATGTAATTTTCTTTCATTTTTTTCTTCAGTCATTTGACTGGTTTGATGCAGCTCTCCAAGATTCCCTATCTAGTGCTAGTCGTTTCATTTCGGTATACCCTACATCCTACATCACTAACAATTTGTTTTACATATTCCAAACGTTACCTGCCTGCGCAATTTTTTCCTTCTACCTTACGACTATTCCAGGATGCCTTAATATGTGGCCTATAAGTCTGTCTCTTCTTTTCTTTCATATCCTTTAAAATGAAATAAAACCCAATTTAAATAAAATTAAATTAAAATACAACAATATAAAAAAGGGTTAGTTAATTAATAAAATAACTAAGGACTGCAATTTAAATACGGTTTATTCAATAAGCTAATATATTTTTAAATATAATTTCGGATAGTTATATTTTATATTTCTATCGTTTTACCAAATCTCTTTATTACACTACAGCAAGCTGTAAAGACTTCGTGTTTATATCTGATCCGGTTTAATTTATTTTTATCTAATCGTTGTGGTAAAACCTGATTCCGCATAACGATTGCTTGAGGGAACCACAGAGAAAGGTGATGTAGTTAAAGCTCTCAGAAAAGTTTTTCATTTATTTCAAATGTTGATTTTTTATTTAAATTTTAACATAATTCTACAGAAGAATTTATTTTCTCTTTAAACTAAGACTTTTTTTTAATTCCTGGTTTCACTTTATTTTCAAGTCTGATTATTATTTATAATACGAAGCCGTTTTAAAAAATCTGATGTGGACGCCATATGACTTTCTTGTACAACTATTAAATTACAAATACACATTTAAAAAAAAAAATGAAAAGTACGTAAAATTTTATTCCATTAATAACTTCTGTTCTTAATAACTTTTATTTATTTTCAGTGTGACGTAGAACAGCTTTCAAACTAAGCTTTGACGAGTCGATAAAAAGTCACCAATCGTCAGGATGATGCATATGTCTCAAAGCTTCCAGTAAAGAATCCACATCATTACAGTATACTAAGTTTTCGTACTGAGAGAAGAAATGTTTAAATTCTGACTGTCTGTCACGGAAAGCACTTATTTTAGTGTTTTGTTGTAAAAGATGCTATCCTTTCGATCTTGATGCCAGTATTTCTTCTTGATTCTTTGATAAATTTAGATCATGAACCAGATGATTTAATTACGAATAATTATTTAAATGGGGTATCTATTTTCTAAAAAGTTTGGCTCCTTTTCTAGATCGCTTGATAAGTCAGCACAAGATTTGACATTTTGAACTTTATCTAAGTTTCATGTTTCTTGTGGTATTGGAATTGAAAGATCTTGGCTATATGGCACTGGCCGCATGGCACAGGGAATATTAGAGTATTTAACAACACATCTAGTTTTAGCCGTTATCCTAGATATTTTTATTACACAAAAATAAGAGTCTGCGGTGTGATCCTTTGGTTCTCTGCAAACCACTGGAATTGTAAACGGCATGTGACGAAATCCACTTAGCCAACCGGTCAACAATGTTTACGCAAGAAGTACAACAAATGTGATAGCCCAAGATTTGTCCTGAGCGCCTAATTTACATCCAAAATACAGTTCATACTACTTTTTATCAGTAGAGTTATATTTCTTTTCTGAGGCTTCAACGTTATCTTTATGAAAAGAGTATTTTACGAGTCTTTATGAAAATATGAAACTTGTATCGAGCAGGATTCAGTGTGAGAAATATTAATGGCATATTTGTGGAGATCTGAAAGTAATAGTGCTTTTTCTTGAACTGCAACTTGGATATACTAAGTTCTTTTTCTTTTTGTGCGAGTGGGACAGCAAGGATAGGAAGATCCATTATATAAAAGAGCAGTGACCAAAGAGAGAAGTACTGACTGTCGGAGAGAAGAATGTTGTTAGGCATTAGTAAAACGAGAAAAGTAATTTTTCCGCCGCTACATATTAAGGTAGATTTATTCAAAACTTTTGATTAAAGCAATAGCGCAGGGTTTCAGTTTCTAAAAAAACAAATTTCCTAATACAAGCGATGCTAAAATAAAGAAAGGCATATTTGCTGGGTCAAACTAATCGTTTGAAGAATGTTTGAACGCCTTGGAGGTTGCTGCATGGAAGTCGTTTCAAACAACTTTCTTGAAAACCATACGGCCAATAACTACAGAGAACTTGTGAATGAACTCCTTCAAAAATATTAAGAACTTGGGTGTAAAACGTCACTCAAAATCCATTTGTTACGTTCACATTTGGATCTTTTTCCTAACAATCTCGGCAATATCAGTGATGAACATGAAGAACGCTTTCACTGGGAGGGGTCTACAATGGAAACACGATACTAGGGAAAATGGAAACCAAAAATGTTACCTGACTACTGTTGGAATCTAAAAAGGAATCTACCTACATGAAATTACAGCAGAAAATCCAAAAGAAATAGATTTTAGATGAATACAAAGTGCACGTAATGTATTGTCACATTACGTTCACCGTACATTTTTTTGTTTCAAAATAAATTTTAATTACAAAAAAACTGAGCCCGATAGAAAACTCTATTTACATTTATGAAATCAGCATAAAAAATACTATAAGTCAGTCATTCACTCTTATTTAACAAACAAAAAATTTAATTTGTTGACCAATGTCATGGTTTACGGAAGGATTCATCACTTTGATAAAATTTTAGATAACTTAATTACAGTTATCAAAATAAGATCGGTCACAGTTAGAATATATATAATTCTTCCAATCAAGATGGTGCGCAGTTCACATTCTTTACGACATGACAAGATAGAACAGGTGGACCGTGTTTACCTTCACCCATTTTTTCCCCTATATATGCGAAGAATGATTCCTTGATAATTTTCATTAATCGGTCTTACAAATCCACGTTGAACATACTTTACGGTTATTTTATTTGTTAATTAAATGAAACGATAAATAACACTTTACATATATATAAAATGAAGCATAAAAAACAAAAAAACAACCGTAAAAAGTATTTTCCCCTGTCAAGTGGTACTTGACGTATAACTCTTCAATTTCAAGTCTTTACTTACCTGATAATGTAAATAATCTTAGTACAATAATGTAAATAATCACAGAAATATTAACAACTTTTTTTTTAATTTCTAGATTATGTAATGGCTTAATAAAAGAAAATTTATATCGTACTAAAACAATACTCATGCCTTACTAAAAAATATACGATACTTAAATTTTAATATAATTAAATTTTTTTGTTACAATTTTTCATTAATTTATTTGTATTAAAATTTTACATGCAACGACTACTAAGTGTAAGCAAAATCAAATTTTTTGTTGGCGTAGTTCTTTATCTTTCATATTACAACGCAGTTTAATTTTAACATTAACTCCAAGCAAAAATTAAAAAACTATAAGGTCCTGATCTACCTCATCTAAATATTAAATCCAAAGTTTTTATGTTATCCACCCTTTCTTTCTTTTTTTTATTTAGCCTCCGGAACCGCCGTAAGGTATTACCTCAGAGGATGAATAAGGATCATATGTATGAATGTAAATGAAGTGTAGTCTTGTACAGTATCAGGTTAACCATTCCTATCCTACGGGGCGTCTAGTGATAACTCGTTATCGCAAATCAGCTGATTTTGAAGTCGAGAGTTCTACGGTTCAAATCCTAGTAAAGGCATCTGGCTTTACTAGGATCCGTATAAAACTTATACGGATTTGAATGCTAGATCGTGGATACCGATTTTCTTTGGTGGTTGGGTTTCAATTAACCAGACATCTCAGGAACAACCCACCGGGTTGGTCTAGTGGTTAACGCGTCTAAGTCGAGAGTTACAGCGTTCAAGTCCTAGTAAAAGCCAGTTATTTTTACACGGATTTGAATACTAGATCGTGGATACCGGTGTTCTTTGGCGGTTGGATTCCAATTAACCACACATCTCAGGAACGGTCGAACTGAGAATGTACAAGACTACACTTCATCTACACTCATACATATCATCCTCATTCATCCTCTGAAGAATTATCTAATTGGTAGTTACCGGAGGCTAAACAGGAAAAAAAAAGAGAAAAAGAGAGAGACATCTCAGGAACGGTCGACCTGAAACTATACAAGACTACACTTCATTTAACAACAAAAAGTATATGTTATAAAATAATCAAATTTAAGCCAAATATATTTGTTTATTATTCTTTTAGGATAAAAATTTAGATCGATATTGTAATTGGAGTTGTAAACTGTTGAAGCTATACATTATCCAGGATTTTAGTTCAGTATTTACTGTTAGTCTTTAGGTAAATTTCATAAGAAAGCTACCTACTGTAATGGGTACCGTGATTCGACATCTGGAATATATCTTCGCGTTTCACATCCCCGAGACCCTAATACCGCATTCAGTTCAAAATTTTATATATATATTTCACTTTCTTGTAGACACTATAACTGCCGTAATTTTGCTCCAATCACTTTCAAATTGATACATAAAATATAACGACCCAAAATCTCGTTCTAGTTTGTTAATGGGCAACTAGAACCATGGGGATGGAAATGGGGAGCTTTTCCGAAAATTTCTATAACTTTCTTATTAAGTAAAATATCGTATTCGTTTAAAGTTCCTACTATTCTTTGAATAAGGGACTAAAACTTATCTACATAAAGTTTTTTGATATCACCAACCATCAGCTCAGGGGGTGGAAAAATGACGTTTCGAAGACAAAAATAAATCATATCTCTCTTAATAGGCACATTGTCAAATCGGTTTAAGGTGGTCGTTACTCCTCTAAATATTACCTAAAAACTTTGTTTGAAATAATTTTTGATACGACCAACTCTTACAACAAGGGATTACCAAAATATTACTAGAATTGTAAGAAGATGTGGCTTGTCGTACGCTAAATATGTGAAACTTTTTTCACACGCAATCATTGTCGTATCGAGTAAATTTGGAATTTTTTCAACAGGTAGAAATCTTTTTTATCTCCTACTTAGCACCGGTGAAATCTATCTCCACCTTCCGGCGTGCCGAAAGGGATATTTTTTATAACTAACCATGAAAATTCTGACATACAAACCGATATAGAAAACGATTTAACTAGATTCAAATTTAATTCTTTTTCATTCCGCTGAATGTCAATAATAATCATTTATTATTATTACAAAAATAATAATGAAAAATATGGAATTCCAAAGGGTCCAAAATTATAATAAAATAAATCATTTTATTATTCAGGGTTTAACCCTTTCAAGCTTCTTAAAATTAATAATTAGGATTTATGTGTAAAATATAATTCCTGAATAGTTTTTCAGTCAATATTTTTATTAAATGACTAGCTGCGGAAAGCGTGCCTGGGACACGCCTCTGCAGCTAGGCCTCCGATAGGGTTACCCCGGCGGACGGCGTCTCGGAATGGGATTATTAGGTGTCCAAAATTGATTACTTCTTGTGTAAAATTACCCTTTTTTAATGAAGAAATTTTATATAACGAAAGTTAAAATAGAAATTTAACTCTAGAAATTATTACTAACGAATCGAGATTTTACGTTAGTGATCGGTACATTCCGGTGCCTACTTTTTGGTTATAGTTCATTATTTTATGAAGAAAAACTAACGTAAATAAAACAATATATTATTAATAAATATTTCGCATATATATCGATATATCTAGCAGACCCGGCAATGATTCGCTGTTGCTAGATTACAGTATCAATATATATCGATTAAATGATCGCAATTGAAATTTTGGTAAAACATTAATAAAATGAACATTACGAAACTACACAAAATTTAACCTTTCCCTTTTTCCCTTTTCCCCTTCCCCAATTTTCCCTTTTCCCATTTACATTTTTACCACATTCCCTTTTCCCATTTCCCCTTTCCCTATCCCCCATTTCCCTTTCCCATATTTTCTTTACCTTATTACCTTTTCCTCTTTCCCCATTTTCTTTTTTCTCGTTTCCCCTTTTCATTTCATTTTCCCGTTTTTCCTTTTTCTATTTTTTCAATTTTCCCTTCTTCCCTTTTACCTTTTCCAATTTCTCCCTATTTCCCTATTCCGATGTTTCTCTTTCTCCCTTTTCCTCGTGCGTAAATCGGTCCAGTAGTTTTTAATCTATAGCGGACACATGTATCGGAAACATTCAAATGGAATCGTAAAATATTTAGTATGGCGTGTGTTACTTTTACGTCCAGCAGATAGCGCTGGTTTTCAGAAAAGCATTTTTTTACCTGTAACAGGTGTGACATCTTAGATATATAAATAGTAGGTATATAAAAATACGCGCGCATTCGAATGCAACGTTGTGTCAAAATTTCAAAGCAATCGGTGAAGAACTTTCGAAGGTTTAAGATTTTGAATAAACGAACATTTACATTTTATTTATTTAGATATTTCGCATATATATCGATATATAATAACATAACAAGTATAAAAATGACCACCTCGAGACATGTATTAATGAATCGGGATTTTCCGCTAGTGATCGGTACATTCCGGTGTTAAGCTAAGGGAGACGGACACGACACAGACAGACACACATACAAATACCCTTTAGTTGGATAGGATTGCATCAAATTTCAATTTTTTAGGTATTTAGCAACTTCAAGAACCACCGATGAATGATCAAATGAGTAAAAGCTTTTGCATTTGTATATATAAATTTAATTTTAATCATAGGACATTTGTTTACAGAAATAGATCGGAATTCATTCTGATAAAAGGTTAAATTGATAAATACATAAAAAAATATCACTTTATAAATATTTACTGATGTAGTAACAGGCTGATATCTAACAACGGTTATTGGTGGATACGATGAAATTTATTACGTATGAAATATACCATGCTTGCCCGAAATTCGAACTTGGAACCCTTCGAATGAAAGACGGTTCACTTCGCCTCGGATATTGGCATATTGTAAGAATATTGATTTAATTTTTACTTCCTTATACAAAGTAAAGGAAGTATTGTGATCGCGAAAAATTTCGGATTTCAGAATTCAACGAAAATATACATTTTAACCATCCCTGAATTCATTTTGACTAGTTTCAGCGGGACGTCTGTACGTATGTATCTCGCATAACTCCAAAACGATTAGCCGTAGGATGTTGAAATTTTGTATTTTTTACTTTTTCTTAACTGGAGTAAAGCCCTCATTTAGAGCTTTTCAACGATAATGACTAATGAAATATTTGGAGCTTACAAGGGAAGGCACATCGGTTCGAATCCGACTTCATCTCCTTTTTTTTGTAACTTTTTTTTTAATTTAAATATATTGATTTATTAATACTTATTAACCTCTGAAAAAGTTTTACAATAAATAATAATTAAATAATAACAATAAAAAAAGAAATATGGAAAAATATCAGAAGTTATTAATGAAATAAAATTATATAAACTTTTCATTTTAAAAAAATCCGTTTTGGCACGCCGGAAGGCAGAGGAATTTAAAAAGAATTCGATATTTTACTTAATTAGAAAGTTATAGGGATATTTTGTTTTTTTTCGAAAAAGCACCCCCATTTCCGCCTCCATGGTCCGATTTTGGCCGTTAACGAACTCGACCGAGATTTTGGGTCGAGTTTTTTTTAGGGAACAATTTGAAAGTGATTGGCACAAAATTAGGTCGTGTCGTACTCACAAGAAAATGAAATATATATGTACATATAAATTTTTGAGTTGACGGTGGTTTTGGGATCTGGGGGATGTTAAACGCGAAGATACGTCGAAATTTTACGGAAGTCGAATCATAGTACCCGTTACAATAGGTAGCTTTCTTATTAAATCTACCTAAAAATGTGTAATTTACTTTAACAGGCGTACAAGTTAGTAATGTGATGACCACATCAGGTTTTTCTCTTAATTTTAACATTTCTCAGTATTGTTTCAGTTTAGTATAAAATCGCAGAAGTTTTTTAACTGTAAATAAATAAAATTTTGAATTTTTCCTTTAATTTAATTCGATTAATATTATATATTTGTATTTACATAAAATAGAATCAATTTATGCACTGTGAAATGTTTAGAGAAATGTTTTATGAATTGTCACGGTTAAGATATAAAACACTTCTACTTATCAAATATTCATCCTGTTGTTTTAATTAACAGTTGTCGTTAAATATCTTATATAATTTTATCAACAAAAAAAAAGTAACATATTATTCTGTATAATTTTTCCTCTATTACAAGTAGTCTTTTTAAAAATGTAATATTATTAAAGATATTTAGTGAAATTCTCAAACCCTGAAACATTTCATCTCTGAATCACTTCGAACCCTATATACGGCAGTGATGTTAGATGAAAGAATTTTGTCTGTATATATATATATATACACATATATATATATATATATATATATATATATATATATATATATATATATATATATATATATATATATATATATATACACACACACTTGATTTTATTAAAGATATAAATGAATTTAAAGTTTCTTGTGTACTATTAAGTAAATGTTTTTTTTTAAGTGCGTTGGTGTTTTCATAGATATGGTATATAGTTGCTTTAATTTATAAGAAATACTGTAATTAAACTAAAGCCCCACTGTGTCGCTAATTCTCAAACTTTCAAATTAGTAGCCCCTAAGGCTTGATTTTAAATTTTAAAAGACTTATTCGATATATTATATAATTTATATTAGCACCTCTCCAACAAAAAAAAAGGTACTCTTAATAAGGGTTTTTAAGGGACAGTATTATTTTAGCAACACATAAATTTTTATTAAAATTTAATATTTTTAGCTGATGAAAATATACTTTTTTGAATTTGGAATTTTTTTTGGGTTATATTTATAATTTACTAAATTAGCTCTTGAAATTATAAATTATGTGAATGTATTCTAATTAGATAAAAAAAAAGAGATGTGTTTTAATTTCAATTAATAGTAACTTAATTTACAATTAACTTTTAAAAAAATCACTAAAAAGAAACAAATATAGAATTCTTTAAATTTCAACTTTATGAAATTGGCTTTATATTTAGGATGGTTAAATTATGAGTCGTTTTTTTTTTTCAATTTGGTCCCAAAAAAAAAGCTGACAAAGTATTGCATGACTTTCCCGGCTAATATTAATAAAAATTAGAACAGCCAAAAAAATCCCTTTTGGCACGCCGGAAGGTAGAGGTAAATTTCACCAGTACTAAGTTTGAGAAAAACTTCAAATTTACTCAATACGACAACGGTTGCATGTGAAGAAAGTATCACATGTTTAGCATATGACAAGCCCCATTTTCTTACAATTCCAGCAATATTTCGGTCATCCCTTGCCGAAAGGGTTGGTCATATCAATTGTTAGACAAAAGTTTTAGGTAATGTTTGGAGGACTGACGACCGCTTTAAACCGATTCGATATTATGTCTATTAAGGGAGGTATGATTTTTTTTTGTCTTCGAAAACCCATTTTTCCACTCCCCCCCCCGCTGGGCCAATGGTTGGTGACATCAAAAAACGTTACCAAGATAGGTTTAAGGCCCTTATCCAAAGAATAGTAGGAACTTTACATGAATTCAATATTTCACTTAATAAGAAAGTTATAGCGATAGCTTGTTTTTTCGAAAAAGACCCCCTCACCATTAACACCCACTATGGTCCGATTTTGCCCATTAACGAACTCGACCGAGATTTTGGATCGTTATATTTTATGTATCAATTTGAAAGTGAATGGCGCAAAATTACGGCAGTTATCGTGTCCAGAAGAAAGTGAAAAAAAAAAATATATATATATATACACATATATAAACTTTTGAGCTGACAATGACTTTGGGGTCGGGGATGTGAAACGCGAAAATATGTGGAAATTTTCCGGAAGTCGAATTATGGTACCCATTACAATATTTAGCTTTCTTATGAAATCTACCTAAATATATATATATATATATATATATATATATATATATATATATATATATATATAAAATTTTTTTTAAGGATGGGGAATAAATTTTAAAAAAAATTCTTGTAAAAATATTTATATAAAGCTAAACTTTAAGGGAAACGTATAAACTTTGAGGAAACAAATTTCCTCAAGTTAAGTTTTCTCTCAATCAAACACCCCCTTTAATAGAGGTTAAAATAAAGTTTTCAAAAAAATTTTCTGAATTGTAATTCTGGTGGGTCTATAATTTAAAAAAATTGTACATGTTTCTTGATAGCTCTATATATGAATTATACATTTTTGAAAAATATTTAATCCGAAGGGAGTAAGAGAGCAAAATAACAAAAAACATATATTTCAATTTTAAGAGCTGGAAGTTGATTTTTGAAAAAAATATTTCTTGTGTTATTTATACAAACAAGCATTGTAAGTAACAAATTTGCTTTAATAAAATTTTCTTTAAACTACCTCTAAAGAAATAAATTGTTTTTTTAAAAACAATTAATAAATCAATCAAAATTAATATGATCAGTGCCCCATATACAAAAATATTTGAGTCAAAGTTGAAGAAATCGGTTCAGTCAATTCTGAGAAATAAGGCTAAAAGCAATGTTATAAACAAACATAGGTTTTTTTTTCTAGTACGAAGTAAAGGAAGTATTGTGTTCGGGAAAAATTTCAGATTTCAACGGAAATACCCATTTTAACCATCTCTGAATCCATTTTTACTAGTTTCGGCGTGACGTCGGTACGTATAATATATATGTACGTTTTGGATTAAGGTCTGCAGTAACATCTAGTTCTACACCTCCCTTTTTGATTGCAATCGACTGAACCAAAAGTATCCAAAAAAATGCCCAAAATCCAAAAAATTTGGATTTTGGACTTTTTCTTAACTGTAGTAATAAGTCATCATTGAGAGTTTTTCAATGATATATCAATGAATAAGTGGTACTTATTTTCATTGGCTCCAGAGTTAGAGCCAAATGAAATTTTAATTAATGAAATATTTGGAGGTTAAAGGGGAAGGCATATCGGTTCGAATCAGACTTCAACTACTTTTTTTAATTTTTTTTTTTTAACTTAAATATATTGATTTATTAATAAATTACTAAACTTCGTTGTAAAAAAAAAATTACAATAAATAATAATTCATTAATAACAAAACAAAAAAGTATGAAAAAATATAAGTTATTAATAAAATAAAATTTTATGTACTTTTCATTTTAAAAATGTGTATATGTAATTTAACAGGCGTAAAAGGAAGTCATGTGGTGTCCACATCAGATTTTTTTTCTTTCTAGATGAGCTAGTTGGACCCTAATCCGTAAAGCTTTGGAAAAAATGCGATCCCCCATTTTTGACATGATCACCATTTTTTCTCCTTTAAAATATTCTATATATATTCGTCGAGAAAGTAAGAGAATTGAATAGTTTGTAATGCGAATTTCGAAACCTAACATTAAAAACTTAACAGGATTTCCTAACTAAAAGAGATAACATAAAAGAACATTCAGATAATTAAACTAATATGTTGGCAACTACAATACGGTAAAGTCCTTGTAAATAATTACATATAATAATAAATAAGCACCGCTTATCATTATCGCTTATTATCTTATCAATATTGCCAACTTATTAACAGTAAAATATTCTGCTACTAGCCTTAAAAAGAAGTAAGTTATGCATACACTCGTACATCGCTAATTATTTTTTTCTTTACTGTTTACTTAAAATATTCTGACATTAACTTGTTATTGTTATAAATTATTTTCCTAAAAAATGTAATAGTAATATTAACAAGGACAAAGAATAAGGAAAATTCAGAATCGATCAAAAATTTTACAATTCATTTTTCTAAATAATTATATTAAATTTCCTTGGAATTTATGAGTACACAAAAATTTAAACCCGTTAACATTTCCTTATCGAATAACCTATTTCATATAATAATGCGGTGAAATCAAAATAATAATTAATTCAATAAATAAATTAACAGTTAATATAATCCACTTTACCAGCACGTTGATAGTTCCTAGATTTTTCGGCTTACTTTTAAGCCATCATCAGGAATTAAAATTAATGGATTAAAATCAAGTTTAAAAATCATAGTTAAAATTTAAAAACAGTCATGATTATCCCGGTCCTCGATTCCCCCCGGAGGGGAGAAGATCCCACCTCGTAGCGCTTATCCCGGTCCTACTAGAATACTCTAAATTTTAATATGATTTTTAAATTTTGACTTTAATGCATTAATTTTAACTCCTGATGATGGCTTCCAAGTAAGCCGAAAAATCTAGAAAACGTATCAACGTGCCGGTAAGGTGAATTATATTAATTTTTAATTGTTAATTTTTTATTTAACATATCAGCGATACCGTGTTTGAGAAATTAATAATGTATTCTAACAAAAATAAAAGGTTTGTTTTGTTTTCCTTTCATATTTTCTGTTAACAGTTTAATTTTTACTTCCTTGTAAGAAGTAAAGAAAATATTGTGATCGTAAAAAATTTCATTTGTCAGATTTCAGCAGAAATATTCATTTTGAACATCCCTGAATCCATTTTGACTAGTTTGAGCGTGACGTCTGTATGTTCGTATGTATTTCGTATAACTCAAAAACGATTAGATGTAGGATGTTGAAATTTTGTATTTAAGATTGTTGAAACAACTAGTTGTGCACCACCTCTTTTGATTGCAATCGATCTGGACCAAAATTGTCCAAAACCCAAAAAATTTTGATTTTAACTGCAGTAATAAGTCCTCATTGAGATTACTATTAGATAATAGTATTATCTAATATATCATAAGTGATACTTATTTTCATCGGTTCCACAGTTATAGCCAAATAATTAATGAAATAATTGGATCTTATAAGGAGAAGGTACATCGGTTCGAATCCGACTTCTTAAATATATATATATATATATTTTTTTTAACTTTTTTTTTAATTTAAATATATAGATTTATTAATAATTATTAACCTCTGATTGAAAAAAAAATGTTTACAATACATAATAATTCAATAATAACAATAAAAAAAATGAGAAGTTATTCGTGAAGTAAAATTTTATGTTCTTTTCATTTTAATTCAAACATTTTTACAGAGGTTAATAGTTATTAATAAATCAATATATTTAAATTAAAACAAGAAGTTAAAATATATATATATATATATATATATGAAGTCGGATTCGAACCGATATGTGCTTGGTTACGGATCCGACACGTTCTCACTTACGCCAAATAACTATCTGAGCGACAACAACATTAATATATAAACTAAAATAAAATTCTGATACGGATATCATAAAAAAATGTGATGCATTGTGGCGTCCACCACAATGCAATTGTGTAACTTTCAACTTTATTAAAGAATTGGAGGATCGAATCTTACTTTCAAATGAAATAAATTTAAATGAAGTGCAGCAACTAAAAATGTGTATATGTAATTTAATAGGCGTACAAGGAAATCATGTGGTGTTCACATCAGATTTTTTAATTAAAAGAAAGATAATATATAAAAATATTTTTAAAAGTATAATAATCTTATTAAGAATAATTATAAAGGTTCCAGACGTTGACGGTGTTCGATGCGAATTCTAAAATAGGGCAAACTCCATTATAAAAAAAATAAAAATATAAAACTCCATATTAAAATCTTTCATTGGACGAATTGATTAAGTAATTGTATTTGTATTAATAAAAGGCTTGGCTTTCCTCTAGAGCAACCAACAATCAGGAAATGGTTACTGGGTAGGTCCGCGGTTGTTCCTCCCTCTTGATTATATCAAGGTCATTTACTTCATATGTTAGGAAGCTAATATTGTTTAAAACTGGTAAGTTTTAATACCGGTAAATATTTATAACATGAGCCGCATTTTCAGTCTAATCTTAAATTTATTTAATTTTTAGCCAGTATTATCTAAACTGAGGACAATTAAAGTTATTTATTTTATAATCGGAACGATTGT
Organism: Lycorma delicatula; assembly: GCF_047948215.1. Taxonomy (NCBI): domain Eukaryota; kingdom Metazoa; phylum Arthropoda; class Insecta; order Hemiptera; family Fulgoridae; genus Lycorma; species Lycorma delicatula. The sequence goes on along the minus strand of NC_134465.1, from coordinate 22,384,574 downwards.
ATATAATTTTAAAAGAAATATAAAGTCCGTAATAAACATACTTTTTCTTTTTCCTGTTTAGCCTCAGGTAATTACGTTCAGATAATACTTCAGAGGATGATATGTATGAGTGTAAATGAAGTGGTCTGGTACAGTCTCAGTTTGACCGTTCCTGAGATGTGTGGTTAATTGAAACCCAACCGCCAAAGAACACCGGCATTCTGGATCTACTCTTCAAATCCGTGTAAAAATAACCGACTTTACTAGGACTTATAAGTTACTAAGGTATTTTCTATGACTTAATAAATACTGAAATTTGACTAATGTGTTACTAGTCCTTTACGTACAACAAGAAAGATTTACTGATAAGTCATATAGCTGCGCTACAGTTGTATTTATTACTCTTAAAAGCAAGAAAGCTGCAATTTTGACGTAAAGTGAGCGAGTTAAAAGCAAAACCATACTACTACACGTTCGATGTACAGAACCGTCCTTAGCACCTCCCATCAGGAATTACACGAGGAATTACTGATTCTAAAGGATTCGATATAGTTAGTTGAATCCAGCAAAGTTCAACCTAGAACGTAATCCAAAATGAGGAAAATAAGACAAAGAGGTTGATGGATAATTCATTCAAAGAGAAATCACAGGATGAAATAAATAGTTTCACTCAGTTCTCTCTAGAAACCAGACGACTACCCTGTTCACAATTCTCGAAAAATCGAAGTAAATTTATCAAGAATAAGAACAACTTTTTATCCATGAAAGGTTTTGCTTTTCCAGCTATAAATATATTCAGAAGAGATTTATTTTCTTTATTTATTTATTAAGAGATTTATTTTTTATGGCATGAAGTAACAACAGAGTAGTAATTCAAATCGTTCAAAAAGAACCTTTGAACAGATTATAATCGCCTAACTTTAAATATCAACAAAATCATTTTTATTTTATTTTTTTTATTTTTTGGATAGATATGTGTATCTATTGGTGGTTGAAAATAATTATCTATTGGCGCATGAAAATAAATAAGAACAAAATGAAAGTACTGAAATGTAGTAGAAATAATGAAGATGGACCACTGAATGTGAAAATAGGAAGAGAAAAGATTACGGATTCAGAAGAATTTTGTTATTTAGGTAGTTGAATTACTAAATATGGACGAAGTAGGATCGATATAAAATGCCGAATAGCACAGGCAAAACGATCCTTCAGTCAAAAATATAATTTGTTTACACAAAAAATTAATTTAAACGTCAGGAAAACGTTTTTGAACGTATATGTTTGGAGCGTAACTTTATATGGAAGTGAAACTTGGACGATCGGAGTACCTGAGAAACAAAGATTAGAAGCTTTTGAAATGCGATGCTGTAGGAGAATGTTAAAAATCAGATGGATGGATAAAGTGACAAATTAAGAGGTGTAGCGACAAATCGATGAAGAAAGAAGCATTTGGAAAAATACAGTTAAAAGAAGAGACAGACTTACAGGTCAAATATTAAGGCATACTGGAATAGTAACTTTAATACTGGAGGGACAGGTAGAAGGGAAAAATTGTGCAGACAGGTAACGTTCGCAATACGAAAAACAAAATTTTAGGGATGTAGGATGTAGAGGTTATACCGAAATGAAACGACTAGCACTAGATAAGGAATCTTGGAGAGCTGCAACAAACCAGTCAAATGAATGAAGACTAAAAAAAATTGGTCGTTTAGGTAGTACTCCCATTAGTCATACCAGTATTATATTTTTAATATTTGATTAATGGTAACATTTTTGAGCGTCTTTTAGATGTTAAATTCTTTTGTGATAATTAAACTAATGTTTTTTTTTTGTTTTTTTTTTATACATTGTTCCCAGTAATTATAAAGTTATATTTTTTGTCGGCTTAAAACAGATATTATGTAAAAGCATAATTTTTTTATTTTTACTGGAACGGCCTTCCAACACAAATGCACTCCTGATTATAAGTCCATTATCGGCATTATTCCAATCAAATGTCATAGTAGATCTTTTTGTATAAAAGTATCATACTAACTAAACTCCCGACGCAATATAATGAATAATTACGTATATATCTAAATCCTGATATTTACTCACTCCATATAATGACTCAATCAATGTACTAAAAGTAAGTGATTGATGGGTTGAACAATGAAATGTTGCCATTTATTTACGTAAAATGTGATATATAATTAGGCATAATTATAATTAATCATAACCATGACTAATTATCTAACTGTTTTTAATTATTCTGGTTCTAATTATCATCTGTTTTTAATCGTTTTCACCAGCTATTTTGTAACGAATAAAAAATGTGGTTATCTGAAATTGATGTTTTTATCTGAAATTTTGTTTTTATAAATCCTACAAAGTTGAAATTTTCACAGAACATTTTTACAACCTTCGTAAAGGTCTATAAAGTTTCAATAGAATTGGTGGGGAACAAACGAGTGATTCTAAATCAAAAAGGTATACCTCTTGGTGGGACACACGCACACACACACACACACATACAACAAAATTAGATTTTCAAATAGCTAAATAAAAATATTATGAAAAAAAATAAATAGTTTTAAGAAATAATTGAACTGTTAAATATATGATTAGATTAAAAAATCTAATCCGGAGGTCCCGGGTTTGAATCCCGGTCAGGTATGGCATTTTTACACGCTAAAAATCATTCATCTAATCCTCAGAAGCAATACATAACAGTGGACCCGGAGGTTAAAAAAAATTTAATTAAATTAAAAAATCTTATATGGACAACACCTGACTTCCTTGTAGGCTTATTATATTACACTTACAATTTTTTTTTTTTAAATGAAAAGTACTTAAAATTTTATTTCATTAAAAACCTCTGATATTTTTTCATATTTTTTTTTTTTTTTTTTGTTATTAAATTATTATTGAAAGTAAATTTTTTTACAATGAGAGGTTAATAATTATTAATAAATCAATATATTTAAATTAAAAAAAAAAGTTAAAAAGTTGGATTTTGGGCTTTTTTGAACATTTTTGCTTCAGTCGACTGCAATCAAAAGGGGAGGTGCACAACTACATCTTACAACAGTCTGAAATCCGAAATTTCAACACCCTACGGCTAATCGTTTTTGAGTTATGCGAGATACGTTCGTACATATATACATACGAATCTACAGACGTCATCCCAAAACTAATCAAAATGGATTCAGGGATGGTCAAAATTGATATTTCCGTTAAAATCTGGAAACCGAGATTTTTCGCGATCACAATACTTTCTTTACTTCGCACAAGGAAGTAAAACGATAATTATATTATTCAATTTTACAAACTATGGAAATAACTCATAACATGACGTCACCACTGTTAAAATAGAATAGAAAAAGTTATTGTTTATTCATTATTTATACAAGTTGATAGTGTGAATATTATGTTCGAATTATCAGGTTTACTTTACCCTGAAAGCACCTTAATCCAGATTAGGTTTTTTTCACAGTTAATGGATAAGGACTCTTTTAACTATCTAATTTTACGTTGGACGTCCTATACTTCATATCAGAATGCTTTTATACATCCAGTTATCTTCATATGGTTAAAAACAAAACAAATATTGAATAATCTTAAGTTTTATATATACTGCCGCCCTCCGTGGCGCGAGTGGTAGCGTTTCGGCCTTTAATCCAGAGATCGCGGTTTCGAATCCCGGTCAGCCAAGGCATTTTCACACGCTAAAAATCATTCGTCTCATCCTCAGAAGCAATACCTAACGGTGGTTCCGGAAGTTAAAAAAAAAGTTATATATGTTATTTGATTTCTCCGACCAGTTTTCCAGCTACTGCTGGGGTGTGTGTGTGTGTGTGTGTGTGTGTGTGTGTGTGTGTGTGTGTGTGTGTGTGTGTAGACAAATTCAGTTCGCGCGCGCGTGTAGGCAAATGCAATTACCGCTACCGGCTTGCCAGGGCTGACTTAGCTAAAGCTGTAGTGCAACGCATGTGTTAATAATGTACCAGTAAACATGTAATCTGGAACAGACTCAGGTCGATCACTCCTGAGACGTGTGGTTAATTGAAACCCAACCAAAGAATACCGTTATCCACAGTCTAGCATTCAAATTCTTAAAAAGCATCCCTTAAAAAGTTTTGAGTCCCTTTACAAGGACTCAAAACTTAGAACTCTCTGATTTTGAAAATCAGCTGATTTTGCGATGACGAGTTTAACCGTTAGACTAACCCGGTGAGTAGGTTATACAGGATCTTCATAAAAGAACAGTGGGGTTTTTGTAATTCAGTTCACACACCTCAGGAATGGTCGACCTGAGACTGTACAAGACTGCACTTCTTTTACATTTATGCGTATCATCCTGTGAAGTAATACCTTACGGTGGTTCCGGAGTCTAAACAGAAAAGAGAGAGAGAGAGAGATCAAGACAGTAGGGAACTTTTGAGAAGTTATGTTGGTAGCCCTGATAGATCCCAGCCCAAACGTTTGTATAAAAGCAGCTCAAACCACCCCACCGGTTTGTAAGAAATACTATATTTACATCTACGAAAAGGCGATCGCCGCTCCAAAACCGCGATCGCGATTAGGTTTCACCAAAAATTGTAAGTTCCCTATTCCCTTTCCTCTCAAGAAAGAAGAATGAGGGAACGAGCCCAGCAGCCACTGACAGCATGGAAGAAAGAAGAAACCTGCACTTTCCTCCGTTCAGCCCTTCGGGGCCACGGGAATACCAAGGTTAACGGCATGTAATTCCGATTACTGCCAATTCTCGGAAAGTGCAGGACAAAGAAGAAAGAAGAGGTCATCTGTAAGGCGAAGAAGAAGAAGAAGAAGAAGAAGAAAGAAGACCCTCTACTCGACCCGACGTCACGGACAGGAGTCCGGAAGAGAGCCCAGCGGAGACGCACCGTGAAGGGCAGCCATCAAAGAAGTGGATGAAGAGCTTCTCCTAACTATCCTGTAACACTTACAATTAACTTATATCAATCAGCAATTGCGACTCTCTCCGGAGAAGGGAGCGCATTGCTCCCTCCATACAGTTAGTGCCCCGTTGTGGCGTATTCCTGCTAGCCTATGTAGCGTTAGCACCGAAAGGACTTCAGTGGACGGACTGAAGGGGAATTACGTCGGGAGGACAGGTTTCAAAAGCCTAACCTTCCGCGGTCGGCCCATAAAATGGGTTCGATAACGTTGGTTTAACAACGGATTGGAATGCAATTAAATCCTCCTTAAAATCCAAAATATAAAATAAAACAAAAATTGAAAAATTAGACCCGTCATATAAAATAAACCTTTAAAAACACGCCCGATAGAATCATCCAGCAGCAAGGGACACTGTCCAGGTTCTGCGAACTGTAGGGAGAATCTGTAAACTCCCGCCAACTTTGCATTCTATTCCATTCCATTCCACACCGGTTTTTGTATTGTTGCCGAGGTGTGTTTAGTTCGTCACTATGTTCACTGTTCAAGAAAAAGCAAACTATATTTTGCGGCAGGCTGAATTAAAGTCCGTAATTTTAGTTCGATGCATTTCGACGTGAACATGGAAAAGATCCACCGCATGAAAATAATATACGTCGTTGGTTCAAACGGTTCGAAGAAACTAGATCTATCCTCAAGGTAAAATCAATCGGCAGACCGCGAGTATCAGACGAAACTGTTGAACGAATTAGACAATCTGCGATCAGAAGTCCTAAAAAATCCACCTCTCGAGTTACATATTCCGAAAACAATAATTCACAAAGTTTTACACAAAAGATTGAAATTACAAGCGTATAAAATCTAGCTACTGCAGAAATTAAAACCTGGTGATGGAGAAAACGTTTCAATTTCCGCTGTTGAAAATTTTCACAAAATAAATGAAAACGAATCATTTATAGACGACATAATTTTTACGGATGAAGCTATTAACGGGTTAACAGACACAGTTCATGAATATGGGAATATGAAAACCAACATGTAATTTTTGAGAAAAGACGCGACACGCTTAAAGTTAATTTTTGGTGTGATGTGATGTGAGAAACAGAATTATTTTGAGACAGAGTTCCCGAAATGGAAACTAAAGGTTTACAATAGCAAACAATGACAACGATAGTAGGAAGAGTAATAATAGTGCTTATGAGTCTCGGTTAACAAATACCCTCAGTAAAAAAAAAGAGTAGGATTGAAAGACATTAAAAAAAAGAATTGTCCTTCATTCCTACTTTTTCTTTTTTATAAAACAAAGGAATAAGAATATTAAAAGTTAAAAATATTAAACTGCAAAAAAAAAATTGGATACAAAAATAAATACGAATTTATTATTTTTTTTTTTTCAATTTATCAAACACGGTAACCGTCGCTGATATATTAATAAATTATTAAAATGTGCAAATCCACCTCGATGGAATGATTGACTTGACTTGATTTGATTTTGACTTCTCGAGATCTTGCAATCCTTAGACCATCGTAAGGAGATTAAAATATCATTATAAAATAATGTTAAAGAATAAAAATATTAAGCAGTCATGACTGATAGCTAGTTATCAGTATACTGATTGAAATTTACAGTTTAATCTGGTGGAATAAAATAAAATCAACGGGAACCATATTGTTCGAATAATATTTATTTGAATTATTATCTCTTTATATCTATATATATATGTAGGGCGTGTTTAAACAATTTATCACTTTTAAAAAAATGTTTGCTCATTAATTAGATTTTTATGTTTATTGTAAACGTGATATTTTTCTAAATTAGATGTACATTCAACCCCGTAGGGGAAGACATCCGCCTAGTAACGTTGACGTTCCGGTCGCCATACCCCCTCCCCCGTTCCTAGCCCTGTTGGGCTTTAACGGGAGTCGTCTATCGCCCTCTGACTTTTTACATCTCATCGTAATAATCCTGGCCTCGTTGGGATGCCACCGATATGAATGCCTCGGTAGACATTTGCATCGGCGATTTATTAACTCAGCTTTAGCCTTCGCTGTAGGCCTCGTCCGGACATCTAGCACGTCCTACATAGTATCCTTCTGAACTAGCTAACCGAGTTGGCGGAATCACGAACGAGTGAGTTTTTAAATCAAACATTTCGGTGATTACGTGTAAATTAGAAAATATACTGTATTTTGTTAAACAATTTTTGTGTAGTGTACCTATATACAGTGCTAATAATTAATGTTGTCGTCTGTATTTCATCAATAACATCGCCCAAGTTAACGCATGATTTTTTTTTTCATTTTGCATAGAACCTAACTGTTCTTCCTTAAATGAGTATTAGTATATTCACGGTTTTCTGTATTCGCGGAATTTTTACGGTCCTAACCCTCGCGAATAAGAATTTACTATATTATAATAATTACTATCATACCCCGTCACGACTTAGCCCGCAATATAGATGTGTAGCTTCACTCGCAATGCTTTTTTAATAGCAAACTTATTTTTTTATACATAAAAAATATTTAATCGACAATATTATATTTAGATTTTCATTAAATCCCGATAAAACGGTAAATAAACATTTTTATGAGAAATACTGAAGGAATATACAGTAAACAATGAATTGTTGCCCAAAACTTAAATAAAAGAAAACAAAAAAAGGAAGATAAGAAAATTGAGCGATATTTGTTAGACCGATCCATTTTATTAACTAATCAAAATAGTTCAATATAAAAGTCCAATTAAGATAAACAAAAAATTTATTACAATCCCAAATCTAGCATCCCCATCGCGGCTTCGCCCGTGCTCTGTAGTTATTTGCTCTTCCCGTCACGATCCAAGGGTCATGGCTCGCTTCGCTCTCCCTTCCCGTTTTCCATTCCTTCTCCCGTTTCTCTTTCCCTTACTTCCCCTTCCTCTTTCCTCTTTTCTTTTTTATCTTTTCCTTTTCCATTTCCCGTTTTTTCTTTCTTGCGGCTAGTTTTTTATCGATTTGAACCCCTTAAAATCAACATTTCGCAAAATACTTAGCGCACGCCTAATTAAAGATACGAAGGTACCCTGAAAATTTCAAGTCTCTACCTGTAGTAGTTTTGGTTGTACGTTGATTCAGCGAATCTGTTACGACATTCTCTTTTAAGTAAGAGATAAGATAGGTCTAAAATTTTCATAAAAGTATTTCGGTTTTATGTATGTATGATCACTATCTAAAATATGTTTAGCGAAGTTAGAATTTTCTGGTTTATTGTTTTTTATACTATCCATGTGGTATTCTTATCCTTTTGCACGTATAGAGAACTTACGATTGGTCATACCAATATTTTTTTTTTTTTTTTTTTTTGTCTTCAGTCATTTGACTGGTTTGATGCAGCTCTCCAAGATTCCCTATCTAGTGCTAGTCGTTTCATTTCAGTATACCCTCTACATCCTACATCCCTAACAATTTGTTTTACATATTCCAAACGTGGCCTGCCTACACAATTTTTCCCTTCTACCTGTCCTTCCAAAATTAAAGCGACTATTCCAGGATGCCTTAGTATGTGGCCTATAAGTCTGTCTCTTCTTTTAAGTATATTTTTCCAAATGCTTCTTTCTTCATCTATTTGCCGCAATACCTCCTCATTTGTCACTTTATCCACCCATCTGATTTTTAACATTCTCCTATAGCACCACATTTCAAAAGCTTCTAACCTTTTCTTCTCAGATACTCCGATTGTCCAAGTTTCACTTCCATATAAAGCGACACTCCAAACATACACTTTCAAAAATCTTTTCCTGACATTTAAATTAATTTTTGATGTAAACAACTTATATTTCTTACTGAAGGCTCGTTTAGCTTGTGCTATTCGGCATTTTATATCGCTCCTGCTTCGTCCATCTTTAGTAATTCTACTTCCCAAATAACAAACTTCTTCTACCTCCATAATCTTTTCTCCTCCTATTTTCACATTCAGTGGTCCATCTTTGTTATTTCTACTACATTTCATTACTTTTGTTTTGTACTTGTTTATTTTCATGCGATAGTTCTTGCGTAGGACTTCATCTATGCCGTTCATTGTTTCTTCTAAATCCTTTTTATTCTCGGCTAGAATTACTATATCATCAGCAAATCGTAGCATCTTTATCTTTTCACCTTGTACTGTTACTCCGAATCTAAATTGTTCTTTAACTTCATTAACTGCTAGTTCCATGTAAAGATTAAAAAGTAACGGAGATAGGGAACATCCTTGTCGGACTCCCTTTCTTATTATGGCTTCTTTCTTATGTTCTTCAATTGCTACTGTTGCTGTTTGGTTCCTGTACATGTTAGCAATTGTTCTTCTATCTCTGTATTTGAATCCTAATTTTTTTAAAATTCTGAACATTTTATTCCAGTCTACGTTATCGAATGCCTTTTCTAGGTCTATAAACGCCAAGTATGTTGGTTTGTTTTTCTTTAATCTTCCTTCTACTATTAATCTGAGGCCTAAAATTGCTTCCCTTGTCCCTATACTTTTCCTGAAACCAAATTGGTCTTCTCCTAACACTTCCTCCACTCTCCTCTCAATTCTTCTGTATAGAATTCTAGTTAAGATTTTTGATGCATGACTAGTTAAACTAATTGTTCTGTATTCTTCACATTTATCTGCCCCTGATTTCTTTGGTATCATTACTATAACACTTTTTTTGAAGTCTGACGGAAATTCCCCTTTTTCATAAATATTACACACCAGTTTGTATAATCTATCAATCGCCTCCTCCCCTGCACTGCGCAGTAATTCTACAGGTATTCCGTCTATTCCAGGAGCCTTTCTGCCATTTAAATCTTTTAATGCTCTCTTAAATTCAGATCTCAGTATTGTTTCTCCCATTTCATCCTCCTCAACTTCCTCTTCTTCCTCTATAAAACCATTTTCTAATTCATTTCCTCCGTATAACTCTTCAATATATTCCACCCATCTATCGACTTTACCTTTCGTATTATATATAGGTGTACCATCTTTGTTTAACACATTATTAGATTTTAATTTATGTACCCCAAAATTTTCCTTAACTTTCCTGTATGCTCCGTCTATTTTACCAATGTTCATTTCTCTTTCCACTTCTGAACACTTTTCTTTAATCCACTCTTCTTTCGCCAGTTTGCACTTCCTGTTTATAGCATTTCTTAATTGCCGATAGTTCCTTTTACTTTCTTCATCACTAGCATTCTTATATTTTCTACGTTCATCCATCAGCTACCAATATATATCATTAAAATATATATATATATAGTTTTATATAAATCGTATAATAAATATATATCGTTAAAAATAAATATGTAATGAAGGAAACAGACGCGACCATCGTTCAGCGCCTCACTCGTGAGCGTGCGAGTAGTATGTGTTTTTATTCCTCGAACCTCCGCCTCAATCTAGCAATCCCCCTCCGTGCGTGATAACTAAACCTTATAAATTCTGATGAATATGATTTGCAGTATGTGTCGCTTAACTGTAGATCAGTTACGAATAAAAAGATTCATAACTATTGGCGATGGCAAGTTCTAATAGATATTGCGATTATTTTATCGCTCTATCGTGCACAAGTACAGGCACGCGTTTGTACAGTCAAGGAATAACGGTAATAAAGAAAATTAATCGATCTCATCACTGTATTTGTACGTCAAACAAGACGTTTGTACTGGTTAAGGAATGTTTTTTTTTTATTTATTCAATTAAAGCGCATCTAACTAGAAATAAAAATTAATTTTTTAAAAACAACAAAATCCACTGTAATTAAAAAAAACAGCAAAAAAGAAATAATAATAATAATAATAATGCTAAGATAAATATTAAGGAAAATCCTAGGGCCCAGAAAAACTAACGATGGTAGGAGATTATGGAAGAATGAGGAACTTTACCACGAGTTAGATAGAATCTCGGAAGCATTACGTAAGCAAAGACTGGAATTTTACGGACATCTGACAAAAATAGATTACGAAGAGAATTTTTGACAAGTGTAATGATGACAAGACGAACGTTAAGTAGTTCAAGTAACTTAAGGGAGATCTAAGGATAGCAAACTTACTTGACGGATTTAAAAGACGGAAGGTTGCTTAGTAAATCAATATTAAAATTTAAAAAAATTCCATTAGAAACAACGAGCTAACCTAAAATGGTCGGAAGAAAGGAGGAAGCGGCTAAGTGAAAGAATGAAGAAGTATTGGAAAGCTAAAAACTAGTCAGACGTAACTATTGTACGTGTTCGACAGTGACTGGTGTCGAAAAAAAAAGCTATTATATTTTTTTTTATATTTCAAATTTTTATAACATTTTTTTTATAAAATCTTGCTTTTTTCTAGAATTCTTGATTATATTTATCAATATATAGTCGTTTTTATAAAAAAAAAAAACTTACCAAAAGAACCTGCTTATTTATTTAACGGCTAAAGAAATCAAATTGAGACGATCTTCAATCGATTCCCCGACAAGAAAACAACCGGTTTTTCAGGTTAAAACGTAAAATATGTTAAGTTTATCACAAAATTTCTTAAAAATGATGTCTTGAATTCAGTGGCGGCTCGCGTATAGGCACTGCGAAGCTGCAGCACCCCTATTTCCACTTGATATTATCGGCAACTTTAATATAATGAGTAATTTTTTCTTTCATTATACTTGCAGAATATATAATCCTTAAGCTTATTATCACTAGCCATCCCCAGTTTATGAAAAATTTTTGTGCGCTACACAATTCCAGCGGCGTGGTGGTTTGGCTGTCGTACGCATGCGCATATAGGGAGCTACAAATGAGGCTGCGAAGGAGAAAGAGCACTGTCGCTCCCGCAGTGCCGACCCTGGCGTGTGTATGGAACGTTCTTTGTTCGTTCTCTTTTCTAGTTTCTGGTGGAAGGAATATGAAAGAGATTTAGTCGTTTTTTTAGTAGTGATCAGAAGATGGCGGAAAGCAAGGACTCTTTGATTGCCAAATCCATCCAAAAATACGTTGGAAGGGCAAAATAGAAGGTAAAAACTAATTATGTATTTGTTTCTGTGTACATAGAAATTTAAATTAAGTACCACTGAACTATATTGTTTTTAAGCGGATATTTTATTAAGTTATTATCTCTTAATACTAAAAAATATTATCTGTATTGACATTTTACTAATTATTCGGTTAAACCGAATACGATTTTTAAGCACAATGTGCTTAAAAACAGTGTACCATATTCTTTTATTCTATTTTTATTCTTCTTCATTTTTTTTCTTCTTCATCGTTACCGCCCACTCGTGCAAGCACATGCGAACGGCAACTCCGCAGAGGGCTGTCCTTCATCACCGAGCCCCCCGATTCTTCTCCTGAAGAACCCTCGCCACGAACCCCGCAATGGTGTCAAAACCTTGGGGCTCCGCAACACGGTGGCGATGATGTTCTCCACGATGAGCGGTCCGGTAATCGCCGAGAAAGCTAGGCGGTAATCGTCCCACTGCGGGCACCAGAACACCACGTGTTCTGGAGTATCCGGGTCGCCGCAGTAAGGATAGTAGGGGGTCATCCATCCTCCACCTACCACACAGGTAATCGCGGAAGACCCCATCACCGGTCAACAGTTGCGTGAGCCAGTAGTTCAGCTCATCAAACCTCCGACTGGCCTACGGCTTAATATCCGCGATAAGGCGGTGCGTCCACCTGCCATTGGTGAACGCATCCCACATAGCTTTCCAATCTCGGAACAGGGCCGCACGTATGTCCTGCTTGGGAAAGCAGGAAATCTTCCCAAATCAGTCGATTTGGAAGTCGAGAGTTCCACGTTCAATTCCTAGTAAAGTCGGTGTACCGTATTCTTAAATGCGATAAAAGTGTACAATTAGATTATTAACCTGCTTCCAGCTATTCTATTTGATCCATTTTTTTTCGGTTCTTTTATTTTACAGAAAACTTTAACCACGACCTTGAAAATGCCCAGAAAAAATTTACTGGAACAGTACCCCCACTAATTTTAGCTACGAGCCGCCACACATTGAATCGGTAATATTCTATAATATTAATAAAATAAAATTCACTTTTTAAATTTTACGCATCTACGCCTTCCCACATCAATCAATTTCATATCGTATACAAATAAATTTGTATATTCCTTTACTTTGGAATCAAACATATTACGTAAGAAATCAGAATTTTTCAGAGTTTTATTTTATGTTGTATTATTTTCTAAACATAAAAATCTTTCTTTTCAGAATTTCCTTACCAAAATTACTTAAGGCTTAATTTTTTTTAAACTTCTTTTCAGAACTTTACGCACTTTTTTTTAGAAATTTTGTTTGATCTTTCCGAACTTTCTGTACATGGATAGGATGAGGAAGAGAGATTAATTTTCGATTACGAAAAAATCTTTAGAAAAAAAAATTGTATATATAATAATCTTTCGATGAATGATATGTAAACAAATTTTTATTTTAGTTTTTTGTTGTACGTTTCATACGAGATCGAGTTATGTTAAATCGGTTCAAGAAAGAGTATTTTGAAGCCATTGAGATTTCAATAATTGAAACTTCATTATTGAAATCTCAGAAAAATAAATTGTAGAACAGAATAAAATCATCCTCGATCTTTTTCCTATAAATATTAATTAAAACATTAAGCTTAAACTTCAATGGCAAACAAAACGCGACTTGTTTAAGTCGTGGCTCAACTCAAGGCCATCTGTAAGATCAGTCAATAAAATTCCTTGTTAGTAATTCTCAACATATTAGATCAGATTTTAAATGCTGTATTTCATTTATCGATCATTTTTCACTCGTATCATATATATATAAACTAATTATATTAACAATAGTTAAGAGCAGTTTTTTATAATCAATTATTTTTCTGTTTGATGAATACATTTACATTACTTTTTTATTCTACATTATTATTCTAATTTTAACACAATTCTTACAAGCAACATTTTCCTTAAATACTTTATTCAAATATACTTAGTTAACTAAACTTGATTACCTTCATAATTACCTACCAACCTATTTTTTTTCTTCTACTAGGAATTTTTCACAAGATTTTTTACTATTATTTACTTTGAACTTTATCACTTTAAACGTACTTCAAGTTTTTTTTTTTTTAATACTTGTTAAATGAAGTTCTTATCATTTCTCAAACCTGGTTTTGTAAAATAGAATTTACTACGTCAGAGTTGTAATTTAATTTTTTGTATAAAAAAATTGCAGAGCGTGCCTACGGCACACTTCCGCAGCTAGGCCCTCCAGGTAGGTTACCCTGGCGAGCGGCGTCTCGGAATGCTATTATTAGTTGTCCAAAATTGATTACCTCTTGTGTAATGATGAAAATTGATCAAGAAAAAGCGAAAACATATCAGCAAATCTTCACAATCAAATTTGGTTTAGATCGGTTTAGGCATCTTTTAAGGATTGCAAACTCTCAACATTTTTCTCAAGATTCAGATATCCATACGCAAAATCACTCACTACGAGAGCTGGAAGCTTAAATATATATTAAATTAATTAATTTATTATTTATATATTACATTCAATTTACGAAACAAATTATCGTAATACGAAACTAACATTCCTTGATACAATAAATTGGCTTCAAAATCAATAAATCGCTAAGGAGGATATATAGGATTCAAAATTCTTCTGATTTTGACCTTTATTGTTTACCATTTGATTTGACCCGCTATTTTCTTTTTATGTATGTTTAACGTAAATAAAAGGGCAAAAAAAATCATATATACGATTCTAAATGGATAATCGATTAGTATTTTCAGTATCGATTTATTTGTATCGAAAATAGTTGTGTTTTAAGATCTGCTACGATATTGAATGAATGAATTACGGTAGCAAAATTTTGTCGATTTATTTGATAATTACAAGACTGACTAACAAATAGAACATTAGAAAAATTCAATTAATAACCGTAACAACAAAAGTGAGAATTTATAAAGGGTAAGAAAAAAGTAAAAAAGTTTTATTTTTACAAATAAAAAAAAATTCCTTTCGGCACGCCGGAAGGCGGAGGTAGATTTCACCGCTGCTAATATGGGATAAAAAAATTAAGCCAAACTGTAATTTTTGAGATTCAAGTTATGGGGTAAATTTAGTGATTTTATATGAAACTGCCTTGAAGAACTGAAAAAATAGGTCCCAGAAATGTATTTTAAATAGTTTTTGAGAAATCTAAAACATCAGGGTCGAAAAAATATATTATTTTTTGTTTGGCGTAAAATAATTTAATTAAATTGGTAATAAATAAATAAAACTAATAAATAAAATTTGTAGAGAATTTCATACCAAGTAAAATTAAATGAATACAATTAACATAAACTAAATATAAACTAAGAATTTGAAAGTTTATTAAAAACAAAATGTGGAAAATTTTAACTATGGAATGGAATGGAATGGAATGCAAAGTTGGCAGGAGTCTATTACTCCCTACTTTATCGCAGAACCTGGACAGAGTCCCTTGCTGCTGGATCTTTCTAATCGGGCTTGTTTTTTTAAAGGGTTAATTTTAAATAGCGGGTCTAATTTTTACAAGTTTTGTTTATTATTATTTAGTGTTTTAAGGACGGATTTAATTGCATTCCAATTCCGTTGTTAAACCAGCGTTATCGAACCCATTTTACGGGCCGACCGCGGAAGGCTAGGCTTATAAAGCCTGTCCTCCCGACGTAATTCCCCTTCAGACCGTCCACTGAAGTCCTTTCGGTGCTAACTCTTTAATAGGCTAGCAGGAATACGCCACAACGGGGCACTACCTGTAAGGAGGGAGCAATGCGTCCCCTTTTCCGGAGGAGTCGCAATTGCTGGGTTATTTTATCTTATTGTAAGTTTTGAAAAGGAGAGGATGTTTAGAAGCTCTTCATCCGCTTCTAGTATGGCTGCCAAAATTTTAACTAGGAGTTAAAACAAAAATTTCAATATTATAAAATATGATTTAAATATTACAGAAAATAAACAATGAAATTTAAAAATAAAATCAGAAATCAAAACATATATCGATAAAAAAATTTATTAGAAAATGTTAAAGCTAAAAAAATTAATTGGAAATATTTTTTTTTCTTAAGTTGGCAATATAACAACCGATTCTAATAATTAATTTTTTTAAATTGCATTTGAACATTCTGACCTTCACCGGGTAAGACACCTGCTTTTTGACAATCCCTGTCGCCGTACACCACCTCCTCCGTTCCTAGTCCTGATGGGCTTTACCGGAGGTCGTCTTTTACACCCTCTAACCACAATGACTGTGAGATTACATCTCACAGTCATTAGCCAGGCCTCGGTCGGCATGCCACCGATGTAAATTCCTCGGTAGACATTTGCATCAGTAAAAGATAAAACAAATTTTGCGTTCACGTAAGCCTCAAACGGACATCTTCACATCCAACTCAGCACGATTTCCTCAAACTAACTAACCGAGACCGGGAAAGCGCGGACCCCGCGCCTAGTCCGAATTTGACAACACCGTTCGTGACTGTGAGTGCATTTGAACATCCCGACTTCCGTAGGGGGAAGACACCCGCCTTGTGACGATCGCGGTTGCCACACCAACCCCTCCGTTCGTAGCCCTGATGGACTTTACCGGAGGTCGTCTTTTAGATTCCCTCTTAACTGAATACGTATTAAATTCATCAGCTTGGCCTCGGTTCCACCTGGCAGCCGATGAGCTGTGCGTCAGCGGGGAGGTCCAGTCGAACGAACACATGATGTTCGACTGCTCAGCTCTTGGGGGGGACAGAACTCAGGTCACCCTGGAACTTAAAGGTCAAGGGAAAAATTGACCGCTCATAAGCGGCGAGTCGATGTGGCGTGAGCCGCATTGTCGGACAGTGTGGGAGTTCCTTGATGCCGTTGCTTTGTTCAATAGGCATCAGTAGTTTCAGGGATATAAGAGTCCTACCGCTAGCCGTAGAAAGCTACCGTCGAGAAACGGCTGGCCGTCGGTCAAATATAGCTCCAAGCGCTATAATACGGTGGACAGGTACTTGCTGGTATTCGCGACCCAGACGTGGCAGCAAATCGCTGTTCTTGACAGAATAAATTTTAATTTATCGACAGGTCATATATTTCAGTATGTAGACGGGGTGCGCCTACCCGTTTTAGTAATATATGACAAGCGAGCGGTGGGATACGCAAGCGAGTGGTGTAAAGCACTACGCTGATTCCGCTCACGCAGTTAGGTAAGCTCTAGGAGCTAATTAGGATAGCGGTCGCTAAACCGTTTTGAGGAACAGTAGCCGTTTGCGGTACGGACATTCCCTTATGCTTTAGGGCGACCGAATGGGGTGGTGGTGGGATAAATGCCAGACAAACTAAATATCTATTGGAAGACGTTGTGATAACAAGAAGGCAAGACGATTAACCGTCACTGTGGAGCAACTTAACGCTTTACTTTAGCAGTTAAATAACACTTAAATACATTTTAAAAATAAGCGGGTAGTATTAACTGGCATCCAAGGTTACCTGATTTAACACCTCTGGACTAGCCTTTGAAATCTTAATATGTAAACAAACAACAAAATAATTTTAGTACATGAGCAAATTCAAGAGAAGAGGTAGTTATTAAAAAGAGAAGGTAATTAGTAAAAACTAATTATGTATTTGTTTCTGTGTACGTAGAAATTTAAATTAAGCACCGTTGGACTATAGTGTTTTTAAGCGGACATTTTATTAAATTACTAGTTGAGTAGGCAATGCTTCGATATTGCTAGATTTGAGTATGAACACAAATGAAAGTTTGATAACGCATTAAAATATTGAACATTACGGAACATCAAAAAATTTAACCTTTCCCTTTTTTCCTTCTTCCAATTACCATCCCTTACCTTCTTTCCCGTTTTTCACAAAAATAATAGGAGCCAAATCGGATCGTAAATACAATTTTTCGAAATATCTCAAGCCCGCCGCCAAATCGCAGGTCCATATTTTGAAAAAAAAATATTTCCTTTCACGTAACCAATATATATTCTGAATACGAGCCAAATCGGTCCGTAAAACAATTTCTCTAAATATTTCAACCCCAGCGGGTCCATTTTTTATACGAATATTTATTTTCATGTAACTAATATATATTCTGAACGTGAGCCAAATTGGACCGTAAATACAATTTTTTTTAAATATTTCGACCCTCGCGCTACCTAGCGGGTCAAAATTAATTCAGAAACCTTCACGGGCGTGCGCACAACTCACCAAAGTTTCATCGCAATCGAACGAATTGTATAGAAACGCAAACGGAACAAATAAACAAACATTCATTTATATATATATATATATATATATGTATATAATTATCTAATAATAAAAATATACTATACTACATACTAAATATTATCTGTGTTGACATTTTATCATTTATTCAGTTAAACGGAATGCGGTTTTTAAAATGTGCTTGTTCAATGTGATAAAGTGTAGAATCAGAATATTATCCTGCTTCCAGATATTCTATTTGATTCATTTTTTTCGGTTCTTTTATTTTACAGAAAACTTTAACCGTGGCCTTGAAAAGGCCCAGAAAAAAATGTTCTGGGGCAGCACCCCCACTAATTTTAGCTAAGAGCCGTCACTGGTTTTGAAATATTGAAAATTTTCTTTTGTTTAGTAATCTGCCGCATTTTGATTCGTTTTAAATTTTAAACTTCGAAATATTTATGTTTGTATTTGGTTTCTGTAGTCACTAATCATACCGTTTTACTCAGAATATTCTCTACGGGTTTTATTTAAAGATTTTATGTTTATTACACCTATTCAACGAAGTTATTTTACGCCAGACATAAAATAGCGCATTTTACGACTCCAGTATTTTGTTTTTACCTCAGATTTCTTGAAAACTAATAAAAATACAGTTTTTGGATCCATTTATTTTTTTTTTTATTTTTTAGGTCAGATTTCATATAAAACTATTAAATTTGCTCCTTAATTTGGGTCCCAAGAATTACAGTCTGACATAGTTTTACGAAGGCGCAGAAATCAGGGCGAAATCTTTTACCAGCCGACACTCACTAACGAAGTTTTCCTTGCCTAAATTTAAATAAACTTTCTTCTTTATTCTCAACAGTAGAACATGTCCTGAAATTTTATTGCATTCTTCATGAATAACTGTATACGTATAGGTTATTCGATCGTATAGTCGTGTCAAATGAATCCCGCTCTTTGTCCCTCCATCAATTTATTATAGTTCGTTGACCTACTGATCGTACAATTCCGCCTCATTTACACGAACAAAACAAAGCGACTCCATTACTCTTAAAAATTTATTAGCCGTTGGTTTATTTTTTTATACTTAATCAACGCACCTAGTAATGTTTACGGTTCACCTATTTCGCTCATCGCTTCATCGAAAAGTAATTAGTTTCTGCTGTAATTTCCGATTCCGTTATTTTGTGTATATAATCGTTACATTACGAACGAATATCTTTTTAAAACAAAATTTAACGCCAGCGTTCAACGAAGGTAATACGTTTTAATTTTAATGTTAAACCATTTTACATGTAGGCAGTGGCGTAGCGTGGGTTTCAGCCGCCCGGGGCGTAGGCCAAATTCGCCGCCCCCTTATTTAGATATTTAAATCCAAAACTCTCTAAAATTTATAGAAATTCTAAAGAATTTTTCGGTAAGAATAAATTTATTGCGTATTGTACAGGGTACAAATAAAGAAATCGTGTATTTATGTTTTATAATAAACACGTTTGTTACAAACATTCTTACACGTACGCCGGTTATCGATATAAACACACTTATGATATGCGTCGACAAGATTAAGTTATTTTTTCTATAACAAAATTAAGACCGGAGTCCCGGTGTGAGAAAATTTTTGGAATCCCCTCATTTGAGGCACGGCAAGCGAGGAAGACCTAGTCCCGGCTGCCCGGGACCTTGTGCTCTTCCGGGGTAGTTTGAGGCGATGGCACCCCTTGGAGCTGAGCTTATGCTTGGTCGCGAATCCGGCTCCATGGGGCGGGGGAAATCGACGGAGAAAAAAAAATTAAGTTATTATTACATAAAATTAATGGCAAAAAATTTTCGATAAAATTCAATAATTTAACAATCACAACACGTATTTAAAGAAAATCATGAATCGAGGTTAATTGAGTAAATGTGAATTGGACGACTGATGTTGCAGGTGTTATTAGACAATATTGAACTCTATTCTTTATTTGAAATAATTAAGTCTCGCAGAATATTTCTCGTGAACAATCCGAGCACAAAATAAAAAATCCCTTTCGGCACGCCGGAAGGAGGCAGATTTAACCGGTGCTAAGTAGGGGTTAAAAAAGATTTCCGCCTTAAAGTTAAGAAAAACTTCAAATTTACTCAATACAACAATGGTCGCATGAGAAAATATATTTCACATGTTTAACATACGACAAGCCCCATCTTCTTACAATTCCAGCAATATTTTGGTCATCTCTTGCCGTAAGGGTTAGTCTTATCAAATATTGTTTCATATATAAGTTTTAAGTAATGTTTAGAGGACTAACGACCGCTTTAACCGATTCGATATTGTGCCTATTAAGGAAGGAATGATTTTGTTTATCTTTGAAACCCCATTTTTTCCATTCCCTGGACCAACGGTTGGTGATATCAAAAGCTTTTACTTAGACAAGTTTTACGCTCTTACCCAAATAATAGTAAAAACTTTAAACGAATTCGATATTTTACTTAATAAGAAAGTTACAGCGATATTTTGTTTTTTCGACAAGTCTCCCCATTTCAACCCCTACGGTCCGTTTTTGGCCGTTAACGAACTCGACCGAGATTTTGGGTCGAGTTATTTTTAAGGAACAATTTAAAAGTGATTGGCGCAAAATTACGGCAGTTACCTTGTCCACAATAAAGTGAAATATATAAACTTTTGAGCCGATGGTGGTTTGAAGTCTGAGGGATATGAAACGCGAAGATATGTCGAAATTTTCCGGAAGTCAAATCATGGTACCGATTACAATAGGTAGCTTTCTTATGAAATCTACCTAACACGGAAAATTACCGCAAGGCAATCAGTACAAACGGTGTTGCCAATCGCTACAGCGAGCGAGATGACTGGACTCGCTTAAAGAAAGGGGATTCCCCGGTTCCGTCACAGATTAAATAATAAAACGTTCCTTGTTCTTTTCAATCGGTTCGATTTGTAGGTGCAACAAAAATATGAAAAGAAATGGTTCAAATTTTTTAGTTCAGATTACAAAATATTATTTATTGTGAAATTTTCGGCCCCCGCTACGTTACGCCATTGTGTGTAAGCCTATTTATTGTATAATTTCCAGCGTTACATAAGCGCTTTTGTCACGTTTACAAATTTTAAAAATTTATAAGATATTTTTTTCGCAGAAAATTGTCGGATAATAATTAAAACGTTTTCAGTTAACCGATTAAATTTGACAAAACTTATTATATCGTAAATAATAATGTTGAAATATTAGCTATAGATTGAAGTGATTTTAAAACACAAATTTAAAAAAAAATTGTGTTCTGCGATCCAATGCTAGCATCACAATATATGATGCATGTAAATACATGCATCATATATTCTGATGCATACGTACGTAAAAAAAAATAGGGTGGCGACTTCCATTGATTCTTCGAACTAGTTTGAAAGCTGTCTTTTTGCAAAATGAAATGAATTTCCGTACACAAGGTTTAGCCTTTTTTTTTTTTTTTTTTTTTTTGAGGGTGAAAAACGTCTATGCGTTATCATCGCCCGGATTTTTTTTTTAAGAAAAAAAAAATTAAAAAACTAATCTAAGGGATAGATAGTAAAACTTAAAACTAATATCGGGTACGGACACCTACAGGTGCAGTACAACGTGGATGGTCCTTATACTTTCCTATATTAGAATTTATAAGACTGAGTAAAAAGCCGGGTGATTTGGCTGTCCTTTGAGACGAGCAAAATAAGATAATAATAGCTGGTCTCGTCTATCCCAAAGTGATGGTACACTACAGTCTACAAGTAAGCTTGCGACAGGACTTGACCTAAACGCGTCTGTGGCAAGCCGAAGGAAAGTATGATGTACACCATCCATCATTTTAAGCACGGTTTGACGAGCTGAAGAGTAGGCGACACAACCATAATCTAAACGGGATCGAACAAAGGAATAGTAAAAATATATCATACATGACCGATCGGCTCCCCAATTGGTGTTACTATGGACTCGCATCAAATCTAAAAGTTTGGAACATTTTGTTTTTAATTCTTTTATATGTTTTATCCAAGTAAGTACCTGAGAGCGAATCGTCTACACGAACACGAAACGTTCGGTGATTTAAGAATCCCCGGATAAAAGCAAGTATATTGCCCTTGATTCCCCATTCTTTGAGGGTTTTAAGAATACCACGTCGCCAGGCCATGTCGTACACCCTTTTTTATATCAAAGAAGATAGTGACGAAGTGCTGGCGGTTTAGGAAAGCGTTTTGTATGGCTGTTTCCATTGACACTAAATGTTCAATGGAAGATCGTCCTTGTCGGAAACCACACTGTTCTGGAGATAGAAAACCATGTCTTTCCAAGTACCATGTAAGCCTGCGGTTTACCATTCTCTTCATTATTTGACACAAAACGCTTGTTAAAGAGATAGGGCGGTTGCTTGAGGGGTTCGTTTTGTCTTTACCAGGTTTTAGTACTGGTATAATAAATGCTTCTGACCAGCCGGATGGAAAGACTTGTTCGGAGAATAAACCGTTGGAAATATTCAAAAGATGTTGTAGTACCGAATTAGGAAGGTGTGAAAGCATGGCAAGGCGAATGTTGTCCGGTCCAGGGGAAGTGTCACATGAGTTTTTAAGTGCGTGTAACAATTCCTTAAATACGAATGGGGTGTTTAATTCACCAACGTTTAACGATAATACTTCTATCTGCATCTGGTATCTTTGAAAATCGTTATTATATGATGAAGTGAGAAACACCGAGCGGAAAGATTTTGCTAAAGTATTTGCCACAGCCGAAGATGATGAAAGGATTTCTCCATCATCAATAAGACCGAAAATAGATTGTTTCGGTGATCCGAAAATTGCACGGATTTTTTTCCACACAGTAGACGTGGGAGTAGTGCGTGAGATAATGCTCACATATTTCGTCCATGAACTCCTCTTAGCGTTCAAGAATACTCAGCGGCATACCGCTCTAGCCCTGCGATATAAATTTAGATATTCAGTTGTAGGCCTACGATTAAATTTGCATAGTGCCTGCCGTCGATTCCTAACAGCATATGTGCAATCATCATTCCACCATGGAACGGAGGGACGTATAGGATTACCCGATGTTTGTGGGATATATCTGTTGGCATTCTCAAGTATCATAGACGTAAAAGAGGAACATTGGTCAAGGATGTTTGCACCATCGTCATACTGTGATTTGAAGGCTTTATGCTATTCATTCCAATCCGCCTTTTCAACAATCCATCTCCGTGGCCTTCTTTTAACCTCGCGGTCTACACCAAAACCAATAATAATTGGTCTGTGATCACTGCCGTGAAAGTCATCACAAACAGACCAATTAAGATGAGGGAGTAAATTCGGTGATCATATGGAGAGATCGATGTTAGATACAGTACCAGATGATAAAGACATGAATGTATGCGATCCATTATTCAGTAGACAAAGGTCCAAGTCCTGTCTCACTCTATCATATTTTCTCGAGTGGAGCAGAAGATTGAGCCCCAGGAAATATGGTGGGCATTGAAGTCTGCTACTATTAACGATGGAGATGGCATTTGCGCGAGGAGATTTGAGATATCTAGAGCACTGAACTCAGTGTTCGGTGAGAGATACAGATTGCAGATACGCAATTTTAAGGGGATAGAGCCCTTTACTGCAACAGCAGGAATGAGAGTGGTTAGTTGAATCCTTGTAGCAGACACACCATTATTCATGGAAATAGCCACTCCACCACTCTCTCTACCATCTACTATACAGTCGTATCTCACAGAAATATCCTCTGAGTGTTATTGGGTCATTTTGTAGAAGGTGAGTTTCTTGGAAACACATGATTAGTGGATCAGGTGCGTGCGCCAGTACTCTAATATCTTCAATGCGGGGCCGAAGACCATTAATATTCCACTGAATAATGTTCAGAAGGGTAAAAAAATAATAATAAAATAAATAAATTTAGGAAACTATATAAAAATTAGTTGTACGTGATTCGGTTTTTTTTTGTATTTTTTATTTTAAACTCCGATGTCCTGGGGTCGGGTGGTTCTTCAACCATATCCTCCAGTATATGAGGTGATGGTGGAGGAGATTTATTTGAATGGGATGCCGCAGTTGACATCCCAGAGGGGGTGGTTGTGTGGGTTCCCTTTACGGGGAGCTTATTAGGTGGCTTACTGTCATCTGCTATAGTCCCTGCCCGTAACGGTAAGACTTTGGGAACAGGGACTTACGTATGGACCACACTGTTGGATACACTAACTGCAACGAAAGACTTTTTATTGATCTTTGTCAGCTCTGAAATAGTGGCTGTAAGTGAAGCTACTTGATCAGAAAGCATCTGAACAAGTTTTTAAGTTCATTGCAGGATCCGCACTGCTGATTACTAACATTTGTAGGAGTTTGTTTCGATGTAGCGGTGGCAAAAGATACATCTGGTTTAACCAGGTTCCGTGAATTATTTATCTTTTTATATTCTCTGCGTGCAGCCGGGAAAGATAGCTTCTACTCAGTACAGATTTTGAGAATTGCCTTTTCTTCTTTAAAGGTTGGCAATCTCGGGAGCGGGCTGTATGTGAACCAATGCAGTTCGCACATTTTTCACCTTCTTTGCAGTTAGTGTCATTGTCACCTTCTTTAGCACATCGAGGACAGATCTCCGTTTTCGAGCAATATGTTGTAGTGTGACCATATCCTTGGCATCTGAAACATCGCCGTGGGTCGGGTATGAATGGTCGTACCCGAACCGAGAGGTAACCCGCTTTAATCTTCTCTGGTGGAACAGGGAGATTGAATGTCAGTATAAGAGACGGTGTCGGTTCTTCTGTTCCGCCTGCCGTTTCATTATACGCTTCACTTCAACATCTTGGGGACGAAGCTCATCAACTATTTCAGTGATATCTATATCTAAAAGGTCTCGACAAAAAATTACTCCCCGGCTCGTATTTAACGTTTTGTGGCATTCTGCACTGATATTTATACCACCCATATTACGGAGGCGTAAGATAGATCGACTCTGTTCATCGTTGAATGTTTCAATCAGAATCGATCCGTCACGTAATTTCCTGACGTTCTTCGGGGAACCATTTGCACCCGTTATAGTTTTGTTTATTAAGAAAGGTGAAACTTTTTGAAGGGAGCCACCTTTCTGACTATTTCGGAGAACAACGAATCTAATATTTTTAGAATTCAAATCTAATGATTCGCGGTTCTCTTCAGTAGGACTTTTATCCTCGTTAGACAAAGCTGACCAAGGTCTCTTCACAAGACTAGATTTGGTGATTATTTCAGATGGACCACCAACCATCATTGTATTTATTATTGGAACTGAAATTTTGGTCCCACGAGTACCGGCGAAAAATGGACCACCACTCCAGCAGAGCGCACGCGTACTGGAGCTAGAGGTAAATATAATTGGGTTCGCCCTGGTGCCCAGAGGACATCGTTCGACTCACTACGTAGAGCCATTCACCCATCGGCACGATTTGTTCTCACCTTGGGTTGGGTTGGGTTGCGTTTCGTAAGATGTCGCAAACCACAGAGTGTAAATGTAAGAAATATCAGTGTAGGATGTTGTTGTGTAATTGTGTATGTTGTAATTTATGTAGTGTTCTTGGTAGTATATGTGTTCAGCAGCTCACTGTATAGTGGGAAGAAAAGCTGCAGAGGCTAGGCCCGTGGGGACGCCAACCCCCAAAGTCTTAAAGAATAAGACTCCCCGTCGAGGAATTTTTAGCTTATGTTAACATAAAATATATGAAAATATTAAAATGTTTCCTGCTGGAAAAAATTCAATAACACAGACATTGCCGTAATAAATTACGATTTAAGTTGCCTTGTAAAACGGGTTAAATCTAATCTGTACTATTTTTTTTTTTTTTTTTTGTATGAATGGGATATTAAAGTAAAGAAAAATCATTTTAAGAAACAATGCCTAGGCCTACCGGGCTGATCTAGTGGTGATCCACACTCCCAAATCAGCTGATTTGGAAGTCGAGAGTTCCAGCGTTCAAGTCCTACAGTTATTTTTATACGGATTTGAATACTATATCGTGGATACCGGTGTTCTCTGGTAGTTGGGTTTCAATTAACTACACATCTCAGAAATGGTCGAACTGAGACTGTAAAAGACTATACTTGATTTACACTCATACATATCATGCTCAGAAATATCTGAACGGTAATTCCCGGTGGCTAAACAGGGAAAAAAGAAAAAGAAAGAATGCCACAACACGAATTGCTTACTTCGATCACCAGACAGAAAAATGCTGTATGTCCATCTTTGGCCTACTCAACATGAATAATCTACCTCCACTTTATTTAAAATTAGGGCTTCTCAAAAAACTTCTTAAGATAATGTAGAAAAATAGTGCTGGATTTCATCATTTGAAGGAAAACGTTCTACGACAATCAGGCTAAACAAAATGTTAATACATGGCTTGTATTGCATATGAATTATACTGTTAACAAAGCAGCAACTTCTGATGCCCCACTACAAGTGCCTCAACAATGACAAGATTATTTAAAAGAGTCTGATGTGGGCTCCACATTAGACTTCCTTCTTTATTTTTCCTGTTTATCCTCCGGTCATTACCTTTCAGATAATACTTCAGAGGATGATATCTAGGAGTGTAAATGAAGTGTAGTCTTGTACAGTCTCAGTTCGACCGTTCCTGAGATCTGTGGTTAATTGAGACCTAACCACCAAAGAACACCGGTGTCCACGATCTAGTATTCAAATCCGTGTAAAAGTAACTGACTTTACTAGGACTTGAACGCTGGAATTTCCAAATCAGCTGATTTGGGAAGACGCGTTCACCACTAGACAAACCCGGTGGGTTACCATGTGACTTCCTTGTACACCTATTAAATTACATATACACATTTTTTGATAAAAAATGTAGATAAAATTTTATTTCATTAATAACTTCTGACATTTTTTCATTTTTTTTTTAATTATTGAATTATTATTTATCGAAATTTTTTTTACAATCAGAGGTTAATAAATCAATATATTTAAATTAAAAAAAAGGAGATGAAGTCCGATTCGAACCGATATGTCTTCCCCTTCTAACATCCAAATATTTCATTTGGCTGTAATTCTGGAACCAGTGAAAATAAGTACCACTTATGATAATATCGTTGAAATACTCTTAATGAGGGCTTATTACTGCAGTTACGAAAAAATCCAAATTTTCTTCTATTTTGGGCTTTTTTGTACACTTTTGGTTCAGCCCATTGAAATCAAAATGGAGGTGCACAACAGTCCTAAAATCCAAAATGTCAATATCCTATGGCTAATCGTTTTTCAGTTACGCGACATACGTATTTACGTCACGCTGAAACTAGTCAAAATGGATTTTTCCGTTGAAATCTTAAATCTCTCGCGATTACAATACTTCCTTTACTTCGTACAAGGAAGTAAAAAATAGCATAAGTTTGTACTTCAAATTTTACGAATGTTCTTGATCTTTTCTAACAGCCCGTTGGAACTTATAACTTCTATAATCAAATTTGTAAAAATAAATCTGTACAGATTAATAATAAATAATTATCTGACAACACCGAGCGGTCTAATATTGATATAATACTATATCTAATGTTGATATGACATATACTGTTCAGAGATTACCAGAAAAACCAAATCCTTTAAAACAATAACAATCAAATGTAATAAACGTCATCTTGTAATTAATAAACGTTCAATTATTCTACAAAAATCGAAGAATATCCTTCTAAACAGGTTGAAGATTTTACAAGCTATTTGTACGGTAGATACCAAAACGATTGAATGACGTGCATGAAATTCAAACAACGGCTAGTCGAACAGTAAAATGCAAGATTTAATTTTACCATCCTTTATAGCCTGGACTTTTTTTTATCCTTTTTTTAACACCCTCAAAGTGACCGGTCCTCGCCGTTAGGCTTTAACACAATCACTTCAGGGTGTCGTGGCAGTCGTCTACCCGCCTATCTAGCCCTCTCCTAGGGTTTATAGCCTGGACTTGCACAGTGTCATTTTTACTTCCTTGTAATATTTACCTTATTTCCTCGAAATAAGGTAAGTATTGTGAACGCGAAAAATTTCGGTTTTCAGATTTCAATGGAAATATCAATTTTGACTAATTCGGTGTGACGTCTGTACCTCGCATAACTCGAAAACGATTAGCAGTACGATGTTGAAATTTTGGATTTAGGACTGTTGTAGCATCTAGTTGAGCACCTCTCCTTTTGATTGTAATCGACTAAACCAAAAACGTTCAAAAAGCCCAAAATCCAAAAAAAATGGATTTTGGACTTTTTCTTAACTGCAGAAATAAGCCCTCGTCGAGAGCTTTCCAATCCATCCAATACCATCAGCGGTACTTATTTTCATCGGTTCCAGAGTTACAGCCAAATGGAATTTAACTTAATGAAATATTCGGATCTTATAAGGGAAAGGCACAAAGGTTCGAATCACACTTAATCTCCTTTTTTTAATTTAAATATATTGATTTATTAATTATTAACCTCTGCATGTGAAAAAAAATGTTACAATAAATAACTTATTAACCAAATAAAATTTTATGTACTTTAAAAAAAGTACATAAAATTGCCTGTTAAATTACATATATACAAAATGTATATCTGTAATTTAACAGGCGTCCACATCAGATTTTTTTCATTAAATTAAAGGTCTAGCCGAGTTTCCAGTAATAAGAAACCGCCAATGAAGAGCTCATGGAGGAAGTTAACAATCGATTGGACACCCCAGAAGCAAATCTACTTTGCGACTGAAAAAGCTATAGTCACTGAACGGGAAGTGTATCGGGTGTAAGTTGGTAGAGTGACGAGCAACGGGTGATGTTTAGAAATATAGATATGTCGGCGATGCATATACGTACCGTAATTCTTTATCTCTAATCTTTTCAATA
The DNA here is from genome assembly GCF_047948215.1 of Lycorma delicatula. Taxonomy (NCBI): domain Eukaryota; kingdom Metazoa; phylum Arthropoda; class Insecta; order Hemiptera; family Fulgoridae; genus Lycorma; species Lycorma delicatula. Next base: position 22,355,669 of record NC_134465.1, on the reverse strand, counting down.
AAACATATTTTGAAATAGCCATCAAATATTTTCCTTGTTTATAAGTTTTGTTAACATCTAAGCTATACATGTTTTTTTTTATTACAAGCTGCATTACAATTTATTTGTTCTACTTTTTTTTTGAGATACGAACAATATTTTATTGGACAACTCGTAATAAATTCAATTGTATTATTATTTTATACTTCGACATACAGTTATGTCACTGGAAAATTAGATTTCTAGCTAATCGTGATTTTCAATAATCTTATTTAGATACATCAAGCCCGCTTTAACTACGTTCTTAAACTACTCAAAGCATCGTTATTTACCAGAAGCACGCTAACCGTAAAATTCGACTAGCATTCGATGCGATTCTGCAGCAGTTTTCTTTAAACGGTAACAGAAAATCAATGCTGTCCGCAAATCTCGACATGTTCAACGCTAATTAAAACTATGCTGTTGTATGAAACTTTTATTGTTACAAGTTGAAAATCTTTGACGGCTGTCAAAGAAAGAAAACGGTGCGAATGATGCAGTTTGACGGTAACTACATCGACAGCTACGGCCATTTACGGACAAATTCCGGTTTCATATTTACACACCTGGTAAACAACCTAAAATTTCAAAAATATTAAAAATTACACGGCACTTTAGGTCCGCTTGTAAGAATTACAAACGGTTTTCTTCAATTAAACTGCTTTCATGCAAGCGAATGTTTTATTGTACATTAGGAAGCCAACCCGCTGAAATGTACTATTCAGAGCTACCAGTGATATCTTCACTCGCTCATTCAACAAACTGTATCGCATGAACATCATTTCTCTCAGAGAAAACTCTTGAATAGTCTTTATATAAACTACACAGAGTAAAACTCAGTGAAGACGGTAAACAGGCAACCACTTCACTGCTAACTTTATCTTAAAGCCCGACTTTGAATTGTTGATGACTGTAGTCATCTTAAGGGAACACCTATGAAACATACAACTATAACCGTTACAATCGTAGCAGTACATTTAATATTTCAATAATAATAAAGTTTTATTTTAGCTTTTAAGCCGTATTTTGAGTTTACTCAAATTTTGACTGCAAGAACATCCGAGTAAGACCGGGTCAGATCAAGCATTCTCTTTCTGCTAACAAAAAAATCCTTACCAATACAACATACCTTTTACTTATGAAGATTTTCCAAAATTCCACTTCTTCTTTTCTGTCTCTTCCTTAGTCATATTTTAAAAGTTTTCAGTTTAAAATTCAACTGAAATATAGATGTACATAAACTTACATTTAAGTTATCGACAATTTTAATTTCCAAATTATTTTAGAATATACTCAAGAGGAAGTAGTATTGTTATCATAGCGATGGCTATTGCGATGTATAATTTTTGACATGGTGCATGGACATTGAGATGTAGCAAAAATGTATGTCGGTTTCTATTTTCTTTAATACAAGGTCTATTCAGAAAATAACCAAACGTTTTTTATTACGTACCAAGGGAGATATTTGGTCATGCGGTTGGCAGCATTGTGTTCCGCATAACCTCCTCTGTAACCGCATGTTCTTGGATTGTTGATATTTCGTTTAGGTTTTTTGTGTTAATGTTATTTGAGTGCGATGTGTTTAAATGTTAGTAGCGATTTTTGTATTGTGAGATTTTCGGGAGCAACAATACAACAAAAAACGTTTCACAGAAACATTTCAATCTTTGAAACAAGCTTATACAGATGATGCTCTGGTCACACGCAACGTTAAAAAGGTTTTCACCATTTAAAAGTGGTCATCAGTCGGTCGAAGATGACCCTCGACCAGGAAGGCCTTCGATTTCAACCGATGACACCCACGATCAGAATCAACAATCTCGCCATGAAAATCGCCGATTTCCTGTAAGAGAACTTGCAAAGGAGGTTAACATCTAAATTCTACCGTGCGAAGACATTTTGACTGAAAAATTGAACGCGCATCGAGTTGACGTTTGTCAGCAACTTTTTGAAAAGCCAATGACGATGAAACATTCACGCAAAGGATCATAACGGGAGAAGAAAGCCGAGTTTACGGCTAAGACATCAAGACAAAAGTTCAATCATCACAATAGATTGGCAAAGGATCTCTACGTCCCAAAAAAATCACATCAGTCTCAATTCAATGTAAAAGTGATGCCCTCTGTTTTTATTTTTTTTATTTTAATAGAACTGTCCATTTGAATTCTTCCCTCAAGGTGAAACACTGAACCCACATACACGGCGTTTTACAACGGTTTCATGAAAAAATTTGTAAAGAGACCAGAGTTGTGGCAAGATAACTCACGGTTCCTTTATCAACGCATCCACACACTCGGCTTTATCAATTTTTCAGTTTTGTGCCAAAAATCAGACGATTGTCCTCCCTCAGCCTTCCTACTCGCCAGACCTGGCTCCATGATTTTTTCTTATTTTTGAAATTAAAATCGTCGATGAAAGGATGCCGTTTTAAGACTATTGAGGATCTTAAAGCAAACTCATCGTGGATCTTAAAGGCCCTTTCAGATGAAACTTTCCAGAACTGCTTCGTGAAGTGGAAACGCTGCTGGGAAGTGTGCGTAGGTGATAGGTGGTAAGCGGAAGGGAACGGTTTTGATTGGGAGAGGAGAGGAGTACTTTGAAGGAGACAAGGACCAAATCTGTAAAATTAATTATAAAGATTAAAAAAATAAAGTCGGTTATTTTCTGAACAGACCTCATATCACAGGAAGAGGCTTATGTAGATTTAAAAATTATTAGGATGTCAGAAATATATTGTGGCGTGGATGTAATTAAATTTTTTCATCTATCAAGGGAATTGAGGAGATATAGAGGTACTGGGTGTCATATCTCGATAAAAATGTTTGAAGATTTAACTTTTTTCTTATCTATATTTATTGCTTATCAATGTAATTAATTAATACATGTGAAATGATCTTTTATTAAAAAAATCATTCCCTCCTCAAAAAAATTCAAACTTATGAATCTCAATGAACGTGATGGCTTTTACAAACTCTACTGGAATTTAATAGTTAATTATTAGTATAAAACATTTTTTAGGGTTGTTTATTTTAAAAGTATTAAGGAGGGAATATATTTTTATTATCACATATACATCTGAACCACGATTAGAAAAGCAACTGTGAATCACATTATTCCAAGTAATGCTACTCATTTGCCAGTTTTCCCCTTTAATTAATTTTCAATGTTGACGACAAGCATTTAGATCATTAACCTACGATCACAACAAATACAATTACAATTTTCATTACCAACAATGCAAACAAAAAAATAAGAAACGCTCTTACAGTTTTTAAAAATTTATAGATTAAAAAAAGGCTTTGAACTCATTAACAGCTTCATTTGAGAACAGAAAGATAATTAATGTAAAACTAATGGTTATAAAAGGCTTGCACTGGTAATTTTTTTCTCACAAAAACGAGATTAAAAAATTTAAACAGAAAGTAAGCATACTCTAATTTTTTCAATTTATAAAAAACAATTATTCTAATTTGTTAAAAAAAAATAGATTAAACGGTATAGTATTTCTATATTCTGTAAAAATTTATAAAATTGTAAAATTGAATATTGATAAAAGCTTGTTTTATTTTATTTCAGTACTTTAATTCTGATATACCTATGAGATCGGTTTTATCTTTGCGAGAAAATACAGAGTTTTCATAAAAATTCAAAACTATAATGTTCAATTAATAAATAATAATAATCGAGTTCATAATTACAAAAGCTAAACTAACATAAAACGAATAATATTGTCAAACTGTCATTTACAATTACTTAATAGCATTTCTTCAAGTACCAAATAAAGAAAATTGTCCTAACTCTAAGCTATACAACACTTGTTGTTAAGCAAGTAATGTCATTTATAACATACATATTAAGTTAAAACTCAACGCCTAAGCGACAAATTTTCATGATTTCATTTAATTCTAAGTTTGACAAAAGCTATATTACTTCATTTTAGCCTACTTAATTTTTATTTAATCATTTTAAACCGTAGATGGAAGGGAAGTGGGTTTTTGTACGTACAGGTTAACATCGATTAAAAAATTGTGGGGAAATTTTACTATCTTTGAACACAACTTGAGATGCGTTTTATACAAACTTTCATAACTATCTGTATAAATTAGGAAATTGAGTACAGATAAACCGGCGGTTTAATTATTACTTAAACAAAATCTTAATAGTAACATTGATAGAGTGCGATTTTTACATCTAACTTTTCATACAGGAGGTTAACAGTTCAAGGCCAGGGCTGACCATTAATGTATAGATTACAATATTGTTTACTAGGGTTCTAATTAACAACATCTATCCTGGCATTTGATATTTGATACTGGAATTTAAAAAGTCACAAGTATACTCGCTATAAAAAAAAAAACCTTTTTCTTATGGGCCGTAAAGCAACAAAGCTAAAATAAATATCTGAGGACTTCAACACATACGAATCAATCGATTAAAAGGTATACAGGAACAATGAAATCATTTATATCCCTATTATTTACAATGATGAAATATGTTCTAAGAATTTTACTAACTTAATTTTTTGTTTGTTCTGAAGATAATTTTGTAATTTATAAAATAATACATATTATAAAAAGCAAACTGGATCTGCTACATAACATTTACCACAGCGTTACATCTTCATATTAAGATATCGTAAAACAACTTGAAAAAATTTAAATGCATGAATCTGATATGAAAAACATCTTGAAGTGTTTATTTAGTTTTTTCCAGACCAAATTATTTAATCGAATAGAAATGTAAATGAAGATATAACTCCTATGCAAGTAGTACCGACGACAGTGTTTGAACTTCAATCACCGTACGTTAAAACAGCAAACACTACAAACAGCGCTAACACTATGTTATTCAGAGTAAATGTTACACTGAAATCACAGAAAGGATATCGATATTATTAACAGAACATGGAAATATAAAAAAAGAAGCTGCTCTTAATTTTTGACCGGCTGGTCTATTAAAAAAAAAAGTCATATCGTTTAACTGAAACCCTAAAGAGGTAAGCTACTCTCAAAAAGAAAAATTTAATATATATTTATTAGTCACTCATATCATACAATATATATACAAAGTAATTTTACTGCAACTTACTACGAACTGGAACAATTGAAGTTAAGATAAAAAAAAGAAGAAAAATTAAAGTATTTATAAAAAAAACAATATTGTTTATAATTATTATCATTATCAATAAAGCCTTTTCATAATATGTACATAATTAATCAAGTTTGTATTAAATTACTACAATAATGAAGGACAACGTAACATGTTTAAATAATAATAATAATTATAATAAAACTATTAAAATAATAAAATAAAGTAGACAATGGATAATTAATAAATGCAATAATATATTATATTACTGCATTATGGAATGCATTGGATATTACAACAATCCCATAATTAAAATTAAAAATATATATTTATATATATACACATATAATTTTATACTAATTTTTTTTTCTTTAGTTTTAAATGAACCGGTCTAATAAAAACGGGTAAGTGTTATCTACGTATAAAAATAATGATACACAAAATTCTGATTAATTTACTGTGCGTAATGAAGAATGAAAATTAAAATCATATGTATACAAAAAAAATTTGCCATTAAACAGCAAAGTATCATTTAATTTATACAATTTCTCTCTCCCCCCTCTCACTCTCTCTCTTTTATGTGCACATTCTTAGATAAATTATTAATATTATTTTTTTATCGCCGACAAACTTGCAATACTTAAACATTTTAAAAATAATAAGTAACATCTTTGTGAATAAAGACAAATCATAAAATTTTACGTCTTAAAAAACAAAAATCAATACACAACATAATAATATTTTCAATCTTTTTTATTAAAAAAAAATTTTGTTACAAGTTAACAATATTTGTATAACAAATCTGTACCTTTTCAATATATTTTATTATAACTGTACGTTTAAAACTTATTTTTTCGAGTACAGAAATAAGCTAAAATATTTCTTTTATAAAATATTAGAGATTGAAAATTTTGTACATTTAACACTGAAATAAAAAAAAAGAATTAATGCGCTATTAATTTTTCACCTTATTAATTTTTAACACCTTTATTATAATCGTTTAATAAAAAATTATTTTCTTTTTCAGTTGACATTCTAACTGTACATTAGTACAATTTTTAAAGAAAAAAATTACATAATATAAAAAACAGATGGCAAATTTTTATAACATCAGTAAAAAAAAAATATTTGGTATATGTAATTCACAATGTTACAAATTTATTTTATACAAAATAATACATAAAAAAATTATGAAGCGATATATTTATGAAATAACAATTACATCATAATAGCTGCTTTACAAAGGAAATTAAAATACTTCTTCCTGTTTCATATGTAAAAAAAAAAAAAAAAAAATCACAAAAATGTGAAATCACATTCACACACATTTTTTATTACCGTTGATAAAGCATTATTTCCAATTTTTTTTACATATTTTAAAATGTTCAAAAAATGTTTGTTTCTAAATATATAAAAATAATATAATTAAAAAAATATAACTCGATTTAAAACCATATATAATATATAAATATATATTGTTATTTATTAAATTTACACCAACATTCAACATTTTCACAAAATCTATATTCAAATATCAAACTTGTTTTTGTTAAGAATAAAAAGGGCAATATACTGCAAAATACATAAAAATATTAGTGTTACAATGGAAAAAACAAACTATAAAATCAATAACAATATAATATACATTAAAATATATAAGTACCTGAAAATCGCATTAAAAATTCATATTACTCTACCGATTTATTTGATAAATTAAACTTTGTTATTAGGAAAAAAGAATGGAAAAGAAAAAGAGAGAGAAAAATAAACTGTGTGTACATGTGTGGAAGTAACAAAACTTTGTATTAAGAAATATCTGTTATTAGAAAAACTAGTTTTTTAATATTTTATTAAATCTAAATAAATATAATTTTTTTACGTTCTATTTTTTTTTTTTATATAACAACTAAATATGTTTATTTTTTTCTTCGTAAAATTTTATCCTACTTTTTAATTTATAAGTATGTACTCAATGCGATGTTACTTATTTTAAAAACATTTAAATGTTGCAAATTTGTATCGATGAAAAAAAACAAAAAACAATTACACTTGCTATTTAATGGCTTCAATCTTAAACTTTGAAATATGTATATATATATCTTTTTATTTTCACATTTAATAGATAATTTTTCATCTTTTTCACAATACTAATAATTTTTTTTTGGGGGGAAATTATAATAATTAATACATTACAAGATTTCAGATTTCAGTATTCATCTGACGTGATTATTTTTCCTTAATATATTCATTTAATTGATATTGTTTTTATTAATTTCATTTTAATTATTATTTTTCATTAGTAAATCATCGGAATGAAATGTCATGCTTAAGTATTTTTATTCATACATAACACTTTCTACTTTGTTTCTCTTTAAGGTGGTGTTACAATTTAATAATAACAATAAACTTGGAAAGTTTCCATCCTTATTTTGTAGTAATTCTTTTTTATTCTATATAATAAATAGTACTGTATAAATAGAAAATAATATTATATTAATAAAATTGTTTTGCGATTCAAAGAAAAATGGAATAAATCAGTGTTCATATAGTTTTAACACACTGTAGTTTTCCAATAGAAAAAAAGTTAAAAAAAAAATCATGTTAATTATTATTATTACAATTTATGCACACAATATGTACATATATATTTGCATCATTACCGACATGGTTATTTTCTATGGGAAACAACAATACATACTACCTATACGAACACAAATTTATTCTTTAAAATGACAAAACAAATTTATTAATTAATAATATTATTTTTTACAAATATATTATTATTTATTATATACAGGATTATTACATAATAAAGACAGTGACTTCCATGTTTATGATTATTAAACTGTAACACCACCTTTAAGAGAAACATCCTAAAACTGAATAATATTTAATTTTTAAATTTAAATATTAAAAATCAAATTTCTCTTTTTTCCAATAAGGCGTTAATACAAATTAATAATAATAATAAATGTGGAAAGTCTCTTTCTGTATCGTTTTGTTTTTGAATTATTTTTTTTTATAATAATATTAATTACTTTATTTTATTTGGTGTAGAGGTAGATAGCGACGATGAGCCCGTATAGACCCAATACTTCAGCGAAAATTAATATCAGAATCATACCGACGAATAAACGCGGCTGTTGAGCTGTACCTCGGACACCAGAATCACCTACTATACCGATTGCAAAACCAGCTGCCAATCCGCTGAAACCGACCGCAAGACCTGCACCAAGATGGAGGAAACCTCTGCAACATAAACAAAAAGGAAAACTTATTTTAATTATGAAAATCGAAATCTCCCACAAACACCAGAAAAAAGAAACAAAATAAAATGTCATTCTTAGCCCTCTTTCACATTACTTCTAAATATTTTAAACACTGAAATTTAGAAGGCGCTTATAGATTTAACAATGAGGAAAACATGCGGTTTTTCCAAAGGAATGAAAAATTAAATTTTTAAAAGCGAATAAGAATAACAAAATTAATTCTCAGTATAACAAAAAAGGAGGTAAACGACACTGGTATTTCATCACGTACTAAGAATTAAAAAGACTTCCATCAAACGATGAAAATTTATAATGCACGACTACAAAAATAATGCGATCAGGTTCATGGAAAATCATTATTGTTCCCTACCGATTGACTATTTTATTGCTTTTAACTTTTATAATATAAAAATGAACGTAACATGAAGGACAACTAGTTTCTCACTATTCACTGTAACCGACCTAACTATACTACACAGATCCCCACCAGCCACAAAAATAAAACCGGCCTGAACCGATTTTAAATATACTTTTCCACATACAGGCAATAAATAATTATTACAAAACTTTGAAGGAAAATCCTCCCGTTAAACTTAACGCCTGCAATTCACAAATAATCCTCACAAGAAAGTCAAATTAATGGAATACTGGGTTAACCAAAACTTATAAAAAAAAAATAAATAACCTTTACAAAATCCCTTATTGGTTGTGCCCATAATGAGAAAAATTCTACAAATTCTAACTTCATTCATCAGGGTCAAAATTGAAAAATAAGTTCCTCTATTTTCAAATACAATAATTTACATCCGTGACAATTCAATATTAATGTGGGGATCATATTATATGATCTTTTACCTAAGTAGGTAAAATATCATAACTGACCATAAATTCTGATTCTGAAATAGAACTCAATGGTGCAGGGTTTTTAACTGATGTTTCGTCTCTCATAGCTCTATTAAACCACAAATTTATGTCGGTTCTGTCAACTAAAGTAAACCAAATTAATTCAAGCAAAGTACATTTATTTACGTACTAATAAAGTAAGTAATAACATACAAGAAAAATAGCCTCCCTTTTGAGATGTATGATTGACTGATATATATAAATCTTACCGCTTCAGATTTATTAAATGAAAAAGTAACACGATAACAATATTTTCAAATCAGATTATCACAGGGTATATATCCATCTGTCTGTAAGTTAACAAAGACTGATTCGCTTATCTGCTGGGGGAAAGTACAGCAATCCTTTTATAGAGGCCATTAAGAAACTTGTTTGTACAAATGCGACATGGTGGATCATGGAAATCATTTCATGTGTGCTATGACATGTAAGAACCTGTTAGCATACCGGCTGAATAACTGATATTCTTATTGTTGTCATACACAAACAATTTTCTGAGATTAAGGAGAAAGAAACTTCATGATAAAATACAGAATTATCATAAAAGAAAGGTGCGGTTTTGAACATGGTTTAAATTAAAACAGAATTACTTACAGTTTATGTTTTTTTTATTTTTCAAATTTGTCGTCTCAAACATTTTTTTACATAATATATAAATTTCAATATGTGCGCCCTTAGTCGCTCGACAAATGTCCAAACTATACTCAACTTCTCTCCAAACATTAGTTAACATTTCTTCGTTAACGGTTGTCATCGCTTCATTAATCCTGTTTTTTAAGCGGTTTAGGTCGCGAATTTTTTGTTGTATCAACAACGCTTTTGATGTACCCCACAAGAAAAAATCGCAAGTTGTCAGGTCTGGACTCCTTGGAGGCCAAAGTACGGGTTCTTGCCGGCCTATCCATCGATCTCCAAATGTTTCGTTCAAAGCGTCCGTGACCAAAGCATTGAAGTGCGGGGGAGCACCATCTTGTTGAAGTCTATGAATGTTTTCGAGTTCATCCGGCTGAGGAAAGCGATAATCGGTTAACATGTCAAGATACACAACTCCATTAATGGTTTTTTCAACGAAGAAGAAAGGTCCTATTACACGGTTTTTCATCGCACCACACCAAACATTAACTTTAGGCGAATCGCGTTGTTTCTCGATAATTGCGTGTGGGTTTTCAGAGCCCCATATTCGTGAATTGTGTCTGTTACACATCCATTCACATGGAAAGTAGCTTCGTCTGTAAAAATTATATCGTCCAAAAACGATTTGTTTTCACTTATTCTGTCCAACATTTCAACAGCGAAATTGTAACGTTTTACACAATCATCGGATTTCAATTCCTGCAGTATCTGGATTTTATAAGCGTGTAATTTCAGTTTTTTATGTAAAACTTTGTGAACTGTTGATTTTGGAATACCTAATTCGACGCTTCGAAGGGGGATGACTTCCCTAGACTTCTAATTGCCGATCGTCTAATTAGTTCAACCGTTTCGTCCGGTACACTCGGTCTGCCGGTTGATTTCTGTTTCTTAACCGATCCGGTTTCTTCGAATCGTTTGAACCGACGTGTTATGTTATTTTTGTGCGGCGGATCTCTTCCGAATTCACGTCGAAACGCACGTTGAACTAAAATTACGAATTTTAATTCGGCCATCAATAAAACACACTTTGCTTTGTCTTTATCCGAGAACATAGTAACTCGCTAAACTCACCGCAACAATAATACAAGAACTGCCGTACAACTGCTGATAAACAAACTTTTGGGTTGGATGCTTTCAGGGACACCAATATAACATCTAGAAATTGCCCTACAATCTTCCTATGAATTACTGAAACCGCACCATTATTTTATGATAACCCTGTACTTTTAGATTATATAAAAAAAATTTTGAGAACCGCCGATCCACAGTATTAATAGTAATAATAAATAAATACCAACAATAATTATTTGTTTTGCATAATATAAAACTTTTTGTATTATAATAGTTTTACTTTGTATTGTTTTGTTAGCGTACAAGTTTTAGAAGTTCTGCATACTAGTTTGAGAACCGCTGGCTTATATGAAATGTGGATCAATGCGCATCATACTAAATACAACAAGGGCTCTGTAGATTTTTAACTATTTATTTTCTTTACATAATCGTGAATTAATAATGCAATTATTTAAGCACAAGCCAAATACGTCATTCAACATTCGGGTACAATTAAATTAAAATAAAGTATTTCCAAAATAAAATTATGTTGACAATATTAACAAGTTACATAAGTGTATTTTAAACACGAATGAAAACTAGATATATCACTATATTCACCCAGAAAAACCTTAGTCTAAAATAGCACCGATTAAATATTTTAATTTATACTAATACAGAAGAAAAATTCCTACAAAAGAAAATCGAATTAAAAAAACGCAAAATAGCATTATCTGTCAATCATTCATTTTCTGCTTAGTCATTAAATTTGAAATACGATAAGGAATGACATTTATATATTATATTATAATACTATAACAGTTTTATGAAACCAAAATGTCTCCCGCTGCTTGAAAAAGAATACTATATTGAAATATTAAAAAAAAAATTAATTATAATTAAAACAATTAGTTACTGAAAACTGTGCTTTTTAATTTGAATTTTCATCAGTTGTGTAAATGTACACTTAAATATAAATTTTAAACTACATATTTCCAGTGATGTTTAACAAAATTCATTTGGTATACTGTCAACAAATGTACATAATACAGCCAGCCAACCATTGTTTTGTCATATTTGCCAAGTGACATTTGCAGCCTATAGGGTTCGCTGTAAGATAGGGTTTTAAACAAGACAATTTGTCAGTATATTTGGAAGACCGATGTAATGAAAACAACATATGAAGATGGACAACAAATGTTCTGGTGGGTGCATAAAAAAAAAAGAAAAAAAAAAAAGATGGAAGATTAATAGTGGATTTATTTGTTACAAATTTTACTCAAATAAACAAAATGATTTTCAATTAACATGAGCAAGTGCTTTGGTCATACATGTGATGACTGCTAGCTAATTTGAGTACATTGAATAGCCAACACATAGTTCAATGTAAACTTTATTATTAATAATTTTATAGATTACTGATCCTCTCCTCCTTCTTTCCTTCTTCTATTCACACCTTTTTCCCAACAGTATTTCGACTTTGACAAGCAGTCCACACAGCTTCATTTTAAGGTCCATGACGAATTTGCTTTATGTCATCAATAGTCTCAAAACAGCGTCCTATCATCACAGATTTTAATTTTGGAAATAAGAAAAAATCGCAAGGAGCCAGGTCAGACAAGTAGGGAGGCTTAGGGAGGATAGTCATCTGATTTTTGGCACGACTGACAAATTGATAAAGCTGAATGTGCAGGTACAGTGTCACGATGAAGGAACTGTGTGTTGTCTCACCGCAACACTGGTCTCTTTTTGGAGATTTTTTCACGTAACTATTGTAAAATGCCTTGACAGTACACGCAGTTCACAGGTTTCACCTCGAGGCAAGAATTCAAAATGCACAATTCCTTAAAATAGAAAAAAACAGAGAAAATCACTTTGACATTGGATTGAAACCGACATGCTGCTTTCTTGGAGCGTGGAGATCCTTCGCCGATCCATTGTGATGATTGAACTTTTGTCTCGATGACGTAGCAGCAAACCCGGCTTTCGCCTCTTGTTATGATCCTTTGCACGAATGCTTCATCATCATCGGCTTGTTCAAGAAGTTGCTGACAAAAATCCACTCGATTTTCTTTCTGCTGTTCGGTCATAAACGAGGAACAAACTTTGCTGCAGCTCAACGCATGTTCAACTTAGGTCAAAATGTCATGACATCATCAATCAAGACACTAACTTCTTCTGCAAGTTCTCAGACAGCCGATTGACGATTTGCACGCCCCGGATCGTTGATTTTCTGAATATGGGTGTCATCAACTCAAGTCTAAGTCCTTCCTGGTTGAGGGTCATCTTCAATTTTAAACCCTACTTATAAATCATGAAAACCGTTCGTAAGACTGTGTACAACCCACAGCATCATCTCTGTAAGCTAGTTTCAAAAGTTGAAACATTTCTGTAAAATGTTTTTCCCGGTTTCACGCAAAATTCTGCATCGTATTGTCGCTCCTGAAAATCGTACATTACAAAAATCGCTAATAACGCTTAAAAACATTGCATTCAAACAACAATAACGCAAAACTAAATGAGATATCAAACGATCCAAGAACGTGGTACAGAGGAGTTTGCAATACACAATGCTGCCGACTATACGTCTCTAAATATCTCCATCGGCACATAATTAAAAACGTTTGGTTATTTTCTAAACAGACCTATTCCTTTCCTAATGATATCGTGTACTCCTCGTTATAGTATTAGAAACTTGAATCGGTGTAAAGTTGCCAATTTACACTTTAGTTCCTTTGCAACGCACAAATCGGCGATGAAGAAAACCACGGCAAAAGAAAATATTAAACAAATTTTAGATAACGTTCACGATGTTAATGATCTTATAGTAAAAGCGACTCTGCATGGGATGATGTCAGATATATATATATATATATATATATATATATATATAATAATAATAGTATAAACCTAAACCCTACAATAAATGAAAAGCCAAAATATAGTTATACGGTGTAATCACCGATGTAGACCTCACGAGATCGCCAGTTTAAATATGCTAATTAATGGTAGTAATCCTGTCGATTATTTCTATTTTGCCGCGAATGACTTTATTTAACTTTTCTTCACTCAAAACAAATAACTATGCCGTAAAACTTTAGCAAATCATTCCTATCATTCACCTCTAGCCTATCGTTTCCGGGAACATAACGTAATTAAATGCCATTCAATGAGACTGAAAATGCAAACATTTCCTTCGGTTATTAATAAAGAAACCATTCGCTCTAAAATTAAGTGAGCATATTGAAAAAGCACGGGTCAATGAGTTCTGTAATATAATAGTAGTGTATGAAACTACAAGATGGCAGCACCTATCACTTTGTGTGGCGTTTTGTTCTCCCGTACAAATGTGAATTATACAAATGAAGCACCAATTTGACATAAAATATCGCCCGCCCATTCATTTTATGTTTGATGCTATTTGAAAAATACTCTACCGACATTAATGAGAACTGTATAAAATATTAGGTCACGTTTGCATTTTATCAGAGTTATATTTTGCGGCTAACATCTTTTATTTAAATAATAAAAAAATAAACTACACAATTTTTACTTCAGACGACTCAGATATTGATCCTACTTTCTCTCTCTTGAGGAGGAGATTAACGATTTAGAACGAGAAAATGAAGTTAATTTATCTTTTAATAATGAATATGGAGAAAATATCAAGAAGCAGAGGTCCAAGGTAATATTCCCGAGCTTGATATTTTTCATGAACCTGTATGGGTGTAAGTGCTGGTGATTGCTTACCTGAATTCTACATTGATGATTTTGTACGAAGTAATGGACCTAGTTTAGTCACCGCCGATATTGAAAATCTCATTCAAATTGAGACTTTCCGGAAATTTTTTTCTGATGATTTTTTTGATCATATTACTTTAAGACGAATTTATATGCTACACAATCTGGAAAAACCTTTATTCTGTGTAATGTAAATGAAATAAAATCCTTTATTGGCCTGAATATATATTAACGGGCGTGAAACAATCACCATCATATAGGAATTATTGGTATCATTCACCAGATTTACACGATGCATATATTTCTAATTTAATGATTGTAAATCGTTTTGGTTGGTTACTGAGTAAACACCCATCTGAATGATAATGCAGTTATGCCCGATTAAGGTTCTGATAATTTTGACAAACTTTATAAGGTGAGATCTACTAGACACTCTATATGAAAATTTTCAGTCATACTATTACCTCACTAAAAATTTGGCTGTTGAAAAAAATACGATAAAGTTTAGGGGAAGAAGCTTCCTCAAACAATATATGAAAAATAAACCCATTCAACGGGGTTATAAAATATGGAGGCTTTGTGCTTAAAATATGAAATTTATATCGGTAAGAAAGGCACACTAGTAGAAAAAAATCTTGGTCCAAATGCGGTCAAATGAATGACGGATAATGATGTCACAAACATCATCATGTCTTCTTTGATAATTACTTTAATAATTTCCAGCTTCAACTGCAACTAGATGAAAGGCGTATCATCTATGCTTGTTGTACTATCCGGTATAACCAAAAAAATTTACCTCGACTAAATCTGATAAAGAAACGGCTAAAAGGGAAATTGACTGGAGAGCGAGTTATTCTGATGTTCCATTTTTAAAATGGAAGGACAAGTCCGTGCACTTTTTGTCTAATCATGACCCTTGAGGAGTAACTAACATTCAAAGAAAAGCTAAAAATGAGCAAATTAATCAAGTAGTTTGTCCTATGGCCATGCAGGAATACAACTGGCATATGAACAAAGTCGATCGAATCGGTTCACGAAATACTATTGCGTCGACCATCAAGAAGCGGTGGCGCCCCATTTTTTGGCATTTCACAGATTCTGCCATAATAAGTAGTTTTATTACTTGGAATGAGTTGGACATTGGAAAAATGTCCCCGAAAGATTTTAGACGTAATATATAAAGTCTTATGTCTGATACATTTGTAAGCCAACGAGATCAGTGTCTGTTCGTACTCCAAGAGGACATTCTGTTGTGAAGAACAGAAAACCTCTAGCACCAGCAGGTACACAAACTACAAGTGCAGTCCATCGGCCTAAAAGATGTACATATAGACGATGTACACAGCGTTAGCACAACTAATCACCAAGTATGCACCATGTGGATGTGCAGCTTTTGTAGTTCCGCTTTGCCTTTGGAAAAAAAAGAATAGTTTCAAAATTTCCCATAATGGATGTTAATTATTTTTACAATATATAATTCAATTACTATCTTATATTTCTACAAGATAAAAAAATGTTATTCTAAAATTTTTTATGATTATTTTCCATTTTTTATTCATGATTTTACTAAAATTCTATTTTATACATAAAATAATTTGTTAATTATGTAAATACAATTTATATGTTTAATATTTGAATTCAATAAATGTATGATAATTTTACACACCATCCTTGATGTTCTCTTACTTGCACCTTGGTGCATGATATACCACCTCTGATAAGAGAATACCATAAGGAAATCATATATTAGACTATACAGCAACGATAATAGGAGACATATGAAGTACAGGAATTGGTTAAAATTTTATTTTCTTTTGAATTACAATTTTTGTGCTTTATAGAGTTAAAAATGTATTAAGAAGTACTTTTATGTTTCCTTAAAAAAATAAACAAATTAAAGATAAAGGGGATAAACATGCAATTTGCCTTGTTCCCTACTGCAACTTGCTTCCTCATTTTCTATTCTTATTATAGCTAACAGATTCTTATAAAGATTATTTAAACAATTCTTCTTTCTACATCGGGATTGTAACGTTACAAGGAATGTAATGGATTTCTTTCAGAAAGAAGAAAGAGAGAGAAAATAAAGAAAGAAGAATCTTGAAGGAACCAAAAGAGATTCATTATTTTGAGTAATGGGTTTGACAATTTGTTCTTTGTAATACAAACAATAGCACTTCAAAAGCTCCTGTCTGACCAGAAGGACTTTTTTCAGGTAGCCAGACCAGAAAAAGCACTTATAGAAAAGCATAGAAGGCACGGACAATAAAAATTATTACGCTAGAACAATCAAAGAACGGGTCAGGTACTGGTTTTGGAGGCCAGAAGGTGTAAATACGTCAGTAATTATACTCTGTCCAGCAGACAGAGTCAGTAGTTTTGCAAGCCTGAATTCTGTGCAATGCGCGATAACAATGTTGGCATGAGTATTCCATCTTGGACAGCGGTTGAAAACAAGAAGCTGTCAGGTAAGTTATTTGTGAACAGAAGTGAAAGGGACAGTGTATCCTATATGGTTGTAAAGTGTAGGGTACGTGGTCTTTTGTAAACAGCAAAATTAATAATACTTTCAGAAATTGAATTTATGAATTTTAGATTTTTCTACCGTTATCTTACTGTTAATGTAATATTAGTTTCTATAGGTCATAATGATTTTTATAAACTGGACTGTACTTTGGTATCTCTAATTTGTCATTAAATCAATTTTGTCTTTCTATTTGAATTAATATTTAGTATGTTATATAGATTTATTATTATTTTATCTTAAATGTTTTATCAGCAATAAATTGTATTTATAAAAGAAATTTTTACATCGGTTAGTCTCTCAATATATCATTATTAAACTGCAAACATGCAACAATATATTTCAATTCTACTATCAAGTAGAAGAATCTAAGATTTCTCAATGTAGAATGTAAGATTTATCTCAATAAATCTTACATTCTACATTATCAAATGGTTTTTTAAAATCTATAAATGTGATATACACACACAGCTTTGTTTTTATTTACTTTTTATCTCCTCTCCAGGTAAATGCTATTTTATGTTGCTAATTAGTACATATCATATTTTTATTTTGAAAAAAAAAGAAGAAAATTGGAGGCAACACTTTAGGATTCATTTTTTCCTTCACCGGTGCTTGGTAAGCAGGGGTTTATCAAACTAGCGTCACTATTGTAATTTTGTATTCTAGAGCTCAGAAATTATGTTGTGGAGGAACCGGTGTAGGTAATACTCTACCCACCATTAATAAGAAGCAACCGTGTTTCAATATAATATTTACTGTAAAATCATACCAAATAACAACCTGCAACGTTGTTATTACAACAACGTTGTTATTGTAGCAACAATTACACCACTATTTGATACCTTTAAAAACCCAATGTAATTTAACAAAAAATGTAAAAAAGAAACCGATATAATAAGGTTCACCATTTTAAAAAATAGCAGCAAGTAAAAAAGAAAGCAAAAAGTAATGGGTGGTTGTAAAGGGACATCACACATGCTAAGTTGTCATTAAAATAAAATAGGCAACAGAATCCACTCAGAAAAATAAGAAACTATATGTAAAAATAAAAGCAAGAAATTATCAAAATTAGAGCGGTTAATAATTACAACATTCCATATTCGTGTTAACTAACCAGTTTCAGAGAGAACCTTGTCATTATATTTAATCTGTTACAGTTATTTTGTTAAAGCATTATGTACTTTTTCACTGACTTTATCCAACTGTAAATTTATGTTCATTCTAATCTTGGAAAAAGTTACAAAATAGATGTTTTTTTAAGTATAATTGTTCAATTTAACGGATAGATGTAGCAAAGATTTTTATTAATACAAGACTTAGTTTACACCACTTTGGCGATGAGATGCAAAGAACGGCTATGTGAGTAAATATCTAGAAATGAAACAGATGAGTAATTCAGAGCAGTCTGATTCCACTCAAACCATTCCAAACAGATTATTCAGAACTTCGTTAACTTAGCATTAGCATTTGAGACGTTATTTAGCAATAAATACAATAAATAATAATTTTAACTATTTTAATAAATATTTCAAGATAACTTTTGTTCAAATAAATAGTCTTTTTTGTAATCAGCAAGTCAATCAAACATTTATAGAAGTGGTAATTTACACAGAGTAACAGTATAATTTAACAAAGCCTGTTTCAATAGTCAAATAAAAATTTCTCTTTCTATTTAATAATACTACTACTTGTCATACAATAAATAGTATATAAAAATTGATCAAATAAAATTTCCCGTTAAGATGAATAATTTTTTTTTAAATTGTTAAATCGCAAATCAATTACACTCTAAATACATTTTTTTTATACATCAGCTGAATACAATATGACGGTCTATCAATATATAATACTTATAATTCTAGCAACAAACATGTTCACTCTTAACCCGTACAAAATCAGCTTTAAATTCAAGTATTTTTTTATTGCAACAGATAAAAAAGGATTATTAAATACATGCAGAAGGAAAGCAAAATTAATTTCCCACAGCATTATCTCCGATGATGGGTAATTACATATATAATTTAGACAAAATCATTCATTACTTTCAATATATCTCTGAGATGAAATGTCAGTTAAATATAAGAATTTTCAAGACCATAAACTACAAAACGAAAAGAAAATTTATAAATGTTTTTTTTTTACTATACATATAATGTAATTTTTAAAGAAATACTTCTAAATATAAAAAAATAAAAATCAAATATTACAAATACGTGTAAATTATTAAAACAACAACTCACTTGTATAGAGAATAGCCATTACTTGGTTCTTCTAGAGCACCAGCAATAAGTACTGCAACTACCAATCCGTAGATTGCGATAATACCAGCCATAACAACTGGAATAATTGATTTCATTATCAATTCAGGCCGCATCACCGACATGGCGGCAATACCGGTCCCTGATTTTGCTGTTCCATATGCAGCTCCAAGTGCTGGAATAAAAAAAAAAAAATTGTTATATTTGTATAAGTTCAGAAATACATAAAGATATTGCCCTATTATATTAATGAGAACCATTTAAAAATAACCGTAGTCAAAACAACAAAAATCTGTCTCTAATGATGTCTTAGGAAAAGGTAATGCATTACTCTTTTTTCCTCGACTCAAGGTTGAAACAAAGACAACTTCTTTCCCGACCATTTTGCTCACTTTACCCTGCTAATAAGAGCAACTTTATTTCCTAAACTGAAATCCTTTTTGAAAGAAAGACAACTTAAGATATTACAAAAGATTTATAGACAGGAACAAACAGAATCCTAAAAAAGGCCAAAAAAATTTCCTGAAGAAAGAAGTAGAAATCTGTAACGTAACATTACCTAATCCCTCCTGGGATACTACTGACACTAGCTTCTAATATCTTTTTCTGCACCTAATTATGTAATTTCTCAAAGATAGAACTGCTTATATGTTAAATAAATATATCAAAAATTAATATATTCCACCTTACCAGCATGTTGATACGTTCTCTAGCTCTTTTGGCTTACTTGGAGGTCATCATCAATTAATGCATTGAATTGAAAGTTTAAAAATCATATTAATATTAATTTAAAATCATATTCATTTGGTATGCAACAATACACTTGGATTCATGAAGAGGGCAACTAGAAACACCCCTCGCTTCCCAAATAAGTCTGGTATCAGATGTTCTTTATTCTAGAGAATGGTCAAGCTTTTTTTTTGACATGATACATTCAGTCAGTATTCTTAACCAGGTGTTCAATTTTCATTTATTTTTAATGACAAGTACTGGTTAATTAGTACTAATGAGCCTCATAACTGATAACATATAACATAATGATCAGATAAGAGCTTTACGACTGGAAAATTGTCAAATATTGCTAAATTTGAGTCCAAAAGGTGAAAACTTTGTGTTTTTATTTTTTAATAAAAACAAATTGGAGTGCTGATGTCTGTGGCAAAATGCTGGGTTCAGATCAGACTACTAAGCATGAGTTTTTCATGCGCTACAAAATTGGCACAAGCTTCAAGCTACATAATAAAATTAATCGTTAAAAAGATTTACAATTTGTGCTCTCTTTTAATGACAATAATGCTAGGAGAGTATAATTTTTACAATGGCTTGATTTCAAATTCAGTCAGAAAAAAATCACAGTAAATGAAGCCGAGAATATATACACAGAACAAGTAGTAAAGTTCCAAGAAAGAAAAAGATGAAGAGAATCCTGACAACACATTCAATAACAAGTGAAGCAAGATTATCTTCAGTTTAAATTTCTTCATATGAGGGTCATTCAAATATAAACTGATTATGAATAGACTGACGAGCAGTAAATATAGTATGATGGTGCACATAGTTAGTTGGATATGTGTGGAGGCAAGCAACCAGCTAGCAGTGCCGATAGATCACGTTTCCACATTGGTAGCAGAATGTCTAAGCTGGAGGTACCATCGTTCATTGTGTAATGAATTATAATCAGCTTTCTTGCCAAAAAGATATAAATCCTCTGAAATTTTGTCAAAAACTCAAAGTGTTTGATCGGCCTAAAAAATTTGGAAGTGGCTGTTAGCAAGTGAAGAATGAAGGTCACGACGAACGTTGTCCATGGATCAGACAATGACGTCAACATTCAGGTCGTTTGTGAATTTGTGGAAGGTGACCACTGCAGAAATTCCATCAGAGTGTATAAGTGTTGGAAGTATGCATGCAATACAGGGCGTTTCATAATGTTCTTAGGAGTTACAAAAATTCAGTACAAAAAAGTATTTCACTTATCTAAATGAAAGTTGTAGGAGGTGATGCAGGGACTCAAACAGTTTTTGCTAAAATCTATAAATGTTCAATATGTGCTTCTCTGGTGACACGGCACACATCAACACGAAAGTCTAGCTCTTGCCAAACTCGTTCTAACATGTCATTTTTGATAGAGTTGATTGCATTGATTATGCGATCCTTTAGCTCAGCGATATCGTGCGGCATCGGTGGGATAAATACCTTATCTTTCACGTATCCCCAGAGAAAGAAATCACATGGCGCGAGGTCTGGTGATCTTGATGGCCACAGCATAATGTGTTGGGTCTTCTTCAGACGTACCTCATATCCAGCGCCGAGGTAATGTTGTGTTAAGGTACTGTCGAACCTCGTTATGAAAATGGACAGCACAACCATCTTGCTGGAAAATGAAGTCGTTGAGTTGCTGAGGCAAAAGCCATAATTGTAACATATACAGGTATATCATACCTGGATAACCGGCAGCCAGTTACTGCGGTTTCCATAAAAAAAAACGGCCCATACATTGCCTCACGAGAGATCACACAAAATACGTTTACTTTCGGAGAATCCCGAATGTGTTCCGCATAAGCGTGTGGGTTTTCAGTTCCCCAAACTCGCACGTTATGACTGTTTACTTTGCCGCTAATAAGGAAAGTAGCTTCATCGCTGAAAATTATCTTGTTTAGAAAACTTTCATATAACATCTTTTCCTGTAACTGTAAACAAAAACCCAGCATACGTGTTTTATCTCCATCAGAAAGACGCTGGATTAATTGAAGACGGTACGGTTTGTATAATAAACGTTTACGGAGAACTCTCCCGCACTATTGTTTTCGGAATTCCTAATTCTCTGTCTGCAGCCGCAGCCGATTTTGACGGGCTGCGAATGAAACTTGCACGCACACGTTCGACATTGACTTCTGAGGTTGATGGACAACCGGTTGATTTTCGCTTGCACAAGCAACCGGTTTCACTGAATTGTTTATACCGTGCA
The DNA here is from genome assembly GCF_047948215.1 of Lycorma delicatula. Taxonomy (NCBI): domain Eukaryota; kingdom Metazoa; phylum Arthropoda; class Insecta; order Hemiptera; family Fulgoridae; genus Lycorma; species Lycorma delicatula. Next base: position 22,333,214 of record NC_134465.1, on the reverse strand, counting down.
CGAATTGAACTGTCACTTGGTGGCTCCTTATGAAATTTCAACCGAAACGCACGTTGCACAGAAATTACTGACTTTGACAAGTGAAATTCTAACACACAAAACGACTTCTCGCTTCCCGTGGCAACCATTTTCTCTACTGTCAACCACTAGCGAGCAAATGGTTTACTAACTGGCTAGTAAATGTGGGAAAAAACTATTTGAAGTACTCTTTCGTACAGTACTTGTTTTATTCTTATGATTTAAATATTTTTTGTTAATGAATTTTCGATACTCCGAAGAACATTATGAAAGGTCAGTATTGTCAGACACTCTAGGATGCAGCAAAATGTCGGTGAGGTGAGTTCCACATCTTCTCACTGAAGCATGGATAAATATCTGGAAAGACATCTGTCAACGTCTTCTGAACTGCTTTGAGGAAAGAGAGGGACTTTTGGACGGTATTGTAACCTGGGACAAAACGAGGATTCTCTACACCTTGGAGAATCAAGAGGTATGAAGTGGCGAAAAATTGGAGAGGGAACAGCGATCAAGGTCAAGAAATGCTTTGGAGCTGGAAAAGATCTGGCAACTATATTTTGGGATGCAAAAGGTGTGTTGCCGATTGATTTCCAGAACAAACAAAGGATGGTAAAAGGTATACTACTGGCAGTTGCTGGATGACGTCTGAGCTGCTTACCCCAATAAACAATGCCGGGAACCGATAAGTTACGTCCTCCTCCATGTCAACTCACATGCGCATAAGCAGCTCAGACTCGTGACAAACTCGCTGAAATTCATTGGACACCTCTAGAACACCCTCGTACAGTTCAGGCTTGTCACTGTGCGATTTCCAAATGTTTAGTTTGCTGAAAGAAGCTTTAGAAGGAGAAATATTCAAAGAGAGTTGAGCATTATGAGCACATTGATTGTTAGAGCAACCATCTTGTTGCCTTTTTTTTATGAGGGGATCAGGAAGCTACCTATCTGGTGGAGAAAATGTATTTCTGTTGGAAGGAAACTACGTAGAAAAATAAAGTAATTTATTTTGTAATTTGTTTGTAACTGAATCCTAACATGAATAGAGCTATGTAAAAAAAAAATCTTGGTTTATATTTGAATGATCCTCGTAAATTTGTAAGTTTTCTAATGTAATTTGCATAGATTCTCTTAAAATAAATTCAAATTTTAACATGTCTAAATTTAATTTTCCTAATAAATTGTTTGCGAGATAACACAAAGACATACAACTATTATTACTCCTGTGGACAGGTTATTTAATTTATATCTAAATTTTTAACTGCGTTCTCTCAATTACTGTCAGCTTACAATGTTAAACTACATATCTTTTACGTTCTGCAAGAAATACAGTAAATGTCAGCATTGCTGTACAAAAAAATTTAATTTTTGGTCAATAATTGACAAGTTCTATCGCATAAATATGTTAATTTAAAATAAAAAGAAGGAAAACAGGTGAAAATTTGTTCTTTATTTTTATTTATTTATTTAAGTAAGCGTGATACAGTAAGCAGATTTTAACAGGGGAATTGAATCTGGGTTTCAAATTTTTCCCGATTTTCTGAATACGATTTTTCAAATATCACTTTAAATCTTTTCTTACTCATATGTTGGCTTAAATTCAGCTGCAATATCACGCTACCTTATTATTTTTTATTTCTGTACATTCACACTCCATAACTCAAGAGTTTAATTGGATTGCATTCATGTTAGATATTTTTAATTATCTAAATAAACTTATGACTCCAGAACTTAATACTGAAAAGAATAGAAACTCTACACAAAATCCGAAACAAATTGAACCACTTGTAGAAGACCCAATGAATGTTGGAAGATTGAGTAGTGCTTGCTGGCAAGGATAATGAGAATAGGAAGAGAGAGGGTGTATGTACTTGGATAAAAGACAAATTATACAGAGATTTTATTATATAACTATTATTCTCAACGTGAACATTTTAATCAACGACCTTGATTTTTTAAACTTTGTTCATAATTTTTTCTTTTAGAAGGTTAAAAATTAAATTATGGCCGTGTCTTTATCGTTTACATAATTTATATATAATCATAGTACAGGATTACAACAACTTAAACTGTGCCGGGTAATTTTACTACTTTCTATTTTCTGATCTCCTCTCTTTTTTCCAATCTTGTTTTAGATTGTAATGAATGAATGAAAAAGGACGACTAATGCTTAGAAAAAAATTAATAAGTAATTCTTTACGATACGAATGTCCTATTTATATATTTGCTGTTAAACAATTTTGTCATTAACGGGTTAAAATTAGATTTTTGAACGGTAACACATGAATTTATAGTTGTATAGAATCCAGTGCGGTCTGGTGTATACAAGTAAATTCTGGATCCAGCAGTGCCTTGACTTTGAAGAAAGGTTTAATGATCAGTCATCGTATAGTAATAGTAAAGAGGTAACAAGGTTTTCCTCTTCTCTAAGTTTATTTATGTATTTTGTAGACGTACATATTTACTGGTTTCTTGTAAATTTAAATGTTTTTTCCTCTGTAATTGTATATAATGATAATATATTTTAAAATATTTTATTAGTATACAATACACTTTATAGTGAAAAAATGACCGCGTTGCAATTACTTATGAATAATTTGATTTAGTGCCAGAAAATCATGCCAATTTTTGTTCTAGCCAGCAATTATTTTTTTTCTTTTTTCGTCTTTTAAATGTTTATCCAAATCTACAATTTTTAAATTATTCCATTCTCTTTTGTTATTAAACAACATATTACACATTTAACTGTATCTCTTTTCCACGACGCAATGAAATTTTATCTTATTACACAAAACGGCCAGATTTTTTTTAACGCTTATTTTTTGAGTTCTACAGGACTTTTTTTTTGAGTACATTCAAATCAAATTCCTTTATAATTGAAAATACCAAATTAAAACCTTTTTTTTCTCGACTGCCTGCTCCAAAAAAACTAGAAACTTTTCACATTAAAACATAAATCTCAAAAGTTTTTACACTTTACGTATAGTTTTTTGAACTTCTATGACCAACACTCTCCTGTTGCTTATAAAAGTAATCCTTTTTCGTAAATTGCATGCACATCAATCGATCCTAATTTTGAACAATGTTCACACCATAGCCAGTTCAAAAGTAAAATTGTTATTACTTCCACCACAGAAATATGTAAGAAATCGGTTCTTTTCAAATTTTTCCTACAATCTCATTACGTTCTAAAAGAGAAAAAATTCGAATTCTCCATGACCAGAGCAAAATTATTTTCGGAATTAGTAAATTCAAAAAACCCAAACTGTATTACAAAAAAAAAATTTTATAACATGTATGATCGATCTGTAAGAATACATAACACAAACATACATGTTATATTATCCGTAATATAAATGATGCGTACTAAGGAAACATAGCATTGAAAATTATACAAAAAAAACATAATTTTTCACTTATTTTCCCAGTAGTTAAATTTCAACATTTTATTATTTTCTTAAAGCTGTAAATAACAATTAGCACTGCAACAATAATAATAATTTCATCTGTTGTTTAATTATTAAAAAACTTTCTGTTGGCTTCAATATGATAAGACATTATTTCCGATTGTTATTTTGAATCATTAGAATTTACACTTTTTTACAGACTTTTCAAAGAAAAGTACGGTATTACTTTCGGTTGCACAGTCGAAAAGGGGAAATTGAATTTTCTTTATGTTTTGAGGTTCGAGTACAAAAATACCATTCACTTAAGACATAATTTCACTTTTATAAGGAAATGACATACACATGCACAAGGAACGGTTCAAAATGGCCGATGAATTATATTTAAATAGATCTCTGTATAACTGAGAGGGGATCCCACGTATTGTAAAATTTGTAGCATAACTAGTGCCACTAAATGAGTGGTAGAACTAAATAAGATGAAACTGCACATGCGTAGAGGTAAGCGGTAAGAGTAGGGATAAAACCCCGTTTTAAACCGATGCAGTAGGTGTGTTCTGATTTTGTATTGTCAACACTAATCTCTATATAACTATATATCTGATATCTAGACAATTCTTCTACAACTGTCTGTACATTTCTGCTCGGGTACAAAAATGACCGTTCTTTTGGTTATCTGACTCGAGGAGAATAAAGATTCCTACAATTACAATTATAGTCACGCAAGCACGCAACGGTTTTATTTAGTTCCCAGCCGTTTATTCTGCGGAACTGGAGTACGCTTCAATATTGAACGCTTAATTGTATTTTGTGCCATAAGAATCCCCTATGCAGGTATACAGAAATCGGTGATAAATAGCGACTGACAACACTAATTTGTTGGTGCAAGCGCAGTAGCTTTAAGTGGTCCAATGGGCACATAACCGCCACACTGCTGTCAGCTTATTGTTGTTTGCCTTTGCAAGACACTGTGATAAAATGAGCACAGGAATAAGTCCAATCGGCAATTAGATTTCTAAATACAAGAGGACATAATGCTGCTGAAATTCACCTTCAACTGTGTGAAACGTATGTCCCTACCGGATGAGTTAAGGAAAAGTGAGGTAATAGTATCGTAAATTTAAAAAAAAGCCGTTCAAAAGTTTACTACGAACAGAAAAGTGGCAGGCCTAATATCCAGACAGACAACCTCATTGAAATTTTTTCTCTAGAATTTCCAGAAGTCTCAAAGATAACATTGTTGAGAATCGTGACTGACACAACCTCGGCTATCGTAAACTACGTGTACAACGGGTGCAGAAACAAATATCACAGAATGATATCTGCACGTGCTCTTCTCGACCGCTTTAACCACGAGGGAGAATTCCTTTTCCCGTATCATCACCGATCACGAAACGCGCATTTCGTATGTCGATACCGAGATGAAACAAAACTCCATCCAATAGCGTCATTCTGGTCCACCTAAACCGACAAAATTCAATCGTGCCCGGTCTCAAAGGAAAATCATAGCGACTTTATTCCGGGACCAAAAGGGTGTGCTTTTGATTTATTTCACGGAACCAGGAACAATCATCGCATCACAAGCCTATTGTGAAACGCTTTCTAAACTCCATCGTGCCGTTCAAAACTGACGACGGAAACTGCTGAGATCAGATCAGGAATTGTTCTTCACGATAACACACGTTCACATGTGGATAAATGCTCTAAAGAATTCAAAAATTCGGATGGGGTCCGCTTACGATCCTGATATCGTACCCGGTAACTAACATCTATTCCTACACCTCAAAATCGGTTTGTTTCTCACAGATTCGAGAAAAATCAATAATTGAAAATTTCTGTGCAAACCTGGCGACAGAATTTTATGCAGCGGGTTTAAAGCTTGTTTCACATATCAAAAGTATTTGGGAAGAAAAATAAGTAAATACTTGAAACCGTTAATAATTTTTTTAATTTTTTTCAACCTTCTCATTTTGTTAACGATCAGCCCTTACTTTTGAACTGCGCATTAAATAAAAACATATATACGGGCCGGAGTATAAAATTCAAAATTGCCGGATCAATTTCACTGAAATTTAGATAAGCTATACTAGCGTATCTGAAGTTGTGCGTGTGAAAATTTGATGAAAGGTGGTCGAGTCGTTCTTTAGTTACGCTCAATTTGAGGTTACGCTGTTTTTGTATCGGTGTATTTTTCATATGCGCTCATGCAGTGAGTAACAGTGGCGAGCGAGTTTAAACTCGATGCTTGTGTGTCGAGTCTACTCGTAAACTAAACATACGTAGTAAGTTTTACTTTGAAAATTGATGCGTTTCCGACTGTGAAATAGTGAGGGCGTCGGAATCGAAAAGTTAACTGTGTCTTTAACACTTGTGTACATAGTACATAATGTGTACATAACAAATGTACGTGCGTGTATTTAACACATTACATGCATATACGGTTTTTAATTTTAAATAATATGTCATTAAGGAAAAAAGAATTTCTACTTATTTACTAACAGTAATTAGAGCAAAGTCGCTTTCCATAACCGGAAAATATAGTATAAGGAAAGCGGCTGTAGTATTTTCTAACAGATAACTGAGATTCCCAGAAGTTTTTACGACTTATAAATTTCTTCACAGGCTGTTTTCTTAAATAAAAATTATAATGTTACATTTCTACTGTATGGTACTTGAAAAGCAAATAATTTAGAGGAAAAATCTCTTTTACCTTTACTAACGGGAAAACATTAATACTTAACTCATTCGGTTATTAATTTATTTGGAAAAGATCGATTCCAGAATTACTTTTTTATCTTATTTAAAAACCGATGCGTTGGTGTTTCATACAATGAGGAAAAATAAAGCATTTTTTTTTTACTTTTTTTATTTTTTCACTCGTGATACTTTATGCCGTTCAGCAAAGAATTCACTTTCATTTTGATATTTTTTATTTACTACCACAGTTTATATCACAAACATTGTGTGTGTAAATAAATATCAAAGATCTGAATACATAAAAACTAAGAGAAAGCGTCTAAAGACATAAAAATTAAATAATATACAGCAAGAATAGTGACATTAATTTAAAGACGGTAAAAAAAAAAAAAAAATTATAGAATGAAGAAAATAAACAATCGATTAAATAATAAAAATTTAGAACAGAAATAATCCAGAAAAATGGACTGAACAATGGAATTTTTATCTATAATTTAATTAGATCACAGGCAAACCTTCTGAAGCGGGCAGTAATCTTATGAAAACCTTCAGCTACAATACAATATTATTTCCGCATCCAAATGTTAGCAAAAGAAACACGAAATCACAGGAAGACAAGAGGATATAAGCAGCGATCATCGGAGTAATTCTGCGCCCAAATATTTCTTAATAAGCTGAATCTATCAAAGTAAGTCAAACTTACACAAAATAAACTTAAAAAAATTAAATTTTTTAACAAAATTCAATTAAAAAAAAATATCTACCGGCAATTTTTTACCAAGGTATTTTACGAAAACAAACAGAAAAACGGGCGATTAAAATTTTACGTGTAATTTCTAAGGCTTTACAATTGGAACCGAGCGCTACTTATCGGCAACTGCTATAACATTTAACTTTACAAGTTTTTTCCTTTTGTGAGCGCACTAACAATCTTCTTCAGGATCACATTTTCAAAAATTTTACTACTGCAATAATCATAAATTTTTAAACGGATTATAGAGTATATATAGTAACGTGCAAATTAATCTGAACACACAGACTTTTTTTCTTATGTTGCGGCTACACTGTTAAACCACACCTGTTCTTTAAGTCGTCTATGTAATCTGAAGTTATAGTTACTTTTGCAATTTTCACGTTATAAACGCGTTTTCCAAAAGTTTATTTAATTTTTTATAACGAAATCAACTTTTCATATTTTTTGTTTTGTCTTTTTCTTTTTTCCGTTTAGCCAACAGTAATTACCTTTCAGATAATACTTCGGAGGATGAATGAGGATGATATGTTTGAGTGTGAATGAAGTGTAGTCTAGTCTCGGTTCGACCGTTCCTGAAACGCGCGGTTAATCGAATCCCAACCGCCAAAGAACACCGGTAACCGCGATCTAGTATTCAAATCCGTTTAAAAATAACCGTTCCGTGTCTTGAATATAATAATAACTGTTGTAACTACAAGAATGCGTTCGAAAATTTTTACTCTTACCGATCATATCGGTAAGACACAACGACAAATAGCTTCTGTACGGTGCAGAAGTACGGAAATTATCGTCCTAATGTATTCTTTTCCTCACGAGTAAACGTAAACGAATAACCGTCTCTAACAAATTACTTTTTTTACAGATGACATTACCGTCAATCTTTCTCGTAATGAATTTACATTCATCTAGCTTCGTGTAAAATCCGTTTTCATTTTAAGAACTCGATGGCAAACGGATATATTTCGCAACTAATTCTACAAGCGATATTATCGAAGTATAAATATACAATCATCATTTAAATTTACTTATTTAATATGAAATACAAAATAACTAAAGTTAATACAGGCCGGGTTACGTCACGGTACTGATATAAACAAGGAAAAATATAGCGTACAATAAATCAGAACAATATAATGACAGAAATTCATAACGAAAAAGAAACACGATAACGGTTAGTCAGCCCTTTAATAGCCTCATAAACCGTTTTAAATTATTCTAAATAAGCGGTAAAACTATTCAAAATTAAATATAACGCTACATGAATATATTTTATTACCGAATTAATAAGTTAGGTAGATAAAGTAAACTTGTTGAAAATTTGGCTCTATGTTGGAAACGGTCCCTCTTAATCACAAGTATATTTATAATTAAACCTGTAAATTAATTAATAAGTTACAACAATAGTATTTATAAATCGCATTACAAGTCGATCCTTAATCGGCAACAAATCGGACAACTCGCCGTACTCTTAGTACATCTTCTCGATTCTCTACCGACTTACATAATTAGGTTTTTATTATTATTTTAGAATAACCGATTTGAATTAAGCCAAGTCCACAATTAGAATCTGCTATCCGATTAATTTACTGAGGCGACCGGAACAATATTCGGCAGTAACAAATAAATTATGAAATAGTTTCTAATGCAACTACTATCTTTTTCTTATCGATAAATATTAAATGTTATCAAGCAGAATTAATGTCGCAGATCGTCATTTTTACTAGAGTAAAAAAAAATACTAATCTACTAGCAAACAGATAAACTTGTGAAATGGTTTAAAACAAAATTAATTATAACAAAGTCGTTAAACATTTTTTCAAAGTTTTACACCGTTCCCGCTTTCAGATTAAATTTTCAAATCGTTTTTCATCCGCGTTTCGTTACAATTTTCTTTTTGTCTTATCTACATATAATTTTGATATCTATACAGTGACATCGTGATCGGTTACTGTTGACATCAATACAAATTATTTTACCAAAAACTAATAATAATTTAGTAAAATTGTAATAAAATGCATTTTAATATGAAATGCATTGGGTGGGGGGGAGGAGGAAAGCAATCTACACTGATACTGTAACAGGACGTGAATTATATACATATGGTAATGTTTATGGAAATGTAAATGTAGTAGAAATAACAAAGATGGACCACTGAATGTGAAAATAGGAGGAGAAAAGATTATGGAGGTAGAAGAATTTTGTTATTTGGGAAGTAGAATTACTAAAGATGGACGAAGCAGGAGCGATATAAAATGCCGAATAGCACAAGCGAAACGAGCCTTCAGTAAGAAATATAATTTGTTTACATCAAAAATTAATTTAAATGTCAGGAAAAGATTTTTGAAAGTATATGTTTGGAGTGTCGCTTTATATGGAAGTGAAGCTTGGACAATCGGAGTATGTTAAAAATCAGATGGGTGGATAAAGTGACAAATGAAAGATGTTGCGACAAATAGATGAAGAAAGAAGCATTTGGAAAAATATAGTTAAAAGAAGAGACAGACTTATAGGCCACATAGTAAGGCATCCTGGAATAGTCGCTTTAATATTGGAAGGACAGGTAGAAGGAAAAAATTGTGTAGGCAGGCCACGTTTGGAAAATGTAAAACAAATTGTTAGGGATGTAGGATGTAGAGGGTATACCGAAATGAAACGACTAGCACTAGATAGGGAATCTTTGAGAGCTGCATCAAACCAGTCAAATGACTGAAGACAAAAAAAAAAGGTAATGTTTACATTTCATAACACACGGAGGCCCGGAAAGTAACCTGTAATTCGTTATCAAAAAAATACAAATCGATAAAAAAAATTTACTATATATATTTTATAGCTACACTTATAGTTAGTTACTTTTCTACATAGTTGCCATCCAAATTAAAACATTTGCGAGGCATTTCTCTCACCACCACCCCGTTCGATCGCCCTAAAGCATAAGACAGAATGTCTGTGCCGCAAACGGCTACTGAGCCTCGAAACAGTTCAGCGACCGGTATTCTAAATAGCTGCTAGATCTTACCTAACAGCGTGAGCGGACTAAGCGTGGTGACATACGGCATCGGTTTACGCGTCCCGACCGCTCGCTTGTCATATATTTGACGTTATTTTAATAAGACATTTGTCATATCTATAAACAGGTCTTTGAATAACTTCGTCGTAAAACTCTGCCCCCTGTACATTAAAGCGCAGGAATACAGCTTTCCGACTTCTCGTCGTTTTCAAAACGCTGCTGACCGTTTCTTCTTTTTAGAGAAAAGGTGATAATCACCGGTAGCCAAATCAGGGCTTTACGAGGAGGAACAAATCCCATTTGAAACTCGACGTGGCGTCGAGGGCGTACTGCAGTATGCGGACGAGCGTTGTCATGAAGAAAAACGGTGCCTGAACTCAGCACGCCGCGTTGTTTATTTTATTTTAGATTTCTTCAACGTCTAGCAGTAAGTTTCAGCGCTAGCTGTCGGCGATTCTTTCCATAAAATCGACCAAAATCATACCGTTACGTCCAAAAAAAGCACGCCATCACCTTTTTTTAGAGTATTTGACGGATTTTCGAGAACCGATGTTCCCCGTCGCATCGATTGAGCTTTTGTTTCCGCATTAGCAAATTTAGCCGCGTCTCATCACCTGTTACGATGCGATCAAGGAATTCGTTCTTCTCGCTACGGCAACGGTGAAGGAAGGTTAAACGCCGATCCCACACCCTCTTTTTTGTTTTCATCGGAAAGAAGCTCAGATACCCGGCGAGCACAAAATTTGTGGAAGCCTAACCTATCGGTTACGATTTCATACGGCAATGTTCGCGATGTGCGAGGGAAAAGATTCGAATAATTTTGTTATAATAAAGACGATTTTCTCGAATTTTCACATCGACCTTGCAAAACGTTCATCTTGTCAGACCGGGGATCGACCGCTTATCGTCGTGAATGTTTGTTCGACCTTCCCGGAAACGTACACGCATTATCTTACTGCACTGTCACTCGTGAAATTCTCTCATATACCGCACAAATTTTTTTGCGAAAACAAAACAGACGACCGTACGCACTTAACTGTCTGCGGGATTTTCTGTGACAGCAGCCATTTCGAACGAGTTTACAGGAACAAACGCGCAAACGGTACTTCCAACAATACTATTAGAACCGCAATGAACCGGGCTATTCACTGTGAGAAGATAGAATCGCTACCCCCACCCTTCGCGCAATGCCGAGGACCAAAGTTAATTTCCGAATAACCCTCTTATATCAATCATTAAGATACGTTATTAGGTACAATGGCTTGTCTGTTACCAGCACGGATGTGGATATTTTTCCGTTTATCATTTCGATTTTACTAGTCTTTCGACATTTAAACGTACGCTAATTCACGTCTGAGGTTATAATACTAAAACAAACAAAAATCTAATAAAATAATAAAGTTACATAAACGTTAAAAAGAAACATTTTTATTGAAAATGCATCGGAACTAATAGATTTTTTACGCTATCAGAATAAACCGGTCTTACGCGACAAATAAAAGCGTAAAATAATTATAATCGTAAACAGCGATGATATTGCACCGTTAAGGCGATTTATAAAAACGAATGCCACTGAGCTTTCATTTTCAGTTGCGTAAGACTGAAATTATCTTTACGGCTAACTTTTTGGTTCATTTTAAATAAATATTCCTTAAATTTAATTTCTTTTTTACTTTTGTTTCGGTAACGAAAAGTATTTTTTTTTTTTAGCAATCAGAGTATAATTTCTGAACTTTACGTTTAAAAATAACAGCTCGGTGCGGTCAATTTTACAAATAGCCTTAACGATTTAATAAGAGTTCCTTTATCACCGTTTTTAACAACGAACGACCCGTGCTTTTATTTGTCGCATATGATTAACATTTTGACGGCTTAAAAAAGTTTTTATTTTAATTTTTGCGCTTTATACGCAAATAATAATACCGATTAAAACGAGCGATAAAAAATATGTATTTTAAATAGCGCATCAGTCGGTTAAGAATTATTTCCAATACGATGTTATAATATCGATTCTATACGTTGCAGAATGCAGATTTACATATACTTTTAAATACGGGGTACAAAAAACCTCTCTATCCAGCGTTATCTGCGGCATTACAATAATACTGCCAAGAGACAATTTTAACATTTTTCGTTTTTGGACCACCGTTTACAACGGAACTGAGGTACGACTCAATCTAATTCTCGTTTTCAAATGAATTTTTTAAACTGTTCAACCGTACACGGGGCGGCAAAACTTTTACCAAAAAAGACCAGCATCTAACCTCTTGGAAGTTTACAAAAAGATTGATTTTAGTCCTTAAAAAATAAAAACTCTACTTTCTAAGCCGACTATTTTTATACAATACTAGTAATTTACGACTCCAGATCGCATTTATTGTTCCAATTAGTATTTATTTTTCATTATATTTTTAAGCTGCTAATATCAAAATTAATAATTTTAATTCGCGCATATCGAATTACAATTTGTTTTACCGGTTTCAATTTATCACTGTTCGCTTAACTAACTCGTGTCTAAAAAATAATGTAGGCCTTTTTTAGGTTGACGATTATAGTGCTAAGATGTGAAATAAAAATGTAAAGATAACCTTCTGAATGATTCTATTTCTTAAAAAAGATGACCTATCTGATGAACTTTGACTGGCATAACAAAAAATATTTTTTAATTAACAGAATAAAATTTTATCGGTTTCTTCAAAATTTGATATATATATGCACACGCGCGCGCGCACACACAATCATTTTTGAAGAGCAAGACGCAATCACACATTTCATTCTACCATTTATTTTAAAAAGTAAACAATAATTATAATATAAATACAAACATCTCGTCGTGGCTTCGCTCGCTCTATACGGTTACTTGCTTTTCCCGTCGCGGTCAATTTTTTATCTTATATTTTTTAGTAAGTAACCGGAAACAAATGCAGCCAGTCGTGTCGCACATACTATTATACAGTAGCCGTGGCTGTGTTTGTTTAGCCGCCACGGCTGTACACATCATCGCGCCCCTTAAAAAATCGATATTACAACAACAAAAAAACCGAAAATGGTTTTTTTAGATATTTACCTGAAGAGTATTTTCAAGGCAAAATCTACTGAATATCTCGTTAAGTATAGTCGGAAATATGGGAAATTTCAAACATTGTTCAAAATTATATTACTTTCCATCACCCCTTTCGAGGGAGAATTTCAGATTATCTTTTTATCGGTTTCCCACACGAAGATTACAAACACCAAAAATCATATCAGTATCTTCATTTGTTACAGAGAAATTAAAATGCAGCTGGGTTTCAACCACAATTCAAAAATCCATTTTAACCCTTTAAACTTGAAATTTCAAAAAAAAATTAGAACTTGATTTTTTAGAAATTCACATGAAAATTATAAACACCGTAAATCAGGTTGATTATCTATACTTGTTACAGAGAAATGAAAAAAAAAGGAAATTTCACTGTCATTCCATTTTAACCCTTTAAATTCGGAATTTCAATAAATCTTTTAATATAATAATCCAGAAATAAGATAATGAAATAGAAAGTTTAATTTATTTTCTTCCTTAATGAATATCTTTAATTCACTCTCCTTGAGGGCGAAGAAATAATGAATACTTCTAATATATTAACCTTCAAGGGACTCGGTCGATGGCTTAAAACCTTCCCAGGAATAACACGAATGAATCCTGTAAATTTCAAAGTAATCGGTCGGTCGGTTGTCGAGCAATAAAACTTTAAAAATATCTATAAAATTTCGGAATAACCGTAATCTGTTAGACAGAGTGTGTACCTGACGCACGAAAAGGTTAACCTTCAACCTACGAACAAAACTTTGAATTTTTAACAAAGGCACCCCCTTTGTTACCGGTTGATAATAATAAATCTAGCCTTCCACGAGGTGCTCGCGTACCTTGCTATTCTAGCCTCACTCCCAGTCCTCACGGGAAACCCGTTATTGTTAAAACGCAAATCTATTTAATATTTTATTTAAGGTAATTTTATTTCCATATTTTTTGTAATATTATTCATCCGTTTAATTCAAATAATTCAGTACAAACCCAGCTCGCACAGTAATAGAGATCATAGTTCACAAAGTCAAAGTTTGTACTACAACCGGCAAATCTACATTACTACATATACATATATATGCGTTTTTAGAGATGAAATATATCCAAAAATCTGCTCATTTTCGCCAAGAAACATTGGTAAAAATTTGGTTGCGATTGATCAAGTAGTTTTTTGTTTATCCCGAACAAAAACAGTCTTCCTATTTACGTAATAATAATATTGTGTGTGTATATATATATATATATATATATATATATATATATTGGATTCCATAGTCAAGTTATTTTCATTTTTTCCACAAATAATTTAATCGCAAAATTAAAAAAAAAAGCAACGCTTAAGAAATAAAAATAAACATTCGTTTTTAATTTAAAAAAAGGATATAATTTTAGTCAGACGTTTTTTAAATACAGTTTTTCTTATAAAAATCGTAAAAACTATTAGGTTTAGAGGAAGAAAAAACCAGCAAAGTATTGAATATTTTTCCTGGCTACACCTGTCAAGTCTACAATAGCTTGTTTGAAAAATCTTTTTTGCATAATTTATACGTGCACTGTAGGTAACAAATTTGCTTTAATAAAGTTTTCTCTAAAAAGTCTATCAAGAAAAACGGAATTGTTTTTTTACAAGATAATCCCCATCCCCTTAACAAATTTCGATAAAACGAATACGATCAAAACCGTATATACAGAACATTTAAGCCGAATTTGATGAAAGTCGGTGAAGTCAATCTTGAGATACAAGGACAAAAGTAATGCGACACATAAATATGCACATACATACGTTATTTGGTCGAACTAGTTGGGCCTTAAAACGCACACGTTCGTAAAACATACGCAATTTTTGACAAAATCACCAACTCTTTCTTCTTTAATTTAATGTAGTTATTCTACCGATATTCGCCGCTAAGTAAAACATAAAACCGATTAGGTCCTACAAGTTAAATAAATAAAAAATCAGGGAAGGTAATTATGTAAATTACCACGCCCCACGAGTCAACATTTCATCTCAAAGAAAATTAATTATATAAACAATGAGTTATATAATTAAAAAAATTATGAGTTATAATAGAAAAAGGTTATAACATCTAAAATCTCTTTGATGTAAAGTTTTAATCTTCCCTACCAAATTTATGAAAAAATTACGGTAATCTATAATTATTTAGTAAAAAAAAAATTGGAAATTCATTAAAATTACGCAAGAAGAGCGTAGCATAAATCAGGTATGAAAACGATATACGGTAATCAAATATAATGAGATTACAATTTTATTCGCACAATTTCCGCTTATACCCGTTAACAGATATTTATTTAGTTTATCACAAGTATAAAATTTTAAGGCGATAAAAAGAAAGTACGCGAATAATATTTATCGTGTATTATAGTGTTTATTTATAATAAAATTTATTACCGTAACAGAAATAAAATAATAAAAATGAACTGTCGCTTTAATCCGTTTGGCTACATCAGCTTCATTACAAAAATGAACTAGACATTCAGTATATATTTGCGTATTAAAAATTTTATTTTAATAAACTGAAGAAAGATACCGCTTAATAAATATCAGACAAATGTTTTTTACAAGACTGTTGATAATTTAACGTTTTAAATTAAAATCATAATTTTTTTTAATCGTTGTAAAAATATAAAATTTCTCTTAACTAATTTGCGCGGTAATTATGTAATTCTCATAAATATATTAGGATTACAATTTAAAAAAAACAAATTAAAACTTTTAATTCCTAACAGAAATATTATTTACAGGTAAAAAAAAATTTCATTTATATAGTCCTGGATTTAATCTATATTTTTCATATACTACCAAACGTACATTTCGTATTGCCACCCGCAAGCTGTAAGCTTCAAGTTTATACTGTGAATTAGTCGTAAAAAATAATTATGACATTTTATGGAGATTAAGAAATTTAATTACTAATAAAAAAAAGAATTAAGTACACCTCCATTAAGCTCACAAAATTTGATCGAGAGGGTTTAAATATTTAAATCTACCAACAGTATCCCTGCCAAAAGACACACAAAACGTATAACTATTATAGACTAAAAAAAAGTTTTCCTAAAAATTACAATCGATCGAATTATAAAATATAATTCTTTCATCGGTGTAACAGACCTGAACGAAACCGACCGTAAAATTACACTATAAAATACTCAAAATTAAGAAGGGAAAAACCTCGAAGGATAAGTGTAAACCTTACATCGTACAAAACAGTGTCGCAAAAAACGTGGCTACTATTTACGGGAAAAAATTCTACGACTAATTTTTTTTTAATTTAAGCGATAATAAAATAAATACAAGAGATTTAAAAAAAATAAACGCGCACAATCACGTTGATAAATAATTTCGCAATCACTATACTGATGTGAAAAAGTTGTTGACAGTTAAATATACTGTTAAAGGCGGCAACGCTCTACATACGATCGGTACAAAACAAGCAGCCTACTTACTGGCCGCATCGGCTATACGTATAGAATGACCCGTCAAGGGAGGAACAGGAAAAACTACGTACTTTGAAATATGACCGCTTGTAGCGCCACGCGTCAGATAAGTAACCGATAGACCTGACAACGACCACCGGCATTAGTACTTTCGTCGTATTCGAATCGCGACAAAATAAAACTTGACAAGATCCTTGGAAAATCCCGCTACAAAATGGCAGTACTGCGATCTCAATCCGGTAAATAAAACATTTAAAACTCAACTAGTCTTTTTGGCACGGAATAGTAACATTTTAAAACTCGCATTTTACATTCGATTAAAATTTATAAAGGCTGCCATTACAATTAAGAAAATAATCTGATGTGGACACATGACTCCCTTGTACGCCTATTAAATTTGCACGTACACATTTTTTTAAATGAAAAGTACATATAATTTTATTTCATTAGTAACTTACGAAATTTTTTATTTTTTTTTTACAATCTGAGATTAATAATTATTAATATAACAATATATTTAAATAAAAAAAAGGAGATGAAATCGGATTTGAACCGATGTGGCTTCCCTCTTGTAAGATTCAAATATTTCATTAATTAAACTTTTATTTGACTATATCTCTGGAACCGATGAAAATAAGTACCGCTTACGATATATCGTTGAAAAGCTCACAATCAGGGCTTATAACTGCAGTTAAGAAAAAGTACAAAATCCAAATTTTTTGGATACTTTTGGTCTAGCTGGTTGCAATCAAAAGGGAAGGCGCACAACTAGATGTTATAACAGTCATAAATCCAGATTTTCAAAATCCTACGGCTAATCGTTTTTGAGTTATTAGATATAGATACGAACGTAGACGTTAAGCCGAAACGAGTCAAAACTGATTCAGGATGGTCAAAATGGATATTTCTATTGAAATCTGGGAACCGAAATTTTAGATCACAATACTTCTTTCGCTTCGTACAAATAAAAATTAAAAGAGTAAACTCCTTAGATGTTTTTTTTTTATTCTTTTTTGTAGCATTCACGGCATCTTATAAATTTGTAAAATTTTGAATATTCGATCGAAATAATAGAAAACTAAAAATATTTGAGTAAAATAATAGATTAATTTATAATTAAACGGGTCAACAAAATTACTTGAAATTAATAAAAATAAAGCAAAAACAGAAAAAATAAAGTATACATTTTTGTAAGTTTTAACAGAACATAATACTAAGTTAGCTAAAAAATACTAATTTAATAAAATATCCTTATTATAAAAAAAATGTCAATTCCTGAAATTTAAATAACTATTAATCAATTCAAGAGAATGCCATACCATAAAGGAACAATGATAAATGAAAGTCCTTCTTAACCGTTCAATGAACAGTAGAGCTCACCGATAAACAAATTTTAATATGCTCTACAATATTATAAAATAACACAGGTCGAGTTGAATAATTGTAGCTTTCTAATCAAGAAGTTGCAAGATTTATGCCAAGTAATAACCAGTTTGAATCTGTAATTAAACCCTCTAAAACCCACAAAGTTAGAATTAAGACTAACTGCCGGGTAAAGTAATGATGTAACTAAAATGTATAGGAAGGCCCAGGGCAATGGACACCTGAAAATGTTATACGTTTCAAACAATGTGTATAAAAATGAAAAATCTCAGCGACCCGTAACTATGACTTCACCAAGAAAATGAAAAACCACTAACTCTTAACCAAAAGCTTTGATCGCATAAAAATAACAACATTATCTTGTAAACCTAATGCATTTATTCAACAAGCAAACTAAAATTTAACGATCAACCCTTTTCACGACTATACATTAATCAGGAACAATTTATTAAAACAGATAAACTCCTTCCCATAACTAATTGCTGTACAGCCATGAAAACGAGGATCATTGGTTTTGTTTGCTTCTCCGCTAAATGCAGGTAAGGTTTGCAACATATGAAATTATTTTTATCTTTTATCTATTTTAATAAAGAACAATAAATCCCATAAACGTTTTTTATTTATTAAACTGATTTTTATTCGGTATAATAAATTAATATATAAGTGGAAATATTGTATCTTGTGCATCGTTTGTCAAAGGTTTCTTGGAAAACAAATATTTTAACTATTAATTTACACTATCAAGTTTTTTTTATACAATAAGCATGCATGTGAATAATCCAGACGTACAAAAGGCATCGGTTAAGAGTTGCTTTCTCTGAAGTAATGATGCTCATTACACAACCGGTCCCTGTGGCGAAGAGTTATTTATTTGTAGAGCCGAGTATGCATTTCAGGGAGCTTGGCATGCTCATTTAAAACAGATATTTGGCTACAGTAATTTGTTGATACTGGTGACTTCGGCGGTTAGGTTCAATAACCACACGTCTCAGTAATGGTCGGCCTGAGCCTGTACAAGACTACACCTCATTTCATTTACATGTCATACCTATTATTCTCAATTTGTTCTTATTGTTCACTAATTCAACAGATTGTAACATACACATTAGCCAAAAAAAGTGTCATTTTATTCACTGTAAATGACAGTAAAACCAAACATAATGCGGAGGAATACAATATAAACCTGGTTAGCTGAAGTAATGCTGAAACAAACATTGAATAAATTGAAACTTCAAGTAATATCTCTTAAACTGGCATTTTATGGTTTATAAAATAATGACTTTATGAAAAAAGGAATGCTTTTAAAGAAAACATCACTAAGAAAAAGCATCAATGGTTTAAATAAAAAGCATTCTTTTTATAGTTAATTGATTTATTTATTGTGTAAAACATGTTATAGTCAATTCTGGTTATTGCAGTAACCTTTAACATACTACAAATGTAATGGTAACTAACTCAAGGAAAGGAAAGTCAGTCAAAGCAATAGTGATTGTGTCAATCAATTATGACTGCTACAAAACGCCCAATAAAAACATGTTACGGTGCATAAGTGTTTAAATTGGATATTTAACGAAACAAAACATCAATGTAACTGCAATCTCACAATATGATCGATTTAAATAAATTGAAAGGAAAATATTAACAAATTCACAGGACAAATAGAATATGGAGACAATTATATAAACATAGACAAAAAGAACTCTGGAAGCTTGCTTGCTTGCTTTTTAAAAACCGTATTATAATCTGGAGCTAGGTTTTTCTTAAAACAACCCAAAATAAGCTTTAGATTGAAATTGTATGTTAATGAAATCTAGTTCTCAAATGGAAAGTTAAATCGGGTAAGCGTCCCAAATAAGTTAAAATCACAGTTGAACAAAATGAATAAATAAATTAAGTGTTTTATATTGTGTACGATACTGTAGTGTGATTATATATACAAAACATGTGAGGGAATTATAGTCAATATCCAGCAAAAACTACTTAAAATAAATTCATATGCTTCCTTCTAATGGTGTAAGTGGTAATTGAGAAAGGATGTTTTGAAATTCAGAGTTTAAGAGGTTAAAATATAGAATAAAAATGGAATTTACTATTTTTTACTTTCTTGTACGAAGTAAAGGAAGTATTGTGATTGCGAAAAATTTCGGTTTTCAGATTTCAATGGAAATATCTACTTTGTAAATCCCTGAATCCATTTTGACCAGCTTCGGCTTGACGTACATACATATGTATCTCGCATAACTCAAAAACGATTAGCTGTAGTATGCTGAAATTTTAGATTTAGAACCGTTATAACTTCTAGTTGTGCACCTCCCCTTTTGATGGCAATTTACTGGACCAAAAGTGTCCAAAATGACAAAAATCCAGAAAATTTGAATTTTGGACTTTTTCTAAACTGCAGTAATAAGCCCTCATTGACAGCTTCTCAACAATATATCATAAGTGGTACTAATTTTCATTGGTTCCAGAGATATAGCCAAATAAAATTTTAATTAATGAAATATTTGGATCTTATAAGGGGAAGGCACATCGATTTGAATTCATTAATTACTAATTACTTCATGTCCTTTTTTTTTAACTCTCCAATTGCAAAATTTTTTTACAATAAATAATAATTAAATAACAATAACAAAAAAAAAAGAAAAAATAGCATAAGTTAATTAATGAAATAAAATTTTAGGTACTTTTTATTTATTAAAAATGTGTAATGTAATTTAACAAGCATACACCAAAGTCATGTGGTGTCCACCCCAATTTTTAGTTTATCGATAACAAAAAAAAAGGTATCAACTTCGTTTTTGGTGTTCATTTGAACACCATTACTTGGTGTAATGTTCATTTGAATATCTAAAAACAATTCCTAGATTTTCAAAATTCGACCTTGAAACGGAAGAAAAAATGTTTAGCCAACACAGCCACTGCTACTGTTTCTACATGTGAGACATGACTGGCTGTACCTGTTTCCGGTTACTTAAATAAAAATCTGTCACCTCCTATTGGTATTAGTCAGGTAACACTAAAAACTGGACAATATAGATTTCTATCTGCATAAAGTGTGAGTAAACAGCTATAACTAATATTTTTATAATGGAGGCAGACCATTTTGAAAACCGCATTTATCAGATCACACTATGTTTTGGGTCCCGTACTTACCAAACTGTTACTCTGAAGAAATTAAACGCACAGATATCTTTTATAAATTGATCAAGCTTTAATTTCTATTTACAATTATTATTCTCATAAGCATAAATGTAATGCACACAGGAAGTCCAGATTAGGCAGTAATGGCAAGCTCTTACTTGCTAAATACCCAATGACTGTGATGGGAAATGAAAGTAACCATTTAACATGGCTGTGACAACGATGCAAATATATACAAATAACATTTAAGTATTAAAACCAACCCCCCTTTAAATAAAAACAATGTAAGGATGTGTGCATGCATGAGTGGGCCAATGATTTCTCACCCCACCAGTAATAACTGAAGATTTAAAAATATGAAATTTAGTTAGTTTTTTTAAATAAAATTCATTATAAAAATAAAAAAAAATTGTTTTTAAGTTTATCATATACAAGGTTTCAAAAGGAAACTGGCAGATGAAAGCGCAAACCTGCTAGTTTCAAAAATAAAATTTAATAATTAAAAATAATTGTAACTATTTATTTGCAGTGAACACCTCCTTTATTGCAGTAAAATATTTTACAGCTGTAGTATTAAACCAAACCAATCATTAAAAAAAAAAGTTTTAATATCTACACAATTACCATATTACTTTTAACAGTGCAGTGTAATGTCATATTAAACCAAACCAATCATTAAAAAAATATCTAAAAATATCCAATCGTTTTAATATCTATAAAATTACCATATTACTTTAAAATGGGGTAACTGAAAATTAGGGTACTTACGTATTAACGCCACCGCAGCTACAGCTTTATTTAAAAACAAAGTAGTCAATTGGATTTTGGTGGGAAACGAACAGTCTCTTTATTAATTTTAATAACTGGTTATTTATATTTATATATATTATAAATATAATTTAACCAAACTTAACCTATGACTCGCTTCGCTCGCTAACCTTGACTAATTAACACCGTAATTTTGAGTATTTATTTAATAAATCCAGTAATTATTGCAATTATTTATTATTTAAATAATCAAAACACTCCTGTTAATTAGTCATGGTTAGCGAGCGTAGGTTAAGTTTGGTTAAATTATATTTATAAAATAAATAAATATAAATAACCATTTATTAAAATTAATAAAGAGAATGTTTTGAATCTACGTTAAACTCTATATCAGCCCATTCTCCACCGAAATCCGATTGACTACTTTGTTTTCAAATAAAGCCGTAGCTGCGGTGGCGTTAATACGCAAGTACCAAAATTAGATATTACAACTGCAAGCGATATAAAATACAGCTCAGTTATAAGAAAAAAAATATTTCAGTCCAATTTTCACAATACATTTCCTACTAATAAAAAAAAATAAGTATCACAAAAAAATTAAAAACTTACTAAAAAATATAAGTTAATTTAAGAAAAACAAAAGAGGCTGATTTTGTAAAAAATAATGAGTGAAATAAAATTAAAAAATATCAAGTCGGGATTTCATATCATTAAAAAAGTAAACAAATCCGGTTATCAAGATATCATTAACTTTACAAACTCTTTTTTTTTTTTACATCCAGACAAAGTTGTTCAACTTTTACGAAATTGAAGTGAAATGTTAGCATTACTAATATATATAAAAAGATAATTAATAGAATAGAGAAAACTACTTTTTTTTTATTAAAACTGATTCATTTACAAATTGCAATCATGTTAGTTTAGTTGTTCTTTAACAAGAGAAATGAAGACTTGCAATCCATGCTGAATTTTAAACTATTCATTTCTTAAAGAGAATTATTTACATTTACCTTTTTATAATGATTTTACTAAAAGTATAATTCTATCTACTTATTTCATTACTTTTTATGCCATCTAACTTCAAAATTGTACAAAAGTTTCCAATATAATGTACCAAAGCGCGCCTATCAAGAAACAATGATTGCTTAAAACTTGATAAGTTTAAACTAAATGCAATAGTCAAAATTAGATTTTAAACAGTTAAACCTTTCATGTCCAAAACACTTCAGATTGGTTTCTAAACTGGAATAGTTCTAAACATCCAAACATACTTCATTTTATATAGGTTATATAAACTGAATTATTTCAGTTCTTTTTCTTTTGTTTAAATCACTTGAACAGAACTTCTATATTTTGTAAGGAGAATTTATTTTCATCTTTAATGGGCTGTACTCTACAAAAATTAGAACATTCATAAATTATTTTCGACCTATTACATAAAATACGTGTGATTAAAAAGTGGCTTATTTTCAAACACACACACTGATGTCAGAATAAATATACCTTTCATATAATTTCACAAAGAACTTAACATAATGTTAAAAAACTTTAAATAAAAAAATCACACTAACTTTAAAAATTAAAACAAAAAACTGATAAATATGCTTCTAAAAAGGTATACAAACCCCAGAATAAGTAATTAATCATTAAAAAATTTACCCACATACTTTTAAAGACATATTATGTAAATCAGTCTACAAACTAAACTAGAAATAAAATTAAGTTTATCTACATAAATATGAGTGAAAAGATATGTAAACTTATGAACAAAAAAAGCTTCAATAAATGTAATATCTCATACATAAAATTATTTAATACAGTATGTTTGAATACACAATAAAATTACTCAAAATTATCAAGAGTAAAGATTCTGTAAAAATTCAACAAGTAATTCACTTAACCACACCCAAACATAAAGAGCCTACTTAAATTTCAATGACCTCAAGTACAGACATGTGACTTAAACCATGTGATTATTAATGGATATTTGTAAGCTTCCAACTTACAAAAAAATACATATATATTTACTAAATCTATTTCTAGTTTTATATCAATAATAAATTATATTGAATAATGAAAATATAAAATATGTATATAAAACATAAAAATGGGTGTGATACTGAATTTATTACATAACATATCAATGGCTAAAATACAATTTATTTGATTTATACTTGCAATAATAAAATAGGCATATTAATAAAAAAATTAATAAAATTTAAACAATTACTACAATATATATTTAATACACAGAAGAAATTAACATAAAATACCTTTTTGGGCTAAATTATATGCAAAGGAAGGGTTATTAAAAGAAAAATGTGAGGTAAGTCCAAATCAACAAAATTTTAATAAGTCCTAATTTTTCTTAATTATTAAATTTATCCTTTCTCGAACCAAATTAGATTATACAATGAGCAAGTAGAAAACTAACAGATTCAAATGAAATATTAAATTTCAAAACAATTCATTTATTATACTGTAACAACCATGCTATGAATAAATAATGAAAAAACAACCTGTTGAAAATTACAATTCTATAATGTAGGTCTCAAGTGGGATACACTGATTCTTGAAGGACAGTTATCAGCTGATGTGTGGGAGTGGCCACTAAGGTAAGACTAGGTCACCTCACTTTTAAATAGCAAACCAAATTTTCTGATTTTAACAGCTTAATGTACAAAAACATGGTTGTAAAACTACGAAATTTTACCTGACACACCCACAAAGGACTTCGATGAAGCATATAGAAAGCGATACAAACGAAGGATAAATCCAAACGAAATTTAACTATAATGATTTCCGAGAACTTATGACTAATAATCACAATAAATATCCCTATATTCTTATAGTCAGTATAGAGCATGATTCTCTTAAATAATTATTCCAAGACTACTTAACATGCTTCAACTAATAAAAGCATTTTCTTAACGTCAAAAGAGAACAGGAAATCACAGGAGGATACTACTGAAAAGCAGAGTTCAATCTCGGTTAAATATTAACCCATCCAAATAATCGGGCAAAGTAAATAAAGCCACAGTCAGTATAACAATATTTAAGATAATTTTTATTCCGAAAATACTGAACATAAAACATAATTAGTCTCAAAGAAGCGGTAAGGAAAACATAAAATATTATAAGACTAATTACGAAGTGAAGAAGCACAACTAAGAAATGAAAGAATACTACTTTGATGCCCAATCGATACCGTATCATCCATAAGTAAGAATGTTAACTTACCACTGAAAACAATCGCCGATGAGGCACCCATAACTCCAAAAAAAGGTCCATAGATTGGGTTCTTCTCAGTATCCGACATTTTGAATACTGTGTCCGAGTATTTACAGGTACAACAAAAACGATATTAAACCGTAGACTGAACTTCAAAGAACTAAACGGCCCACTGTCAGATAACGTCTAAAGTGGCCGACGGTCATGTGACGAGTAGAAATTTTCAGGTGCTCCTCGGCGAGTGTGATAGCTCCCTATTGGTTGTAAACAGAGCTATTTCATTTTCTCCGCGAATGGCAACATGTTTAAGATTTCAGTTTTGTGACGTCACAGATCATCATTGGTTGGTCTGTGCCACAGCCTTTTAGACTTAACGGTATCATGTAAACAATATTGCGAACGAAGAAACAGAATTAAATAAATTTGAAAGAAATTAAAAATTAATTCAACTTTTTTTTAAATATAAAATTTACAATCAGGTAAAAATGTCCAACAACATATCTTAGAGAATATTTTTTTCATACATTCTACAATGCACGTTGTAATCGATTAAATGTCGCCGGCTATGAAAACTCACATTGCTGCACCTCATTGAATTTGTTAGTAAGTGAGGTTATGTAAGAAATATTTACATTTAGTGAATTATTAAACGGGATGTTGTAATTAAGTTAGTAGTAATACAACGGTCTTTTAAAAAATGAAGTTTCAGTATCAGGTACATTTTTTTTTTTTTTAAACAATTTTTTTTAATGATCAAAAATACATTAAGATCTTAGTTTGCAAGTAATATTTTCTCTGCAGTCTGTGTTGTAATATTGAATTTAAATGTTTTGTTGTCGAAATTGCTCGAATAGAATTAACGGTTTTAATGTACTGATTACATTTGAAACGCTAAACGTTTCAGTTAATTTTAATTTAGTTGAAAAATTTTCAAGCTTTATAAAAGTTCTTAAAAATGAAAACTTATTTAAATCTTTATTAAAGATTTTTTGATTACAAAGTTTAACAGTGTTTCGCAGTTTGAATTCCGTGTTGTATCATGACTGTTAATTTTATCTTTATAAAAATATCTGTAATTTACTTTACCAATATATTCTTTAAATTTCTGCTCTTTATGAAAGAACATGATTGATACTTATGAACTTTGATTGAACAAAATAAATTGTTAAATTGGTTTTGGCAATATATTTCATCTATCTTTTTATACTCTCACATTTGTTAACACTCCATAAATTATTTTCATGCAATAAGTGTTACATACTTTATCACTCTGCTTGAATTAATTATAACCTGATGTTTTTATTTTTTACAGTTTAGCAATTTACTTGGATCAGTCTACAAAAAAGGAAATTTGTTATTTACTAATGATGGTAATTGTGTTATTAGTCCTGTTGGTAACAGGATTACAATGTATGATCTTAAAAAGTAAGTAAAATATGTTTTCATATACAACCTTCAATTCTTGTTCATATGAATTTTCAATCAATATTTTTTTATTCGAATTTTCTTTAATTTTGCACCTAATTTATTGTATATTTATGTATTTCATATTTACATATTGTAATTTAAATATTATCTATTTTTTCAATATTTTTGATTAGAGTTATTTGATGGCTAGTTACTGTTTCACATTGCTTATGGATTAAACATATAAATTATCTTGAATTCAAATTCACATAATTGGCTGATTATAATTTCTTTTATCATTACAGTATATTTAAGAAAATGCCTAAAGTTGTAATGAATTAATAAAAATAATTCTTTTCCTATTGAGTAAATTAGTAACACATACTTTTTTTTCCTAAGGAAAAAGGATCTTATTCAAATAGTCGAATAGTAAAAAATGTATGAAATTATTTCTGTTTTAGATGGTAACTGGTACTGATCTTTCCAATGGCAATGAAGAGTTGATATAGTTGTCACAAAAGCTTTCAGTTGACAATTGTTTGGAGAAATGTTTTACCATTTGTTACCATACATCATTGATGGGTGATGTAAAGCTTAGCTATGAAGATGCCATATTACTGTGGAAATCATATTGTAAATTAGGCAACATAATGAAGTTGTCATTTCAGAAATTCAATCATGCCTATATGAATTTCTTATATTATCTTGTGATGCTACAATGTCCTCAAATTCACCACCACATAATTGTTGTTTTTATGATTACTTCAGCTCCATGAAATCCTGTTTTTAAAATGATTTTTCTATTGAAAGTACAATTATAAAAATGTGATTGATTGAAAATGTTCTCATTTTTATAGAATTTCATAGTAAATTTCTTGATTAGTAAATGTTAAAATTGATGATGAGTATTTATTTGATTATATTTTGAGATGAGCTTATTTAGCACCACAATACAAATTTAAACTAGCAAGCAGAATAATCTTATTCTTTCTGTTGTAGTTGAAATACACATACTGTTAGTTTTTAATAACCAAGTTAGACAATTTTTTAATACCTCTTGGACTAACATCAGAACTGAAGATTTTTAGGTTACTCTTTTTTTTCTCAAATTTGGTTGGGCATCTTTTTCAGTGATAGGAAAATAATTTCTGAAAACATTCACATAAAAAAAAAGTTAAGGTCAATATTTTAATTTAAAAAAATTTCACTTTTCAAATTATTATTGTTTTTTTTTCTTTTCAGCAACAAATCGTCTACACTTCCAGTTGAAAGTAGATACAACTTTGATACAATTGCTTTATCGCCAAATGGTTCCACCTTGATCGCTGTTAATGAAGGTAACATCTATACCAACATTTTATTAAAACTTAATCTATATTTATTATCAGATTGATTACTTTTTTAAATGTCTTGTTTTTTCAAAAAAATACAGGAGGTGCTTAGCTAATAAGTCTGAAATTTATTTAAAAAGAACAAGAATATATTTAATGAGATCATCTCTGATGTTTTGTTGTAATCGTTTATTTGATCTCATTACACAAGATTGATATTATTAATTATTCGAGGTTTGATAAAAAAATACATGGAATTTTTTAATTTCTTGGGTTGTATAAGTCCAGTTGTCACAGTTTTTTTTATTGTGGTGATACACTTATAATGTATATTTACATTGGTAGCCATATTAGATGCCTAGTTTATTGTTGGTTGTTGAAAAGTTTACACGTGGTTTTATATAGTTAGCAATTTTTAACTTGTAGAAAAATGGAAGAAAGAATTTGCAGTAAACTTTGCTTTAAAAATGGAATAAAGTGCAGCACTGTATTGGAAATGTCTAATGTTGTTTTGGCGATTCTTTTATGAATAAAATAAGCATTTACATGTGACACAAACGTTTCCAAGAGGACCATGAAGACGTTGAAGATGACGTGTGTTCTGGACTTTGCAGCACATCAATAACTGATGACGTTGAAAAAGTGAAGAAAGTGATTACGGACAGTTGCCAAATCAATATCAGAGAAGATGATGTTTTCATACCATTTGACCCATGGCAAACAATTTTTTCTGATGTTTTGGTTATGAAATATGTGGCAGCAAAATTTGTTCCAAAATTGTTGAATTCGACCAAAAGCAGTGCCGAAAGAACATTGCTCAGGAGTTGCTGAATGAAGTGAACGATGATGATCCAGAAGTGCTCAAACGAGCTATAACTGGTGATGAAAAATGGATATAACATCAAAACAAAAGGCCCAATCGTTGCAAAGAACAATTAGGCCAAAACTTTCTGAAAAGCAAGACCGAAAAAAGCTTGTCAAGTTCAATCAAATGTGAAGGTTCTGATCACTGTATTTGTCGATTTCAGCGGCTTAGTGTATCATGAATTCTTGCCATCAGGTCATATTATCAATAAGGAGTACTACCTGGAAGTTCAATGCCCTTTGTCTGAAACAATCCAAAGAAAACACCTGGATATGTAGTGAAACAATTCATGGAAATTGCACACAATAATACATCTGCTCACAATTCATTGCTTGTTCATGAAATTTTGGCCAAAAGCAATATTGTTATAATCCCTCAGCCTCTGTATTCACTGGACGTGGCTCCCTGAGACTTCTTCCAAGGTGAAAAGAACAGGTGAACAAGGAGCTAAACACCTTGCTGAAATAGCGTTCCAGAGCTGCTTTGAAGATTGTAAAAAGCGCTGGAACAAATGTATTATATCTGATGGGGAGTACTTCGAAGGAAACAAAACCAATATTGATGAGTAAATAAAGATTTTTTGAGAAAAACTAAAATTCTGAAAATTTTTTTTATCAAACCTCGTATGATTGTTAAGTGCTATAAATATACTGATTGTGGGAGACCTGACATGATTCACAAATCACTCCTGACATTGATACAGTCAGAAGAAGCAGCAGTACTTCAAGTACTTTACATATGCATCACAGCACTAAGAAAGAATGGAACAGATAGTGCAAAGCCACAGATTAATTACACCTTTCTGTTGTACAATATATTTTTTTTAATATATCCAAGACTTAGTCCACCAAATTCACTAATTGCAGTGATTTGTTCTTTATTTAGTTTATTACAAAAGATATTACCAGAGGAACTTTTGTTCCTCTAGTTTAAATGTTTTTCGATGTAACTTAAATTTGATAATATTTTAAGCAAAAAGTATTTTGCCAACTTAAATGATTTAAAGATTTTTTGTCATCATCTTTCCTTAATTTTGGATTGTTGTAGTGTTATAATGTACCAGAAAAATAATGGGAAAACTGAATAGGCATAATGTGTATTTAAGTAATGCATTTTTAATCCTATAGCTTAGCAATCACTAATATATAGCTAATATAGCTTCTGCTTTCCTTTTTATCAAGATACAGATTTTTCATCTTTATATTTCTCATAAATGACTCATTTTCTTACTGACCACATGATTTTTTATAGAGCTATCTATATTTTAAATAAGATTAAGGAATATCAAATAAAATTAACTTTAAAAAATAGTACGATATCAGTTTAATAGAAACAAACTTCAAAAGTAAAAAAAAGAAAATGCATTCTAACACATGACACAAAAAGATAGAAAGATTAATCTCTACTTAGTGAATTTATTTATCACTCCGTGGTAGACTGATAGTGCCTCTACCTGTCATTTGGGAATCCCAAGTTCAAATCTTATTCAGGCATGGTAGTTTTCATATTGTACAAAATTCCACTTCCATATTCCCATGTACAAGTTTCTAAACTTCTGTGATGAATTAATTCATCAAGAAAAAAATTTGATTTTTTAAGTATGGTATCAAATTAAGGGTTTATAAGATGTTGGTAATGTAATGCTGACTTTTGGAAAGTAGATTTCTTTTTAACTTACTGTTTTAATTTTTAAATCTGATGTATTTATTTATCTGTAATTTGTTTTATTACTTGAATGTTTTATTTTTACCTTTTTTTCATTCTAACGGTACATAAAATATAAGAGCTAAAACAGATCTCCAAGAAGTTGTATAAAAAAACAGACATTAATAAGTAAAAATATACATTATAAATTTTTTTCTAATATGCTTTACAAACAGTATAAGTAAAGTAATATTGAAACAAATGACTACGTGTGTATTTGTAATTGCATTGGTTCAGAATTGTTTAAATTGTTTACTTTTAAATGGTATTTAATTGCATACAATTTAATTTTGTGACTTTTTAAAAAATATGTTTCCTTTTTTTTAATTTCTCTTGTAGTTGGATCTGCATCAATTATCAGCATGATTAGCAGAAGAGTCATACATAAGTATGAATTCAAAAGGCCTGTATGTTGTGTAAAATTTAGCCCTGATGGAAAATATTTTGCTGCTTGTAAACAAAACAATGGTAAATTTTATATCATTTGTAAAACTTAAACTTTTTATAATTTATATAATATGCATTAATTACTCAAATGTTCATCTGATTATTTTTTACTTAAGTTTTCATTATTTTTAAAATAACTTACAATTTGAATATAAATAAAATAAATTTTATTATATAAAAGAAAAAATGTATTTCCCTAAAATTATATTTAAAACAAAGAAAGATGTTATAAAATAGAATGTGGAGGGTCAGATTGTAAAAAAATCTGTAGAAATAATAAACAGAAATTTAAAAAAATACTTTCAGGAGAGTTGAAGCAAAAACTTAAATGAAATAAGCAGAAATTAAGTTGATCACAATAGGGATTAATAAACATGCAGTTTCAAGTTCAGAAGACGTGCAAATATTAGAAGTAAAAACAAATTTAAATCTCATATTCTTGAGAAATTACAAATAATAAAAAACAACAATTAAAGTGTAGTTAAGTTAGTAGGTAAATTTTCAACATGACTGGATTAGGAAAATAATAAATTTTTAAATCCATTTAAATTATAGATTAAAACACAATAGTTTCATTACCTATCAACATATTTTAACAGTAGCAGAGTAATTTAATTTATATTGGTGACTGAGACGGTAAACATACTTCTCATTTTTTTTTTTTTGGACTATGTTGCTATTAATATTCACAAAATTATTCTGGTAAATCAGACATCTTGGCAAAAGAATAAGGAAAAAATAAAATAGTAAGTAGAAAAATAAATTTAAATAAATCCCATTGTTAAAGACTGTTAAATATTTCTCATCTAGCTAGGGAAGCTCCACCCCCCTGGACCCCCACTATTCATAATCCTCCTGCTTGTAAGAATAATACTGATAAGTAACAATTAAAATTTGTTCAGTTTATAAAAACTTCAGTGTATTGTAATTTTTGTAGAGCAATAGTTTGGTCAGCACAGACTCAAAACTTGTAAGTGATGTGAAGTATGTGGATTTCAGAATTATCAGCCCCGATCTTAAAAAGTAGTAGTTGTAACTGGTTACCCATTGTCTGTATGAGTAAAAAGTATTCTACAACATTCTCAGCGTTACCTGACAAACACCACAAGGAGGAAACTGTATTTTGTTATTCATTTTATGTTTTTTAGTCAAGTAACCAGAGGCAGATACAGCCAGTCACTTTGAATTGCACACTATGAAACAGTGGCCAGTGCCTGTGTTGGTTGAGCTGCCCTGCCATACACCATTGTACATTTAAAACTACTTTTTTCAACAACCAAAAGGATATTGAAAAAGACAGAGACCTTTTTTGTAGATAATTAATTTCAAATACAAAAGTGGTCTCTGAATTCGATTTGACCATTGGTTTGGTCATAGTAAAGTTGAATATCGGCTAGGAACATAATCCAGTTGTTGCTGCAAGCCATTTAAATGGTGAAACATATAATGGCAATAGTCCTGTGTTCTATGTAGGTATAAAAACTTTGTTCATGCTAAATTTTGCGTAATCAGTTGAGTAGTTTTTGCTTGAAGTAGATTTACAGACACGACTAGATTTTTATATTATGCATTACTAGTTTTATAATTATCATTTAAGTGTTTTATTTTTTTAATTATTATTCATTTACTTTTTTATGTTTAATTATTATTTATTAGTATTTATATTCAAGTCTCCTGAACATTTTGGTGGCCAGTTTAATCCTTTTGAAATGGAGAAAGTCATTCATGGATCTTTTGATGAAACAATATGCTTGGATTGGTCATCAGATTCAAGGTAAGTCTTAAATTGCCAACCATGTGTAATTAAACATATCTGATTTTATTTAGTAGTTTTTCAGCTCTCATAAAATTATAATTTGTGCCAGATTTATAATTCTGTGTTTATTAATTGTAGCTGATCTAGAGCAGTATAGAAAAATAGCTGTATCTCATCCCTGTGTCAGTATATTATGATGAAATTAATATTGTTTATAAGTAAGTGGTTTGAAATTACAGTATGTAAGTAATAAGAAAACATTAAAAAAATACAGTTAATATCAAATCATTGATCTGTTAGATTAATCATACTGCCCAAAACTATTATACAATTCAGTTCAAAAGTAAGACCTGATGAATTATAAGTAGTAATTGGTAACACTTATTGGTTCACCTAAACCAAAAAATTCTAATCAACCCAGTCTTGAAGGAAAATCTTGGCAACTGTATTCTGGGACCAAAAGGGTATTGCTTTGATTGATTTCATGAAACCTGTAACAGCCATCACATAAGTCTATTAACACTTTCTAAACTGTGTTGTGCGATTCAAAACTGACCATGGGGAATGCTGAGATCAGGAATTGTTATTCTTCATGATAATGCACATCCAAACTCGGCTGCGTGCAT
Organism: Lycorma delicatula; assembly: GCF_047948215.1. Lineage (NCBI taxonomy): Eukaryota > Metazoa > Arthropoda > Insecta > Hemiptera > Fulgoridae > Lycorma > Lycorma delicatula. Next base: position 22,300,161 of record NC_134465.1, on the reverse strand, counting down.
AACGGAAACAATTCAAAAATTCAGATGGGAGATTTTTGTTCATCCGCCTCACAGTTCTGATTTCGCCCCCAGCGACTACCTTTTCTTTCTACACTGGCTTGCATCTGAACGATTCGAGGAAATTTAAGAGTTAAAAATCTCTGTACAAAAGTGTCTACTATTCTAGGTGGTGAAATTTTATGCAGTTGGTTTGAAGAAGCTTGTTTACAATATCAAAAGTGTTCGGAATGAATTGGTGATTATGTGTGTTAAAAAGTAAAGTAAATATATTAGTTTTCTTCCTGTGTGTCATGAGACCTTGCTGATGGTGAGGGGACTTGTGCTCAGTGATACAGAGTAGCTGGACTGAAGGTGCAACCATATAGGATAGGTATCTGTTGAGAGCCAGACTAAGGAATGATTCCTGAAAGAGGACAGCAGCTCTTACAGTAATTTTTAAGCGTCAGAAGGACTTAATCTTCTGAGTACTGCGCAGCTGAAAGCAATAGAAAACTACAGCTGTTTGTTTTTTCCAAGAAAATGTAGCTCTCTGCATTTTCTTGTAACAAAGATGGAGACGCTTTCCTTGGTAAAATATTCCAGAGGTAAACTAGTCCCTCATTTGGATCTGTAGGTGGGACTACTAAGGAAGGGATCACCAGAAAATTAAAAAATAACATTCTATGAGTCAGAGCGTGGAATGTTAGAAGTCTAAAAAAGGTTGGTAGGTTAAAAAAATTTAAAGAGGGAAATGGATAGGTTAAATGTAGATGTAGTAAAAATTAGCAAGGTTCAGCGGGAAGAGGAAAACAACTTTTGGTTAGGTGATTTTAGAATAATTAATTCAGCTTCAAATAAACAGCAAGCGGGAGCAGGTTTCGTAATGAACAAGAAGATAGGGAAGAGAGTAGAGTATTTCAAAATGCATAGTGATAGAATCATTGTAATAAGGATAAAATCAAAACCTAAACTGACAACGATTGTTAACGTCTATATGCCTATAAGCGCCCATGATGATGATGATGAGGTAGAGTGTGTATACGAACAAATTGATGAAGCAATAAACACATAAAAGGAGATGAAAATTTAATAATAGTTGGAGATTGGAATGCAAGCATCAGAAAAGGCAAGGAAAGGAATATTGTGGGTGAATAAGAGCTAGGCAAAAGGAATGAAAGAGGGGACCGACTTATTGAGTTTTGCCTGAAATATAATTTAGAAATTGCAATACCCAGTTTAAAAACCATAATAGAAGAATATACACATGGAAAAAGCCAGGTGATATTGCTAGGTATCAGATAGATTATATCATGGTTAAACAAAGATTTAGAAATGAACTCCTGGACTGCAAAGCTTATCCCGGAGCAGACATTGATAGCAACCATAATTTAGTGATAATGAAATGTAGATTGGAGTTTAAAAAACTGAAGAAAAGGTGTTTGAAGAATCTGTGGAATTTAGAGAAACTTGAGGAGGTTATCACAAGAAGTCTTAGTAAAAAAGGTAAGGTAGAAAATATAGAAAAAGAATGGGAGGATGTTACAAAGGAAATTCTTGAATTAGCAGAAGTGAACTTAGGTGAAATAAGAGAACTAGTAGAAAACCTTGGATATCAAAGATATATTGCAGCGGATGAACATAGAAAGTATAAGAATGCTAGTGATGATGAAGGTAAAAGAAACTATTGTTAATTAAGAAATACTATTAACAGGAAGTGCAAATTAGGAAAATAAGAGTGGATTAAGAAAAGTGTTCAGAAGTTGAAAGAGAAATGATCATTGGTAAATAAACTGAGTATACAGGAAAGTTAAAGAAAATTTTGTGGAAAATAAATTAAAATCTAATAATGTGTTAAACAAAGATGGTACACTGATTTATAATATGAAAGAAAAGGTCAATAGGTGATTGGAATATAATGAAGAGTTATACAAAGGAAATTAATTAAAAATTGGTGTTATAGAGAACAAGAGGATGAAAAGGGAGGTACAATACTGAGATCTGAATTTAAGAGAGTATTAAAAGAACTTCAAACAGAGTGTTATTGTCATGATACCAAATAAAGAAGGAACAGATACATGTAAAGAATATAGAATAATTAGCTTAACTACTCATACATTAAACATTTTTTAACTAGAATTCTGTACAGAAGAATTGAGAGGAGAGTGGAAGAAGTGTTAGGAGAAGAACAATTTGGTTTCAGGAAAAGTATAGGGAACAAGGGAAGCAATTTTAGTGCTCAGATTAATAGTAGAAGAAATTTTAAAGAAAAACAAACCAATACTTGGCATTTATAGATTTAGAAAAGGCATTTGATAACATAAACTGGAATAAAATGTTCAGCATTTTTTTAAATTTAGGGTTCAAGTATAGAGATAGAAGAACAATTGCTAACATTTACAGGAACCAAACTGCAACAGTAATAATCGAAGAACATAAGAAAGAAGCTATAATAAAAAAGGGAGTCTGACAAAAATGTTCACTATCCCTGTTGCTTTTAATCTTTACATAGAACTAGCAGTTAATGATGTTAAAGAACAATTTAGATCCGGAGTAAGAGTGCTAGGGGAAAGGTAAAGAATCTACGATTTGTTAATGATATAGTAATTCTAGCCGGGAGTAAAAAGGATTTAGAAGAAACAATGAATGGCATAGATAGTCCTATGCAAGAACTACCGCATGAAAATAAACAAGAACAAAATGAAAGTGATGAAGTGTATTAGAAATAATGTAGATGGATCACTGAATATAAGAATAGGAAGGGAAAAGATTATGGAGATAGAAAAATTTTGTTATTTGGGAAGTAGAATTTATTAAAGATGGATGAAACAGAAGGGATATAAAATGCTAAATAGCACAGGAAAAACGAGCTTTCAATCAGAAATATAATTGCCTTACATCAAAAATTAATTTAAACATCAGGAAAACATTTTTGAAAGTGTATGTTTGGAGCTTTATATGGAAGTGAAACTTGGATGATCAGAATACCTGAGAAAAAAAGATAGAACCTTTTGAAATGCAGTGATGTAGGAGAATGTTAAAAATCAGGTGGGTGGATAAAGTGACAAATAAAGAGGTGTTGCGGCAAATTGATGAAGAAAGAAGCATTTGGAAAAATATAGTTAAAAGAAGAAACAGACTTATTACCACATATTAAAGCATCCTGGAATAGTTGCTTTAATATTAGAGAATGTGTAGATGGGAAAAATTGTGCTGGCAGGCAATATTTGGAATATGTAAAACAAATTTTTAGTGATGTAGGATGTGGGGGGGTAACCCGAAATGAAACGACTGGCACTAGATAGGAAATCCTGGAGAGACGCATCAAACCAGTCAAATAACTGAAGACAAAATAAAATGTAAATTTTGAAACCATTAATAAATTTTTAATTTTTTAAACTGTTCTCATTTTGTTACCAATCGGTTCATACTTAAAAAAGATAATTTAATTTTTCTTTTGGTTTTTTTTTATCTTAAAAAAGATCATTTTTTTAGATAATTTATGGACTGTTTCCTGCCCATAAATTATCTTGATTTTTTCACCTAAATTTTTTAATGTAATTTCTTGGATCCTTTATGTATTTTTTGTAATACTTAAAAATGCTAGCATTTTATTTTTAAATAAATTTTTAATATTTTAAAAGATATGTTTTAAATCTAAGTCTCTAATTTATATACAAAGCATGAAGATCAAATGATGGAAGTAGAAGCATAATGGAAAACAAAGTTACTAATAGATTAATAATCTCTTATGAGTAAAGGTTAATTTTTTATTAATAATCAGAAATATCCTATTTCATTTTTAATCATTCTATACATACTTAACCTTTTAAACTAAAAGCAATATCATCCAGATCCACATTGTTTGGCACAGAGGACATGTTTGACATTGCCAACATGTGGATTTATATGTTGCCAAAATACAATTGACTGGTTTTTTTCTGTTACTTCTTTGCCTTGTTATTGCATTTTAAATATAATTATCATAGTTTCTTGTAAGTTATTGTCATATTAAACTGAAAAATAATGTATTTCTTGCATGCTTAACACTTTAAACCTTAAATAATAATGAGTAAAACACAAAAAGAACGGAAATCCTAATGTAGTTTGGAGTATGTTTAATTTTGCATTAAAATTCATCAGTGTTTAAAGTTATTTTTGAATATGATGAATCGTTAACACTGCTTTTGTGCATATTGACGTGTGGACATCACGTGTGGACATCACGTGAAGTATACTATATAGGTCAGGCTATATGAATTACCATAATGTAACTTTTTATTTTTTTAAATTTTAATCTCAAAATAATATCCATACTTTTTCCTGGATTTCAGAAAATTAAATACCAACATTGCCACTATGTTTTATTAATATTACTTTTTTTATGTTGACAGGAATAATTTTATATACTGCTATAGCTGGTATTAAATACCTGGAACTACAAGGTCTGTAAATAAAGTAATGAGATAAGTTTTTTGGGAGCCCAAGTGGCAACACCATAAAGTTACTTGTAAACATATGGTTATATGAACAGCTGATTTATATTAGATATTAATATTTTTTTAGTCTAATGTTGCCATGTGAGACGTAAACAAACTTTTCGTGGAACGAGTTTTTGTTGTGAGTTACAAAAATGAGTGATACTAATTATGAGCAACGTTGTGCAATCAAGTTTTGTGTTAAACTCTGTTAGATACGAAATGACACTCTGTCATGAGCCCAAGTTTTTAGGTGGTTTAAAGCATTTTCAGATGGCCAAGAATCAGTTGCAGACGATCCATGCGTGTTCTGGAAGACCATTAACATCAAAAAGTGATGACAATGTTGAACGAATCAGAGGCTTGATACGGTACGACCGGTGATTAACTGTCAGAATGATTGCAGAACAATAGAATTTGAACCATACCACAGTCCATCAAATTTTGACAAACAAATTGGACATGAAAAAAGTTTGTCCAAAAATTGGTCCCAAAAAACCTCACTGTTGAATAGAAAAACAAGAGGGTGGAAGTGTGCCACGATCTTGTAGGGTAAATTGAATCTGATCCTGATTTTCTAAAAAAATGTTATTACTGGTGATGAATCTTGGATATTTGAGTACGACCCAGAAACAAAATGCCAGATCATGGAGTGGCACACATCAAACTCACCACGTCCCAGAAAAGCAAAAATGAGCAAATCAACTATCAAAACCGTGCTAATTTGTTTCTTTGTTAGTAATGGTATTGTCCATAAGGAGTTTTTGCCCACAGGACAGACTAAACCAGTATATTTACCGAGAAATTCTTGAAGACTACAGAAAAGAGTTGCCCGCATGAGACCAGCCATCAAAGACAACTGGACGCTGCATCATGACAATGCACCTTGTCAACTGCACTCTCAATTAATGAGTTTTTGGCAAAGAAAACCATTCTTGTAGTTCCTCAACCACGTTGTTCACCTGACTTGAGTCCCTGCAACTTTTCCTGTTCCTGACTTTAAAAAAAGACCTCAAAGAACACCATTTTGGAACAGTAGAAAACATTAAAAAAATGCAACCGAGCATATGAAGGATATTCTGGTTTCTGAGTTCCAACACTGCTATGAAGAGTGGGAAAACCATTTGAAACGTTGCGTGGCTTCCCAAGGGAACTATTTCAAAGGTGATAGAGTGCATGTATAATTGGGTTGTAAATAAAAATTTTTTTGAACCAGTTTCATTACTTTATTTACAGACCTCATATATCTGAATGAGACTTCAAAAGTGAAATTTTTATTTCTAGAAGTAATTAAACATTACAGAAGTTACAAAAAATTATCTATTTATAAAAAATTTTTAATTATATTTTGATCGGAATACTTCATTTATAAGAAATACTAAATAATAATTTATCATATTATTAAAAAAAAATAAAAGTGTTGAATTTACAAACAATGAGTGATTAGTATAAAAATACAATAATAGCATACTTTTTATTTTGAATTTTTCAGGATTATTGCTGTTGGATCAAAAGATACTTCTGCGCGTGTTTATTCTTTACAGAAACTTATTAATTTTCGCCAGCATACATTGTCTTCAGTTTCAGATGCAGTTGTTGCTGTTTTCTTTGAAAAAAATTCCCTTGATATCACTACTATTAGCAGGTAAGTTCTCACATTTTAAAGGTTGTAAAAGTATTCATATTTATTCAAAGGTTGAGACAACCTTTTATCTCAAATTGAAAAAGCTCTTTTACTGTCATTTAGTAATCCTTAGCGAGATATTAAAAGTTTTTAACAGCATCAAAAATCCTTTTTATTCCCCAAAATGAATGCACAGCATGTATCAAAAGGGATGACAATTTCAAAACCATATACCTGTGCATGGTCAGTGATTGAAACTTGCACTATTTGATTATATGCATTCTGTAGTTTCAAATATTGGCTGCAGTACTAGTGCTGAAATGTTTTATATTCTACAATTTAACAAGATAGAGCTCGTAATAACATTTCATGATGTCTTGTGACAGTGTTTCAGTATTGATCCACCATTGGCTAAGTACATTTGTCACTGGTGTAAAAAATCTGAAGAACTGGGATGTGAGTGTAAGGGGAAGAGTGACCATGCACTTTAGAGGAAAATTTACAATGAATTCTAGAGTCTTTTCAGCAAAGCCTAAAAAAGTTCACACATCACGCTAGCCAAGAATTTGCAATCTCTCATATGACATCATGTTATTTGCTTGCATGTTATGATGCTTAATTTCAGGCCATACCAATTACAACTGATATAACCTGTTTGTGTAAGTGATGAAGCAAAATTTCATTTAAATGGTGAAGTTTCACAACATAATTTTTACATGTGGGGATTTGAAAATCTGCACAAGCTTGTACAGCACTTGCAAGATTCACCAAAAGTTAATTTTTTTTTGTACACCTCTGTTTATCAAAATTTATGGCCCTTTCTTTGTTGAAGAAAACACAGTCACAGGGTGTTTTTATATTGAGATGCTCCAGGACTTGCTTTTTCTACAACTAATGAAGATTCTGAAGAATTCATTCTTCATGGGCCTCTCTCACATTGGCACAACCAAGTTTGTAGGTTTCTAAATGAAACATTGTCTAACACTGGAATAATAGTGTACAGAAGCCCAAAATTTGAATGCACTGACAACCAGGTTGATGTTATCCATACAGCAGATGAAGGCCATTTATATAACTCGAGAAGTGAAATTTTAAATATTTTTGAATAGTATTTAATAATTTATCTTGTAATTTTAACACATTTTTATTATGAAATATAACTGTTTGAATTGGGATCAATTTTTTAGGTAAATTTCATAAGAAAGGTATCTATTGTAATGGGTACCATGATTTAATTTCTGGAAAATTTTGACATATATTCGCATTTCACATCCCCCTGGATCCCAAAACCACCATCAGTTAAAACGTTTATATATATATATATATATTCACTTTCTTGTGGACACGATAACTGCCATAATTTTGCGCCAATCACTTTCAAGTTTATACATAAAATATAACAACCCAAAATCTCAGTCAAGTTCGTTAATGAGCAAAATCGGACCATGGGGGTTGGAAATGGGAGGGGCTTTTTTGAAAAAAAGTTTTTTTCTGATGCACACTTCAGTGAATTCATTGCATTATTAAAAATTGAGAAAAAATCCATATGTTTGATAACAATTTAGATAAGTTGAAAAACAATATAAATGCTCAAAAAACATTTATAAAAATACAAAAATTACTTAACTCTAATATTAGAAAGCTATTTTAAGTGTTAATGATTGTCAGTGTATATTGAGGAATATATAAATAAAAATGATACAGAAATAATAATTACTTAACAAAAAAAAAGTACTTATAAAACACTTGAAAATAAGCAATTTGTCTTGTTTATTATTAATTGGGTTGTCCCTAGAAAATTTCAGCAGCTTATCATTTGCTTGTAAAAATCTGACTTACTGTAGCCCGTCCAGTTCTGTATCTTTAATGATTACCAGAACCTTGCCACCCAAGATTATACATTACTCCTTTAAGTCTGATTATAAAAAGTTTGAGCATTTCCTGTCAACATCCTGAAGTATCAAGAATATTGTGGTTTGCAATCTCAGGAGAGTGATTGCAAGCATTTTATAGGACCTTCCTCATCATAAACAGATGCATTTGGAATGGTTCTTGTCCAGCAATGAAAAATAAGGTATTATACATAAGATATATTATCTAGGCAGAAAAGCAAATTCATGAGAGGCCTAGGTTTCACAGGCCTTTAGGTTATCACTTAAATATTTTCCCCTAACTTTGTCCAGGATATTTCTAGCAATCCTTAATATGATCATATAGATCACTTAAAAATTATGGTTGAATTTATATTGTAAACATGCTCAACTATTGTTTAAGGAAAGAAAGAAAAATAAACAAAAAAATACTCTTGACCAAAAAAAAGTTGAGTCAAACACAAACTATACTTTTTACATTTTTTTTTTATTGGTTTGTTATCAATAAACATCGATAGAAAATATTATTTATTTATGTAATTAATTCAGTATTTATTGAAGAATGATTAACAATTAAAATGGCTCTCAAGAGTTAGATTTTAACTAATTTTTCTCTTTTAATGGTTTTTAATATTTTGTTGTTTTCCAGTTTCTTTTAGTAACGGTTCTGATAGTTTTTCTCTTTTTTTTTTGTATTTGAGTACTTGGTTTATTTTTTGTCAGAAGCATTATGTGTGTATTTAATTGCCATGATCACAGTGATTGTAGGCAACCTAGCTAGTAATTTCCTATAACTCCAGTAATACTTAATAAATAATAGGCATTGCAGTATTCTTTAAAGCACACTTAAAATACTTTACTTGTCTTTTCTATGTTTATATAATCATAATCAGTATATTTTATTTTACACTGTCGCTGTTATATATTTATTAGTTATACACTTCATTATTTATTCAAATATAATTAATTGGTTTTTTTGATACATTGTTAAATTTATTTTTATTCAATACATTTTTTTTTCAGTATTATATCTATATAATAAATTGATAACTGTTGTTACTATTTTTAGCATTAAAATAGTAACAATTGTTTAAAGCTTTAGAATTGATTCTAAATTGTGTTTGTAATTTTCAACAACAAACAGTTCAGTATGTTTGTGTGTGAACACTTTTTGTCTTGGATTTTGATTTCCAATTAAGCATCATTTGAGAATTACAAGAATACACGAATGGTCGTGATTGGCCATTGGGTTCACTTCAAAATGGTTACCAATATTTAAATTTTATAATCATTATGCACTAACGGTGAAAGCTATCATATCGGTTCAAACGCATTAATGTAAAAGGTTTACTAAGCTGCATAAAATATATAAATATAAATTTGGAAATCAAGTTTATAAGACCCCCAAAATAACAGAAAAACTAACCACCTTTAATAATTGAAAGAAAAAAAAATTCCATTAAGCCACCAAAACACAAGATAAATAAATTATATTAACATAGCGTATGTAGCATAAATAGAAGTTAGAGAAAATAACTTTATTACAAATGAATTAATAATAATTGAGTCTAATAATGATAAGAATAATGTTTGTTGGGGAGTCTTACTAACTTTTCATTGATAACTGGTTTCATTTGTATAACACAATTTCTTTTAATGATTATAATATGAATAACGTGGTAACTAATATCGTCATTTAATTCTGTTAAATTGTTTTGTAACCTGACATGTTTTTCTTTTTAATTTAAAAGATTTCCAAAATGTTTAAAGATATTTTATTTTAGTCTAAATTGTTTAACTTTTATACATTTTTAACTTATTTTAATGATATGGTGACCATTTTTATGATTTGTTTGTTAGAACTAAATGAGAACAATGTTCTAAAAAGAAAAAGTGTTGGCAAAGTATTGCATGACTTTTCCGGCTGCTCTGGTTAAGTCATGCAATACTTTGAATAGCTTTTGTTGCTTTATATTATTATTTAAAATATTAACCTGTATATAAAAATATTCATATTGTGCTAATGGAATTATTTCAATCATGACTGAGGATGTGGGATCCCATGAAAATATTTTAAAGAAAAATCAAGCTAAGATATATCGTATCTCAGTATTCCGTACTTGGTGGTTTATTTAATAGAATTTAAATATAATTTAATAGTACAGAGGAATAATATGAATCTTAAAAAGATAATTTCAGTAAAATATTCATATATAGGTTAAACCTAACAAATTTGCCTAAGTAAAGTTTTCTCCGAATTTAACAATTGATTTTTTAGCTTTCAATAAAGGCTAAGTTCAATAAGAAAAATAAAATTTTCAGAAAAACTTTTCTGCATTTTAGGTTTGGGAGTCTTATGTTTAAAAACATTGTAGACATTTCTTGATAGTTCTAGATATGAAGTACAAACTTTCAGAAATTGTTTGAAAAATATTTAAATCCAAGGAAGATAGAGCAAAAGAACAAAAACATATTTTTGTATTTCAATTTTAAGAGAGGGGTTAATTTTTTTTTTTTTCAATTTTTTGATTATTTATGTACATTGTAGGTAACAAATTTGCTTTAATAAATTTTTATCTAAAACGCCTGAAGAGAATTGAAATTGTTTTTCCACAATATCCCAGAAATAACAATATCCCAAAACACAGAAATAAGCCACACTCGCTAACTGAGAACACTATTAGTACTCTAAAAAAATCATTTTGCTTAATTATTTTAAGTGGTCAAACTAGTAATTTTAAATTATATCATATGTTTAAAATATACTTCTATAAAAATAATTTATTGAATATAATTTTTTCAACATTTTTCTGATTTGTAACTTCATTTTTATATTTTAACGTTTTATTATAATTTAATTAAATTGATGATAATATTTTTCTATGCAATTTAAATTATAGTATTCAATTATTTTCATGTCATAACCCACATTTTTAATTTGTTATAAGTCTGTCAGGGGAGAAAAATGTCAAGTTTGAAAATGAACCCTTTTTTGCATATAAATTTTGTAGAGAGGTTACAAAAATATTTTTAATGTATAAATATTATTTATTAATCAGGTTATCATTCATAAATTTAAAAAAATAATTTGTTAACAGATATTGTAGAATTACAAGAAAAAAGATCCCCTGTCAAATTGGCAACCCCATTAGAGAATGTATCCTTTTCTTTATTTTTTAGAAATGGTCAAGTATGTATATGGGAAAGTAATTTGGAGTTAAATGAACTTAAACCCTTAGAACCATCTGATTTTCCAAAGAAAAAGAAGTCTCGCAATAGTGAAATTATTCCAGAAGAAGAGGAGGATGATATAGACTTAAGTAAAGGTGAATTGCGTGCTGAAACTACTAAACAAACTGAAACCACTGATAAGCAAGGTAAAAAGCTTTAAATGCCTATATATATGTATATATATATATATATATATTTAAACATAAATCTCCATCCATGTGGTTGAATGTGTTAGGATGTAAGCCTGTCGTTCTGATTTTCCAATATAGGATTTAATTAATAGATTAATTAGATTAGATAAGAATAATGAAAGAAGAGAAAGCTGACAAAAATTCTAAAAAGAGACAATCTAGGTTTATGGGTATTTAGTAATATGTACAAGGGTGTACCAAAAAATGACCAGAATTTTTTTTATTTTATGTATTTTTTTTACAAAATACTCTCCATCACAGCTAATACAGTTGTCTAATATTTTATTCCATTATCCAAAAATTTTTTTAAATTCATCCGTTGTGATGTCTGACCTTCCTCATATTTCTCTTCACCTCATTCATGTTGGTAAAATGCTTTCCTTCAGGTCCCTCTTCATTCGCAGGAACAAAAAAATTTGCACAGAGCTAAATCGGGTGAATTAGAGGGTGAGGCAAGGGAGTCATACCATTTTTTGTTAAAAATTAGCGAGAGAGATTTATGTAGGTAGATGCATTTTTATGGTGGAAAAACCAGTCGCCTGTTTCCCACAAATTAGGCCTTTTTGCCGCAAGTTGTTGAGCGACCTTCTCAAAACCTCCTAGTAGAAACCCTGGTTAACAGTCTGACCTGTTGAAATGAATTCCAAATGCATCACCCCTCTCTCATTGAAAAAACAAATGAGCACATTGTCATGATGTTTGACTATACTTGATGAAGCTTTTTTGTGAGCAAGGTAACATTGAGACTTCCATGGGCTTGACTGTTGTTTGGTTTTGGGGGTCATAACTATAGCACCATGATTTCTCTAGTAATGATTTTGGAATGGCTAAACATGATTTTGGATTTTACCCATTGCCATAAAGCATACAATGTTTTAGCCATTGCAATAAAAATAATAATATTAATGATGATGATTTGTGATTTTCTGTCATCATACTTAAAGATTGCACAGCTAACACTATAAATTTCCATTTTCCATGTTTTGAATGATAAGTGCGCTTATTTTTACTTTTTCTCTACCTAATGATAATCTTGCAAAAAATATTATTGTCTAATTATGTTTGGTCAAAGAAACAGGCAACAATGCAAGATGATCAAAGAACTCTTTGAAAAGACAAGAGTGATCAATCTCCTAAACAGCTGGTTATAACGTTGTTTTCTAGGTTATCCTTTGCTTTTATTCTCAAAGTGGTTGCTTGTGTTTTGTGTTTACACTGTTTATTTTTATAGCAATTTTAAAGCTATTAAATTACATGTTTTTTGAGTTATGAAAAGTGAATTTGATAAGTTTTTCTTCTGTAAAAACACTAAAAAAAGGAAAATTGTTATGAAAATGTGCCCAAAGACATTATAAATCACACCTGTGAAACTGGTGAGCCATGCAATTGCCGTGAAAAATGTTTTAAAATTATTGATGATGAAAAAATAAAATAAATTATTCATTTTTACAAGATGTTTGACAGAAATGAACAAAAGAGATATATGGCAGAGCTAATTACAGTTAACCCAGTAGCTTGGAGAAGAATTAAAAAATATGAAATGATGCTAATCTTCACACAGATTTTTACGTATATAAAGCCAGAGTTAAAAATGAAATTGGAAATCAAGAGGGTGTTGTATGCCATAGAGCATTCTTCAGTATTTATGGAATAACTAATAGATGAACTATGTTATTGAAATCACATCTTCCCGAAAATGATGCTGTTATTGATGATCATAGAGATAAAAGTAAAAATAAGCTCAACAAATTACCAGATGATACCAAAGACAAAATAATAAATCTTATTGCATCATTTAAAGATGAAAAATCACATTATAGTTTAAAAAATATTAAATATGACTTATTTGGCTAACACTTATAATATTAATAAAATGTAGAAAACATTTTTAGAAAAACATCCTATTAAAAAAACTTCTAAAGAAATACAAAAAAATGTTTGTAAATAAATTCAATATAAAATTTGGATATCCTCGTTTCAATACCTGCAGCAGGTGTGATGTGTACAAAGTAAAAAAGGCTGCTATTATTTCATATTTAAAAAAAAAACAAACTATGATCTGATAATTCTAGAGCTGGAAACATCACTAAAAGCTTTAGAAATTCAAAATAAAATTTATTTGCTTAGGGTACAGGTTTGGTATGATTGGAAGAAAAAACCAAGTTTGAGGCTAGAAAATTCAATAATATGGCAGCTATAACATTACATTATTGTAAAAATTTACCGACCTCAAATATAACATTCAGTGTTGTTTATTATAAAAGATAACTCTTTTTTTATAAGCTTCAACATAACAGTTTTATCCACTAATGCGTCCTACTTTTACACAAACCCTGAAATCATTGCAAAGGCTCAAATGAAGTGACATCTTTTCTGTATCATTTTGTGTGACTAAAGATATTAAAAATTTTAATATTTTTTGTAAGTCCCATGCTGGACAACAAAAGAATTTTGCTTTCATATAACTTTACATTTCATAGTTTATGAAATAAAAAGATTCAATAAAATCACAGTCATGTTTCAAGAAAGAGGACATAGTTATATTGAGTGCGATAAAAACTTCTCTTTAATTAACCGTCATAAATGGACAGAAGTATCAAGTGATTGGTCAACAGAATTCAGTACTACTAGAATTAATTCTCCATTTGTCATTATTGAAGTTAACCAAGATATGATTTTTGTTGAGCTCAGTTTCTTTTTAAATATTACCTTAAAACATTTAAAATGTATTCAAACTTCAGCTTATCATAGGTGTACCGTAAATGTGAAAAATATGTACAATGACCTATTTCAAAATTGAGTAACTGTCACAAAGAAAAATTATGATACTCTACAGACTACAAATGAATAAACCAAGTAAATTGTATTGTGAAATCATTTCAATATCAAAGGAGAAATATAGTGATTTGTAAAATTTGAAAAAACTTTTAAAAAAATGAAAATTATCTCTCATTATCACATTTGTAACAAAATTTGATACATAATGAATAATTATTATTATTAAATGTTATAATATTTTTACATTCAGTAAAACATAGCTAACTATTTAATTATTTTTTCTAGTATAAACTATTTTAATAAAACTAGCAAACCCGGCAATGCTTTGCTATTGCTAGATTTGAGTATATATATATATATATATAGTATTAAATGAACACAATTGAAAGTTTGATAAAATATTAACGTTACAAAATTATACCTTACCCTTTTCCTTTTTCCAATTTTTCTTTCCCTATTTTAATTTTTACCATATTACTTTTTCCCCACGTCTGTTTCTCTTTTCCTATTCCTTCCCCCATTTCTCTTTCCTTTTTCTCCTTTCCCCTTTCCATTTCCTTTTTTCATTTTCCCCTTCTTTCCTTTTACCTTTTTTGATTTTTCCCTATTCCCCTTTTCTAGTTTTTCCCTTTCTCCGTTTTTCCCCATGCATAAATCAGTCCAGTAGTTTTTTCGTCTATAGCGGACACATATTGAAAACATTGAAATGGAATCGTAAAATATTTAATATAGCATGTGTTGCTTTTACATCCAACAGATAGTGTTGTTTTTGAAAAAAAAACATGTTTTTACCTGTCACAGGTGTGATGACATCTTAGGTGTATAAAATAGTAAATATATAAAAACACGCATGCATTCAAATGAAATGTGTCAAAATTTCAAAGCATCAATGATGAACTTTCAGAGATTTTAGATTTTTAACAAACGAACATTTACATTTTTATTTATGTAGATGATCAGTTTTGCATTGCTTTGCACTAAAATTTTTGTCACTGATCATTTTAATATTAATGACACTTCTATAATAATTTGATGTTTTCATTTTATTATAAGATTAAAGAAAACTTTAGGTTCATTGACTGTTTTAAACCAGAAGTTTTCAAGATTTTAAATGTGTTTCCTGAACATTCTATTAAATAGGAAATTGAGAAATTGAAAATTTTTATGTTGTTGTCTTCAATTGTTTTATTTTTATTACTATAGAATATTTTTTTTTTTTGTAATATTTCTCTTCAGATTAACACTTGAGAATATTTGATATACTTTAGGTTGAACAGATGGTTGTTCAGCATCCGTGTACTTCATATAATGTATTTAACTATTTTTCCAGTAGATGGTTGTTTTTTTCTCAAACTTTATTAATTCTTTTTCATTCAGTTCTTTGGTAGCTAGATTTTTTTTTTTTTGTGTGATTTGTATCGGAAATAAAAAGTCAATATTTACAATGTATGTGTCATGACAGATTCACCTTTAGTTTATTTGTATTATAGTGCTGGAATACCGAATACTTGAAAGAAATATCTTCAATAATATTTGTAGATTTTTTGATTTACTAAAAGTTGAGGTTTTATGTGTTACAGAAGATGCTAATGATGATGATGGTAATAGTGAAGAAATTGCTGATACAGAAAGATTAAAGTATAAAAGGATATCAAAACATTATTTGTCAGATCTTATTAAAGGTAAAATTAAGTTAACTGCTGCTGATTATCATAGAGATACTCATATATTAATCACTGGATTTAGTAACGGTTCATTTTTTATACACGAATTGCCTGAGGTCAACTTAATACATTCTCTGAGGTAATTTCTGTTTATTTCTAAATATTTAGCAAAATAAATGCTGTTAATGTGTTCTATAATTTTTATTGTACGCAATTAACCCCTTGTTTATTAATGATTCTCACAAGCAGGAATAGTCAGGACATGGCAGAAAATATTAACTTAGTCAGAAATATTTCAGAAAATTGCATTTTCAGAGGTGGCTTTTCCATAAATAATTCTCTTCTTGTGGAGAACTTGCACAGACACAATAATTTATCAACAAAAAGTTTTTATACAATTGTAGATGCTGATGGCAAGGAGAATGTTTTCATTACCAAAAAGTGCTCACTCCAGTGAGAATCTCTAGAAGACAATATGAACAATGTCTTTTAGAAAATGTAAAAGACTTCTTTCAAGAACAGAATAGAGTCCTGGAAAGGAAAATGCAAGCAGAAATTAAAAAACTGGAGGAAGGAAGGAAAATGTTGAGAGCTACACTCTTGGCATAAGAAAAACAGATAGCCACCAAAATTAAACTTTCAGAAAAGGGCAAATTATTAGGAACCTAAAGATATTGAACAGTAGTTGCCCTGTGTTTTATTCGTACAAAATTCATTTGTAAAATGAGATCTCATCTTTTTTTTTTAAAGGGTTAGTATAAGACAAAATATTTTTCAAGTAAATGCTAATAATTATAATTTTTGTTTTCTACACAAAATAAAGTGTTTTCTTCTATTTTTCTTATACTCATTACTTTTAGTTTTCCTTTAAGTTCCTTTAAATTGTAATTTTCCTTAAAAATACATTTATTATTTGTTAAATTGAAATTTTTGCTTTTTAGCATTTTTATGACAACCAAGTTATTAATTATTGTTTTTTGTTAACTTAGTAAAGTAATGTAGGCTAGTTTTTGTGAAAAATGTTTAAACAATCTTAGGTACAAGCCAATTATTTTTAAAAATTGCTGTAGTAAATGCATTTTTCGTTAGATGTTATTTTTTACCTTTATTACTTTTAGTTACCATGATGTTCATTTTTATGCAAGAAACTTATTGAATATTGTTGGTTTTTTGTACTTAGCAATATAATTAATTTACCGAAACTATTTATCACAAATTTTAAATGTGTATTGTAGAAAACTCTTTCAAAATTAAACTTAAAAAATGAATGCGATAATAAATAATAAAAAGAGGCATATGTTTGGCAGCTATGAGAATAATGGAGGCTGCAAAAAAAATATATAATATGTATATATTTTGCAGAGTAAATGGCAGTAGCATAACATTATGAGAGTCAGGAAGTTTTTACTAAATGGCTCAGTAAAAGTCAGGGAAAACTAATCTTAAGATTCAGTGAGATCCTTATTGTTGTACTTAACTCATCAAATTATCAACAAACATTATGTTGAAGTTTAAGATGACTGAGCATTTCACCAGATGTTCATTTCAACTTTTAAGTTAAATTATATTTCTCATTTACATCATTGAATTAAAGGAGTAATTTTTTTATTATTAATTCAACAAGTAAGCTTGGAAGCTTGTGAGTGGGAAATATAGAATGGAAATTTTGTAACGTATGAAAAATGGCCACGCCTTACCAGGATTTGACCCTGGGACCTGCGGATGAAAGGCCTAGATGCTACTATTCCACCATGGACCGTGGAGATCGACATGGTAATACAATTCTCTTGTGTATATTTTTCCTATAAGCAGCATTCTCAATGAAAGCACGTATGAGGATTTATGAAAAGTAAAAAAAAATTAATAAATTGAATTGTTATTAAAAATAAATATTATATTTTTATATATTCGTTAATTTTTGTTTTTATAGCATTTCAGAAAATAGTTTAACATCACTTACTATTAATAATGCTGGCGATTGGGTAGCCGTTGGTTGTTCGAAACAAGGTCAGCTTCTTGTATGGGAGTGGCAAAGTGAAACATATGTAATGAAACAACAAGCACATTCGTCTACAATGTCTTGTTTATCATATTCAATTGATGGGTTGTATATTGCTACTGGTGGTGAAGATGGAAAGGTATTAATTCTTCTTTTCTTTTATCTAAATCATTTTTTTATTAGTATAATAGTTTGTCGTACTTGTAATTTTAAGTTTATTTCATTATTTTAGCCATTAGTGCTACATAAATTAATCCAGATAGGGAAATTTGTTTCTTTGTTTTATCTAAACTGCTTGGTTACACATATTCTGTATCTTTTCACCAGTTACATGTTAATATAACCCTTGGCATATATTAAATGATGTTTAGTGGAAATGTACTGAATTTTCACTAAAAAAATCACATTTTCTCTTTGTATTGTGAAAAAATATTAATAGATGTAAGTTTAAGAAAACATTCTCTATAAGAGCATATTCAACAATAAATAGATTTTTTTAAATCTGGCATTGTTCTTAGGTTCTCTGAATTTTGGTTAAATATGAACATGTTGGAAATGACCCTTTCATTAGTAAATGCTAATACACTGAAAAATGTAAAAAAAATGCTTTAAAAATAATATTTATTAGGTACAGAAAGAATAATACGATTTTCTGTTTTGCTTCAATAAAAAACCAATTTTTAAAAGATTTTATGTAGTTTTTATAGATTGAATTTACATTAATTTTCTCAGAATTAAATTCTCTACAAGTTTTGTCATTAAATTTTCTGCATTTATTAGTCATTTAACAGATCTGTTGTACAACAAAAATGTTTGCTTTACATCAGATATCTTAAAAACTTCTGGGGTTACAGTTCTGGGACCTGTTATATACTGTTTTCCGGCTCAAATTACTCAAGAAACTACCAACATTACTCCTTAATTTGGGTCCCAAAAATTACAGTAGGACGTCTTTTTATTATAAGAGCTGAAAGCTGGGCAAAAATATTTGCTAGCCATAACTAGAAAACAGTGTTTCCAGGCTTATGTTTATATGAACTTTTTACATTATTTTCACCGGTATAAAATGTCCTGAAAGTTTCTCAATTTCTTTGTAGGATACTCTATGTTTATATTTCATCTGTCACCACAGTAAATAGCAAGGATGAGAGTTTTTTTGCGGGTCTTTATTCTTAAAATATCACATTATTTTTTTCTATTCAAAATTTCTTCTTACATCTAAGAATGCCATTAGAAGATTCTTCTCAAACTCAATGCATTTTGTGCATCGCTTCACTACAAATAATCGCTTTACATTTAATGTTTGTATCTTAAATCTGTGCTCCTCCCTTCCAAGAATTTTCTCATTCCTTCCTGAATTCATGTCTCTTGTTTATTCGGGAAGTTTTTGATTTGTTGTAAAGATGATTTCCTTATAATTGTACATCCTGCCTCATTTTTTGAAGCTAGGAATTAGGGGTTTCCAATCCTCTATCATATTTTATTTCTATACTACGAGCACAGTTGATAATCCTTTTCTTCTTTGCCTCCATTCATTTTTTCAGTGCTTTTTCTTTTTCTGTCCAAGTTAAATCTTTTCTCCAAATTTTAATCCTGCTTTTTTCCCCTTAGTCCCTCTGACTGATTCTTCACTTGGATTAAACTGCCAGTTAGAATACTAATATTCAAAGAAATCTCTCATTCTACATTTTATTTTAATTCCTCCAAAATAAGCTCAAATACATGTATTCTATAAATAATTTATTTTTTATTCGTTTTAGGTGAAATTATGGAACACACAAACTGGTTTCTGTTTCGTTACGTTTAATGAACACACATCTGGAGTTATGGATATTAGATTTGCTAACAATAGAAAATTTTTAGTTTCCGCATCATTAGATGGTACTGTAAGAGCTTTTGATATGACAAGGTTGGTATTACACTTTCTCTTGCACCTGTATTCATTCTTTTCTCTTTACCTATCCTCTTCATATATTTCTTCCATTCCTTATAACATCATTTTTCATTTTGTTTGTCCACCAGATCCTGGGTTCTGCCATGATTTTCTTTCCTTTAATTCAACTCTGTCATTGTTCTCATTATTACTTCTTTCAGTTATTCAAATTACATCTCTAAACAAACTTGACCTTATTTACTCAGTCTATTCTATAATTTTTTCTACTCCACTCACCCTTCTTATCTCATTTCTGATGCAATCATTCTCTTTTTTTCTATTATACATATTTTTTTATTAAATTCCCACTATTTTGATCATCCATACTGACCAGATTATATCAAAATTGGTATAAAGTATCAATTAGGTTTTTAAAGAAGTATCTTTGTTGTTTAATTGATCTTTTTTAATCAAATTTAATTGAATATTATCTGTTTAATAATAAATTATGTATTTAATAAATAGTTTAAGTTATTATCTATTTAATAATAAATTTGTTTAGATTGAATTTATGTGAACGCTTATATGAGGACGCTACAAAAATTAATGCAACAACAGCTGTAGTTAAAAAAATTTATTTTGAATTTACATACCTCTTCCTTTTCAAAATAGCTTCCCTTTACTGCATTACACTGCTTTCAGAGCTTGAACCATCTTACAAACATGAATCCAAGCCATTTTTTGAAAGCACTTTGTATTTCTTCTCCAAGGCTTTTATGACCTCTAGATTTGTCTCAAATGTTTATATATCCTTTTCAGGTACCTTTTTCACCTCTGCGAATAGCCAGAAGTTGCATGAGTTAGATCTGCACTGTAGGAAGGTGGGTGAGGAACAATTCTAATTTATTTCCATCCAAAAATTTACAAAAAAATTCTGAGCAACATGGAGGCGCACCATTATCATAATGCAACTAAAGCTTTTCATTTTTCCAGGAAATTTTTTCCTATGTGATTCAGCATTATCTTCAGCACATCAATATACTTGAGAGCATTTACAATCATCTCTGTAGTGGTAAATAAATCTTTCATGATAAAAACAATCATTGTGACTAACTGTGTTGCATGCAGCTTTTGCTTTTTCACAGATTTTTTTGCTTTCACCATTTTCTCTGCTTCCATGCTCTCTCGTCGACCAAAAATGCAGCATACCAATGAAAACATGTTGCGTACTTCATTTATTGCCCATTTTAACATTTTGTACATTTCAAAAGCTGATTTTTTTTTAAATGGACAAAACTAAATGCTGTAATGACGTTCAGTATATTTTCCATGATAGGCAAAAGTGGGTAATCACTCACTTTACGCAAATAATCATTGGCCTCTCTGACTACAATAATCAAGGAAATTGATATGGGACGTAGACTGGGTACTTTTATTTGTGCAAGATTACCATTTTGCATGCTTGAAATTTCTCTGCGAAAATAAGTCTCATTACTTTTGAACCACTCTTGTACCTTTCTGCTATTTTAATAAGTCAGA
Organism: Lycorma delicatula; assembly: GCF_047948215.1. NCBI lineage: Eukaryota > Metazoa > Arthropoda > Insecta > Hemiptera > Fulgoridae > Lycorma > Lycorma delicatula. The sequence continues at coordinate 22,278,937 of NC_134465.1, read as the reverse complement.
CCTTTTACTTTTCCTGTTAACTTTTTTAAGACTTAAATCTGAATTGATATTTCAGATAGTGGTCTTAAGTAAATGAACCCTGAATAAAAATGTGCACTCATTAGAGTGCATATTTTTACATTATTTTACCTTTTTTCTAAGCTAAAGCAATGGAATTTCTTTCATTGTAGTTACAAAAATTGCTTTATAAAACTTTTTTTTTGCACAAAAATTAACCAAGCAATTTGACCAAGTAGTTTTGAGAGTGTAGATATTTGAAAAAATCTTTCAAAAAACCTTCAGAACATAAAAAAACTCACTCTCCTATGGGTATAAAATGAAAAAAAATGTATATCTCAAAAAGATTAATTTTAGGATGAAATGAAATATATTTATCAATTTTTACTTTGATAAGAGTTTAAATTTTATGCTTTACGTAGATTCTGGGTAAGTTGAGCAACATTTTTTTTTTTTAACTTCCTGTGTAATTTTTATCTTCTTTATTTTCAATTCAGATATCGAAATTTTAGAACATTTACGTCACCTAGACCAGTACAGTTTGCTTGCCTTGCTTTAGATGCAACTGGTGAATTTGTTGCAGCTGGTGGACAAGATGTATTTGAAATTTATCTTTGGTCATTGAAAATTGGAAGACTATTAGAGGTAAGTTACCGTTTTCAATAAACTTTTTATAAATGAATTTGAATTAGCATGGGTTTACATCTACTTCTACTTGGACAAAATTTTATTAGCTGAGTTCAGGGTTGTCTGAATTTCTTTTTATCCATAAATTTAGATTTATTATTTTACTATAGACAAATAGAATTACACTGTATCAAAAAGATAATTTATCTCTGCCAAAAAAAAAAAAAAATAGTATAGTTGTAATTGTCCATCAGTTTTATTGGCAAAGTACAGAGTTGAGTCTGTTACTGGAATACTATATCCAAGAATGTCTGGAATTCATACAGCAGACATGCAGACGGCTGATGAACCACCAGCAAAGGTAGCCAAATTAGAGAGAGTCACACATCGCACATTTCAGCCCCAGGGTCATCAAATTTCATCTACAGGTCAATATATAACTTTGAAACCAGCAAACTTACATCTACCCTCCATCACTTTATTTGGTTTTGTAGCTATAAATTTAAACATCTCAATGGCAAAGTGCATTGGATAGAAAGTTTTACAGCTACACAAAGTACACCAGTAGTAGCAGCTATACATAAAAATATAGGCTTTGTAACTACACCGCTCGCCTGCAATCCAGTAGATATAATTTCTTGATATATGTTTTCTGCTGAATTCAAGAATCTAGCAATACAGCCAATATAAACGAGAAAACAGTATAAAACAGACAAATAAAAGACAGTATAAAAGAGTTAAATGTGCAGTTAGTCCAATTAGATTGTCTGCCATTTGTTACAAACAGCACTAAGGTGACTAATGCAGTAGTGAACAATTATGATGACGAGTAGCCTGTACACTTTGCAATAAATATCAAGATTGATCACTGTCTACTACAACCAAATTTAATATCAGAGATATCAAGGATTTGTTGAAAGTAAAAATGAGGTTTCACAGACCAGTGGAACAGGCAAACAAAATGGAACACTAAAAAAAAAATAAGGTGACAATTGACAAAGATATTAATATCAAAATTCACGTTAGGTGAAGAAGTAAGATATTTGTTTAACAATCATATCGTAATATCAAAATGAGTTATTTTATTGTTACATTTTCTGCCAACTATTTATTATATTTTAATGTGATTATAATTTTTTTTTTGTAGATTCTAACTGGTCATGAAGGTCCAGTTGTAAGTATTGCTTTTAGTCCTATTCTGTCGAGTACAACATTAGCTTCTGTTAGTTGGGATAAATCATTGAGGATATGGAATGCTGTTGAACGTGGTACTACATATGAGTCTATCAAATTAATTTCAGATGGTAATTTATTATTTATTTTCGTAATAGTTATTATTGTATATGATCCATCAAGGCAAATAAAAATGGATTTTTTAATAAATTTGGCATGGATGAGGGAACAGGAATGTGTACCCACCATTTCCTTTAGCAACCATCTCTTGGCCAATTAAGTTGCCATTGAGTATTGGAACATGTAGCACCATGTATTCTGTATAAAGATGTTCTCAAACAGTGACAACTCTTGTTAAAGCTTTGTATTTATTTCATCTTTATTTCAATATAGATTATCATGCATGGCTAAGTTTCCACTCAGAAGACAGCCTTGAAGTAAATAGGAAACTTTAGGAAAACTGGTGTGATAATGAAAAGAAAACCTCTCAGAAGAGTATGTTCAATCTGCATACATGATATTGAGACTTTCAGATAAGTATTCCAAGTCTACCACCCACCATGTTACTGCATTTAGCATTTATGATTTTTGAGGTTTATAGATGTAAACCACCATCACCCATATAAAGTGATGGTTAATCAGCAGTTAACTGAATAAGGTAGAACTTACCATAAAGCATTCTTTTCCAACATTCTCCTGTTGTTAACAGATGAACCAGTAATAATTATTATGAGTGATAATGCACAATTTTTTTTGTTTGTGTTAATAAACAAAATCTTTATTGATTCATGAAATTCTTCATTATGATTTTATTGCATTTTGGTGTTGTATAGCAAAAGCCTTTGGTGTTAAAAGAGCCAAACTTCTTCAAGAAAGTTAGCAAGTTAGTGATAGTCAATTAGTTGTTCTAAGTTGAACTTCTACTAAATTTCCTCACTCCACTGCGCACTAGTTATAATTAATTATAATGTGCGGGCACATTGTTGCCTCAACAAAAAAGTATGACAGCACACAGTAATGAATTCTGTAAAATTCATAAAGGAAATATTTTCTCCTGGGTGAATTTTTTTCCCAATCCAGTATAGTAACATTTTGTGACCTTTCATTCACCATCCATATGTAATTATTTCCTCTTGAGCTATGTAAAAAACAAAGTTTTTTTAAAAAAAAATAGTTTAGCAGTTGAAGAGTAAAATCCAATATTAAATCCAAATTGTGGTGATTCTTTTCCAAACAGTGAGATATACAGTAGTTTAAGTTCAGGGTACTAGAATTTGTTTATAATTCGATAATGTACTTAACCTTTTAATTCCTCCTAACGTTTCCAATGTTGGCGCCCAAATGTCTCTGTATGGCGACACACGTGCCAGTACATTGTGATCTTATTTACTATGCCTGTACATGAACATTCATTTTGGTAACACTAGTAATGCACTCTGTTATGAATTAAGGTACTTTTTTCTATTTACAAACAATAACACATTCTATTCAGAAGGTTTTGTTTTTTGTTACATTCATAAATTGTATTCACGTTACTATCCGAGAGAACCGTTTTGGTTGTTTATGTAATTCCACGTGTAGTTAGTGCTTTGTGTTGTAATGGCTAAATTTTTTATTCGTGGTGATGAAATAATTCTGTGTTTGACTAATCCTTAATCAGACATTGAAGATTCAGTGGAAATTAGTGATAATGATTATATAATATTAGGCATGAGTGATAATGACATTTCTGATATTGACAAAAACAAAGTAGCTATACAGGTTGGACCATACAACTACTTTGTAAACAGATTACGATCCATATAAATCATAAACAGATTTGTAAATAGTGAACAGTTTAGTGTATAAACAAAATATTATGTCTTAGAATAACAAAAGTTGATTTCATAAGAAATTATACTTTAATTTTATATGGATGCTGTTTTGTTTTAATTGTGATCATTTGCGCCCAGGGGGGCTTATATTAACTACATTTTCTAGTTAGTAAGTATGTTTAATAGGCCTATACATAATTTTATTTTATGCTTGTAACATAAGAAGAAAAAAAACAGTACCAGTTAAGCGTACCTGTACAAAAATGTTTTACTTATTAGTGCAAAATTTATTTATAATTAGGGATTTCATCTTCTTGGGTTATTTAATACCTTTTTTACAATTATTTAATTATATACTGGCCCTAATTTAGTTAAAAAAAAAAATACAGTAGAAATCAGTTGCTGTTAGTGAAAATAACATTTTAAGAAATAAAGTATTATTAGGGGAAAAATTAAAAAAAAAGACTCAGGCTGTCAGCACAGTTCACTCTGTAAATTCCAGGGGATTAAAAGCTTAATTAATGAATTAATTTTTAAAATAAAGTAAGTATAAATGACATATTTTCCCTAGAAAATTCTCTACCCAACCACTATACGTTGTATCACATTGTTATATAATCTGCTTTTAATATGAGTATATAAGATTATGTAGATGTATGAAATGCACTTAAGTTTTAAAAAGTAGTTCTTTCCATAGTAGTTTGTCAATTATTTACAGTAACTTTTAAATGTTAAATTTAATCTTCTAATTCCTAGTTGAGTGTTTATTTTCTAGTGATAACACATATTGTGATTATTTAAAAATTAAACGATTTTTAAAATTTAGTAGCTTGTGAATGATTACAGTTATATAAAAATTTTTTTAAAAATATTCCTGTTGGTATCAAGAAATAACTTAACTAACTAAAGTACTTTAGAAGGGTTTTTATAATCACCAGATATATACAGTATGTACTTTTTTTGTCCTTTAAGGCATCAACTACTTTAATCATAAAAAAAGGTGTCTGTTTTCATGTTAAAATAATGAAACATTTAAATTTAACACATTAATTATATTTACCAAAAATTCCAGAAAAACTGCAAGTGTATTTTACAACTTAGTGTGTTTCAGTTATTAGCATTCCAGACATCTGTTGCTCAACAAATATCAAAATTGTACTATATCTCTAGCCATGTGTGATTAATCAGACATTGTAGTTGCTGTGGCAGCAGTTCTCTCTCCCCCTCTCTCTCTATCTGTCTCTCTTTTTCTCTTTCTCTATCTATCTACCTCCCCTCTCTCTTTCCTTTTTGTGATGAAAAAGCCAAGTTTTTGTAGATTTTCTTGAAGTTCAGTGAACAATAAATAGTGCACCACATACAACAAGACATCCACCATACTAACACATAAGACACTTATCAACAGATTAAAGTCGGCAATGTTTTTTCATTACTGCTGGCTTTATCTGGATCTCACTGAAAGGCAGTATTCTGCTTTATGATAATGCCCGTCCTCACAGCTCACTCAGGTAACTCAAGAAACCATCAACAAATTGCATGCTGTACTGCCTCACCCCTATTTACTTTTGACTCGGCCTCACTTCATTCTTTATTCTGCCTGACATCAGATGTCTACTTGTTCAGTCCACTCAAGGAAGCGTTACAAGCTAAGAAGTTTAATGGCAATGACGATGTCAAAGAAAATGTACAAATTGGCTCTGACATCAAGATTTCTTTCCAGCAGACATAAATAAGCTGATGGGACAAGTGTATTAATGTTACTGGAGATTACGTTGAAAAGTAAAAAAATATCGCATTGATTAAATGAACCATTTCATCTCCAGAGCAATTTAATTATGGAATGACCCTCATATTATGGTACAGTCATAAAGGTTTTTAGTTTTGTAAATTCAGTTTCTTACCAGAAAATTATTAATATCTTTTCAAATGTTTCCCAAGTAATTTTTTACGTGCTGCAGTTTGACAGATAAATATATATCATATTTGCTCGAATATAAGTGAACCCCCATTTTTTAATTTAATTTTCAGGAAAGAAGTTTGTAGAAATTTTTTTTTCACCAAAGAATTTTACCACCAAGAAACTAATTTTGAAATTTATTATACATCATTACTTAATATCAAACAAACTTTTATTATACTATTATATTACTATTTTATTATACCATTTTATAATATTCTATATATTTGCTTAAATTTTATATCTAACAAAAAAAAAATTGTGTACAAAATTTTTAAAGAAATATTAACAATAGTAGTTTTTAATTTTTTTATAATTTCATGAAAAAAAAATTACATTAAAAAATTCAATCACAACCATGAGCACTTGAATTGACGTAATCAACACTACTGTCATCTCAAAATAATATTTTTTTATTATTTTATATTTTCTCCCACAGAATATCATATTCAGTTCCATCTAATGTAACATTTTTTAAATTCTTTTCTAATGCTCTCTGGTGTTATTAAGTTCCATGACTATAATAAGCTCTCAAAAAGTTTTTTTTTCTTCCAGTAGAAGTTAGCTGATGACAGTTGCTTTGCATCCAACCATTATAATTTTTTTTTTAAGGTTATCTTTAAACAGGCTTGTTCACAGCTACAACCAAAACCTTTAAGTGTGAATTCATACTACTAGGTATTATAACTAAATTTGTGTTAGTTTTTTACTTATGATTTTATATTTTCAGTCAAATTCCTTCTGAATGCACCTAATATTAACATAAATTGATGTCTTTTTTTTTTTAAGACCTAAGTTTCTGGACTAGACCATTTTAAGCCAATCTTGAGCAAATTCTCATTCATCAACCTTTTTCATTCATTAGTTACTTTTATTAATAATAATTGAAAGTAGTATTACTATAAATATGTACTGTAACACCCCATCACAAATATGGAAATGAAAATAAACTATGAAACAACTTTAAACCCTGGTCTAATCCAAATGTAAGTCAGCCTCGACTTATACTCGGGCAAATACGGTAATTTCTTTTTGTATTAAAATTCTAATTTAGCAAGTGAACATAATTTTATTGGTTCCACATCTTCAAATACTGTGTATTATTTTATTTGTAAAAAGGTTTAATTGGTGAAAGAAAAATCATATGTATAGATCAATGGTTGCTTTACTTAAATATACAGAATAGCAAAGTATACAAAAAGCATGCACTATCAAATTGAGGGTAAAACTGATGATTATAATCTTTTCTACAGCCACGGCATTGTGCACAAAGAATATGACTTGATTTATATTTAATTTAACTTCTTGGATAAACAATTTATCATATAATAATGACTTTGAAAATGGATCCAGCGAGTCCAAAGAGACATTGCAGATGTGTTGGTAAATCTTAATAAAAATCAGTTCATACCTTGATTCTAATTTTAAAATTTCTGACAAAGAGAAATTTTCTTCCCTTTCATGTCCTTACAGTCCAATTCTTGCTCCATGCAATTTATGTGTGTGGGTGTGTATATGTGTATGAGATTGGTTTAATGCAGTATCCATTTTTTATTATATGTTCTATTATATAATCTTTGTCTTCTCACAGGTTTATAACATCTACTAATCCTTTGTACTTCATTAATTACTCCTTGATATATTAAGATAGTCCACCAGCTTAGTATTTTTTTTCAATAATAATAATAATATTTGTATTATTATTATAGTTGAATAATATCTAATTCAACTTAGATAAAACTGTTAATAAATAACTGCAATTTTTATATTTGATTATTTTATTGTTTCTTTTTAAATTTATTTTTAGGTTTGTGTGTAGCATTTAATCCAAATGGTAAAGAAGTGGTTGTTGGTACACTGAACGGTCATTTAACAATGTTTGATATTGAAACTAGTGCACAGACCGGTTCTATTGAAGGTAGAAATGATCTTGGAAGTGGAAGATCTGATACTGATCTTATAACTGCTAAAAAATCTCTTGCTGGGAAGTATGTTATTTTTATTTCTATTTTCAGTTATGTAATTATGTTTATTGTTGTATATTTTTTTAATGTTATTAAATTTATAAAGTTAATAATAATATATTATAATAAATTGAATTATGTCATTTAATCTTTGTTAATATTGAATTGGTGCTACCAAACTTTAAGGATTCTTTTAGAAAATTTCATTTTCTTAAAAATGATGTAATGATGTAAAGTAAAATTTTTATTTTAATGAAATTAAAACTCTAATAATTCATTCTCTTTAAAAAAAAAAAAAGATAGAAAACAGTTTATTATTTGGTTAGATGGTGCTTAAAATAATTGTCATTATAATAGTCTTCTTATTTCAACCATATTCGATATACCAGACCATCTTCGATATACAGACTTTGACTGTACTTAAATTCTTTAAAGAGACTGTACTTTAAGATACACATAAAAATGTAATCGTGTTCCTTAGTGTAAATTATATTGCCGCAACAGCTATTATAAATACATAAAAAATAATAATTAAATATTATTTCACTTTATTTTTTAGCGAGTCACAATAGTACTAATTGATTTTAGATTGTTCTTCCAAATAATCGCAATAAATTGGGCCTTTATAGTCCCAAAACATTGTTAGCATCACTTTAGTAGGTTTTGAATTTTTCCTAAGGGTGAACTCAGATGTTTCCATTCTGTATTCCGATGTTTAAATTCCAACCCAAAATGATAAATCAAATTTCATCATAAGTTATTATGCAATCCAAAAATGCATTACTTCTGCTAAAAATCATTGTTAAAAATCTCATACAAATACGAATTCAGGTGTCTGTGATTTTGAGCTGGCTGTCTCCGGAACATGTTTTGCAGTAATCCAGCTAATCATGTATAATGGAATGGACAGTATTACATTACAAAAAAACAGCAATTTTTTATGTGTCTGTACTCATGAATAAGACCATTAATGCAATTTTGCAAAGTGTTAGTAAAATCCAGTCTTCCAAAACAATGATAGTCAGTGGTAGTTGTTCTTCTTTCATGGTATGCATTTCAAGCAGAACCGATATTTTCTGTTGTTCTGTTGTGCCAAATCGAACATCAAATAGTTTTAGTTTAGTCATTAAATACTTTCTCCCCTGTTGCTATTGTCTCATTAATTATTAAATGACCCTCATAATTCTGTCTTCCAACCAATTTATTTACTAAAATGATTGTTTAATTTATTACAAAATATGATTTTTAACTAAAATATATATATATATATATATGTGAAATATATATATAATTGGAATAAAATGAAAAGTAAGTTTTTATATAAACAGATTTTAGATTAATAATTCTTTCTGATTTATTTCTTATGAAATAGTAAACATACAGAAATATTTTTACTTTACACTACCATATTACTTTTAACCCAGGTAATTTTAGTTTATGTCCACCAATAGGACAATAGTATGACAAAACTCAGTGAGCTGTACTTTTCAGCTTTCAGCTTTCAGCTTTTCAGGTGTACCCTCTGTGGCAAAATAGGTTAACTTGACTAAGAATAGAGCTTACAAATCTATAGTACATTCTATTTTTATTTAATAAAATGGACATTTGATGATAAGGTACCTTAAAATATACTATTATTTTAAATGAGGTAGGTACAATAAAATTTGTTTAATTATTCTGTTTTTTGTGGTTATTTATCATTATTATTAATAATTATTACATTTATATTGTCGCACGTTCATGGCTCAATCAGGATGTTGAAAGATTGGCAATGTAGAATGTCTGTATAATTACAATTTATTACTTAAGAATCTAAATGAAACAAGGTAAATCAATAAAAATAATAACAATAATAATAAACAAATAATAATCATAGTAATCACAATATTAATAATAATAATAAATGTCGTCAATAGTCTATGACACGAGATCACATAATGAAGCTATTGTTAAATTTTGTAGTGATTAGATTAGAAATTCTCAAGATTTTCATCAACATGCAAATATTTCCTCTTTATATAATAGAGAATAAAAATTGTATTTTTTTTTCAGAGCATTTACTACTGTGTGTTACTCTGCTGATGGTAATTACATTTTAGCTGGAGGCCAATCTAAAAATGTTTGCATATATCATGCCAAAGAAGAAATTTTGATAAAGAAATTTGAAATAACCCAGAATAGATCGTTTGATGCTGTTGATGTATGTTGATTTTTTTTTAACGTATTATGTTTATCATAAATTTTAATTATAATTTTAACTCTGCCTGCTAGCTTCTTGTAAAAAATTTGCAAAATTTATATCATATTTTATGATTTATTTTCTTTTTATATCATCAGTACGGTTCCTCCTCACCACTGGTGGCATAAAATGCATATTCATAAATTTGTATGTAGTAACAACATAGCGTAGTTGCAGAGTTGTTGTATACAATGATAAAGTATGTGAAAAATAGGGTATCAGGTTTTTTTGCAAATCTTTACATTTTAGAGTCCAGTTAGATCATCTAGGCCAGAAAAAATAAGTAAGCATATATTTGCGTTTCTATGTATGTATGTGTGTCACACTTCTTTTGACCTTATATCACAGGATTGACCAAATCGATTTTCCTCAAATTTGGCTCAAATATTTCTATATATGGGACATTGACCATATTAATTTTTTTTTTCAAAATTCATTCAGGGGATGGCAGGATATCATGATAAAAGCAATTTCAATTTCCTTCAGAGGCATTTTTGAGAAAATTTAAGTCAATTTGCTAAATATGCATACATAAGAAAAAAATAATAAAAAATTCATAAATCAACCCGCACCTCTTAAAATTAAATTTTTATTTGTTGTTTGGTTATCACTCTTCATTTATATTTTTCAAAAACTTTTTGAAAATGTATACTTTATATATAGAGCTATCAAGAAACGTCTACAATTTTTTTTAAATTATAGACCTCAGCCCTAAAATGCAGAAAAGTTTTTGAAAATTTTGTTTTTCTTAATTTAGCTTCTATTGAAGAGGGTGATTTAGAGAAAAGTTAGAAAACTTAGAAAACAAATTTATTAAGCTTAATTTATATATATATATATATATATATATATATATATATATAAAGATTTTTAGAAATTTTTTCTTAAAATTTAGTTTGAAAAAATCAATACTGTAAGAGGTGGCTGTAGAATTTCTTAAACCAGATGATACACAAGAAAAACATAAAAAAAATGCTATAAAAATCTTTAAAAAAATTGGAGCTAACAAAGGAGACAAAAAAGAATGCAAAGTAATTCTTACTGCAAAGACTATGATGGATTTTGTTTGAGTTTTATTAATTCATTACATACTAAAAACTATAAGAAAAACTTTATAAAAAAATTGCTGTAAAGACCTCTAGATTCCATATTCAATATCTGTGTCGGTTACAATGTTTTTTACTGTGAATTTCATTTTAGCTTATTGATAGTTATTATTAACAGTAGAATATTAATTTTATTTTTCTTATTTATTATGATTATTGTTTTAAGGATCATCTTAAACAAGAATCATTTAGTGAATAGGCCATGCTGATAGTCTTCCTATTTCCATCCATCTTAAAATAAAAACAAATATATAACTATCACTGAAAATTAATTACCCACTCAATAATTAGAAGACCCAGCAGCAAGAGGTTGATATCCAGGTTCTGCAATTAATGGAGGATAAGCACTATCCCCCCTGATACCTTTGCGTTCTGTTCCTGATGATTCTGTACAGTGCAACATACATTTTTTTATTGTTTTGCAGTAATATTTTTTCCTCAGGATAGATAATAAATCAGAAAAATGCCTTTTTGGTCTCAAAAAGATGTATGTATCTGTCATTCCGGGAAAGTAATCAAATTATGCTTCTTGTTTATAGGCAAATTAAAAATTTGATAAACAGCTTCATTTTTGGATAAATATTCCAAGAAAGGATTTATTATCAAAAAAAAAAAATCAATAAATGTTTATCTTTAGCATAATCTAAGCTTCATTTTCCCCCTGTGAAATTAAATTTATTACATTTGCCTGCTGCTTTATCAAAAAATTAATTTTACCTTGTACATATTTGAAGAGAGGATAAGTTATTCATTTTTATAAGAAAAAAAATACTGGCCAATATATAATCTTAGCTAAAGATTTAACTCTCTTGATATATTTAATTGTATTGTACATCTGTATCACTGTAATTTAACAAGTATAAATGGCTTTAAAAATGGCATTTTGTTCACAACATGTATATTTGAAAACCTCATTCTATACAGTTGTAAACAGATGTTTGTTATTCATAACCAGGATAAAAATCGGAGGAGATTGGAAGTGTTAAATACATATCTCTCAACTTGTAGTCAGTCATATGCTGGATATTCCATCATCATTAACAGTTCGCATCAAATAGGTTAAAACATTATGTTCTGTAATAACATTAGATATTTTCTATTCTTTTAACTAGTGTAACTTTTTACAATAAAAATTTGTTCACTTTTTTATGTTAGAATGTAGATGAAAATCATTATAATTTAGGATTTTCATGGACCTTTAAGATGTTCAGATTTAAGGGATTTGAGTTTCTGGATGTTTATTATGCTTATTTTTATTAGTAAATAGTGATATTTATTTTATTCTATGCGTGATTCATTTTTATTTATTAATTATTTTTTCCTGTACCTCTTGTCCATTAGGATTTTGTTAACAGAAGAAAAATGACTGAATTTGGTAATTTAGCATTAGTTGAAGAACGTGAAGAAAAGGAAGGTGGGAATGTTTCTATCAGATTACCTGGTGTTAGAAAAGGTGATATGGCTGCTCGTATAGTAAAACCAGAAGTAAAAGTGTTTTCACTACAATTCTCACCAACCGGTAAGCATAGAAAATAACTTTGAAGTATGGGTCACTCTGTAAATGTTTTTACCGTTTTAAATAAAATTGATGTAGTCCCGGCTAATAATCTTTAATCTCATACATTAGTGTTGAAAGCAGATTGTAATTTTAACTCGGTATCAAATGCCAATGATGTCATTTTTGTAGAAAAGAGAAGAAAATAACTGCAAGAGTTCTTTTATTATACTCATTCACATTGGTTGGGTAAATGAAGACAAGGATGATATTAAATAGATTTGTAGAGGTAGAAAGTATTTCGAAGGAATGGTAGAAATATAAAACAGGATGCCAATATGTGATCAATCAGCCAAACTAGGTTACTGGTTGTAGCCGGCCTTCGTGGCCACACATCGCGGGAATGGTTGATCCTAGACAGTACAAGACTATACTTCATTGTATTGAAATTCATTCATACACATCATCCTCATTCCTTCTCTGAAGTAATATGTTACGGTGGTTCCTGGAGGCCAAACAAGGGAAAAAAGTTACTGGATGTGAAGAAGAAGGTAAAGAATTGTCAAGACACAAATCTCTTTCTGTTCCACACATTTCAGCAGAAATGTGCTCAACAGAAACATCTAATTATAATTTTTTTTTCTTCACTAACTTGTTAAACATTTATAATTTTACTTTTGCATTTATAAATTTTAGAACCTTGTTTTGTGTATTTATGAAAAAGTGATTTTCATCCACAATTTTAAGATAAAAAATAGAAGTGATACGTGTAATAAAGCTTAGGAAAGTCTCTTTACTGCAGTCTGTAAGCAGTTCCACATTCAGTGCTTCATCTTTGACAGTAAGTTGTCCTTTTTTTTGTTTTTCTGTTAGCCTCCAGAACCAGCATAAGGTATTATTTCAGATATGTATAAATTTAAATGAAGTTTACCATTCCTGAGATGTAAGGTTTGAATACTAGATCGTGAATGCCAGTGTTCTTTGGTGGTTGGGCTTTAATTAACCACGCATCTCAGGAATGGTCGACCTAAGACTGTAAAAGATTACACTTCAGAAGCTAAACAGAAAAGAAAGTAAGTTGTCCTTGAAAGATAGTACCTGAAGATTTAGTGGAAACTTGTTTGTTTTTAAAATTATTATTTTTTAATTAATTTAAACTCATTATTATAGGACAAGCCTGGGCTGCTGTAACAACAGAAGGTCTGTTGATATATTCATTAGATAGTGGACATATATTTGATCCGTTTCAATTAGAAATTGGCATTACACCTGATTCTACGAAATCTGTTCTAAAAGAAGAAAAATATTCTGAAGGTAATTTTTTTTATGTTCTTAATTTAATTAATTCCAATGATACCTTTTCTACAGAGTGTTAAAAAAAGTGATGCAAATGCAACTTTATTGAAGAATGTTTCCTTCTTTTGTTGCATGTTTAATTGAGGAAAAAATCGGTTACTCAATGCAGCAGAGAATATTCATTGTCTCCCAATACATTAAATGAGCCAATTATGCCCAGACCCAGAATACCTTCACAGAAAAGTATGATGTGGATCCACCAAACAAGTCCTTCAAGCGGTAAGTTCCAAGTGATAAGTTCCAAGAGACAGGGAATGTGCCAGTTGCAGACGAAAGTGCTAACTCCAGAAAAGTTGGTTGACGTGCAAGCTGCATATTCTGTTACTACCGAGAAGTCTGTATGATGCCTATCTAGCCAGTCTGGTCTTTAAACACTTGCATAATGCTGTGTGGGTATTGCACAAGTGTTTAAAGGTGCACGTGTACAGAATTTGTGTTGTTCACAATCTGTTACATGCAGACACTGGAAAACGTGTAGCTTTCTGTTGGTGGTTCATGTCATCTGTAATGACAGATGGGGAAGAACTCGATGACTAGTTTTGGTCTAACGAGTCATGGTTCCACCTTGATGGATACGTGAATGCACAGAATTCATGCATTTTGTATACGGAAAATCCACATCAACTACATGAACAAAAAGAGGGTATTTGGTGTGTGTGTAGTTTCAACAGGACAGTACTTTGACTAATACAGCCAACAACACTATGATTCTTGGATCATTATTTTCATGAACAGGTGATTTTAAAGGGGTTTTGGCCCCTTCTGTCTCTTGATTTATCCTCTCCTGACTTTTTCTTGTAGGGATACCTTAAGGATGCTGTTTACAAAACTCATCCTCACACCAATCCTGAATTGCAGGGTGAAATTGAATGATGTATCACTGCAATTCCTTAACAAACATTACATGTGTGTTTAAGAGCTTGCAGTGTTGTATCAAATTATGTTGATCGCATAATGGAGGCCACTTTCAACTACTATTGTAACTTACTTATTTTTTATAAGGTTGCATCATTTTTTGAACAGCCTGTAATTTTTCTATAGAGAATTTTACACAGGATTTTATTCTTTGAATATCCCACCAGCTTGGTCTAGTGGTAAAACTTGTCCGTAAATCAGCCGATTTCAAAGTCAAGAGTTTTTGGGTTCGAACCTTAATAAAGTTAGTTGCTTTTATTCGGATTTGAATACTAGATTGCAGATATCGGTGTTCTTTGTTGGTTGGGCTTCAATGAACCAATGACTCAGTTATAATTGGCCTGAGTCTATACAACACAATAATTCCCACACGCATCAAGAACAGGGGATGCAGCTTCCAAATCCAGAACGCTGCATGGGATATCTAGAGATTTTGAGATATTCATACAAAAATAATAATTATAATAATTGTTTGAATTGTTTTAAATTTTCTTCAGTTAAAACTTTTTAACCAATTTAATTTTTATTAAACTTTTTTAATGTTCACTTTAAAAACCTTTGTTTTATTTTCTTTTTGATTATTTTTATTTTATATTTTTTGCACCTGATAAATATTAAAAATGCCTAAAATTATTAACTTTTTTTTAAATATTAGTGGATCTTTTCTACATGAATGCTATGTTTTATTATACATTATAAATTTAAAATCTTCCTTATATCATCCATCTATTATCATT
This sequence comes from Lycorma delicatula, assembly GCF_047948215.1. Classification (NCBI taxonomy): domain Eukaryota; kingdom Metazoa; phylum Arthropoda; class Insecta; order Hemiptera; family Fulgoridae; genus Lycorma; species Lycorma delicatula. Next base: position 22,263,557 of record NC_134465.1, on the reverse strand, counting down.
TTTATATCTAAATAAGAAAATACGAGTAGTTCTTGTTTCTCAAAATGTTAATGTTTAAATTATTATTGCTTTCTTTCTGTTTTTTTTATTGTATTCATATTGATTTTCAAACTGGAATTTCTCTCGAAGTAGATAATATGTGTAGGAATTAGTAAATATTACCTTCTAATGGCTGTTGTGTAAAACCTTTATAATTATAAAATAAAATAAAAAATTTGGGTCTTTCTTATTAAAATATTAGTGATATTTATTCACCTCTTTTCATAAAGAGCCGTAAAGCATTTGAAATCCAATTTTTTTTTTTTTTTTAGATTCATTGTTATTTTTCACTTCCTTGTATAAAATATGAACAGTAAAATATAGATTAAGATTAAAGTTTAATAACAAAACATTATACCACATTTTATATTCAGACTTTAATGAATATGTAAACTACACACAACTGAATTAAAAGAAATAAATGACCAACTGCCAGTTACACTTATAAAAAGCGTAATGAAAAATATTTCTGAATGAATATTAACTAGTATATGTGCTTGTTGAACACACACACACACCTCTGTCCATTCCACTTATGCCCATCAAGTTTCTCCCCACCATACTTTAACTTCTGTCACTCTAGTAAACAATTTTTTTTATTTTCTAACAATATGCTTGTACTTAATATTGTTTATAAAATAAGATAACCTTATCTTATGTTAGTTAAGAATAAAAATTAAGTTCATTATAAAAAACTGGTTCAAAAAGTATAAATATAAGATAAATTGGTGTCATTTGTAAGCATCTTGCACAAAACAATATTTTGAACAGAAGTAATTTTATTTTACAAAAATTAAATCTCTAGCTAAGAAATATTTACTGCTGATCTCTGTGGAAGAGTGATAGCATCTTAGCCTTTCGTCCTTGGATCCCAGTTGTGAATCTCAGCCATGGATGGCGTTTTGCAAATCTAAAAAATTCTAGTTAATGTATACACATTACAAAAATAAAATATAAAAAAAATTATTAATAGGGGAAAAGGTATGAAACCATTTAACCATCTATTGTTAGATGTTAGACTTCATCTATATCATAGTCATCTTACAGTCAGAGAAAATTCTCAAAATAGTCAGGGAAAATCACTTTCAGAATTTTAGGGGAACCCTGTAGTTTAATACAGAAATGAATGTAAAAGAATTATAAAGAATTCATTTTGTTAATATTTTAGTGGATTTGTGATAATGAAATACGGATACAAAAACAAAAAAAGAAAGAATAGAAGCCTTTGGAAACTATATCACCCCAGAAAGTGTTGAATATTAAGTGGGTTTATAGAATATAGGGTTTTTTGAATTTCAGAAAGTAAAGTTAGTGGCAGAATCTTCCAAAAGAAAAATACAAATAGGGTGTACATTAACCCTTTCTTTGTTTAATAATTTTAAGTCTCTATCACTTACTGATTACATTATTGACAAGAAAAATAACTTTTAGAACACTCTTTTACTTTTGTAAACGTTATGAGCACGTCTTTGTTATTTGTTTTAAGCAATTTTAACAGTTTTTGTAAAAAAAAAATAAAAAAAAAAAACAATGACAAATTTCCTTTAAAGCTACATTGACCATCAGTTTTGCAGCTTTCATTGAATACAATGTTTTTTTTAACTGTAACTTTTAAATTATGTAAAAAACTAATTTATCATAAGAACTCAAAAAATTTTTAATTGAATTAAAACAGTTTAAAATATTTATTTACTCTACATTAATAAAAAAAAAAAAAAGTTTGTTAAATTTAAAACAAAAATTGATCAGAATATCACTTTTTTGATAGTAGGAATTTAAGCAAACAAAATCAATATTGCTCTGAGAATAGCTGCATTCTGGACAGTGACATATTTCATAAATACTCACACAATTACTATTTGACAGTCACATCAAATACTTAGTGATGTTATTTTTGTTTACTAAACTCTATAGCTAATTGAAGTTACGAAAGGAGAGAAAAGAATTAGCATCGCAGATGAAAATCAGATAAATGAGTGAAAGGGTAAGGCATGGGTTAGTGATTTTTTTATAAAAAAAAGTGTAAGGGTAAAAAGGAAGACAAAAATTAGAATATATAAGTAATTGAAAAAAATAAGAAGTAAAATATGACTAAGAGATCGGTACAGAATAGAAAGGAATGAAGAATGCATTAAAATAGTTAAGATAAAAAAATTATAAATATTAAAACATTAACTTCATTAACACAATAAGTGCCTTTTAACACACATTTAACCATTTTTGTTGTGTTACATTAAAAATAACATTTTAAAATTTTACATGTTATTTAATTAATGATTTTATTTTTCAGCTCTCATGATGTCTTTGAGATTGAATGAGAGGAACTTAATACAAGAAGTTATTGAATCTGTCCCGCCTACACATAGTAAGTATTTCACTTAAAATTAAGTTTTTCAGTTAAAAAATAATTTTCCAGTTGTAATAAAATTACAGTAAGCACTTCTTTAAGTAAAAATAAGATTAGGAAGTCTATATTATTTAATATCCGGTTACATAGTAACACAGTACAGAGACATTGTGTCAATGGTACTCTGCAGAAATTTCAAGGCATCTGTGTGCAGTCAAATGTACAATTACAAAAAATAAAAATATAATAGCAAAAATGAAAAATACAAGAAAATACAAAAAAAAAATTAAAATTTACTCAATTTTTTGTCAACACTAATTAATATTTTTATATTAATATTAAGTACAATGTAGGATATTAAACGTGAATAATATGTCAGTTAAATGGTCGCCATGACTCTGTCAGCAGGTGTCCACAATTTTTAATAAAATTTATTCACTCTGTAAGTCATTCTCTTCAATACAGCAGTGAATTTAATTCTTTAACTCTAGACATACACGTTATTCTTCAAATAACCTCACAAAAAGTAATCACAAGGTGTTAGGTTACATGACCTTGCTGGCCAGTCCTGATCTCAAATAATGAGAGATTATACGAATAATTGGATGGTTTCATGTACTGTGTGGCACGTCACATCATTCTGTTGTAACCATAATCTTCCACATCCAAATCTTCCAATTCTAGCAAAAAAAAAAAAAAAATGTTGAGCATTGTATGATTACAAATAGCATACATCACAGCAGTAAACCAGCATCGTTCTCGAAGAAATAGGGCTCTATCACTGCCCAAATTGCATGCTGTACCATTGCTTTCTGTAGATAAATGGTATGTATGTGAGTCCCTTGGGGCTTCACTGCACCAATTGGGGCAATTTTGTTTATTTGTTATTTGTTGGAAATGAGCCTTGTCACTAAAGATTATTTTCAGTTGAATTTATCACCCGCTTCCTTATATTCCAATACCCAATTGATGAAGTCTCTTCATTGTGATAGTCTCTAGGAAGCAGATCTTAACACCAATTGAATTTTGTATGCATGAAGAAAGTGTTTTATCAACATTTGTTATACTGTAGTCCATGAAATGTTTACTTGTTATGCTCGATGGTGTATTGATGTTTAAGAATTAATTATTACGCAATCACACAGCAGCATTTTGTGCAAACCAACCAAGATATTGACGCAGTGAATTTTCTTTGATGGAATACATCTGCTTAATCTTTTAAATCAATTCTTCAACAGTTGACTGGGAAGGGGTATTTTGTCTACTGAAATGAGTATGTAATTTTCTCATTGTTTCTTCTAAACCACTCCCCATTCTTGTAATGGGTTTTTACAATAAATAAATGTTGCTCTAACTTGTAATGTGGTATTTATAATAACCCCTACCTCTCATTAAGACAGTTATCAAATGTGCCAGCTTAGAATTTTGTAGTTGAAATTGACATGTAATTTAAAATACTGGTTCTTATTCCATACAAACATAAACACTTAGTTATGAGTGAACAGTAAATTTTGAACTATTTAAAATGGCACACCTGTTTTAATAATTAGTTTAACTGTAAACAGTATTTAAATTTAACTTTTAAATAATTTAAAGGTCATGACTGTCGGTTTTTTTACACAGTAAATGTGTAGTATTTTTCACTAAAAATTTTATAACTGATGATGAATACATGAATTTGAAAAGCTTATTATAAATTCATTAGTTTTATATTGTTTTGTTTTTTTATATAACCCAAAATTTATTTTATTGATATTATTATATAATGATGTTTTTTTCCAGTTGATTTATGCGTATCAATACTTCCAAGAGTATACATTGAGAAAACTCTGCAATTTATTGCAAATTCATTAGAACAAACAAGGCATATTGAATTTCATCTTTTGTGGATAAAAAGCCTAATACTTGCATGTAATTCACCACCACCTCCTATTTATATATTGCATACATTACATAAAAACCTTAATGATAAATATCAGCAGTTGTCTAAGATGTAAGTATTTTATTTTATTATTTATTAATATTTATACATATATCTCATAATTAATGTGTAAAATGTTTTATTAATCGTATTAGTGGCAATGATATTAACTAGAATTGATAAAAACTTTTGTAAATATACTGTCTTGTAAAGTCATTCAAGATTAAATTTTTCTTTTGCAATAAACAACTTTTTTTATCAAATTAAAGCTAAAAATATCAATTTAATAAGATTTTCATTACATTTAACAATAACATTCCCTTAATTTTTTGTGTTATTTCATAGCATTTTTATAAAATAAAACAGATATTCAATGTCATTTACACCTCATTAAAAACATTGTCACTATTACTGATTTGATTTTATATGTGCTGATTTTTATTTTAATAAGATTATAGCAAAAAAGTTCATTATCTTGTACAAGAAAAAATTAGAAATGCAGGGTCATCGAGATTCAGTAATTTAAAAAGATCATATCTCAGAAACCAGTAGAGTTAATCAAACGAGTTTTTTTTTTTTTTTAAAAACAAATTTTAAATTTTAAATATTAAAACAAATTTTTGTTTTAATATAAACAAAAAAAAATTGATATCACCAATTAAAATTAAATCATAATCATGTTCTAAATTTTCTAAAGTAGGTTGTAATTCATTGATAATATTTCTGTAAAAAAGGAAAGAAATATATATACAAATAAAGCAGTTATTGATACTGTTATTAATATTACAGCAGCTTTTAATATTTTGCAATTTCAGTATCAGTTTGAGATGAAGTTAATTTATACTTAACAGTAAATTCTGCAGTTCCTTCAGAATTATTTTTATTATCGCTATTGAATAATTTAATAGAGGTGTATTACAATTAGCAAAACAATCATAATTATCTAAAAAACACCAACTTATCGTTTCTTGATAAATTCACAATTCACAACATTTGCAATTCTTTCTGAAGAGTAAGCAAATTATAAATCGATTTAAACTAGAATGCAAATTACAAATATTTTGATATCTCAATTATAAGTTATTTTCTCCATTAAAAAACTGAATTATGCTCTCTCCAACATTATAGCAAACATGGAGAATAAAAACATAAATAATTGATATTTAACTTTAAAAAAAAGATTTTTAAACTAAAACCTTTTTTCTACGCTTTAATAATAATAACTTAACTGGATCATTTTACGCGTTTATTTTAATTGTCAGATCATTACACACATTTATCATTATTTATATTATTATTATAATGCTAACAGAAACACCAGTCTCTGGTACCGATGTAATTGATATTTTCTTTTTGTTCCACACTGCAGTGCTAAAATATTAAGTAAATTCGTAATTATGTTTCTAAGCACCTAATTAAACTGCTTTAATTTTTTTTAATTTATTTTTTATTAGTAAAGTAAAAATATAAAAAAGTCAATTGATTTTTAAAAGGGGGTTTTTTGTTGTAAGAATTTTAATAGGCTCAAATTTAAGCTTGCAGAAAGCCATGAGAGAGTTTGCGTGGTATCCATTGTACACAGATTTTATGGTAACCCAGTTGCTTGATAATACGGCCTATTTGTTCTTTAGATATGCCTAACTGAATAGCGATGCGTTGCTGGCCGAATCATCTGTCACTTTGAAGCAAACCATCCACTTCCTTTCGATGTTTCTCATCAGTCACAGAAACTGGTCGTCCACTACGTGGTGGTCCCCAATTGTCGCTTTACCAGCTGCACATTTGCAAAATTTCAATGCCACCTATTCACAGTACTCCTGTCAATAGTTTCACTACCATAAACCACTTTTAAACAATGAAAAATATTTGTAGGATTCAGATTTTCTGTTGTTAAAAATTTTATCACTGAACCGTTTTTAACTATGTTGACATATTGGCCGTACTCGACTCCATTTTAACTGCTACTGAAAACAAACTGGTAAACAGATTTCAACGCATTATCGCAGGTTTGTAGAGTGGGATTTTAGCTATGGTGCCCAATCGATAGTACCTTTTGTCTCCATATAGCACTCTAGTGTGCAAAATTTATCAGCTGAACCTCGTACTACTAGTTATGTAGATATAATTGGCAGAAAAAATAATACATGATACAATGTTTTTGTAAATGTTGATAAAAATGTTCAAATATATTTTTTTAAATTCAAAAACATTTTATTTTTTATCTTTGAAAACACTTTATGAGTATTTATACAAAAAGAACATAAAAAAATTTTTGTAACTTATAAAGTAATGAACTACGCAATATTCAAAGTACCTAGTCGTTGGTCCAATGTTTTCAGTCTTTATACACAGTCTAATGCACTTTTCTTGCTTCATTAAAGACAGATCTGACAATTGACACATTTATACTGGGTTTTCCTTTCCTTATATGAAGGGCACTCTCCACAGGTTTTTCTCTTGGATACCTTATCACAGAACTCTCCATGATGTCCTTGTTTGTGGTCTTCACCAAGCATTTTCATTACAAGATCCCTTGTGTTCCTTTTTTGAAGATTTGATATTTCCAGTCTCCTTAGATAGAGTTCAGCAAGTGCCTTGGCAAGTTCTTTAGTGAACTGAAATCATGTCGTAATTTCTGTGTTGATGTAGCACGTGTACAAAATATGTGTGTTTATACTTGCAATGCTGACAAGTCTGTAAATAACCGCTAAGGGCCAGCACCTGGTCCTCCTGTCCGATGCATACATGGCACACTTCATATCCAAAATATCCATGCTACATTTTGTGATGTTATAGTAACGTTAAACTTCCAACTTGTCCTTTTCTTCATTTATTTCAATGCTATGGCATATCATGGAAATTAAAACCACTGTTCGATTTTTCTTTGGAACAAATGATACTAATGTTCTATTCCCGTTGAACCCGAAATGAGCTGAATTTAGAGGTCGATCCAAACTGGGAAGGAATTCAACAGGTATCTCCTTTTTATCTTTCCTCATGGTACCTAAATAAGTTAGGCCCCTTTTTTCAAGCTGGTCCTTAACATCCATACTTGAAAACCAATTGTCTGCTGTGACATTATGATGACTTCCTTCAGTTGGTTTGCACAGCCTAACAGTGGCTTGAGTTAGTTTGCTGAAGTTGTGCTCTTCAGGAGTTAGTCTTATTCCATCACTATTGTATCCCGTACAAATAGGCATTATACAAGAAGAATCATTTTACGCTTGCCAGGCACATAATTTTTATGGTATATTTGTGCGGTGTCTTTGGCATATATGTTCAGAAACTGCAGCTACCTCTAAACAGGACTAACATTTCATCAATTGTTATGTTTTCTGATAAACTGTACATCTGTTTAGAGTTTTAAATTAATTTGGTGAAAATTTCTGATATTGTAGCTGCTTTATCACAAACTTTCCTTACATGTTGGGTTTGAGTATAGTCAAATCTCAAACATGAGAGTAAAATTTCAGAGCGCTTTACTGATATAGATGCATTGAAAATGGCCTATTGATAACGTCTTTAAAAAATATGGATGTAATGGTCTCTGGTTAGATATTAACAGAGAACAAAAGCAATAAGCCGATTACAGTATTTATCTCAATATAGTCGGTATCATGGTAATTTGACTTACTCGTTGAATCACCTAATGCGTTTCTTACTGCTTTTACATTTGTGTGTACAACTGTTGGATTAGTTATGTTGGGATCAAACAGCATTTTCCATATTTGTACCTTTTCATGCTTACTTCCTAATCTTTTTGCTATTCCAGTTGAGCCTGGCAAACATTCTCTAATGATGTGCACTGATGTTCGCCTACAAGTACCTCACCCTTGGCTCATTTATGCACCAAAGATAACCTGGTCCACACTCATTCTTTTCATTTAGCTTGAAACATATTCTGGAAAGTTTTATCAACTAGAACAATTTCATTGTCAAACTCACCAACCCTCGCTGCATCTTCAAGCCCCACTTCATTGTCCATGTCTTACATATCTTCACTTGACATTCATTAGACAATACATAGTCTGGGTCAGTGTCAGAATCATCCACGAACTCCCATATTTCTAAGGCATCTTCTTCCAATTGTTCAAACATCATATTTATGCGTTCTTCATAGTTCTTGTCATTGAAAGTAACCTGCCTACTGGTACTTGGATAGCCCATAAAAAGTTTTTTATAAATATATACGACCACACTATTTACAAAATGTGTTTTACAGAATACATTATAAATTACAAACTGTTTACAGAAGCAATAAAACCTTTATACTGATAAATATGCAATTAATAAATAAAATGTATAATGTATATGGAAAGATCTTGTTTAACAGACCAGAACATAAACGCACACAGAAATATCCAGTCATACAGACCAGGATATTTCATGAAACTCACCTGGTGAGTTTCAAACAATGATAAACCACTGTCAAATATTACCCTCAGACTACATGAAAACAGGTTTGTTGTGTAGAAGGGTAGTGGAGAGTAAGCTACTGAGCAGCCTAGAGATCAAGGTCATGCAAAGACGGTACCATACGAAAACAAACTTTCCCTCTGGTCTTATTTACTGGTGTTTTGATAAAGTTGTTACTGGCTTCCTCCAGTATAAACATTAAATAAGAAAGGAGTTGGCTTTCCTTTCTCTGCTGAAAATATAAGTATCATTCTTGTTGTTACTTCAGAGAAGAACCTTTTACAATCCTTCCAATATATTTTTAAACTTCTCCGTATTATATTTTTCTTACAGATTTAGCAATTTAACATTATAGATAATTCTACTTTAAATTTATTTAATTTTTAACATGTAAATTTAATATTTTATGTAAAAAAAAAATTAGCACAAAATATTTACCATTAAAATTTGAGTATATGAAGAGTGCTTTTAAAGTAAGGTTTGTTTTAATTTGCCACCTATTTACAGAACATAAACAGGTGATAAATTACTGTAAACAGTAAACAGCTTGCATAATTCAGTTATTTCAAACAGTAGTCGGCTGTTTGTAAGAATATTTAGTAAAGATGTTGCTAGTAATTTATATTCATCCATTATAATTAATGCTAAAATTTGTGATATGCCAGGTGTGAAGTACAAGAGTAATGCAATTTTTGATAGCAAAAAAAAACAATTCTGCAGGTAAAATTAATTGGCAAATTTGTGATATTAATGGTATGATTATTATGAATGATGTTAAAGCAAGACAGTGGTACTGTTCATTTCAAGAAAGACAAAGAAACATTCATAATGTAAAACATAGTGCAGGCCATCAGATGACTTAATTGAAAATGTTGACAAAAAATTTTGAGAAAAGCATTAAGTCTCTAGGTTATAATTCTCTTTAATGTTCCACAATCTTTGATTTATGGAGTTCAGACTAAAAAATTGGGCTGTAAATGTTATTTGTCAGATGGCTACCAATGATATTAACAAACACATAAGGAAAACTCTTACTGCAGCGCATAAATTTTTGCAGTGTTACGAAAATGAAAGTGATGAATTTTTTGACACACTGTTACTAGAGATGGAACCTGGATTTCTTATTTGAATGTTCAGACAAACAATTGTGGTATTCATCATCTCCTAGACCAAAGAATGTTTGGTAAAGAAGCTTACGGCTACTGTTTTTTTAGCTCAAAGAGAATTTCTTGCTTGTTTGTTGAATTTAGTGATCACAGAACTACTGTGAATGCCGATACGTACTGCAAAATTTTGTAGAATGCCTAGCCCTAAAAGGCAAATCAGAGAGCGAGACGGTAGAAAAGATTTTATTAGAAAATTTTCAATCATCCACCTGTAGCCCTGACAACTCCCCGTGATTATTTTATTTTTTTTATCTTAAACAGTAGCTTGGATTATAAAGATGTGACTGTGATGATGAATTGAAAAATGGCGTTACTGCATGGTTTAATTCACTGGTGGCATAATTTCTTGAAGAAGCTAGTGAAACACTATGAAAAATGCGTTGAAAGCTATGTAGAAAAGTAGTGAATAAATGTAGTTTTTTTGCATAAGTAATAGTTTGTTTATATTTTTTCAGTTTTGTTTTTATTTCAAAATGGACTTTACTTTAAAAACACCCCTTATAAATTAATTTTTATCTTATCAAATAACAGTGAGTTCAGTATAATTATCATCCAGCCTATTGATAACATACGCGCCACCATATATATCCTATAAAAGGTATAATATTACTCTTATAAATATGTAATATTTATATTATATAAATTTTTAGATCATATTTTTATAATTGTTGAATTGATATTCTTTTTATTTGCTTTAGATGTGATTTCAATAAATATACACTTAGATATTTAAGTATACTTGGAAGCGCTAGAAAGAAATTAAAAAGTAATTATAATGATGGTGATGAAAATGACGATATGTTTGTGGATGATAGCGATTTAGAAGATCTTAACGTTTCAAAAATGGAGACTGATTAAATATGACTTAAGATTAGAGTATCTGTGATATAAATACTTTATTTGTATTTTTGGTATTTTTTAATTATATAATAATATTGTAATTATACTTTCTAACTAATAAGTTATAATAATAACTTATAACTTTGTTTTATAAGATATAATTTTATATTTTCTCATGAAAATGAAGTTTTAATGTTTTTAATATTGTTCATAGAATAAAAGTGTTAAGTTTATTATATGCTTTTGTTTAACTTGCTTTGTGCACCGTGTCCCATGGCAGGATGGTCAGAATTTTTTCAGCAATATTTAATCTTCTTCCAGATGAGATAGAAGGTTAAAATCTTGCACACACGCTTGTCAATGCAATGCATTGTGACAAAGAATTCCATAAAAAAAATTTTTTATAGAACATTTGTTGTTTGCAAATTTAAACAACCACACTTGTGTATGAAAGACTTCGACAGAGAGTGCCCATCAGTATTCTGTTACACAAGAAAATGAATAGCCTGTAATATGAAGAGGGGTTATATATGGTCATTATATTTCAGAAGAAGTCCATCTAAGAATATATACAATTATGTAGTCATACATAAATAGTTCAAAAGAAATAAATTAACACATTTCCCTGAAATTTTGTTCAAGAAGTTTCTTAATAATACACTGCCTAATTGTGACAGTACATTTTTTTAGTCTATTGAGACTAAAAAGTGTAAAATAAAAAAAAAATTTTTACGTAAAGATTTTAGTTAACTAATGAAAAAATTGCAAAAAATACTGAAATTTCACTATTTGGAAATTATTGAATTAAAGTATAAATAGTTGGGAAAAATTTTCTAATACAAGTATATTTAAAAATGCACTAAAAAAAAGAAATATAATTTCACTTTCATATTAAATCAAGAATAAATGTTTATAGTAACCTCTTATTAAATTATTTCTCTCTTCAAAATGACGACGATCTCTTCTTTTTAAATGACGATCTATATATCTGTTTTCTATTCACCTTGTGAATTCTTTTATGTGAATATTTATTTATTGCATCTCTCAACTACATGTAATTATAATAATGCATATTGAATTTATTAATAAAATTCCTGTACATTTGATATCACAAATAATGAAAATGAGAAGCACCCTTCATTGTATTAATAGCAAACTCTCAATGAAATGATTAAAAATATAATGTAATATATATAAGTGTAAAGGAATAATAAATTCATTCAATTCACAGTATTGGAAAATTTTTACAAACGATTTATACTTGAATTCAGTAATTTCCAAATAGTGAAATTTCAGTACTTTTTTATAATTTTTTCATTAGTTAAATAAAAATATATTTAAATTTTTTTTATTCTATTGGAATTTTACTCACCATTTCTTAATAGAAAGGGTGTATTCATTTTAAGCTTTATACTGCCTGTCCCACTTTTTCTTATAGCTGTAATATATGCAAAGCATCAATTAGTACAAAAGGTACTAATCTGATTTACTTTCTCTATGAGTAATGATTTTCACCGTAGTTATGACCTGTGGTGAACAAAGTGAAGGTGTCATGCATGTATAATGCTGGATATAATTGAATTTTAACTGTACATGATGATATCCAATAGTATATTCTTCTAGTGATATTTTTAGATTAATCTGAAAATAAGGGCCTAGATAATTTCTAATTGTAACAGTACTTCTAATGGAACGGGCAAATCTTAATCGCTAAATTTTTTTTTCCATTTTTATTGAAAATGTGATATCTTTGTAATTATAATTTGTATAGAATAAGAAGACACTGTGATGGGGTTTTTACTTAATAAGCATTATAAAGTAAAAATTAAAGCAAATTTGTTATAAGCAGATTTAATCAAATCATGGGTCTGTGGAATCACCGTAAATCCGTGATTCGTCACCTGCAGTTACCATATTTAAGAAATCTGGGTCAGTTTTGGCCTGATTTTCAGATCTTCAAACATTTCAAGAGGGTGTTGTTTCTGCTGGTCTGACTACAGTTTCAGGATGAATTTCACAATCAACGCATGTTCCAATCTTCAGTTATCAGCTATCAATTGATAACTATGATCAGCAGTCAGGTGATTTAAGATTCTAGAATCTTAAATTCAGTTATCAGCTATCTCCAAATTGTAAGTCTACGGTCAAACTGCACTATGGGTCAAAGGTCAGGCGCCAACTTTAACAATTTTTTCATTATTTGTTGAAGTGGAAGGCTGATTTGACCGGGATCACCTTCAACTGATTCACGGCCATCTTTAAATCTGTTTAACTAGATAAAAACATTTGACCTGCCTGAAATTTAACTCCAAAAGCTGTTTAGGAGTTCATAAGACTCTGAAACTGATTCCCTGTTTTCAAACAAAATTTGACACAAACTCATTATTTTGTTTTTTCATCTATTTTGTGAAATCAGTAATCCACCAAGAACCGTAAAACACGTCTCTTCACTCACCAGGTGCCACTCTTTACTGAATAAAGATATCACAGTGATCTTTACAGGATGTCTCAAGAACAGAAACAACTTAACCCTTCCTATAGAGCAGTGGCAGCACCAGTTTTAAAACTTTACAATCACTTTTCATAAGATTAATATAAAATTTCACAGCATTAAAAAAAACAAAATAATAATTTATATATTAATTTAAATTATAATGCCAACATATAAGTATTTTTTTTAAAAATTAACTAATGTTATTAACTATATTGCTTGAAAAAAAATACAAATTAATTAAAGTAAACAACAATTTAATTCTAATAGTGTATGTATTATAAGGCAGAATTTAAAATACTTACATTTGAAAAAATTCACGTAAAAGAAAATGTAATTTTCAATGAGCAAGTATGAACAAGTAAAATTTATTCTATAGAGAAAATCCTTTTATTTCACTGTCTGACATTTTTGTTTTCCCTATTGTGTACGTTGCAATTTGTTCAACTAGTGAACAATAAGCTAAGTAAATGAGGTGTAGTCATGTTCAGACTCAGGCTGACCGTTCCTGAGATGTGTGGTTAATTGAATCCCAATCACCAAAGTACACCAGCATTTATTTATAAAAGCAACTAATTTTTTAAACATCATATTTAAACTCGCTGCAAAAGCACTTATGAAAAATAAACCATTACAAGTTGACCTTAAATTGAGCGTAATTGAAGAACGACTCGACCAGTCTTCATCAAATTATCACATGCACACAACTTCAGATATACTACTACAACACATCTAAATTTTCAGTGTTTCAGTGATCCAGTAGTTTTGGAAATTTTTGAAACATAAAACTTTATACTCAAATGTAATTTTTGTAATCCTCATAACTCAAAAAGTAAAGAAAATCCATTTTCACCTCCCTCAATCACACCATGCAACCAAAAGTAATACCATAATTTTCTTTGAAAATTATGTAAAAAAAGTCCCACTTTTACTTTCCTATCTAGATAGCACTATACCTCTATTAGGGAAAGTACTGTAAACAGTCAAATTTGGGCATATGCAGTTTTCACTGGATCTTGACATTTTGACGCCTAAGAAACCAATAAGCCAGACGGAATTTTCATATGTTAATGTTCATCATATGTACATGTGTTGGCTCTAAATCACCTTATTTCTCCAGAACTACTGGACCGATTTGACCATTTAATCTGACCAAACTTGGTCAGATTACATCTATATTTGGGGGCATTGATGCCATTAAAATTTCAACATAAAAGGTCAAGAGGGTGAGGCTTAGAGCAAGGTCACCCTTAGCGTCTCAAGATTTCCCCTAATTAAGGTCTTTTTTTCTTAAACACATTTGTTAACGATTAAAAAATAACAATATTTGCAAATTTGCACCTCCATCCCAAGAAATGCTCTAAACTAGTGTCGCAGTCCCACCATCTTGAAATTTCCCTGGGGGAAGTTCCGTTTTCCCTCATTCTCTTGGACCGCAAAATTTTAAATTTCACAGGGTTGCTAACCAAATATATTTACATGGTAAATATTAATTATTTATTTTACTCGTTTAATATTTCAAAGGTTGTTAGCACTGACATATAGCTGTTGCAGTCATCTGATATGTTGTGACATCACAGGTGAACAGTAGAATTGAATGAATGAATAACATTGAGTGTAAAAAAGTAACTCGGTCTGGCAGGGACTCAAACTTGATCGCACAGTTGACGGTACCTGGTGCATTAAGCCTTGTGGCTGCAACAGTCTGCTGACCGTACAAGTGAAATTTGTTCTTAAACAAGTTGTGAAATTACATCAGTTTAGTTAGTGCTGATCATCGCCACTAGTACCACCACACCCCTTCCCAAATAAGCTGATTTGGAAGTTGAGAGTTCTAGCATTCAAGTCCTAGTAAAGGCAGTTAATTTTTATATGGATTTGAATACAAGATCGTGGATACCGGTGTTCTTTGGTGGTTTGGTTTCAATTAACCACACATCTCAGTAATGGTCAAACTGAGACACTGTACAAGACTACACTTCATTCACACTTTAACATATCATGCTGTGAAGTAATACCTGAACAGTAATTCCCGTAGGCTAAACAGGAAAAAGAAAAAGAGTACCACCACACCCATGTGAATTAAATATAATCATTGAATTGAATAAACAAAAAAATACTAATTTAAATAAAATAATTTTTTAAATTAAGTTATGGGTGTGTAAGCTGTGTATCAGAAACGATGCATCATGTAGCTAAAACCGCGTTCCGGTGAAGTCCCACAACTGTGTTGTCAGATTTTTAGTAGGCATATAGAAATGCAATTAATTTTGTATAAGTATTTAGCAGTAAATTGAACAGAATAATTAAATACATGAATACAATTAATTAGCTTCGAGATTACTTGTATCTGTATTGTATAAACAATAAGTAAAAACAGAATAATGATAACAAAAATTCATGTTGTCTGCATTGTTTCTTTATTATTAAATGACTCTCATATATTGTGTCTTGCCACCAATTTATTTACTAAAAGGATTGTTTAATTTATTACAAAACTGTGATCTTTAACATATATATATATATGTATGTATAGATATATATATTTATACGTATATATTATATTTGTGAAACATATATTAATGAAATAAAATGAAAAGTAAGTTTTTATATAAACAGATTTTAGATTAATAAGAACTTCATAAAACTAAAATAATTTTAATATTTTAACTAAAATAACTTTAAAATTAAATAACACAAAAAGTAGAAGAAAAAAAATTGTGTCTATAAATCAACAACAAAGAACTCAGCAGCTGATTTACTGAAATTTGAACCAATAAGGAACTTCAAAAACATCTAATTATAACATTTAATAATTCTTCCTGATTTATCTATTATGAAATAGTAAATACACAGAAATAAATAAATTTGCTACCATATTACTTTTAACTAATTTTAGTTTATGTTCAACAATAGGACAGTAGTATGACAGAACTTGCTCAGCTGTGCACCCTGTGTGGCAAAATAAGTTAACATGGCTAAGAATAGGTCTTACAAATCTTTACACGGATTTGAATACTAGATCGTGGATATTGGTGTTCTTTGGTGGTTGGGTTTCATTTAACCACACATCTCAGGAATAGTCGAACTGAGACTGTACAAGACTACACTCATACATATCATCCTCTGAAATATTATCTGAATGGTAATTACCAGAGGCTAAACAGTAAAAAGAAAGGTCTTACAAATCTATACTACACTCCATTTGTATTGTATTTAATAAAATGTAAATTTGATGACAAGATACCTTATACTACTGTATTAAATGAGGTAGGTACAATAAAATTTGTTTAATTATTCTGTTTTTTGTGGTTATTTATCATTATTATTAATAATTATTATATTTATATTGTCACATGTTCAAGGCTCGATCGGGATGTTGAGAGATTGACAATGTAGAATGTCTACAATTTATTACTCTTAAGAGCATAAATAAAACAAGATAAATCAGTAATAATAATAAACAAATAATAATCATAGTAATCACAATCACAATAATAAATCTTAGTAATAATAAACAGTGATTACATACAAAACAGAATTTAAATTAATCATCAAGATTTATTTACAGAGTTAAATTTAATTCAGTCCCACTACAAAAAACATTAGTATAACCACTAGTCTTAACACTTTTAACCATTAGTCTTGTATTAACAACAGATAAGACAAGTAAAATTTCTTTTACTGCAAATACCTTTGCTGTTCACAAATAAAAAACTACCCTAAAAATTTATGAATGAGATTTAGTACATTATCTCTTTCACTTATAGTCTTACAGTAACTCGCCAAACAATTTCTTGTTTTCATGTACTGTTCACGCTGGAAGTACTCGTAACATCACCTCAATCGCATCAAATGTAATTGACTCCTTCATTGATCTCCTCGCAGAATACTCTCGCTTCAAACTCGCGTCACTCCTCTTGCAGACTGACATCATAACGTCTTGCTTAGATTGATTTTGCATGACTCCTTTCAATTGGTCTTCCCCAGAGTATTTATACTCCTATCCTTTTTTGCCTGCCGAACCAGACCCCAGTTGAGCGTGAGAACAATCAACCGAGCCCTTTCATTTCCATGCATTCCTACCCTGGCCCGGTACACTTTTCACAGAACATCTGTGTAGGTGTATTTATTAATATTTTTAATTTCCATTATTTTAATATCTTCCATTATAGAAAAAAGATCTGCTGTATTTTTTAATATTTCCATAGTTCAATTTTTGTTTGACATATTTTTAAATGCTCTGGGTAAGGTATATCAGAATTTCTAATATTCATATCTATATAAAACTTTTGTACAGATTTGTTTTCCACATTTCATTTTATAAACACCTGCTTTGTTAATTGAATCTGATTATTAACTTATTGTTTTTTTTTTTTTTATATTAAGTTTTTATTGTAAGTTATAATTTTATGTATCTTAAAATAGTAAATTCATCTATTTTATAATGGAATTTAAATTTAATTCTATTTATTAATTTAGTTTTATTTACTGCTATATATTTTATTAATTTCTTTAACAATTAATCTATTAATAAATTCTCCATCAACATTTATTGTTATATTGGTTTACTAAATATTTTGAGATCTTTCATTTTGGGTCTACTAGATTGTTTAACTGTGAAAATTTCCATATTATCCATGTAACGTGTATCAGTCAGTATATCTGCAAGCTTAAACACTTTTGTTATGTATATTTTGCATTTTGATTTAATAGATAGACAAAATGAACAGCGAGTCTGCACTCAATGTTCAATTGCTAGAACATCTACTAGAACACGGTTCATCTACAAAACCTTTCTGCAATATTTCTAGTATCTTGTTTATCATAATGTAACCTCCAAAATATTATTTTTGTTTACATGTTAGAAAACCCCATACATTTTTCTAGTAGATACCATTTTTATGAAATCTGCTGTTTCGTAATATTATCAAATCATACGGCTTATCAAAGAAAATGAAATCTTTTCAAGTCTTATTCAAAAGTGGATCCATTTCCTAAATTGTTGTTGTAATATCAAGAAATATGTCTTTTACTTTTATTCTATATTGTGCAGGCTAAATAAAGTGGATATCCTACAAAATTTGATCCAACATTCCTGTTGATGTTACACTGGTACCACATGAATTTACATAAATATGAGTCAAGCATAGATCTCAAATACCACACTCCTTGCAACTCCGTTTTTTGCTGCTGTCCATAAACTCTCCACTGCATTTGTATTGCCTCCATTAAATGGATCTTGAAAGTTAACCAAATGATAAACAACCTGATGAGTAAAATTGTAACTTTGTACGTAAGGTCATCATTGTAACTCTGCCGACTATCAGAAATTATGTTCATCAGAGGTCTTTCTTTTTCTTGTATAGCCTCCAGTAATTACCTTTCAGATAATACTTCAGAGGTTGATATGTATGAGTGTAAAGTGTAGCCTTATATAGTCTCAGTTCGAACATTCTTGAGATGTGTAGTTAATTGAAACCCAACCATCAAAGAACACTAGCATCCACGATCTAGTATTAAAAATCTATGTAAAATTAACTG
The DNA here is from genome assembly GCF_047948215.1 of Lycorma delicatula. Taxonomy (NCBI): domain Eukaryota; kingdom Metazoa; phylum Arthropoda; class Insecta; order Hemiptera; family Fulgoridae; genus Lycorma; species Lycorma delicatula. The sequence continues at coordinate 22,244,793 of NC_134465.1, read as the reverse complement.
ACTTTACTAGGACTTGAATGCTGAAACTCTCGACTTCCAAATCAGCTGATTTGGGAAGACGCATTCACCACTAGTCATCAAAGGTCTAATCAACTCCTTTATAACACTTAGTAACATGTCATATCTGCTGTTCAAATTGGCCAACTGATGCAACGCATCAGTAAATGAATCAAAGTTTGTCATACCTGCAGTGTGGTGTGAACCACAAGATCATTCATCGGCTGTTACTTCCATATTAGATAGATAAGTGAGAAATAAGGAGTAGATCTGAACACAGTAAAAAGTACGTGACTGTTACAAGGCTAGTACTTCACAGCTGAAACATACATGTACCACATACTTCTAACAATACTTTCCAATACATCTAACTATAGAGTTCAAAGTTCAAAATGAGGAGCATGGTGATCCTACTTTTGAAGCAAGTATCTCTTTCTTCGTAAATTTTGATTACTCGTGGCTAATTTAACTTTGTTTGAAACTGTTAAAAAAACAATGACAATCTTTTAGGTTCTTGGCCAAGACTGGAATTTTCTTCACAATAACGCTAAAGTACATTTCTTTTGTAACTTCCAAGATTTCTATTTTGAAGAAAGTGATTTAGTATATTGCTTAACCTTTTTAGATCATGTAGCCTTGGAACTGGCTATGTGCGGCGTCAGTTTTAAAACGCTGTTACAAAATCATTTTATATGGGATCTAAGTCGGTTATTTTTTTTTATATTCACAAAGGAATCAGTTTTATTAGACAATTTGAACGACGTAAAAAATACAATGTAAAATGCTTTATTTAGACTAGAAAGAATATGACCATTTTTTTCTCAGAAATGTGCTTGTGTGTGTGACTTGTGTATTATAATTGCTATGAGGATTACGGATTTATTTATTATTTACTAAAATAGCTTATCTTACTAGCAACATATCAATGTATTGAAACACGGCACACAAAAAAAAAGAAGGAATTTGTGGTGATGAATATGTCACTTTTACTTGAGATCTATAAATATCTTTTCTGACAAATGATATCAGTAAACATGTAACGCACATCGATTCGTAATGAATAACACTATACAGTAAAAATGGGTTTTTGTCAATCTGAATAGCTTTTTGAGTGGTGGGGATTTTTATAAAACGTAGTTCTCTGAATCTACTTTCACTTATACTAACTGTGATTTATGACACGGGTTTTTCATCATATTTTGTCCAATTTTCAACCGATTTACTTGAAAGTATTATTTTTAAAATCAGCAAACTACGTTTCATAAACACAAAGCAAAAAAAAAATTTTGCTAATAAAAAGCGCGGTAGAAATGCGCAAAAAAATGTCTGCAATTAAATTATCGTAATTTTTGTACTGTTTCAACTTTTTTTTGGTACAAGCATAAAAAATATCCAATCTTAACGGGTTTTTTGTCAGAATCTGTTAAATCTCTTTAATATACTGTAATTTTTTGAAATTTTTTTCACAAGAGGGTAGCATAAGACTACGAAGGGAGGCAATCAGATACCAACATATTTTCGCAGACCGCAAATCAACCGCGGATCATTGTGATGGGAAAAGGTTAAGCTGTGATGGATGTACTTAGTTACACACATAAAAAATTTACATACATTGATTCTCTGAAAATCAGTTTGAAAGCTGTCTCATTGCAAACTAAAATGAATTTCCACACACAAGGGTGGCTTATGTCATTGTGAATAAAAACATATGAGACATTAAAATCCTGTTGGAAAAAATCAGTACTATAAGTATTGTCATACTATATTGCGATTTAAGTCACTGCATTGTAAGTGGGTATGCAGCTCAGATACACTATTTTTTTTCTGGAGTGAAAGGGACATCAAAGTGAAGAAAAATCATTTCAAGAAGGAATGGTCAAAGCATAAATTATTTACAACTTTGGTCACTGGAAAGAAAAATGTTATACATCCTCACTGGTCAACTCAACCATGATGATTACTGTACTCAACTTCTACTTAAAATTAGCGCTTTTCAAAAACCTTACTTAAGACAATATATGAAATAGTTCTAGGTTTCATTATTTGAAGGAAAAAAAATTCAAAACATGAGGATATTATTAGATCAATTTATTTAAAACTAAAAATAACATTAAATATACAAATATATTATAATATAATACATATTTAATATAAATACATATTTATATATAGGTACATATTGTGTGCACAAATATGCACAAGCCATAATAATAATAATCATTATGAACATGATTTTTTTCTTAATAACTTTCTTCTATGGGAAACACTACAATGTATATGTATATGAACACCAATTTATTTTTTTCTTCAACATTATAAAACAATTTTATTAATTAACAATAATAATATTTTTTTATTTAAACAATACTATTTATTACATACAAGGGGAAAGAATTATTACATAATAAAGGTGGAGAATTTCCATGTTTATTGTTATAATTAAACTGTAACACCACCTTTAAGAGAAAAAATATCCTAAAGCTGAATAATAAAGATTTGTTTTTTAAATTTTAACTTTTTAATATTAAAAATCAAACTTTCCTTTTCTCAATAAGGCATTGATACAAATTAATAATAATAAGAAACATGTAAAGTCTCTTTGTTTCTGGATTTCTTCTTCGTCAGCAGTTTTTTATTTCTGGATTTTTTTTAAAAATATTAATTACTTTTATTTTATTTTGTGTAAAGGTAGATAGCGACGATGAGCCCGTATAGACCCAATACTTCAGCGAAAATTAAGATCAAAATCATACCGACAAATAAACGCGGCTGTTGAGCTGTGCCTCGAACACCAGAATCACCTACTATACCGATTGCAAAGCCAGCTGCCAATCCGCTGAAACCGACTGCAAGACCTGCACCAAGATGGAGAAAACCTCTGCAACATTAACAAACAAAAAGAAAACTTATTTTAATTACAAAAACCGAAACCTCTCACGAACATGGGTAAAAATAAAAATAAAATACAAGGTACAAAAAATAATATGGTCTCTCAAAGTACTTCTAAATATTTTTATTATGTAGAGGAAAACATGAGCTTTTTCCACAGGAATGAAATTTAGTTTTTAGAAGTGAATAAGGATAACAAAATTAATTAAGCTGTTTTTCATAAGGAAAAGATTGGTTTTTTTTTTGTTCACTCATAAAATAAATAAGAAACAGTATAACAAAAGGGTGATAAATGACATTTATATTTCAACATATACTAGAAATTAAAAAGGCTTCAATAGAACAATGAACACTTATAATACATGATTATCAAAATAATGTGATAAGGTTCAGGGAAAATCATTACTGTTGCCAACAGAACAACTACTTATTGCTATTAACTTTTATAATATAAAAATGAGCATAATGTGAAGGACAACATGTCTCACATTACTCACTGCAACAACCTAACTTTATTAACCAAACAAAATCAGCCTGAGTCAATGTTATGTTTAACAAACTGACACTAAATATATACTAACCTTTGAAGAAGAAACTTCCCATACCCAAAATGTCTGCAATTTAAAAATAATCCTTACAAGAATGTCAAATTGATGCAACATTCGTAATAAAATAATCCACTAAAAAATAACTGTTATCAAGATAATGAATTAACCAAAATATAAAAAAATAATAAATAAATAACCTTTATCAAAAGCATCATTTATCAAAGATAGCAAGAAATCCCTTATTGTTGTGCCAAAAAAGCAAAAAATTATAAAAATAATAATTTTTATAATTTTTCATTATCTTCCTTTGTTAGGTTTTTTCACTAAATGAACAATGATCGTCTGATAAATGATCAACACACACACACACAATAGTGCTGCATAACATTTTATTGTGATGAATTACTTATTACTGCTAATTATACACTTAAGACGTCACACATATCCGTCTTTCACCATATCTCGCCACGCACTGACTACGCACAAAGGAATCCCCAATACCTCACACTCACACATCAACATACATCAGCACGCAACAAACATGAATCTGCAATTTGAAACGCATTCCATGCACACACACACACACACCAACGATACCAAACATCCTTTATCAATCTCAGAACTGCAAAACTGCAAACATGAATTTGTCTATTATTTTTTAAATACATTTGTTTACCTCCATGACAATCCCAATATTAATGTAGTCAAGATCATATTTTCTTACATTTTGTATTTTAGTAGGAAATATATCTTGACTCACCACAAATTTTGATTCTGAAATAGAGCTCATCCTGACCCCGTAGATGAAAACACCCTCCATGTGGCAGTTTTGGTCGCCACCTCCTCTGTACCTAGCCCTTATGGGCTTTACTGGAGGTAATCTTCAGAACCCAGGCAAAAGGCATCTCTCAGCCTTGTTCTTGCCTCAATCAGGATGCCGCGGATGCGAATACCACATGTGATATTCCCATCGGTGCACTACCAGGAAATGAACTTGTTAAAACAAAACACATCTATGTTGAGTCTTTAACACGACTGAGTGACATGAACGAACTGAAATTTAAAACACAACTACCTACCCGATAGATTAGAAGTTGAGTTCAACAAGCAACCGTAACATAACAAAAAAATTAAATATAACTCAAAAATAAAACTAAACAAACAAAACACTACAAAAACATCAAACCTCAAACCTCAAACCACCAGAACAACAAAACCAAGACACAGGAAAGACCAGTGGAACCCTAAATTCCCTCAGCAATCCGTTCTCTTATCAAGTACCCGATGAAATTTTCAACATTTCAACAATTACCTATTCGACCTAGTTTTTCTAATGTAGATCTAATGTTGATCCGGCAAATAGTCTCCGTGCGCAAAAGTTCATATTTCACGCATTTGTTAATTACACGGTATGCATCACCTAGTTGTCCACAATCTGGACACACACCTGAATCCACCAGGCCAAATCACTAGTCTGTCTCAGAAGTCGCCATGACCAGAAAGAAATTACATCACACACTTGTTAGGGTGGACCTAAGGGGCACCCTGCAAACCACAGTGCAGGGATTTTAACCGACAATGTTTTATTTGTCATTGCTGTAACCAGCCACAGATCCATGTTGATTTATATTTTACGTCAACTGAACTAAGTGAACCAAACTAAATTAATTCAAGCAAAGTACATAGATAAGTATGTATATAAGAAATACCTTTTGTGATATGTATACCGACTGACAATACCACGTCAGTTTTAACAAATGAAAAAGTAACACAATACAATATTTTCAAATCAGATTATCACAGAGTATGTAAAACACTGGCAGCAATTGTATCCGTCTGTATAGGATAATCGCAACTGACTCACTTATCTGCTGAAGACATGTACAGCAATCCTTTTATAGATGCCATTAAGAAACCTGTTTATAAAACAAGGTGTGATAGACAAGTCACTACATGTGCACTATGGCATGTAAGAACTCATCGATGTGCTAAGCTGAGTAACTGATATTCTTATTATTGCTACACACAAATAATTTCCTCAAACTTTAAGGAAAAGGAAATGCATGATAAAATACTTTTGTATTATATAAAAATAGTTTTAAAACCGCAGATCCACTGCATTATTATTAATAATAATAAATAATTGCTAATAACAATAAATATCTGTTGTAGTGATGATTTTGTATAATAGTTTTTTTTTGTATTGTTCTGTTATCATATAACTGAAAAGTTCTGCATACACCACTGGTACACGTACCAAAGTTTGAGAACTGCTGGCTTAAATGAAACTTAAATCAACATATATCATAATAAATGCAACAAGGACTTGGTAAATTCGTATCTATCTGTTTTTTTTTAATAAAATTGTGAATTAATAATGCAAATTTGATGCAGGCTAAATACATCAATTAAGTCGTTTAGGTACAATTAAATTAAAATAAAATACTTCCAAATTGAAATGAGATTGACAATAATAATTAAATTTAGTTTAACCATTTAACTACAGTAATTTACATAAATATAATTTAAATACTAATGGAAATTGATTACAAATTATTATAATCACCCAGAAAAACCTCGGTTAGAAATAGCATCAATTAAATATTTTAATTGATACATATGCAGAATAAAAATTTCTACAAAAGAAAATGCAATAATTAAAAGAGAAGCAAAAGTAGAATTATCTATTAATCATACATTTTCTGCTTAGTCATTAAACAGATATATGATAAGGAAATACGTTATTGTATATTAAAACAATAAACATCTATTTTTGTACAATCACAAAATAATGTTACTCTTCAACAAATATTCAACAGTTTTATACAACCAAAATTTCTTGATCGCTTGAAAAATAAAACTATAATTAAACATTTTTTTTTAATAATATTAATTATAATTTAAATAATTAGTTAATCGCATCATGCTGTTAAACTAGAATTTTCATAAGTTATGTAATTACACATTTAAGCACGTATTTTAAACTACATATTTCCAGCAATATTCAATACAATCATTCAGCAATATAACTAATATCAAATGTACATAATACAGTGGCCAGACACCAGTCATCGTTTTGTCTAATTTACTAAGAGTGACGTTTGCAGCCTATATTGCTGGATGATAGGCTTTTACACAAGACAGCTGTTAGTATATGGAAGACTGATGTAATGAAAACAGGTGAATATGGATGACAAATAATCTGCTGGTTACATTTAAAAAAAGCAGTGTTAATAAATTTGCAAAGTTTACAAAAAAAAAAAAATGTATGATGAAGGTTTAATACTGGAATTACTTGTTCAAACATTTTTACTCAAACGTACAAAAAAATGATTTTTAATTAACATGAGTAAGTATTTTGGTCACTCATGTGATGTCTGCTAACTAATTACATTGAATAGCCACCACCTAATGCAATAGCATGTTTTCTAATCCTATGTCTTGTGCTCTTTGTTGCAGTATTAGAAACATGAATGGTTGTAAAATTCATGTTTCAATCCTTTGAAACATACAAATCAGTGGTGAAGAAAACCATGACAAAAGAAAAACTGGAACAAATTTTACACTATGTGCATGATGTTAATAATTTTGATGGTAAGTGACTATGAATAGGATAATGACAATGACAGAGATGGTGACAGATAATGAATTATATAGTAAAAAAAATAGTGATGAAAATAATAATATTATAAACCTAAAAAACCTACAACAAATGCAACGGCAAAATACATATGGTGTAATAACTGATTCAGATGTCATGGGATCAATAGTTTATACATGCCAATTATTAGTGATGGTAAACCTGTCAATTATTTTTACTTTGCCCACAACAGCTTTTATTTTTTCTTTGCTCAAACCAAACAACTAGGCCATTAAACGTTTTAATATTTTACCATAGATTAACCAAATTATTCAATGGATTATTAAAATCTCAAGGTTGTAAAAACATATTCATGCACTGGGGTCACAGCCAAACCTATCATTCCCAGGAACAGTAACTTAGTTGTCATTCATCACATCTAACTGAAATTGTAAACATTTCACTTAAGAAAAAAAATAGCATTCTCTTCATGTAATAAAATGTAAAAAAATAAGCCTGTTTTTCACGAATGTTATTTTTGCACAGTACCACTGAATAAGTTAATTAAAAATTAATATTAAATAAAAATTAAAAATATTATAAAAATAATATTATAAAATAAAAATATTATAAAATTATAAAAAAACCAAAGAACAAGGACTGAAATATGTTGCACACAACTCGCAAATGAAAAGAGGTAGTCAAATGAAACAAATATGGCATATCAAAAACTTGCATTTATTTTTCCATGTACTCGCTATTTACAGTTACACATTCCTACTTATAAAAAACCAATTTTTCATTCTGTCATTGAAGAATAGTGGCAGCCTTTCTTTGATAGCGACCTCACTGCATTCTTCATACTGATTTCTGAGGTGAAATCAATGTACTTAATATTCCTCTTTAACTACAGAGCACCAAATCTAGTGACTACAGTAGGTTTTCAGATTTCAACTTCACTAGAGCCTCAGCAGAAGCACGCAATGTGTATAACTGAGCATTATAGTTTGCAGAATTATTAGTTCCATGGGTAGCTGAAAAACACGCCATCTCTAAGGTGTTTTTAACAAAATTTATAGTGGACTTCCACTATAAAAATTTATCAAATACAATTAGTTAAGTTGAATAAAAATTAAAAAAAAAGTTAAATTACAAATCAATTACTCTAAATAAATTCTTTTATTTACATTGGCTAAGTAAGATGGTCAATATCAACACCTATAATACTAGCAACAAACCTGTTCACTCTTACAAAACCAGTTTCAAATACAAGTATTCAATATTGCAACAGATTAAGATAAATATTATTAATAAATACACACAAAAAGAGAGTAAAATTTGTTTTCCACAGTATTATATCTGAGTATGGGTAATCATGACAATCACAATCTTCATAAGGGCATTTATTACTTTCAATATATCACCAAAATGAAATTGCAGATATATATAAGAACTTTCAAGGCCATAAACTACAAAGCGAAAAGAAAAATATAAATGTTTATTTTTACAGTAACCACATAAAAAATGCAATTTTTAAAGAAATATTTCTGAACATAAAAATAATATAAATATGTATAAAATTACTAAAACAATAAACTCACTTGTATAGTGAGTAGCCATTTTGAGGTTCTTCTAGGGCACCTGCGATAAGTACTGCGACTACTAAACCGTAGATGGCAATAATACCAGCCATAACAACTGGAATAATTGATTTCATAATCAATTCAGGCCGCATCACTGACATGGCAGCAATACCAGTCCCTGATTTTGCTGTTCCAAATGCAGCTCCTAGTGCTAGAAAAAAGAAAACATTATATTTGAAAAAAGTTCAGAACTATACAAAAATATTCTCTACTATATTAATAAGAATTGTTGTGTAACAATTGTATAATAACAAAAGTTAGTATAATGACGTGCGAGGGAAAAGATCAAAGTCATCGTACAGTGATAGTAAATAGGTAACAAGGTTTTCCACTTCAAGTTCATGTACATATTTTACAAGCATACATAGTTATTGGTTTCTTGTAAATTTAATTTTTTTCTCTGTAATGGTAAAGAGCGGTAATATATTTTAAGATATTTTATTAGTACACAATACACTTCACAGAGAAAAAAAGTGACAGTACTGCAATTACTTATGATTTAGTGACTATCTTATGACCAGATGACTTTATGTTAGTGCCAGATATATTTGCCAATTTTTGTTCTAGCAAGCATTTATTTTTTTCTTTTTGTTTCTTTCATCTTGTAAATATTTATGTCCAAATCCACAATTTTAAAATTCTGTTCTCTCTTGTTAAAAAAAATATATTGAACATCAATTGTATACTTTCTTCTTTTGAACAATATTTGTGTGGGAAGGAATATTTGATACCTTATTTGGCCTTACAGCGTAACTTATTAAAATGACAACTTTGTCAAATTTTTTTTTATTAAAGCTTATGGGGAAGCACCTGTATGATTTCAAATAGTTTTTCTATAGTTAAGATCACATTTCTTTTAAATTTTATCTTATTACGTCATAAGGCCATTTTTTTTTTTTTGAGTTCTACACGACCACAATTATAATGATTTTTAGTGTTATTCTGAAATCTTTTAAGATGAAGATTTTTTAAGTTCTTACTCAGACAGCCAAAGACATATCCATTTCCTTTATAATTAAAACTAAAAAAATATCAAATTGAAACCTTTTTTAAGCGGTTGCCTGCCCCAGAAACTAGAGACTTTTCAAATTAAACATAGATCTCTAAAGTTTGTCACACACTTACATAAATTGTCTTGAATTTTAACAGCTGATAATTTCCCATACTTACTTATACTTAAGTAACTAGGTTACTTAGATAAGTACCTTTGTTATATTATAAAAAGCGTTGAGTGTTTGATGATAAAAAAAAAGATGCCTTATTTATTCAAATCTGTTCATAAATTACAGTTATGGTAAGCGAGTCTCTAGGTTAAAAAACCAGTTTGCATTTCCTGCTATTCAGGAAAATTCTATTTCCCTCCATTTATAGAGTTAAACCTTTTTTCTTCTTCATTTAACTATTTGTCTAACACTTGTGTACATAGTACATAATGTTTGCATACAACAAATGCATGCATGTGTCTTTAATACATTACATACAGCTTTTAATTTTAATTATAATATTACAGATCATTAGGAAAAAAAGAATTTCTATTTATTTACTGATGGGAATTAGAATAAAGTTCTTTTGCATAACCGGTAAAATGATTGTAATATTTTTTAATACACGAATGAGATTCCTAGAAGTTAATACCTACCTATTCTTCACAATTTGTTTTTATTAATAAAAATGAAAATGTCATGTATCTTCTGTAATTGTTATGCTATAAAAAGCAAATAATTTATAGAAAATTGTTTTTATCTTTACCAATAAAAAAAAGTGTGTGCATGTGTGTAATACAGCCCACAATTAATTAGGCTTTTTATGTACAAAACCTAATTAAACCCTCTAAAACCCATGTAGCTAGAATAAAAACCAACTGCTGGGTAAGATAATAATAATAGAAACTGAAATGTATGGGAAAGCCTAGGCAAAGGACACCAGAAAATGTTTTAACAATTGATATAACAAATGAAAAATTTCAGTCGCCCACAATTATGACTTCACCAAGAAAATCAAAAACCACTAATTATTAAACCCATTACTTTCGTCACATAAAAATAATTGCATATCTTGAAAACATTACCTGCATTTAGTGAAAAAGCAAACTAAAAACCAATGATCAACCCTTTTCTTGATTGTACAGTCAATCATAGAAAGGATTTATTAAAGCAGATTAATAAATAAAAAGCATTTATGCTGTATTTGGTATTGTAAATATCAAATAAAAATATTGTGTCATGCATCGTTTGTCAAAGCTTACTTTGCGAAAACAACTATACTACTTATTACTTTATACTACATGAATAATCAGTAATGATGCTCATTACACAACTGATCTCTGTGGTGAAGAGTTATTTATTTGTAGAGCTGAGTACTGTATGCATTTCAGGGAGTTTGGTATGCTAATATAAAACAGTACATTTGGTTACAGTAAATTAGGCTACGCACATCAATTCTCACTATCCTTGCATCTAATTTTTGGGAATGGTTATGCCATTTTTGAGAGTAACAATGTCATATCAGGTCAACTACAACCACTACAGTTATGATACTTAAAAATCAAACTGTACCACCATACCAGAACATATATTAGATGCAAAAAAAAAATCCAAACGAAATTTTATTCATTGTAAATGAATAACCAATTATAAACATCACAGATAAATGAGTATGAATTCAATATAAACCTGCTTACCTGAAATAATGGCAGAAACTAATAATAAATTAATTAATTAAACAGCTAACATCTCCTTACTGACATTTTACGGTTAATTAAATAATTTAATAATTAAACAAACTTAATAAAAAAGTTTCAATGATATATATATATATATAAAACACATTTTTTATAGTAATTGATAATTTCTTTATTGTGTGAAACATTTTAACAAATGTTATAGTGAGGTTTGTTTTTGCAGCTATCTTTAGCATACTACAAATGTACACAGGAATCAACCAATACTATAAAATCTATTTTTATATCATGTTTCAATTATAAATAAATAAATAATTTATTTTTTCTATTAATTGGTACTTTTGTGTTAACGTAGGGCCAGTCAATCAACACTGTTGTAGTATTTTGTATGTTAATTATTGTATTTAGTTTAAATATTCTTTCGTTATTAATAAGTTATACTTAATTTGCACATTTAATGTTAATTAGATAAGGTTAGTGAGTGCATTAGGTTATGTTCGGTTAGTTGTCAATATCGTATGAAGTTCAGTACACAAAATTGTTAATTACATTACCTAACCTAACCAAACGTAAACTTATTTTGTTCGCTAACTTCATTTTACAACACTAAATATAAAAATTATATATAACTTATTAGGATTACTGCAAACAGAAAACAGTGAAAATTAAAATAGAGTAGCTCCCCCCTCCAATTAACAAGGAAGTACCAATTAATTTTATACTTAGTAATGTTGTTCTGATCATGATTTTTCATGGTTTCATTTCACTAAATTCCAGTAAATAAAGCAGCACTTTCTTTATTTTTACAAGTGCTTGCATACAATTATTAAAAAAAATTGTAGGCCTATAGTGAATAAACCTACTGAATAATCATTCTACAATCTGAATGAAGCAACTATTTACTAAGTATTAGCCATCCCTTATGGACAAATCATTTTTTTATTCTTTGAGTGTTTGTAAATTATTTTCAATTTTACAAAAAAAAAAACTTGTTATTTCATTACTGTACTATAATAAGCATAACTAGATTTTATGAATATCTAGCAAAATTCAGTATATACTGTGATCTTTATGAATGTTAATAACTTCTGAGAAATTCTCATGGAGCTTGCAAAACTAACTCAAGATTAGATTATTATTAAGAAAATGGAAAAAAAATTCAGTACAAAGATATTTTCTTTTAACATTTTTTCCTTCTACTATTTTTCATAAAATTACTACACTACTTCCTAAAATAAATTGTAAAAAATTTACAGAAAGTCAGGAAATCTGTGGTTTTTAACTAATTTACAGACCTTATGCTCTCTTGTCATGTGATATTAGAAAATCTCAACAATAAGTTAAGTGGTTATAAATGAATGATTTATGAACCCAAACAATATCATTTTAGGAGAAATAATAAAATTTTACCGTGCTAATGTTAAAAAAAAAAAAAAGTAGTGAATGATTTCATTTCTATTTAAAGTTTAAATATTAAAACCAACCACCTTCTAAATAAAAACAATTGTTTTATTAAATCAAACAAAAAAAAGAATTTGTGCATGCATGAGTGTGCCAATGATTTCTCATCCCAACAGTAATAACTCAGGACAAAACTATGAAATCAAAATGTTTTTAAGTTTATCAAAGGCAACTGGCATATGAAAGCAAACAATTTTCATGGAAAAAAACAAACCTGCTATTTGTTTTTTAAATTAAATATTTACAGAAAATGCGATATGAATAAAAGAAACAACAGTACTGCTAATGAATAAAAAAATAAACTGAACTAAAAAAATAACAATAAATCAAAACAAAAAAGAAAACAAGGTATGGAAATAAAGGACATCATTATACAGTATTTAAATAAAATAATATTAGCAATATTAGTGGCAGCATATACTGTTCCCCCTAAAGCATCACAGTTGGCAATAGTGGGCTCAATCCTCAATCCGAATCAGACAGCTTTACCTCTAATTGTATTGTCATCAAACTCTACAAAGACTGTTTGTGGGTGCTCGCCGGGCTCAAGCTGGTCTTGGGCGTAGCACAAGCTGGTCTTGAGTTTTCTGAGTACATCAGTTAAGTTTTGTTCTGGTTTGGTTCCATCATGATTTTGTATTATATTAGTAAATAGTCCATTTGAATTTTGAAAACCAGAAGATGGGTTGCAAAGATGTAACAACATATCCGAATAACCATGATCTGTTTCATCAAGAGTGTACATATGTGGCAAAAGTTAGCCTTCAACCTATTAACAAATGCCCCACTTGAATTTTGAAAATCGGACGATTGTTTGCAGATATTATAAGAGCACCTCCCAAAACATTACACCTCCTGAAACACCACCCAGGGCCACCCCGTTTACCAGTTGATGATTGGTCACTTGATGGTGATGATTAGTGTTTAGCCTCACACAACATGCTCGCATCAATTCACCACTCTAGCCTTACACACAGTCCTCACGGGAAGCCCATTATTATTTAAATATTAAAAGCCCATTAAAAATTGATTTCATATTATTTTATTTTAGTTAATCTAATTCTATTAATTCTGTAATATAATTCATTCGATTGATTTAAATTATTCAGTTAAAACCCAGCTGACACAGTGATAAAAGCTCTCAGTTCACAATTCATAATTCAATTCATTAAAGTTTGAGCTTCAACTGTCAAATTTCCACTATTACAAAATTATATATTTATGTGTGTGTGTGTGTGTACCACATTTATATAGCCTATGATTCCCAGTAACATAAGGATTCCATCACAGGATCATACATCTAAATCAGTTCGGCCATTGAGCTGCTATGGTGGAACAAACATATCCTAAATACATTACACTCCTTTTAGTCAGTCATGTAAAAAGTGGAGTTACAGCAAAACTGTGTAAAAAAAAAGACAAAAACTGGTGAGCAATAAACAGCAACTGAAAAAGATATGTTGAAACTAAAAGACTGGTACAGTGGAATTGTAGTATTTAAACCAAACCAATCATGAAAAATAATTAATTAAAAATAGTTAATAAATACAGTAATTATGTATTAATATCTACAAAGTTGCCATTCTATTTTAAAATTTTTGGATAATTGAGCATTAGATTATTATTGCAAACACTACATACAGATATTAAAAAAAATTCAATCCATTTTTCTGAGGGCATTTTCTGACTAATCTAAAATATAATTTTAAAAAAACTGATTAAAAAATGTAAGTAAATTTAAGAAAAACAAAGGAGGCTAAAATTAAAAAAAATTTCCAAGTCATGATTTCATCTCATTAAAAAGGTTTAAATCAGATTATCTAACTTTACAAAAGTTAGATAATGTAACTTTACAAAAGCTTTTCATATTTACGAATGATTCTTTTTATAGTACTTTTACTAAAGGTATAATTTTATCTACTTATTTCATTACTTTTTATGCCATAGAACTCCAACATTGTCAAAAGTTTGCAATATAATACCAAAGTATGACTATCAAGAAACAATGATTGCTTAAAATTTGCTAAGTTTTAAACTAAATGCAATACACAAAATTAAGTTTTAAATAGTTAAACCATTAATGTCGAAAACACTAATTCAAATTAGTTTCTAAACTGGTAAGATGCAAACATAGTAATAAGTTTATAAACTGAATTATTTCAGTTCTTTTTTTTTTTACAACAATAAGTACTTTATATATTTTATGAAGAATTTATTTTTATCTTGAATGAGGTGTAAATATACAAAAATTAGAACATTCATAAAGTATTTTCCACCTATAAATACATAAAATGTTTGTGACTTATTTTAAAACAAAGTGGCTAATTTTAAAACAATGCACTGATGAAGCTCAGAATAAATATCTTTCATATAATTTCACGAAGAACTTACATAATGTTAAAAAATTTTAATTAGGTAAAATCATAATAAACTTCAAAAAAAACTTGTCTAAAAATTTATATTGTTCCTGGAAAAGGTAATTAAATTAAAAGAAAATTTACATACTTTTTAATTTTTAACTACTGAAAAGTATTAAAAAGGTAAATATTTTGTACAAATTCATCAAATAATTCACTTAACCACACCCAAAAATAAAGAGCCTACTTTAATTTCAATGACCTAAAATGATTAAAACATGGACATTTGTTTGCTTTCAATTTATAATAAAAAAAGATATTGAAATTCCTTAATATTGAAACAGTAAATTAAATTAATGAAATAATTGTAAGTGTAATATATATATATGTGTGTGTGTGTATTGCATTTTTTATAATCAAAAATCAATTTGATCAACCCAAGTACAAAACTACAAATTCATTAGATTGTAATTTTGTACTTGGGTTGTTTATAAAAAAATACAATATATTGGTACTGAGGAATATGGGTCTTATAAATACAGACTTAAGAATAAAAAAAAAATAAAAAAAGTAATATGTTTTATATATATATATATATATATATAAATAAAACAAAATTGAGGGGTGTATTATCGTGATTTAAAAAGTGCTAATTTAAAACAAATGCATTGATGAAGACTGATGGTTGAAATATAATTTATTCTGTACATGCTTACAATAAACAAAATGGGTAGTCAATTAAAAAGAATGAACAAAATTAAAACAATTACTACAATATAAATATATATATTTAATAAAAGACAGAACAGGAAATACTTTTTTTGCTTATGTGAAATGCAAAGGAATGACTATTAAAAGAGAAATGTGAGGAAAATTCAAATCAACAAATTTTAAGAAGCTTTAATTTTTTTAATTATTAAAACTATACTTTTACAATCCAACAAGAACAAGCAAACTAATTAATCCAAATGAAAACTCTCTTACTAAAATTTCCCTGTAATTTATTTTTATAATATAACAATCATGCTATGAATAAAAACAACCTGTTGAAAATTCATAATTTCATAATGTAAATCTCTAGTGGGATTTACAGATCCTTGATCCTTCAAGGATCTTGTCCTCAGTTATCACCTGACATGTGGGAGTGGCCACAAGTCAGACTAGGTCACCTTATTTATAAATATATTCTGTTGATAATAATGGGTGTAATAGTTCAGAATTTTACCTGACACACCCAGAAGACTTCACTCAATCCAAATTTTAACAAAAATGATTTCTAAGAAAATTATTAGTAATAAAGCAAATAAATTATATTATATTCTTATACACTCAGAATAGAGCATAATTTTCTTTCAAGATTACTTTACACTTTCAGTTCATAAATGGAATTTCTTAACATTAGCAGGGCATAGGAAATCACAAAAAGATACTACCTAAGCAGAGTTTTCAACCACACCCCCAACCACGTAGAGCGCTCCCACCTTGTGATGTTACCGGTCATCACACAACCCTATCCATTCCAAGCCCTGTGGAGCTTTACTGGAAAGAGAGTTACCACAACTAAATATTAAACCATACAAACAAAGCAAAGTAAATATAGCACAAGTCGATTTAACAATATTCAATACTTCTATGTTAATGTAGGGCACTTAATTTTCTCTGTTTGTAAAATTATAGTATAAATATATTTGTTATTAATATGTTGTATATTTGATGTTAATTATACGAAATTAGCGAGCGTTAGGTTATGTTTGGTATGATTATTTCATATCGTACAAAGTTCAGTACACGGAATCGTTAGCTACGTTACCAAACTTTTTTCCTGTTTAGCCTCCGGGAAACAGTCAGGTATTACTTGAGAGGTAGAATGCGAATAATATGAACGACTGTAAGTGAAGTGTGGTCTTGTAGTCTCAGATCGACCAATTCTGAGATGTGCGTTTAATTAAAACCCAACCACCAAAGAACACCGGCATTCACGATCTAGTACTAAACCCCGTATAAAAGTAACTGCCTTTACTAGGATTTGAACGTTTATTAAAGGCAGTTACTTTTATACGGATACCCGTGCATACCAGTGTTCTTTGGTGGTTGGGTTTCAATTAACCACACATGTCAGAAATGGTCAACCTGAGACTGTCTGCACAAGACTACACTTATACTAATACATATCATCCACATTCATCCTCTGAGTAAATACCCGAAGGTGATTCCCGGAAGCTAAAAAAAAGTATTTGAATTTTGAACGTCGGAACTCTCGACTTCGAAATCAGCTGATTTGCAAAGACACGTACACCACTAGACCAATCCGGAGGGTTACCAAACCTAACCTAAATTAACCAAACATAACCTAACACTCGTTAACCTCGTTTAAGTAACATAAATATACACATTTTACACAACTTATTAGTAACAAAAGAATATTATTTACTGGGCAAAAAATGAATACTTCAACAGAAAACAGCGAAAATCAAAATCAGTTGATCCCGTTTGCACATAAATACCGAATATTTAAGGTAATTATTCAGAAAATAACATTCAACATAGTCTCGAAGTGGTAAAAAAAGTAAAATCATCAAATATGAAAAATAAATAAAATTAAAAAGCACAACTAAGAAAAAAAATATATTACTGACGCCTAATCGATACCGTATCATCCGTAAGAATTAACTTACCACTGAAAACAATCGCCGAAGAGGCACCCATAACTCCAAAAAAAGGTCCATAGATAGGATTATTGACGTCCGTCATTTTTAATACTGTGTTCGAATATTTACAAGTACAACGAAAAAGGGATTAAACCGAACTTCTAAAAACTAAACGATCCACTGTCAAACAAGGTGTAAAGTGGCCGACGGTCATATGACAAGTAGAAAATTTCAGGTCGTCAACGAGTGTGTTAGCTCACTATTGGCTGCAGACAACGATATTTCATTTTCTACGCGAATGGCAACATGTTTTAGATTTCGGTTTTGTGACGTCAGAGACTACCATTGGCTAATCTGTACCACAATCTTTTAGAATTAACATGTAAATAATTTGCGAACAAAGAAACAAAACAAATAATCTTCAAATAAACTAAAAATAAATTCAACTTTTGTCTGTAATAGTTTCAAGCAATCAAAAATGTTCAACGTATCTTAGTGAATAATTATATTTTTCATACATTCTACAATTGCACGTTTATAATCGATGAAATATTGCAGGCTATGAAAACTCATTTTTCCGCACAGTCTCTTAAATTTATAAAAAATGAGATCGGGAAATTTTTAGAATAAATGTTTGAATAACGTATAATGTATTTATACTAACAATGTCATAAAATGTTCTTATGTACAATTTAATAATAATATATAAACTGACTTTATTCATAATCACAAACATAAAAATAGTATTCTGTTGATGTGTACCATAAACACAATTTTATAAACACAATCTATATTTTTTCTCTCCCTTTACATGGCGTTACGTAAATTTATATAAAATTTTATTAAATATTACATATGATTAATTTAACACTCCTCCTTAAAACTGTATTCCTTTATTTCTAAAAACCATTTTACACAATGACTATTTTTTGGCTTTTCAACTATTCTGTTCTTATTTAGACTTTGTATTTCTCTATTAACAGTTTTTTTCCATTTTTTAGCTTCAATGCTTATCATTGCCACTTCATATGTATTTGGTACAGTTACATCACAAAAAATAATATGAACATAATTACTTACAAAATCATCATCATTTGTACACCTACTATTTGGCCTTCTTACTATCACTGACTGTCTAGATTTTATTTTCTTCAAACTTACTGCTTTCATGAGTTTCATTTTCTTCACTAACTACTTGAATCTGATTTTTTAATTTTGTTAATTCATTTTTATTAACATCAGTTACACTGACTTTAACACCTATAAATGTTTAATTTTTTTTATTACATTAACATATCTGGTGTTTATACTAGAATTTGGTAGCCTGCTTACTTCTGCTGGCATCCCCAGAGGTCTAGCCTCTGCAGCTTTTCTTCCCACTACACACCAAGCTGCAGAACAATTTACACTACACACATATTCTACACCAAGAACACTACACAAATTACAACATATACCCTTACAATACATCTTCTTACACTTAACTTACACTCAGTGCTGTTGCGACACCTGACGTAATGGAACCAATACCCAAGGTGGAAACTATCATTGTGATGGGTGAATGGCTCTACGTAGTGAGCCTTGAAGGATGTCCTCTGGGCACCCTGGTGGACCCAGTTGTATTTAGCTCTAGCTAAATACCACTCTATAGCTCTAGCTAGAGATGGTCTTTTATTTCCCTGGTACTCGTGGGACCAAAATTTTGAGTTTTACAACTGCTATGATGGTTGGTGGTTTATCTGAAAAAATCACCACCAGAAGTCATGTAAAAAGACTTCACTCAGAAATGACTGATGAGGATAAAAATTCTATTTAAGAGAACAGTTTGATTGGTGACTCATCTTGTATGGAATAGAATAATATACGATCTGTAATTCTTAAAAACAATCAGGAAGCAAGTTATAAAAGAAAAAAGTAGTTCACCTAAAAATGTCAGGAAATTAAGAGACAGCACGATACTTGTTGAGACATTTAGTGATCACTCAATACAGTCGATCAGGCGATCACTCTTGTGTCTCACTAACATGGGTGGTATTTACATAAAAACAGTATGCCACAAATCCCTGAATACCAACAGAGTATACCATCTTTTGTTGGGACCTCTTGGAGATAGATGTTAGTGAGATTACTGATGAACTTCGACCCCTTAAAATCTGTACTGAGCAGAAGCTTTCATTTCCAGTTGGCCAAAAAGAGCATAAGAAGATATTAAACTCCTGCCAGCTGACAAAAGCAATGTCTCTTTTGCAGCAACTACATTAAAGCAGACCCTTACAAATGCAGGGAATCAAGTGCGGATCCCTGCAAGGAATTGAAACTGCTTGTTCAGGTTTTATCTGATCAGGTCGCCTTGCTTACTGCCATTATTACACAGCTAACAAAGAATACAAACAAGAAGAAAAATGTTACTGGTGGAAAAATGAAGCTGATTTACTGAAAACCATATTTGGTACAATAAATAAAATTCCTGCTACACCAACAATGCAGCAAACTACCAAGATCCCTATGAAGGGTTCAATAAAAAAATTGTTGCCTGGTACAGTATCTCTGGCCTCCCAGGCTTCTAAGTCCCCACCACTATCTTGAGATCTGTTCCAAGAATATAGAGGCTGATGAAGTGCCTGCAGAAGCAAAGCACTTCCTAAAAGTCATAAACAGCAAAGAAAAAACCAGATTGTATTTGACAATTAATATCCAAGCAGTTCTGTAATAACAGGAAAAGACTATTTACGAGTACAAAAATTATTCAATGGAATGCTTGCGGTCTCCCTTCCCGGCATGAGGATATTGAAATCCTACTAAAGGAACAAAAGGGTCCGCTTTGCTGGATCAACAGTATTCTCTCTCCCTCGCAGCCTCACGTACAGCTTCCTATGTACGCATGCGCACGACAGCCAAACGCCACGCCGCTGGGAACTGTGAAGCGCACAGTTCTATACAACAATTTTTGTATATTTTTCATAAACTGGGGGATGGCTACCAACATTATGCTTAAATATAATATATTTTACAAATATAAAGAAAGAAGGCCTCATTGTATTAAATGTTATCGATAGTAAGTGGAAATAGGGATGCTGCAGTTCCACAGTGCTTATACGCTAGCCGCCGCTGATCATTAATCTGGAATAACTTATTAAATTTTGTCTCACTTCTTTTAAATAACATTATTTAATGTTATTTTGTCACTATTATTTTCATAATCTTGAAATATCGCATGAAAATAAACAAGAACAAAACAAAAGTAATGAAATGTAGTAGAAATAACAAAGAAGGACCACTGAATAAGAAAATAGGAGGAGAAAAGATTATGGAGGTAGAAGAATTTTGTTATTTGGGAAGTAGAATTACTAAAGATGGACGAAGCAGGAGCGATATAAAATGCCGAATAGCACAAGCTAAATGAGCCTTCAGTAAGAAATATAATTTGTTTACATCAAAAATTAATTTAAATGTCAGGAAAAGATTTTTGAAAGTGTATGTTTGGAGTGTCGCTTTATATGGAAGTGAAACTTGGACGATTGGAGTATCTGAGAAAAAAAGATTAGAAGCTTTTGAAATGCGGTGCTATAGGAGAATGTTAAAAATCAGACGGGTGGATAAAGTGACAAATGAAGAGGTATTGCGGCAAATAGATGAAGAAAGAAGCATTTGGAAAAATATAGTTAAAAGAAGAGACAGGCTTATAGGCCACATACTAAGGCATCCTGGAATAGTCGCTTAAATATTGGAAGGACAGGTAGAAGGGAAAAATTGTGTAGGCAGGCCACGTTTGGAATATGTAAAACAAATTGTTAGGGATGTAGGATGTAGAGGGTATACTGAAATGAAACGACTAGCACTAGATAGGGAATCTTGGAGAGCTGCATCAAACCAGTCAAATGACTGAAGACAAAAAAAAAATCTTGAAATACTATAATTTGCCTATTTTTGTGGCAGATAACTTGCAACCATCCTAGTTTAACACTGATTGGTTTTTCAAAACTAATATATTCATCAAAAATTTATATGATTCTTACCTAATCTATTTTTATTATTATTATTATTCTCAAACGTATTTACTTCATTAATAAAAGAGTTTCCGTTGACACGGGATTACTTTTTATTACCATGATTATTAATTTACCATTTTGTTGTATATCGACTTTTTTCAGCTTGACGGTTTCCTCAGCCGCGTGACCATCCTCGATTTTATCCGCCACGTTCTCGTCTATTTCCATGGATAACAAACAACCTTGGTACTTACGTATTAGCCCTTTGAAAATACTTAAAAGTTGCGGAATCATAATATATTTTACGTATTAAAAATATAGTCACAATTGCTTATTATAGATATAAATTTACCAAACTTAACCTACGCTTGCTAACCTCGACTAATTAACAGTAATGTTTTGATTATTAAAATAATAAATAACTGCAATAATTACTGAATTTATTATTTAATTACTCAAAACATCACTGTGTTAATTACTCAAGGTTAGCGAGCGAAACGAGCGTAGGTTGAGTTTGGTTAAATTATATTTATAAAATAAATATAAATTATTATAAAAATGGAAATATAATGGTTACATCGGGTGATATTAACAATAATACAAAAGTTTGCAATTAATTGGTCGACGGGCTAACACGTAACTACCACAACCTTTTTTAAGATAACAGACTTTACCAAAATGAAAACATTTTCCTTTTTATTCAGTAGTAAGGGCACCTGAGATAAGAAAAAATCCTTCGGTTTGCTCAATTTGATTTTTTCAGTTGATTTCAACCGTATTTTACATTTCAGTTTTCAACAGTTTTAACTTCTTACGATGGCAGAATTGCTTTCAAAATCTTAGACTCCGGATCAGTGATTTTTGCAATTCCTACTTTCAGCTCGTTTACTGCTTTCTAGAATTTATAAAAAAATAACGTCACCTCTGTAAAATGTTTCAGTTTTATACTTTCAAAATTATTCTACATATTACTTGTATTGCCGTAAATTCTTTCAGATACATTTCGTTAAACCTTTTAATAATTTTATACGCTGAATCAAGTTCACATATATATAACAGTTGTTTATAAAAATTGCACAATAGATATAGTTCGTAGCTTTAATATCAGATGCTTTTCAAACATCAATATTACCCTCATCTCCTTTTTCTCTTGTAGAGCAACGTTTTTGCGTCTTTAAACTCAACAAATTTGAAACCAGTATGAACACTCAGTCCTATTAAAAGCGGTATCACAATAAAATCTATTTTCATGTACGTCATTTTTCTTTGCTTTTAATAATCGAAAAATAAACTTTTCTTCTATTACAGATTTTCTCTTTTTTAATTTTAATAGCCACTTAATATTTATTTTCACAGTTTTTATTAACGTAACCGCACTTTGCTACCATGCTGGAATAAATGTTTAAATAATCGTTATAATGTATAAAGTGAATTTATTAACGTAATCAAAATCACTAAAATAGTTTTTGTGTTGTACAACTAACTACCCTTCTTAACTTTGTCATTATTAAATAATATAATTATGATACAATACAAAAATGACGACCTTAGTGGGGAAAAAATTAGTAATAATAATTATTGTGTTGATGTTTACAGTAAGACACATTAACGCTAAAAATATTTATCCTTTTTTCTCATCTGTTAATAGCGTTACCAACTTAAATACAAATTTATTGTATATTGCATAAGATCAATTTATTACATATTCAACATATTAAATTTTAAAAAATACAAAGTTCTGCCGGCCTCCGTAGGGCGAATGATAGCGTCTCGGCCTTTCAGCGGGAAGTCCCGGTCAGGCATGGCTATTTCACGCGCTTCAAATGTCATCCATCTCATCCTGTGGAGTAATACCTAACGGTGGTCGTGGAAAAAATATACTATCAGCTATATCATTTATTTTCTATAAAATAATTTTTTTTAATTTCTGATATACATGAAGATCTTGGTTTATAAGTAATACTTTCTCTGAGATATGTGTTGTGACATTGAATTCAAAGGTTATGTTATCGAAGATGCTCAGGTAGAATTTTCGCTATTAATGTATTGTTTATATTTGAAACATTAAACTTTTCTGTTAATTTTATATTTTTGATCAATTTTCAAGATTTGCAAAAGTGATAGAAAATGAAAACTCATTTAAACACTATTAAAGATTTTTGGTTACTAAGTGCAACAGCCTTTTGCAGACTGAATGCCTTGTTTTAAACCTACTGTTAATTTTAAATTTTAGTCTATATGAAATCTCTGTAACCTACTTTATATACATATTTTTTTTTGAATTTCTGCTGTTGGTGTAAGAATGTGACATATTCAATTTTTATGCACTTTGATTAAACAAAATAAATTGATAAATTGTTTTTGTCAATACATAACATTATTTTTTTATTCTCGGTTACTTATTAACACTCCCTTCATGACTGTTTTTTTGCATTAAGTGTTGTTTACTTTATCACTTTACTAATTGTAACTTGATGTTTTCATTTTTTTTTGTAGTTTAGCAATTTACTTGATCTACAAAAAAGGGAATCTGTTATTTACCAATCATGGTAATTTTGTCATTAGTCCTGTTAGTAATAGAATTACAATTATGATATTAACAGTAAGTAAAACATTTTTTCATGACCTTCAATTCCTGTTTATATGAATTTTCAATCAATATTTTTCGATAAGAATTTTTCATTTTGCATATCAATTTCGTATAAGAGTTCATATGGTTACCGCAAAAGCTTGCAGTAACCAACACTGGTCAGTTGACCAATGTTTGTGGAACGTTTTACCATTTCTGACTGTAAATCAAATATTAATGATGGTGTGCTAAAATAAGCAGTTTGTAGTAAAGCTTAAGCTGTAAAAATACCATAATGCTCTGGAAATTATAGTGCAAGCTAGTCAACATAATGAAATTGTCATTTCAGAAATTCAATCATACCTGCATGATTGTTTTCTATTGTTCATCCCCAAAATAACTGCCACATGATTATATCAGTTCAATGAAATCCTGTTTTTGAAATGATTTCATTATTAAAACTACTATTATAAAAATGTGATTGAAAATATTTTAATTTTTGTAGAATTGGTTAACAGATTTTTTGATTAGTAGATGTTAAAATTGTTGACAAATATTATTTGATTGTATTCTGCAATGAGCATATGTAATAGCATCATAACATAAATTTACCTAAGCAAGCAGAATAATATTATTCTTGGTTTGTAGCTGAAATATACATGCTGTAAGTTTTTAATAATAAAGTTAGACAAATTTTTAATACCTGTTGGATTAACATCTGAATTGAAGATTTTTAGGTTGTTTTTTCCTCAAATTCTGTTGGGAATCTTTTTCAGTAAATGGGGAACAATTTCTGAAAACATTCGCATAAAAAAAAGTTAAGTCAATATTTTAAATTAAAATTTTGACACTTATCAAATATTTTTACATTTATAATTTTTCTTCTTTTCAGCAACAAATCATCTTACATTTCCATTTGAAAGCAGATATAACTTTGATACAATTGCTTTATCACCAAATGGTTCCACCTTGATTGATGTTAATGAAAATAAAATTTACCCCAACATTTTATTTAAACTTAATTTGCCCTTATCAGACTAATTACTTTTTTAAAAATATTTTGTATTAAAAAAAACAGGAGGTTCTCAGCTAATAAGTCTAAAACTTTTATTAAAACAATGAATATACTTTTAAACAGAGGTACTAATATTTTTATTCTTTATTTGATGTCATTAGACAAGACTAATGCTATTAGTTTTATGTATATTAAGACCATAACTACACTGAGCAATTTTTAAATCTGATTTATTTATTTTATGTTTTATTTTTATTTTTTATTTACTCTAATTAATTTTGAATAAAATATAAGTGCTAAAATTGGACCCCAAAAAGTTCTATATAAAACAGACATTAATAAGAAAGATTATAAATAACCATTATAATTTTACAACTTTATATATTTCTTTCTAATATGTTGTACAAGCAGTATAAACAAATTAATATTGAAACAAGAAACTACCTGTGTATTTATTTTTAATTGCATTGGTTTAGAATTTTCGCTTTTAAATGATTATTTAATTGCATGCAATTTAATTTTGTGACTTTTTTTTTAATTTCCTCTTTTTTCATTTCTCTTGTAGTTGGATCAACATCAATCATCAGGGTCATTAGCAGAAGAGTCATACATAAGTATGAATTTAAAAGGCTGTATGTTTTACTAAATTTCAGCCCTGATGGGAAACATTTTGCTGCTTATAAAGAAAACAATGGTAAATATACTTTTTATAATTCACAGTAATTATTATTAAAATTTTCAAGTAGTTATTTTTTTTTTATTTATGTTTTCATTATTTTTAAAATAACCTGAAATTTAAATTTAATAATAAGATAAATTTACTTTTTAAATGTATAAAAATTTACATTCTTAGAATTATAATATTTATAAAAAAGAAAGTTTATAAAATAGAATGTGGAGAGCCAATTGTAAAAAAAATTATGGGTAATAAAAACTGAAATTTAAAAAAAATTGCTTTCAGATACACTTAAAAGCATAAACTTAAATGAACTAAGCAGAAATAATGCATATAAATCATGCATTTTAAAGTACAGAAATAAGAACAAATTGAAATCTTATATTCTTGAAAAATTACAAATAATAAAAACAATAATTAAAGTATAATTAATAAATAAATTTTCAACATGAAGACTGGATTAGGTAAATAATAACTTAATTTAAAATATTGAAATCCTTTTATCAAATATTTAATTAGATAACAGTATAAAACGCAATAGTTTCTTTTATCCTGAGGTCAACATAATACTTTCTCTAAGATAATTTTTATTTATTACTTCTTAAATATTTAACAGAGCAGTTGTAAAGGTACACTATAATCTTTACTATATGCAGCTAACCCCTTGTTTATTGCACTTAACTCATCATTTAACAACAAACAGTATGTTTAGGATGAATGAGCATGCCACTGGATGTTCATTTCAACTTTATATTTCTCAAATAACAAATTATATCTCTCATTAACATCATTGAGTTGAAGGAGTAATTTTTTTTATTATGATTAATTCACTATATGGAATGGAAATTTTGTAGCCTATGAAAACTGCCATGCCTGATTTGACCCCGAGACCATTAGATGAAAGACCAAGATGTTTCCACTCCTCCATGGAGATCGGCGCGGTGTACAGTTCTGTTATGTATGTTTATCCAATGAAGCAACATTCTCCCAAAAGCACTTATGAGGATATATGAAAAATAAAAAAATTAATAAATTGAATTGTTATTAAAAATAAATATTATCTTTTTGTATATATTCATTAATTTTTGTTTTTATAACATTTCAAAAAGTAGTTTAACATCACTTATTATTAATAATACTGGTGGTTGGGTTGCCATTAGTTATTCGAAACAAGTTCGATTTCTTGTATGTGATGACAAAGTGAAACATATGTAATGAAACAAGCTTTCATAAAACATTTGTAATGTTTTATCATATTCATTTGATGGCCTGTATATTATTACTAGTGGTGAAGGTGGAAATGTATTAATTTTCCTTTCCTTTTATGTGAATAATTTTTGTTATTTATTTTATTTATCAATTTATTATTTATTAACATTTTGGATTCAGTATATTTTAATATAAACAATTGTTTATTTAGTTAAGTTACATAAATTTTATGTTTTTAGGATTATTTTATGCACCCATAGTTTCTTATGTTTAATTACCCTGTATTATTCTGCAAGGATTTCTCTTCCTTTTTTATTTCATTTTTCTTTCTGGCTACTCATGTATTATTCAGAAATCTCATCTCACAAACGTGTATTCTACATAATTATATATAATTTGTCTTCATTACATATATCTTTGGTTCTTACATAAGTTTGATATCATGTACTTTTTTGTGGTATGGACCTAAACTTTCCACCTTTTTAACAATGTGCATAATGGCATTTTCATCTATTTCATTTCTGTATTATGAATTCTTTCTTACTTACCTGTCCTCTAATCAACATATTAGTTTGCCCTTTTCTTGGTTATGATTCTCACATCATATTTCTCTGTTTCATTTCAACCCAAATTGTTGCATTATTTTTTCCATGGATTTAGTTGTCCTTGAACTTCTTTTGTAGTTCCCTACATAAATTATCTATAAATACCATTATCCTCTGTATTCAGTTTTTCATACTGTTTTGTATATATAGAAACAATAAATAGCAAGGGTGAGAATATACTTCTGTGTTTCAGGACGTAATACTATTATATTCTGCTGTTTATGCTAAATACATTTTTTATATTTTTTGTAGTTCTTTATTCTTTAAATCTCGCATAATTTTCTCTGTTTAAAATTTCTTCTTGCATCTAAGAATGCCATCAGCAGATTCTGCTCATATTCAATATCTTTCCTGCAACAATTCACTACAAATGTGAGTCTATTGTTTGATGTTTTTCTTAAAGCTGTGCTCTTCCCTTCCAAGAATTTTCCCACTTTTCCTGAATTTACATCTGTTGTTTATTTGGGAAGTTTTTGATTTGTTATTGAAGATGATTTCCTTATGATTATTAACTTTTTTCCGGCCTCATTTTTTGAAGCTAGGAGTTAGGGGTTTCCAGTCTTCTAACATATTTTGTTTCTATACTACCATCACCAGTTAATAATCCTTCCCTATTTTACCGCCACTCATTTTTTCATTGCTTTCTCTTTTTCTGTTCAAGTTTCATTTTATCACCAGATTTTAATCCTTTTTCTTATAATAGTCTCTCTGACTCTTCACTTGGGTTAAACTTCTAGTCAGAATACTTATACTCAAAGAAATATCTCGTTCTACTTTTTTATTTTTAATTCCTCCGAAGTAAGTGTAATTATGCGTTCTCTATAAATAATTTATTTTTCATTTTTTATAAGTGAAATCATTGAACACACAAACTGGTTTTAGTTCAGTTATCTTTAATAAGCTTAATATTAATAGATGTTAAATCTGCTAACAACAGTAAATTTTAGTTTCTCTATCATTAGATAGTTCTCTAGAATTTTTGGTATGGTAAGGTTGGTATTATATTTTCTTTTGTATGTCTATATTCATTATTTTTTCTTTACCTGTCCTGTTCAAATATCTCTTCCATTCCATATAAAATCATTTTTCATTTTGTTCATCCACCAGACCCTGGGTTCTGTCTTCACTTTCTTTCCTTTACTTCAACCCTGACATTGTTCTCGTTATACTTCTTTCAGTAATTCAAATTACATCTTTAAATCAACTTGAACTTATTTACTCAATCTGTCCTTCCATATTTTCTACTCTACTAACTCTTTTTATCTCATTTCTCATATGATCACTCTTTCTATTACGTATTTTTAGTTGTAAGACATAGTTTACTTATAAAAAAAAACAATATGAAAATAAAATCCAGCTATAAAAATTTAAGTATTGAACCTTATTACTGTAATTTAATTACTGTGTGTATTGATGTACTCAGTACTATATATTTATTTTTCTACATTTTATTTTATAAAAATATAATATTTCCATAAAATGTTCATTTTTAACTGTAACATTTGGTAATATTTTAATTCGTACCATATTAACTCAATTGGCATTGTTTTTGTGTTTTTTTATTGCTTTTTCTTCAAAATAATGCAGTTAGCCTATGTAGGTATAACAGTTGTCTCCAAATGACTGTGTTAAACAAGGTCATATTGTATTGTAGTAAAATTTTTATTTAAATCCAGGGTCATTATATTTATTTATTTTTTTTGTTTGATGACTTAATTCTCACCATAGAAGCTTGAAATTTTGGAATTTGGAAAATGGAAATGGAATTTTATAACGTATGAAAAAATGCCAGGATTTGAACTTGGGCCCCCCTCTGGATGAAAGGCTGAGATGCTAGCAGTCCACCACAGAGATTATCTTTTTTAGTTTTTTAACTTTTTTTATGCTCATGAGCAGTTTTATTGCCAGTTCATTTGATTTATATGTATTTAGATTAAGTTGTTGTTTTATATATATATATCATCTAGTATATATATCTTCTTGGTAGCTGCACTAGTACATTTGGGGTTAGCTAAATAGGAAGACAAGCCACCCAGTTCCGCTAAAACATCATGAGCCAATGGAGCAGAACTGCCAGGCCTGCCGCCAGCTTGCAGAAACTATTCAATAACTGGGTTCGTGCCCTCCTGAATGGTCATCCCTACATCTACTTCTGAACTATCATTGTCGGAACCAGTGTTCGAGGAGGTCAAAGGAAAAAGCCCCGGCCCCTTCCTCCGACTAGGCTTCCTACCTACCTTGCTGACATCTGTCATGGTCGGAGATGCCCTGACCTAACAATATACGAAAAAAATGCTGGCTGTATTCCTTCTATCACAGATATTGGACACAAGCCCACAAGCATGGTGACTACCCGCAGCGAGCCATGGGCAGCAGGAGACCTTCTGTATTCAACTGTCACTCGTTGCACCTCTTCGCTGCTACTGGATTAAATGTGTGAAATCAAAGATCAACACACAGTTACAGATTACGACCCCCACTCTAAAAGAGCGCAAGCAGGACTAAGGGTAAAGGCCCCTTTGCTCGTAACAGGGACTTGTGACCAGGAGTCATTGCCACTCTTTTTGCCACGATGAGGCGAATGCTCAAAATCCTGCGCCAAAATCTCTGAATACCCGTGTAAAAGATTATGAATCGTCTAATAATAAGGGCGCAAAACAGTTCTCAGACGGCAAGATTGTGAAACTGGAGAAGGTACACACTCAACCTCCAGCACAAAAATAACTCAGAAAAAGACTTTATACAACGTAATTCTGGTCATGAAAAGAAACCAGAGATAATAAAATAATACAAGGAACACCAGGCTTGGGAATGGGACTAACAACTGCCTTCTTCCTTATGTTGGGAAAGACACCTGATTTCAAGGTCCAGTTAAACAATGAGGCCAGAATAAGAGCAATTACACTGCTGATGTCTTTAATGATGAAAGGCAGTAATCCTTTCATACAAACTCCAATGCATATCAAGTCCAGTGGCAGCCTTGTTGTTAAGTCTGTTGATGGTAATCAATACCTTATTGACACTAACATGCGGAATATCAAGCTCAATACAATCCATCAGATCTTTGGATGATGAAAAGACAACAGGCTGTAAAGTAGTACGAAAATAGGGGTACGGCCCCGGAAACGACGTCATCCAAGATGGCGGCCGCCCGCCATCTTGGAAAATGGCGGCCAATATGGCGGTGGTCGGCCATCTTGCATTGTGACGTCAGTGGCGCCGTAGGCCGCAGTCTTACCAACCTGATTTTTTAAGACGTTCCTCGAGGATGATCCTTGTCGTCGTCGCCTCGACGCGGGGTGCGGCGTTCGACTGTCAGACGCGGACGTACCTCGAGGATTAGTCGTTGCACCAGAAGGCGTTTCCCGCCCCGCTTGAGGTCTTCGTTGTAACTCGTGCACAGGGATGTGGTGTCTGTGTGAAAATTTAGACGTACGTACCTCGAGGACGATCCGAATCGTAGTAGTCGTTGCACCAGGAGGCGTCGCCCGCTCCACTTGAGATGTTCGTTGTGGCTCGTGCACCGGGGGTGGTGACTGTAAAAAAAAATTTAGACATACCTCGAGGATGATCCTGGTCGTCAAGGCGGCGGCTGCCGCGAAGGAGAGAGAGAGAGAGAGAGGTTCTCGTTGTAGATCGTGCACCGGGAGGCGGTGTCTGCTGCGCGTGTGTTTGCGTGCGTGCGTCAGCGGAGCGACGTAGAGAGAGATGTTTACCGTGCGGGATGCGGCGCTCGACTGACGAACCGTCCGGCCTACGGGTGACTCTTTTTTTCCTTATACACAGGAAAACAGAAATAAATTGCGGAAACAGCTGCCTATCAACTGTTTTGACATCCTTATCACCTCTAACATCCGTTCAACTCCGATTAAAACAATAAAACAGGAAAAAAGCTGCTTATCTATTGTCCACACATCCGCTCAATTTTTAACAACTATTTTTCCTTATACATATTATCGGTTCACACATACACACACACATGTGTGTGTGTGTGTGTGTGTGTATAGACAGTTGCAGAGAATTGCATCTAACGATGTTAATGCTGTGGGAGAGTTCGAGTGCGACTGACACGAACGGTTGATACAATATATATACCTCCCTTCGTATGCAAAATTGTTTCATTCATTTACCGACTTGTGATCAGTGAACACAGTATTATTGTAAAGTCAAAAAAACTATTAAGTGTTGTTTTTTCATCACCTTAAGCAACTAGGTAAGTTTGAATATAAGTTAATTTTTTTTAAATATGACTAAGGTAAGATAAAATACATACAATCAAATAATATAAATAATTTAATTAAATTAAACAAAAATAAATACAAATAAATAATATATGTCTTCTGTTAACTCTCTGAAACACACAAAAAAACAATTACCATTTTTAAAAAAAACAATGTTACGATATATGTTATTTTAATTTGTTTCATATTACAAAAAATAGAAATGGTATCACCGGCAGTTATCCGAGCAATAAATAACAACGTCATCCGTCTTCGATAGGATCTGTCTGACTTTGAGGAGATGTATCTCCTTTCAACCCTTCTACGGTATCAGAAGAACATCCTGAACTGTTTGAAGGAAGAAGGAAGATTTTTGATGGCAACATAAAATGGTAATTATACATGTTTTATGTATTTTTGTAAATGTACTGTTTTTATCTTAATACTTTTTTAAAAAATAGTAGTCAATATGTACTAAACCTATTCTGTTTCCACAGGTACGTTGCTGCAAATGTTGAATTGATGAAGCAGACACGTCTCGAAGACGGAGTAGGAACAACATTTACCAATTTGTACCTGCAAGGAAAAACTAGAACTGTGATAAATTTGGACGATAACACCGACGTTGTTGAAGAATCGTGGATAGAATCTGTGGAAAAGATCATAGAGACACTAACCAAATTCATCAACAACGGCAGCGGTTGGGTAATGAGTAAAAAAATTTATATAGATTTAAACATTATCCGTTACTGTCCGCTGCACAGTGCCTCTAGTTCATTTATAAAAACACCAAAAAAACTTGTAAGAAAAGAGGCAATAATTAATGTAAAAAATCCGCATGATGAAAAATGTTTCCTATGGTCCGTACTAGCATACCTCTACAATCAACCTGGCAAACACCAACGACAGGTTTGGTATGCAAAGTACGAACATGAAATTAACATGACCGACATATCATATCCAGTAAAAGTAAAAGACATTCTTCGCTTCGAGGTGTGGAACCCCACAATAAGCATCAATGTCTACGGCTATGAGGAAGATAACGATCGTGTGTACCCAGTACGTGTTACTGAAAACCGCGATCGTACCCACTGCATACACCTATTGCTGCTTGCAGGGGAGATGAGAGATAAATTCCATTATTGCCTTATAAATACCAAACCTCTTTTGAGCATTCGCCTCATCGTGGCAAAAAGAGTGGCAATGACTCCTGGTCACAAGTCCCTGTTACGAGCAAAGCTGAAGTTGCATTTGTTAATAGGGCAGAGGGCTCGACTGTGTCCAGCAGTCAGATGAAAAAAGACCTCCGCGTTGCCCTTCGGGGAGACCAGAAAGGCCTTAAGATCAGGAAAATTAAAGAGACCGGCAAGGGACTAGTCGTGACAGCGGATGATGCAGAGACCATTCAGGTAATTAGAGATTCCATGGCGGTTAAGCGATTGAATGTGAAAATAGACCTGAAGAGAACGCATAGGCTCTGTATTATAGTCTATGATATTGACCATAACCTGACTAACGAAGATGTCTTGGTCCGCATTAGGGAGCAGAACACTGATTTGGATGAAGCTGCCTTCTGGTGGCACTGCAGGTTGGTCTTTAAAACGCGGGTAGGTATGATACCTACCCTTCTGCTTGTTACAGAGAATAACTTTGATCTACTATTTTTTCATAAAGTATTACATGGTTATAATCCTGTACCAAATGATGTACAACTGTGTATTCCCGGATACAATATTAGAAATGTTTGCATTTAATATGCGTATCCAATCTACTATTTCATGGAAGGAGAGGTGTATTATTACTGCAGTAAATAATAATTTTATTAATGATCTAAAAAGTAATGTATTTTAAGTTAATGTTAAAAAGTTTTTGTGAAACGCAGTTCTAACTTATTCTTACAATTGTTTTTTTTTTTTCTTAGGCAATGTTTTGGTTTTGAGCTGTTTTTGTCAAATATTTATAAATAAATAATTATTATTTATTTATTACATATAATTTTTCAAGGGTGTGATATTTTAATATGTTATTATAAACTTCTAATGATCATATTTATATAAAACTTTTGTACAGTTTTGTTTCCACATTTCATTTTATAATCACCCATTTATTATAAATAATTAGTTGATTCTTATTCATTAATTTAATGTGTGTTTATCTTTTTTACAAGTTTTATTGAAACCTGGTTAAATATTTCTTTTTAATATTGTGTTTTTATTGTAGTTATAGTTATATGGTTTTTATGGGTCTTTTAGTTTAGTAAATTCTGCTATTTTA
Organism: Lycorma delicatula; assembly: GCF_047948215.1. Lineage (NCBI taxonomy): Eukaryota > Metazoa > Arthropoda > Insecta > Hemiptera > Fulgoridae > Lycorma > Lycorma delicatula. The sequence goes on along the minus strand of NC_134465.1, from coordinate 22,210,433 downwards.
TTATGTCATTTAAATTTAATATTATTTATTACTTAATTTATATCATTTAGTTCTATTTAGTGATATATATTTTATTAATTCTTTAACAATTAATTTATTAATAAAATTAGTAGTGATTAATAGTGATTAATAATTATCAATTTATTAATAAATAAATTATCCATCAATACTTAATATTAATATCTTATATTGGTTTACTATGCATTTGGAGATCTTTCATTTTGAGTCTTCTAGATTGTTTATCTATGAAAATTTCCATATTATCCATGTAATATGTATCAGTATAATATGTGTACGTTTAACGATTTTTCTTTTGTATATTTTACATTCTGATTTAATAAATAGACAGAATGAATATCGTGTGCAGGACATTTCTATCACTTTATTTATCATAACGTATTTTCCCAAAATATACATGTTTTTGTATGTAAAAAAAAACCCATACATTTTTCTAGTAAGTTTCACTTTTTATCAGGCTTTCTTGTTCTGTAATTCTTAATATTATCAGAATAGATGACTAAGCAAAGAAAAAGAATTCCTTTTAGAGGCTTTATTTCAAAAGTTGACACATTTCTTAAATTGTTATTATAATAGTAAAATAAATCTTAATGTTGTGGAGGCCAAAATAAAGTGATATCCTGCAAAATTTTATCGAATGAGTCCTGTTGATATTATATTGGTGCCACATGAATTTACAAAATAGAGTCTAGCATAGATCTTGATGTACCATACTCCTTCAAATTTCATCTTTTTGTTACTGCCCATAAACTCTCCACTATGTTTCCATGCGCCTGATAATTGGATCTCAAGAGTTAACTGTGTGATAAACGGTTTGTTGTGAAAAATTGTAACTTTGTATATAGGTGTATCATCATAATTCTGCCAAAATCAGAAATTATGTTTGTCACAGGCCTAATAAACTTCTTTATAACACTTCTTTATAATGTGTGTTTCATTTGATCAGGGACACATATAAAGAGCATTCTCATTTTTTTGTACTAATTCCCACAAACACCCACTACGGAGGATAAACCATCCCCACATTTTATTTTCAGTTGAGAAAAAGAAATTTGCTTATTTCTACACTCCGACCAATATTGTCTTATTATTACTGAGTTGCAGTATAACATGTACATGCGCATGCATACACACACTTCCCTTAAAAAAGTTTAGTAATCATTTACAGTGGCACTGCTCATACCAAATTCTATGTTGTAAAATTTAAAACTGGTATATTCCACTCTACTACTCCATGCGTACATTCTACTCCATTCATACAGGAAACAAATAACAATTTCCAATTTCAGTTTATTAGATTGCAGCTACCTGCCACTCGCTAAATGAGCAGAAGTGCTACAACTCGCCTTTGCAGAATGTCATTATCTTCTCTGTCTCTTAATGAAAGGGACATTTCATGACCCTGTACAAAAACCTCTTTTTTTTTTTTTAACTTCCAGGTCCACAGTTAAGCACTTTTTTCCGTAGAGGGTGAGATGGATGTTTTGTAGCGTGTGTGAAAAATGCCATGCCTGACCGGGATTTGAACCCAGGACCTCCGGGTGAAAGGCCAAGATGCTACCACTCGCACCACAGAGGCCAGCTGAACAAAATACCCATGGTTATACAAGATCTCTTTGGCTTGAAAAAAATGAACAGTATATTGTTTATATGGCACTTCACGAATTAAATCCATGTTGGATGAAAATAATGAATAGTGACAAGTACAGGCCAAAACATACAGTACATGACTGAAATAATTGATTGCACAGACTATTACACAGCTATGTACACATACAACTATGATAACATAAGGGAGGTTGAAATATAATTACTGCAACAGCAGATATGACAAGAATTAGAATTTAATATTGTATATTATTACTTTATCCTTAAATTATTTACACAACGATATTTGTATTTCAGAAAAATAAAATTAAGGATGTGCCTACTTTAGAAATAAGATCACTTTTTAGTTATATCCATTCTATTTTTTTTATCCATTTTTTTTTTTTAAGTGAGTCATCCCAAAATAAAATAAAAAACCGTAATAACTTTTTATAATTAAAGAAAAAAAATACATTATCTATATGTGTGTATATATTTTTACAATACATATATATATGTATTGTAAAAATATATATTTTTTATTTAAAATAAAATAAGTTTTTCCTTAAAAAAAGGAAACTAAAGGGTGCTTGAAGATTATACAATAAAATCCTGCCAATATAAACATCATTATTACAAGTCCTAAAACAATCTGTTTTCATTCCTGTCAAATTTCTCATCAATTTAACATTAATACCCCTTGGTACAACAAACCCGTATATAGAATATATTCTCATTCAGTAATCAAGGATGTACTGGTGTTGGAATTCCATTCTGATGCTGCTTCTTGGGAGAAATAAAAAATTATCCTTAAACATAAAATTTGTTTTAACTTAAAGCTAATAAAAAATATAAGTTAAATTATAAAAATCAGACTGCATGAAAATGATACTTACTTTTAGATATCTGTAGGCAAACTGTGATAAAATAAGTCGCTAAAAATCTAATTCACAAAAAAAAAAAATTGTTTTACATGGAAAATATAAGTTTTGCTTATTTTCAATGTATTCATCAAGATAAATGTTTCATAACTTGTCTTGCAGCCAGCCACTTGTAGCTGTGGATCATATTCTTGTAGTGTGCAAAAATATAAAATCAAGCATTTCGGTACTGGAAGATTTATGAGTGCATCCCTGCCAGTATTAATAGGGCTTCACCCAATTGCTGTTATACTATTTTTTTTTGCTCGGATGATAAGAAATGAATTTTGTAATGTATGAAAAAAATTAACCTGAATGGTATTCGAACTTGAATCTTTTGCATGAAAGGCATTATTCACCACGGAGAATATCTAATGATAAATTCTCTTATAATAATGTGCTTAAGCAGTCCAGTACAAAAATTTTACTCTTACTTTTATTTCAAAGGGAAAATTATTTTTTTTTTTTAGAATAAGTATTTAAAGTAAGATATTCAGCTGTAGAACATAGTAAAACTAATTTTAATTCATGTTACTACTTAATTGTTCTAGAATCTTGTTGCTAACTTGACTGTTCCAGAGTCATTAAAGCGAGCCAATTTTCGGAACTGTAAATATAATATTAGTAAATTGTAAAATTTAATAAAATTAAATTGTTGTTTCAGGCATACCTATTAATGTTTTGCATAATTCATTTGACTTTTTGCTAACTATTCCTAACCCATCAATGCTTAAAAGCAAGACTATGCTACTAATTGTGCTTTATCTTTACCAGTGAGTTTGATACTAAAAACTCCATATATAACAGTAAAAATTTGTGATTTGTCTTATTCTATTTTTCAATCAATTTTCTGTCAATGTATGCAGTTTCATTTAATTTATTTTTTGAGAAATTAAACAAAGGCACACATTTGTCTACGTTTTAAACTTATTAGGCTTTACGGTTGAGAAAACAAAATATTTTAAATTACGCTTTTATTTGACATGTTTTAGTTGACCTGGCAACTTATTTTATTGCGGTTTTCCTATGTATATCTGTGAGCAAGAATCATTTTCATACAGTATAATTTTTATAATTTAAGTTATACTTTTTATCGGCTTTTTAAGTTAAACCTAATTTATTTTATGCAAAATTTCCTTATTTCTAAAAATTTTTATATCTCCCCAAAAGCAGTATCAAAACGGCATTGCAGCACCAGTACATCCCTGATTACTGCATGATAATATGTGTTATATAGAGGGTTGTTGTACCAAGAGGTATTAAAGTTAAATTGATGAGAAATTTGACAGGACTATAAAAAACAGAACACATGATTTTTAGTTCTACAGAACTAAAAAAAAAATTGTTTTAGAAGGACTTGTAATAATGGTGTTTATTGTGGGGTTTTATTGTATAACTAGTCTATATCAAAAATGAGTCTTTTGTACATTTTTCGTTTATATGTATATATATTTATAAGAACCATCAGTTGAATATAATTGCTCATTCAATAGGTAACAGTAAATAATATTGATAGACCATAAAAGTTTTACGCAACATTAAATTGTTCATTACATTTTTATTCTTATACATTTTTTATTAGTATCACTGTAAAAAAATTTAATATCCTATTCACACACTATGAAAAAACTACAATAGATATTGATGGCAGTAGAGGTAATCTTTATTACTGATCATTAACATAATGGTTAATTACTTTAATTATTATGTTATTACAATGAGTTTTTTAACACTCGCTTTAGGTTATAATAAATTATTACTATATTGAACAGTTCAGTATAGTAATACATTTTTTAGGTGTTTCATTTTATTTGCCAATAGCTGAAAAATTCCTTAACTAAATTATAAAAGAGCTGGGTCTAGGCAAAATTAAAAAACTGACGTTTAAAATTATCATAAATCCTCCCTTGTAATTTAACTTTATTGAAGGATGTTTTAGAGAATTAAAATATTATATGCTGCATAAGTCAAATTTAAGTTTAAATTATTGTGATAATTTTATTGATAAAGATATTTTAACATTTGAAAGCTGTAAAAGCAACAACGAACAGTTCACCATAATTATAAATGTGCAGTTTGAAGACAACTAAATTTGTAGTCTATATTATTTTTTTTATTGTCGTTGACCTGTTTTGGTTATTAGCTAATAACAGATGTGAATATTATCAAGTGAAAGTGCTCTCAGTTACATTTAACTTAAATGATCTATGAAAACTGGTGTATTAAAACAAGGCTTAGGATTTTGTTAGTTTCAAAGATCCTACTCCCTGTGATTTAGCAAAACTGTTAGATTACATGGGATAGTTTACTGTCATACTCAGGACCTAAAACTTCTTTATAATCATGCAAATCTAGCCTTAAGATGGATAATCCTATTTTTAAATTTCTTTTTGAAAACTTTCATTTTAAAAAAATTAGTCAATTTATGGTAGTTGGGTGTTAATATATTTAACAATGATCATTTTAAAATTTGATATAACAGTTTTGTTAAAAGTTATAGATTTGACAAAAAGTACAAAAAAAATAATCTTACAGTAGTTTTAGGTAAAAGATTGTTTATGAGAAAAAAGGAAAAAAGATTATGCTGAAAAATTAAGAGAAATCTGCAGAAAATAAAATCTTGCACAATACTGATTGCTCTTTTTAAAAAAGGCAATTTAAAAAGTGTTTTAAAAAACACTGATTCATAATAGTTTTAACTTTTTTTTCATGAAGTGACTGCAGACTATTGACCGACTGCAGTTACTGTGTATTTTTTGTGAGGAGAATTTTTTAACGTGTAAATAGATTCTAAGCCTACCAAGATTTGTTTCCAGAACCTTTTGGATGAAAGGTAGAGATGCTGCTACCAATGAAACACAAAGTTCCACTGACAGATTTTAAATCTTATCTTCAAGGTCACTTGGTTTATCAATATAACTAAACTGAATTATATCATCGAAAGGTAGTCTGGTATATCCATCTCCATTCTCGTGTATTTTCAGCTAAACTTTTAAGTTCTGCAAGATATTCATGCAATAATAATTTACTTATTTTGCATTGTACCTAGCTTTTACACTTTTAGGTTTCTGTATAAATGTTGAAGAAGGTAGAACAGAAATTGAAATCGGTCATTTAAAAAATTGTTACATTGGGTAACAGGAGTTGTGAAAGATGTTAAGGAAGATATTTTATATTTACATTACAAGCTATTTGAAAATTTAAGAAATTGTAAAATAGTTTTTTAAAAGAAAAACCAAACTTGATTCTGATGTAGAAATGCAGCAAAATGAATTGGCAACTGAATTAATTTTTATTTGAATTAAGATTATGGATTAATTTGTAGTTGTCATTTATCCTGATAAATAGAATTTTAAAGTAAAGCATGGAATTGTAGAAATGTCTCATTATCCCATAATTTTTAATGAAAGAAAGGAAAAGAAATGTCAGGTTAGTTTATATTTTTAAGATCAAACAATAAAAAAAACAAATGTACTGTCATCCTAAAAGTATTTTTTTTTTTTTTTTTAATTTATTCCATTATGAATAATTTTTTAAAAATTGTTTAGTATATATTGCCATATTTCTGATGATAGAATTTTTATATTTGCTATTAAGTTTATATGCAATTTTACTTTCCCATCTAGCACTATAGCAGAGTTACAGTTTTAGAAGGGAAAGTATTGTAATTGACCCAATTTGGGTATTTGCGGTTTTCACTGGATCTTTACATTTTGATACCTAAGGTACCCAAAAACCGGATGGAAATTTTCTGGATGTTCGTATGTACATGTGTGTGTTCGGTGTCATACTCCTTATATCTCCAGAGCTACTGGGCTGATTTTGACCAAACGTGGTCAAATTACTTCTGTATATGGGAAAAATCGCACCTCCACCCCAAAAAATGCTCTAAATAAAGTAGTGGCTAAGTGGGTGTACGCCTTCAATAGTACCCTCTCTCACCACAAAGAGTGCTTGTGTAGCACCGACGTACAGCTGTTGCAGTAGTCTGCTATGTTGTGGCATCAGAGGTGAGCGTTAGAATTAATTTAATGAATAATATTTAAAGTGTAAAAAAGTATTTAAAGTGGTTGCTAGTACCGCCACACCCTTGTGAATGAAATATGGAATGTGCACGTGCTTTATTTAAAATCATTGAAACAAAAAGTACTATATTTAAATAAAATGACAAATAGTTTAAATTAAGTTGTGTGTGTAAGCCACGTGTTGGGAAAGTACTACAACTGTGTTGTCACTTTTTTTTGTTATTATTAGTTTATTAATTTCATGGGTTCTAGGCATGATGGAAAAACTACCCCGATGAGTAGATCATTCTTTCTCACCTCCCATCTTTTTTCTTACCCTTATTTCTTCTTCATCATTAACAATTACTTACGTATGTGTAAATCTGAGCCTACTATTATTTTGCTGAAGATTTCAGGATCTGTAGCCTGAAGTAGATCAGTGTTATCTGGATTTGGGGAGTCACCTATGGTTGGGCCTCCAAATATTTCTTTAAAAATTCAATGAATTTCAATTTTTACGTTACTCTTTCAGTATATTTCCCACTGGACCCTGAAAAAGGAATTATATAGTTATGTTTTACGTAGTATAAGTGTTGCATGTACAGTTTTCGTGATTTTAACATTAGAATACATCAGAAGGACATATGAAAACTTATTGAGATTCTATGTTATTACACGTTTATGCTATTCATTTGTACGCAGTAAAGCAGGCAAGAAGTAATCCAAATTAATAAAAATATTAGTAAAAAAATTACTTTTTTGTTATAATTACTAAATAAAGTGATAGTTATTGGTAAAGTAGTATGTTATTAAATTATTAATATTCTTTTTATTATAATATTAATTTAGATTATTATATCAATTTTAATAAACGGATAATTTCTGTTATATAATGCGAATCTGAACTACCATGCAAATCTAATCTATTAATAAAACTATAGCTTTTGTCATAAAAAAGATTAAATTTTTAATTTACATTATTTGCATAAAGATTATGTAAACCCATATTTTAATAAGGGTTTAATAAGGGATTAAGTATTAAAAGTAAATGAAAACTATATTTCAATAAAATATTTATAAAACATTGTGAAAGATGTATAAAAGCCTAACTTGTGTGTTAGTGGTTGTTTATTTGAATCTCTTGAAGTTTTTCTTTTTTTTTACCTTTATTATTTTGGAATTGGTAACTGGTCAAATTTTTTTACTGTAAAATGCATTGTGTCCTATTTTTACCTTTTGTGCTGATTTGAAATCTGCAAACCAAAACTGAATGAAGTGCAGATTCTTTTAATAATCCAGATTTAAAGAAAACCTGTTTTTAAGTAATTGTAGCCAATACTATGATATTATCTAATGTCTGCCTTTCTTTAGTTTCTGTAATCAGCCTCATAAATATACCTTTTTACTCTCCAGCTGTAATCGGCAAGCATATTCAGCCTTCGTTTTCATTTGTATAGCAGGAGGTGTAAAACTGTTCACATTGCATGTGAGAGAGATAAGACTGATAGAACGGGTGATACAGTTAGTCATTCCTTTACGAAAATATCTCGCATAGTATACAGTACATTGTAAGATATTTTCAGGATAGCTAATAGCGTGATAAGTCAACCGTCAGCCTATGTGCACAGCAATATGCTGCTCGCTGTAGCGTGTTTTCATCATTGACATTTACTGCTGAAAGTATTCTGCGTGCTCATCACTTACATCGTCAAGGTTTGTTGGGAAAAAGATCAAATGTGAGTGTATTCCAGTGTTTTACAGTTTTCAAGAAGTTCACTCACCAATTCTTCATAGTTCTCAGCCTTCTTTTTGCCCAGGAATGATTGAACAATATATTTAAATGATATCTATGTTGCTTTCACAGATTCATTCAAAATCTGAATCTTTTATTAGTTTACATACCTGTGGTCCAACAAATATTCCTCTTTTGAATTTTCCCTCGCTGATTCAGGAAACTTGCTCTTAAGATTTAAGAAACTATGGCCATTATGATCCGTTGCTTTGATAAAAAATTTTATCAATCAAGTTTTATTTATAATGATGAAAGATATGTATTTCTGAATTCACAAGAGCTTTACAAATAGCTTTTTTTTTGTCCAGCTGTGAGTACTCTCTCTTCAGCCATTTTTTTTAATGTAATGGTTTTTCCTTTTCCTAACTTTACTGCTGTTCTATTCATATAATAAACATTAGTACTAATATAACTGACCTAATAGATTTAGGTGTCCAAACATATGCCAGGAATATTTTTCATACTGTATCGTGGTCAGTAAAAATTTCATACTTTTAAATGTCTTCTTCATTTGTGTTGCATAAGGGAGAGGAATTGATGGTTTCTGATTTCCATTGAGAGGAGAATGGGTTTCAAAATTGTTTTAAAGAGACCTATAAAAAATGTCCATTCCGTAGGATTGTGATGTTGCTTAAGTAAATCAAATAAACAATGTACATCATTGCGGAACATTCTTGTATGGAAAACAGTTGCTGAAATTGAAATTCTTGCTTCAAACATGGAAAAAAAAATGTGCCACATTTGAGGAATTCCAGCCTTTAAACCTTGAAGCCCCAGCTAATCCTATTTTATTTAGCTCAGTGAATATCAAACTTCAACTCAAAATAGGTCATAACTAAATAAAGTTCTAAAAATGAATTAATCCAATTTTTTTTCTACAATAAAAACCAGATAAGTTCTCGCATTAAAAGTTATAAAAACACTGATTATTTTGATTTTTTTGCCTTATTTTGTAAAAATATTTTTTCCTCTACATATAATGCTTATGCAATCCTAATTTCCCTTTTAAAATTTTTACTGTGATCACATGACGTAATTTTAATGATTTCCTTAACCATTTTAAAAATTGTCTAATGGCTTTAAAGACAGTTGTTTAGATAAAACAGTATCTCTTTTTTTCATTATCTTTGTTATTTTCATTTTAATTATACAATTTTCTAAACTAATTGTACAGGACACACAACATCCTTTAATAGAGTAGACTAATAAAAAATGTATTGCAAGGAAGATAAATAGCATACAACATAAATGAACATACAACTAAATGAAAATATTAGCTATGAATCAATTGGGTTTTAATTGAAAATTAAAATTAGATTTGTCTTGTGATAAAAATGTTCATGTCTTAAATGGTAAAATAGTATCCAAAAAAATTACAGTGAAATTAAAAACTGAAACAATGAAATTAAACTGTACGTTAAGAGTCTCACAGATATCATTAGTTCCGCTCAAAAAACAAAAATTTCTATAATATAAATAAAATTCTTTTTAACAAAATAATACTGATGTCAAAAAAGGTAAGACACTACTACATTTCTATTATCAAATTCTGTTATTAATTTTGAATTTTGTTTAAAAAAAATACATGTTAAATATATATGTAATAGACAATAGATATACAATAATAGATAAAAAACAATGTTTAAGCATTTTGTATAATAAGCAAAAAATAGAAAAATTTGTTACAAAACTTTTACTGGCTCGATTTCATTTACATGTAATACGTATATTTACAGAAATAATACAATTCTTATGATTATTCGTTGTGTAATAAACGAAATTGGGCCGGTAACAATTTTTTCTATTTTTTGCTTATTATATGGAATGATTTAACATTGTTTATCATATGTTATTGTGTATCTATTGTCTATTACATATATTTAACATGTATTTTTTTAAACAGAATTAAAAATTTGTTTAAACAAAGAATGAAAATAAACATGAAGTGAGGGTTAGGATTCAAACCAAACAATTTTTGGTTGCAAAATTGTTTGGTTTGAATCCTAACCCAATTAAATGTTTTTGCAAAAATGTTTGCAAAAACATTTAATACATGAACATTTGCTACACGAATCTTTCATTAAGAAATATGTCAATTAACAATGAATAAATACTTAATGTTAAAATAAAATTGAGGCAAGTTAAAACAAATTTTATGTAAAAGGACAATTTTTATTTCTCCCAAAAAGCAGTACCGGAATGGCATTCCAGCACCAGTACACCTCCTTTGGATAATAGTTTTACCTGGTTGAATTACATTATCAGAGCCATAAAATTAATTGATTTACTAACTGTAAAAGATGTTATTGTTTTTAAAAAAACTGAGTTTCTGGTTAAAAAGTATTTCATTAAATTTTATATTAAAAACCTAATGTACAGTGCTACACACTATACTTATTTATTTTTAGTTGTTAAAAAATTAGTATATTGTTGGCTTATTGCGTGAATTTGGATTTAATATTATTTTTGTTGTCTTTTTATATTTTAGATAGTGTTCTTATGTTTGAGATAACAAGCAAGTGTAAATAATTAAATATAAGCAACAACTTTAAATATAGTGGATAAATAGTTAACAGTTGTTTATGGAGAAAGAAATGTAGTTATTTGAATAATAAATAGTGATATCAAAAAATTAGATTCCTTTCCATAGTTCAAAAGTAATTTTGATAGATGTAACAATGCTCTGTATGTTTTAATATTTATGAAATTTCTATTATTGTTCTTTTTATTAATTTCTGGTCATAAAAATATGGTTTTGTTGAATTTAAAAAAAAAAAAATATTTACCAACAGTCTTTTTTTGTATATTGATCAGAATTATAATTACGTATGTAATTTGTACATACTGAAAGAATTTTTTACATGTATAAAACCATTATGTTTGTACATTCTTTAATTTATAAAAAGAATGAAGGTGTCCACATCATAATGAGATATTCTGATCTTGCTAACTGTCAAGGTACCTCATGTTGATGGTTGAAGCATAGTGTATATTTTCATAGTAAAAAGGGCTGTATTAATCAGTTGCTTTACACTATCTATACCAGTCTCTCTTATTATTGTACTCATGTGAAATGCCTGTGATACAGTAGACATGAATCAGTATTTCTTTTTCTGAATGTAGAAACGATATTCAATATTCAGTTGGTTCATGTGTAAACAGAGGAAAGGTTCACTTATATTGTTAAGCATCATTATGAAAGGCTTAGCATGCTTATATATAATTGTATCGTATCTGTACTGCTTTACATATGTAGGCAGTAAGATAATGTCAGATGGTCAATCAAAAAAGGGAATAGTGACCCATATCAACTGAGCTATGATTGGATTCAACAAAAAGCATAATCTGTTTATTTCAAACAAACATAATACTGACCTCAAGAAGGGGCTGTTAAAAAGTTTTGTGCAGATTGTGTTTTTGTATTGAAGCAAGACATGGACTTTAGGAATGGAGGAGGAAAGGAGCTTAAGGCTTTTGAGATGCGGTGCTACCGCAGAATAAAGTAAAACCAGTGAGTAGACAAAGTGACTAATGAAGAGGTATTAAGGATGGGTTGGCACTATTAAACATTACCTCTTGGTTAAAACAAGGAAGGGTTAAGTGGTTGGCCATTTATTAAGATACGATGGGTTAACAAAAATGGATATTAGAAGGTTTAGTGGAAGGAAAGACTGCTTGAGAAAGACCAGGCTCAAGTATATCGATCAGATTTTGAAAGACATAGGATGTTGTACCTATAAGGAGGCTGAAAATCAGAAAGACTAAAGATCATCTACAAACCAATCCTAGAATTGTCAAAAAAAGATGATATAATTATATATGTTGCTTCAGTGAAAAAGCTAATGGAAAACCACTTTATTCCTTATGTTTCCCAATATACCAGGAATGAGATGTTTTTTAAGAGTGGCTGTTGTTTTTTGGAGTAATTTGTAGTTCATGTGAAATCATCTACAATCATTATTTTTGCAGCATTTGACATTTATTCTAGGTATAAAGAGACAGTATTTACATTGAACAACATAATTTAAAATTATTTCAAAAATACACCATCTTAAATTGGGCCAGAAGTAATACAATTACTTAATAGAGTAAAAAGATTGCAAGATGTAAAATCATTAAAAATATTTTCAGATACAATCCTTCTCAATCGATAGATTTCTTTCATCATTAAACTTTAGAATTAAAAAAAAATACCGATTTATTTATTACTAATTTACACAGATAAAAATGTTCACTGGGTATCTTGTTAGTTGATTGATTCTCATGGGACAATCAAATTGGTTTCATCTGGACAAAATCAAACTGTTCTGTTTTGTTTTAAAGCATCTTAATAAAACACTAAGCTTGTCATTATTTAAATATTTATTATGGATTATCTAGTATTTATCAATTATCATCTCTTGGGGCTTCTTCATGAGCCGGAACAAATTTTTATAGTATTAAGATGAACTGGAAGATCATTTTTGGTGCCCATAAATGTGAAATATGTAGACCAATATAAAATAGCTTAAAAATTCTTACTTATCTATGCGTTTATACTTACAAAAGTATTTTCTTTATGAAAATAAGGGTAGTCATGTAACGTTGCCTTTTTTAATAAATTATCAACCAAATTAATAAAGTTAAACAATATTTTTTTACAGAACCAGAATTAATAAATTTTAAAATAATTTTTTTTAAATTTGAATTTTCTGCATCTTTGTTTAGCGTGTGCAAATAATTTTCACTAATGACTTCTAAATTGTTGGTTTTTTATATACTTTTATTTATGTACTATTTTAACATATTTAATATATATATTACTGTAAATTCTAATATAGAACTTAATTCTTTAATTTTTTAATTCACTAATATTTTTATTATTGTGTATTTTGTGATCCTACTCTCATAAAGGTTTTATCATACTTTTCCTTGATTTTTTCAGAGAAATACTGGGGCATTTCTTTTTAGATGTGGAACAGTATACTTATCCAGTCTTGTCACAATCTGCAGGTGGTCTATAAGTCAAGTTTCACTTGCATGCAGATTTAAATTCTATAAAAGATGGGAAATTTTGGTGTTTTAGTTGGTAGTAAGGAGGTTATATAGTTACAGTTCAATTAATGTTCAGCTCATTTTTGTATCTATATTGAGAGTAATAGTATTTAAGTAACCAAAAGTAAAAACAATTCTAAGCTTCAGTTGCTTCTGGAAAAATAAAAGGATACTACTGTCATCCATATAGAATGCAATGCAGGATTTTACCGATTTAAGACTGACAACATCCGGCTTAACAAATCATCATAATTGCGTTTATTAATCTGATGAAAATCCTCAGAAATTATGAAGAAGGATCTTATTGCAACTGGAGCTCTTCTTTGGTGCGGGTCTCAAATTAAAAAAATATTGTGGCCTTTTTTATTCAGTGGAAGTGCAAGATGTGACTCATATCTTGAGATGTTATGAGATGATTAAATATAAATGAAGTAATATTATTCTGGAGCTACTGAATAACTCTGAACTTGTCATTCATCATACCTATATTTGGCTGCCAGATGTAACACGTTCTCAATATGCTCTTCCAGTTAGAAGCTACCTTGATCAAACATCTCCTGTATGGATAGAAAGCCAAGGGATGATTGAATGCCTACTGTATTCATGTGATTTGATGCCTTGTGATTTTTCATTCTGGGGGAATCATCCAAGACATGTTTTCTTTAAATCCAAATGGCCTAACCGTCATAAGTGATCATTTATAAATAAATAACCGTCATAAGTGATTTTATAAATTATGATAAAATTTTATGGGGAAAAATGGCAATTCAGTGCTTAAATTTTGTTGTAAATGCATAAAGGGAACACTTCCTTTGATTTATGTTTTAATACAATCAGAAATTAAATTATTACATGAACATAATAATTAAATACTTCTTAAACTTTTTTTATTACTGGGTAAACTGATTCTTAGCTCATTCAGTATATTATGTATCAAATAAGTAAAAAATAAATATGTTTTGCTGTATTTGAAACTTGCTTTGGAATTTTCTGTTTGTAATTTTTTTTTAATAATAATTTAATACATAGATGGCTACTTTTTTTATAGTTACATGCAAATTAAATGAACATACGTGTATCAAATAATATACTTTTTGACCACATTTCTTTGCTGACTAAAAAAAAAATCTGTAGACTATAACATTAATAAGAACCAGACTAGAATAGAAAACCATATAGTTAAAGCGATGCTTATAACAACAGTGATAAATTGTTTTTATGTTAAATCTAAACTTTGACCGTATTTTAAGTAAAACAAATGAATAACTTTGTGAATTTGATAACATTAATTAACTTCACAAATAAATAAACAAATCTTTTATTCTTATCAGCGTGTAAAAATACATTACACAGATCACATCCAGGGGGTACACTTATAAATTTAACAGTAACACAACATTTGATTTTATTTTTTAGCAAGAATATGGTCCACTGCAACAGGCAGCTGCTGGCTGTGTAACAAAATTATGAAAATTCATATTCGTTTCGATGTTTACATTGATAAGGAGTAAAACTTGTCTTTTTCATATCTAATGTTAACGTTTTTTGTGAATTACATCTTGCGTGACTTATTTTGTAGTTGTTTGTCTATCTTTTTCTGTTTAGCCTCTGGAGCCACTGTTAGTTATTACATATGAGGATGATATATATGAACGTAAATGAAGTATGGCAGCTCGCATATAGGCACTGTGGAACTGCAGCACTCCCTATTTCCACTTCATGTTATCAGTAATATTTAATATAATGAATCCTTTTTTCTTTAATTCTTTCTTTATAGTTGTACAGTATATAATCTTAAGCTTAATGTCAGTAGCCATCTCCCAGTTTATGAAAAAGATGCAAAAACCTTTATATGGAACTGTATATGCTTCACAGTAACAGCAACGTGGTGTTTGGCTTTTGTGCGCATGCGCACATAGGAAGCTGTACGTGAGGCTGTGAGGGAGAGAGAGGAAAAGAGAAAACTGTCGCTTCCGCAGTGCTAACCCTGGCGAGCTGGTGGAAGGTAGTTTTTTTTTACTCCATGTATGTTGCGCTTAAAAACGTGTACCATATTCTTGAATGTGATAAAGTGTAGAATTAGATTATTATACTGCTTACAGCTATTCTATTTGATTAATTTTTTTGAGTTTTTTATTTTACAGAAAACTTTAACCGTGGCCTTGAAATGGCCCGGAAAATGGCTCCGTGGCCTGAGCAGCACCTGCACTAATTTTAGCTACAAGCCGCCACTGCCTGAAATGTGTGGTTAATTGAAACCCAACCACCAAAGAACACCGGTATTAAAAATCTAGTATTCAAATCTGTATAAAAGTAACTGCCTTTATTAGGATTTGAACCTTAGAACTCTCGACTTCAAATCAGCTGATTTCTGATGACGAGTGAACCGCTAGACCAGCCTGGTGGGTTCACTGTTTATCTGCAGGTATTATAAAACAAGGCTCATTTTCATACAGTCTGATCTTTATAATTTAGGTTATAGTTTTTGTGTTAAAAAAAAAAAATGTACACCAGATTTCAATTTAAAACAAATGATATATGAAAGGATACATTTTTATTTCCCCCAAAAAGCAGTACCATAACAGTGTTGTAGTGTATTCTGATACCATTGTACCCCTGATCACATCCGGAACGTGTAGATATGCTACTCCATGTTTAAAAAAGAAACTATTTTAGCATTTTTCAGTAGGATCGAGGGAAAACATTGTTAAATGTTGGTCAGAACAAAATAATGTTAAGATATAATAACCTGAAGATACTAAATATAAAAATAAGTATAAAATAATTTGCTATGTACTAATTAAGGTTTTACTGAAATTTCCCTTGGTTCATCCAGGTAAATTCTGGGGCAGTAGTTACTCTTTTTTTTTATGAATAGAGTAGCAAGCCTGCTCATTTTTTGCTATGATCAGTATAATTTATAATTATGTACTGATTTGAATAAAACATGTTTTTATCTAGAACATTAATTATCCAACAGTTAATGACATTAACAAGACTAGATAATTTTTTTTTTCTAGTAAGTTGTTTTTACATCAAGGAAAATGCATTATTTTAATAAAATATTGTAATATTAGATGAAAATTAAACGAGGAAAAAACCGGGTTAAAATGCATTAATGCAAGACTGAAATACGGTATTGTAATGTTCATTAGAAATAATAAGGAAATTTTTAATAATAAAGGGAAATTTTGAAGTAAAATATTTCCCTTAGCAATATCGCGGTACCACTGTTGTTAGTCAGTCAACAGGTTGTGTTTGTAGCTAGAGCTATTAACGTGTGGAGGGGCGTTTCCTCTTATACCGGCTTGTTTAATTATTGCTATTTATAGTGCCTGTGCATCGAAATCTGGTGTTAACGATTTTTTTTTGACAACACTAGATTTATTTCCGTACGTTTTATTGTGTAATTTTCTAAAGAAATAAGTGGTTTTTATATATTTTATTGTTCTATTGTTATTTAGTAGCCGTACAACTAATCTTAAATAAAACAAACATGGTTTTAAATATTTCATTAATATTTTGATCGGGATTTATCGGTACCGTTGGAATTCTTGTTTATTCGTTGTTCGTAATTGTTTATAGTGTTAAAAAAAGAAAAAGTAACGGCTTATAAATGTGGAAAATGGAAACATTTTCGGTGGTGGAAAAATCTTTTTATGATATTGCTGAAAGCGACCTTAAGGAACTTTGGGATCCCGATTTAGACCCGGTAAGTAATATTTATTTTTTTTATTTTTTCTTCAAATTGACTTTTAATTATTTTTTGGGTTTGTCGATTATTTAAAAGTTTAACCTTATTTAAATTTTTTATTTATTTACTGCGGCAGTTTTCTTTATGACTAATAAATTTTGTTGAATTATTTGAATTCTTTTTATATTACATTATTGCTTTTATATAGGATTATTTATCTGATTGTGGAATCGGACACCATTATTTTTTTCCTATTTTGAAAACTTTTTTTAAAAATAATTTATAAATCTAGATTTAATTACGTTAGGTTGCCTTTGACATGAGTATTCCGGGTTGGATCCCAACATTCCTCGCTTAAAAATTATAAAAACGAAATAAAAAATTATTTAATTTTATTGGGTGTTCTACTAAAACCACTGAACCTATTATTTGAGTTATATTGAAATTTATTTTTTTTTATTCATAATGTTTTTAGGTAAGATCGTCAGACATATGGATTATTATACAAGTAAAAAAAAAAAAACAAGGACTTCATGTCAGGTTACAAAAAGTGAGGAACGAAGCGGTTCTCGTTGCTTTCGTCACATACCCAAATAATAGTTGCTCTCAATGAAAGGACGTTTTTACCTTAGATGCTTTACATGCATCGTAGTCATAAGAAGAATTAAGACAGATTGAAATTGCAAATTAATGTTCCCGTTCACAATTGAACGTAAGTAAACAGCTTGTACTTATGAATCAAACATTTTCATGAAATTTTGATAATATATAGGTAAACACGCCCGTCATAATATTTGTTTTTATGCTACCGAATGGTGGACGGGAAATTATTTTTGTTTTGTTAGTATAATTTTTATTTAACGATCGAACCAAATTTAAATGATATTTATAATTTATTATGAAGTGAATATGCATAATGAATATTATGAAGTTATATACAGGGTCATCGATAAAGCCCACCGGACTGCTCTAGTGGTTAACTCGTCATCGCTGATCAACCGATTTCGAAATCGAGAGTTCTCTAAGGTTCAAGTCCTAAAAGTCGATTATTTTAACACGGATTTGAATGCTAGATCGTGGATACCGGTGTTCTTTGGTGGTAGGGTTTCAATTAACCGCACATCTCAGGAACGGTCGACCCGAGACGACATGAAATGAAGACTACACTTCATTTACATTTCTGAAGTTAATACCTTATGGTGGTTCCGGGGGCTAAACAGAAAAATAAATAAAGGGTAATAAAGGCTGAAGCGGTTTAAGAAAATCATATCTCAAAAACTACTAGAGATAATCGAACGAGTATTTAAAAATCAAATTCACCAACGCAAAAAGTTTATTTACATACCTTAGAATGTTTCAATATGAGTTCCGTTGGTCTCTCTGCAAACATCCGGCCGATATTCGAATTCGATCCAAGTTCGCCGGATCATTGCAAGCGTAACTGTGGCAGTAGCAGCGGTGATCCGTTGTCTTAAATGTTGCACATCCCTGATTTTTTTGGCCGTAGACAATGTTATTTTCGTAGAAAAAAATTTAACGGTGTCAAATCAGGGCTTCTCGGAGGCCAAAGCGCAGGATCAGCCCTACCAAACGGACGATTAGCGAATCTTTCATCGAGATCGCATCGTACGCTTAGGCAAAAGTGTGGCGGCAATTTTAAAAATTCTTGTTGAGACGTGACAGCAACGTTACTTTTCTTCTTCAATTTGGTCAGCGTGTGGGAAAACGTACTGTTGCAGAACCGTCTAAATGAGCGTTTCTGTGATAGTAAGCTCGTGAAAAAAGAACGGGTCGTTCACACGATCGGATATCAAACCGCGCCACATGTTTATTTTTGGGGAATATCTGACGCGCTTAATAATTTCATAGAGTTGCTGCGATCTCCGTATCGTACAATTATGCCGGTTCACACAACCGCTGACATGGAAAGTCGAATCGTCCGAAAACATAATGCGTTTTAAAAATCTTTCGTCACCGTCAGTGTTATTAACCGTTTTACTTACTAATTCAAAGCGTGGACGGTCCGTCAGTTAAGGGTATGTAAAAAAAACTTTTTGAGTTGATGAATTTAAAAAAATATATATTCTCGTTTGATTATTTCTAGTAGTTTCTGAGATACGACTTTTTTAAATTGCTGCAACGTTTTTCGATGATCCTGTACTTTCGATTGATATTAGTAATTGATTTCTGTATGATTTGAAAAATATCTGTTGATATTAATTTACGTTAAAATTAAACGAATTTTAATGAAAGTTAAAACAGTTTTAAATGCAACTGTTAAATTGCAAGGTCGGGAACCCCGTTTAAAAGCACATTAAAAAATCTGATGACGATACCACACGACTTCCTTGTACGCCAACTAAATTACATATACACTTTTTTTTTTTTAATGAAAAGTGGATAAAATTTTATTTCATTAATAATTTCTTATATTTTTTTCTAATTTTTTTTAAAAATTGTTATTGCATTTTTATTTATTGTAAACATTTTATTATAATCAGAGGTTAATCATTATTAATAAATCAATATATTTAAATAAAAAAGTTAAAAAAATGAGATTAGTCGGATTTGAACCGATGTGCCTTCCCCTTGCAAGATCCAAATATTTCATTAATTAAAATTTATTTTGGCTATAACTCTGGAACCAATGAGGATAAGCTCTCCATGAGAGCTTATTACTGCAGTTAAGAGAAAGTTCAAAATAAAAACATTTTTGGAATTTTTTGACATTTTTGGTTCAATCGATTGAAATTTAAAGGAAAGCTGCACAACTAGATGTTACAATAGGCCTGAATCCAAAATTTCAACATTCTACGGCTAATCGTTTTTGAGTTATGTCATACGTATAGACGTCTCGCCGAAATTAGTCAAAATGGATATTTCCGTTGAAATCTGAAATTTTTCGCGATCTCAATACTTCGTACAAGGAAGTAAAAAATTTACGATTGCGACTTGAGAAAATATAAAATTGTAATCTCTGTAGAAGTATTCTAAGTTTATTTATTTACAGATAACGTTAATCAAAAGATTATTATTATTCCGATGTGTTGAGGTTTTATAAAGACCACACTACATGACACGGTCTTCTGTGAATAAATTTATTGTATAAATTTTCTTCTTCTCTTTTTTGTTTTGTTATATATATCTTTTTTTAAATTTAATTCAGGAAACATAAAATTGTTAACATTTGTATAAAAAAATAGTTCCATTTATATATTTTCCAACGAATTTGAAATTTAATTTATCCTCTTATTTACGGGAAAAACATTTTGTGGAATTATCTTACTTTAATTGTATTCTCTTTTTTTTATGAAGCTGTTATTTATTTAAATCTTCGTAAGATAATAAATAAAAAGTAATTTTTTTTTAGAACTTTTTTAAAGTTAAGAAGTTTTTATGCTTAAAGTAGAACTTTTTTATGCTACTTTTAATAATTTTTTCAATAACATATTAAACTAACAAATTTTGCACATTCCTTTTGATAAGTTAAATTAAAGGAAATGTATAAAAGTGTTGCGGTAAAACAACATTATTACGTCACAGATGAAGTGACAATTATTAAAAAAAAAAAGCGAGTGAATATTTTGGGTGTAAACGATGTACAGTAACTACTGTAAGAAAATTGTTAGCAGGTTCATTGCCTGATAAGAGCGGTCCGTAATGTAATCTATGTTATTAGTGATTTATTTGTTCCTCTTGTCGATATAAATTAAAATAAATAAAAAATAAATTCTGTTATTTCGTAAATATTAAGGGGGAATATACCTTTTTATTTACGGTACCGTGTTTTTGTTGTTCAGTTATCAAAATTAACTTATTTTTAAAAAAAATTTAAAATAACTATTCTTGGATAAAATAGTTATTATTTGAATATTGGATGTTAAGTGGAATATAATTGAAGAAAAGAACCTCTCAATCCGGGAAGGCCAATTGAAGAAATGAGACGGTTAAGAGGCCGTAATATTTGTTACGCATTTTCTAAATATGTATTCGATTTTAAATAGAATAAATAAATATTATAAATTCATTTTATAAAGTAGTCAAATATAAAATATTTGCAGAAATAAAAAAATTTGATGTGGGCACCACACGTATAGGTGTTAATACTTTGTATTGGTTTGATACTTTTGCTTGCGAGATCTTTAGGTTTTTCTTTTTGCTTAGGTTCGTTTTGCTTGCAAGATCTTCCGGACAAATTTAAAAAATGTAAAATTTTGTAATAGGTACCGCACGGGTAATCTTCTATATATATATATATATATATATATAGAAGAACAAAATATGTTTGTATATTTGTTTCGTAAATATCTCGACACCGGCGCCACTAACGGGTATAGTTTTTGCAAAAATGTTTCTTTTCACTAACTCAATATCCTTGTACGCCAACTAAATTACATATACACTTTTTCTTTTTAGCTAAAAGTATATAAAATTTTGTTTCGTTAATAATTTCTGAAATTTTTTCATAATTCTTTTTTTTTAGTTGTTATTAAATTATTATTTATTTTAAAACGTTTTTTACTATCGGAGGTTAATTATTATTAATAATAAATTTAAAAAAGTTAAAAAAAGGAGATGAAGTCGGATTCGAACCGATGTGCCTTCCCCTTGTAAGATGCAAATACTTCACTAATTAAAATGTTTTTGGCTATAACTCTGGAACCGATGAAAATAAGACCACTTATGATATATCGTTGAAAAGCTCTCGATCAGGACTTATTACTACAGTTAAGAAAAAGTCCAAAATCCAAATTATTTTTGATTTTGGGCTTTTTTGGACGCTTTTGGTTCAGTCGATTGCAAGCAAAAGGGGAGATGCACAACTAGTTATAAAACTGGCCTAAATCCTACATTTCAACATTCTACGGCTAATCGATTTTGAGTTATGCGAGGTAAGTACGTACAGAAACTAGGTAAGTCATGCCGAAACTAGTCAAAATAGATTCAGGTGTGGTCAAAATGGATATTTCCGTTCCGAAATCTGAAAACTGACATTTTTCGCGGTTACAATACTTCCTTTACTTCGTAAAAGGAATTAAAAAGTAAACTAAACCACAAAAACGGAATTAAATAAGCTTATCTCAATTTTTGCCATAATTATAAATCGAATTTATTATATCAAACTAAAAAAGATTATCGCTAAAGATTTAACGCTACTAATTAAAAAAATAAAATTATTGATTCTGATAATATTTCATGGAGTATATATATATATATATATATATACTTATATATACTCCATATATATATATATATATATATATATATATATATATATATATATAGTCGAATATCACGATAAAAAACTGTTATATTTAAGCAGGATTTATATTATATTGTTTTAATGAACCGGAAACCTTAGAATTCCAAGTCCAGTTATTATTGTACTGATATAGTACCGTGAATCGAATTTTGATTGCTAAACTAAATGTGTTACAGAGGATTTCATATCCCTTCAGAAATAACTAATGTAGTAGTAACATTTACTGGAATTTAGAATTTTCTTATGTTGAAAACACTATTGTTACTAATCATTAACTCGCAAGTAGTGGTATAGTAAGTAGTAATTATGCAACAGTATGCAAGTTGGTTAAAAACTTTTTTATTTTTTAAATTTTATTTACTAATGCGTTTTTTTACAGTCCTTTTTCTGACCACTTAAGAAAAAGTTTCAAAGTTTTGATACTTTTACCCGGGAAATCTTCAGGTATTTTTTTCTTTTTGCTTAGGTACTTTTGTGCTTGCGAGATCTTCCGGATGAATTTAAAAAATATAAAATTTCGTAATATGTATCTTTTCCGCACGGGTAATCTTTATATATATATATATATATATATATATATATATATATATATATATAAAGAAGAAAGTCTGTTTTGTATTTGCTTGTTTTGTAAATATCTCGACACCGGGTATAGTTTCTGGAAAAATATTTCTTTTCGCGTAACTAATATGTATTCTGAATATGAGTCAAATCGGTCCATAAATACAATTTTTCGAAATATTTCGCCCCTAGCGGTTCCAAACTAATTCGGAAACCTTCGCGGGGATCGCAATCGGATGAATGGTGTAGGAACGCATACGGGACAAATAAAAAAACAAATATTCATTTTTATATGTATAGATTATTTTGTAGACATAAATCATTCCTCGATTACAAACTATTAATATCGGTTTAAGGAAATTGATTGGTGTTATGTAATACTTATTTTATTAGAAATTCTTATTATGAAATTTTCAAAATTATTTATTTTTACTTTTGTTTTAAGAACAATGATGATAATATTAATGAAATATGTTATTTAACGTAGTAACAATTAAACAAAAAAAAAGAATCATTGTACACCTGCTTTAATTATATAATCTTTTGATACTTATTTTTAGTTTATTTCTTTATGAAAAGAAAATTACTCCTTTGTAAATTTCTTTATTTCTTTTATTAAATTATTATTTAAATAAATAAAACTACAGTATATACGAGGTCTGTAAATAAAGTAATGAGACTAGTTTTTCTTCTTTTTTTTTGGGAGCCAAAGTGGCAACATTGTAAAATTACTAGTAAATATATGGTTATACAATAATGAGCGATACTAATTACGAACAACGTTGTGCAATCAAGTTTTGGGTTAAACTCTGTGAGAATGCTACTGAATTTTTTTCAAAATTGAAAAGGGCGTATGAAAATGACGCTCCGTCACGAGCCCAAGTTTTTAGGTGGTTTAAAGGATTTTCAGATGGCCGGGAATCAGTTGCTGACGATCTACGTTCTGGAAGACCGTTAACGTTAAAAAGTGACGATAATGTTGAGCGAATCAGAGGCTTGATACGGTACGACCGGCGATTAATTGTCAGAATGATTGCAGAACGATTGAATGTGAACCGTACAACAGTCTATCAAATTTTGACAAACGAATCTGAAATGAAAAGAGTTTGTGCAAAATTGGTCCCAAAAAACCTCACTGTTGAATAGAAAAACAACAGGGTGGAAATGTGCCGCGATCTTCTTGGGCGAATTGAAACCGATTCTTATTTTCTAAAACAAATGTTATTACTAGTGATGAATCTTGGGTATTTGAGTACGACCCAGAAAAAAATGCCAGAACAAGGAGCGGCATACTTCAAACTCACGACGTCCCATAAAAGCAAAAATCAGCTAATCAAAACCACGCTAATTTGTTTCTTCGATAGTAACTCTTTATGGACAGTGCCGTAAGGCATTGTTCATAAACATTCCTGTAGTTCCTCGACCACCTTATTCACCTGATTTGAGTCCCTGCGACTTTTACCTGTTCTCCTTTAAAAAACACCTCAAAGGACACAGTTTTGGATCAGTAGAAAAAAAATGTAACCGTAGGCTTCTCGCTTTGAGTATGAATTCCCATAATTTTTTCCTTTTTTTTATTTTTTTGTACTTTGTTTTTTTACTTAATTGTTTACTAATTTTTTTTTACGATTTTTATATATATTAAACGTTTTGAGCTGAATGTGGTTTTTGGTCTGGGGGATGTGAAATACGAAGATATGTCGAAATTTTTCGGAAGCCGAATTATAGTAGATAGCTTTCTTATGAAATCTACGTAAAATCAAAAACAACTAAAAAAGCGGGGAAAATATTATTTAAGCAAAAGAGGGCTTTGGTTTTTGTTTAAAATGATGAACGGGGCTGAAATCTTACTAGATAAATTAATTTATTCTTTTTTTTAAACTAAATTATTTATAGCAAAAAAATGTCATTCGTAAAATATCATCTTGTGATTTAACAGACTATAAAATATTTTATATGTTATTAGGTCAATGACTACACAATTTTACAAAATTTTCTATTATTACAATTATAAGAAAGCCTTAAATACGAATAAATTTACTTAATGCAAATTGGAAGCCTCTTGAAGTTTAGTACAGGCTATTCGACATACGTAAAGTAATACAAATAATACAAAATAACTGTACTTAAATCTAACTTAACCTACTGTGACTTAACGGAACTAGAAGTATACACTATAACGTTAAATTTCATGCTTTTATTGATACGCATTTGGAAATAATTCTAAGTGCATCAAATAGTTATAAGGTTAGTAATTTAAAAATAAAAGAAAACATATGAAGTTATTGCAGAAATCTTTTTAAAAGTATGACTTTTAACTATAAAAGATGAGTACTTTCGTACGCATTGTCGCTCATTTCTAATTAACTTTTATTTATTATTGTGATATTTATCCATTTTCTGATAGTATTAATTACGCGGCATACAACTTGATTTATTCTACTTTTTTAGTATACAGAGTGTATTAGAAAGTTTCTTAATGTTGTACAGTATACCGGTTGGCTGAAAAGCAACTTATACCCCCCTCTAACTTTTTTTGTAATCGAGATAAATGATGCGGTTTGCGATATATTTCCTTGTACCGAGGATTTACTTTAACGAATGTATATTTCACTTTTTTTGATTTTAGTCGGCGGCGGGGTACAGCTTAAAAATTTCAAATGGAACTATTATTTTAAAGAATTCGACGAGACGAGAAACATGAACAATTAAAACTTAATTCTGATCCAATATGGCGGTCAATAACGTATTTGTTTCAGATAACTAGATCTTCATTTGTATGCTCCCCTTTTTTGTTGTTTGCAATATCCTGATTCTGTGTTTGGAAATCTTCTGCCGTAAGAGAGCCTAACTCAGTAAGACTGAGTATTCGGCCTTCAGTGTGGGCGGGCGGCAAAAATGCCTCAAAAATTTTAAACGGGACATATGTTCCAGCGATAAATTGTTTTAAAGGTCTTTGAGAGACAAGCAAAACTGTATCGAAGAAATTAAATTGTGACTATTTAGACCAAATTGGCGGTCACAAATGCGATTAAATTAATTAAAAATTGAAAAAAAAAAAATTAAACTTTTTCTTTTTTTTTTTGTCTTCAGTCATTTGACTGGTTTGATGCAGCTCTCCAAGATTCCCTATCTAGTGCTAGTCGTTTCATTTCAGTATACCCTCTACATCCTACATCCCCCAACAATTTGTTTTACATACTCCAAACGTGGCCTGCCTACACAATTTTTCCCTTCTACCTGTCCTTCCAATATTAAAGCGACTATTCCAGGATGCCTTAGTATGTGGCCTATAAGTCTGTCTCTTATTTTAACTATATTTTTCCAAATGCTTCTTTCTTCATCTATTTGCCGCAATACCTCTTCATTTGTCACTTTATCCTAAACTTTTT
The DNA here is from genome assembly GCF_047948215.1 of Lycorma delicatula. Lineage (NCBI taxonomy): Eukaryota > Metazoa > Arthropoda > Insecta > Hemiptera > Fulgoridae > Lycorma > Lycorma delicatula. The sequence continues at coordinate 22,184,168 of NC_134465.1, read as the reverse complement.
CAAATACTTTTTTTTTTAAAGTTTAAAACTTAAAGTTTAAAAGTATTTAAACTTTTTCAAATACTTTTTTTAATTATAGTCTTGAAAAATTTCGCCGCCCAAAAATCAAAAAGCGTGAATGTAAGAGTAGCCCTTCGGTACAAGGAAGAATGCGGCAACCGCATCCATTTATTCAATTATAAAAACGTTAGACGGAGGTTTAAGTTACTTTTCACTCAACCAGTTTATATAAAATATCACTGCCGTTTAAATAAATGTTATATAAAGTAATTTAACTAATAATTTGACTTTGTTACAAAAAATATTGAAAGATGTAAACCTATTTTGTCATATTTTATATATATAATTTAGAATTATTTATAAATACTCGTGTGTACGTATATATTTTTTAAATCTTTTATTCCTTACCGTGCATTGAAAATAAGGTAGAATTAATATATTGTTAAAATAATTTAATAATTCATGTCGATAAAAAACAAAAAGAAGCTAACAGCACAACTGTAGGACTTTACCGTCACGTGGCTTTTTACTGATGCACGGCTTACACATACAACTTAATTTAAATTAACTTAAATTTTTATAATTTTATTTAAATTTAATATTTTTTGTTTATTTAATTCAATGAATCTAACTAAAGCCTGCGCGCTTACCGTATTTTATTCGCGCTATTCAGACGGTGTTAGCGGCCACTAAATATCTATTTAATTTAATTTATTTAATTCTACGGCTCATCTATGACGTCACAACATAGCGAAGACTACAGCAGCTGTACATCAGTACTACACTAGCGCTCTTTATGGTGAGAGGAGGTACTGCTGACGTAGTATGTCCACTTAGCCGCTAGTTCATTCAGAGAATATTTTGGGTTGGTGGTGCGATTTTGCAAAATTATTTTGTGCATATATTGTTATTTTTTAATCGTTAACAAATTTGCTTAAGAAAAATAAGACTTTAATTAGGCGAAATCTCAAGATGATGACTTGCTGTACAGCCTGACCTCCTTGATCTTTTAAGTTGAAAATTTAATGGCATCGATGCCCCATATATTGAAGTAATCTGACCAAGTTTGGTTACAAATCGGTCCAGTAGTTCTGGAGATATAAGGAATATAAAACCAATCATACACATGTTCATATGAAGATCCGGTGAAAACCGCATATGCCATTATTGGATCGATTAAAATACTTTCCCTTCTAAAGCTATAACTCTGCTATAGCGTTAGACGGGAAAGTATTAAATATAAATTTATTTTAAAACATCATTAATGTTATTTTATAACAAGTAAGAAGATTTACAATATATTAAAAGGTCATATTAAAGTACACTTGTTCAAGAGGAAAACATGATCCATTAATTTCCTTACCATTTTCTGATCCGTGGCGTCAAATTATGTAATCGTTTAACTCAGATCTGTTCTGTTCCCAGAAAAATTTTGCGTCGGTACTTCCTTGGATGGTTGAGTCAAAATATAAAAAATCGTTTAATATTTAGTTTTATTAGATTAGAACCAAATTAGTAGTTTAATTTTTTTTTTGATTGTTCAATGCGATTAAATTTTGTTGCAAAATAATATGTCTTTCCCATAAAAAAGGATGGCGGGTGTGTTTGTTTGTTAGTTTGATGTATGTGCTCACATTTTTATTTTAGCTGCTATTGGGGCAGAGCGGACCCCGTGGTGCGCCGGGTAGCTGCGCACAACACACAAACGATTTTATCTAAAATTATATTTGTGTTTTCAGGTTAAAAAAGGGGAAAAAATTGGGGTTAGATCCCTGTTAAAGAAACCACAACTCAAAAAAAAGTTATTAATGCTCAGGATTTTGAAGCTTTTCGTTGTAAAAGATTTTGTTGCTGTTAGTACGCTAAATTCATGAACATTTTACATTAGTTAAAGTCGGCATAAACATTTACAAAAATCACGTGTAGTGAAACAAACCATATAACGTTTTCCTGTTTAGCCTCCGGGAATTTTACACGGATTTGAATACTGGATCGTGGATACCGATGATCTTTGGTGGTTGGGTTTCAATTAACCACACAACTCAGGAACGGTCGAACTGAGACTGTACAAGACTACACTAATACATATCATCCTCTGAAGTATTACCTGAACGGTAATTACCGGAGGCTAAACAAGAAAAGAAAGCCTCCGGTAATCACAGTCTGATATTAATTCAGAGGATGATATGTATAAGTGTAAATGAAGAGTAGTACAGTTTATGGTCGACTGTTCCTGAAATGTGTGGTTAATTGAAACCCAACCACCAAAGAACATCGGTATCCACGATCTAGTATTCAAATCTGTATAAAAGTAATTGCGTTTGCTAGGTTTGAACGTTGGAACTATCGACTTCAGCGAAATCAGCTGACGTCACAACTGATGTTCAACTGACGTCAACAACTGACGTCAGCTGATGACATCAGCTGATTTGCGAAGTCGAAATCAGCTGTTGCGAAGACGCGTTCACCACTAGACTAACCCGGTGTGCCCTGCCCTTTTACTTGCTTTTCTTCAACTAACAGTGGTTTTTTTTCACGTTGTCCTCAAATCTTGCATTCTTAATTTAACATACTTCCTGACATTGCCTATTTTTGAAATTTTGCACAGTTATTAAGAGGTCGGATTACAGTACAATATTTTACCATTACTTCTGCAAATGTCCTCTCGAGCGGGGGTAAATTTGTAAATGTATATAAGCGACAAAAAAATGTTGTTAATTTACGATTGTATTTCAGTAATCAAAAACTTCACTATTTCGTTGGATTGAAAATTTGTTTGATATTTTATAAATGCATTAGAAATTTCAATATACGATGTTATTTTTTGAACTCCAAAATAACCTACTAATTAACTCGTGCAATGTATGATAATAATTTGATCGAAGTATCACAAAAAAGTATAAACCAAGTTTTTAAAAATTTTATTATTATTTCTAGTAATTTATTAATATCTATTAATAAATTTTCATTTTATTTAATTATATTATTAGTTCCTTTTATTATAATTATATATTTGAAATATAAAACAACTAAATTAATGAATTCTTTGAAAACCGCAGCAATTATTCCCGTATTTTAATTATTATAAAATTATACATCGTTCTTTTAAAATCCGTAACAAGTCAAGAGAATTTTATTAGTTTTGTTTAAATGAAAAGAGACCGGGTAAGAAAAAATAAGTACGTAATGTTATTTAATTACCGTGTACTGTACATTAAAAAAGTATAAATTAAAAAGAAATATTTCAGGTTCAATAAAATTGTACACTTAATTTAGATTTATTAACAATACCGTTACTTTTCCTTGCATTCCACTCGTTTTATGTTTTAACGGCGTATAACATATTTATTATTTAAAAGAGCTTAAAAATTAACATTTGAAAAAATTATTCATTGGATGGTTTGTTTGTATGTATATATCTACAGTACTATAGTAATATATAATGACTGAATTTTCGTAAGTTTAAATATAAATTTTACGGTTGGATAATAGTGTTCCATTGTTTCTCAGATAGATGTGGAATAAAATTTTGCTGGAAAATAAAGATGTGTCTTTCCCATAAAAAAGGATGGTACGTGAGTTTGTTAGTTTGATATATGTGCTCACATTTTTATTTTGGCTGCTCTTGGGACAGAGCGGACCCCGTGGTGCGCCGGGAAGCTGCGCGCAACTCACAAACGATTTTATGTAAAATTATATTTGTGTTTTCAGGAAAAAAAGGAAAAAAAAATTGGGGTAGATCCCTGTTAAAAAACACAACTCAAGAAAAAGTTATTAATGTTGAGGATTTTGAAGCTTTTCGTTGTAAAAATGGATGGAATTCCTGTTTGTAAGGTATAAAAAAGGGCTGTCAAATTATTTTTTTATCTCGATAAATATAAATGTAGACATATATATGTATGTATATATATTTTTTTAATTTTCAATGTGTACGAAGTGCAACAATAAAGTAATGAGTCTGATATATTAAAGATTTTTACTTACGTTTTTGGTTAGCTGTAGTATAATCAACTTCAAAGTAGTCCGTTCTGCTTGCACACACTTACTCCAACGCTTCTGCCAATGCTAGTATCATTTCTGGAATGTTGTCTAAGACCCTTGTCATAACATTTTCGACATCTTATGTTGTTTGAAAACGGTGTCCCTTGACCACCAAGTTGACTCTTCGAAATAAAAAAAAGTGGCGAAGGGTTGATTTGTACTTGTTCAACAGATCGGCAGTCACATTTTTCCTGGCATCTACCTGTTGTGCGAGATTTTTGGGGATCATTTTCGCACAAAATTTTTACATACCCATCTCTTCTGTTATTTGGCGAACAGTTTCCCGATTAATTTTCACTTCTTCTACGATCATTTTCACCAATAATCTTCGATCGGATCGTATGATTTCACGCATCCTGGACGTTGTTGACCCCTGTCTGTGAGGTTGATGGTCGTCCGTTGCGGTCTTCGTCTTCAACATTCATTCTGCCTTCGCAAAAAATTTTATGACAACAAAAAACTTGAGCTCTTGACATAGCTTCATTTACAAAATCCTTCTGAAGCTTACCGAAGTTGTCGTCGCATTCTCATCGAATTTAACAGTAAAAGAAATGGTATACCGTTGCGCAATATTTCGCCAGAGACCAAAACACGTGTTCGCTTATTACACCGCTACTCAAGACCGATGGATTGTGCGGATGTGCCGCTTGGATTAACAGTGGCGGGAAGATCAAGGTCAAAAATGGAGTGTCTATGAAGGGTGCAGGGTTGCCGCGTTTTGCTAAAAAAAATCAGTCTCAATATGGTATATTCCAAAATTTGCAAATCTTCATGTTTTACGGTCTAACTAGTTTATCTAGAAAAAAAACATACGTATGTCTGTTTGCATTGCATTTCACCTTTTATCTCAGAATTGACTGAACCGATTTTTTTCAAAATTAGTTGAGTTGTGGGGGTGTATCGCGAAAAAACATTTCGATTTTCTTCAGAGGCATTTTAGAGAACACTTTATTAAAATGAATTTTTTTTCTGCAATCCATATATGAATAATCTGATATTTTTTTTTAAATCACTCTCACCTGTTAAAATTGAAATATATGTTTTTCGGTTAATTTGTTCCATTTTCCTTTGGTTTAAATATTATTCAAAAAATATTTACATTTCATATATAGCTATCAAGATATGTTACATTTTTTTTCTTATTTTAGTATAATTTATTGAAGGAAGTCATAGTTTTAGAGAAAACTTAAAGTAAAATTGTTAAGCTTAACTTACATATGAATATTTTTAGAAAGGTTTTTCATAAAATTCCTCACCTCTATAATATATGTTTTTTTTTTTTTTGTCTTTTACCTCTAACTCTTTTAATTTTTATTTTTAATAGCCGGGAAAGTCATGAAATACTTTTGCAGTTTTTTAAATTTAATTTAATTTTCAAGTGACGTTATTTAACATTTCATTTGTTCATTTTTTAAATAATTAACATAGGCTTTAATCACATGTACTTTTTATATTATATTTATTGTTAATTTTTGATTTTATAAAATTGTATATTTTGTAACGTTATATCTAATTATAAATATAATTTACGTTTTGATTAGCTGTAATTATTTCATTTACCGAGCAGATTAGCCGGATCGATAGCAATGTAAATTACAAAAAAAACTCATCTTTTTTGGTTACATTTGATAATCCTTTAAAATAGATTTCGGTTTTTCTGAGATTAGGGGTATCGACTGCTTTGGTGGTCATGTTGCCCTATGAGAATGGACATTTGTAGCGTGTGAAAAATGCTACGACTGACCGGGATTTGAACTCGGGATCTCCGTTTCCAGTTAATGAATTAAAAAAAATATTTTACAAGTTAAAAATTTGTATTACTTAAAGTTATTACAATTATTATATAACTAAAATTTTCTCGTAATTATAATTTTAAAACAGAAATAAGGATGACTGTATTCAAATTGAACAGACCTCAGTTTTCTAAGGACAGATCCTTAGCCAATATTGTTGTTATCAACGTGTTACAAATAACATTTAAGAGTGTTTAAAAAATAAATTTTCAAAGTATAAAAGATCTCTTCTTTCGTAAATCATTTTGCATTACGACAAAAATAAAAAAAATATTAAAGGTAGCAAAATTAAAAAAAAAAAAAATTAACACCTAAGATGGATACCGTTTGCTGGTCGATCAAAAAGTTTACTATTCATATATCCGGGAGTTAAATCATTTTCTAGGAGATTTTACTATGTATGTATTATTAGATGATTTATAAATTTCTTGAAAATAGCAGAATATATCTTTAGAAGATATGAAATTATTCAATTATTTTCAAAACTTTCTCATTAAAAAGAACTTTAACCTTAATTTTTTTTTAAATTGAAGTACGTTTTTTTAGAACTTCTTAATTTAATTTTTTCCTTTATGTCGTATTAAAAAAAAAGTGATGTATTACTGATAATATAAATTGACCGTAGATCAAAGCAATGCTAATTACTGATGTAGATAAAATATTTACAAAAAATATATTGCACATAAAGAAACATTTTAACATCTTCAGCTAATTTGTAAATAACTGTATAATATAGATGATGTATGTTGAATAAAATAAAAATTAAAAACAAAACTCTTTAAATGAAATTAAGATATGAAATAATGTCATAATTTAACAAATGAAATATTTTTTGCCGTATAAGATGATATAACTCGTCAAACTTTAGTTTGTATGAACACGTAGATGCGCCGTAGTTCTACCTGGTTTGTCTGAAATTTTATCTATTGCAGTTGCCACAGCTAACAGAAAAAAGTGTCCCAAAATGAACTGATATTTTACATTTTCCGACGTTTCTTTTTCCTGTAAAACTAGAGTAGAGATTTTTATACGCTGTATTCAGTAAACATTGAGATAATTATAAATATATAACGAGTTTTCGAAAAAAATTATCTTTAACGATGAGACGTTTTCTTCTTACTGGCTTTGTCAATAAACAGCATTGTCGAATTGAGATCAGAAAATCCAAAATAAGATGAAAGAACTACGTATGCGTCTTCAACGGGTCACAGTTTGGTGCAGATTATGGGTCGGGGAATCGATCGGATCTTACTTCGAAAATGAAAATGGAGATACCGTTACCTCAATGGAGTTCGATATAGTAAGATGATTTCAAACTTTTTGTGCCTAAAATTAATGATATGGATGTGGAAGACGCGTGGTTTCAAGAAGATTGTGCAATGTGCTACTCTGCCAGTGAAACCGTACAGTTTAGAAAAATTTAACGGTCCTGTTATTTCGCAGCGGGGTGATGCGAATCGGCTGTCAAGATCATGCAACTTGATACCGTTGAACTTTTTCCTGTGGGGTAATCTTAAGAATAAAGTGTACATCAATAAACCGCAAACAATTGAGGACTTCAAAGAAGAAATTTGACACAACATTACCGAAATTTTCCAGCAGTTATGTCGACATAATTGGAAAATGTCAAAAGAAAAAACATGTGCAGCTAAAACCGGGGTGTACATTTGTCAGATGTTTTGTATCTCACATCCCCACGTCACAATTTTTTTTCCATTAAATAATAATTAATAATAATATCAGGACATTTTGGGACACTCTTTACAATTGAGAGGATAGTGTACTGCAAAAGGACAGTCGTACATCCAACAATCTATCTCCACCCTACGTATAATCTATGCTTTCCAAACTATGATGAGTAATGCGGTTCAAAAAAAATCCCTTTCGGCACACGCCGAAAGGCGGAGTTACATTTCACCGGTACTAAGTACGGGATAAAAAAGATTTCCACCTCAAGTTAAGAACTTAAAGTTTACTCGATACGATAATGTTTGCATATGAAAAAAAGTTTCACATGTTTAACATACGACAAGCTCCATCTTCTTACAATTCTAGCGATATTTGAGTCACCCCTTGCCGTAAGGGTTGGTCATATCAAAAATTGTTTTAGACAAAATTTTTAGATAATGTTTAGAGGACTAACGATCACTTTAAACCGATTCGATACTGCGCCTATTAAGGGAGATATGATTCTTTTTTGTCTTCGAAACCCAATTTTTACACCTCCTGGGCCAATGGTTGGTTATATAAAAACAATTTACTTAGATACGTTTTAGGCCCTTATCCAAAAGAATAGAAGGAACTTAAAATAAATTCTATATTTTACTTAATAAAAACGGTGTAGCGATATTTTGTTTTTTCGAAAAAGACCCCCCCCCCAAAATTTCCACCCCTATGATCCGATTTTGGCCGTTAAAAAACTCAACCGAGATTTTGGAACGAGTTCTTTTTAAGAAAAAATTTAAAAGTGATTGACGCAAAGTTACGGCAGTTATCGTGTCCACAAGAAAGTGAAATATATATATATAAATGTATATATAAACTTTTTAACTGACGATGGTTTTGGGGTCTGGGAGTTGTGAAACGCGAAGGTATGTCGAAATTTTCCGGAAGTCGAATCATGGTACCCATTACTAATAGTGTTTCATTTTGAAAAGTTGAAAATTAAATTGTACGTGCTAAATTTCACGATTTATGTAATTTGCTAACGACACAAAATTTCAGTCAAATTGATGGACGAATAATATGTTTATACCTAATCTAAGATAGAAGTATTTTCATATTTATGATTTTGTAAATTGAAATATTATTATAAGAATATTGCTTGAGGTGATGGAATAATACGTTCTCAGTACTTCAGGTATTCACAACTTCGTCTAGTAACTTTAAAGAGTTCATTAGGACAGTTTTGAAGGTATATGAATTTTTTTTAATAACACATTTGATAATAAAAAAAAAATGTACTTTTATATTTTTTTTTCATTACTTAATAGGAAATTTATAACGATATTTTGTTTTTTGGAAAAAGCCCCTCCATTTTCACCTCAATGGTCCGACTTTTCCAATTAAATAACTTGACCGAGATTTTGGGTGGTTATATTTTATGTATCAATTTAAAAGTGATTGGCGCAAAATTACGGCGGTTATCGTGTCCACTTTTTTTTTTTTTTTTTTTGTCTTCAGTCACTTGACTGGTTTGATGCAGCTCTCCAAGATTCCCTATCTAGTGCTAGTCGTTTCATTTCAGTATACCCTCTACATCCTACATCCCTAACAATTTGTTTTACATATTCCAAACGTGGCCTGCCTACACAATTTTTCCCTTCTACCTGTCCTTCCAAAATTAAAGCGACTATTCCAGGATGCCTTAGTATGTGGCCTATAAGTCTGTCTCTTCTTTTAACTATATTCTTCCAGATGGTTCTTTCTTCATCTATTTGCCGCAATACCTCCTCATTTGTCACTTTATCCACCCATCTGATTTTTAACATTCTCCTATAGCACCACATTTCAAAAGCTTCTAACCTTTTCTTCTCAGATACTCCGATTGTCCAAGTTTCACTTCCATATAAAGCGACACTCCAAACATACACTTTCAAAAATCTTTTCCTGACATTTAAATTAATTTTTGATGTAAACAGCTTATATTTCTTACTGAAGGCTCGTTTAGCTTGTGCTATTCGGCATTTTATATCGCTCCTGCTTCGTCCATCTTTAGTAATTCTACTTCCCAAATAACAAAATTCTTCTACCTCCATAATCTTTTCTCCTCCTATTTTCACATTCAGTGGTCCATCTTTGTTATTTCTACTACATTTCATTACTTTTGTTTTGTTCTTGTTTATTTTCATGCAATAGTTCTTGCGTAGGACTTCATCTATGCCGTTCATTGTTTCTTCTAAATCCTTTTTATTCTCGGCTAGAATTACTATATCATCAGCAAATCGTAGCATCTTTATCTTTTCACCTTGTACTGTTACTCCGAATCTAAATTGTTCTTTAACATCATTAACTGCTAGTTCCATGTAAAGATTAAAAAGTAACGGAGATAGAGAACATCCTTGTCGGACTCCCTTTCTTATTATGGCTTCTTTCTTTCGTGTCCACAAGAAAGTGAAATATATATATAAAACTTTTCAACTGACGGTAGGATTTAGGAGTTAATGGTTGTTGGGAGTAATCCACCGGGTTGTTCTAGTGGTGAACGCGTCTTCCCAAATCAGCCGAAATGGAAGTCGAGAGTTTCAGCGTTCAAGTCCTAGTAAAGGCAGTTATTTTTATTTTTACATGGATTTGAATACTAGATCGTGGATACCAATGTTCTTTGGTGGTTGGGTTTCAGTTAACCATACATCTCAGGAATGGTCGAACTGAGACTGTACAAGACTACACCTCATTTTCAGTCATACATATCATCCTCTGAAGTATTAACTGAAAGGTAATTACCGGAGGCTAAACAGAAAAAAGAAAAAAAAAGTTGTTGGGAGTAAATAGTAGGATTGTTTTATTTATTAACTGAACGGAATTTATATTTTTAACTTTTTATTTAATTAAGGAAAAATTTAGCAAATTTGTAATTTATTTTTGTTAGGAAACAATTTATAATTAAAATAACTGATGTATAATTTTTTTTAAGAAGAAATTTAAATTTAAGAAAATCTTTAGTCGTCATTTTTTCGACATTTGAACTAGGTTAATAGAAAAAACCGGTTGCTAGTATAATTCCCCTAGTATAAATAATTTTTATATACAACTTTAAAATATATAAATAATACTATACTGGTATTAAGCCGTTTTAATTGTATTTTGTTGTTTACTGCAGCTTATATATCAGTACAATTTTATTATATAATAGTTTAACTATCTTTGTTCTAAAGTTATATACTTACAGAAAAACACATGTAAAATATAATATTACTGCAAATATTGATGTAATAAATATTTATCCTTGGTGCGCATTTCTTTAATTGTATGTATACTGCAACAATGTAGATAAGGTTTAAACGCTAATCTTGGTATTCTGTACTAAGCTCATCCAACCGGTATATTTGCAAGGTCAGAGTCAAGGTCAGTTATATGCAGTACGTTATTAATTTTTTTTCTATAATAGAAGTTAATTTAAAAAAAAATCTGAATACGCTTTTTTTATATAAATACCGTGCAGGTGATCCACGAAGAATGTGACAAACTTTCACAAAATGTTCTTTCGGTGATAATAAAAAAGAAAGTTTATATAAACATAGGTTCGGAAACGATTTGTCAGCGAGTTTCTGCTGACGAAAGATTTCACCCTGATTTCTGCGCCTTCGTTAAAATTAAGCCAGGTTGTATTTCTTGAAATCCAAATTAAGGGGTAAATTTAGCGGGTTTTTTTTAATGAAATCTTACCTGAAAAATTGAAAAAAAAACGTCCCAGAATTGTATTTTTATTAGTTTTCTAGAAATCTGTGGTAAAAGACAAACGATCGGGGTCAAAAACACACTATTTTATATTTGATTTAAAATAACTCTTTAAATAGCCGGCCTCCGTGGTGCGAGTGGTAGCGTCTCGGCCTCTCATCCGGAGGTTCTGGGTTCGAATCCCGATCAGGCACGCCATTTTTCATAGGCTATATTTCCATATTCCACGCGCAAGCTTCAGCTTATGTGGCGATATAATGCTAAAAAATGGATAATAACACATAATGGTTATAAAGAAACTTGTAGGATATTTGAGTAAAACAGTATAAACAGTAAACGGAAACTAAATTTTGTATAAATCTTATTTTCTTATATTTTAGTCAAATTTTTCTAATATTAAAAAATACCTTTTCCACGTCTAGAAAAACCCATCGTAAGTAAATGTCTATAATTCATCTTAATTTTTTTTTAATAAAATTATATTTAATTTTGCGCTCATGTTCTTTCTGAAACCGAACAGGTAATTTTCATCTTCCCCTACAAATTCTATTCTCGTGTAAATTATTCCAATGAATATTTTCGATGCAAGAAATTTTAAACAAAAACTACTGCAGTTCTCAGACTTATCTAGTCCTACTTTAAAGTGATTATTTCGATGATAATAAATTTAAAAAAAAAAATGATCTATTTCTACAGTAATCATATCGAAATTATTTTTTAAACATATCCAAAATAAAGATTAAAACGATCATAAATATTGTTGAGGATAAAGATAAACGGTTATATTTTAACATATGATGACTAGATACTTGTCTCAATTGTTGTACACACATTTTACAGCTCAGAAATTGTGTATAAAACAAAAAAAAAGGTTAAAAACCATTGGTTTATAATTGTTTTGTAAAAATGAACAACTTATATTTATTGCTGTTTTAGGTAGATTTCGTTAGAAAGCTCCTTATTGTAATGAGTAAAATGATTCGACTTCCGGAAAATTTCGACATATCTTCGCGTTTCACATCCCCCAGACCCCAAAACCACAGTCGGCTCAAAAGTTTACATATACATTTATATATATCACTTTCTTGTGGACACGATAACTACCGAATCTTGCGCCAATCACTTTCAAATTGATACATAAAATATAACAACCCAAATTCTCGGTCGAGTTCGTTGGGCAAAATCAAACCACGGGGAAGAAAATAGGGGAGCTTTTTTGAAAAAGCAAAATACCGCTATAATTTTCTTATCAAGTAAAATATACAATTCGTTTAAAGTTCCTACTATTCTTTCGATAAGGTCTTAAAACTTATCTAAGTAGAGCTTCTTGATATCATCAACCTTTGGCCCAGGGGATAGAAAAAATGGAGTTTCGAAGACGAAAAAAATTACACCCCTTTAATAGGTGCAATATTGAATCGGTTTAAAGTAGTCGTTAGTCCTGTAAACATTGCGTAAAAATCGGAAGTTTTAATGAAATAAAATTTTATGTACTTTTTATTTTTTTTTAAATGTGTATATGTAAGTTAATAAGCGTACAATAAAGTTATGCGGTGTCCCCATCGGTTTTTTTTTTTATTTTGATGAAGAAAGAAATTATCGACAGTTTTTTAAAGTGTTACTTTCATGCAAACGGATATATCGTTAATGTAATTATATTTATTTTAACGCTTGGTGAACGTAACCGTAATTTTAATGTTCTGTACGGAATTCTATAAATAACAGAAAATTTCCTACAACTTCGTTAGATTCTGTTAACGTACTACAAGTTAGTACATGTAACCGTTTTATTTATATAATATACTGTATTTCTCACTGTGCAGTTTGATTTATGTATATAAGAAATACAGTGTTAGCGTGCTTTCACCGGTTACTTTACGTAGTTCGGTTTAGTTAGGTTTGGTTTCATTTCTTTCTCTTGAATAACGTTTTACTCCCACAACAAACTAAAACTGGTTCTAATTCTTAGCCGGTGAGTTGGATTCATTTTGCTAATTGGTCTTGTAACAACCTTTTCCTTTCTGGTTTCTACTCTCTCGTATTCTCTCTTTTTCTTTCATCTGACTATCTCTGTTATGTGTTCACTCGATCTTCTTTCTTTTGAAAAATTATTATTTTTATTTTCGTAAACAACTACCTGGTGTCCCTATGTCTACCGTACTTTATTTATTACACAAAAGACAACTCTGAATTAAAAAAAGATTAAGAAATCTTAAAACGGCTTCAAATATTTATTATTTATATTGATTCTTATCTTTTTTAGAAATTTTATACTAAAAGAATTTTACTTCCGATGAGTATATAATTGAATAGAATTAATAAACGGAGGAAGGAGAAAATTATAATGTCAAAAAAACATTTGGATTTAATGGACTTAAATGACGTATATACATATATACTCACACTAGCCAGCCCGTGTAGGCAGTACCTGAACCCTCAGGAGCCAGATCAGCCCAGCCAAACCCCGGAGCCAGCTCTTAGGCTCAAGAGGGCTACCCCAGGGCCGCAGAGCTCTTTTCTCTCGCCGTTCCTGTGTTGCAGAGGGCGTCAAAGACAGGGTGTACACTATAAAAGTAGCAAACATCCGGGAGAGCTGCGTGAGAAGTTCGAAATGCCATTTCAACAGTCGCACCAGAAATGCTTCAACAAACATGGCAAGAAATCGCCTATCGGCTGAATATTCTTCTTATGACTGGTAAGCCGCATGTGAAAGTGATTTGATGAAATGTGATTTTTTGTTATAACTCGATAAGGTAGGCTATAATTTAATATTTGTTTCGTGTCGATACGTGAAATATTTTGGGAGATATAGTTAAATAAAAATTGGGCATTTGAAATGGGACACCTTATATATATATACCCTTTCATAACCCTAATTTATATATATATATATAAAAGGGCCAGACAAAAGAAACTCTTTCGTTTGTCTAAATAAAAAAATCTTGTACGGCTATTAAATTACATACACACATTTTTTTTTTTTTAATGAATAGTACATAAAACATTATTTCATTAATAACTTCTGATATTTTTTTAAAAATTTTATTATTATTTATTTTAAAAACGTTTTTACAATCGAAGGTTAATAATTATTAATAAATATATGTAAATTAAAAAAAAAAGTTAAAAAAGAAAGGAAATGAAGTCGGATTCGAACTGCCTTCCACTTGTAAGATCCAGATATTTCATTAATTAAAATTTTATTTGGCTATAACTCTGGTACAAATGAAATTAAGTTCCACTTATGATATATCGTTGTAATATATTATATTATTTAACTGCAGTATAAGCTCACATTGAGAGCTTATTACTGCAGTTAAAAAAAGTCCAAAATTCAAATGTTTTAGATTTTGAGCTGTTTTTGGTCAAGCCGATCGCAATCAAAAGGGGAGATTCACAACTAGATGTTGTGAATCCTAAATCCAAAATCTCAACATTCCACCGCTAATCGTTTTTGAGTTATGCGACAGATGTCACGCCGAAACTAGTCAAAATGGATTCAGGGATGGTCAAAATAGATATTTCCGTTGGATTCTGGATACGGAAATTTTTCGCTATTACAATACTTCCTTGTACTACGAAGTAAAAAAAATTATACAGTTCTTGTGTATTTTATGAAATAATAATTTTTGAATTAGTTATTTCATTTTCTATTTGATTAGTTATTCATATCAGAATTTCTTTTAAATGTTAATGTATTTAATAATTTAAGTTATTATTCATCACTCTTATGTATTTAATGATAAACAATTTGAACTTTACTCGTCACTGAAATTAAAACTGAATTTGTTTTAATTAATTGATAAATACAAACCCGTTATTTATATTTAAAAATTTATTTATTATAGGTAATAAAAATAGTTGTCTGATTAATTCATTTCATAATTTTTAATTATTTATTAATTTTTCTTTATATTTTAATTAAAAATATTATTAAAAAATATATATATATATATATTAATTGCAATTATGTTAAACCAAAATTGCCAAGTATTATGAAAGAATATCATTTTTTTTAAACTGTTTAAACTCTTAAAAAGTATGTGTGTGAATTGTATAAATATTTAACAATGTTTCTTAGAAAGTATTCAGTAAATTCTATACTCATCAATTTGGATACATAATTAAAATAAAAATGATTTTTTTTTTTTTATTAGACAGGAGTATGATATGATAATACCTTATGAACTTTAACCTCGTTTATTTATTGTGCTAGGTAGATTACATAACAGAGCTACTTATTGTAATGAATACCATGATTTGACTTCTGGAAAATTTCGACAAATCTTCACGTTTCATATCCTCCAGGCCCGAAAACCTCCGTTAGTTCAAAAGTTAATATATATTTAACTTTCTTGTGGACACGATAACTGCTGTAATTTTGCGCCAATCACTTTCAAATTGATACGTAGAATATAAAGACCCAAAATCTCGGACAAATTCGTTAATGGGGAAAATCAAAACTTGGGGGTGGAAATGTGGGCTTTGTCGAACAAAATATCGCTATACGTTTCTTATTAAGTAAAATATCGAATTCGTCTAAAAAGTTCTTACTATTTTTTTGGATATGGACCTAAAACGTATCTAAATAAGGTTTTTAATATCACTAACTACCTAGGGTGGGAAAAATGAGGTTTCGAACACAAAAAAATCATATCTCTCTTAATAGGCACAGTATCGAATCGGTTTAAAGTGGTCGTTAGACTTCTAAACATTACTTAAAACTTTTGTCTGAAACAATTTTTGATATGACCAACCTTAGGGGAAGGGATGACCAAAATGTTGCTGGAATTTTAAGAAAATGGAACTGGTATGCTAACCTTTTTCACTTGCAACCATTGTTATTGAGTAAATTTGAAGTTTTCTTAACTTTAAGGTGGAAATCGTTTTTATCCCCTACTTAGCACCGGTGAAATCTACCTCCGCCTTCCGGAGTGCCTAAAGAATTTTTTTTTTCTAATAAATTTGAGTGTGTTATTATTAGTTGATTAGGGATTACTCCAGCTAAATCTACTATTTATTTGTAAACCTTTTTAGAATGATATATAATTTATCTACACCATTAATTTATTATTTTTAATCTCTTTCGGGACACGAAGGAGGCTTTCCGTGGTTGATACTAAATAAATATTTGTTGTATCCTTGTAATCGCGTAACTTATATTGTGATTTTAAGTAAAAAAGTTCTTTTTTTAACAATTCCCATGATCGGTTTGCTGCTGATCTTCACCCCCTCCCTATTTTCAACAAATCTCTTTAACTCCCTATAGGTACTACTTCCCACACCTTTTTAATCCGATCGATTTACTTCAGCCTCGGTCTTCGTCTAGCATTCTTTCGTTCCACTATACCTTCTAGTACTTTTAACCGGTCCATTACATCTTTAGAAAAGGGCAACCCAATTGGTCTCCAATGGTTCACCGATGTACAAACTATGCGTCACTCTTCTGTTCCTACATTTCAAACCCGCCATTCTCAGCATTTCAAAAAGCCTTGCCCGATTCACTTTATTTAAAATAAATATATATATGGGTTTTTATCTTGTCAATGATAATCCGTAATCCTAAAATAGCTTCCCTCGTTCCTGTGCCTTTTCTGAACCCGAATTGGTTATCGGCAAGCAATTCTTCAATTATTATAATTATCATCGTTATTAAGCGATTAATAATATTTACTCGAATTCAAATGGATATTTAGAATATTTGAAAAAAACATAAGTGCCGACATTTTTACTTCCTTGTACGAAGTAAAGGAAGTATTGTGATTTCGAATAATTTCAGATTTCAACGGAAATATCCATTTTGACCATCCCCGAATCCGTTTCGATTAGTTTCGGCGAGACGGCTGTACGTACGTACGTATCTCGCATAACTCAAAAACGATTACTCGTAGGATGTTGAAATTTTGGATTTAGGCCTGTTGTAACATCTATTTGGGCACTTCCTCTTTTGACTGCGATCGACGTAACCAAAAGTTTCCAAAAAAGTCCAAAATCTAAAACAAATTAGATTCTGGACTTTTTCTTAACTGCAGTAAATAGCCCTTATCGAGAACTTTTCAACGATATATCATAAGCGGTACTTATTTTCATCGGTTCTAGAGTTATACCCAAATGAAATTTTAATTAATGATGTATTTGGATCTTACAAGAGGAAGGTACATCCGTCCGAAGCACTCTTTTTCTACTTTTTTTAAATTTAAATATATTGATTTATTAATAATTATTATTTATTGATAATTTCTAACCTCTGATTATAAAAGTTAAAGTTATTATTTTATCGTATAAAAGTTTTTTACGATAAATAATAATCCTATAATAACAATATAAAAAAAATGAAAAAAGTTCAGTAGTTATTACAGAAATAAAGTTTTATATACTTTTCATTTAAAAAAAATTTGTATATGTAATTTATTAGACGTACAAGGAAGTCATATGGTGCCCGCATCAGATTTGTTTTCTGTGTATGTATGTCATGGAAATATTAGGATTATTTATTAATTAAAAATCGGTTTACAGGAATCATGTTTACCAGTAACAAATAACACGAAGATTTAACAACTTAATTTTGTATCCCTTAGATTAATTTTGAATCCTGACTTTTTTAAGGGACTCCAAAATGTAAAATTATATTATACAATTGGCCACCGATTAGAATTAACAAGTGAGAACGACTTCAAGAAGACACTCCGTGTCAAATTACGTACTCAATGGAATAAGTACTGGCTACTGAGTTCTCCCACGACCTTACACAGTATCCGGGAGAATGTGTTCGAGAAATCTTTTATTCCGAATAACAGAAGAGACTCGGCTGAGGATTGAACGCACAAAGCTAACCCAGAACCATCTACTTGGCTTTCCACAACAGAATTGAAAGGTGTGCAATGTAAAATGGTCGCGTAAAACACTTACTGATAGAGTGATCAATGTTCTGGTCTATTCGTCGACAAACAAACCTGGGTTCAGATGCGAAGGGTTTGTTCATCTAGAAGAACTACATAAAAAAAAATTAACGTAGCGGTTTTGCTTACGTGAGATCCACGGTCGAATACTTTGTACACTGTAAAATTATATCTTATTCATATTCCACTTTGTTATCCACTGTTTGGTGTTTATTTTGTAATTATGTTTGATCACTTAGTTGTATTTAAGTCGCTAATGACTGTTATCCTTGTTGCGACTATAAAAAAACTATGGGTAAAAATTAGATTTTAACATAATAAACTTTGTTAACGTTATCCACTGATTAAGATGATGTTCCATTTTGTTATAGACGAACTATATTTGATGATAACAATAAAAATATGTCATTCAACATGGCCTCTCTCTCTTTTCCTGTTTAGCCTCCGGTAACTACCGTTAAGATAATTCTTCAGAGGATGATATGTAATGAGTGTAAATGAAGTGTAGTCTTGTACATTCTCAGTTCCACCGTTCCTGAGATGTGTGATTAATTGGAACCCGAATAAAAGTAACTGCTTTTATTAGGATTTCAACTTTGGAACTCTGGACTTCAAAGTCAGCTGATTTTCTACGATGAGTTAACCGCTACACCAACCCGGTGGGCTTTCCCTTTGGGTCAAGAATATAAAACAAGTACCGAAACTACTTTAATTTTAATAGCCCTTAAGCGATGAAGAAAAATACAAAAAAAAATAAATAGTGTAACAATAAAAATCAAAAAACCTTTAGAGACAAAAAATTATAATATATATTTTTTAAAGATGGGGAATAAATTTTAAGAAAAAGTTTTCAAAAATATATTCCGGTATTAGTTAAGCTTAACAAATTTGCTTATTGTTTTCTCTAAATCTAATACTCCCTTCGATAATTGTTATTATAAGAAAAAAAATATTTCTAAAAAATCTGATGTGGACGTGACATTACTTCCTTGTATGCTTATTAAATTACATATACATTTTTTAAAATGAGAAGTATATAAAATTTTATTTCATTAATAACTTCTCATATTTTTTCTTTTTACAATCAGGCATTAAAAAAAAAGTTAAAAAAAAAGGAGAAAGGTGAATCGAACCGATGTGCTTTCCCTTTAGAGGATCCAAATATTTTAATTAATTAATATTTTATTTGGCTGTAACTCTGGAACCGATGAAAATAAGTACCTGTTACGATTATCGTTGAAAAGCTCTCGCTAAGTGCTTCTTACTGCAGTTAAGAAAAAGGGCAAAATCCAAATTATTTTGGATTTTGGGCTTTTTTGGACGCTTTTGGTTCAGTCGATTGCAGTCAAAATGGAGGAGGAGGTGCACAACTAGATGTTACAACAGTTCTAAATCCAGTATTTCATCATCCTACGGCTAATTGTTTTTTAGTTATGTACATTTTGAGTAATCTTACATGCGTACGTACGTTCACGCCGAATTCAGTCAAAATGGATATTTCCGTTAAAATCTGTAAACCGAAAGTTTTCGCATGTACAGTACTTTTTTCGTATAAGGAAGTAAAAACAATGTACTATCCAGAATTCATGTACATTAAGCGGGAGGTGTGCACTGAGGGGTCAACCGGTCAGAACACTGTTTACGTTTACATTTATTTAGTACGTTGGAGTTCTCTTTAATAGAATTTAAATGTTTTATTTTGCGATTTATTTATATAATTAAATATTGTTGCTTTATGAAAATATATATTTAACGATTTACAGCCCAGAAATATATTACAAAATATTTTATCATTCTGTGTTTAGAGATCTAAATTATAATTAAAAACCTAAAAAAAATTTAAAGTTTCTGTTTCCTTTTTTAATAATAGTTTTTCCTCATTCATTTATCTTAGTGTATTCCGGTTAGACAGTATTTTGATCTATGAACTTAAAACCGTGTAAGTATATATTTTCCAATTTAATTTTGTTCATAATTTAGATAAGAGATTGATATTTATATTTTAACAGCAACACATTCGTTAACCGGGAACCGTAATTAGATATATAGTAATAGACTGTTTCCCTATCTTATCATTTTTCATTAGGCCAGATCTGTTTTTAGTAATATGGCTTATCTATTCGATTAAGAAGTTCTGTAGTGTGTTTTTAAATGCATATCTCTAGTTATATATATATATATATATATATAAATCATGTGATACGCGTGTGAGCGTTTTGTGTACGTGTGTGTGTGTGTTTTTTTAAGGAAAACTTGAGAATAATAAATTATATGGTAGAAGAGTAAAGGTTGGGTCTTTTGATAATAATTTCATTGCCATGCATATAAGATTTCCCGCTAAATTATACGAATCATAATATCTCTTAAAAACAAATAGGTTTATCAGTATTATTATTCTAATAATAATACTTGTAATAGTAATAATAGTAGTAATAAATTATCTAATTTTATTAGTAAGAATAAATGATTTGAAAGCTGATAACACATTTATTTTATCTAACATCTATGGTATGCAAAGTGTATATATATATATATATATATATATATTATAATGAAATCATTGCCCAAAGGTTTATCAATATTATGTCATATAATGTTATTCTGCTAAAGAAAAAATGTACGTGTTTATTATTTTTAATTGCATATATAAAATTATTAATGCTATTATAAGTTACTAGCCGGTCAGGGCTCGCTTTGCTCGTCCTTCTCGATTAGCCAAGATCTCCACTACTGTGTTCATTAACCCCGTGCTTGTGAAAATAATACTTATAAATAACGATTAAAGCCTGTTCAGTTTATAAAAAAAATATCAGTATTTTGTATTTCTTTAGAAAAACAGTTTGGTATTAGCACAAACTCGAAACTTTTTGAAATATGCGAGTTATAGCTTAATCGGTCCCCATTCATACATATCGTTCTCTTTACGTTCATACATATCATCCTTTGAAGTAATACCTTACGGTGGTTCCGGAGGCTGAACAGAAAAAAAGACGAGACCCAAAACGAGAAGTGATTTTTTTTGATTACTTTTATAAAATTTATACATTTATCGTGTTATACTTAACCGGCGTATCCGGGAACAATCCTTTATAGCTTAATCTAAAAACAGCAGTTATAGCTGTTTATACAACAAAGTACGGGTAAAATAGTATTTTTCACCGGTTTTAATATTACCCGGTATGACCGTACTTTTTTCTTCTTTTTTTTAAATTTTACGTTTTTAGTCAACTACAGCCAAGAGGTAGGTACTATATTTTGTATACCGGTGTTCTTTGGTGGTTGGATTTCAATTAACCACACATCTCAGGGATGGTCGAACTGAGACTGTACAAGAATACACTTCATTTACATTCATACATATTATCCTCTCAAGTAATACCTTACGGCGGTTCCGGAGGCTAAACAGGAAATGAAAGAGGCAGGTTCAGCCAGTCGTAGCGCATCGCACACATCGTGTAACAGTAGTAGTGCTCGTGTTGGTTGAGCAGCCGCGCCATTCACCGTCGCACATACAAAGGTACTTTCTTGATAACAAAACCATCGAAAAGACATTTTTTTTTTTTTTTTTTTTTTTGAAGAAGAAAATTTAATTTCAAATGCTGCAAACGGTCTCCGAATTCGATTTCATCAACATATAAAGTGGAATAACGATAAGAAACATAATCCGGTTGTTACCCCAAGTTATTAAATCGGCCATCATCTTGAAAGGTAAAACATTTCGTAACGGCAATTTGATGAATATAGATATTATTATATTTTAATTATAAGTAACTTTTTTTTAACGAAGGGTTTTACATCCGTAAATGATAATAATTAATTAAAATATAAATCGTGCGAGACTAGGCGTATTTGAGCATCGTACTCCCGGCGTAATTCCCCTTCAGTCCGTCCGCTGAAGTCCTTCGGTGCTAGGGCCTTTCGGGCTAACAGGACGCCTACCGAGGCCCTATTTTTTGGAGGAAGCAATGCGTTCCCTTCTCCGGAGGGAGTCGCATGTGCTGGCTGAAGTAAAATTTTAAGTTAGGAAAGGAAGGTGGGTTGTTGGTAAGGACTAAATGGCATTAAACGGAAAGGAACGCAAGGATGTCGGAGGGTGCAATACCCTCCAACCTTTCGCAGAATATGGACTTGCGTCCTTTGCTGCTGAGTGATTCTACTATACCGGCGGGTTATTAATAGGAGATGGCGTTGATTTGTTTTGTGAAGTTTGGATTGCGTTCCGATCCGATGGACGGTTTTAGCGGTATGGACCCGGCGGAACGATGTGCTAATAAGCCTATCTTCCGTGACGCGCTCCCTCTCAGCCTAGAGTGTGCTGAAATCCTTTGTTTAAGGGTCATCCTCTCTTAAGGAAAGGACGCCGGAGGCGATTTGGGGCCTGTACTTGTTGGCAAGATGGCTTTTATATATTATTCAGTGCTGACATTCGTCCAGGGCTACTGACACAAATTTAAAAATTTCCCTGTAATAAATTAAAAAAAAAAAATTATCAAAAAAGTAAATATAAAAAACAAAAACATAATGAAAAGAACCGTATAATATGTTTATAAATGCGAAAGCTCTCTTTCACTCGATCACGCATCACCGAATCTCTGATTTTCTGAACGCGTAGAACGTGGAAATTTGGCGCAGTCGTTTATGCCAATTTTAATTCGAAAACAGTAGACTTAAGTAAGAGTAAGTTACTCTTACTCGGGTTGTCCCCGTTAGAGGCGAAGCACAAAGGACCGAGTCCCGGTTGCTGGGTGATAGAAGCCGGGAACGGCATAGCCGGGCCTGGCATTTCCCTCGTCCGGCGACTAGAGGCAAAGGCACCTCCCGGAATCGTGTTCATGCTTAAACCAGACTTAATTGGTCTGGTTCCAGGAGACAGGGGTAAAAATAGTTACCTTTACTTAAGGAATGGTTTAACTGAGATCGTAAAAGACTATACTTCATTTATACTCATACATATCATCCTCATTCATCCTCTGAAGCGATACCTGACGGTGATTCCCGGAGGCTAAACAGGAAAAATTTACTCTTGCTTAACTTAAGAATAACGTAGTAAGGTTAAGGGGTTGGAAAAGAATAAAATACTGAATAACAATATTATTTATTTATTTTTTTAACATTTTGAAATTTTTTATTTCTGATGTATATCGGGATGCAGGAACGCCGTTCCGATACTGGGCTTTGGGAGAAATAAAAATTCGATCTTTCACGTAACATTTGTTTGAACTTAAACTCTGGCGATCGTTTTATGTTAACATTAAGTATTCATATGTCTTAATGAAAGATAATATCATCGCTTCCTTAAATGGTGTGTGCTTCGTACACTGCTGTTGCTTAAATATATCCTCCAACACTGAACAAGCACTGTGAGTCAGTGACCCGTTTGTTTACATCTAGCAGATAGAAAGCCATATCTAAAAATATAGATGGCTTTGAAAACACCGGACTATAGAGATGAACAAGACGAGCAAAAACAACCATTTTGGATGATATCAATCCATTTAAAAACTGTTTGTAATTCTATGGACATGTGGGAGTATCAGAATTGGACTACTTTAATGAATAAAACATTTTGTGTTCCGATACTTGATTTATTAAGTGTTGTTGTGAATATTAAAGCCGTTTGATTTGATTCCTAACCTAACCCTCACTTCACTTTTATTTTTATTGATAAATTATTAAAAAATTAGGAACTGATAAAAAATATAATCTAAATTATAAAAAATCAGATACAACAAAATTTGTCTTTGCTTTTGGATAGCCGTAGATAAACGACAACAAAATAAGTCGCTAAAAATCTTGCCAATAAAAGTTAAAACATTTGAAAAAGATAACGTTTGCTTCTTATCGATGTAAATATCAAAATGAATGTGCATTTTTCATAATGTCATGTAGCCAGCCGTCTGTATCTGGGTCATATTCTTGCGGTCTAGTATAATACAAAATCAAACGTTTCGGTACTGGAAAATTTACGAGTGCATCTCTGATGTTTGTATTATTAATCCTTTTTTTCCTTGTTTATTCTCCGGGAATCACCGTCAGGTATTACTTAATACCTGACGTTTCAGTACTGGAAAATACTGGAATATTGTTTATTCTCCGGGAATCACCGTCAGGTATTACTTAAGAGGACGATATGTATGAGTGTAAGTGAAGTGTAGTCTAGTACAGTCTCAGGTCAACCATTTCTGAGATGTGTTGTTAATTGAAACCCAACCACCAAAGAACACCGGTATCCACGATGTAGTATTCAAATCCGCGTAAAAGTAACTGCCTTTACTAGAATCTGAACTTTCGACTTCGAATTCACCTGATTTGTAAAGACGCGTTAACCGCTAGACCAACCCGGTAGGTTATATATTATTAATCCTGAAATGATAATTACTTTGCTTTATAATGCTTGAATTTATACAACACACAGTTATTTTTAAATAATCCAGAAATAAAGAAACCGTGATTATGGAAGAAATTTGTTATCTATTTGTCATCCTTAAGCCGGAATGACGTGAAAATTGTTTGTTTTATCATTAGCATTACATCTGAAAGGTTGATTTATACCGGTTAAATTAGCTGTTGTTTAAAGTTAACCTCTCAACCAAATTGTTCCTGATCATTATTCAGTCGTTAGGTTTTAATTAACAATACATTCTGACGTAGCGATATCATGCATATATGTTCATATATTTATTTACCCTTAGACAGGTTCACCATTCTCTTCTACTCTTGAAAGCTCCTATTTCCTTTTAGGTCATTTGTAATTTTTACTGTGTTCCGGCTTCCGTTTTTTACAACTTCCTACAGATCTTTCTAGCCGTCTTTCAACCAGTCATTCTTCTCCTTTCCGTTTCCTGCCCGTTTTTTTTATATACAAATTTGAAATGTGTACTGCAATCGAAAATCTCGCCAGTTGTGAGGTGCGGTCTGTGATTCGTTTTTTGTTGGCAAAAAACTTAAAACCAATAGAAATTCATCGGGAACTTTGTGAAGTGTACGGGAACAACGAAATGAGTGAAAGTTCTGTCAGGAAGTGGTCCATTCAGTTTAAAAATTGCCGAACAAACGTTCACGATAAAGAGAAGATTGGACGTCCGAGCATTGTGACCGACGATCTGGTCTCCAAAGTTGACGAAAAGATTCGTGAAAACCGCCGTTTCACAATAACTGAGCTTTCTCTATGTTTCCCACAAGTTTCACCGACTTTATTGTTTGAAATTGTTTCACAGAAGCTAGGCTACCATAAATTTTGTGCAAGATGGGTGCGTCACTGAGTGGTTGAGATCACAGGCGGCAGAATTCAATGACACAGGAATTTCAAAGTTTGTCCACCGCTATGATAAGTGCCTGAATTTGTACGGTGATTATGTTGAAAAGTAGTATTTTAGTCCCTCTTTCACATGTGTATAATAAAAAGTTTTTCTTGTACTTGGTTTTTTAAAATTCCAAAACGTTCCTTACTCTCTGAATAGCCCTCGTACGTTTGTTCGGTGTTGAACTTTAAATAACCTTATATCTCCAAAACTACCGGACCGATTTTGACAAATTGGGTTAATTACTTCTATATATGAAGCACTGATTCCATTAAAGTTTTGACTTAAAAGGTTAACGGGGTAAGGCTCTATAGCAAGGTCACCCTCAGAATCTCGAGATTTCATCTGGCATCTTCTCACATTTTACATCTCATAGTAATAAGCCTGGTCTGATTGGGATGCCACCGATGTAAATGCCTCTGTAGACACTTACATCGGTGATTTATTAACTCGGCTTTTGCCTTCGCTGTAGGCCTCGTCCGGACATCTTGAATGTCCTACATCGTATCCCTCTGAACTAGCTAACCGAGTTGGCGGAAGCAGGAACCCTGCGCCTAGTTCTACTTATATTGAGCCAATTTCGTGAACGTCTTGTAATTCGAGGCAAATTAAACACAACATACCACCAAAGATGTTGATCGCAACAAAGAAATTTAGTCTTAAATTCCCTTACTGAACTCAACTTTAGATCAAATCGCAGACTTAGGTTAAATTATGGACTCTGGTCTAATCCACTAGGGAGAGGCGGACAGACCTCCTACTCCCACTCAGCTCCATAGTAGTGTGCCGTGTGACATTCACCTCGTAAAACATCGTCGGGATGCCGCTACACCTCACGGCTGTACCAAGCAGCCGACAGTGTCGTATGCTCATCCTAATCTGTTCTCGTCAAAACGCCGCTACACATCACGGGGCTGCATGGGTTTATGCATGCCCATCGGCAGTGCAGACGCCGTTCCGCCGACGGCTTTTGCAATTTATAATCAACTCAAATGTAACTAACCGTGTCTCGCCGCCAAAGCGCCTACCTTCGGCCAATCAACTGTCCAGACGGTCCCTAGCGCGTGTGTTACAGTTAGAATCGTTGAATTAAATAAACGAAAAAAATATTTTATTTAAATAAAATTATAAATATTTTGCATTAAGTTATGTGTTTGTAAGCCGTGCATCAGAAACAAGCCGCAGTTGTAGGACTTTTCCGGAACGCGTCTTTAGCCACGTGACGGGAGTCCTATGACTGTGTTGTCAGATTTTTAAATTTTAAACCCGCCTAACTCCGTTTCTTTCTGTTCAGTGCTTCCTGAAAATTGCTGTTTCTGTCTTCAATTCGTTTTCGCTTTTGCAATCTTATTTTAACGTCATAATTAAATAATTTTACCGTTTTACATGTTGAATTCTTCCTTTTTTCTACAGATATTTATTGTCTTGTAGTTTTCTATCTTAATTACTGTAGTTTTCTTAATATATACTTTCATTCTGTATTCTCTGATGTCTTTAGTTTTGAAATCGTACCTTGAATATCCTATAATTTTCTTAAAAACAAATTGATAACTGCGAGCGTTATACAAATTATATATTTTTTTTCCTTGTAGACATCTACGAATTATAAAGCTACATATACATTCCGTTCACGAACAAAAGATGGAATTGTTTACGAGCGTTGAATTAAGAAGCTATATATGTAGTTATCATATAAATTAAACTATGTTTGTTTTCCTTTACTTTTCCCTGTGTTAAGAATTTAGTTATTAAAGAATTGAATTAAGTTGAAGAAAATTTCAACTTTCGATTAAGTTACTTAATAAATCATCAAGAAATTTTCTTTTAAAAATGAATTAAAAAACCTTTTTTTCCAATTTATTTTAATTGCTAAGTGAATCGTTAGATAAAATTTAAAAAGTAGGTAAAGTTTATTAAAATTATAACTTATAATTTTAGATATAATTATAACTTTAACTTCGTACAAAAATTACTATTATTTGTGTTTTTTTTTTTTTTGTTTGTTGCTTTTACGACCTCATAGGATCGCTTTAGTTCAATTGCTAAATGGTATACGAAGAAGAAGAGCGAAATTGATAGGATATGTAATACGACATGACCAGTTCTTAACGAATATATTTGAGGGCAAGGTTTTGGGTAAAAAATCTGGAGGTAGACCGAAAGCAACCATCTTCAATAATGTTATAGAAGAGATGGGCTTTGGTTCTAGTAATGACTTGAAGAGAAAAGAGGAGATGAGAGTGACGTGCCTAAATCGACAAGGCATAGCCTTTAGTGAATGATTATGATGAGCTCAATTTACTCAAAGTCCTGTTGATTTACTTAAAAATGAAGAAACAGATTCACAAATTGAATAAGTCTCTAATGAAAACATACCCTATCTCTCTGTACTTTAGTCCTCTTTTTCGGGACCGAGGTCAATGCCTAGATACAGAGGTACTCTCTTTTTCTGTTTAGCCTCCGGAACCACCGTAAGTTATTAATTCAGATGATGAATGAGGATGATATCTATGAGTGTAAATGAGTACAGTCTCAGGTCGATTTTTTCTTAGATGTGTGGTTAATTGAAACCCAACCACCAAAATCGGTATCCACGATCTATTATTCGAATCCGTATAAAAGTATGATGCCTTTACTAGACAAATGGACGTCAAGAAGAATGTAACAAACTTTCAACTTTCAACTTTGGTGAAAATAAAAAAACGTCCATATAAACGTAAATTTTGAAACGCTTTATATTTGAGTGTCCGCTGATGAAAGATTTTACCCTGATTTCTGTGCTATCGATAAAATTAAACCAGACTCCAGAGCTGTATTTGCAGTGATTTTTGAGGAACCTGGGATAAAAGCAAAAATTGGGATCGAAAAACACACGATTGTGTTTGGCGCAAAGTAACTTATTAAATAGGTAATAAATACATAAAAAATTTAAAAAGATTTGTATTTCGATATTTAAAAAAAAAATATTTAAATTCTACGTTTGTATTAAGTTTCTATATATTTTATTCAGAATTAATTTTTCTACAAGTTCTGATTTATGTTTGTTACCCGTTTAACAAGATTGTTTTCTGCCAAACATAAAATAGTTTGGTTGTCCGATAAACAATCTGTTATCTTTTACCTCAGATTTCTTGAAAAACACTAAAACTACACTTCTAGGACCTATTTATTTTAATTTTTTAAATTATATTTCATATAAAACCGTTAAATCTATTCCTTAATTTAGGCTTCAAGAATTACAGTCTGGCTTAATTTTACTGAAGGCGCAGAAATCAGAGCAAATCTTTCCCCAGCCGACACTAGCTAAGGAAACGTTTCCGAAGCTATGTTTGTACGAACTTTATTTTTTATTTTAACCGATAGAACCTGTCTTTAAATTCTGTTACATTTCTTCGTTAATCACTCTGTATATAGCAAATACTTGTTATTTTATATTAAATAAATAGTTTTAAAAATATATCACGTTTTAAATAAAACGCTTTATTTAAGAAACAAAATATATTATTACAGTTTATAAATATTTATTTTTCATCGTATAAGGTATTTTCATATTTCTCGTATATTTATAGTTTTAAAATTACGACACGTTTTACATCGGTCAATTTACAAACTATACGGAATATACGTTATAACAATAAATAAATATATATTTACTTTGTAAAACATTTGTACAGTATTATATCACGTATTAAGTTATAAATAATACTTTTACATCCGATAAACATAAAATATAACTAAATTATGTTTATAAATATATGTGGGATTTACCATAGAAATCAATACTGTAACCGTATTTTACTAATATGATATATCTGATAATATTTACAGAAGGAGAGGTGTACGGCAGTGTTGAACTTATCTCCAAAATGAATCGATCCACTAAATATTTTTTGATGGAGATTTTCTAAAAAGCCTTTTGTTTCGTTGAGAATAAAACTGAATAAAAGGTAATCGTAAATAATTAAAATACGCGGATGACACAGTATTAGTGGTTGATCGCTTAGAAGAGATATACGAGAGGTTATTTCTAAAGTAAAGACCGTTTCAGTGTATTAAAATTTATTCTAAAACTTTATAAATATTTTTTACTTCTGTTAAACTACATACCTTATACTACTTCTCTATATAATCGCCACATGAATTACGGCATTTATCGTAGCGACACACCAGCTTCAATATACAATCGTCGTTATCTTTTGCCGCCAGTCCATTTAGCGACTGATTAACAGCATTTCTAAGTTCATCGTCACCCGCGAATCGCTTACCGCTCAAAAATTCTTTTAATTTTCCAAACAAATGCTAATCAGAAGGAGCTAAGTCCGAACTATATGGCGGCTGATCGTAAATTTCCCATCCAAATATTCTCAGTAAATCACGTGTCGGACCCGCAACATGTGGACGCATTTTCATGCAGCAGGACGACGCCGTCGGTCAGCCGCCAACGTCGCCGTCCCTTTCGTAGGGTTTCGCAGTAGGCTTCTGCATTTATAGTCGTTCCACGCGGCACGAAATCGATCAGCAGTATGCCAAACCGATCCCGAAAGAATGTGGCCATCAGTTTGCGTCCAAATGGCTGTGGCTTGACCTTTGTCGGTCCGGTTGGTGATCG
This sequence comes from Lycorma delicatula, assembly GCF_047948215.1. NCBI lineage: Eukaryota > Metazoa > Arthropoda > Insecta > Hemiptera > Fulgoridae > Lycorma > Lycorma delicatula. The sequence continues at coordinate 22,154,125 of NC_134465.1, read as the reverse complement.
AGGATGACGCCATTCACTTAACTGCCGGTTTTTCTCTGGCGTGTAATACGAAATCCATGTTTTATCGCCGGTAACAATCGAATTAAGGAACTCATCACCTTTTTCTCTGTAGCGCATCCCATCCTGATTTTTTTATGACGTTCCGTTAAGACGTGCGGTACCCGACGTTCACAAATCGTTCTGAAGCCGTGAACAGTGCGACCGATAACAGCTCTTGAAATAACAGGAAAAAGAAGGGCCAGGTCGGAAATCGTTAAGCAACGATCTTTTCTGATTTTATCATCGACGCGTTTCAACAAGTCCTCTGTGATTATCGATGGACTTTTCGAACGTTCTTCATCGTGCACATTAATTCTGTTATTTCTAAACCTTTCACACCATTTTCGGACGTTTCTTTCATTCATTACATTATTACCGTACACAGCAACCGATCGCCTATGAATTTCAGCCGGCTGAACGTTTTGATTGTTTAAAGAATGTATGAATCTACGTTTTTCACAGTCGGCGGCAACATCGATTTTCTTATTCATTTTATAACGTAATAACTCACACGTAATCAAAGATACTACAACGCGACAACTTACAGATAACAATGCAGTGTGTATATTACTAGCGTGGCTACGAACGACAGAGGTTCGTCAACCTTAAGGAGAGTAATTTTCCAGCGGTATTTACTTTAGAGATGTCCCTCGTATTTGCTATTAAACTGAGTAAAAGTTGTAAATGACTGCTATGTAAAATAAAATTGGGGGGTAGGAAAACGTTATATGATAATTAGTAGTATTAAGAGGATGATATGTTAGTATAAGTCAGGCTTAAGTTAAGTTTAGTTACAGAGAAAAATACGCGATGAGGGTGTACTCAAAAGGTTGGTTAATATCAAGCGATGAGATAACTAGAAAAGGCTAAACTTTCATATCTAATACTTTAATAAAAAAATATGGAAAACCGTCGTAAATGTTGATGGAGAATTTCACGGTTAAAGAATTTAAGGGCGTGGTTTTGCCTTGTCGACCAGGTCATGATCATTGTTCCGGTCAGGTGTAGACAAAATTGTAATTGCCAAAGTTCGTTAGCGGATGTATTTTATAAAGAAAAAAATATTATAACTTAATTCAGTGTCTTTGTACGAAATTAAGTAAAAACCAAATAAAATATAATACTGGAAAATATTACAAAATTGTATCGTTCAAAAATTATTTTTTATCGATTATTAATATCAAATAGTAGTTTTTCCCCATTTTCCTTTTCACATTTCTATTTCCCTTTCCCCTTCACATTTCTCCCTTCCCCTTTTATTTTTCTCTCCTTTTCCTTTCCATTTTCTTTTCCGGGTTTTTCTTTTTCCCGTTTTTCCCTTCTTTCTTTTACCTTTTCCGATTTTTCCCTTTTTCCCCGCGCGTAAATCGGTCCCGTAGTTTTTAGTTTATAGCGGACACACATATCGGATACATTGAAATGGAATCGTAAAATATTTAGTATACCATGTGTTGCTTTTACGTCCAATTAATAGCGATGTTTTTTCCTGTAAAAGGTTGACATATTAGGTGTATAAATAGTAGGTATATAAAAACGCTCGCGTATTCGAATGTAACGTTGTGTCAACATTTCAAAGCAATCTGTGAAGAACTTTCGGAGATTTAAGATTTTGAACAAACGAAAATTATAAGTAGAATCCGAAAAAGTATAGCAAGCCCACCGTTTCAGAAACATTTTGTACGTAAAAAGATATTTAGAAAGTTCAATGACTGTGTCTTTAATCAACACTACAAGGGAATGTAGCAAAAGTAAGCGATTTAAAGGGTTAAAGCACCTCTAGGAACGTTTAAAAATAAAGGCAAGGAACTTTCAAAGTCCCTTTATACAATAAATATATAAAGTAAACATATTGTTACGATCTTTATTTTGATATATTGGTAAATGAGGGTTAAAGAACGGTAAAATAACCCGCATAATGAGCCCTTGTATTATAAATTATTGTTATTTTTTCATTATTCAATACATTGAAAAACGAATAGAAGCCAATATTATTGATTGTAAGCTAATGTACACAGTTTCGTAAACAGGTACAGTAGTTAAAATAAAATGAAATAAAAATCCCGCAGTCAGGTGGTTTCATTATAATTTATTAGCTGGATTTCACCTCTCTAATGTGTCATCATCATTAATAAGTTTATTCCGATGGAAAATTATATTAGAACACTTTCTATTGTTCAGTTCCAGCTAAACATCTATTGTTATTAGCTGAAACATTAGAATCGTTGCACAAGATCTATAATCTTACTGTGTGTAAATGTGAGTGTTTGTTTGGTTGTGTGTTTTTATTAAAGCGTGCGCTTTAATAATTTTATTTATTTCTGAATTAAATTATCCCCGTTCATGCCTATGAATATATGAAAAAAAAATAATATGAAGTAAATGAAATCGTGTTAAGTATCATATTAGTAGACAGCAGATTGACATAAGATGTATCGTTAAATTTAATTTTAAGGGCCTTTTAAATAATAAGGAGAAAAAAAAGCAAAGAAAAAGTTGTTATACTTTCCTAGCATCGGTTATTTATTTTTATATAGTGAAAGAATAATGATACATGAAAAAATTTTAAAATGTTTTTAAAAAATTTATATTTTATACTTTTTTTTGGTCCCCGCTTCCAGCTTACGTCCCAAGAAATTTTTTTGTTGATTTGTTTACATTTAGTATGTTAAATGGAAGAAACTGGAAAAAATTTCACCGAAATATGTACAACCAATAAAAAGTTACCAAAGATTTCTTTTTTTGTGAGTATGGGTGAATTATGATGAAATTTTATTGTTTTATTATTATTATTAAAGGTTTAAATACACTAAAAAAATCTGATGTGGACACCACATGACTTCCTTGTATGCCTACTATTAAATTACTAGTACACATTTTTTTTAAATGAAAGGTACGAAAACTTTTATTTCATTAATGATTTTAGTTATTTCAATTTTTTTTTATTATTGAATTATTATTTATCGTAAACATTTTTTTACAATAGAGAGGTTAATCGTAATTAATAATTCAATATATTTAAATTTAAAAAAAAGTTAAAAAAGTGAAGTCTGATTCGAACCGATGCGAGTTCCTCCTGCAAGTTCCAAATATTTCATTAATTAAAATTTTATTTGGCTCTAACTCTGAAACCAATGAAAATAACTACTACTTATGATATATCGTTGAAAAGCTCTCGATGAGGGCTTATTACTGCAGTTTAGAAAAAGCCCAAAATCCAAAAATAATTTGGATTTTGGGCTTTTTGGGACACTTTCGGTTCAGTCGATTGCAATCAAAAGGGGAAATGCACAACTAGATGTTACAACAGTCCTAAATCCAAAATTTCAACATCCTACAGCTAATCGTTTTTGAGTTATGCGAGATACGTACATACGTACGTACAGACTTCACAAAGAAACTAGTCAAAATGGATATTTCCGTTGAAATCTGAAAATCGTAATATTTTGCGATCAGAATACTTCCTTTACTTCGTACAAGGAAGTAAAAAGTTTTAGAAATTCAAAAAATGGATATTTTTAAACTTTTATCGGCTTCACCATCCCAAATATTGTCTCCCAAGATATTTTTTTTGAGGGATACTTGCACTACTATTATGCCTGGGAAGACATTAAAAAAAATTAATTAAAAAATATGCAATAAATAAATAAAAAATATTATTCAATTTCTGGTGAAGGGGAGAATTTGGAGTACTAGGCTTAATATAGAGCGGGATTATTTGCAAATTTTTGAGAAAATTGACCCCAAAGTATCTATTCCGTCTCCAGGAGATATTGACTTCAAAATTTACCAAAATTGTCCCGCAAATGCGAGTCTGTTTGCCAAATTTCATAAAAAGCGGCTTACCCAATCGGAAACTTCAAATACATCTACAGACGTACATATTTACGAACATTACCCCCACTTTTATTGGGGGGTTCATGTGTCATGAAATATCGAGAAATGCAAAAAACTCGTATTACATTTTTTGACTATACTTTCCAAATCGCAGAATAACTCTAGATCTATGATTGCAGGACAGTAAACGGGAATATTTTTTCGATTATCTCATCTGATCGGCGAGTAGTCGGGATCGTTAGGGAATTCTTGTATAATATCGTTAAAATTGCCGGCTTCCGTGGCACGAGTGGTAGCGTCTCGGCCTTTCATTCGGAGGTCCCGGGTTCGAATCCCAATCAGGCATGGCATTTTCACACCTACATTGTCATCCGTTTCATCTTCTGAAGTAATACCTAACGGTAGTACCGGAGGTTAAAAAAAAAAGAAATCGTTAAAATCGTATTCGTTGACTGCATTTCAACTCTCTCTTTATGTTTTTCCTGCCGTTATATTTTTAACAAATAAACGTTTCAGTGCAAATAACAACCGAATTCTTGAAATTATTTATATAAACGGCAGATATAGTCCGTGAAGTTTATTAATTTATTTAGTACTCTATCGATTTTGGTATCGAAGTAACGATTTCTTTAGATTACCGTCATTTTATAAAATAAGAGAATAAAACATAATGATATAAAAATGATGAAAGATGTATAAATACTTATCTTAACTGACTAGTTGTAATCTCGTTTAAAAATGATATAGTCGATGGTATTACCGTGAAGTTTTTTTTGGATGATTCATTTTATCATTTTTTACATTTTCTGATAAATTTTATCGTATAATTGTACTATTTTAACAAATAGTGACTGTAAAAATGTTTAAATCTAAATTACAAAATTACACTATGAAAGAAATGTTTTTTTTCTTGTCCATAATTTTCATTGTTAAAATAATTTCTTATCTGATTTTTTATTCGCGACTTCCCGACTCGTTGACCAGATTTCAGTTCGTTCTTCCCTTGTAATTTTTTAAAGAATCGATTGTGTTTGGTGGGGTTTTAATCCCTATTGAAGTTTTTTACTGTTTTTTAACGAAAATTCTACGCTGCTTTTGAATTAATTTTTCACATATCGAATTTTAATGAAAGCTGTTCGTTTGAATCATAGTGAATATTCCGGTTACCTCGATATCCGGTAGTTATTACTTTCATTTTTATTTCTTTCTATAACAAATGATCGATATAATTACTTCCTTAAAAGATTTAATGATTTCTATATTTTTTCGCCTATTTTTATTACTTAGAAATCTGCAATGCGAAATCGCAATCTACAATGAATGTTATCAGCTTTTGGTTGCGTACATGGATAAAGGTTAATCCGGCGAAGTCCAGCCAGCTGACGTTTACGATGAGAAGGGACGATTGCCCTGCGGTTTGGTTAAACGGCGCCAAGATACCTCAAACCACCCACCGGGCTGGTCTAGTGGTTAGTTAACTCGTCATCGCAAATTAACTAATTTTGAAGTCGAGAGTTCTAAGGTTCAAATTAAGCACGGTTACTTTTATGAATACTAGATCGTTGGATACCGGTATTCTTTGGCGGTTGGGTTTCAATTAACCACACCTCTCAGGCACGGTAGACCATAGACTGTACAAGACTACACTTCATTTACATTCATACGTATCATTCTTATTCATCCTCTGAAGTAATACCTTATGGTGGTTCCGGAGGCTAAACAGAAAAATAAAGAAAGAAAGGATACCTCAAGTCAGTACGGTACGGTAACTGAGCCTTGATCGCCGTTTTTTGTGGATCGATCTGTTAAAGAGAAGCGGAAGTTGCTTGGCATTACGCTTAAGAAAATGCATTTACTGCTGAGTAAGAGATCACAACTTTCTTTATCTTGGTTGTACTCTACCAGGCTTTCTTGAAAGTGATACGGACCTACGGGATTGAACTCTAGGGAACGGCCGTGGAGGTGATTCAACGGTTTCAGAACAAACTTCTACGGAACGTAACCCACGCGTCGTGGTTCGCGAGGAATGCTGAGATCCACGTTTACGTAGGCATTCCATACGTTCGAGAGGAAGTTGGACGTCTAGTTTCGAGGTATGTGTCCAGTATGGATAAGCAAATTAATCATCTCGCTATGAATCTGCTAGACAACAGCGAGTACGTTAGGAGGCTAAAAAGGCTCTACGTGCTTCTTGTTGATGGCCCGTTATGATGATCCGATTTGGCGGCTTGGTGCTCACGTTTATTGTTTATTGGCTGTTTCAAAGTTACTGTTTCATATACTGTTCTACTTAAAGTTGTTATTTATGTTGTTGTTTTAAGCTAAATCTTGACTGGACATTCAAAGGTTCTATCAAATGTTATATTATTTATGTTATGTTATTTTATTGTGTGTTACGCTATTGTTTTTGTATTACTCGGGGATTATGATTGGGTGGTCCTCTTTCAAGTGATGGTCAGTCGTACGACTTACTTATATCTTGTAAGTAAATAAAGAAATTCAGACAAAAATATTTAACAATTTTATTACGTTATCATTCTTTTAATTTTAAAATATAAACAAAATTATGAAAATGTATAATAATAATCTGGTAAATATGCTATTCAATTTTTTTTAAGGTAGTTTTCATAAGAAAGCTACCTATTGAAATGGATATCATGATTCGACTTCCGGAAAATTTGAATATATCTTTGCGTTTCACATTCCCCAGACCGCAGAATCACAGTCAGTCCAAACGTTTATATATAGATATATATTTATTTATTTCACTTTCTTGTGGACACAAGAACTGCCGTAATTTTGCGTCTGTCACTTTCAAATTGATACATAAAATATAACGACCAAAAATCTCGGTCGACTTCATTAATAGGCAAAATCGGACCATGGGGGTGGAAATGGGGGGGTTTTTCGAAATAAAATATCTCTATCTTATTAAGTAAAATATCGAATCCGTTCGTTTAAAGTTTCTGCTCTGCTTTGAATAAGGGTGAAGATATCGTCTCCCATCGGTAGAACCATTAATGACGCCTTTTTAAAAAGTAAGATTTAAAGGAAAAAGAAGTAAATAAAATTGCAAAACTCGGGAACAATTATCTATGAGCTCACGCTTGCACGCTTTTATCTATACGATATCGTATCTGTTTGTAGATAAAATAAATGAAGGGTTTTTGGTCATGCTTACGAATTATGATGTTTTATTCTAAGAATAATGCAATATATTCAATATAATACAATAATCTATACTTAAGTATAAATAATTTGCGTGCGGATATGTAATTATTATATTTATCGTGATTTACTTTTATAAGTCGTACTTTGTAGCGATAAGTTTGACCTTGATGTTTTTATTAACTTATATTAAGTTAATGTTGTTTGAAACTATTGGTGAATTGTTTATAAAAAATTTATACGTTGTCAGTAGTTTTTCATTACGCGGTTGTAATTTTAATCTTTCGTTTTTTCACTTTAATCTTTCTTTTTTGTCCGACGTCTCCTTATCGTGCTTCTCCTTGTATCAAATGACCTATAGTTCTTCATCATTAATTAAAGTAGACTGTTAACAAAGATCAACGCAGAACAGCCGATGGAAATAACTTTAATTACGTATTAAAAAATAATTAAAATTTCTTTAAAGAATTAATTTATTGTATTTTTCAGATATAATTATACGTCATCCTTATGTTATATCTTTCTCTAATTTTCACACCTCCTCCCTCTGTCATTATATATGTACTCACACATACACATTTGTTTTTAGTTGTATTAATGTACTTGGTCAATTCGCTGTTCTATTTAGATATAATGAGAAATCTCTGTGAATTTATTCTACACGTGTAGTTTTCTCCCAAGGTTTTAATTTTTTAAATCGGTATTTTCATTTTTTAATAATATTTGTTTTTCCAAGATTCTCCTTTATTTCAATCGTTTTTTTTTAATTCTTGATCTATTTTATTATCTTTATGTTAGTATCTATATTTCTTTTAAAATCTGTACCGTTGGCCAAACTTACCGTAGCGAAATTACTGTGTTCCTCGGGGTGAAAGTATAGGTGAAGAAAGATTAGAATTTTGATTTTGTAACAGTTTAATATCGTTCGTACATTCGAAGTATTTTTTTCACGAAAATAAAAAAAAAATTACTAAGAAAATTTACCGAGAATAAATAATTATATTCCTTTACTTTAGAAGTCCTTTTCTTACTTTTAATTTTATAGCGGAGTTACTCTTCTTGAATAATGTATCTAAACAAGAGGAATTTTATTTTTGTAAAGATCAGATTTAACACGTATTTCTTATTAACACGTTTTTAGGTAGATTTCATAAGAAAGCTGCGTATTGTAATGGGTATCATAATTCGATTTCTGGAAAATTTCGACATATCTTTGCGTTTCACACCCCGCAGACCCCAAAACTACCCTCACCTCAAATATTTATATATTAATATATTTCACTTTTTTGTGAACGCGATAACTGCCGTAATTTTGCGCTAATCACTTTCAAATTGTTCCTTAAAAATAATAACTCGTCCCAAAAGCTCGGTCGAGTTCGCTAACGGCCAAAATCGGACCATGAGGATAGAAATGGGGGGCTTTCTTTTTCGAGAAAAAAAAACAAAATTTCGCTGTAACTTTCTTATTAAGTAAAATATCGAATTCGTTTAAAATTCCTACTATTCTTTGAATAAGGGCCTAAAACTTATTTAAGTAAAAATTTTTTGATATTACCAACCATTGGTCCAGGGGGTTGAAAAAATTGGGTTTCGAAGACAAAAAAGAATCATACCTCCCTTAATAGGCACAGTATCAAATCTGTTTAAAGCGGTCGTTAGTCCTCTAAATATTACCTAAAACTTTTGTCTGAAACAATTTTTTGATGTGACCAATCCTTACGGCAAGGGATGACCAAAATATTGCTGGAATTGTAAGAAGATGGGGGTTGTCGTACGATAAATATGTGAAACTTTTTTCACGTGCAACCATTTTCGTGCTGAGTAAATTTAAAGTTTTTCTTAACTTTAAGGTGGAAATCGTTTTATTTAATTCGAAAATAGTTTTTGTAGGTCTACTCGTAATTTAAAGAAAAATAAAATTCCCGGAAAATCGAGTGTTTTGTCTTCAACCGATTACTATTTAGAAGGAAAATTATTAATAAGCCGTAAGCTTTAATAACTTCGTCGATTCGCTTGGAATATTTTCGATTTATTATTATATATTCTTGCTTATGGAATCCCATTGCTCGCTGATTTTCCTACAAAGAATCTTAATCGGTGTTGATGACTCCTCATAAGCAGTAGCTTCTTCTTTTTAGAAACAAAAGTTTTCGAAAAATTAGAATTTTCGAATTAACTAAATACAGGGTCATTCACGGGAACCGGATGTTTTTAAAATAATCATAAAAAATTGAATATTTACTTTAAAAAAGTTTTATCGGTACTGAAACACTTGTTAAATCAAAGCATTTGTTACTTACTCATGAACGAAAAATTATGTCCGGCATGCGATGTCCATTTTGGGCAATACATTGTTGTAGCCTTTCACGGTAACCGGTATCAATTCTTTGCAGCATGTTTACATCAATCTGGGTGACGCGATGACGAATTGCGTTCTTTAGATCCTCCAATGTACGCGATTTATTGTCGTACACACGCGATTTCAGAAACCCCCCCAAAAAAAAAATCACAACAACGGTCGGGTGACCGAGGGGGCCAAGGAATGTCGCCGAATCTGGAAACGATCCGTCCTGGAAACAAGTTACGGAGAACAGCCATCGTGGCCCTCGCTGTGTGCGCTGTAGCTCCATCCTGCTGGAATAACACATTTTGAAAATAGATTCCCCGGTTTCGTAACTCGGGGATGAAAAACGTATTCAACATCGCAATGTAACAATCAGTTGTTACAGTTACGGCAGCGTCATTTTCTTCAAAACAATATGGTCCAATAACACCGACCTTTCCTATTGCACACCAGACAGTCACCTTTGGGCTATGAAGTGGTCTCTCGTGAATGTGGGCTTCTTTCTGCCCAATACCGGCAATTCTGTTTGTTGACGAAGCCATTCAGATGAAAATGGGCTTCGTCACTCATTAACGATAACAAATTTTCATTTTCTTCAAAAACGGTAAGCGTTTGTCGACAAAATTGTAATCGCTGCGTGAAATCTTGCTCGTTTAACTGCTGCACGACGGCTATCTTGTATGGATGGAAATGCAGGTCTGTATGCAGAATTCGTCTTACCGTACTTGTGCTCATTTGAAGCGCTGCTGAATGTCTCTGAATAGAGCGGCGTGGGCTTCTGACAACGGCTTCCCTTACTCGTTCGATGTTCTACGGAGTGATAGCAGTTCGTCGGGGACCCGGTGGTTTTTTCTTCAATATTGAACCGATTCTTCGAAGGTCGTTTACCCGTCGCAATATTGCGTTACGAGAAGGGACACTTGCATTACGATGGATATTAAACTGACGGCGGAAATCTCGCTGAACAGCAGTTACGAATTCGTCATTTCGCACAAAACTGTCATACGTGTACAGGCGTTGGTCTAGCGTCCACGGCTCCATCTCAACGACTAAAATCTAAATGCTATGAACAAAGGAAACGTCAAACACCAGCCACGTGCCCCTCCCACCACGAACGCTCGAGTACAACCCGCTTCAAAAACATCCGGTTCCCGTGAATGACCCTGTACATAGATCCGAGCTTTATGATCGGTTTAATCAATTGTAATTTAAAATTTAAAGTAGAGCTTTTTATTAGAACAGCTGAAAATCCAGCCGAAATCTTTCGCTAGCCGTAACTCGAAAACAAAACGTTTCCAGACCTATGTTTATATGAACGTTTTTCATTATTTTCACAAGTAGAACATGTCATGAAAGGTTTTTCGTTTTTTCATGGGGCAATCTATCTATAATATTTATATATATATATATATATATAATGGGTGTACGGGTTTTCCGGGAGTGTACCAAAAAGATTTTTGCCTTTTTTATTTTCTCCACGAAATTTAATAAAAATGATTAATAATAAATTAATAAAAATTATCTTAAATTAATAAAGTATCACACTTACATTATGGTGCGCAAGCGGACTGCGGGTTTAATTGCTTGCAATAACTCGATTGTTTGTCAATGGATTTGTACAAATGAGGTGTCAATTTGTTCAAAATAAAATTCTTAATAAATTTTGTCAAAGGAAAAAATTTTATCAAATAAATAATTCAAAAAGATGTTGAAGATTAAAAAATTAAGATGGCCGCCATTTTGAAATCTTTGAAGGTAACGGTTTCAAATTTTTTTATTTTTTAAAACAAGACGGTAGTTTTAGATTTGCCAAATTTAATAAAAGTAGGTTTACCCGTTCCTGAGATATAATTTTCTTGTTGAAAACTACAAAATGGCATCCAGAGGGAAAACAACAAAGATTTAACGTATGAACGTTTTTGCCCATTTTGGTGTCTGAATCAGTTTCTAAAGATCGGATAATACGCTCCGGAACACTCCATATATATGAGGAATTCAAAATTTCTTGCGGAATATTGTATTTCAAAGCCACGTATACAATTCGCTTAAGTATCATACTCTTTGTGCCAAAAATATTTGGACTAACTAGAATAAACAAACTTACCTTAATATTTATAAAATATACTTTAATATATTTACCTCATAATATTTTTATTTATTTATTTTTTAAAAATATATTATTTTTTAAATGTTCACATTATCGTGATTTACGCGAAAAGCTTTTATATTACCTAATATTTGTAAATTGCATAAGATAGTAAAAAGGAAAAAAACACGCAATTAACGATATTTTTTTAACCTACATTTTGAAATTTCTTTTTTTGGATTTAATTTTTGTTACAACGTAATTAGCGATTAGTTAAGTCGATGTTCTTTTGTCTTTAATTATTCTTTAAATTTATCATTTTTTACTTTCCTATTACTTTTAATTAACTCGTTTTTTTTTCCTACGTTACTAGTCGCATTATAATTTTTCCTAATAGTTTTAAGCTTATTAACTTGTTAAGTGACAAAGGTATTGATTGATGGTGTTATTTATTTTGTGATACTTTTTTTTTATCGATCTATAGGATCTTTTCATTATTATTATTTATTTTTTGTTCGTTCAAGCCATGTTTGGATCACTTTTCCATAATTTGGTAATTTTTCTTCCCAAAATTTGGGTGGCGGATACAGAAGGGAAAAACGAAATCGTCTCCAGATTTTGCATAATTAAGGTTATATATATATATATATATATTATAATTTCTTGAATGTTAATAAGCAACTTCTATAAAAAAAAATTTCCTAAATTACACCCCCACCCGTAAAAATGATTTTAATTTTGAAGAGTTATAGAAGGCAGTAAAAGCGGTGATTTTCGTCGCAGTTTTTCTGTTGATAATTTTTTGAATATTAGTAAACAATTTTAAAAAAAAATTTGCTAAATTTCACCCCCACCCCTAAAACTGATTTTAATTATGAAGAGTTATAGAAAGCAGTACAAGAAATGATTTTCATTGCATTTTTTGCTAAATTGCACCATCACTCCAAAAAATAGTAATAATATTGAAATGTTGTAGAAGGCAGTACAGCGGGTCTTTTTCGTTGCAGTTTTTTGTATTAGCTGATCAGCTAATAGTTGGATCCACAAATTTGTTCCTAATCAAAGTGGAGTCTTAACCCAACCACCCACCCCTTACACACCCAATTTAGCGGCTGGAATACTGCTGTAGTCGCCTGCTATATTGTGACGTCACGGGTGAGCGGTAGAATTAAGTAAATGAATAATATTTAAAGTGTAAAAAAGTATTTAAAGCGGCCTCTAGTACCGTGACACCCGCGTGAATTAAATATCATATGCGCGCGCGCGCTTTAGTTAGAATCATTGAATTAAATAGAAAAAAAATATTGTATTTAAATAAAAAGATAAATTGTTTAAATTAACTTATGCGTGTAAACCGTGCATCAGAAAAAAACCGCGTCACGGGAAAGTTTTTCAATGGTCTTGTCAGCCTTTTTTAAATGAAGTTTTGAATAAAACAAGAAAAGTGTGATATGATATATGAGGAAAAAATGGAAGTGTGGTCTATTACTGCTTATTAAGAAGTCTTTTTTAGACGACTGCTCAAAAAGGAGTGTATTTAGGGTGTATGTATGTATGTTTGTTCTACCGTAGCAGCTCAAAATTTAACCTTTCTATTTCCCCCATTTTCTTTTACCCTTTCATTTTTACCATATCTCATTTCCCCTTTTCTTTTCCCCACGTTCTATTTTTTCTCTCATTTTCCCTTTCCTTCTCCATTTCTCTTTTCCTTAATTTCCTTTTACCCTTCTTCTCTTCCCCCTTACTTTTTTATCTTTTCCCCGTTTTACCCTTTTTTCTTTTTTCCATTTTCCTCTTCTTCCGTTATACCTTTTTCGATTTTTCTCTCTTGTCCTTTTCCGATTTTTCCCTTTCTCCCTTTTTCTCCGCGCGAAAATTGGTCCAGCAGTTTTTTTAGTGTGTGTTTCTTTTACATCTAACAGATGGCACTGTTTTTCAAAATAAGCATGTTTTTAACTGTCACAGGTGTGACATCTTAGGTATATAAATAGTTGGTATATAAAAACACGCGCGTATTCGAATGCAACGTTGTGCCAAAATTTCAAAGCAATCGGTGAGAACTTTCGGAGATTTAAGATTTTGAACAAACGAACATTTACATTTTTATTTATGTAGATAGTGGCCAGTTAAAGCACACACTTTAATGAATTGAATTAATGAACGGTGAGCCTTTATCACTGTGAAAGTTGGGTTTGAATTGAATTATTCAAATCAGGCGAATTAATAATATTACAAAAATAATAGAATTAATTTTATTTTAAATAAAATAAAATAAAATAAATTTTAAAAAAAATCTGTTTAGTAATAATAGGCTTTCCGACTGGGTAGAGTGAGGTAGTGTGTGATGGTAGAGAGTGAGGTGATGCGAGCACCTCTTGCGAGGCTACACCAATCATCACCATTAACTGGTAACAAACGGGGTGCCTCAGGGATGCTGTTTTGGGAGGTGCTCTTATATAATATCTCTGCAAATAATCATCCTATTTTCAAAATTCAAACGGGGTATTTGTTAGTAGGTTGAAGTCTTAACTGTTGCACGCATCAACTTCGTTCTCGATCTAACAGATCACGGAATTGATTATTTAATTGTTGTTGCATCTTCGCAACCGAGCTTCCGATTTTCAAAATGCAAACGGGGTATTTGCTAGTGTAACACGAAATCACGATAGAATCAAACCAGAACAAAAAATTAACCGATATACTCGGAAAATCGAGTGACCTGCGCTACGCCGAGACTAGATTGAGCCCGGCGATCTCCCACAAACGGTCTTTGTAGAATTTGATGACGGTACGATTAGAAGTGATGCTGTCGGCATCGGATTGAGTATCGAGCCCATTATTGTCGAATTTGATGCTTTAGGGGGACGGGGCAAAGTGGAAGTCTCTTTAATGTAGAATGAATTGCTGCTATTCGTAGCTGTTTAATAAAGGATAGTTATAATTTTGAGCCCCGACTGCATTCAAATATTTTCGTCGAAGGACAAAATTTTCGTATCGTTGTTAAGACTTGGTGAGAACTTAATCGTTAGACAAGATTAAATACCTGCTATTTCTACAACATGAAAAATGTATTTAAACTGATTAAACTGTCTGAAAGTTGATTGGTCGCACACTATTTTATTTAATTAAATACTGTATAATGATGTTAGTCCTTTATTTCCATACCATCTTTTCTTTTTTTTTTAGTTCGATTTATTGTCTTTTTTAATTCAATTTATTTATTTTTTAGCAGTCGTGTTTCTTAATTGTTATAATTGTTTTTATTATTCAATGGTTTCATCCTTTTTTAATTTTTTTTTTAATAAGATTTTTCTCCAGTTTTCTGATTGTGATTTTTATTTTTTTAATTATAATTTTTTGATGTTCTAAAAGCTGGTTTGTTAGTTTTTGATCGTGTAAGAAAGAAAATTTCTCTACTAATTCAAACCTCGTTATGTAACCAATGATGTTATATTTAACAATAAGAAATTTAATCATAAGGAATGTACTCACGAAAAAAAAGAAATAATAACGGTCTGATAATGTTCTAGTAAAGAATGTATGGCGAAGTTCCCCCGAAACTTTCATAATCTATTCTGCTAATGAAAATAATGTAAAAAGTTCATATAAACATATTCTAAAATCCTTCGTTTGCGAGTTAGTCTAGTGAAATATTTCGTTCGGATTTCAGCTTTTCCGTTGAATTGAGGTCGTACTGAAATTTTTAGGATGCTAATTAGCAAGGAGAATTAGTGACTTTTTATGAATTTTGACCTGAAAAATCGAATAGTATATGTCCCAGAACCGTATCTGTAGTAGTTTTTTAGAAATCTGTGTTGAAAACCAAAAAATTGGGGTAAAAAACTCTTTTTTTATATTTGACGTACGGTAACTTTATTAAATGGGTAATAAACACGTAAAATTTTTCAACAAACCTTGTATAGTATTTAATTTTGAACAAAGTGGTATAAGATAAGTTGATTAAATCAAAGGAAAATAAGAAATTTTTGATTTTATTTAGAAACAGTACATTACTACGTTTGTCTTTTTTGCTCATACGAAAAAATTATACGTTTACTTTTAATGGTTATTGTTTTACTGGTCTTCTCAGTTTTATATTTTCTTTTGAACGAGTAATATTAATCTTTATAGAGATTTTTTATTAAAATTTGGCCTTTATCGTCACCTTACAAAAAGAAAACAATTTTTCTTTTTACGCTCTTGTCTTTCATAATTTATCATTCTTTTTTATAGTTTATTTTTAAAATATTGGCTTAATTTTTAATAGATTAAATCGGTTCGTTTATGTGCTACACGTAAATCTGTATTTAATATGTCTAAAACAAAATGTATTCTTCGATACTTTGTCAGTTAAAAACATTATTCCAGTATTTACCTTTTTTTAATGTATTTATTTTTTAACTCTTTTCTCATTTCTCTCAACAGTTTACATTTTATTAATATGTAAACATATACATATATATATATATATATATACATACCTTTGCGGGAGTAGACGTACATTAAATATTATTTAATTTGGATTCTTACTCTAAAATTAACTATAAGGGTCTGAATAAAAGTCTGTTACGTCTGTTTTTACTTGTTCGTATATTGGATACACAATATGTTTGTCAGCCAAAAACAACTTTATTATTTTTTTCAGCGTTTACTACACAACGCACGCGCGTACACGGGCACACACATACTTATGACAGCTGGAATTGCCCTACTTTCATTATTAGTTACTGGTTGCAAGCAGAATTAGTCTATTGTTTCTGTGGATGTGAGTTATTAAATGAAAAGGAACCGACCATCAAAATAGGAAAATAATTTCTTATAAAAATTGATTCAAATTTTTTTCTGTACCTCTTGTACAATGTTTTATGAAATATTTTATTAAAATTTATTTCCAGTGATTAAATTCCGATATTTAGTAATAATAATAATAAAAAAGTTTAATGAAAGTTGTTAATTTGATTTAAATTTCGTAGTTTAGAAATTTTAAAAATTCATCCATAACATGTAAATCATTTTAAAAACAATTGTCAAAAACTATTTAATACCTCTGTTCCTCATTTGATATCCTAAAAAAAGGATAAATAAATAACAAAAATTTATTTTTCGTTAATATGGGGTAATTTACGGTCAAATCATGTTTTGTTTTTAATGTGTAATCGCATACCAACAGAAAAAAATCAAGAAAATGGACACAAATTACAGTAGAAACAAACTTAATTATGTTTTATATAAAACGGATTTACAAATCCTAGTCACAAGTAAGCTATATTTTTACATTACATTGCGTTTGCCAAAAAAAAAATTATAACCTATATAAATTGTTACAAAATAAATTTTCTATTAAATCGCTAATATGTTGAGAAGAATGTAAAATTTTATTAAATGACTTATTTAAAAAATATAGTTTATTTTTATAATTATTTTCTGGAATCCATTTATCTATTATTGTATAACATAATTTAGACTCTGGCTTAAAATATATTACTAAAGGAAAAGTTATATCGTAACAGCAAAAATAAAACACGTTCTGCCGATATCCGTGGCGGAGTGGTAGCGTCTCTGTATTTCATCCGGGTGTCCTGGGTTCGAATCCCGGTTAGGCGTGGCATGTTTCATACGCTACAAATATCCGTTCGGGCTAATGACCGTAACTGTTGAGCCCGTAATCTCATAAATAAAAACAATTAAAAAAATTAAAAAAAAAAACATTTTTACTGGAAAAATCGATTATGATGAAATTTTAAGCAAAAGCTCGTGTATATGAAGCAATTTGTCGGTGCAATTTTGATATCAATATCTCAAGACAGTGAAATAAATAGTTTTTTTGGGTTAGTTTTCTCAAAATTTTGCAAACTTCTCAACACTTTATATTAAGTTAATTACATCCATGCACGCTTATCTTATCCTTTTTAATAAGATTTTCCATCAAAATTCCCCGATCCCAAAAATCTAAAACCAATTTTTATTTAATTCATAATTCTTTTATCAGATATTTATTTCCTCGACAAAGTAAAGGAAGTATTGTGATCGCGAAAAATTACGGTTTTCAGATTTCAACGGAAATATCAATTTTGACTACTTTCGGCGTGACGTCTCGCGTAACTAAAACACAATTAGCCGTAGGATGTTGAAATTTTTGACTGTAGTAAAATCTAGTTGTGCACTTCCCCTTTTGATTGCAATCGACTGGACCAAAAGTGTTCAAAAAAGCACAAAATCCAAAATAATTGGATTTGGACTTTTTTTAACTGCAGTAATAAGCCCTCATTGAGAGCTTTTCAACGATATATCATACGTGGTACTTATTTTCATTGGTTTCAGAGATATAAGAAGTTTTAATTAATGAAATAATTGAATCTTGGAAGACACATCGATTCGAATCAGACTTCATCTCTTTTTTTTAACTTTTTTTTTTAATTTAAATATATTGATTTATGAATAATTATGAAACTTTCATTGTAAAAATTTGTACGATGAATAATAATTCAGTAACGAAAAAAAAGAAAATATATCAGACGTTTTTAATGAAATAAAATTTTCTGTACTTTACATTTTTTAAAAATGTGTATGTGTAATTTAATAGGTGTACAAGGAAGTCGTGTGATGTCCATATCAGATTACTTTTTGTGTCTTCCTAAGCATAGTAGTAGTTGTTGCCTGTGTAGTGTTCGTTTATGTGATCGGACGTGACTGATTGATGTGATGCGTAGAATGTGCGACATGAGGTATGTATTCTGGAGTGACGTCGTGGAGTGTGTGGTGTGATTTTAGTGTGATATGAGGTATCTTGTGGATGTGTGAGGTCGGTGTCTATTGATTGTGGTGTCAGAATGTATGTGAAGGCGTATTTCCCCCTTCCAGAAGTAATGCACACTAGCTGTGTGCATTACTTCTGGAAGGGGGAATGGAGGTAGGAGGTAGAATGGAAGTAGGATGGATAGCCAGGGGGTGGAGGTTTAGTCAGTAGTGCGCAGGAACACATATTCATTTAATAACATCTTGCGGAACCTGTTAGTAAGCCCGACACTGTCTGGGGGTGCCCGTATATGAGGTTCCTAAATCTCTAAAAAAAAAGCATAGTAGTAATTAGTTACACACGATCCCAAAAAAATACTTCGAGGTAATATTGGTGGTGGGGAAGCCGATCAAAGTTTAAAAATACTGGTTAAAAAAAAATTTTTTAACATTATTTTTTTATATTTTGATTATATAAAAATAATTTAAAATTTAAAAACTGATGTGGGCACCACATGCGATCGTCTATTAGATTATACGGCTATTAATTTTTATATACACTTTTTTTTTTAAATGAAAAGTACATAAAATTTTAACTCATTAATAACTTCTGATATTTTTTTATATATATTTTTTTAAAATTATTTTTACAACAATTAAAAAAATTGAATTATTATTATTTTTTTTATTTTTATAATCACAGGTTAATAATTATTAATAAATCAATATATTTAAATTAAACAAAGTAGGAAATGATTCGAACCGATGTGCCCCTTCCCCTTGTAAGATCCAATTATTTCATTAATTCAAATTTCATTTGGCTATAACTCTAAAAACCAATGAAAATAGATACCACTATGAATATGTCAGTAGGAATATGTTACATATCACTGAAAAGCTCTCAATGAGGGTTTTTTACTGCAATTAAGAAAAAGGTAATAATCCAATTTTTTTGGATTTTGGGCTTTTTTGGACACTTTTGGTGCAGTCGATTTCAGTCAAAATTGGAGGTGCACAACTAGATGTTACAACAGTTCTAAATACAAAATTTCAACATCCTACGGCTAATCGTTTTTGAGTCGTGGGAGATACATTCGGACGTACAGACGTCACGCCGAAACTAGTCAAAATAGCTATTTCCGTTGAAATTGAAAACCTAAATTTTTCGCGATTACAATACTTCCTTTAGTCCGTACAAGGAAGTAAAAATTATAACCAAATCTAACCCACCGGGCCAGTCAAGTGGTTAAATCGTCGTCGTTTATCGGCTGATTTTCGAAGTCGATGGTTCTGAGGTTCAAATCCTAGTAAATGTTTTTATATGGATTTGAATACTAGACTGTGGATACCGGTGTACTTTGGCGGTCGGGTTTCAATTAACCATACGTTTCTGGAACGGTTGGCCTGAGTCTGTACAAGACTACATCTCATTCACATGTCATACATACTATCCTCAACTCATTGGGCAGTTTATTGTTCGATAATTTAACAGATTGCATCGTATATATTAAGAAAAATAATGTATTTCTTTCCGAAGGTATAATAAATAACCATTTCATTATGATCGGTTCAGTCGTTTGAAAGTTATTTTTAGAAAAAAAACGTATTGAAATTAAAAAATGCTACGAAGGTCAAATTATTACGTAAAGTGCAATTGTCTAGGTCGATAAACTTTCTTGAATTAATCTAAAATAGTAATAATTTCTGGATGATAAACAAAACTACGCGTACGAGAAAAGTAATCGGTGGGGGTATCAAACAGAGGAAGACATACAAGAAGGGAAAGAAAAATAAAGAAAACAGATGAAGATATCTTAAATAAATTAACGTGGATCAATAAACCGCCTTGAATTAACTACGAACGATTCAGTACGTAAAAAACTGCCACTCCCTGCAGTTACGTACAGCACAGTAATACGTTAAAAAATGTATGAATGTAATTTCTTGTGTATAACAAGCTTTCAAACGGTACTATTCACGCATGTTTTTCATTGATTTTTTAACGTTAAATATTAGATTAATTAAGGTAGTCTAGACCGCTTATATAAAATTATTTATGTAATAAAACGCTATTTGACCTAATTTATAAGCACAATATATTTAATGTACAGTATGATTCACGAATAAATGTAACAAAATTTCAGAACACGTTCTGGTGGTGAAAGTAAAGAAGAAATTTCATATAAATATAGGTTCGGAGACGTTTCGTTAGCGACTGTCGGCTGGCGAAAGATTTCACCTTGATTTCTAGGCCCTTCAATAAAATAAAGGCAGACTGTAAAAATCTTGGGATCCCAAGGGGTAAATTTTAACGGTTTTATATGAAATCTGACCTGAAAAATTGAAAAAAATTGATTTCAAAACTGTATTTTTAGTAATATTTGAGAAATCTACGGTAAAATACAAAAGATAGGGTTCGAAAAATACATTTTTTTTTGTTTCGTTAAAATAATTTTGTTAAATAGATAATAAACACGTAAACGTTTTAGAGAATTTGTTTTTCAGTAAAACGGTATGAATAAGGTCTACAAAGATTAAATAGAATCGTAAGAAAGTTTATTAAAAATAAAATATTTCAAAATGCGGCAGATTTTAACTAGGTATTAAACGAAACGTAATTTTCAGTATTACTAAACAAAAAAGATTTAAATATTTTAGAAAAATAATAAAATACAAACACAAACAATAAAACCGAACAATCAGATAAATAATTATTAGAAACTAGCAAACTCGGCAATGCTTCGGTATTGCTAGATTTGAGTATATTTACAGATTCAATGAACGCAATTGAAAGTTTGATAAAATATTAACAAAACGAACATTACTCAACTTCACAAAACTTAACCTTTCACTTTATAAAAGTCAGGACGGAAATAAATCCAATCGCCAAAACAGCACTACCTATCGGATTTAATTCAAACTACCCTCTATACACAGTAGTCTGTCCAAAATACCCCTACATTTCTAACTACTGGTCAGATCGAGTATATCAATGGCTTTAAACCTTTTCCGGACGACGCAGACCGTTTCGCAAAACCCCGCGTGTAAATCGGTCCAGACGTTTTTTAGTCTACATCGGACACGCTTACGAACATTGGTTTTTATATTTATAGAAGAAGAAAGTCTGTTTATATATTTGTTTGTATCGTAAATATCTCGACACCGGCGCCACCTAGCGGGCATAGATTGTGCAAAAAATTTTCTTTTCGCGTAACTCATATTCAGTGTCCCATATAAAACGCAACCCATCAATCACTCATCCCTGAAATTTCAAAAGTCAAGCTTACTCCCCTACTCGTTACTGAAATGGACTCGTCCAACATCTGAACATCGCGGCGACGCAGTAGAACACTACCGATAGTAATAACAATGCAATCATAACGTTCAGTGTATTGCTAGAGACAAGATGGTGTTTTCGCTAGATGAACGTGTTTTCATTGTCGAGTCTTACTTCAGCACGAAATCAGTGGTTGCAGTGCAAGATTTGTTTCGCCATAAGTACCCAGATAAGCCAGCTCCTAACAAAACGTCAGTATTAAGGTTAGTTGCAAAATTTATAGAGACCGGTTCTGTTAATAACAAGGAACACAAAAGATCTGCGTCAGTGTTGAATACAGATACAGTCGCTGAAATCAAAGACCGATTACTCGCCTCGCCAAATAAATCGACTGTTCATCGGGCGACCAAACGGTTACAATTACGACCTTATCGCATTCAAACGGTTCATCGACTTCTTGAGCCCGACAAAGAAAAACGGCTATAATATTGTCAACGGTTTCGTCGATTTCTGCGTGAGGGAATTAATGTTATGGATTCGTTATTTTTACAGATGAAGCACGGTTTCATTTGGACGCCTACGTAAACAGCCAAAACAGTAGAATTTGGAGTGCTGAAAATCCCGACGTTTATCACGAAAAACAATTACACCCGCAGAAGTCGTGCGTGTGGTGCGCGATATCGCGGAAGAAAATAATCGGTCCTATTTTTTCGAGTACACCATTAATGCAGAACGATATCAGGATATTTTATTTCGGTTCATCGCACTCTTGGAAGAGTAAGACAGACACCGCCGGCTACAACATGACGGTGCGACATCGCACTACGCAGGTTCAACTTCTGATTTCGTCGAGGAATTCTTTGGTAATCGTGTTATCGGTCGAGGCTTGTGGCCACCAAGATCTCCAGATTTGACTGCGGAGGATCTTTTTCTACGGGGTTACCTCAAAGAAAAAGCCTACAGCAACAAACCACGAACACTTGAACGATTGAAAGTCAATATTGAACAAGCTGTATTAAATATCCGGCCACAAACTTAGCGTTTTATATGGGACACCTCTATATTTTGAATATGAGCCTAATCGATCCGTAAATACAATTTGTATAAATATCTCATCCCCTGCGCCACCTAGCGGATTCTTTTTCGCAAAAATATTTATTTTCAGGTAACTAATACGTATTCTCAATATGAACCAAATCGAACCGTAAATACAATTTTTTGATATATGTCGACCCCAGCACTACCTAGCGGGTCCAAACTAATTCAGAAACCTTCGCGGGCATGCGCACAACTAATCGCCAAAGTTTTATCGCACTCGGATGAACGGTATAGGAACGCATACGGGACAAACAAACATTCATTTTTATATATTTATAAAAGATTATAATTAGATAAATACTTCTGTGTTTTCTTCTCCCTAAAGAGTTAAAAATTAGTTATTTACAATAATTGTCCAAAAATAACTAATCAACAATTGCCCATTTCTATATTTTTAAACAGTTTAAATTATACGATATTAAAGAAAACTTCGTAAAACAGATTATGCGGCCAACGTCCGTTTATACTTATCAGTTTGCAAATATCGAAGATAAATGTCATAAAATAGTTCCATTAATTCAATATCTGTTTATTCTAACATATTTAAAAATTCAATCGGTTATTCTGTTCTGTGAAAGTAAACTTTTGATAAATCGCATCGGTTGGCGGTACATGAATGAAAAATTCTGGAGGATGGTGATCGTGTGGGAAGAAGCGGTGCATATCCTGTACAATTAACAGTCAAACAGTAGTTTTCGATGATAAAAATATTTAAAATAGGAAATATAGTGCGATTTCCCTTTGCCTTTTACTATTAGGTATTAATTCTGTATCGGTAGCTTTAGATGGAACATTTAAAGTTTTTCGGTAAAAACTTGCCGAATTTACATAATTTTATTAGAACTTGCGTTTAGAATTGTTAATATTATATAAAGTCAGCTTACAGTCATCATCTTTACCGACTAGTTGCTTGACCTAGACTGCCGTGACGTAATGATTATTTTGACATGTATTGTCTGCTTCCTCTGTAAATATATACTAAGATAATAACTGTGAATACTACACGTCAAGGTCCCTACATTACTGAAGATTAAAATACTTTAATCGTATGAAGTATCTTATTATTGTTATTTATTACGTATAATTTATTTTATTATAAAAATTTTGAAATAATGTACGTAGTGTCTCACGAGATGTTAACTAAACTTAGCGACTAATTAAGGACGCAAAATAAATAATAAAGTTCATACCAATCGACTTCCTATCCCGCTTCATTTTTCCTCTTTTCAAAATTTTGCGATTGTTATTAATTTGACGATATTTGATATACACGAACTCAAACAACATCTATAAAATAAATAGATTTGAAGATTCCAAAAATCCATTCAAGTTTTTTAATAATTAACCTCTTTATTTCTTTAAATCGGTTGATAAATAGCCGAGATATGCTAAAATTATTACAACGGATCGCATAGATTATGCAGTCTTACCGATTTTAAGCTTGCTTTCAAGTACAATTTTTGCAAACTACTTTAAAAATTTCAGCTGTATCTCGGTGTTTATCGGTCGATTTGAAGAAATGAGGCGTAGGTTTGTTCGTAACGGAATTCTTAACGTTTTATCTAATATAGCGTAATTTGATAAACTAAATATTTAGCGAGATAAAATTTTCAAATTTAATTATTTTGTAGAAGATATTATTATTATATTTACATTACTTGTTTTAATTATAACGATTTAATTAATTACTTATATTAATTTAAGAAGTTCGATTTTACACATTTTTGTTTGTAAATTATCTTAAATAATTGTGACGTTAAAAAAAAATAAATTAATATAAAATTATTATCCTAAAAAAATGTTAAAAGTAATCGAATGAAACTTTTACTCGTTTTTACCGAGACAAAACTACTATAATAGATACACATACAGTATGTGTTATATGGTTTGAACACACCAAGATTTACTTAGCCTAAAAGCAATTATATATTATAGCAAAAATTAATTCGTGATTTATTTGAAAATTTTTATTTTGCAATTTTTAAATTAATTTTAACTAGTAATCATTTGTTTACAATTTTAAAATATTTACCTATATGTAATCGAAATAAGTTTTCTGCAAGTTGAAAAGTTGCAGTCAGTAATGTTTTACCGTGAGTGTACTAGTACGATATACACGGGACGGATGGAAGCTCATTGCACAACTGCTACGTCACAGGGATTTAGATACAATGATCAAATTATATAAATATTATTCTACAATGTAAAAAATCTATACTGATTTTTTACAGCTTACATTTATCTAAACCTTCATATACTTCATATCGAAGAATATATATCCCAAGAAAAAAATGTTTAAACGTTTTTATAAAATTTAATTATAATTAGTTATTTGAGAAATACAATCAAACGAGAAATTTTTCTTTACGAAGAGGATAATCCCAAATAAATTTAAAATAGCAAAACCAGATTCTAATATTGAAAAAATCCCTTTCGGCACGCCGGAAGGCGGAGGTAGATTTCACCGGTGCTAAGTAGGGGATAAAAAATATTTCCATCTTAAAGTTAACAAAAACTTCAAATTTATTCAATACGACAACGGTTGCATGTGAAAAAAGTTTAACACGCAAGTTCCAGCGACGAATGTTCTTTGCCGAAGAGTCGTGAAAAACTGTCGAAATGTACAGCGAATCGTTGTTACGGACTAAAAATCGTAATTACGATCTTGGTAATTTGTATAACACAAAACGCCTTCTGTTGCATAGACGCCATATTGTTTATGACTGAGATTAACTTACATTTGAGCTCTAGTATTGCAACCTGGCGGCCGGTTATTTTTTTTTTTTTTAATAAACAATGTAATGAACAAATAAAAGACCTGAACAGTATCGTAAAGTTGAAACGTTGTAGGTCTTTCCGTGACCTGTAACAAGTGATTGGTTTAAGAAACGGGTCATCATGTTTTTGATACGCTCTGTAATATCTACGCAATTATTAACTTAACTTATTCAGTTATGCTAGAGAAATGGAAATAAATGTAAACTTTACAAATGTTTTTTTATGATTATCCACTACATAAACTTGAAACTTATGATGCTATTTAATTATTTTACTCGTTTATTACGTTTTTTGAAAATTCTTCCTGTTTGTCCAGTTTACGATAAATTTTATTGTATTTTTATATTAATTTTTTTTTCTTTTCAGGTAAGTCGTCATTTATTATATCAAAAATTCGTATTAAGGTAGTATAAACATTTTCCAACTATTTTTAATCTTATTATTTCTTACATTTATCATCGTAAAATGATTAAAAGAAGTTTATAATTTTTATCGTTTATATATTTATTTAATTGTTTTCCATTTTTACTTTCCTCTAGAGAGCGCTACAGCTTTAGAAGGGAAAGTATTGTAATCGATCCAATTTCGTCGTATGCGGTTTTCACCGGATCTTTACGATTTGACACATAAGGAACCAAAAATTGCCCCGGTTGGGCAATTTTTTGGATGTTCGTATGTATGTGTGTATATCCGGTGTCACCCTATACATTACCTTATATCTCCAGAACTACTCTACCGATTTTAACCAAACTTGGTCAGATTACTTCTGTATATGTGGTATCGATGCTATTAAATTTTCAACTTAAAAGGTCAAAGGGGTGAGGCTGTACAGCAAGGTTACCCTCAGTATCTCGAGATTTCGCCCAATTTAGGCCTTATTTTTCTTAGGAACATTTGTTAACGATTAAAAAATTATAATATTTCCAAAAATAATTTTACAAAATCGCATCCCTACATAAAAAAAAAGCTCTAAATAGACTAGCGACTAAGTGGGTATACTGCGCATTTGTACCCCTCTCACCGCAATGAGCGCTATTATAGGACGGACGTACTGTTATTGTAGTCGTCACAGGTGAACGGTAGAATTAAATAAATGGATAATATTTAAAGTGACCGCTAGTACCAGCACACTCACGAGAATTAAAATACGGTATGCGCGCGCGCTTTAGTTAAAATCATTGAATTAAATAAACGAAAAAATATTATCCTACCCTGCTAAAGGGCATTTGTGTGTGTCCGTTGCCCTTAGCTTAGCACAGCACATGAAGCACCTGTGCTCAGATAACCGGCACCGGAATGTGCCGATCACTAGCGGAAAATCCCGATTCGTTAGCGCATGTCTCGTGGTGGTCAGGTGTATACTTGTTATATTATTATATATTTATTTCTTGTTATTATTTATACTTTTAATATATATCTAATTCTTCATTTAATATATGTGTTATATATCTATTAACTATATATGTTTTTATTTACGGGATTCTTTTTCTTCATAAAATAATGAACTATAACCAAAAGTTAATTACTTAAATTAACTGTGGTACAAGTGAAAAAATGTTTCTTCTGATCATCCTTCATTATCCTTTTCTGATTTCATTTCATTTTCATATTCGTTGTTCGTGGAACATTCGATTTAATTTAAAAGAAGGAACCGCTAAAACTTTTTTATTATTAATACTGATGTTTTAATTCTACTTATAGATTCGCGTTTTCTATTATTATTTAATATTGAATTTTTATTAATTTTAAATATATTTTTATAATTCTATTCACAGCCCAGTACAGAGTACTCTTGACTGAAATATCAATAGTTTTACTTTTAAGGGAATTCTTATTTTAATATTGTTAAACGTCATCTTTTCTTTAAGAAGTCTTGTTATAAAACGTATTTTTTTACTAAGTGTATGAAATCAGAAATACTAAATATTATTATCTCCGAAATTAACCAGAAGGAGCAGTACATTGAAAAATGACCGATAACCGTAAACCGATGATACAAATTATCCACACTGGGCAATAAGAACCGGTAAACTGTATTTTAATTCTTGGAATGAAGTTGTAATTAATTTTGGATACCTAGTAATCCCATTCCGAGACGTCGCTCGCCAGGGCAACCCGCCTGGAGGGCCTAAACGCGGAGGGTACGACGGGAAAAGCTTGTATTTAAGTAAAATGATAAATATTTTAAATTAAGTTGTACACGTATTGTTTGCAAGCCGTGCATCAGAAAAAAGCCGCGTGACGGGAAACTCCTACAACTGTTTTGTCAGCTTTTTTAGTCTTTCTTTCACAGTGAGCGTCTCCTGTAAGTAAAAGTTCGTTGTAGTATCAGCCAGCCTCCGTGGCACGAATGGTAGAGTCTCGACCTTTCATCTGGAGGTCCCAGGTTGGAATCCGGGTATGGCATTTTCACACGCTAACTGTCATTCATCTCATCCTCTGAAGCAGTACCTAAAGGTGGTCCTGGAGGTTAAAAAAAAAGTTTAATTTCTGTTTTTATCGTCGTTGTTTTAATAAAACAAATTAAACGTTTCTTAATATCGGTGCACGGTTTCTTTTAATTATGGAGATACCCGTATAATTAAGGGATAAAATGTATTCCTTAATACAGATCTTCATTTTGTTTATTAATCTTTTAAGAGCTTCAAAGTCGTCAGTAATTATGACATTATCATCTGTTTAACGAATGCCGCGTGGCAATCGTGGTTTATGTTGAGAGATAAAGAGGAATGGCTGACAATAGAGAGATTTGTGGCTGAGGTTATACGAGCAAAGGAAGTAGATTACAAGAAGCGGGAGGGGTTACTTTAGGAAAAAAAGAACAGAGACCCGGCTGTTGGGGCAGGGCCCGGGAACGGCATAGCCGGACCCGGTGTCCCTGGCCTTATCGCTTAGAGGCAGAGGCAAGATGAAAATAAGGAAAAGATCCGGAACCGGTGAGCTGACTTGCCATGCCGGATGTACTGCCGGTAGGCGGGGAAGCTCGTTACAGTCGCAAGGAAACTCCCTGGGCTGAGTAATATTAAATTGTTGAGCCGGCCCGGGGAAGCAGGAGAACAAATAAACAAAAAAAAAAAATTCATGGTTTATTAATAGATTTTTTTTAAATCTCCGGGTTTACCGTTAGGTATCGCTTCAGAAGATGAGATGAATGATTTGTAGCGCGTGTGAAAATGCTTGACCGGGATTCGAACCCTGAACCTCTGGATGTAAGGCCGAGACGCTACCACTCGCGCCACGGAGGCCGTTTTAATAATAGGTTAGCACAGTGATTCCCAAACTGTGCGCCGCGAAATATTGTAAAAGCTTCATTTGAACCAAGATATTTACAATTATTAATTTAATTTTGATAAAGTATAAACGTAATGAAGATACACGAATTTTATTTATTTTTATCTCTTACTTACGAGTAGTCGTACTTTTACTTAGGGTAGAGCGCCTTGGAAAATTTTTAATTGAAAAAGGGCGCCGCGACTCGGAAAAGTTTGAGAACTGCTGGGCTAACACAATTATTTTTATTACCTTCAAACTGAGTGTTACCTTGCTCTGTTAGCCTTTAAAAAAACCCCAAGCGTTTTTTTTTATTGTTTCTACTATAATAAAATTCTAATAAGATATGAATTTTGTAGTGGTTAGAAGATTTTTGTGTACCATATTATTACGAATTTTTTGCAATACCTGATTATCGAAATTCGTCTGTATTTTTTATTTATTTTATAACCTCAATTTCCTCCGGTAAACTTGTGGTTAACCTGAATGTAGTATATTTTTTAAAATCTTTTCCCGTTATGTATATTTCATGTATGAGTGTGTTTTTTGTTGGTGATAAAATGACTTTTTTAATTTGATTAGTATAGTAGTTATGTATCTGTTAATTAATTTTTATTCTTTATTCTTGTACACATTAATAAATAATTTTCTCGTTTGATAGAACTTCATTTTTATTGGTATAGTTTTTTTAAATATTTTTTATTTCTTTATTAATAACTGGAACCGGAAATTGGTTTTAACATTTTTTCCATTCTATAATTTCTTCTTTAAGTAGTTAGAACAGTTTTTAATATATATATATATATAACTCAAACTTTTTTTCTCTATTTTCTTGTTCCGACCTTATCTTATGAATGCAGTTAAGGTTTTGTATATTACTTTCCTGTTAAATGAATTTCCTGTTGAACTTTCTATTTACAGAAGTAATAAATAATTTATCAATTGGAGCGATATTTATGTGACAGTATGGACATCTCAGAAAAATAGAATATGTTTATATATATATATCTTTTCAACGAAGAAAAAAAAATTGTCTGTTGAGAACAAATTTTAATGAGATTTAAAATTAATTTTTCTTAATCTGTAAATTAAAGTAAATAATTGTGTTATGTAATATTTTATGAATACCAGTCTATCCGTACATTTTAAATTATTTATCAATTTAACGATTCCGTTGGTGTAACGATAAGAATTTTGACGTTTAAATTAGACCTTGTCTCGATTTAGATTCTAGAAGAATCTAGTAGTTTTCTCATCAATATTTTAAATATATACAGAGCGTGATGCACGGCAATCTCTCGGGAAATGATTGTGTAGCAAAAAATAAGAAAAAATTTTCTATAAATATAGGTCAGAAAATGATCGTTAGGGAGTTTCGGCTCGGGAAACATTTTGCCCTGCTTTCTGCTATTATTGTAAAATTAAACCGTACTAAAATTCTTGGGGTATAAATTGAGTAATTGAATAAAAGTGGTCCCAGATTTCTATCGCTCTCAGATTGTAAGAAAAACGGGGTAAAACACGAAAACGATGAAATCGCTTGGGAAGTGATTAACAGTTGTGGAAGTCCCTTGACTGATACTTCCCTTGACGAGAAGGAAATAATCTTCTATTCTTATAATTTAAATTCTTTTCGTCAAATAGTCACATGTTATGAGACCATGGGTCCATCACTACATTCTTAAGTCGAGATCGGCGAGTATGGATTTGATATAGGACTGAAAAATCTTGCCTTGTAAAGGCGAAAATGGGTTCGTCAACAGGAAAAGTCCTCACAACCATTTTTTAGGACTGGAAAGGCCATATCGCTCGTTAATTTTCTTTATGAACATTGCACTCTTGGACAAAGTGAGAGCCGCTAAAGAATAAAAGATTGATGTGGACACCACATGACGTCCTTGTACGCCTTAAATTACATATACACATTTTTTTTTGCACTTCATTTAAACTTATTTCATTTTAAGTGAAATACAATCCAAATATTTAATAAAAGTGGACAGTTACACAATTGTTAAAATATTAGTTTTTGTTAACATCAAATATTTATGCAATTGTTAATTCAACAATCTTACTTGAGATTAGGTTAGCGTAAAAGCCCTTTTATTACTCTTTAAATAAATGTAAGTCTTATATCTACCTAATACTATGTTTTTTAAATTATTATGATGTAATCAACAACAAAATGAAAACAAAAACGAAGCAGGAGAAGGATACCAAATTTTATAGCGATATTTATTTTCAAGTAGACTGAAACAAACGCATAAATAAAAATAATACGATTATAAATTATAATTTTCAATTAATATTAAATATTCAATGTTTCATCAAATCTGATGTGGATACCACATGATTTTCTTGTATGCCTGTTAAATTACGTACACACATTTTTAAAAATACATAAAATTTTATTTCACTATTAACTTGTGATTTTTTCCATAATTTTTCTTATTGCTATTACGGAATTATTTATCGTACAGATTTATTTACAATCACAGGTTAATAATTATTAATAAATCCATATATTTAAATTTTTAAAAAAAGTCGGATCGAACCGATGTGCCTTCCCCTTATAAGATCAAAATATTTCATTAATTAAAATTTTATTCGGCGGTAACTTTGCAACCATTGAAACTAAGTACCACTTTTGATGTACCGTTGAAAAGCTCTCGATGAGGGCTTATTTCTGTAGTTAAGAAAAAGTAAAAAATCCAAATTTTTTTGGATTTTGGGCTTTTTTGGACACTTTTGGTTCAGTCGATTGCGATCAATAGGGGAGATGCACAACTAGATGTTACAATAGTCCTTAATCCAAAAGTTCAACGTCCTGCGGCTAATCGTTTTTGAATCATGCGAGATACATACATACGTACAGACGTCACGCCGAAACTAGACAAAATGGATTCCGGTACGATCAGAATGTATATTTCCGTTGAAATCTGAAAACCGAAATTTTTTGCGACCACCATATTTCCTTTACTTCGTACAAGGAAGTAAAATTGCCCTATCGACCAATCAGAGATATAATTTTCCTTCACGAGAACATTTGGTGGGATAAACTGGATGAAATTTGTGACATCCTTGGTACAGTTCGGATTTATTCCCTTGCGATTTCTTTTCGTTTGAGCTATTGAAGGAGGCATTGGGAGGACATCTATTCTAGATCGACAACGAAGTTGACAAGATCTTGCGCAGCTGGCTCATTATATGTCCTCAAAACGTTTATGAAGAAAAGATCCACGATCTCCTACAGCTTTGGAAAAATGTACAATACTTCATAGAGGAGATTATGTAGAAAAGCAATAAATATGTTTTGTACTAATAATTATTTTTGTACTAAAAGCAAAATTCCGGATAAAACTGTGTGTTTCAAAAAAAGAGGAGAATGTAAGGTGTAAATAACTTGTAAAAATAACAATTCTGATGTTATTTTGTAATCAAAATATTGATTATTTTAGGTAACTCCACAGCTGTTGTTATTCCTGCGTTGCCATTTACAAAAAAAAATCTTGTCGGATAATCGACAGCCGGATTAAAGGTTTTAGATGAGTTCTAGTAAATAATTTCAAGAATAAAAAACTACAATAAATAATATAATTAAAAGTAATAATTATTATAATAAATTGTAATAAAAAACGTATGTTGGAATGTCGATGCGATGTTTTAATATTTGTTGTAAGTATAGTAAATATAAAACCGTAAGAATGTCTGGTGATTTAACTGTTTATAATTATATAAATCATAATTCTAATTATAATAGAAATAACAGATTTTTAATATAATTTTTAATAATCACGTAATAACAAAACAGAATTAAGTGAAAGTTACGAGTGGTTTATATTTTTCATTCCTTTTATTTTTATTTTTTAATAAGTGATGGCGGTTATTACTTGTACAGTATTTAAACTATTCTTAAAATACAGTGCAACTAGTGTGACAGACTAAAAATATTACATTCACATTTTCTTATAATTTTATTATTATTTTCCTTTCACATAATAATAATAATAACTCCTATACAACCTTAAATAACCGTTATAAAGATAAAATTGAATTTTATATAAAAAAAAGAAGGTATAAGAAAAATATTATTTATTTTTTTTAAAAAACTATAATTTTTTTAGCATGAATTAAAAAATAACGTTACTTTCTACGATTGTTAAAAGTAATTTTCAGTATGCATATATATATATATATATATATATATACATATACAAAATATTCCGGAAGAATTTTATTTAACTTCAAAGGCGTTTTTCTCTCATTAAAATAAAGAAAAAAAATCGTATAAACGTGGTTTCGAAAACGCGTCGTTAGTGAGTTTAAGTAAAAGATTTCGGCCCGATTTATGCTCCCTTTGCTAAAATTGAAATTCTTTTCTATTGAAACCCTATTGAAATTCTGGATAGGTAAATTAAGAGGCAAATTTAGTGGTTTCTTTTCGTTTTTGACCTGAAAAACTTAAATAAATAGGTTCCAGAACTGTGTCATTATTATTTTCTACGAAATAGGGTGTAATAAACAAAAAATAAAAAATAAAAATAGTTTATAAACACAGTTTTTTTTAGATTTGGCGTAAAATGACTTTGTAAATTGTGAATAAGTAAATATAATATTTATGAAAAAGGGGAAGTATCGTCAGACTTCAAAAAAAAGTGTTATAGTCATGATACCAAAGAATGCACGGGCAGATAAATATGAAGAATACAGAACAATTAGTTTAACTAGTCATGCATCAAAAATCTTAACTAGAATTCTATACAGAAGAATTGAGAGGAGAGTGGAAGAAGTGTTAGGAGAAGACCAATTTGGTTTCAGGAAAAGTATAGGGACAAGAGAAGCAATTTTTGGCCTCAGATTAATAGTAGAAGGAAGATTAAAGAAAAACAAACCAACATACTTGGCGTTTATAGACCTAGAAAAGGCATTCGATAACGTAGACTGGAATAAAATGTTCAGCATTTTAAAAAAAATTAGGGTTCAAATATAGAGATAGAAGGACAATTGCTTGTCCTGCATGTACAGGAACATGTACAACATGTACAGGAACCAAACAGCAACAGTAATAATTGAAGAACATAAGAAAGAAGCCGTAATAAGAAAGGGAGTCCGACAAGGATGTTCCCTATCCCCGTTACATTTTAATCTTTACATGGAACTGGCAGTTAATTATGTTAAAGAACAATTTAGATTCGGAGTAACAGTACAAGGTGAAAAGATAAAAGATGCTACGATTTGCTGATGATATAGTAATTCTAGCCGAGAGTAAAAAGGATTTAGAACAAACAATGAACGGCATAGATGAAGTTCTACGCAAGAATTATCGCATGAAAATAAACAAATACAAAACAAAAGTAATGAAATGTATTATAAATAACAAAGATGGACCAATGAATGTGAAAATAGGAGGAGAAAAGATTATGGAGGTAGAAGAATTTTGTTATTTGGGAAGTAGAATTACTAAAGATGGACGAAGCAGGAGCGATATAAAATGCCGAATAGCACAAGCGAAACGAGCCTTAAATCTGAAATATAATTTGTTTATATCAAAAATTAATTTAAATGTCAGGAAAAAATTTTTGAAAGTATATGTTGGGAGTGTCGCTTTATATGGAAGTGAAGCTTGGACAATCGGAGTATCTGAGAAGAAAAGATTAGAAGCTTTTGAAACGTGGTGCTATAGGAGAATGTTAAAAATCAGACGGGTGGATAAAGTGACAAATGAAGAGGTATTGCGGCAAATAGATGAAGAAAGAAGCATTTGGAAAAATATAGTTAAAAGAAGAGACAGACTTATATAGGCCACATACTAAGGCATACTGGAATAGTCGCTTTAATATTGGAAGGACAGGTAGAAGGAAAAAATTGTGTAGGCAGGCCACGTTTGGAATACGTAAAACAAATTGTTAGGGATGTAGGATGTAGAGTGTATACTGAAATGAAACGACTAGCACTAGATAGGGAATCTTGGAGAGCTGCATCAAACCAGTCAAATGACTGAAGACAAAAAAAAAATATAACTTACTGGATTAATTGGTGAGAATTTAGTTTTGAGAAAATTTATATAAATAAGATCGATAAAAAATAAATTATTCTGCAAGAAAATAATGTATTGTTTAATGCAGAACAAATACGTATCGATATGGAAGGTACTGAATTACAATTTAAAAAAAAAAACAGCCTTCCACTATTGGATAAGATTGTAAAAAGAAAACTCAACTTCTAAAACCAAATAAAATAGCATAAGTTCTTATATTACATCAACCGTTCGAAATGTCCACCATGAACTTTTTTCCGCTACTCCCCTGGGCCGGATATAAAGTTAAGTAAAGCAAAGCTCAGGCCTAGGCGAGAGTGGCCATTAATTCTAAGCGGGCCTACCTACCAGCAGTAAGTCCGGCATGGCAGGTCAGCCCCCGCGGTTGGATATTTTGTTTTAACGCCTGCCTGAAATCCCTGAAGAGGGGGAAACCCAGCCCGACTACTTTGGGAATGCGACCTCATTCCGGTTCGCGCAGGAGCCGGGGACAAACCCCGCACCTCTACCCGGTCTTATCATGGTGTCTCGCGTGAAATTACCGAGTCACGATCGGGATGGAAATACATATAGATTATTGTACTTAGTGGAACGTAGTCTAAAAATATCGATAGTTCATTTTGAAGAAAGTACCCGTCGTGCATAGACTTTACGAAAACTGAGCTCGTCGTGAACGATTTGACGGATAGAACGACTGATATTAAAAAAAACTCGTGTGTCTATTACTAGTTTAACAAATCATAACATATCCAAAAACGGGAATATTGTTAAGCCGGCTACAGCAACTGGTTTATCCGCATGCGAATTGTTTCTTTGTGGTTTCCTCAAGAGTAAAATATATTTCACGTAACCGCAAACGTTAGCGGAACTAAAATTAAAAATCTAAGAAGTTGTTTGTATTACACCGATTATGTTACGGTGAGTAATGGAAAATGTTCGAATAAGGTTACCAGATTGCGTAGATGGTAATGAGTGTCTACTGTCCAACATTTAAAAAAAAAAAATGTTTTTTATATTTAAAAAACTGTAGAAACATTCATGTTAAAGTAAAAACTTATTTATATAAAGTGATTTTAAATTTTCCCGCTTTACTAACGTTCTCTGTATATTTACATTTTTTTTTTTTTTTGGAAAATTCTAACCGACTCCTCACCAAAAAGCCAGTTCCTATCATTTTTATTTTTATAATGTTGGAGAAAGTTCGTTTATTGGTGGAATCATTGAAATTTTTATTAAAGTTAAGTAGAAGGTATTTTAAACGAAAAATTAAATTTTTCAACTTGGGCAATTTAATTTTATACCATTATAATTATTTGTTCATAATACCGTTCCTTAATATTAGATTGTAATTACAAATGATTTGCAGCCTGTTGCCATGCAAATATTTAACTTCCTTCATTTTTAAATAAAAATAAAAAATCTAAGAAACGATTAATATTACCGAATTCAAAAGAGCATTAGATTACTCTCAATACATATTTATACTTAATTTCTTTGAACTCCTTTATATATATTTATTAATATGTAAGTTTCTCACAAATATAAACCGGTTTATTTTATCTGAGTAGCGTTTCTGGTAGCCCAGTTCGTAAAAACTATAAATAAAAATCTGATATGGACAGCACATGACTTCCTTGTGTGGTTATTAAATTACTTTTATACACTTTTTAAAAGTACATAAAATTTTATTTCACTAAAACTTCTGATTTTTTTATTTTTATTATTGAATTATTATTTATTCTAAAAAAATTGTTTACAATCATAGGTTAATTATTAATAAATCAATATATTTGAATTAAAAAAAGGTTAGAAAAAAGGAATGTAGTCGGATTCGAACCGATGTGCCTTCCCATTGTAAGATCCAAACAATTCATTAATTATAATTTTATTTGGCTATAACTCTGGAACCACTGAAAGTAAGTACCGCTTATGATATATCGTTGAAAAGCTCTCAGTGAGTTATGAAAAAGTACGGTTAAGAAAAATACGTAACTACAGTTAAGAAAAAGTACAAAATCCAAATTTTAAAATTTTGAGCTATTATGGACATTTTTGGTCCCGATTGCAATCAAAAGGGGAGGTGCACTAGATGTTACAACAGTCCTAAATCCAAATTTTCAACATCCTACGGCTAAATCGTTATTGAGTTATTATACATTCGTATGTACAGACATCACCCGGAACTAGTCAAAATGGATTCAGGGATGATCAAAACGGATATTTCCGTTGAAGTCTGTTTTTGCGATCACAATATCTCCTTTACTTCGTACAAGATGAAAAGATTTAAGAAATTTTATAAATAATAATAAAACTAATTTTAAATAAAACTGAATTATATATAAACAAATAGTAGCTTTTCAGTTCATTAAGTTTCGATTTTTTTAAGCACCTTGAAAATAAAAATTAATTATTTATTTCTTCATAATCTGCCGAAAAATTAATAATTTAAATTAGCTTTATTTCTTTTTAAAAAAAAAAAAATTATGTAAATCGTTATGTAAAAGTTTAAACAATATTTTGTAAAAATAATTGTCGATCTCTGTGGCGGGGTGGTAACGTTTCTGGCTTTTATCCAAGATGTTTTAGGCTCGAATCCCAAATCATGCTTTGCAGTTTTCATTCTCATAAAGATTCATATATTATTAAGTGAACTAATAAGACGTTATTTTTAGAGAATAAATAAATAATAAAAAGCAACATTAGTTATTTAATAATTTACAAACGCCTAAAAGATTGGTTGTGTAATGAATAAGATATATATATATATATGTTTGTGTGTGTGTGTGTGTGTGTGTGTGTGTGTGTGTGTGTGTGTGTGTGTGTGTGTGTATGTATCAGATTTCATAACCGTTTAACGATTACCAATACTATTCATTTCTAAATATTACTTAACCATTTTAAAGAATAAAATGTATTCCTTGCCATCGCAGATAATGAAAATTTATGAATGGTTTTATCTTTGCCTTTTTCAACTTGAATTATTTGATTATGTTTATTATCATATCAAGCCCACCCAGATGTAATATTATATACAGTATTATTATAGAATATTTCAGTTAAAAATCATATCTTCGCCATATGGCTTATTTATATAATTAAATTAATGATTTTTGAGTAATCGGATAATGTAAATCAACAAATTAAAATATCCGTTTCCTTAAATTAAATAGTTAATATAGATTATTTTTTTTATTCTAAGGACGTTTTTTTACCTCTTTCTATTTCATTAAAATTAATGAACAAATAATCATAGATTTTCATAGAGAAAAAATTATTTCTATACATTTTCATTTTTGAAAATTGAATATTAAAAATTAAAAAAAACGACTATAAAAAAAAAATTAATATAGGATAATTACTAATATAAGGTGATAATTTTATATAAAGGTTTTTTTTTTTAATTTTTACTTCCTTGTACAAAGTAAAGGAAGTATTGTGATCGCAAAAAATTTCGGTTTTCAGATTTCAACGGAAATATCCGTTTTAATCATCCCTGAATCCATTTTGACTAGTTCCGGGTGACGTCTGTACGTACGTATGTATCTCGCATAACTGAAAAACGATTAGCCATAGGATATTGAAATTTTGGATTTAGAACTGTCGTAACATCTAGTTGTGCACTTCCCATTTTGGTTGGAATCGACTTAATCAAAAGTGTTCAAAATAGCCCACGATCCAAAAAAGTTTTTCTTAACTGCAGTAATAAGCCCTCATTGAGAGGTTTTGAACGATATATCATAAGTGGTACTTGTTTTCATCGGTTCCAAAGTTATAGCCGAATAAAATTTTAATTAATGAATTATTTGGATCTTACAAGGGGAAGGCACATCGGTTCGAATCCGTATTCATTTCCGATTTAATTTAAATATATTGATTTATTAATAATTATCAACCTCTGATTGTAAATAAATTTTTACAATAAATAATAATTCAATAATAGTAAATTAAAAATTAAAAGTTAATCGTGAAATAAAATTTTATGAACTTTTCATTAAAAAAAAAAATGTGTATATGTAATTTAATAGGCGTACAAGGAAGTTATGTGATGTTCACATTAGATTTTTAAATTTATTTATATAAATAGCTTATAACATTATCGGTAAGGTAAGAGGGTTTCAACGCGGAGTCACACATCTACGTGAGTTCAGCCGTTGAGCTGCTGCGGTGGAACAAACACGTACATCCTAAGTACATTACACTTCTTTTTCGGCCGTCGTCAAATAAACTGAAGTAGTAAACGCCACAGAAGTGATTTTTGTTTTGAATTCATAACAGTGTAAGAATTTCCTTAGCCAATTTTATTTTTATTTATTTAAATACGATCATATTAAAAAAAAAAGTGACAAAATTTAGATTTATCTAAAATATTATCTAGTAGTGTAATAAATATTGTTTATAGTATTTGCATCGATCATGCTTACATAATGTTTGTCAAAAAACCATGATTTCTTTTTAAACTTATATATATATATATATAGCCTATGACACTTCCAATAACGTATGGATTCCAACGCGGGGTCATACATCTAAATCGATTAAACCGTTGAGCTGCTACGGTTGAACGAACATACATACACCCTAAATACATTACACTCCTTTTTAAGCAGTCGTTAATAAATTATTCATTTATTATTTTTTTACAATAAAATAGCTAAGAAGGGTTTTGTAATAAAAGAAAAATTACTATTTTGTAATTATGCAGATTAATAATTTATTAAATAACGGTTATTTATTAACATATTCTCAATGTAAGTATAGTTGTATTGAAAATTTATTTTGAGTTATTCGAATTTTGAAGAATTTTTATTTTATAGCTCTTTTTAGTATAGTTTATTATATACATGAGTGCGCGCGCGCACACACTCACACACACACACACACACACACACTAGTACTTTTCTATACGTGGTATTTAATCACACCAGTTTAAGGACCTCCATTTTCGTCCCTGACATTAACGAAACACCTACCTCCATCTATTTAAAAAAATTAAGAACAAGATTTACATTAAGTTTAAGGAAAAAACATTTAATTATTATTTAAAAAAATATTTTTTATTGTAAAATGTAACTGTAAATAAATATAGAGTAGAGGTAAAGTCGCTTGTTCAAAAATTTTAATCGCAAAAAAAAAAATATATATATATATATATATATTTATTAAATACAACATTAAGATATAATACGACATGCATTACCGAAAAAGGTTTATATCCTGTTTTTTTAAAAGCGATGTCTATAAAACTATATTACGAAAGAAATGTAATACCTCATTAAACCTTGATATTTTATTCGTTATTATTAAGTATTTGAATTTCCTGTAAGAAATAATGAAATTTATTAATAAAACGTTCCCCATTTTTCATATATTTTTCCGGTAATATAATCTTTTGAAATAAATATCGGTTAAATATAAGAGAGAAAATACTTAATGAAAACATTAAAACAACTTTCATAATTAGGTGGAGAAAACCGTTGTTATATATTCTAAATACTTGTTTCATCCTACATTTTCGTTTAGCGTAATTAATTTTTTCTTTTTATAATGCAAATCAAATCATTATAACGCAATTTTTTTATTTGATTGATGGCTATTTACAACGCCCGTTCGGAAAATCGGGTTGAGTTAATAGTTATATATATATTTTTTTTTTACTTCCGGGTCCACCGTTAGGTATTGCTTCAGAGGATAAAAAGGATGATTTTTAGCGTGTGAAAATGCTACGCTTGACCGGGATTCGAACCCGGGAATGGTTAACCGTTTACCGTTATTAATAGCTCCGGGTAGGCGGCATTGATGACACTGGGACTCTCTCGTCCCTTCGCGAAAAAGACCGAGACCCGGTGTGATTATCTTACACAAGGTGTTCTCACTAGAGGCATTGGCGTCAACACCGAGTTCCGGCTTCTGAGGTGGGGTCCAAGAACGATATAGTCGGGCTTGGATACCCCGTCCAAGGGGTTGGAGGCAGGCAATGAAAAGATCTAACCGGCGGGCTGACCTGTCGAACTAGACTTATGGCCGGTGGACGGGGAGGCCCGTTCGAGTAGATAACCCGTTGGGCTGTGCTTTGCTTTGTTGTGGATCCGGCCCAGAGGGTAGGGTAAAAATATATAAAATAAAAAAAAATATCTCCAAGCTAACGAATACTGTGTAACGACCTTGTATAACCTGTCAACATTGTATTCTATAAGTACACTAAAGAGGCAAACTAGAATTTTTTTTATTATATTTCCTTTCCGTTTAAGAACAAACCCTGGAATTTGATATATTTAGACTAACGAGTTTCCAACTTTTTATTACGCTCAATATAATACGATTTTCGAACTTTGCAAAATAAGCGGTTATCTCAGCTTTTATCTCATAATTTAAAGTGAATCTTCGTACACGCACCACTTTAAGCATTATCGTGGTGAAAGAATTTTTGTTTAACCGTATATGGGCGTTTAGTCAGGATAGCACACTTCAATCGGTCCAGTATTAAAGCGATATTCCCCGGTGATGTTACTGCCTTTAGCCGGTAATTTATGAGCTCGACACGACGAGAATCCTCCAAAAAATTTTAGCTATGAATTTTATTGCAAATGGAAACATGTTTGCTTAGTTTGGCCCGCTTTTACCTTCTCCCAACCGCTGTTTGGAATGTTGTTTGGTCTCTGGAGTGAAGTTGCGAATCTATGTTCCATCTAATATTATCCTCCATCACGCGGAGATAGGTTTATTTAATAAAAAAATAAAAATTGTTTTAATAAAATTTCGGATAGAAAAAATTAAAGTAAATAAAATTGTAAACGATTCTTATTGAAATATGTTATTCGAATTTTGACTCGGTGTTCCCTTTCGAATAATAAATAAGATTTTTTTTATGAAGCACATCAGGTGTATGTTTTCAGATATAAAATTTCTATTTGACACGGTTTTTATTTCAGTACTTACAAAACTAAGAAAAATAATCGGACATTTAAAGTTATTAATTTGAATAGACCACTACTATTTTTATTTTCTAATTAAATTAAAATGAATCCAAATTAAAGAACACGAACGGGTTGAGTAAGTGATTATTAATAGCCCCCAGCCAGCGAATACTGCATAACGACCTTTGGTCTACCTAATGTCGGAAGTATATTTACTGCAGAACTGTACGCCATCAATAAAGCTGTAAATTCAAAATATCGTCATATCCTTATTTTTAGCGACTCGTTTAGTGCGCTCCAAGCTTTGGAAGATTTTTAATCTAGACATCCGTTCTTCATCGAAATCTGTAACGCAATCGCCGAATTAAACCGTCGGAAAACACAAGTGAGTTTCTGCTGGATCCCTAGCCATGTAGGAATTGTGGGCAATGAACGCGCAGATTCTGCTGCTAGGGACGCATGTAGTCGACTTTTTTTCTCCAATTGTATTACTACATGCGATTTTAGCGATTGTGTAAGACACGCTCTTCGAACGAAGCGGCAAGGCGACTGGACTGCCGCAATGGATAATAAACTCCGATACATTAAAAACACTGTGTTGCCATGGGACTCGTCTTTTAGAAAACTCCGTCGAGAGGAAGTAGTCCTTTGTCGATTGCGGTTAGGCCGTACTAGAGTCACACACGGATGTCTAATGTTGAAAAGTAAATGGACCAAAATGCGTACGCTGTAACTGCCGCTTGACTGTGCGCCACATTCTTGTGGATCGCATTTGTTATGCGGCATTGTGTTGTAAATTTAAATTGTCCAGGAACATTCATCAAATCCTGGGTAATAATAAGGAAGTTTTGGACCGGGCCTTTTTATATATTATATGTATTAATATTTTACATACCTTTTAATAGCGGTTCTTTTTTTTACTGTTACGTGTTTGATTTTTAATTATATATTCTTTGGTTATCCGAGAAGGTGCCTTTTAAACTCCTCTGGAAGTTTGTTAAATTTATTTCAATTTTATTTTGTTTATTTATTTTTATAATGATATTTTATCTGTTATTAGTTGTTAAATTTTAACCTTTTTAGTATTTTTTTTTATTTTTTAGCCTTCCCGTCATCCAAGTTGCGGCCCTTTACACCCTTCTTGGACTTTGTTAAATTATTTTTAGTTTTAGTTTGATTTTACGTTTTTAATTATACGCTTATTTCTAATTTAAGTTTTAAGACTGTGATACTAAAAAAGAAAGTTTAATTGTGATGATATTAGTTGTAAGTTTTTATATTAATTTTTTAGTTTCAATGTTTTAGTTTTTTAGCTATTTTTTTTTCTTCAATAAAACTTTATATCCGGGCGATGATAACGCCTTGTTCAGCTTGAAAACATTGTATTCCATAAGCTCACACTGTAGAGACAAACTGTAGACTTTTTATTAAATTTCCTTTTCATTGAACTAGTATTGTTTCATTTTACTTTTATAACAAAATGTAGAATTACTAGAATTAAATATAAAAAAATAATTATTTTAATTAAATTTTTTTATAAATTAATATTTACATCAATAAATTGTCATTTTTATTATATAACTATAATAAAGTTATTAATTTACGCTACAGTGATCACATGTAAAAACCACAAATTATTATATAACATAAAAAATACAACAAATCTTAATTACGTAAACGGTGGTTTTAAATTTTATGAATAAAAATGTAGAATTAAGGAAATAATGTAAAATCAAATAAAACAAAAAAAAAATAGAATTACTTAATTTATAACTGTTATTACAAAACATTTATTATAACGCTAATTTTAATTATTTTTATATTGTCAATAGAGGTTTTTAATTTTTTGTTTTTTTATGATTATAAAACATGATGTAACTTCACTTTAAAATATAATTAAAAAAATATATCGATACGGAATACATAATTAGTATCACCCTACTAGGTATTCATGGTCTCAATATGCCGTAAAAAATGAATTAATTATCTATCGGTATATTTAATTATTGCAAGCCGACGTAATAATTTATTGGTTAGGGTTTCTGGGTAGCACACTAATCCTATTGGAATCCTATTATTTATTTATTTCTATTTCTATTGGTTTACGTCGGTTTATAACATGGGGTTAAGCCTCTACAGATGTAGAGTTACACAATAATAAAAGTTATTTCAATTACAATAAAATAATAATGAAAAATATATAATAAGCAATAAAATTACCATTATTATTATTATTATTATTATTACGTTAAAAACAACAATTACGCCATATTTTTCCAAGTTGAACTATAGATTTTACTGGGAGAGAACCTAATTTCTTCATATACATTGGTTTTACTTAAAACAAATCATACTATCATATAACCGGATGCATCGTTGCCAAATCATCGCACACGTGCATTCTTTACGTACTACAATGTTAGAAATCATA
This sequence comes from Lycorma delicatula, assembly GCF_047948215.1. Lineage (NCBI taxonomy): Eukaryota > Metazoa > Arthropoda > Insecta > Hemiptera > Fulgoridae > Lycorma > Lycorma delicatula. Next base: position 22,110,117 of record NC_134465.1, on the reverse strand, counting down.
CGAAATTCACATGTGTGCAACTCATAAGACGGTCCACTCATGAATGAGTGTGAATGAAAGAGAGATTTTATATAACTGCTCGAAGTCCTGGGACTACGTTTCATTCAAACCCAGTCCTTCCTTCCTAGAATTCGACTCCTGAAAAAACATAAAATTAAAGTTCATTGTCATCATCATCTTCTAGTGTTCTGCTTTTCGTCAGGTCCCTTCCGGCTTTACTGTCTTCATTCATTTCTGTTGCGAGTGTTCTCCTTCGTTATCTTTTAGTTTTCAAGCTTTTACCTCGTCTATTAACTTCGTCCTTTTTCTTCTTAGTTTACTTTCTCCTGTTACTGACCCTTCCGATCCTGTTGTCAAGATTCCCCGTCCTCTACATGTCCTAACCGATTCTTTTGTATACTTCCCGCATAAGTTCTCTTTCTTCTTTAATCCTATTCATTACTTCCTCATTTCTCACTTTATCGTCCATTGTACATTCTTCATGTTTCTACATATCCACATCTCAAAAGCCTAAGTCTAGTTCCTTTCCCGCTTCCTCGTCGTCCATGCTTTCCTTCCCTACTATACATAACATTTGGCTAACCTTTTCCTTTACTGTAATTACAGACGTTATTACATAATAATTTTCTATTCTTACTGAAGGCTTCCTTCAGAATCGCTATTCTTCGTTTTATTTCCATTGTGCCCCTCCAGTCCTCTGTTATAAAAGTTCCGATTGATATTTTATCTTTTCTATTCATCCTTTGGTTGTCCTCACCACTAAATTTTCCTTTTTTTAGGTAGATTTCATGAGAAAGCTACCTATTGTAACGGGTACAATGATTCGACTTCCGGAAATTTCAACATATCTTCACGTTTTACAGACCCCAAACCCAACGTCAGTTCAAAAGTTTATATATATATACATATTTCACTTTCTTGTGGACACGATAACTGCCGTAATCTTGCGCCAATCACTTTCAAATTGATACGTAAAATATAAAGACGCAAAATCTCGGTCGAGTTCGTTAATAGACAAAATCGAACCGTGGGGGTGGAAATGGGGGAGCTTTTTTTAAGAAAACAAAATATTGCTGTAACTTTCTTATTAAGTAAAATATTGAATTCGTTTAAAGTTCAATAAGGGCCTAAAACATTTCTAAGTAAAGCTTTTTGATATCGCAAACCATTGGTCCAGAGGTTAGAAAAAATGGAATTTCGAAGACAAAAAAAATTACACCTCCCTTAATAGGCACAATATCGAATCGGTCTAAAGTATTCGTTAGTCCTCTAAATATTACCTAAAAATTTCATCTGCAACAATTTTTGATGTGACCCACACTTACGGAAAGGGATGACCAAAATGTTGCTGGAATTGTAAGAAGATGGGGTTTGTCGTATGCTAAACATGTGAAACTTTTTTTTATATGCAACCTTTGCCCGTATTGAGTAAATTTTAAGTTTTTCTTAACTTTAAGGTGGAAATCTTTTTTTATTTTCCTACTCAACACCGGTGAAATCAACCTCCGCCTTCCGGCGTGCCGAAAGAGATTTTTAAATTTAATCATTTTTATTTTTTCTTTCTTGCTTAGTAACTCCGTTTGAATTAATCTAACATATCACTAAGATGTAACTTTATGCAAAATTGGTACCTGATTAGTATTCTTTTTTTTTTAACCATGGAAAAGCCTTGAAATGTTGTTAGCGAAGAACGTCATATTTTTAAAAGGAATACTCACCGGTAGGTTAATTATAAAAAAAAACCAATCGATTATACGTAGAGATGGAAAAAAACCGGTTGTGGTAGATTCCGTCATATCTCTTTGATGCTTCATTATAGGTATGATGTACATTCAATACCAAAAGTTGTTGATTTCAAGAATATTTAATTAGTTTTTATTACTCTTCTTTTTTTTTCTTTTGTGAAATAAATTTTCCCCTACTGATTATTGGCAATATATTGTTTATAATGCACTCTTTTTTTATATAAACAGTAAATAATTTTGTTGCTTTACATTCACTCACTCTTTTTAGTCCCTTGTACAAAGTAAAGGAAGTATTGTGATGCAAAAAATTTCTGTTTTCAGATTTCAAGGAAATATCCATTTTGACTATCCCTGAATTCATTTTGACAAGTTTCTGTATGAGGTCTGTACATACGTATATTTTGCACAACCCAAAAACGATTAGCCATAGGTTGTTGAAATTTTGCATTTAGGAATGTTGTAACTCCTAATTGTGCACCTCCCCTTTCCATTGCAATCGACTGAACCAGAAGTGTCTCAAAAAGCCCGAAATCCAAAAAAATCGGATTTTTTACCTTTTCTTAACTACAGTAATAAACCCCCATTAAGACGATATATAATAAGTGGTACTTATTTTCATTTGTTCCAGAGTTATAGCCATGTAAAATTTTAATTAATAATATATTTGGATCTTACAAGGGGAAGGCACATCGGTTCGAATTACACTTTATCTCCTTTTTTTTAAATTGTAAAAAAAAATTACAATAAATAATAATAAAAAAAAAAATTGATGTACTTTTAATTTAAAAAAAAAAACGTGAATATTTAATTTAATAGGCGTACAAGGAAGTCATGTGGTGTTCACATCAGAGTCTTTCGGAATATCTTAGTTTATGCCACGTAATATTTTATTTTTGTAGGTCGTTTCCCTGCCAGTAATGGCATTTTTTCACACACGCTACAAATCATTCATCTCATTCTCTGAAGCAATACCTAACGGCGGTCCCGGCATTTAGTAGTGCTAAAGAACAAAAAATATATCAATTTCAATTTTAAGAGGAGAAGATTGATTTTTGTGAAAATATTTTTAAAATTATTTATATATGCATTGTAGATAACAAATCTTCTTAATAGTTTTCTCTGAAATTCCTTTGAATGAAACCGAAATTATTTATTTCGCAATATCCATCACTCTCAACGAATTTTGCAAAAAAAATATGAGAATTGTCAATGCTCATATAGAAATATTTGAGCCAAATTTGATGAAAATCGTTTCGGTCAATTCTGGTATAAAAAAGCCATAAGCAGTGCGACAAACGTTCGTATATACGTACGCACTTGTTCTTTGGTCTAGATGAACTAGTTGGATCCTAAAATGTAAAAATTTACAACAAAAAAAACATAGTCCGATTCTTCCCTTTTGACATGATCATCATACTTTCCCCTCTAATATAGGTATTCTTGCTATTTCACTTCTTTTCTTTTTTTAAAATTATTCCTATAGACTTTACATATATTTACATATATATTTTATAATAACCTTGCTCTGACACTACACACAAGTTTATGTACTATACCTAAATTTTATAATTTGTATAATTTTATTTTAAAATAAAGCCCAAGTGTTACAAAAAATTATATTCTTTTATCGTTATAATCTTGTTTACTTCGCACATTCCATCGAATGAATGTCAGCGTTTTTTATTTTATTTATTGTCAATTTAGGTTTTAAATATTGGAAAAGTAGGCTATTGTTTTATTAAAATATAATTTTGCTTTGATTTCATTTTTTTAAATACAACTATTGCTGATGGTGTAAAAAGAATAAATAGTAATTTTTTTATCTAAAAAGGTCAACGATCGCTAATTCTTTTTTTTTGTGGGTGTGTGTGTACGTGTTTTACACAATTATAAGTAGTATACATTTTAAGTATTAAAATTCCTTTGCTTATGGTTTGACTGCTTTATTTTTTTTTTTATTTGTCTTTCCTTGTAACCATAAATTATTTATATTACACCCTTTCTATTACAAAAAAGAACTGGAATTTATTATTATGTTAAAATTTTAAGTATTTGAAAAACCTACTAATTTTAATTATTATTTTATAAAATTTTTAAGGAATTCAATTTTAGTTGTTACTTTTAAATAATAGAAGTTAATTGTTCTCTTTGGTTTCAAAAGTGTTTAAAGTTTCTCCCAAAAAGGATTGAAACAAAAAATTTCTAAACCAATTAAGATAGAAAATTACGATTTGTAAATCATTGTGAAAAAAAATCTGACGCAGACACCGCGTGACTTCCGTTTACGCCTATTAAATTACATATACACATTTTTTTTTTTAAATTAAAAGTTCATAAAACTTTATTTCATTAATAACTTTGATTTTTTTTCATATATATTTTTTTATTGTTGTTATTGAGTTATTATTTTTAGTAAAGTTTTCTTTTTTTTAAATCGGAGGTTAATATTTTAATATATTTAAATTTAAAAAAAAAGAGATAAAATCTGATAAAAACCGATGTGCCCCCCTCGTAAGATCCAAATATTTCATTAATTAAAATCTATTTGGCTATAACCGTGGAACCAATAAAAATACGTACCAATTATGATACGTCGTTGAAAAGCTCTCAATGAGGACAGTTAATAAAAAGTCCAAAACCCAAATATTTTGAATTTTGGCCTTTTTTGGACACTTTTGGTTTACTCGATTGCAAAATAAAATTGGAGGTACGCAAATAGATGTTACAACATTCCTAAATCCAAAATTTCAATATCCTACGGCTAATCGTTTTTGAGTTATACGAGATACATTCGTACGTACATACGTCACGCCGAAACCAGTCAAAATGGATCAAAATTATATTCCAGGGATTGTCAAAATGGATATTTCCATTGAAATCTGAAAACTGAATTTTATTTGCCATCACATTATTTCCTTTACTTCTTACGAGGAAAAATAGACAAACTTTTGATATATGCTTTGTAAATTTATTCCAAATTCGTAGATTTCGGTTTTAGAAAGAAACAATTTAAAAATATTAAAAGTAAATTTTATCTTTGAGTAATAACTCTTTTTAAAGTTCTCGTTTAAATAAAGAAAAACTGTGAAAATTAAAGGTCTTTAGCTTCTACGGTAAATTAATTCATCAAGAAAAAAATTCATCCCTTCTGTAAAAATTGAAAAAGTTATCTTTTTATTTATTGCATATTTTTAACCTTTTTGTTTTCGTATTTTCCTATACATAGATAAAAGTAATGCAAAAAACATCAAAAAATACTTTGGGGGTAATATTGTCGGTGGGGAAGTCGATAAAAATTTAAAAATATAGATTGTTTTTTAATTTTTAAACGTTTTTTTCGCATATTTAAACTTTTAATATTATAAAAAGTTGTAAGTATAATATTACAATAAAATTTCATTATAATTCACCCCCTCCGCCTACCACCAAAAAAAAATCTAAGGCAACATTTTATTGGTTCGTATATTTTTCGGTGGAATTTTTTTTTAGTTTCTTTCATTTAAAATTTTAAACGTAGAAAAATCCAGTAATTTTCTTGGAAGGTGATTCTCGAGATGGGAGAGCGGAAAAAAATAAAAAATACAAATTTTTATATTTTAAATAAAAAATACAATTTTTTTATATTTTTTAAACTTTATTGGCTTATTTGAACATGTAATGATATTTTATAATATACTTTATCGTAGATAATACCCCCACCCCAAAAAATAAATCTTAGTTGATTTTTTTTATGTATCATTATTTTTCCACTATCTAAAAATATAATCAATGTCAGGAAACTATCACAACTTTGTTGTCTTTTTTCTATTAATTCTGCCACTAATCGGCCTTTATAATGAGTTTTGGGGAGGAATGCACTTTAAGATATGATGCGAATTTTCAGTAAAGTTTGATACTGTTGGAATCATATATATATACTTTTTTTTTAAAGCTATGTACGCACGGTATTTTTTTTACACGATTGATTGAATTAGATAATTAAAAAATGAACAAGAGTAGGATTTATTTTTGTCAAAACAAGGCCTATGAAAAAACATGTGGGCGTTGCATTAGATTGCACGTTAGTTCATTACGTTCGGGTGAAGCAGGGTACATCTATTATGACGTAATACAGTAATAGTAGAATATAATTATACATTATACGTTATGTTCGAATTATTTTACGTAGTGGTTATCATATATCCTGAATCCTGGCAGTGTTTTTTTCCTTTTATTTATTTATTTTTTAATCATTATGCAGCTATGTTATTTGGCTACCTTTCAAGTATGCGAATGTATACCTGTATTTACTATGCAGGTATTCACCAATGCGTTTCATTTATTTATATATATATATATATATATATATATATATATATATATATATATACACACACACACACACACACACACACACAAACATTTCCATTATGCCTGTTCCAATATAACGTCCGCGTGTTGACTAACCTTTCTATATCATCCATGCTGACTGACTGGCTGGCTTCACTTCACATCGCTCCGTGCTTGAACTCTATGGGAATTTCCCACGGCCAACTTCCTAATCGTTCCCTCTCACTAAAAAGAGACATCACACCCACAACTTTCCAAAGCAGATTATCTATTAATGCGAAAAGAGAATAGTTTTTGTTGTGATTAATTTTCTTCAATTTTATTATTTTTATTTAATCTATTTAATGTTATTTAATTAAAAAATATATATAATTTTGTTACTAAAATACTGAACATGTATAAATAATTTTTTTTCTTCTTAATTAGGGTGACGAAACGTCTCAGAAATACGGGATTTTTTCAATTATTTAAATTTATTTTTGCTGAAATTCTGGGACTTTATTTTCCAGAAACTGATTTGTTAAGGGCTTTAAATATTTTAAATAGTATATTTTAATTATTGAATTTATTTTTAGATGTTTTAACGATTAATAATTTTCTTTATAATAATAGTAAAAAAATATTTACAATAGTATTATTATAAATTCTTTTTTTTTAAGTAGATTTCATAAGAAAGCTACCTATTATAATCGGTACCATGATTCGACTTCCGGAAAATTTCGATATATCTTCGTGTTCCACATCCCCCAGACTTCAAAACCACCATCAGTTCAAAAGTTTATATATACAATTATATATATATTTCACTTTCTTGTGGACACGATAACTGCCGTAATTTTGCTCTAATATCTTTCAAATTGATACATAAAATTTAACGACCTTGGTCGAATAATGGGCAAAATCGGACCATGGGGGTAGAAATGGGGTGCTGTTTCAAAAAAACAAAATATCGCTATAACTTTTTTATTAAGTAAAATATCGAATTGTTTTAAAGTTACTACTATTCTTTGGATAAGGGCCTAAAACTTATCTTAGTAAAGTTTTTTGGTATCGCCAACCATTGGCCCAGGAGGTGGAAAGATGGGGTTTCGAAGACAAAAAAAAATCATACCTCCTTTAATAGGCCTAGTATCGAATCGGTTAAAGTAGTCGTTAGTCCTCTACACATTACCTAAAAAATGTTATCTGAAACAATTTTTGTTATGACCAACCCTTACGGCAAGGGATGACCAAAATGTTGCTGGAATCGTAAGAAGATGGGGCTTGTCGTATGCTAAACATGAGAAACTTTTTTTCACATGCAACCATTGTCGTTTTGAGTAAATTTGTAGTTTTTCTTAACTTTGTGGAAATCTTTTTTATCCTCTACTTAGCAATGGTGAAATCTACCTCCGCCTTCCGGCATGCCGAAAGAGATTTTTTAATTTTGTGGATTTTTTTTTTTAATTTTCTATGAATTTTTTACTCGTGTGATCTAAAAACATTTTTTCATTTTCACACTTCGGGCCAAATTTTTTTCCCTTTTTAAAATATTCTCTCCATCTTTTTTTATTATTTAATGTTGAAATTTCTCCAGTGTAAATTCTTTCCGTGTTGTAATGTTTGATTTTCACATTTTAAGAAATTGTTTTTTTATTGTATACATTTTTGCTTAGTTGTAAAGCTATTTCTATTCAAATTTTACTTTTTTTTTCACCGGCACTATAGTTAAACGTTAACCTTAGCCTCCCGTACGATATGCCTCCAAACACCGAGGCTTTCGAGGCTTTTCGTTGGATTTCGTGATAAGATTTTTTTTTGGGATAGGATCGTTGACTCTAACCCACCGGATTGGTCTAGTGGTGAACGCGTCTTCTCAAATCAGCGAATTTGGAAGTCGAGAGTTCCACCGTTCAGATCCTAGTAAAGGCAGTTACTTTTATTTGGATTTGAATACTAGATCGTGGATACCGGTGTTCTTTGGAGGTTGTGTTTCAATTAACACACATCTCAGGAACGGTGGAACGGAGACTGTACTAGACTACACTCATACATATCATCCTCATTCATCCTCTGAAGTATTATCTAAAAGGTAATTACCGGAGGCTAAACAGGAAAAAAGAGAGAGAGAGAGTTGTTAACTGTACATAACACCAAGGGAATTCTTTTATAAAAGTTCCCTTTTTTAGATAGATCGCTTTCTCTCTAGGTAATATAGTTTTATTTATACTAAATTTTATTCGAGTTATCTCTCTAGCCTTATTAGCCCCCTCCAACGTTTGAAATGTTTTGCTCTTCCGCCTTCAGGACCGTTGAGCACCTTCATTGGTTTTTATTCACCCTGGATATCTTATTTTCCCAATGTCCTCCAACCATAGTGGGCGAGCGTACCCAATCGCCAGGGGCGGCACCCGATAGCTGATCCAGCAACAGTCACGGGATTTATAGCCATATATAACATGAATGGTTAACATAAATGGTGATAACGATAAAGGTAATATATATATATATATATTACCTTTATCGTTATCACCATTTATGTCTTATCATGATAACGATAAAGGTAATATATATATATATTACCTTTATCGTTATAAACGTTATAAATTCTCTTCCTCAAATGACAATATGCATTCATACACACATGATTCAAAATTCTCCTACATACTAAGAAATTTTTTTAGTGTGTTAGAGAATTTTGTAAATTTTTCTGATCTGAGGAAGCTTTGAGAATTCTAAGTGAAACGTAGTAATCCACCGGGTTGGTCTAGTGGTGAACGCGTCTTCCTAAATCAGCTGATTTGAAAGTCGAGAGTCCCAGCGTTCAAGTCTTAGTAAATCCACTGATTTTTACACGGAATTGAATACTAGATCGTGGATAACGGTGTTCTTTTGTGGTCTGGTTTTAATTAACCACATATCTCAGCAATGGTCGAACTGAGACTGTACTAGACTATACTTCATTTACACTCGTACATATCATCCTCATTCATCCTCTGAAGTATTATCTAAATGGTAATTACCGGAGGCTAAACAGGAAAAAGGGAAGTGAAACGTAGTGTATTTAATGTATAAGTTTGTATAGTTGATTGGTTAACCAAAGAGATTAGTAAAGATAATAATTTTTAGTAAAATTTGCCTTATTATATTTAATTTTATCCAATCAAGAGGAAAATAAATTACATTGTTGTGTGTGTGTGTGTGTGTGCGTGCGCGCGTTTGTGTTTTAATATTAATTTTTCTGGATTTAAAATGAATTTTTTTTTATTTGAATATTTTTACTTCAATTTTTGTATTATGCAAAACGAACAATTTTTTTTAAACACATATATATATATATATATATCCATACGGTATCTTTTTGCATAGCTTTCTTAATGTAATATTATATTCATAAGTTTAAATTACCTTACAAACTCTTAATGGTGTTTGACCACTTCAGGTGTTAGAAAACCAGTTATTGAGATGTATATTCGGTAAGGACACATACCGTTACTAATTTGATTATTCATTAAAAAATAAATCTTTTTAATTTTTTTTAAAAATTAAAATACTTAGCTTAATGCTCTTTATCGTATAGTATTTTAAGTGCTTTGTATTTTTAAATGTTTTATTTAATCGAACCCAATCTAAATCGTATGAGTTAACGTCTTATTTAGACTGCCTATGCGTTATGATTCTTTTTTTATGAGTAAGTAAGATATTCAGTCCTGCAAATGACTAGTTTTATTTTATTCATCACAGGGATTGGATAATAGTTTGTATTATTACTCTCGAAGAATATAACTTTGTCTGATACCTATTGAATCTCAAGTTTTTCACAGTAATTAATTATCACAGCCATAAAAAAAACTGGGATGAATAATGTACAGCAACAAATAACTACCTCTTTCTGTGATAAAGCAATGTACACACACACACACACACACACACACACACACACACACACACACGCACGCACACACACACACACACACACACACACACACACACACACACACACACACACACACACACACACACACACACACACACACACACACACACACACACGCACGCACAGCTTACTTAAACTTAGGAGGGAAAAAGTTACCTTTGCTAATAAAATAACCTTAAAAAAGTACTAAAAAATAAAAAATAAAATGTATTTATTCTTCAATCATTTTTAATATAGATTTTTTTTAATTGAAAATTAAAAAATAAATAGAATTATTTTTTACTATTTTAAGTCGTTGTACATACATACATCTTTTAGTTATGTATTTCCATTTATGCTTGAGTGGGTCAGATCAAAAGGTGAAAAAAAAAAAAAAAAACAATAAAAACTAATTCATGTAGTCTACCTGAAATAATTAGTTTTAATTGTAAGAATATGTATTATTTTTATATCAGAAGTTAGGTGTCATCACCGTTAGGTATTACTTCAGAGATGAGATGAATGACAATTTGCGAAGCATATGAAAATACCATGCCTGACCGGGATTCGAACCCGGGTGAATCCGGATGAAAGACTAAGACGCTACCACTTCGCCAAGGAGATCGGCAAGTTTTTCAACTAACTTCATATGAAAAATATTTCACACTATTAGTTTATAGATGTTAGAAATGTGATTTTCTGTTTGTTTATTGGCAAAAAATTTTTTTTTTTTTTTTTTTTTGTCTTCAGTCATTTGACTGGTTTGATGCAGCTCTCCAAGATTCCCTAACTAGTGCTAGTCGTTTCATTTCGGTATACCCCCTACATCCTACATCCCTAACAATTTGTTTTACATATTCCAAACATGGCCTGCCTACACAATTTTTTCCTTCTACCTGTCCTTCCAATATCAAAGCGACTATTCCAGGATGCCTTAGTATGTGTCCTATAAGTCTGTCTCTTCTTTTAACTATATTTTTCCAAATTCTTCTTTCTTCATCTATTTGCCGCAATACCTCTTCATTTGTAACTTTATCCACCCATCTGAATTTTAACATTCTCCTATAGCATCACATTTCAAAAGCTTCTAATCTTTTCTTCTCAGATACTCCAATTGTCCAAGCTTCACTTCAATATAAAGCGACACTCCAAACATATACTTTCAAAAATTTTTTCCTGACATTTAAATTAATTTTTGATGTTAACAAATTATATTTCTGACTGAAGGCTCGTTTCGCTTGTGCTATTCGGCATTTTATATCACTCCTGCTTCATCCATCTTTTGTAATTCTACTTCCCAAATAACAAAATTCTTCTACCTCCATAATCTTTTCTCCTCCTATTTTCACATTCATTGGTCCATCTTTGTTATTTCTACTACATTTCATTACTTTTGTTTTGTATTTGTTTATTTTCATGCGATAGTTCTAGCGTAGGACTTCATCTATGCCATTCATTGTTTCTTCTAAATCCTTTTTATTCTCGGCTAGAATTACTATATCATCAGCAAATCATAGCATCTTTATCTTTTCACCTTGTACTGTTACTCCGAATCTAAATTGTTCTTTAACATCATTAACTGCTAGTTCCATGTAAAGATTAAAAAGTAACGGGGATAGGGAACATCCTTGTCGGATCCCTTTCTTATTACAGCTTCTTTCTTATGTTCTTCAATTATTACTGTTGCTGTTTGGTTCCTGTACATGTTAGCAATTGTTCTTCTATCTCTGTATTTGAACCCTAACTTTTTTAAAATGCTGAACATTTTATTCCAGTCTACGTTATCGAATGCCTTTTCTAGGTCTATAAACGCCAAGTATATTGGTTTGTTTTTCTTTAATCTTTCTTCTACTAATAATCTGAGGCCTAAAATTGCTTCCCTTGTCCCTATACTTTTCCTGAAACCAAATTGGTCTTCTCCTAACACTTCTTCCACTCTCCTCTCAATTCTTCTGTAGAGAATTCTAGTTAAGATTTTTGATGCATGACTAGTTAAACTTTATTTTTTTTTGTCTTCAGTCATTTGACTGGTTTGATGCAGCTCTCCAAGATTCCCTATCTAGTGCTAGTCGTTTCATTTCATTATACCCTCTACATCCTACATCCCTAACAATTTGTTTTACATATTCCAAACGTGGCCTGCCTACACAATTTTTCCCTTCTACCTGTCCTTCCAAAATTAAAGCGACTATTCCAGGATGCCTTAGTATGTGGCCTATAAGTCTGTCTCTTCTTTTAACTATATTTTTCCAAATGCTTCTTTCTTCATCTATTTGCCGCAATACCTCCTCATTTGTCACTTTATCCACCCATCTGATTTTTAACATTCTCCTATAGCACCACATTTCAAAAGCTTCTAACCTTTTCTTCTCAGATACTCCGATTGTCCAAGTTTCACTTCCATATAAAGCGACACTCCAAACATACACTTTCAAAAATCTTTTCCTGACGTTTAAATTAATTTTTGATGTAAACAACTTATATTTCTTACTGAAGGCTCGTTTAGCTTGTGCTATTCGGCATTTTATATCGCTCCTGCTTCGTCCATCTTTAGTAATTCTACTTCCCAAATAACAAAATTCTTCTACCTCCATGATCTTTTCTCCTCCAATTTTCACATTCAGTGGTCCATCTTTGTTATTTCTACTACATTTCATTACTTTTGTTTTGTTCTTGTTTATTTTCATGCGATAGTTCTTGCGTAGGACTTCATCTATGCCGTTCATTGTTTCTTCTAAATCCTTTTTATTCTCGGCTAGAATTACTATATCATCAGCAAATCGTAGCATCTTTATCTTTTCACCTTGTACTATTACTCCGAATCTAAATTGTTCTTTAACATCATTAACTGCTAGTTCCATGTAAAGATTAAAAAGTAACGGAGATAGAGAACATCCTTGTCGGACTCCCTTTCTTATTATGGCTTCTTTCTTATGTTCTTCAATTGCTACTGTTGCTGTTTGGTTCCTGTACATGTTAGCAATTGTTCTTCTATCTCTGTATTTGAACCCTAATTTTTTTAAAATGCTGAACATTTTATTCCAGTCTACGTTATCGAATGCCTTTTCTAGGTCTATAAACGCCAAGTATGTTGGTTTGTTTTTCTTTAATCTTCCTTCTACTATTAATCTGAGGCCTAAAATTGCTTCCCTTGTCCCTATACTTTTCCTGAAACCAAATTGGTCTTCTCCTAACACTTCCTCCACTCTCCTCTCAATTCTTCTGTATAGAACATAGTTAAGATTTTTGATGCATGACTAGTTAAACTAATTGTTCTGTATTCTTCACACTTATCTGCCCCTGATTTCTTTGGTATCATTACTATAACACTTTTTTTGAAGTCTGACGGAAATTCCCCTTTTTCATAAATATTACACACCAGTTTGTATAATCTATCAATCGCCTCCTCCCCTGCACTGCGCAGTAATTCTACAGGTATTCCGTCTATTCCAGGAGCCTTTCTGCCATTTAAATCTTTTAATGCTCTCTTAAATTCAGATCTCAGTATTGTTTCTCCCATTTCATCCTCCTCAACTTCCTCTTCTTCCTCTATAAAACCATTTTCTAATTCATTTCCTCCGTATAACTCTTCAATATATTCCACCCATCTATCGACTTTACCTTTCGTATTATATATAGGTGTACCATCTTTGTTTAACACATTATTAGATTTTAATTTATGTACCCCAAAATTTTCCTTAACTTTCCTGTATGCTCCGTCTATTTTACCAATGTTCATTTCTCTTTCCACTTCTGAACACTTTTCTTTAATCCACTCTTCTTTCGCCAGTTTGCACTTCCTGTTTATAGCATTTCTTAATTGCCGATAGTTCCTTTTACTTTCTTCATCACTAGCATTCTTATATTTTCTACGTTCATCCATCAGCTGCAATATATCGTCTGAAACCCAAGGTTTTCTACCAGTTCTCTTTATTCCGCCTAAGTTCGCTTCTGCTGATTTAAGAATTTCCTTTTTAACATTCTCCCATTCTTCTTCTACATTTTCTATCTTATCTTTTTTACTCAGACCTCTAGCGATGTCCTCCTCAAAAATCTTCTTTACCTCCTCTTCCTCAAGCTTCTCTAAATTCCACCGATTCATCTGACACCTTTTCTTCAGGTTTTTAAACCCCAATCTACATTTCATTATCACCAAATTATGGTCGCTATCAATGTCTGCTCCAGGGTAAGTTTTGCAGTCCACGAGTTGATTTCTAAATCTTTGCTTAACCATGATATAATCTATCTGATACCTTGCAGTATCGCCTGGCTTTTTCCAAGTGTATATTCTTCTATTATGATTTTTAAATTGGGTGTTGGCAATTACTAAATTATACTTCGTGCAAAACTCTATAAGTCGGTCCCCTCTTTCATTCCTTTTGCCCAGCCCGTATTCACCCACTATATTTCCTTCCTTGCCTTTTCCAATGCTTGCATTCCAATCTCCAACTATTATTAAATTTTCATCTCCTTTTACGTGTTTAATTGCTTCATCAATCTCTTCGTATACACATTCTACCTCATCATCATCATGGGCGCTTGTAGGCATATAGACGTTAACAATCGTTGTCGGTTTAGGTTTTGAATTTATCCTTATTACAATGACTCTATCGCTATGCGTCTTGAAATACTCTACTCTCCTCCCTATTTTCTTGTTCATCACGAAACCTACTCCTGCCTGCCCATTATTTGACGCTGAGTTAATTACTCTAAAGTCACCCGACCAAAAGTCGCCTTCCTCTTCCCACCGAACCTCACTAATTCCTACTATATCCACGTTTACCCTATCCATTTCCCTTTTTAAATTCTCTAGCCTACCAACCTTTTTTAAGCTTCTAACATTCCACGCTCCAACTCGTAGAATGTTATTTTTTACTTTTCTGGTGACCCCTTCCTTAGTAGTCCCCACCCGGAGATCCGAACGGGGGACTATTTTACCTCCGGAATATTTTACCAAGGAAGGCGCCTCCATTATTGCTTTTGAAAATGCAGAGCCACATTTTCTTGGAAAAAAAAACCAGCTGTAGTTTTCCATTGCTTTCAGCTGCGCAGTACTCAGAGGACTGAGTGATGTTGATACGGTCGTTTAAGTCGTCCTGACTCACGCCCCTAACAACTACTGAAAGAGCTGCTGCCCTCTTTCAGGAATCATTCCTTAGTCTGGCTCTCAACAGATACCTCTCCGATATGGTTGCACCTTCGGTCCAGCTACTCTGTATCCCTGAGCACTCAAGCCCCCTTACCAGCGGCAAGGTCTCATGATCCATAGAGGAGGGGCAAAAAATTAAGAATATTTAAGTTCTACTTTTCACCTTTAGGTATGAAGAAATAATATAAAAATTAAAAGATAAATTTGAGGTAGAGGAATTATCAAAAAATTATTTTTTATTTTTTATTTTCCTATTGTGCAGGTGCAATCTGTTCAACTAGTGAACGATAAGCAACCCCCCTCGGCCCAATGAGATGAGATTATGTACGACATGTAAATGAGGTGTACTTTTGTGAAGACTCAGGCCGAACATTCCTTAGACGAGCGGTTAATTGAACCCCAACCACCAAATTACATCGATATTCATTGTCTGGTATTCAAATCCGTAGAAAAGCAACTAACTTTTACTAGGCTTTGAACCTCAGACATTCAACTTCAAAAATCAGCTGTTAAACAACTTATTTGCTACGACGTGTTAACCGTTAGACTGCGGGAAAGAGAGGTCATTAGAGAATAGAAAGTAGTAAAATTACCCAGCACATTTTCAATTTTTATAATCTTGTACCGAGATTAAAAAATTAATTTTTTTTTTTTAATTCACCGATAATATTTTTCTTTGGCCAAAATTAAAAATATTTTTTCATAAATTGTTTATTATTAGGAGATAAATTCAAATTTAAAATAAATACGAGTAAAAGGAAACCAAGAAATTGTGACAGAAACGAAACTGAAGAGGAATTAGATATTGAGAGAACATAATATATGTTTATAAATCAGAAATTTTCGAATTATGTTATTTAGGGAGTGAAATAACAAAGAATAGAGAAATAAAGTAGCTTTAAAAAAGAAATATTTGGCAGTATCAAACGTAAATATGCCGATGTTCGTGGCGAAGTGATAGCGACTCGACCTTTCATCTGGGGGGTCCCGGGTTCGAACCCCGATCGGGCACGGGATTATTAATACGCTACAAAATCGCATTTCCATATTCCCGTGTACAAGTTTCTAAAAGCTTTCGTGGTGAGTCGATCATCGATCGATAAAAAATTCAAAAAATATTTTTAGCCTTACTCGTGAAAGTTTAGAAAGTATAAATACATAGATGTATAGCGGTTTTACTTAACGTGTCTGAACTAGAACTGACGCTGCTAATAGTAAACCGGATGCCACCCGTCTTGACAAACAAGCTTCTGTCCGATGGGCGAATTCGAATCGGGTGGGTGGCCTGCCGGGTGATGAGGCGAAGGCACTCCTCGGAGCTGAGTTTATGCGTAATTGCGGATCCGGCTCCGGCGGGCGGGGAGATTACAGACCGTAACTAAAACAGTACATTAGAGGAGATATGTACACCAATAGGGTGTCGTAGATAGGAAGAAGCCGATTTAGTTGTTTCATGATTACTGAACTAGTAAACCATCTCAACCTGCTCGTTAACTGAGGTTTCTAAATTTTGTCGAATAATTTTCATTCGACAAGTAGACGTCAGTGGAACGTCTTGATACTTCACTTGATAATATCAAAACTTAAGAATATTTAACTTCTGTTTTTACCTTATACGTAGAAGAAATAATATAAAAATTAAAAAAACCAAGTTTGAACTGGAGAAATTCTCAAAAAATGTTCCGATAAACATCACTAGGAGTTGACCACACTTCGTTTCTCATTTACAAAAAAAATTGAATCGCTTTTATTTTACGTTTTTAGTTAAGTAACCGGAGGCAGGGGCAACCCAGTCGCGTCGCACATATAGTTTCAGTGATTGCGTTGGTCGAGCCGCTGCGCTGTACACCGTCGCATATCATAAAAATCTAAAATTAAAAAACCCGAAAATGATTTTTAGGTATTTATCTTAAGAGTATTTGCAAGCCCCAATCTAGTCGATATCTCGTTTATTATAGTCGGAAATGGGTAATTATTGTTAAACATTTTTTTTAACGTTTTCCTCACTCCTTTCAAAGTCGAATTTAAAAAAATCTAGAAATCGGTTTTCAGATATTTATATGAAGATTACACACACCAGAAATCAAGTCGATATGTATTTATTAGTGAGAAATTAAAATAGTAGTATAATTCAGTGTTACTCCACTTTAACCCTTTAATCTCGGAATTTCAAGGAATCCTTTCTTAGTGTGCACTTACACCGTAAGAAACGTATGCAAATTTTCATCAATTTTTCTTCAGTAGTCTTTCCTGGACGTTGATAAATCAATCGATCAATCAGGACATGTTCTTTTATATTTATAAAATATAGATATAGTACATTTTGAAGAATATTGTTATCAATATTGTGCGTAAAATAATAAAAAGTTTAAATAATGTTGGTTTTATATTATTTGTCTTACTGTAGATTTATAAATTCAGATGGGAGTTGAGTGATATTGGATTTTAATTAACTCTTGAACATCCGTTATATCAGTGCTTATTTATAAAATTATTCCTGCACATAAAGACACAATAAGACCGCTTGTTATGCCGTTTATCTTTTAATTCTATATTTATTTATAAAAAGATAATCGATCTATCGTATTATTTTATTATTGTTATTAAAATTATATTAGAAAAAACTTGTGTAATTTAAATATAAAGATCAATAGAAATTTGTTTTTAAAAACCTAACGATTATTTTTTCTAAAATCTATTTACATTTATAAAGGAGATGTGTGTCTTTTATAAAGATCTACATTTTATTTCGATGGTGATGAAATTTTGTCGTAAAATTTCCAAGCTAACACTAACAGTTCCAGACAGGAGGAATTTTTTATCTACTGAGTGGCGCATGAAATGATCCAACATTTTTTTTGGCAATAATCGCTTAGATTAATGTGTTTTATGTCGGCAGAATGTTAGTTTTTTTCTTTCTGAGTGTGCTGTTTCGTTCCAAGATGACTGGCAAGCTGTTGAAAATCTCGTAAAGACCGTGTTGTTTTTAAACGAAACGAAAACTGTGATGCTTACACAAAGACGGTTTTGTGTACATTTTTCAAACTCGTTGGTCGCCCTCGCTTAAAATAATACGTAGACTTTACGAAAAATTTAATAGTGGTGGTTCAGTATTTGAGAGTAAGCGTGAACGACCTGCCGACGTTCGATCTCCACAGTGTCGAAACTGCCAGAGTAGTGTTGCTGAGGAGTCCGGGCAAATCAACAAGAAAAACAGTAGTACAACTTGGGGTTTCTAGGCGATTTGTGCACCAAATTTTAAAAACCTACTTGCTTTTGTGTCCCTACAAAATAACATTGTTTCCTAAATTAACAGTAGTCCGATAATCTACGGTAATCCGTAAAGTCAAGTGTAAATTTCCTGATCATATCTGATACTTTGTCTACCTTTTTAAAATTCATCGTTTTTTTTCGTGGTTTCCAAACATCTTTTTTTTTTAGGTCCTAATAGTTTTTTAAGTATTTTTCTTTTTAAGTTTTCAGGTTTTTTTTATTTCTTATTGATTTAAGGAAGCGAATTCATCAGCTTAAGTACCTTGGGTTTTACCGCTGTTGTGGTAAAACCCAACGTCAAAAACCGTTGTCAGTTTTCCCATCCTGGAGATTCGTTTCTTGTTCTTATCATTCCATATGCTTTTGTGGGTTTTGCGATCCTCGTTTTAATAGCTTCTTTATGCAGGCTGTTTTATTCTCAAAGATTTTTGAAGCTGTCAGCTCGCTTCATTTTATCGTATCTTGTGCTAGGAAGTTTGGTGCATTTTTTATGATTGTTATGAACTCTTTTTTCGACAGACATTCGTAGGTTCGTTTTTCAGCCATTCTTCAATGCGATAATCTGGACTATTGATGTTTTTAAATTTTCTTTTAGAACTGCAAGATCGTCTATATAAGGCAAACAAGCTATAAACAGGCCTTTCCTCGTCGGTCCTAATTTTACTTTTTCAACATATATATATTATATAATATATTATATTATGGGACCGGAAAAGAACGAACGACATAAGAGCCGTAACGAGAATGCATGACATCATGGAAACAGTGAAAGCTTTAAAATGGCAATGGGCAGGGCACATCGCGAGAAGATATGATTAAAGGTGAACAAAGGCGGTCCTTGAGTGGAGTCCAAGAGAGCGACAAAGGCCAAGAGACAGGCCACCAGACCGATGGGACAGAGGCATTAGAAGGGTGGCTGGAACCAACTGGCAGAGGACGGCGCAGGACAGACAAGCATGGCGAGAACTGTTGAAGGTTTACCTGTCGAACTAGACTTGAAGAGGCTACATCTTGTAAAAGATTAAAACACCTGTATAATAATAATAATAATATATATATATATATATATATATTCGTATAAAAGAAAATTTAAAACCTAATAGATACATAGGTTTACTAGAGTCGCTTCGCTTGCCCGACCATCTAGCCAGGGAGTTACTCCCTGGCTAGATATCCGGGCCACAGGTCGGTTCAGGCGAACCCCTGAACCGACTTAGGGGCTCCCCGGGGTCTACCCCAGGACAGCAGAGATCGCTTCAGTCGCCATTACCATGGGGTCCATGGTGGCTTTGCCTCCATGGACCCCCACAATGTTAGTTACCTCACGGTTGTGAGAATAATATTGATAAATAACGTTTAAAGAATTCAGGCTTTATAGAAGTCTGAGAAAGAGACTAAATTATAACAGACAGAATAGTCGTAATTACGGTAAGTATACACACCTTTGATGACGAAAAATTCATAACTTATTTTTGTTGCTATGGGGGACAGAAATACATTGTAATGAAGTAAAAGGGTTAATCCTTTTTTTCATTAATGAATATTTTTAATTCACTACTTCACTTCCAAAGGGGCTACGACCTGGGTCTATGACTTATAATCTCCCCTGGGATAACACGAATTATTCTGAAAATTTGAAAACAATCGGTCGGTTGGTTCTCGCGTGATGGGAAAAGAAACAAGCAAGCAAATCTTCGGTTTTATACATAAGAAGAAAGATTATTTATAAATATTAATTATTGTTTTACTGGATGTTTAATATTTTAGAGCGTGATATTTTTATGTCACTGTATGATAAACTTAGCTCTCTGATGTTTTAACTTTTCAAATATAATTTTAATGAAATATCTATATTTCATTATCTTCTGATGAAATAGGAGCCTCTGACAAAGCTCATAAAAAAAAAGAAGATAACAAATGTATGTTAAGTATAAATTATATTGAATATTAATTTATATAACCACTTACTTTCTGTTTCTAGGATGAAATTTGTTAGAATGTTTTATTAAAATACAGGTTTAATTTGAAATTTAAAACTATACGTTAATCACTAAGATTTAATACGTTTCGAAAAATACAAAAATTTTATTTAAAAGAAAAATATTCGAAACAAATGTAGAAATCGTCATTTTTGTTAGGAAAAAATTATATGTTTTACTGCGGGAATGGTTGCAAGTTTGGCCTTCAAGCACTGCTGAACAGTCGTGGATTAAAAATAGTTTTTGTTCTTGATTGGTTAATGAAACGCTATTAAATCTAAGTAATAACACTTATTATTTAACGTATAAATAACAATAAATTTTAATTTGTGTTATATTTTATTTAAGAATATTTTATCTTATTTTTGGAATTCAAAAAGTACTTACATTGACGTTACGTATTTAAAGATTAAGGGATAAATAATGAAATTGGAAATTAGATTAAAAATATTATTAACTTTTAAATTAAGTAGGTTATATGGATTTGTTTAATTTAACTGACCGATTCTTCTAAATTTAATATTACTCTTCAAAGTTTAAAAACTTAAATTGATGTCCAGGGGCGTGGAGATGGATTACAGAATCAATGATTGGCTTTTTTTTTATCTACGATGTCCTATCGCAGTGCACTATCCCCCTCCACTTGAACTATTAGCAATACTAACACTGCTTCAGCCAGCCCACATAAAACTACTGCGCATCTATTTGTTCCCGCTTTCTAAACTTTGACGAGTAATAATATCTCCTTTCTTTTTATTTAATAATTCTATGTATTTGATTGAAAAATATTTTATTTATTTATTATTTTGTTTACGATACAAAGAATTGTAAAATAGAATTCACAATTAGAAAGGTAATAGATAGAATTGGTAAAGAATATAGAATTTTATTCTTATTTTTATATATGTAAATTTTTTTTCTGTTCGAGATGTAGCATATGAGTAGACTTTTTGGGCTCTGGATAACCGCCTGTAAAATTTTAAGCTTAGTTTCATCACTTAATAATGGCCTACCTGACGGGGGCAGTCCGCTGCAGATGCGTCTCTCAAAACGTTTTCGTAAATTGTAGGCAGCCTTCCGTGTTGGTGGAACAACGTTGAAATGATTATTCCACTCAGTTATTATTAGATTATAACCACCTTTGTAGCAAGTTTTTAAAGCAAACTCTTTCTTCATTAGTAAACATTCTCACAACAAGTTAGAATTAACAATTTCCAGTGAACATGATTATAGCTGTATACAACAGATGTTTGATTGAATAACAGTGCACTCTGGTGTTTGTGTCAATAACTATATGATGAAAACAAATGATCGTAATTTAAAATCTATAGGAAGATTACAAACAAGATTATCTTAGTGTTTACAATGGGTAACGACTTCTGGCTCATCCGTTATATTTATCGGTCTTTGTATAACATTTTTTGGCTCGAAAATCTCCGAATTTACTGGATCAGTTTCATTGAAATTTAAGTATGATGTAGAATGTATTTGATTTTGTGCATGTGTTAATTCGATGAAGATTGCTTAAGTTGTTCATGAGTTACGCTCAGTTTAAGGTCTTTCTTTTTCCTGGTTAGCCTCCGGGAATTACCGATCAGGTATTACTTCAGAGGATGATACGTATGAGTGTAAATGTAGTCTTCTACAGTCTCAGTTCGACCATTCCTGAGGTGTGTGTTTAATTGAAACCCGACCATCAAGGAACACCGGTATCTCCGATCTAGTATTCAAATCCGTATAAAAGTAACTGCCTTTACTAAAACTTGAACGCTGGAACTCTCGACTTTCAAATCAGCTGATTTGGAGAGACACGTTCACCACTAGACCAACCCGGTAGATCTCAATTTTAAATCAACAGCAAATAACATAACCTTAGTCGGCGGTATTTTTTTCGGTTTTTCAGTATTTTTATTCTAATTCTACTTCTTTAATTTTTGTATTTGTATTCTAATTTTATTGAAGATAAATTAAAAAAATAAATACAATAATTAATTTGTATTGACTTCAAAAAAGGAAATTTAAAGAACAGAGTAGTCATGAAAGTGTTATTCTTAACTTTTAAATTTTATTTTTTGAAATCTATTACATTAAATATATTACTTTCAACCATCCTAGCTGTAGAGCTGTGCTGCAAGAAGGAAAGTATGATAATCGGTTAGGACCTCGAAATCGTCTGTATTTGCCAAACAATATTTAACAGATATTTTTTCGTGGGTTCTAATCTTACCTTTTCAATATATATATTCATATAGAAAAGAAACATTAACACCTAATAGATAAATAGGTTTCCTAGCCAATCGGGCGAGCGAAGCGAGATCCGACAGCTAGCTCTAGCAAAGGAGATCCACACCGCCTGGACAACCCAGACCCAGGTCGTCCCAGGCGAACTCCGGAACCGTCTTAGGGGCTCCCCGGGGCCTACCTCAGGGCCACGAGCCAAAAATGTGCTGAGTTTTTGACATTTCATGAAACAGTGACCGCAAAAAACAAACAAAAGGTGGGGGGGGGGGTTAATGTTTGTACGTACGTAAGTAAGTTTGTGTGTTGGCATATTTGAAGCTTAATAACTTTTGACTGGATAAACCGGTTTTGATGATATTTTGTACAGAGACTCATGTGTGTGGGAGGATTTGTTGGATAAAATATTTTGGGTCAATATCTCCGTGGGTTAGGGTAGGTAGGTTTTTGGGGTTAATTTTTCAAAATGTTTGCAAACATAACCCCGCTTTATATTAATTCATTTCATGCACGCGTGCGTGCTTATCTTAAGAAAAACTTTTCCCCAAATTCTCCTACCCACCAAAAATCAAAATCTATTGTTTTATTTATTCCGTATTTTTAAATTACCTTGTTCTGTCTTCCTGGTAATAGTACTAAAATAGTTCCTGGCAAGTGACCGAAAAAAACTATGGGGGCAATTTTGATAATAAGGGAGTCGATTGAAGTTTAAAAATATCGATTTTTTGAATTTGCAAAACCTTAATAATATTAAAAGTTAAAAAAATAGACCTTTAGAAAATAATATTACAATAAAATTTCATCATTTAGTACATTCATTTTATTAATAAGATTTACCTCTTACCACGAAATAATAATTCAGAGGTAACTTTTTTTTATTGACTATAAAAAATTTTATTAACTTTTTTGTAACTTTTATTAACTATAAATGTAGTAGAAATAACGAAGATGGACCGCTGAATGTAAAAATAGGAAGAGAAAAGATTATGGAGGTAGAAGAATTCTGTTATTTGGGAAGTAGAATTATTAAAGATGGACGAAGCAGGAATGATATAAAATGCCGAATAAAGAGCACAGGAAAAACGATCCTTCAGTCAAAAATATAATTTGTTTACGCAAAAAATTAATTTAAACGTCAGGAAAACATTTTTGAAAGTATATGTGTGGAGCGTAGCTTTATATGGAAGTGAAACTTGGACGCTCGGAGTATTTGAGAAGAATAGATTAGAATATTTTGAAACGCGGTGCTACAGGAGAATGTTAAAAATCAGAGTGGATAAAGTGACAAATAAAGAGGTATTGCGGCAAATTGATGAAGAAAGAAGCATATGAAAAAATATAGTTAAAAGAAGAGACAGACTTATGACCACTTATTAAGTCATCCTGCAATAGTCGCTTTAATATTGGAAGGACAGGTAGAAGAAAAAAATTGCGCTGGCAGGCAACGTTTGGAATATGTAAAACAAATTTTTATGGATGTAGGATGTAGGGCGTATACCGAAATGATTTTTGAAAGTATCTGTTTGATGTGTCGCTTTATATGGAAGTGAAACATGGGAGATCGGAGTATCTGAGAAGAAAAGATTAGAAGCTTTTGAAATGCGGTGCTATAGGAGAATGTTAAAAATCAGACGGGTGAATAAAGTGACAAATGAAGATGTATTGCGGCAAATAGATGAAGAAAGAAGCATTTGGAAAAATATAGTTAAATGAAGAGACAGACTTATAGGCCACATACTAAGGCATCCTGGAATAGTCGCTTTAATATTGGAAGGACAGGTAGAAGGAAAAAACTGTGTAGGCAGGCCACGTTTGGAATATGCAAAACAAATTGTTAGGGATGAAGGATGTAGAGGGTATACTGAAATGAAACGACTAGCACTAGATAGGGAATCTTGGAGAGCTGCATCAAACCAGTCAAATAAATGAAGACAAAAAAACTTTTTATTGGTTCTACATTTTTCAGTGGAATTTTTTTTAGTTTCTTCCATTTTATATAGTAAACGTTGAAAACTAAAAAAATTTTCTCGGAAGTTGATTTTGGAGTTGAGGGAGCAGAACAAAATAAAAATATACCGATTTTATGAATTTATAAAACTTCTTTTTACTTAAACGCGTAATGATAATTTTACAATATAACTTAATGATATATTACTACCCCATCCCAAAAAAAACGTAGGAAACTTTTTTCAAGTATAATTATTTTTCCACTATATAAAAATAAATAATCAATGTCAAGAAAATATTACAAATTTATTGTCAGGTTTTTTTTTTTCATTTTGATTTGGTTGAGAGAATTGTTATGCCGGGTTATTTTGAAGAGAAGTTTTCTGTTTCTATGAATCTCAATAATACTGTTTTTAGTTCAAAGGTAAATTAAAGGTAATAAATCAACCTCAAAAGCATATTTCAACCGTGTAGTTTTCAAACATTATATAACATAGTGAAATAAAATTAATAAACCAATAGAAGAGAGTTATTGACTGAAACATTATATAAGTTAACGATACGATTTTTTTCTGGATTTTTTTTTTTAAGTAAACGACTGTAAACAAGCGTTTTTATTTGACACTAACGATACAGTTGTTCAATAATTAAATACAGTACGTAAATTTTAACCGGTTAGATGTAAATACTAAAAGTTACATGTCACACACTATTTGAAAAATAACAATGCTAACGATACAATTTACCTGTATATAAACGATTCAGTGAGCAATAACAATTGTTAGCGATTCATTCTGGCTGTTATTAAATGTACAACACCTTATAACAAATGTATAATTAAAGTAAAATAGCCTATCTAAATGCACAATTTATATTACCTTAAATAAATTATGTTTAAAAGTTATTTAATCTCGAACAATTTGTCCAATATTTAAAACATATATTATTTATGATATTTACTTATTAAACTGTAAAATTATGACAAAATTTATAACATTTAAAAACCTGACAATTTATAAAATTTATTAAAAAAAACCTGACAAAAACATTTTTATACCTAACACTAGCAGACCCGGGAGTGCTTCGCTATTGCTAGATTTGAATATATATATAGATTAAATGAATATGATTGAAAGTTTGATAAAACATTAACAAAATGAACATTACGGAACTTCACAAAATTTAACCTTTTCCCCATTTTAATTTTTACCATATTTAATTTCCTCCTTTCCTCAGTTTCCCCATTTTCCCATTCTTCCCCCATTGCTCTTTTCTTGTTACCTTTCCTCTTTTGTCCTTTCCCATTTTATTTTTTCTCCTTTCCGTTTTCTTTTCCCGTTTTTCGTTTTCCCATTTTTCCCTTTCCCCCGCGCGTAAGTCGGTCCAGTAGTTTTTTAGTCTGTTGCGGACACACATATCGGAAACATTGAAATGGAATCGTAATATATTTGCGCGTAGTATAGCCTGTTTTTTTATGGTCAACAGAGAGCGCTGTTTTTCAAAAAAGCATGTTTTTACCTGTCACAGGTATCATCTTAAGGATATAAATAGTAGGTATATAAAAGCTAGCGCGTATTCAAATGCAACGTTGTATCAAATTAAAGCAATCGGTGAATAACTTTTGAAGATTTAAGATTTTGATTTAATTTACATTTTTATTTATATAGGTTGGTTATTTATTCTTGTATAACTGAAAATAGTTTTAAAAAATTCAAAAAATCGATTTTTTTAAACTTTTTCTGCTTCCTAACCACCAAAATCACCTCCCAAGAAAGTTTTTTGATTCGACTACCTGTACTGTGTTAAATGAAAGGAAAAAAAAATCCACCGAAATATGTACAACCATAAGGAGTTACCTAAGATTTCTTTTATTCGGGTGCGGGTGAATTATGATAAAATTTTATTGTAATATTATTACTGAAAGTTTAAATAAACCTAAAACAATTTTGAAAACTTGAAAAAATCGATATTTTTAAACTTTGATCAGCTCGCCCACCCCTAACGTTATTCCCAAAGTATCATTTTGGATCGTTTAAACCATTACTGCTATGCCTACTTAGACATTAAAAAAACTTGGTTAAAAATATATAATAAATAAAAAATATATTTTTAATTCTGAGGGAAAGGGGGAGAATTTGGGAAGGAACTTTTTTTTTAAATGTTAAGAAGCATTTACGGATGAACTGAGCTTAATTTGGCGTTCAAAAAGTGACTCAACGTTAGGAATGAATGTTTCCCTCTTTTGTTGTATGTTTAATTCAGAAAAATCGAGGAAAAATGGGTTACACAATGCAGAAGAGATTATTTATTGTCTCTCAACACAGTGCCGGTTATACCCAGACCAAGAATGCCTTCACAGAAAAGTACGGTATGGATGCACCAAACAATTCCTCCATCAAGCGGCTGTGCGACAAGTTCCAAGAGACAGGAAATGTGGCAGACGCAGCCAGAAGTGGTCGACCGAAAGTGCTAACACCAGAAAAGTTGATCGACGTGTAAGTTGCATATATTATTAATCTCACGAAGTCTGTGCGACGCCTATCTACTCAGTCTGGTCTCTCCGTTGGTTGCGCCCGTTCGGCATTGCGCGTTTGTTTAAAGGTGCAGCCAACAAAATTCATGTTGTTCACGAGTTGTTACCTGCAGAGACTGGAAAACGTATAACTTTCTGTCAGCGGTTCATGTCATCTGTAACGCCAGATGGCGAAGAACTCGATGACTGGTTTTGGTCTGACTAGACGTGGTTCAACCTCGATGGATACGTGAATGCACGGTATTGACGCGTTTGTTGTACGGAAAATCCACATCTGCTGCACGGACAAAAAGCGGGTGTTTGGTGTGCAATGTCACGTAGGCGAATATTCATCACGTTTTTTCATGACTCAGTGAACGGTGAGCGCTACGTACAGATGGTGTAACAATTAGTAAACATTATCCCTGCAGACCGAATAGAGTGCGCGTGGTTTCAGCCGATTCATATTGCCAACAACAATCTGACTCTTAGATCACTGTTTTCATGGAAAAGTGATTTTGAAGAGGTTGTGGTTGCCCGGTCTCCTGATTTATCATCTTCTGACGTTTTCTTGTGGGAATACCTTAAGGATGCTGCTTACAAAACTCATTCTCACACCGTTCCCGAATCGCACAGCGAAATTGAACGATTTTCGCTGCAATCCCTCAACAAACGTTACACGTGTTTAAAAGCACGCACCGTCGTGTTCAATTATGTGAATCGCATAATAGAGGCCGCTTTCAATTACTATTTTAACTTATTCATTTTCCCATAAGGTTGCGTCACTTTTTGAACATTCTGTTTAAAGCGGGGTTATTTCTGCAAAGTTTTGAGAAACTTAATCCCAAAGAAACTATCTATTCTACTGCTTCTCCAAACACCGCTTAGAAGTATTGATCCCAAACTTTTACCGAAAAATTATCCTGTAGAGTCTGTAGTCCGAATTTAATCAAATTTAGTTAATCCAGTCAAAATTTATTAAGTTTCAAACACGCCAACTTAGGATCATAAGTAAGTTCAAATATTTACCCCCGCTTTTTTTGTTTTTTGGAATCCCTGGGTCGTAAGATGTCGAGAAATGAAAAAAAAACCTATACCCAACTTTTTTTATGATTACCTTACTTTTTCTTCTAGAAGCATAATTCTAGATTTATGATGCCAGGAAATTAAAATAAGTAACCTAAAAATGAATAACAAAGTTTTATTACAAAATATCTGGTATATTTATTATTTAAATTTCCGTGGGTTTGCTTGGGATATGCAAACAGCATATTTGGTTCGACGAAGTAGGTAACGGGAAACCACTACATTTTTTTATTTTCCTTTGTAATCCTGGCATTAGCTGTTTGTTATTCTTCAGTATTACCGTGGAATTTTTGAGAGCGATTGTCTTATGACACGTCGCCTACAACTATCGCAATTATTAATTTTTTTTTATTATTAATTTTTCACTCTGTTGATTCATTTAATTTTTATTTCATTTTTACTAAATTCATATTTCAAATATCTTTTGCTCTTTTATTTCAATTCTTTTTTCCCTTTTTGTTTTATTTTAATTTTCACATCGATATAAAAATACAGCCCAAATTTAAAACGCTTCAAAAATAGTTCATTAATGTGAAATTGTTTAACGTATTTCTTTGTTAATTTATAATAAACTCCACCATTAGTTTATCTCACGGGAATTATTTACTAATAATAATTTGATGAAAGATCAAGCACGAGTTAAGAAGTCATTATGAAAACGAAATTTAGTATTTGATGAGATCTTGCGTATTATTAATAATAATAATTATGCTTTCTTTCTGTATAATTTTAAATTATAATTGTAATTTGCGTTAAAGCAATATAATTTACTACAAAGTCAGGTGAAAATTACGTTTATATATTTACGTTATTAATATACAGTTAAACCTATAGTTAGTATTTATACAGAGAATATTTAAATTATATATTTTATTACTTTTTAATGTTCTATGACCTATTTTTATTTATTTGTTTTTAAATAAAATAATTAGTTATTTAAATTGTGGGAATTATATTTACATATTTTCCCATATAATTTACTTAATATATATTTTCTACTTTGTATTTGCTTAAAAAAAAAAATATAACAAATTTTTTTCAATCCAGTTGCCGGAAAATCGGTTTTTTTAACAGGTCGTAGTGCAATCCGATGTCGTATTATACGTAAGCTTAATAATATTATTATCGTAGATTTTTCTTAATTAAATCTAAATTTGAAAATGAATTACCTGAAATTAATCATCTACATTTATTTGAGTCTACCTGTATCGATAGGATAATGGAAGCTCGTTTGATTCAATTGTGCTGTTATTTAACAGAGCAGTTTTACTTCAGTTAAATGTGTGTACTTCTTGTAACTAGATTTAAATAATTTCATTCACAATATCCTGTAATTGTATTTCAAAAAGGTTAAATTTGTTATATATATATATATATATATATATACATCTTTTATGGGTTTAGATATATATTTTCCCGGAATAAGTTTTTAACTATTAGATTTTTGTGCCGTAATACGATGATATAAATGTTTTAGGGTCAGGGTCAAACAGCCTTCACCAAGGATTTATTCGTATAGAAAAATACTGCTAATCTCAATAAGAACCTATCATTGTCGGATTTATAGAACTGAAAGTAAAAGAAATGGATAAAGGGATCGATAATGAGAAAAGAAAATATTTCCTGAGATAGCTGCATTAAAGAGAGAAACAAACTTATCCAGAGAAAATCTAAGAACTCTTTCCAGGCAGTGAGCTTCAACTCAGGCTCAACCGTTCGGGATACTTTTGCCAAATGGAAATAGTGAGTTAACGATCAAGTTTTTTTTTCTTTAAACGTTGTTATAAAGATTGAAAAGATATCTAAAAACTGAAGTACCCAGTTCTAACAGGAATGATTCGCTCATCCTCGGAATTGTCTGATACGGTAGTAGATAAATGAGAAAGAAACCGTTCAAACAGACATCCGTTGGAACAATAAAATCTAAAAATAATATAAAAGTGACAGAATTATTGAACGGGGTTTCTCAAAAGCAAATAAATATATTTTTATTAACAAAAACTCTGATGTGGATACCACATGACATCCTTGTATGCCTGTTAAATTACATGTATACATTTTTAAAAAAATGAAAATTACATAAAATTTTATTTCATTAATAACTTCTGATATTTTTTCATATTTTTTTATTGTTTTTTTTTTTTTTTGTCTTCAGTCATTTGACTGGTTTGATGCAGCTCTCCAAGATTCCCTATCTAGTGCTAGTCGTTTCATTTCAGTATACCCTCTACATCCTACATCCCCAACAATTTGTTTTACATACTCCAAACGTGGCCTGCCTACACAATTTTTCCCTTCTACCTGTCCTTCCAATATTAAAGCGACTATTCCAGGATGCCTTAGTATGTGGCCTATAAGTCTGTCTCTTCTTTTAACTATATTTTTCCAAACGCTTCTTTCTTCATCTATTTGCCGCAATACCTCTTCATTTGTCACTTTATCCACCCATCTGATTTTTAACATTCTCCTATAGCACCGCATTTCAAAAGCTTCTAATCTTTTCTTCTCAGATACTCCGATTGTCCAAGTTTCACTTCCATATAAAGCGACACTCCAAACATACACTTTCAACAATTTTCCTGACATTTAAATTAATTTTTGATGTAAACAAATTATATTTCTTACTGAAGGCTCGTTTAGCTTGTGCTATTCGGCATTTTATATCGCTCCTGCTTCGTCCATCTTTAGTAATTTTACTTCCCAAATAACAAAATTCTTCTACCTCCATAATCTTTTCTCCTCCTATTTTCACATTCAGCGGTCCATCTTTGTTATTTCTACTACATTTCATTACTTTTGTTTTGTTCTTGTTTATTTTCACGCGATAGTTCTTGCGTAGGACTTCATCTATGCCGTTCATTGTTTCTTCTAAATCCTTTTTACTCTCGGCTAGAATTACTATATCACCATGATTTTTATTACCATCACTGATTTTTATTGTTATTGAATTATTATTTATCGTAATTTTTTTTTTTACAATCTGGTTAATAATTATTAATAAATCAATTTATTTCAATTTAAAAAAAAAGTTAGAAAAAATATATTTATATAAAGTCGGATTCGAACCGAAGTGCCCTGTAAGATCCAAATATTTCACTAATTAACATTTTATTAGACTATAACTCTGGAACCGATGAAAATAAGTACTACTTATCATATATCGTTGATAAGTTTTCAATAAGGGCTAATTAGTGCATTTAATAAAAAGTCCAAAATCCAAAACGTTTGGATTTTGGATATTTTTGGTCCCGTCGATTGCAACCAAAAGGGGAGGTGCACAACTCGATGTTACAATAGTCCTAAATCCAAAATTTCAACATCCTACGCTTAATCGTTTTTTAATTTTTGTATACGTACGTACGTACGTACAGCCGTCACACCGAAACTGGTCAAATGTGTATTTCCGTTGAAATCAGAAAACCGAAATACTTCGTGATCAAAATACTTCCTTTACTTCGTACAAGGTAGTAAAAATGGGGTTTGACCTAAATTAGTTACCTTGTATTTCAATTTTCGTGACTAAATAAATTTGTTGTTTATCTTACAATCAGCAAAATGAAACAAATCAAATTTCCTAAAAGAAATCTTTCCAGGCAGTACTGTTTAATCATCCCGCTCTTAATTCCTCATAAGATCTAGCCTTTATACTTTTGTACAGGATAACCTTTGCATTTTTAAACTAAATACTTCAATACATATATTTTCTTATAGGCATCCGATAATAGTTTCTTTTCTCGAAGGAAATTTCTTTCCTATTTCAGGAAATATATATTTTGAGAAAGTATCAAATTACAAAATCGTTCAGTTGCAAATCCTTTTAAAGATCGGTTTCTTTTTGAAAATAATTTTTTTATTTCTGTGTAAAAAAATTGTAATTTTAATGACATATTTGGGTAATTTTTAGGTTAAATTTCTTCGTTTTATTATTTAATACTAATACATGCCGGACGTACTGCCGCTAGTCGGGGAGGCTCATTAGAGTCGCAAGGACACTCGCCTGTGCTGAGTAATACTTGATTGTTGAGCCGGCCCAGGGAAGCAGGAACAAAATAAAAATAAAAATATACTAATACTGAATGTACATCCTTGCGGACTTAACCGTATCGCAGACGAATATTAAAATGAACATCTTTATCATGTCTCTTATCTTCGAATTCATCCAATTACCACAGTCATCTGATTAAATCAATATCAGCTTTCACTTCGATGGGCTGCCAGCAGAATACTTATATCTACATGTCGTCACGGTGAATTGGGGTATAAGATTTAGTGTTATTTATCTACCGACATTTCCGGTTATCAGTTAAAGTTTCGCGTACTTACCCAAGGGACGCGTAAATCAATGCTTCTGTTTTATATGTGGATCGACAACAAGAACATCGGATTTATTTCATCGAGGTTTGAATTGATTCGATGTTCAGTGTTGGCTTCGGGAATGGAATGGAATGGAATGCAAAGTTGGCGGGAGTTTATAGATTCTTCCTACAGTTCGCAGAACCTGGACAGTGTCCCTTGCTGCTGGATGATTCTATCGGGCGTGTTTTTAAAGGTTTATTTTATATGACGGGTCTAATTTTTCAATTTTTGTCTTATTTTATAATTTGATTTTAAGGACGGATTTAATTGCATTCCAATCCGTTGTTAAACTAGCGTTATCGAACCCATTTCATGGGCCGACCGCGGAAGGCTAGGCTTATGCAACCTGTCCTCCCGACTTAAGTCCCCTTCAGAACGTCCACTGAAGTCCTTTCGGTGCTAACGCTTCATAGGCTAGCAGGAATACGCCACAACGGGGCACTAACTATATGGAGGGAGCAATGCGCCCCCTTCTCCGGAGGAGTCGCAATTGCTGATTTAAGTTAATTTAAATGTAAGTTTTAAAGGAGAGGTTGAGTAGAAGCTCTTCATCCACTTCTGTGATGGCTGCCTTTCAGGACGCATCTCTGCTGGGCTCTTTTCCGGACTCCGTGATGTTGGATCGAGTAGAGGGTCTTCCATCTTCTCCCTCTTCTTCTTCCGATGACCTCTTCATTCTTCTTTGGCCTGCACTTTCCGAGAATTGGCAGTAACCGAAGTCACATACCATTAACCTTAGTATTCCCGTGGCCCCGACGAAGGGCTGAACGGGGGAAAGTGCAGGTTTCTTCTTTCTTCCATGCTGTCAGTTGCTGCTGGGCAGGTGACTGCTGGACTGATGGCTGCTGGGCTCAATGTGGCTTCGGGCACAAGTGGTAAAACATTCAACCTAGTTGACGATCTTCCCGCCTATAAGCAACCACAGAAACAGCGTGTTATGGAGGTTTGCATCAGAGGGATGTGTACCAGAGATCACTATAAAGTCAGATCAAAACATTACATGATCCGGGTTTGAAAGTACAACTTTCCTGCCTACCCTAAATGGTAAGGGCTACGATTAAAAAGAGTTCAAAACTCGGTTACACATTGAACGCTTTTGTCATAATTTCACATCACTAGAGGCTAGCAGTAATCTCTGGTATCAGAAACTATGATCGCTTTTGAACAGTTTTAACAAAGTTGAAGAAATTAACCTTTTTGCACCGGTCAGGGCTTCGGGTAGTCCCGATTAAACCCACCGAGTTGGTCTAGTGGTGAACGCGTCTTCCCAAATCAGCTGATTTCGAAGTCGACAGTTCCACCGTTCAAGTCGTAGTAAAGTCGGTTATTTTTACACGGATTTGAATACTAGATCGTGGATAACGGTGTTCTTTGGTGGTTGGGTTTCAATTAACCACACATCTCAGGAACGGTCGAACTGAGACTGTACTAGACTACACTCATATATATCATCCTCATTCATCCTCTGAAGTATTATCTAAAAGGTAATTACCGGAGGCTATACAGGAAAAAGAAAAGAAAAGTGTAGTCCCGATTAATAAAGTACAACTTTACTTTGAGTATATACTTCTGGTATTCTGCATTAGATTGCCTGATAAAAGAACAACCAGTCGAAAAATTCTCCTACGATGTTCCTGTCTAATTAAAAAATTTAATTAATTTTTTTAAAAAAATTAATTTTTTCTTGCCTTTTACTTCAGCTTATCGGTCCAAACGTATATTTTATGTCAGAATATTTTACTAATTTTTTGCAATTTTGGTTCATTTTTTTTTTTGTTATATAAGAAATAAAAAAATTACAGTTTTATTAAGCAACATTATTTTAAAGTAAATTAAAAATTGATTATAGAAGTACCAGTAATATTACGTAATAAATATATGGTTGTTGTTTTGTCGGGGAGGGGGAAATATTTGACATTATAATTCCCTTTTCTTTTATTCTGGACGCATAGCTTGAGATAACCGGTTCAGGTTGGATTCCAACAAGACTGGTACATTTATATGTCGTAGTCTGTAACAAGCGCAACATACAATGTAGTCTGCTTTAAACAGTTTATTATTTAAATATGAAGACCATATTAAGTATCCTTTACTAATTTCTTTAAGATAGTACAAGTATATATGAAAATAATTTTATTAATTATTTAAAAACAAAGTTAATTTCATTATTTAAATGACCTCCATCTTATATTTTACCTGGAGGGAAAATGTGTAATCGAATACAAAATCGGATTAAACAGTAACAAAAAAAAATTAAATGATTGTTTTTAAATTGCGACTTTTGAAGTGTGGGCGTCACGTAAGCAATTAATAATTTGCCAATTCTTAATTCCATGCCGTCTTTTGAAAGTTTGGACATAAAGAAATTAGTTGAATAGTATTATATTTTTATTCTTTAATGCGTTTTATTTTAAATCGATTTTCTATTTAAAGTAGGTTGGTAGGCAAGCAAGGTAACACTTGCATGAAATAATACCCTCACGAGAAAGGTAAAGGAAGAAAACTTGCAATAAATGAGATCCTAATTCTTCTACTATTTTTTTTTGTGATTCCAGTTTCATCTTCATTATTACACGATTATTTTGATCATATCAGTAAAACCCAGTTATAACCTTTCTTTAGGTCGTTCAGTATGAAGCATGCTTCTTCACACTGTATCGCTGAACAAAGAGAAATGTAAAATTTGTTTCAAATATATATAAATAAAAATGTAAATCTTTGTTAAAAATCTAAAATCTCCAAAAGTTCTTCACAGATTGCTTTGAGATTTTGTTGCATTCGAATATGCGCGTGTTTTATATATTTTTTAACCTTTTGTTTTTAACCTCCGGGGCCACCGTTAGGTATTGCCTAACAGGATGAGATAAATGATTTGTAGCATGTGTGAAAATGCCATGCTTGACCGGGATTCGAACCCGAGACCTCCGGTTGAAAGGCCGATACGAAATACCTTCATTCTTTTTTTTAACCTCCTGAACCAACGTTAGGTATTGCTTCAGAGAATTAGATGAATGATTTTTAGCGTGTGTGAAAATGCCATACCTGACCGAGATTCGAAACCGGGACCTCCGGATGAAAGGCCGAGACGCTACCACTCGCGCCACGGAGGCCGACCGATATGATATACCTTTTCATTTTTCTTGTTTAGCCTCCGGTAATTACCTTTCAGATAATGCTTCAGTGGATGAATGAGGATGATATGTATGAGTGTAAACGAAGTGGATTCTCGTACAGTTTCAGGTCGACCGTTCCTGAGATGTGTGGTTAATTGAATTCCAACCACCAAATAACACCGGTATCCACGATCTAGTATTCATGTTCATGTTAAAATAACTGACTTTACTAGGACTTGATCGCTGGAACTATCGACTTACTAATCGGCTGATTTGGAAAGAAGCGTTTACCACTAGACCAACCCGGTGGGTTCGATACGATATACCTACTATTTATATACCTAACATGTAACACCAGTGACAGGTAAAAATATGTTTTTTTTTTTAAAAACAGACGTAAAAGCAACACACGCTATATTAAATATTTTACGATTCCATTTTATCTGATACGTGTGTCCGCTATAGATTTAAACCTACTCGACCGATTTACGTGTGGGGAAAAAGGGAGAAATGGAAAAATGGAAAGGGTAAGTGGGGAAGAAGGAGAAAATGAAAAAAAGGCGTAAACGAGGATAAAGGAAATGGAAAGGGTAAAGAGGAAGGGGAAATCGAAACAGGAGAAGAAAGTGTAAAGGGGAAAGTGGAGGACTGTGAAAGGGAGTACGGTAAAAAGGAAATGTGGAAAAGGGAAAAAACGGAAAAATAAAAAAGTTAAATTTTATAAAGTTTCGTAATTTTCATTTTGTTAATGTTTTATGAAACTTTCAATTGCGTTCATTTAATATATATGTATATATATTCAAATCTAGCAATAGCGAAGCATTGCCGGGTCTGCTAGTGAATAATAAATTTCTCAACCTTCTCTTAAAATCATTTTCACTAATTACGTAACTGTAATACTTTCCTTTAATATTTAAACTTCAATTCCTTTAGAATCATTCGTACATTTTTTCTTTGTATTTTCAGTCTAATTGAAGCTTTTCTGGCTGATGTCTCTAAATTAATTATTTTACTAAAGATTTTTAAAGTGTAACTAGTTCTTAGCTTACTCGACCGTAAAGATTTTCCAATGTCTCCACTATTTTCAAGTTTTATTTCAATTTAACGTAAATGTTGAGAGTTCATTCGTAGTAAAGTTATTAATCTCACGTGGAATTCTTTGTCGACATCAGCAGTATCTTTTTACATAGTTTTCCATTAAAAACGAAGCATAAAAATTCGTTTTCTTTTGTGTACTTAACATATAATACATGCTACCTCTCATATACTTCTAAATAAAGGCATAAAAATGATCGAATAACGAATGAAAAGTGATCAAAATAATTATACGCGTTGCTGATAATTACTACAAACTGCAAAACAAAAATTTCCTATTTGATTACGGAATTTTACAAAATTTCAAGCTGATTTTATATATATATATATATATATATATATATATATATATGTATATATATATATATATATATATGTATATATATATATATATATATATATGTATGTTTATGTTTTTATAGATTTGTTTAAGAAATATACGGTATTATTTTCGGTCGCACGATAGGATTGGGAGTTAAAATTGGATTTTCTTTACGTTTTGAGGTATGAGGAGTATGAAAATACGATTCGGTTAAAATGAATATTATATATATATATATATATATATATATATATAACAAAAATATTTGATCAGTTTAATTGAAATTTAGATATGGTAAAGTTGTGCAATATGAAAATTTGATGATTGAGTCCACGCTCAATCAAAGTTCAATTACAGGCAACATAACCTAAATTTGAGGTATTGTTTCGGTCGCATGGTGGGATTGAAAGGTGAAAACGAATTTTCTTTATAATTTGAAATAAGAGGATTACGAAACTAACATTCATATACACAATTTTTTGGCTCTAAAATCTCCAAAACTATAGATCAATTTCATTAAGATTTAGATATAGCATATCTAAATCTTATTGAGATTTGAGATAATCAGACAAACTACTATAGCATAGTAGTTTATCTGAAGTTGTGAATGTGAAAATTTGACGATTAGTTATTTTTTTAACCTCCGGGACAACCGTTAGGTATAACTTCAAAAGATGAAATGGATTAAAATTTTTATAGCATGTAAAAATTCCACGCCTGATCGGGATTCGAACCCGAGACCTCCGGATAAGATAAAGATTAGTCGAGTTATTCTTGAGTTACGCATAACTAACAACTGACAACTTAACCTAATTTGAGATTAACATCAGTGGTGAGTGAGTTTAAACTTGCTTGAGTAATCGTTATTACTTCCTTTTACAAAGTAAAGGAAGTATTGTGATCGCGAAAAATTTCGGTTTTCAGATTTCAACGGAAATATCCATTTTGAACATCCCTGAATCCATTTTGAAAAGTTTCGGCGTGACGTCTGTACGTACGTATGTTTCTAGCGTAACTCAAAAACGATTAGCCGTAGGGTGTTGAAATTTTGGATTTAGGACTGTTTAATATCTAGTTGTGGCATCTCCGTTTTTTATTACAATCGACTGGATCAAAAGTGTCCAAAAAGCCCAAAATCCAAAAAAAAAATTGATTTTGGACTTTTTCTTAACTGCAGTAATAAGCTCATCGAGAGATTTTCACCCAGTTCTGCACAAGAAGTCAACCTTTTCGTTTCCGACGCCCAAATTATTTCGCAGTCAAAACGTATTGATTTTCAAAATACAACGCGCTACAAACGTTCCATTAACTAGTAGACCCTAAGCATAAGCATTTATTTTCAACTCGCTCACCGCTGTGATTCATCGTGAAAGCGTGAAAAATATACCGCTACACCGTTGACGTAACCTCACATTGAGGTTATATTGTCTGCTTTCGACCTTAAATTTGTGCGTAACTGAAGAACGACTCAAATAAATCTTCATCAAATTTTCATATGCACAACTTCAGATGCATTACTACACGGTTTCAAAATTTTAATATAGTTTCATCCAGTAGTTTCGGGTATTTTTAAGCCTCAAATTTTGTTTATATATATATATATATATATATATATATTTAGTGAATGATATTTTCGTTTTCATAGTTCAAATGGTATTGAAATCCAATAATATTGAATTTCATCCCCAATTCCGCTGTGCAACCGAAAGTAATACCGTACTTTTCTTTGAAAAGACTATAAAAACATTTGAATCAAAGAAAAAAACTCCGGTTGTATTCGTTCCGGTGTTTTTATATTATTTCATTATTAACCTTAAGCTAATGCTCTCGATTATTTTCTCCGTTCTGTTCCACTGGTGTCTATATTATTAAGCGAGTTAACGGTGCTGAGCTACGGCCTTCAGAAATGATAAACATTGACCATTCAGTTCATAATAGTAGTATTATTATGGAATTGTAATAATATTAACAACAATACAACCCGCATGTATATATTTTAATGTTTTCTAGTTTCTATCCGGAAATAAATTCTATTGATTTTGTATATACAATATATTAAAAAAAAAAAGAAAAGTTAACTGTATTCAGTTTTATGAGGGTTTGATCAATTCATATTTTCTTAGGTTATACTAGTTGCCTTTATTTACAATTTTGAACCGTAATGATTACAGTAATATAATAATAATAATAATAAAAATCAAGGGTAGTTTTGTTTTACAAGTTTTACAGTTTTGTTTTATACAGAAATATTCTGTATATATATATATATATATATATATATACAGAAATATTCTGTATATATATATATATATATATATATATAAAAATTTATATATATAAAAATTTATATAAAAAATATATATAAATATCTAAAATGGTGGGCTGGCTATACTTTTACTGATATTCTACTTGTAAAACTAAACAAAAAATATCATTAGGAGAAATGGCAATTTTTTCTTCGTTCTCTCCATGTCCGCCATTTTGTTTTTGTATATAAATTTATATCTCAAGTTCGTAGAGAGGAATCACATTAATATTTGTTAAGCGTCTTGCTAATAAAGTTATAAAATTAGCAAAAAATCAGGACTTAAATACCTTCGAAAATTACAAAATAGCGGCCATGTTTTTTTTTTTGTAATCCGCTATGTCTCCATAATTATTAATTTTATCAAAATTTATATTATTTACTAAAATATGAAACCTCTTATTTTGAACAAAATTACATTTTATTTTTTTAAATCTGTTAAAAAATAGCCGAGTTGCGGCATAAAATTGATGTTGTAGATTTGTCTGTTTTCATGTCCTTCACTTTACGTTCAATTCGATTAAATATTAATTGTTTTTATTTATTGTTAGTTCTAATATTATAAATTAGTATTAAATTTAGTAATAATAACAGACCTAACGATTGTGACACAAAATTACAACATCAAACATCATTCACGTGTAAAAGTTTGCGGCTCAAAAATCTCCAAAAGTACTTGATATGCTGTAGTAGTGAAGTTGTGTATGTTAATAGTTTGATGAAGATTGGTCGAGTCGTTCTTCAATTACGTTCAATTTAAGGTCGGAAACAGACAACATAACCTCAATTTGAAGTTATTTTGAATTTTTAGATTTCATAAGAAATCTACCTATTGTAATGGGTACCATGATTCGATTTCCGGAAAATTTCGACATATCTTCGCGTTTCAGATCCCACAGACTCCAAAACCACCGTCAGCTCAAAAGTTTATATATACATTTATATATATATATTTCATTTTCTTGTGAACATGATAACTACCGTAATTTTGCACCAGTCACTTTCAAATTGATACATAAAATATAACGACTCAAAATCTCGGTCGAGTTCGTTAATGGGAAAAATCGTACCACGGGTTGGGGGGGGGGGGGGGTTCGAAAAACCAAAATATCGCTATAACTTTCCTATTAAGTAAAATATCGAATTCAATTAAAGTTTCTACTATTCTCTAGATAAGGGCCAACTTTTGATATCACCAACCCATTGGCCTAGGGGTGGAAAAAATGATTTTCGAAGCCAAAAAAAATCATACCTCCCTTAATAGGCAGCGTATCAAATCCGTTTTGAAGTGGTCGTTAGTCCTCTATACATTCCTAAAACCTTTATCTGAAAAAGTTTTGATATGACCAACCCTTACAGTAAGGGATGACCAAAATGTTACTGGAATTGTAAGAAGACGGAACTGTATGCTAAATATGTGAAACTTTTTGTCGCATGCAACCATTGTCGTATTGAGTAAATTTGAAGTTTTTCTTAACTTTAAGGTGAAAATATTTTTTATCCCCTAATTAGCACCGGCGAAATCTATCTCCGCCTTCCGGCGTGTCGAAAGGGATTTTTTAATAAGCGCTTATGCAGGAAGTCACAGGAGCGAGTTTAAACTGATGCTTATATGCAAGGTCGGTGTACTCGTTATTTTTAATTACTTTGTAAAATTACGTTTATAATATTTTAATTTTTGTTGTAAACAGAAAATGTATATTAATAATAAATAAAAAAGAATTATACCTCTTTTAGTTCTCATTTAATTTATGTTTTGTATATTTCTTGCACATAAAATTATAGAAAATAAAATAACGAAAAGTCGGTCTTCTTGATAACGAAATAAAGAAAAACCCGAGACCGTTGACTTTAATTTGAGCAATAAATTTATTTTAGGGATTTTATAAATACGTCCTAGAAAATTAAAAGGATCATTTTACCAGTCGATTTGAAATTTTTGTTCCTTTTTATTTATTTCCATCTGATAGAAATTGCAACTTGGAGGGCAGTTTTCTTTTACAACATATTCTAAATAACGGACACTCAAAAAAAAAAGTTATAACCATTTGGCATTGTTGGTATTAATATAATTGTATAAATTGAGTTTCCACTTACCAACAATTTAAAAAGTTTAAATCCTAGTACTTTCGGAGCTGTTACTCCATCTTCAGGGATGTTAATTTAAATTCAAATCAATAATCGTTTTTATTCGTTAAAATTTTTAATTTTAAATTAATTTTATTCTTTACGACCGACTGTTATGAACATAACAGTTTAATTTAAAAACTGTTATTGATTTGAATTTAAATTAACATCCCTGAAGATAGAGTTACAGCTCCGAAAGTACCTGGATTTACACTTTTTAATTTGTTGATAAGTGGAAACTTAATTTATAATATATATATATATATATTATACTCTTATATTATAATAGTAGGGATATTTTAATTATACGGTGTTAGCTTTATTTCAGTAAAATTTATTCTGCAGGTTTTGTTAATACCTTTGTAACAACAATTTTCAGTCAGACAATCTTAAAGCTAGTAATCAGTGTTTAAAAAAATAATTGGTATAAGATATAAAGTTTAATTTAATAAAAGGTAATTAATTAGAGTATAACAATAATTAACTGTTAAATGTTTTTATTACTTTTTTCTTACATTTCTAAATCTATATCTTAAGTTAATTTATTTAAATAACGGGTAAACATTATTATCGTCTCATTAAAGCTTATAACATAACCGATTTAAAATTTTCTAATTAGACACTACATTATTACATCGATTACTTTTGTTTTTAAATGGTAGTAATTAATGTAATATGGTAAAAACAGGGTGTGTACATTCTGACAAATACAACCGTTTCATTTATAGGGATTGTAGTAATTAGATTAAAAGTAAAATTTACTATATACGCGTATAAATAAATGAAAGTAAAAATGTAATATTAAGAATATTGATTCGATTACATGAACTGAATTATTGAAAAAGTAGATAAATCTCATTACAGAACCGGTATAAACGATTTGTCTTTGTCATGAAGGAATTTCATCTTATTTCAGCGCAACATTATTTTAAAGTTACATTAATTTTCCTGTTAAAGTTATAATTATAAAGTTATTTTCCGCGTCCGGAAATAAAAAGCATCATCGTATTTTCCGCTTCCGGTGCTCTGATCCTTTGTCATTTGCTACCAGGACTTCATCGTATTTAAGCTTGTTCCATATTTTAAGTGTAGATACATTCGATTGTCTGGATCTCCCCGGAATACTTTTTCATATTACTTTTCCATATCTTCACCTCACCGTATTACTTCGACGTCTTGACTTTCTAATCCTAACCGCCCAACAAGTACTGCGTGGTGAGCCGGTGTCCTCTAGGGAACTCCTCTTTGAGTAAGAAACCTGTTTCTTCTAGTAATACCTTCTTCCACAATTGTTCGCGCCGGGTCACAGAGGTGTTGTTTTCCGGACGGAACTATTTCCAGATAAAAGCCAAGGATTGACAGCCACACAGTTATACTTACGGTATTTAGTATTTATCTCCTCTTTTCCTTTCTATTTTTCCCGCTGGTTTCCGTCTTATGCTAGGAGATGCTACACCGGCTGAAGAGTAAATCTCGTGAACTAGTTGTTTTAATTTGTTGATAAGTTGAATACCAAATGCGATTCGCACTGTACCGTTCAGAGCAAGATTCCTAGGAACGTCTATGCAGTTAAGATATTTCCCAAACTGGGGTTGCGTACTCTCTTTCCAAAATAAGAGCGGTTGTCGTGGCCTGAAGCACTGCTGGTTACGCTACCCGTGTCGAACCTTTCAATTAGCGATAATATTTTTCGTGGAAATTTTTTCTCTCGACTTCAGGTAGTGTTGTTTAAACGACAATGTTTGGACAAGCCTGAATGATTAGTGTCTTTGATCGCTGCAATATTCCAACCGATATCGTCTCCCGTTCTATATCAAGTTTTCTTCTCGCTTCTTTATTTCGAAGGTGAAAAACGTAAACCTGTGTCTTACTGGGGTTTGTTCTCAGTTGATTTTTTCCTTGCTCTGCTAAGGTTTTTGTTGATTTTTCTTCCATTTCTTTGAAAGTATTACCCTGAGCAACTATTGTCGTATCAACAGTTTATATGAATTGAGAGCTTTTACTAAATGTTAAAAAGTATCAAATGTTTTTTAGAAGTTC
Source organism: Lycorma delicatula (assembly GCF_047948215.1). Classification (NCBI taxonomy): domain Eukaryota; kingdom Metazoa; phylum Arthropoda; class Insecta; order Hemiptera; family Fulgoridae; genus Lycorma; species Lycorma delicatula. The sequence goes on along the minus strand of NC_134465.1, from coordinate 22,066,606 downwards.
ATACAGATCTACTGTTTGCCATATGAAATATGATGACTGTGTTATAAAATACGGAGTTATTCAAGGTAGCTTCCTTGGTCCCTTATATATATATATATACATTTTTTTAAAGTTCTTTAAGGAAAATCGGTGTAGAAATGTTAAGGAATATAAATACCATAAGGTACCATTAGGATCCATTTGATAAAATTTGAAACGTAAATGTAATTTATCGAACCGATTTGGTCTTGTGACGATTGATATTGCAATGTTTTCGAAGGCTATTTTTGAATGTCAAACAGAAGAGTGATTTCAAGATCGTAATCTGGTATTACAGAAAGATAGGTGACAACCAGAGAAAGCTAATGATAGATTTAAATGGCAAAATATTTTCCAAATTATTTTGGTCTATTGATAAATGTTCTTTGTTATAACATATATGTGAATATTTGTTTGGAGGAATCCTTAACTGTACATTTTCAGATGATAATAATTTTCTTTTAATTCTGTTTCTTTTATTTTTTGAACGTACGTTATATCAAATTTATATAATGGTTGAAGAGAATAGATTGATTTTCGATGATGTTTTGCTTTTATTGATATCTATTGAATACAAACAGGTAGGATAAAGTTACGAGTAGAGTATCTGTAATTTGAGAAAACCGGAAATACAAAAGAAATTTTTTGTAAATCCGCTCAGCTTACAAGTCTAAGCACCATTGAACTTTATCTCAATTACAAGTCATTATTACTTATAGTTCATATTTTTTAACATAGTTAGGAAATGTAGACGACGACAAGGCTTTCTTGGCAGAAAGCCTTGAGTTTTGTCAATTCGTTCCTTGTGTCTATCTTAATAATAATAAATTTATTTTATACGACTAATTTAGAGTTGGTTTTTAGTGTTTTCTTAGTACAAACCAAAAGAATTTTATAATTTTGAAATACGATAGATATTTTTACCTTATCATCGTTAAAATAACATATTGTACTAACACGATTAAATGTATCTATTACTTGAAATTTTTAAGTTTGGAAAAAAAAAGATTTAAAAAATCCATTAAAAAGAATATTTTTCCTTCCAGAAATTTTTAATCATATTTATCTGTACCTACAAAGCAACTTGTCCTGACCGATTCATCAGCGCCGAGGAGAAACTACTGAAAATAAATTTATGAAATTTTGTGTTCTTATGGTGTGTGTAAGTTCATACTAATAAAAAATTTTTTGCATTCCGAGTTTAAAGGGTTAAAATGGGATAACAATGAAATTTATTACTTTTTTTTAATTTCTCAGTAAAAAAAGAAGATATCAACTTGATTTTTAATGTGTGTAATCTTCATCTGAATATCTAATAATCAATTTTTAGATTTTCTATAATTCAACATTGAAAAGGGTGAAGAAAGATAACAATTTTAAACAACTATTACAAATTTTCCCCGTTTCTGACTATAGTAAACGAGATATTCTGTAGCCTGGCGCTTGCAAATATTACACATATAAATATTTAAAAACCATTTTTGGGTTGCTTGAATTTCGTTATTTTAAGGGATGCGACGGTGTACGGTGCTCCACCAACTCAGCCACTTTTGTGGCTGATGCTAAACTGATGCTTGTGTGTAAGATCGGTCTACTCGTTACTTTTAATTACTTTATCAAATTACGGTTATAATAATTTAATTTTTTTATAAACAGAAAAATGTTTTAATAGTAAATATAAACAAAAATTATACTTCTTAGTTTTCTCATTTAATTTGTTTTGTATATTTCTTGCACAAAAAATTATTCAGAATAAATTAACGAAAAATAGGCCTTCTTGTGTAGGACTGCACCAGATTTTATTTTTATTTTTGATTTCTTTTTTTTTTATTATTGAATTGGTGGCCAATCGCGTCTAGCATCCCGCCTCTTATAATAGAATATATTTTTTTACTGTTTTGCTGTATCTCATTTTGGTTTTAAATATTTTATTTTCAAATTCTTTATTAAAGTTTTCTTCATATTGAACACTCAAGAAAGATGTATAATCTAATTGTTAATAAATCAATATATTTAAATTTTAAAAAAGTCGGAAATGAAGTCGGATTCGAACCGATGTGCCCTCCCCTTATGAGATCCAGATATTTCATTAATTAAACTTTTATTTGGCTATAACTCTGGAACCGATGAAAATAAGTACCACTTATAAAACATCGTTGAAAATCTCTCAAATAGGGCTTAATACAGCAGTTAAGAAAAAGTTCAAAATCCAGATTTTTTTGATTTTGGCCTTTTTTTTTATATCTTTGGTCCAGTCGATTGCAATCAAAAGGGGACGTTCACAACTTGATGTTACAACAGTTCTAAACCCAAAATTTCAACATCCTTCGGCAAATTGTTTTTAAGTTATGAGACAGACATCACGCCGAAACTAGTTAAAATTTGGTTCAGGGAAGGTCAAAATAAATATTTCCGTTGAAATCTGGAAACCGATATTTTTCGCTATTACAATAATTCCTTGTACTAAGGAGTAAAAACAATTATACTTTACTCGTGTATTTTATAAATAATTTTTTAATTAGTTGTTTCTTTTTCTATTTGATAAATTATTCATATCGGATAGAATTTATTTTCAACGTTAATGTTTTTACAATTAACATTTATACATTTGTACGAGATACATATGTACGCACAGACGTCGTGCCGAAACTTCACTTCACTTCTAAATAAAGATAGGAATTTTTTTTATTCTAAATTTTATGATTTAACAATATCTTTAGGGTACGTATAGAAATTTACGGTACGACTAGAAATAGAAATTTACGGTACAATTACCAACAGGTAGAAAATAGTAATGAAAAAAAAGAAGAATTTCCATTAAAATTTTCAGTAGAAATTTTGGCCAAGTGTCATGTAGTATTGATATTTACGAAATTATATATACGCGTTGTACTAACCAAATCAGATCTGAAGTCTCGTGCATCAAATTACACGTTAAAAGTACGGTGACTATTTCACAAAAAAATTATTGTATGTTTAAGTGTTTTGAATAAATTTTTTAATTTCCTAATGTGTACGTTGCAATTTGTTCAACAAGTCAACAGTAAGCCTCTACAGCCCGTAGAGATGAGGATGATAGTAATGACATATTAATAATGACATAATGACATATTAATGAAATGCAAATGAAATATAGTTTTTTACTGATTCAGGCCGACCGTTCCTGAGTCGTGTGGTAAATAAATATACTTTGCAAGAATTAACTATAATCGCGCCGTATGAAATGTAAAGGAAAATCGTAATTTGCTCATAGCGCTTAGTATTTATTTTATTTTCTGTTTAATAGGTTTTTTTATATATAACTCGGAACGCTTTACTTTTCTTATAATATTAAAAGAAAAATACCTCTCGTGGATTTGTAATAAGGAGAATTTTTTTATTTATTTCAGTTGAAAAGTATTATTTTCAAATTGTTGCTTGAGTTTTGCAATATCGTTTGTAACATTGTGAAGTAGTACACTTACTAACCTTACGCCCACAACATTCCTTACGAACTCGCTGTACTTTTATGGACGTAGGACTGGGATTCAGCCGGAGACGGTAGTTGACTACAAAATTCCTTACCTGTCTTGTAGTGGAAATACAGTATAGAAGGAAGAATTTTCATTATAAATAGTTTTAAACATACTAGTAATCTAATAATAGATTAGAAATTGGAAATTGTTTTTATATATTCATTTACTATGAATATTATATATATATATATATATATATATATATATATATATATATATATATTATAAAGTTACTTTTATATATTTCCGATAAATAATTAAAATGATTAATATTTCTATCATCTCTACGACTAAATTTGTTAACGATTCCTTTAATTAGAAGTAAAGAAGAATGTCATACAGTAAATAGTGTATTCTTTACGACAATATATCATTTCGCCAACTTCAGTGGCTAAATACTAGGATCTATGCCTTTCATCCAGAAAATCCTGGATTCGAATCCCAGTTAGGGATGGCATTTTCACTTAATAAAAAAAGGAGTGATTAGCTGTAATTGGGGTGTAAGGACTGTTTAAATAAATACTTTTTTTCAAAATTCAAATTGACTTAATCCACAAATATGTTTGTAAACATTTAATAAGATAATGTATATTACTTTAAAGTAATAATATATTATATTAACGTAAATTAGTGATTTATGAATATGTTTTAAAAAAATGTAATTTTTACTTTCCCCGCAAATGATCTTATGAAAAATCAGGTATGATTTCTTTTTGTAAATTTTTACGATTTAGAGCGCAAGTAAGTTCGTCTAGACAAAAAAAAAACACGTGTGGATGTAAATGCACACTTATATACGTATAAATGTGTTAATTTATGTTTGTCGCAATGCTTTTGGCCTTATATCACAGCACTGGCCTAATCGATTTTATTTAACAATTACATTTAAATGTGGGGCGTTGATCATATTAATGTTTTTCTCTTTTTTTTTAAATTCGTCGAGAGACGGGGATATCGCAAAAAAAAACAATTTCGGTTTTCTTCAGAGACATTTTAAAGAAACGTCTGTAAAAGCAAACATTTTTACTTACAATGCATATATAAATAATCCGACGCACTTATAAATAAATAACCCCGATATCTTAAAATTGATTTTTTTTGTACTCTTTAACAGTTAAATGTAACAACAGTCCTAAATCCAAAATTTCAGCGTTATACACGTAATCGTTTTTGAGTTATGCGAGATACATACGTACCTATAGACGTCACGCCGAAAATAGTCAAAATGGATTCGGGGTTGGTCAAATGGAAATTTCCGTTGAAATCTGAAAACCGAAATTTTTCGGTTTTCGGAAGTAAAAGGTTACATATATATATTTGTAGTTATTTTTATTCTTGTGTCGACATATTACAAAGTAGAATTTTAAACGAGTGCTCCGGTCTAAAGTATTAAAAAATATTATTACGTTTACTATTTAACAATTAAATTATCTATTAAAAATTAAAGAGATAAAACATTTCATTTAATCGAACGTAATAATATTAAAAACGCCTATCTTATAAAAACTATATTTATAAAAAAATACGAACAATACACGTTAATGACACGGTTTTAATAAATTATAATATATAACTAAATTTAAATTTAATATTATATTATAATGCAATACGAATAGGATAGGGAAGCTTACTCTTTAATATCAACGCATCACTTTATCTTTAAATGACCTGTCGTGATATTTAATAATTAAAGGTCTGATGTTTATTCTAATATAAACTAGGTCTTGGTTTTAAATAGACTTTATTCAAAATCAGTAAAAGATCTTTAATAATTAAAAATAAATTATCGTTTTTACTTTTACATAAAATATCTGTTTTTCAAACCGAATGATTTATCCAATTTTATGGGGTTAGAAGGGGGGTAAACCCCCCAAATTAAAAAATACATTATTTCGTTATATTTTTGAACAATCTAATGTTTTAGGTAGATTTCATAAGAAGTTACCTATTGTAACGGGTACCGTGATTTGACTTCCGGAAAATTTCGACATATTTTCGCGTTTCACATCCCCCAGACCCCAAAACCACCGTCAGCTCAAACGTTTATATATATTTCACTTTCTTGTGGACACGATATCTGCCGTAATTTTACGCCAATCGCTTTCAAAAAAATTATGCGTAAAGTATAACGACCTAAAATCTCAGTCGAGTTCGTTTATGGAAAAATCGGACCATGGGGGTGGAAATGGGCTGGGGGCTTTTTCAAAAAATACAAAATATCGCTATAACTTTCTTATTAAGTAAAATATCAAATTCGTTTAAAGTTCCTACTATTTTTTTTTTTTTTTGGAAAAGGGCCTAAAACTTATCTAAGTAAAGTTTTTTTATATCACCAACCATTGGCCCATCGGGTGGAAAAAAGGGATTTCAAAGACAAAAAACATCATACCTCCTCTAATAGTCGCAATATCGAATCGGTTTAAAGTGTTCGTTAGTCCTCTAAACATTACCTAAAACTTTTATAACAATTTTTGATACGACTAACCCTTACGTCAAGGGATAACCAAAATGTTGCTGGTATTGTAAGAAGATGGAGCTTGTCGTATGTTAACATGTGAAATTTTTTTCACATGCAACCACTGTCGTATTGAGTAAATATGAAGATTTTCTTATCTTTCAAGTGGAAATTTTTTTAATCCCGTCCTTAGCACCGGTGAAATATACCTCCGGTTTCCGGTTTGCCGTAAGGGATTTTTTTTTTGTTTCATAATTTTCATCGTGTAAAAAATGAGGTACCGTTTTGTTCAGGATCAGCTTGATAGTAAAATCCCTATGTAATGGTAACATGAAATACAAATGTTAAAAATATTTACCTAACTCTATGATAACTGCCCAAACTATTTTGATTATAACAAAAAAATTACTTACGTTTTTCAAGAACGATTACTTGCGTTCTCCAATATAATTCGTGAATCATCTCTCGCCTCTACAGGTGAGTCTTGATACCAAAAGCAAGTTATTGTCAGTGGAAGAGCAGATTTGAGGTTACCGCTAACTAAGAATACGCCCAGACTCTGTGTAGGCGTATCTGACCCCATCCCCATCGCCGGGTAAGGCGATACCATTCCTTCGACGAGTAACCGATCGCAGGGACGTTTTCAGTCTTAGAACCGCGTTCATTACGACCGGTGAAACTAAGGTCTGGTTGTAGAAGCGCAAGGAGAGACTATTTTTCGCAAGATTAAGTTGAAACCCTAAACGGCCTGGCTATAGCACTCACATTTTTAAGTGTAATTCTTCTGTCTATCGTAAGCCATAAAAGTCACTACTGTCACAATAATCCAGATCTTAATACACTGAAATAGTGAACGTTTTGAAATTATCTTCATGCGGGGACTAAAAACTTCTATTTTTAGAGGTGTCTTTTGTTAATTCACGTACAAAGCTTTCTTATTTAACATCATTAACTTTCATAAATTTGTTTATTAGTAATTTTTTTATTATTAATATATTAATGTAACAGATATTTCTATTTTGTTTGTTATTTATGCAAAATTTCTGCACAAATAATAATTTTTATATGAAGATAATTAATACTGAAGTGATTTATTGCAGTAAGGTGTGTGCACTTAGTAGTGTGTGTGTGTGTGTGTATATATATATATATATATATATATATATATATATACTTATTTCGTAACCACAATATACTGTTATGTTATAAATAAGCTTCATTTACCATTTAGCTTTTTACTTATATGACAAATATTTATTAAATATGATAGTAATATTCTTATTTAGTAATTTAATCAATCTTGGAAAAATAATTTACTTACATTATTTGAGTCTGGATATAATTCATGTGAGGTTATGTATAATGCTGAAACATGGTAGTTGAAATTTTAACAACTAAACCTCTCCAATTTTTCAGGGCTATAAGATTTGTTTTTAGTTCGAATTTCAGCTAAATTATTTTTGAATAAAAAGCATTGTTATTTTTTCCTAAAAATAAGCTATCATTTTAAAAAAAAAGTAGTGGAGTTTCAAAAAAATCTTCTAAACTACACCAAAATAAGTAAAATTTAAATATTATTTTAATTTTCCGGGTTTAGGGATATAATATGTTAAATTAAGGTTCTGAAATTTATAAAATAAACACGTATATGAATTTCCTATTTAAAAAATTATAACTTTTAAAATTTTATACGCGTCGTATAATTTTACAGAAGTATAACTTATTATTGGTTCGCTATTAAAACGATGAATAATGGAATTGCACCAATCGCATTCATTTATGTTTGCTTATATCACCTCTTAACTTACAACACATAAATTAATATTAATTAAAAATAAACGTATTTCAGTTTTATATTTAATTTCATTAATGAAGTATAAAACTGGAATAAGTTTATTTTTAATGAGGTATTTTGAGGTGTGTGTATGTGCGCGCGTATGTGCTAAATAATTTACTTTTATTAGAATTAGTAGTAGTTAATTCATTCTAGTCTTCAGAATGTCGTTGCACTGATAGTTTAGTTATAATGTACGTTTACAAAATGTATTTATTAGATTCGAGGTCTATACTAACACATACGTAAATATACAGACACCGGTTTGGTTGTATATAGTAGGTTCGTATTCAATATTATAACGGTCTTCAAGGTCTCTCGTTCACTTACCTCTGTAAACCTATCGCACAACCATTCTTTTACTACTTCTACGTATCTCGCATACCGTGCCGCATACCTTCCGACATTGTTGATGATGTTGTAAATGATATTTGGAAAATATTTGCCCTTTAATTTGTATTATTATTATTTAAATGCTATCTTCGATTTTTGTCGTGCGTACGTTATTTAGTAATTTTATATTTAATACTATTATCTTTTACGAATATAAAATATTACTGTGATCAGTACGTGACCTAATCATATTAAAGTTTTTTCTTGTAATGTTCAGAAATTTTTTATGCCTTTTTTTTAAGAAAAAAAAAATAAATAAAATGTCTTTATAAGATTTCTACCATACCCTACAAAAATATTAATTGATTAATATAAATTTAAAAAAAAACTTAGGTGTAAAAAATCATTCATAGGTTTCATCGGTAAGGAAAAATAATTAAACCTTAAAAAAAAATTCATTTATTTTTTCCAACATTGAAAATATAGGAAAAAACCTTTTTCAATTAAAATCAACTGTAATATTTATCATAAATAAATATTTAATAATTTTTTTTTCATTTACTGAATGTTCTGGAATATATTCGCCTGACTTCAGGAACTGATTCGGGACACCAAAATGAGCGTAGAAGTTCATATCGACATAAGACCTATTTTGCTTTGTTTTCCGTGTGGACGCCATTTTGTAATTTTCAACAAAAAATTATTTCTGAGGAACCAGTTAACCTACATTAATTAAATTTGACAAATCTTATACTAATGTCTTGTTTTACAAAATAAAAAAATTTGAAAACGTCACCTTAAAAATTACAAAATGACGGCCATATTTTTTTTTTTTAATCTCCAATATCTTTATAATTATATGTTTGATCTAATTTTTCTGATTACAAAATTTATTCAGCATTTTATTTTGAACAAAATGACGCCTCATCTGTAAAGGTCCGTTGACAAAAAATCTACTTATTGCAGACAACCCATATTTTTTTTGCCTCCGGGTCCACTGTCAGGTATTGCTTCAGAGGATGAGACGTATGATTTTTAGCGTGTGCGATAATACCATGCCTGACCGGGATTCGAACCCGGGACCTCTGGATGAAAGGCCGAGACGCTACCAGTCGCGCCACGGAGGCCAGCAGACAATCAACCCGGCAGTACGCTGATAATCTTTTTTCCTGTTTTCATTTTCCCCGCTAAACGTAATAAACATTATTAATAATAAATAATAATAATAAAAATTATATGTAATTAAACGTAATAATAATTATATTGTTAAATTTTCTAGTAATTCAATTTAAGTTAATTTTGATTTAGTTGTAGGCGATTTGATACGAGAGAGAATGTACTTAAAAAAAAAAAACTCTCCCAAGAATAATAAATACCATGCCGGGTTTATAACGGTAAATAATAATGAATATTTTACAGTTTTCATCTTTATTTAGTCGGTCAAATATACTTTGTTTATCAGGATACCAAACATTTCGGAATGCACTTGATATTCAGTTAGATATCACCTTTACTTTGTTTGTTTGAGATCGGGTGTACAGTAAACATCATTATTTTTAAAAAAAGCAATATTTGTGGATTATTACTTATACTCTTTTTTTTTCTTATCGCAGCTGTTTAAACGACTCTGTTCACGGTCCAACAATGTTTTCGTAATTGTTTTTATACGTAGGTAGTTTTTTCTGAATTTTGATAATTTTTTATTTTTATTTTAAAAGGACTTTAAACAAAATCCTGTAGTATAAATGTTTTTAAAATTCTGTAATTTATTTCTTCATAAGTATATGATATTTAAACATATTTTTTAATTTTTATATATATATAAAATATTGCTACAATTTTCCGTAGTATTTTTTACCGACTTTTCCAAGAAAAGTACGGTACTGAACTTTAGATATAGTTTACTAGTATATATAAAGTTATGCATGAGAGAATTTTTTGGATTAGTTGAGTCGTTCTTGAGTTAGGCCAAATTGTTTCCAAAAAATTTGAAAATTTTGTGGCTCAAATATCTGCAAAACAACTAAATCAATATAATTGAAATATGTATATGCTGTAGTAGTGTATCTAAACTTGTGCATATGAACATTTGAGGAAGATTGGTTGAGTAATTCTTGAGTTACGGTCAATTTAAGGTCGACAACAGACAACATAACCTCACATTTTAGTGGTATATTTTTCATACGCGCTTATGCAGCGAGTCACAGTGGTGAGTTTAAACTCTATGATTGTGTTTAGGGTTTAATAGTTATTTTTAATTACTTCATTAAATTACGTTTATAATAATTTAATTTTCTTATTCGCAGAGACGATATTTTAATATTAAAAACATTATACGTCTTTTAGTTTTCTTATTTAATTTTTTTTTGTTTATTTCTTGCGCGTAAAAGTATATAAAATAGAATAACGAAAAGTCAGGGTCTTGTTTCGCAGAACTACGTAAGAATTTTTTATTATTATATACAGAATTCGTTATGCAAATAAAGGTAAATCATATAATATCTCTCTATCTCATGAAAATCGATCCAACTGTTCTGAAATTACATTAAGATAAGTAAGTATAAATTGCTTTCAAACTCATTACCGTTATTTTTTGCTTAAAACTAATAAATAAATAAAATTACGTTCTTATTTCTACATATTATTTTTACAACAGTTGTTATTATGATAAATTGCTTCTTTGTTTTATCTATAGATTATTTAAAATTTGTGTAATATAATACATTAAGACTAATTTATTATGATTTATTATTTTGTTTTTTTTCTAGGTAAGTGATTATTCGTTTTTACTCGTAAAAGTTTCCTGTAAATTAAAAATCTGTAAGTAAAATTTGAATTTTATTTTTACATGTAATAAAAACATTATATATAAATTAGTATTTATTTATTCGGGTTTTTAACAAGGCCAAAATAACCTTTTTCATTCTGATGTCGGTAGACAGGTAAATCACATTTGATTGGGATATTAGTCCCCATTTCATGGATATAAAAGGAAAACAGTCCCAGCATTTTCCAGGAGGGATCAAGCGAAATAACGATTAAACTTTGATCAGACAGCATCTCAAAGTACACACTTAATTACAATATATAAAATATGTTGTAAACCAGTTAAAATATATAATCGTGTGAATTAATATTAAAGTAAGTGAAGGTACTAGATAAATTAAGTACAAAATAATTCGGAATTGATAAGCGTTAATGCAAGTTATTTTAGCACATACGGGTTGAATGGATTTACAAAATGTATTTTTTTCTTTTTAACTTTTTAATTAACATTTAAAAAAAAATCATCGACAGAATAATCCGGGCGATTCAAAAAGGACTTCACAACTTTAAAAGCATATAAAAATTGACTTAGATAAATTACAGATTTGGTTGAGGTCTCATTTCATAGTAAAACACAACACGTTTTGATTCGCCTAGTGCATTAGTTCGAATTCGTTCATCAGCGCTGTCACCATCGTTAAAAATAGATACATTTATTGGTGCGGAACGTGCTCGCTTTATGTTTTTTTGGTTTCACGATTTGCAATCGGCAACTGCAGTTCAAAGTAATTTTCGACGAGAGTACGGTAGGGAGCCTCCTAGTAGGCGTACAATTTTCTCTAGACACCAATCTTCATTGAGGCAGGTTGTTCTGTTAAACATAAAATCACCAGGACGCTCACGCGCTCCTGAAGCTGCTGTGAAAAACTCAGAGAAGGCTAAAACGCGTAGTCCGAAGAAATCAATTCGACGAGCGACCGTGAGTCTGGCATTCCACAAACGACAGCCAGCGGTCGGTAGCGATGAGATACGGGGACTCTCGCACCCCCTAGCGAAAAAGAGCGAGTCCCGGTGGGGATGCCCCACTCGGGGTAGGCATTGGCATAAAGACCGAGTCCCGGCTCCCGGAGTGGGGACCCAGGGACGACGTATCCGAGCCTGGTGGATCCTACTCTGGGGGTATGAGGCGGACACAAAGTGAGACCCGACCGGCGGGCCGAGAGGTGGAGGCCCGTTAGAGTAATGGACACTCCTCTGGGCTGTGTAATATGTAACTGCAGGATCCGGCCGGGAGAAGAAGGAACAAAAAACGACTGTTTGGCGCGTATTTTGTAAACGATTGGACTTGATTTTCAGATAACGATACATCTTTTGACAATGTAATTTTTATTGATGAGTTACCGTTTCACATCAGTAGCATGCGAACACCCGTAACTACCGAATGCGGGTTAGCGAAAACCCTCTTGAAGCTTTGCAGCATATTCGTGTTAGGTTAATTTTTTTGTGGCCTCTATGGCCCGTTCTTCTTCCGAGAGACAACCGCTAATGATATCGTTTATCTGGACATGCTTAAAAATTTTCTAATTCTTCAGTTAAAATGATGATGATTAAGATGGTCGCAATTACTATCAGCAAGACGGGTCAGCACCTCACTACCGCCTAGAAGTCAGAGAGTTTCTTGATATTCGATTACTAGGTAAAGATCCAATTGCTCCCCAGATATGACTCCTCTAGATTTTTTCTTATAGGGTTTCATTAAAGATCGGGTTTGATTGTTGATCTAGTTGAGCTAAGACTTCGAATTAACGCCGCAGCTGCAGCGGTAACGCCCGACTTGTTGGCTATTGTCTGGGATGAAATCGAATTCAGGTGGAATGCATGTCGCATTACAAATCGAAGCCATATCAAGCCAAAGTGAATGTCGGGTGACAAACTTGATGTGTTTTTTTTTTAATAAGACCCCAACCGAATCTGTAAGTTATCCCGACAAACGTTTATATGTTTCTTGAAGTCCCTTTTAAATCACCCGATAGTTTCTGCAAAAGAAAATCTTTAAATTTTATTTTAAATAAATTAACAGAATGAAAAATGTTTAAAACGATTCGGTAGTTCAATATATAAATGGGTATGTAGGAAGCATAACAAGGCCCTTTCAATCAAAAAATGAAGTGTGGGTTTTTTCGCATTTCTCGATGTTTCATGACCAGGGATCCCAAAAAACGTGGGGGTAATAATATTCTTATGTAGGTTTATACGTGTGTGTTGGCTTGTTTGAAGCTTAATAACTTTTGACTGGATAACTCGATTTTGATGAAGTTTTGGACAGAAACTTGGGTAAATAGGGTAATTTGTAGGTAAAAGTACGGGTTCAGTATCTTTAGGGGATAAAGTAGATAGTTTTTTGGGTCAATTTTCTCAAAATTTTACAAAAATTAACCCCGTTTTATTATATTGAGTTCAGTACGTACGGGTATGCTTATTTTACTTACCGTTTCAAAAAAGAATTTTGTCTCAAAATTACTCACATCTCCAAAAAACTAACTTTTTATTTATTGCGTAATTTTTAACCGATTTTTGTTTAATGTTTTCCTAGGCATAGTAGTAGTGCAATTAACCCAACATAAAACACTTTAAGAGAAATATTTGCTCTTAAAATAGGGTAGGGGGTGAGCCGATAAGAGTTTAAAAATATAGATTTTTTTAATTTATTTTCATGTATCATTATTTTTTCATTGTATAAAAATAAATAAATAATGCCAGGAAAGTATTAAAACTTTATTATTAGCCTTTTTTTTTCTTTTTAGAAAACGAAATTAATTTGGCTATCTGTAGGGAATTTGTCAAACGTTCAGAAATTACGCGCTATGGCTAACATAAATCCGTAAAATATGTTATATTTTCATAATTTTTTTTTATCAAACTGTGTTAAGTTTTAAATATGTTAAAAATGAAGAAACACGACTGCCAAAAAAGAGATAAACAAAAATGTTAGAATTCGCCGCCTAGCGGTCGAAATCTGAAACTTCTGGGCACGGTTTTTTAAATTTGAATTGAATTTTCAAATGAGCGCATTTTGAGCATGGTAGGCGTGCGGGTGACAAACATTGCTTTTTAATACAGTATAATTAAAGAGTGTACGGGTGAAAATTTTGTATATAGTATAATTTTTTTTTCAATTTATTTAAACATGTATATATTTATAACCTATGACACTCCCGGTAACGTAAGGATTCTAACGCGGATACATCTAAATCAGTTCAGCCGTTTAGATTCTACGGTGTAACAAACATACATACATTCTAGATACATTACATTTCTTTTTGGGCAGTCGTGAAAAATGGAGGAACATCAATAATTTAATAAAATATAGCAAATAAAGTTGAATATAGCTAGGTATTAAGAAAATTAAACTTTTGTAAAAACGCATAACGTAGAGAAAAATATAATAGCAAGTAACAATAATTTATTTTTATAAATATCATTTATTCTATATTTGTCTTTTTTTTTATGTAATTAATCGGGTTATCAAAATAATTATTTTTGTGATTGATTGCATGTATTTTATTTTTTAATTTAATTTGTGGACTTAGCAATATGAGCAATATGTAGATTACAAGTAGAATAACCTTGATCTTCCAAATCATAATTAATGTTATTGCTCTTTGTTAAATATGTATTCGTAATTTTTTTGTTTTATTTTTAATGTGGGCGTATTTATCTTATATAATAATGGTTTCATAGACTATTTGTCTACGTATGATGCAGCACGTACCTTTTTAACCTTCGCAAAGGTTTAATTAAAATCTATTTGTGTATATTCGATTTTTTAATAATTAAACATTAATAATTATCAATTTTTTTTTGTCTTCAGTCATTTGACTGGTTTGATGCAGCTCTCCAAGATTTCCTATCTAGTGCTATTCGTTTCATTTCGGTATACTCTTACACCCTACATCCCTAACAATTTGTTTTACATATTCCAAACGTTGCCTGCCTGCACAATTTTTTCCTTCTACCTGTCACTCTAATATTAAAACGACTATTCCAGGATGCCTTAATGAGTGTGGCCTATAAGTCTGTCTCTTTTAACTATATTTTTTCAAATGCTTGTTTCTTCATCAGTCTGCCGCAACACCTCTCCATTTGTCACTTTATCTACCCATCTGATTTTTAACATTCTCCTGTAGCACCGCATTTCAAAAGCTTCTAATCTTTTCTGGTCAGGTACTCCGATCGTCCAAGTTTCACTTCCCTATAAAGCTACGCTCCAAACATATACTATCAAAAATCTTTTCCTGACGTTTAAATTAATTTTTGATGTAAAGAAATTATATTTTCTACTGAAGGCTCGTGTCGCCAGTGCTATTCGGCTTTTTATATCGCTCCTGGTTAGTCCATCCTAGTTTCTTTAGTTTAGATTCTACTTCCCAATAAAAAAATTCTTCTACCTCCATAATCTTTTCTCTTCCTATTTTTATATGCAGTAGTCCATCTTCGAGATTTCTACTACATTTCATTACTTTCGTTTTGTTCTTGTTTATTTTCACGCGGTAGTTCTTGCGTAGGACTTCATCCGTGCCGTTCATTGTTCCTTCTAAATCATTTTTACTCCCGGCTAGAATTAATACATCATTAGTAGTAAATCGTAGCATCTTTATCTTTTAACCTTGTACTGTTACTCCTGAACTAAATTGTTCTTTAAAATCATTAACTGCTAGTTCTGTGTAAAGATAAAAAAGTAACGGGGTTGGGGAATATCCTTGTCGGACTCCCTTTCTTTTTACGGCTTCTTTCTTATGTTCTTCAATTTTTACTGTTGCTGTTTGATTCCTATAAATGTTGGCAATTGCTCTTCTATCTCTGTATTGGAACCCTAATTTTTTTTAAATGCTGAACATATTATTCCAGTCTACGTTATCGAATGCCTTTTCTAGGTCTATAAATGCTAGGTATATTGGTTTGTTTTTCTTTAATTTTCCTTCTACTATTAATCTGAGCCCTAAAATTGCTTACGTTATCCCTATACTCTTCCTGAAACCAAATTGGTCTACTCCTAACACATCTTCCACTCTTCGCTCAATTCTTCTGTACAGAATTGTAGTTAACATAATTATCAAATAGTTTCTCCATATTTTTAAAATATAAATAAGAATGCCCTTTCAAATAGTTATACCGACATTCCCTTAAAAAAAAAATCGCTGAACCGATTAGAATGTTACTTTTATCACTGTTTATATCAAACTTCGAGGCATTTTTTACGCTTTAGATAATTCCATTAATAAATTAACAAAAAGCTTTATTACCAAGAACATGTTTATTTTACTTAATTGTTATTTAATATTATTATAAATCATATTTGAAAGAAATAGGTGTATGTTTATTGAAAATTAAATTATTGCTCTTGAAATAAATTGAATTTTATTTTGTTTACATGAATTAATATAAAAATAGGGAAACTGTTTCTGAAATATCAAATATTTAATCATAGATATTATAATTTCATTGTTTTCGTAGTTAGATTTGTTAATATTTCGTTTCGAGCGTTTTCTACGAACTATACAAACAATTAAAATAGAAGTCTTATCTCGAAAGTTATAATAAATTTAAAAAATCTGATGTAGACATCTCATGATTTCGTTGTACGCCTATTAAATTACATATACACATTTTTTGCTGCACTTCATTTAAACATATTTCATTGAAAATGATATACGATACTCCAATTCTTTAATAAAGTGGAAAGTTACACAATGGTTTTGTGGAGGACCACATTCTATCACATTTTTTTGTTGTGGTGTCCGTATCAGCATTTTATATTAGCTTATAAATTAATTTTCTTTCACGTCGGTCAACTAGTTGTGTGGTGCCATATCTGACCATGTATATATCGGTTTGAATTCGACTTAAAATATATATATATATATATTCATCTGTTAATAATTATTTACCTCTGTAAAAAGTTTTGAATTAAAATGAAAAGTACATAAAATTATTTTTCACTAATAACTTCTATTATTTTTAATCTTTTTTTTTATTGTTATTATTAGACTATTATTTATTGTAAAACTTTTCTACAATCAGAGGTTAATAATTATTAATAAATCAATATATTTAAATTATAAAAATTTTTTTTTAAATATATGCATATGAAGTCGGATTCGAACCGATCTGCCTTCCTCTTGTAAGATCCAAATATTTCATTAATTAAAATAACTCTGGAACCGATAAAAATAAGTACCACTTATGATGTATTGTTGAAAAGCTTTCAATGAGGGTTTATGACTGCAGTCGAGAATCCAAGTTATCCATGAGTCCAAAATCCATTTTATTTTTAATTTTGGGTTTTTTGGACGCTTTTAGTCCAGTCGATTGCAATGAAAATGGGAGGTGCGCAAGTAGATATAACAGCAGTCCTAAATTCAAAATTTCCACGTGCTACGGCTAATCGTTTTTGAGTTATTATAGATACATACGTACGTACATACAGACGTCACGCCGAAACTAATCATAATGGATTCAGCGACGGTCAAACTGGATATTTCCATTGAAATCTGAAAACCGAAATTATTCGCGATCACAATACTTCCTTTATTTCGTACAAGGAAATAAAAAAGGAAATTATTTAATTCCTCTATTATATATATAAAAAATAAATATCAAGAAGAATTAATACAAATTTAATTTTAAATAGCGTCAATCACATAAAATTGTCAGGGTTTTCTACCAGTATTACCTCCCCAGGAAATAGTTAAAGTGTTATTATTTTTTTTAAAGACACGCGTTATTCGAATACAACGTATTAAATCTTTTTTTAAGTATATTACATACTTAAAAAAAAAACTTCTAAATAAATCGCAAAACGGTCAAAACCGATTTATAAAATAATTTATTCAACAGGTTAACTGACATGAGACCCGATACTGCGTCTTAAGTTATATCTGTAGTTGAGCTATGAGACCCGTTTTGATGTTGCAATCCAAACCTGTTAAGAATCTTTATTGTTTTTTTTTTTTTCAAGAACAGAAATGCAATGCAGTAACAGAGCTAATTATGATACTAAGTAAGTAAGTAAGTAGCTTCTTTCTGGATTGTTTCAATCAAAAGTTATTATACTATTTCCCAAAAATTATAAGTTTTAATTTATTTTAAATAAAATAATGGCCGATTTAAAAAAAACAAAACAAATTTAATTGTAGAATAAAATTGTTACTTAGATCGGCAAACAATCTAAGATCCGAATTACTACGCGTATACGTATGCTAGGACCTTTTTTCCAAAGTCAGTATTAGATTGAAATAATATTGATAAAAATATTAAGACGATACGAGGAAGTAAGCCGGAAGCGAACCTTCTTACGCGATATTATATGAATTATTAAGGTGCAAAATAACGTATACGCAATATACACATATGATAAAATCTTTTATTAACAAGAAATATAAACTGTCAATGAAATGCACGTATTTTACAAAAGAAAGAGGCTTATACGTACACGCATAAGCCTTGTATAAGAGTAAGAGAGCGCGCGCACCGAACACGCGTGTTAGTATCTACATATTAGGCTTAGTGGGAAATCAGCAAGCGCGTGACGATTTTTCGTGACGCTGGTTTTTTCTCAGTGTACTCCCTATCACGAAGCCTGCGGTAAGAATCTTCGTGTCAGAACTTAGTAAATTGTATACATAAATTATTTTAAATATTTTTAAAAACTACTACTTTTATTATAAATATATTTTTTCCTTGTCAAATTTCCTTTTGAATTATGTATTATTGCGCCAAAAATTAACAGATAGTGGTGGCGACGTAGTTTTTTTTTTCTAAATTTTTCAAGCGTCATTTGTTTTCAGTAGTTTATGAAAAATTATCATGGAACGCTAAACGCTTCAACAACAACGTTTACAAATCATAAAAATTTATTATCGAAATACAGAATCGATTACAACTACTTATCGGATCGTATAATTTATCATTTAGCTAAAAAATTCGAAGAGAATTTTCGTTACTTGTTCAAACACCAGTTCACAAAAGAACTGCAAGGAGTCGATAAAATATTGTTGCCATAAGTGCAAGTGTTTGTGAAAATCGAAATTTATCAGTTTCACAAAATTGGGCTTTTCTTCAACAACAACATGAAAAATGTTGCATCAAGATCTTGGTCTGCATCCGTTTAACATTTAAGTAATTCAAAAATTAAAACCAAGGGACCATTCTTTGCGTAAACGGTTTGCTAATTGGACTCTAGAGCAGCTAGAAGTGTATCCAAATTTTCATCAAACAAATCTTCTTTTCACATGACGTTAAGTTTTGGGCTTGATGACTTTGTAAAAAAAGCAAAATTTCCGTTTTTCGGATAATTTTTAATTATCCGAAACGATTCAAAAGCGACCATCATATCCGAAAAGATCACTGTTTGGTGTGGATTATGGGCTGGAGGAATCATTAGGTCATTTTTTTCGAAAATGTGCAAGATGCTGGTTCAGTAAACGGTGAAAACGCTATCCAGCTATGATTCGTGATTTTTTTTTAGCAAATTTTGATTTGAATGAGATGTATCAACAGGATGGTGCCACCCAACTGCTGAAACAAATCGGTTATGATTTGGAAGTCGAGAGTTCCAGCGTTTAGTCCTAGAAAAGTAATATACTTTTACACGGATTTGAATACTAGATCATGGATACCGGTGTTCTTTGGTGGTTGGGTTTCAATTAATCACACATATCAGTAATAGTCGAACTGAGACTGTCCAAGACTATACTTCATTTACACCCATACATATCATCCTCATTCATCTTCTGAAGTATTATCTGAACATAATTACCGGAGGCTAAACAGGAAAAAAAAGGCTTTTTTCTGTGGAGTTATGTCATGAATCTATGGTAAAAAACTACTACGATTAATGATGAAAGAAAATATTCGACGAATTATTGGTGGAATTCAAGTTGATTTGTGCGTAGAGTAACGCAATTTTTTCTAAAATCAAAGTTAGCAGAGCATTTTGTACGCTAAAACTCTACGGACACAAATTATTTTTCAATATTAGTTCTTTTATATTTAATTTTACTTAAAAAAAACTTGAAAAAACTCCAGAATCTTTAGCCTTTTTGTAGAAAATTGTATTCAAACCCAAAAAATATTAATCGTAAAGCATGATTTTTTTAGGTTTGTTGTAAATCTAACAAACCTTTAAAATATATTTGTACAGAATTTAATTTTGAGAAATTGATAAGGTATCGGGTTGAATATATATTTTTTTCTAAACTTTTTTTCTTTGGAAGTAAACCTATTTCTTTCCGTTATGCTAAGTGAATAAAAATTGTTCCGTAACAAACAGTAATCAAATATTTTTTATTAACTATAAAACATAATCTTTTCTTGAGAAATATAAGTAACACGACCGCACAATTGTGATTACAAACGATATTAAGTAATTTTAGATATTAAGTAAAGAAAGAAAACCCCACAAGTTTGGTTAATAGAAGTTAAATTACAAGTCTGCTTAATTTTAATCTCCTGTTAGACATTCATTTTTATACCGTTTTTTGAATAACATTTCTGTATTTTTAGTATGATTTATATTTTAATTTATATTCACTGTGGTAGTTAAAAAAAGAAATTGTTATATAAGGTACAGCTTAGAAAATAAATAATATTATAAATAAGTATTTCTAATAAATTAAATTCTTAATATAATTAAAGATAATTAATTAAATTGAAACTATCGGACTGTATCTACCCTCAAGTATCGTATGGAACACACTCTATTTGGGGTTATTTAATCCTTAAGATACAATGTACTCTAGTTAGGGAATTATATACGTTTATTTATAATTTATTTACCATGGCAAAATAAAATAAAATAAAAAAACCAAAGATTTCTGATTTCCGACGGCCTCGTTATTTTGCAGTTAAAAAGACACTTTTTTTCAGAGTGCAACACCCACGTTAAATTAACAATTAGTAGACCCTACACATTCGAGAGTTCCAGCGTTCAAGTCCTAGTAAATTCAGTTATTTTTACACGGCTTTGAATACTAAATCGTGGATACCGATGTTCTTTGGTGGTTGAGTTAACCACACGTCTCAAGAAAGGTCGAACTGAGACTGTACAAGACTTCACTTCATTTACACTCATGCATATCATCCTCTGAAGTATTATCTGAAAGGTAATTACCGGAGACTAAACAGGAAAAAGAAAAGACCCTACACACAAGTATCAAGTTTCAACTCTCTCACGACTGTGACCTACTCCATAAGCGCGTATGGAAAATACACACCAGTACAAAGTCATCATGACCTGAAATTGAGGTTACGTTGTCTGTTGTCAACCTTAAATTGAGAGTAACTCAAGAACTATTCAATCAATCTTCATCAAATTTTTAGATATACAACTTCCAATGTACTATTACAGCATATCTAAATTTCAGTGAAATTAAGTAGTTTTGGAGAATTTTGAGCCACAAATTTTATGTATAGGCCTGTATGTGTGTGTGTGTGTGTGTGTGTGTGTGTGTGTGTGTGTGTGTGGAAATTACATTTTAAGTTTAATGGCATTTTCGTACATGTGTACGAAAATACGTAAAATATTTTAGGTATGTACCTAAAACGTAAAGAAAATTCAATTTCACCCCCACAAATCACTAATCTCTATCAGTCGTGTGACTCAAGTAATATGGTACGTTTCTTCTAACGCTAAAAAAACAGGTAAAAATAAACAGATGTTTAAGAACGCGCGCGCGTGTGTGTGTGTGAGTAAGAAAGCGTATGCGTAAAATGTATTGATTAAAAAACTCATTTTTAATCTCAGACTGGCTTTACGCATATATGAATCACGCAAGAGAAAATCTAAAAAAATCCCTTTCGGCACGCGGGAGACGGAGGTAGATTTCACCGGTGCTGAGTAGGTGATAAAAAAGATTTCCACCTTAAAGTTAAGCAAAACTTCAAATTTACTCGGTACAACAACGGTTGCATGTGAAAAAAGTTTCATATGTTTAGCAGACGACAAGCCCCATCTTCTTACAATTCCAGTAACACCCTTGCCGTAAAGGTTGGTCATACGAAAAATTATTTGAAGCAAAAGTTTAGGTAATGTTTAGAGGACTAAGTACCACTTTAATCCGATTCAATACTGTGCGTATTAGAGTAGGTATGATGTATTTTGTCTTCGAAACCCAATTTTTTCCACCCGCTGGGCCAATGGTTGGTGATATCAGAAAACTTTACTTAAATAATTTTTAGTTATCTCCTTATTCAAAGAATAGTAGGAACTTCAAACGAGTTCGATATTAAAAATAAAGTTATAGCGATACTTGTTTTTTTCGAAAAAGCTCCACCATTTCCACCCCCACGGTTCAATTTTGGCCATTAACGAACTCAACCTAGATTTTCGGACGAGTTATTTTTGAGGAACAATTTTAAGTGATTGGCGCAAAATTACGGCAGTTATCGCGTTTACAAGAAAGTGAAATATATATATATATATATATAAACGTTTGAGCTGACGGTGGTTTTAGGGTCTGGAAAATGTGAAACGCAAAGATATGTCGAAGATATTACAATATCTATTGTAATGAGTACCATGATTCGACTTCCGGAAAATTTACGTAGGAAAGCTTCCTAGCTTTCTTATGAATTTTACCTAAAAAAAAACCAAATTTTTAATAATTTATCTCATTGACGTCATCAGTTTTTATATGTATTTATATATTTTTTTAAAATTTAAATAATGGTATAATTATCTAAATAAACGTACGGGTATTTTTCAGTAAAGAATGTTTATTTTTAAAATTAAGTTTTCTCGTATTTTTTTAAAATCAATCTTCATCAAATATAATTTATTCTTGAAATGTATATACCGTTAATTCTATTCTAATGAATGGTTACGTTAGAAATAGACAGACATGTCATTCGTTCTTCTTTAAATATGATCAGATGATTTACTTTAACATACATCCAAACCAGTTGTTAGATAAGTTTTTTCTCTATATTATTATATTTACATGAAGCGGTTGTACTATTTTCTATAAGACGGTATTTTTTAATGGAAATTCATCTTCTTTTTTACGACTCATTCACTATACTATTTTTAATTTTAATTATCAAACTATATGTGTAATATTAAAACATACGGTTCGGTTTTAAAAATTATCACCTTTATTAAAAGAGCATAAAACAGTTTTATTTTTTAATACTTTTATTTATAGTCGCATCAACAATTGTAGTCATTAGCGAAGTGTAACTACATGATCATAAATAATAAACGGTAAACACCAAAAACAACAAACAATAAACACAAATTAGAACAAGAATAATAAACGGGTAATAAATATTGAAACACCATCGCTACTCATTTAACACTTGGCATATAGTATTCCGAAAGGTATGTCACGTAAGCAAAACCGCTAAATACGTTCTTCATCCACTACCAGACAGAAACCGCAACGGTCTTTTTATGTGTTCCTTTCGGTTTAGTAAACGCTTCGCAATCGCTTCTGAACCCAGGCCTAATTTTTGTCGAATAGATCCGAACATTGGGCGTTCAATGAGCAAGCGGTTTACAAACCGTTTTACATTGCACGCCTCACAATTCTGCTGTGGAGAGCTAAATAGATTGGCGTGGGTAAGCCTTTTGTGTCCAGTCCTCACCCTAGTTAGGATGACTTGGTTTTTTCTGTTGCTCGGGATAAAAGGTTTCTGGAATACGTTCTCCCGGATGCCATGTAAGGCCGTGGGAGGACTTAGCAGCCAGAACTTATTCCACCTAGGACGCGGTTTAACACGGACTGTTTTCATGAAGTCGCTCTTACATGTTAATTCTACTAGGAGGGCAATTAATGCCGCTCTCTTGGGAGCCTCATCAGCCCGTTCGTTCCCGAGGATGCCGCAAAGGCCTGGGACCCGCACTAATATCACTTATTCGTATCTTATTTATTCTTCAGAGGGTATCGTAGATTGTTTGGACGATGGATTCAGATGGATTGTTTCAGACGGAGAGTGCAGCTCAAGCGCTCAAAAACACTCATAGAGTCTATAAATACCAGGAAGCTGTCGTCACTACGGGTCTCTATAACTCTCAAGGCGGAGTAAATTGCGTAGGCCTCGCAAAAAAACACAGAGGAATAGGCAGTAAACTTACATATTATCTCGGTGTCAGGGAGTATGAACAGCCACATCCGTCGGCCGAGACAGCCGTCTGTATAGATGTGAGTGTAACCGTTGTACGTCTCTCGTAATTGATCTCTAGCAGATCGGTAACGCGGGTTTCCTTTACGACTTCCAGATGGTAAATATTAGATTTTTAGAGATGCGCGCAACCAAGGAGCGCCGCATCCTATTTCCTTTCCGATAATCCTTGGATCAGGCAAGTCTAGTTCATGGAGACAGCGAAGCAGTCTGAGTTTGAAAGACTGCGGTAAGGACTTCTTTCTCTCGAGTAGTAGAGTGCAAGCGTGTCTGGTCGTTTTAGGGAGTTTATAGGATTCCACCGGTAAACTTGGTTTAGGGGTGGTGGAAAATGCGCTTATTGATATGCGAATGCAGGTATTGTGCAAGGAGTCTAGTTGACTCTTAATTTTTTCTGTCCTGTCATACAGGATTAATCCGTATTCTAGCTTCGACAAAACGAAGCTTCTATACGTGTTCAGAACAACGTTTTATTTTCATAAAACACATCACATCACGATATTATTTTTTCTGATTTAACCGCTATAAACTGAATTGAAACTTTTATTTCATTATATTCTGTTTTCATCTGTCTGTTTTTCTCTCTTTCATCATTTCATTGTAGTTTTCTTCCAAATACTGGAATTTGGGATTATTTTTATTTTATTTTGGCTCGGAAACATTCCAGTTTATGGATTTTTTAAATAAAACTTTCCTTGTAATGAATTTTCTCTTTAAAGCTATACTTTTCCTACAAGTCTGAACGAATCTGTTTCAGCTTTTCTATTTTTTAAAAACTCGAATACATCTTTTTTCAATTTACTTTTTTCTTCTTAAAATGAAGCGTATAAAATATTAATCTTTTCTTTCTTATCGAATTGGAGATTTTCTTTTGGATATTTCAGAGCTATTTTTTATTTCCCAGGTTTCTTTCTACGTTGTGTGTCTTTTTAAAATTCTTTTTTTTAATTTTTATGTTTTTCCTTTACTTTTTACGTTTAAATATTATTATGCATAAATACTTTCGGATTATATTATTTTTCCGTTTATGTAAAGGCATTTTTTATTGTAGATCCGTATGCTTTTTCCGAGTTTTTGGTGGATCACTATTTTTCCTAAGCCATTTTTTTTTTATAGTCTCGTAAATATTAAAAATTTTTCCATTCAAAACTTTTTTGAGTTTAACGAATTTGGTTCATTTTAAAAATTTATCGTAGATTTATTTTTTTGGGGGGGGATATTTATAGTTTAATTTTTTGTAATTATTTCTTTGGGAAGATTAAGATGAATTTTTACAATTTGATGTTTTTTTTTCTTTTTTTGTTAATGTGCCAAATCATATTTTTTTCTATAGGGGTCCCATTTTAATACGAGGTCTATTGTTTTTATCCTGCAATGAATTCTGCAGGATGAATTCAGTAAGATACGAAACACTATTACCAATACTATATACAAATAAGTTATGATATATTTTGTTCATCGCATTTATTTTGTTGATATCTTAATATATAAATAATGGTTTGCAAATAACATTAGCTAATATAAATATGTTTAGGCATAGAGTTGTACGTAGAAAATAATGTCTTATAGTGAAATATAAAAGAAACTTCATGTAGAAAATGATCGAACGAAAATTTAAGCTTATAATAATAATAATCTTTAGAATGTGTTTTGATTTCACTTTTTGCATAGAGTTGAAGATGAAATTGTCCACAGAGTTCTACGTAGATTAAGTCATACTTGCTCTTAAATAATCTTTTCTGTAAAAAAAAGAACGATCGCTAATCTATATATATATATATATATATAATATAAAAGGAGTTGACTTCTTTTAAATGCAAGATTAAGGATCCCATAGGTATATAAAAAAAATCTAATGCGGCAAAAAGTTTGTATTTACTGCAAGGGTGGTTTTTCTGCTTTTATACTCTCGGATATCCGGACGTTATCTTATTCCGAAATTTAGTTATATCTACGAGACGGTATGACCGATTTAAAAAATTCAGATGGCTTATTTTTTACCATGTTGAGTGCTAACGTTTGCATAAATAAAATTTAGATCGGATCATTTGGTTATTCGGTTATCCGTTAATTTTCTAAAATTTACTTATATCTCCGGAACGGTACGACCGGTTTTAAAAATTCTAACGGCGTATTTGATAACAGTAAACGGTTACCGTTAAAATTATGAAATAAAAATAAGAAATCAAAATGAATAATTTAAGTACCGGAAGAACAAATAATAAAAATCTTTTAATTACAGTAATTTTTCGTAATACTCAGTTAATGTGAGGCGCGCAAAAATGAATTTTTTTTTGAAAAAATTTTTAAGACTAAAAAAAACGTATATTTGGCTGTACCTCATGGCTCGTGTGGAAAACAGTTACAATTATTTAGTAAAATTTTAGTGTATTTTATAACTGAAGTTAAAGTTATGTATTTTTACACGATTACGATATAAAATCAGTTTTCGAAAACCGAATCTCCTTTTACGCCCCAAAGAGGAGAGAGAAGCGATGCCTGGCGGTGCCCAGCAATACCGGGCTCCACCAGGAATATTTTTATTTATAGGTTAATGTTTTACATAATATTTTATTATTATATAATATAATACGCTTCAAAAATAATTATTAATACGATATATTAATATTTATTACATATAAAAGTAATTACGTATAGTAATATATTGTAATAAAAGCTGGCAAAGTATTGCATGACTTTCCTGGCTACGCCGGTCGTCATACAATACTTTGCCTGTTTTTTTTTTCTTTAAAAGAGTTATAGAACGTTATAACTGTTCTACTTTGAAAATAGGACGGAAGAAATGAAACTTCTTTTATATAATATTCTATAAATATAAGTTTTAAAAAAAAAAAAATTGCAAATCAAAACGATAAATAAGAAAAGAACATTTTTTAGTACGGTATAGTACTCAAGTTTTCACATCAAATTATTCGTAAAGGATTTCAAAAGATGCCTTTTTTCCTTAAGTTATAGAGTAACGCTTTAATCGTCAAATTATAAACGAATTTTTTTTTATTATCATCATTTGAAATTACGTTGAATATATTAAGCGCATTTGTTTTCTTACTGAAATATTTTATGTTAATGAAGAAGATGATGATGATATAATAGTAATAAAGACGAAGAAATGAAGTGGGAGAAGGAATCAGAAATATACCGTGCGAGTGAGTGTATGATAAAAAAGGTAACCTTGTGTATGATTACTACTATAGTACAGTTATATGGGATAGGTTAAGCTGTATTATTATATTATAATATTATGGATTGGGACATTGCCAGCCATTTAATTCTTTCACACAACAACACACGCACACACAAATACTTATTACTATAATATCTCCCCACTCTTTTTTTTTTTTTATCAATCCATGCCTTTTTATATCTTGCAACGCTTCCCCCTCCTTCATTATCACAAATCAAATGTGAACCAGTCTGGTCATATGCTTGTTTGTTTAATGCCAAGGACGTATAGAGGCCTTTAAGTTTAATCATTGTACATTATTTATACAAATACCGTTTGTATATATATATATATATAAAATTGTATAAGCATGATGGCTTAAATTATTACATAATTACTTTGTTGAACACCAATTTTATAACGGTATTAAACTTTTTTTTTTTTTAATTGAAATATTCATATCTCTTCTTATTATTACATTTCGATTGTATAAATATACTTTATTCTCGTTTTACATCCTTAAACTTTCTTAATAAAAAGTTGTATGTTTTACATGTATATATTAAACTGCATTAAAGAAAACCTGTTTTAAACAACTTTTATTGTAATTTTAAATGTATTTTACTGTTAAGGTGCGAAGTAAAGTAAATTAAGATCTACCGGTAAATCTTAACCAGATTTACCGGTATATCCTAAGATTTACCGTTATATGACGGTAAATAAATTTTTGAAGATTCTTTAAAATGTTTACATTTCAGACCTTTATTAGCGGTAAGATTTAAAACCGTTGCGTTGTGTTAAAACAGTAATTTTTTTTTAATTTTAACGAAATTTATAGTTAATAATTTATTCTTTTTAAAAATAATTATTACTACAAGAAAGCTGACAAAAAATTGAAATACTTTGCTAGCATTGGTTATTTATTGGGGTCTCGTGGATTATACAACCACCACTATAAAACCCTTGGGTACTTTCTGATTGAACTGAAACCACCTCTTTTCAGAACGTAGAATGATGTGTTTAAAAAATTCAAAAATTTGGTTGGATCATTTTTATATTTTTTTCTGTTTAACCTCCGGGTCCACCGTTAGGCACGCTTCAGAGTATGAGATGAAGGATTTGTAGCGTGCGTGAAAATGCCACGCCCGACTGGAATTTGAACCCGGGATCTCCGGATGAAAGGCTGAGACGGTACCTCTCGCACCACGGAAGCCGGCTAGGTTAGATTATATTCCTTTCCTTTTCTTCTTTAGTCTGCGGTACTTACCGTTCAGATAATACTTCAGAGGATGAATGACGATGATATGTATCAGTGTAGTCTTGTAATGTCTCAGTTCGACCGTTTCTGGAATGTGTGGTTAATCGAAATTCAATCGCCAAAGAACACCGGTATCCACTATCTAGTATTCAAATCCGAGTAAAAATAACTGACTTTACTAGGACTTGAACGCTGGAACTCTCGACTTCCAAACAGCTGATTTGGGAAGTCGCGTTCACCAATAGACCAACCCTATGAGTTAACCAAACTTAACCTACGCTCGCTAGTCAACGTTAGTGAGCGAAACGAGCGTAGGTTAAGTGTAGTTAGATTATATTTATAAGGTTCATATTTATATTTTATTTTATATATTTATAGTGGTGGTCAAAAAATGCCTTTCTGCTAAAACAAAACTCAAACATTATAAAACTGTAGTACAGCCAGATGTCACCTACGGAAGCGAGACCCTTTTCAAAATCACTCAGAAAAACCGAATTTAAAAAATTCTGAAAATAGAGAGGAGAATTGTCAGAACGTGTATCAATAAAAAAACACCAAAAAGAAGGCCGATGGTGGATTGTGCCAAATAAGGTGGTGTATCGAGAAATAGAGCCTGTTACTGATACTATGCGGAAAAAAAGAATCTCTTTCTTTGGTCATCTCATAAGGACACCGGAAACAAGACTGTCAAGAAATATCATTGAAAACCTCTGGTTCCAAAAGCTAGAAGTAGGATGGATCAAAGAAATTAGAGAAGATATGAAAGAATTGGGAATTTCCCTGACCGACCTACAGAATAGAACTGGAAAAATTACAAAGTTAAAAAGACAAAAGCATTAGATTTAAACAAAAGACAGACAAACGACAAAATACAACGAAGAGGGTGTTTACGGATGAAGAAAAGAAAGCAAGATCTGAACGGATGAAGAAATACTGGGCAGCTCGGAAGAGTAAAATAACACGCTTTTCTCAGAAAAGATCCATGTTAAAATATCCACTTTTCTCAGAAAAGTGGTCCCATGGCTGCCGGGTAAAAGCATAATAATAATATAATAATATTATAGTGGTGGTCGTGTAACTCATGAGATCGATTTATTCTTACGGAGTGGAAAAGTAATTTTACATAAAAAAAATTTTTTAAATGTTATCCTTTCAAATAGCGGTAACTAAAATCGATTAAAAAAGTATACCTTTAAATTTAATTAAATTAATTTTAATTTCTTTCCTGTGCTCCTTACTTTAATATTTAAAGTTATTATTTTTTTTTAAGTTAAGAGAGAAGTATACCTTGATAATCTTGAAATCCAAATTATCTTGTTATTGTAATTTGTATTTTTTTTTCTTATTATTTTTTACGATCCATTTTTAAACAGTTTTATACATCTTAAAAATATTGTAACGAATTTATTTTTAATTTTAATATATACACATACGTCGGTAAATAATTAAACAAACAAATGGTAACAGTGGAAAAACAATTTAATGGGATTAACTGAAAGTGTTTGACGTTTACACCTGACTGACACATTCCGGTGGCACTCCTGACGTAGAAAATTGGTTCGAATTATCTCGTATAACTCAAAAACGATTAGCTGTAGATTGTTAAAATTTTGGATTTAGGACTGTTGTAACGTCCAGTTGAGGACCTTCCCTTCGATTGCAATCGAATGGACCAAAAGTGTGAAAAAAAGTCCAAAATTAAAAAAACAAAATTGGATTTGGAAATTTTCTTAACTGCAGTAATAAACCCTTATTGAGAGCTTTTCAACGGTATATCATAAGCGGTTCTTATTTTCATCGGTTTAAGAGTTAGAGCAACAAAAAAAAATTGAATTAATGAAATATTTAGATCTTACAAGGGGAAGACACGGTGGTTTGAATTAGACATCAAATAAATAATTTAGTTTTTCGAACATGGTACCCTTTGGTATAATAACTATTACGTATAATTTGAAAAACAGCTTACCCAATTCCATAACAGTTGTAATTCATGACGTAATTTTAAAACAACTTAACAGTTGAGGAACTATTACAATACGGACGGAGTCACTTAGACTTAAATCTTTTAAGTCTATTAAATTTTAACAAAATGACGATCAATTAATTTATATATATATATATAATTTAATTATGTAAGATTATAGTTTTGTACGTGTTAATCATAATTATACTCCTCTTGAAGATGGCAGAATAGCCGAAAACGCTCGACGAAATCAAATTGGAATTTGGTAAGTTTTTTTTTTAAATTATATGCAATATTTATTAATAATTATTAACCTCTGATTGTAAAAAAGTTTTACAATAAATAGTAATTCAATAGTAACAATAAAAAAGAAAATAGATGAAATTATTAACGAAATAAAGTTTTATGTACTTTTCATTTTAATTAAAAAATTGTTACAGAGGTTAGTAATTATTAATAAATGAATATATTTAAATTAAAAAAAAAAGTTAAAAAAAGTATAACTATATAAGTCGGATTCGAATCGATGTGTCTAAAGTTACGGATCCGATACGTTCTCAGTTTCACCACATAAATACTTCAGCGGCGTGAGACAAAATTAATATATAAACTAATATAAAATACTGATACGGATACCACAAAAAAATGTGATGCAATGTGGTATCCACCACAGTCCAATTGTGTAATTCTCCATTTTATTAAAGAACTGGAGAATCGCTTCTCGCTTTCAAATGAAATAAGTTTAAATGGAGTCCAGTAAAAAATGTATATATGTAATCTAACAGGCGTACAAGGAAGAAGTCATATGTCCACATCAGATTTGTAATGTATACTTAAACAACATATTTTCAATAAATGAAAAAACAATCGAGTTAAACAATAATTCAACCACGAAATCAAAATTTTTTCCTATTATAGAATTTAAATTTTCATGCAGGAGGGGTAAACCGATTTTTAAGCGTATCATATATTGTTATACCTAAATAAAAACTATCAGAAAAATAAAAAAAAGGTTTAAACCTTTAAATAATTTCTTTTCTTTATCTAGAAAAAAATTAGGAAATTATACAATTAAAAGAATGTTTTAAATTCACCTTTAGAATCGTTCTAAACTTGATACTGACTCACCAGATGATAGCGTTAAGAAAAAGATTATGCGTTTTTAAAATAACCTTTCAATTCTACGAAACAAAAAAAATCTAATTTGAAATACCAATTTAAAAATATTTCCGGTTATTATTGACATTTTAAATATAAATAATTTAAAATAAAAGTACCAATTATAACCGCCATTTTAATGACTATTATAAGTTATAATGCGAAAAAAAAGTAAAACAAACAACTAATTTTAAATTATATTATGCTCTGAATACATTATTTATTAAAAAAAATGCCTTTAAGCCAATGAACAAGGCCGATATAATTTACCTTTAAGGTATTAGAACATAAAATCTATAATAGTAGTTAACAGGTTTCAACAATTATGAATAAAACCCAGAAAGCGATTTTGTAACTGTAACTATTGACCTAATCTGTTTCAAAACCTAATATATAAATTGAACTTTTTTAGATTATATTCTGAAAATCAAATTTTTGATTAATTTTTTTGAATCTGACGGCTGGAAAGATTGTAACAATAGACAGCGGTAAAAATTACATCAGTTAGTGGAATGATCCGTTCAAAATAAAAATTAATTAATCCTTAGTTAAATATTTGTTGTTTTATTAATTTTATAGTTTCTTCATATCATCTAATTGCAACTAATAAACAATTTTACTTTATTTTTAACTACTAAACAGTTTCCCTTACTGGAGGGGTCATCCTTGCTGATCTTTAATTTATCGACGGGCGTCGCTAGCGCCTCTTCTGGTGAGTATAACAACTTGATAGAGAGGTGTAGATGCTACCTCTATAATCTTCAAAATAGGATTTTCGACACCTTCCGTACCTTCAAATTCATTCTATTAAATAAATAAGAATGATTTTGCACGTACTAATTGTGTTTAAGAATCCTGAAAAAAAATATAATCCTATGCGCAAAACAGTTTATTCAATTATCATTCTTGTTCTTTTATTGGAGCGCATCAAAGTTCTACAGTAACTACTCTAAAAATATTCTGACTTCAGAAGTGTTTCGACCGAGATCAGCTGATCCTGATCGGTCAGGACTGAGTAAACCAATTTACGTCAGATTTTACATACATATCTAAATTTTAGTAAAACTGATGTAATAGTTGAGAGATTTTTTGAGCCTCAAAATTTTATACATGACAAAATGAATAATCACGTATTTTGATAATAAATTCGGAGATAGATTTCTGTTTTGAAAAAAGCGTAGTTTTGTACGTATATATATATATATATATATATAAAGAAAATCCCATCAAGTATTTTTCATGATTTATACTGGACACTGTTTACTCATGCAACTACGCTTTTTCAAAACAGATTTTCCACGAATTTATTTTCAAAATTAATGATCATTCTTTTTTACTTTGTTTTACGAAGTAAAGAAAGTATTGTGTTCGCGAAAAATTTCGGTTTTCAAATTTCAACGGAAATATCCATTTTGACTAGTTTCGGCGTGAAGTCTGTACATACGTATGTATCTGGCGTAACTCAATAACGATTAGACTTAGGATATTGAAATTTTGGATTTAGGACTGTTGTTACATCTAGTTGTGCACCTCCCCTTTTGATTGCAATCTACTGAACCAAAAGTGTCCAAAAAAGCCAAAAATCCATAAAAGTTTTATTTTGCACTTTTTCTTAAATGCAGTAATAAGCCTTCATCGAGAGCTTTTCAACGATATATTATAAGTGGTACTTATTTTTATCGGTTCCAGAGTTATACCCAAATAAATTAGTAATTATTGAAATATTTGGATCTCAGAAGAGGATGGCATATCGGTTTTAATCAGACTTCATCTCCTTTTTTAATTTAAATATATTAATTTATTACTAAGTCAATAAATAATAACAATAAAAAAAATCAAATAAACAAATTTATGAAAAAATATCAGAAGTTATTAAGGAAATAAAGTGTTATGTACTTTTTATTTTTTTTAAATGTGTATATGTAATTTAATAGGCGTAAAAGGAAGTAATGTGGTGCCCGCATCTTATTTTTTTTTATAAAAGATTATTTAGGTGTAAGTATTACATCTACATCGAACTGTACGAACAATTCCATCTTTAACTCTATCCAAAAAATTAAATCAAAACACATTCTGTCAAACTTACACTTTCATTCGCGATCAGTTTCCTACTAGATGAAGTTTTTTTTATATTTCAATGTAAGATATTTTTTTCTACATACAACTCTTAAATCTAAACTGACATAAGTCTAAAAATATTTAGAGACATGATCTAAGTCGAAACATATTATGTTGATTTAATGTATTTTGTACAAACCATTTATATATAGTATTTCTCTACGAAAGAAATGTGATGAACACAAAATATATCACAACTTATTTTTAAGTAGTATTGGTAATAGTGTTTCGTATCTTACTGAATTCATCCTGTAGAATTCGTTGTATTATAAAAACAATGTATCTACTATTATAATGGAATCCGTATAGAAAAATGGAATCGACCAAGTAACCCGCATCGTTAATCGATTTATTTTCAATCGAAAACACACGGGAATTTGACCGTATTTGACCGGTCCACCGAAAAATGATCGAATGGAAGTTTAAGCTTGACAGAATGTGTTTCGATTTCATTTTTTGTGTAGAGTTGAAGATGGAATTGGCCATAGAGTTTCATGTAGATAAGATCGTACTTGCTCCTAAATAATATTTTTGTAAAGAAAAGAATGATCACTAATTTTGAAAATATTGATATAAATCTCATTCTTCGACTTTACCGATTTACTTTTTTTTAAAAGACCCAAACTGAATTTTTAAACGCTTCAAGATTGTTAAACATTTATATTCTGCCTTTATGCTTCTTAAATAGTTTCTGGGTTTCATTAATTGCCATCTAAATCTGCAAATCACGATGCACGATGGAGGTCTGAACATACCGAGAAACATCTGTTTTTTTACTGCCGAATTAATTCGCCACAGAAGCTTACAAAGAAGTTTATTCGAAGCGATGTGAAAATGGAAATTTGTAGTGTGTAAAAAATGCCTGACTGGGATGCAAACCCGGGTCCTCCTAGAAGGCCGAGATGCTACCATTCTGTCACAGAGATCGGCTTAAAATATTATTATTAAGAAATATTATTTCTTATATTACTTTTGTAAAACCATTCTTGTTAAATTGCTTCCTTTTGTTTAGCTCAATAACTGGATACCATAATAAATAAATAAATTGCAGTATATTACAAAATAAATTCCAAACTGGCTAACTATTTTTCTTATAAAGCAGTAATTTGTGTTTCGAGAAAGCTGACCTTTTAGCTTATAAGTGAATACATGTTTATGCTGTTCAAGTCTAGATGCTTATGTTCTTTTTTGGCATATCCTATCCACGTTAGCTTAGTCCGAAATATTTTGCTATATTTGCGTTTGGTGTGATATTTCCATTTATAATTTGCTGTTAGCGAGATTTAGGTTTACTGAATTCATTTACATTTAATTTAATCAGCCATCTTTTTTGGACCGATTGCTTACAACGTTTACCAATTATTCTACTTAATTGCGTTAAATTAAATTTCTGATTAACTTCAAAATAAAAATTCCTGCTCAGTTCTGCTCAAGAAGACCGAATTTTCGTTATTTTATTTTATATACTATTTTGTATAATTTTTTGCGCAAGAAATATATAAGACGTAAATTAAATGAGAAAACTGATTTGTTTTAATTTTAATATTAAAATATATTTTCTGTTTATAAAAAAATATTATATTATTGTAACCTAATTCGATGAAATAATTTAAAAAAAATCTCTTTCGGCACGCCTAAAGGCGGAGGTTGATTTCACCGGTACTATGGGGGATAAAACGGCTTTTCATCCGGAAGTCCCGGGTTCGAATCCCGATCAGGCATGGCATTTTCACATACGCTACAAATCATTCATCTCATTCTCTGAAGAAAACCTAACGGTGGATCCGGAGGTTAAAAAAAAAGTGGTTAAAAAAAGATTTCCACCTTAAAGTTAAGAAAAACTTCAAATTTACTCGATACGACAACGGTTGCACGTGAAAAAAGTTTCACATCTTTAGCATACGACAAGCCCCATATTCTTACAATTCCAGCAATATTTTTGCCACCCTTGCCATCAGGATTGGTCATATCAAAAATTGTTTCAGAGAAAAGTGGTAATGTTTAGAGAACTAACAAATTTGATAATATGCCTATTAAGGGAGATATGATTTTTTTTGTCTTGGAACCCCCTTTTTTCCACCCCCTGTGCCGATGGTTGGCGATATCAAAAAACTTTACTAAGAAACATTTTAGGCTCTTATCCAAAGAATAGTAGCAACTTTAAACGAAATCGATATTCTACTTAATAAAAAAATTATAGCGATATTTTGTTTTTTCAAAAAGCCACCCCATTTCCACCCCTTTGGTCCGATTTTTCCCATTAACGAACGCGTCCGAGATTTTAGGTCGTTATATTTTGTTTATCAATTTAAAAGTGTTTAACGCAAAATTACGGCAGTTATCATGTCCAAAAGAAGGTGAAATATATATAAATACATATATTTATAAATGTATGTATAAACGTTTGAACTGACGGCGGTTTTGGGATCTGGGGGATGTGAAACGCGAAGATATTTCGAAATTTTCCGGAAGTCGAATCATGGTACCCGTTGCAATAGGTAGCTTTCTTATGAAATCTACCTAATTACGAGTACGTAGACCCTAAACGCAAGCATCATGTTTAAACACACTCCCAACTGTCACTCTTTACATAAGCGTATATGAAAAATATATAAAGTTATCAGAGTTATGTCTGTTATCATAGACCTTAAATTGAGCGTAAATTCTGAATATTATTTTAAGTTATCAACATTTTAAACGATAAAATGAACAAAGTTTATTAAAGATAAATAAAGTTGTAGAAAAATAAATGATTTTTTTTTTTTTAATAATGGTATTACAAATTTATTGTAGGAAATTAGTTGGATTATTAAAAGTGATGATGGAATGTACATTTAAAAATGAAAATTCCTTCTTGTAAAAATAGTTTTATTAATAGGGTCAGTTATTAATATGTCCAATTTTTATTACTTTGGATCTAGGACGTAAATGTGCAAGGGAAAATTGTAACAGAGAAAAAAAAGTATATTTGCTATTTATATATTTTCCACTATATTTTATTTTTACTTACTATATTTTACTACATACATTAACGGACCCGACAGACGTTGTTCTGTTCAAACGTTATAAATCCAAAAATTAACAAATTTTTCAAATAAACTATAAATTGTTCTGACCGTTTTGATGAAAAATATGTAAAAAAAATATATTTTTAAAATACCTGATGCCACCACGCATACCGTTATCACAATTCGACCTATCAATTGCGTGTGAGTACAAACTTAAAACTGTCTTAAATAATAGCAAGAAAGAAAAAAACTCAAATCATTTTTATGATAGGTATATTTTTGTTAATGTACAAAAAATAAATCTTTAAATATATTTTTAATGTTAATATTAACAGGAATAATTTTTTTTTCTTAATGCGATTTGATTGACGATGTTTTTAGTTAATCCCTGAGGGGTATAAACGAACAAACTTGATGGTCTGCCAACCCTTGAACATGCAACATATAATTGGCCGTGCGAAAAACACGGATTTTCTAGATCCAACCCACAAATTGACATTGAAATTGCAAACGTTTGAATGGAATGGGCGAGTCTGAAGGGACCGTTGGAATCCGTGATAGAAGAACAACTTCACCTTGAAACTTGCCGTTTAAAATGGTAGCTTCAAAAATATTGCCCGTGATTTTTCTTTATGACCGATCGCGTACCATTACATAGCTTTGGTGCATTCAAATTTCGAAGCAAAATGATCGGTGAACCTATCTTCAATCGCAAGTTATGTGGTGGCATTCCACGTAAATCCTGTGAATTCAAGATTACAACAGGATAGTTGACAACTTCCTGAGGATCGACAACAGTGTCGATCGATTTGAATATTTCGATGCCGATGACTGTTGTATTTTAAATTGTAAATTAAAAACAATTTTAGAAAATTTTTTATATAATTAATCGGCTACAAAAATTATAACTTAAATTTTTTAAATATACTTTATAATTATTATAAGTAACTTTTATTTTAATTTTATAAATGTTATAATTTATTTTAGAATCTTACATTTTTATTTTCAAAGAGCCGTTCAATATTTCATAAGTTGCATAGAATCAAATGAGAACTGACAATTTAAATTTGTAGGTTAAGTTGATTATTATTGGCTGCACGTGTATACATCGTTAAAATTCATGAAAAATCATGTAAAATACTCACTTCAATAATGTACTTACAAATTTGTACAATGTATATTTTTTAATTACACTTTAAAACGCTATTCCAGTAAATAATAATATAATATTCTCAACAAGCGCGCAATTCTAGTACATAAGAATTTTAATGTAATAACAACACTAAACTACGACGCAAGTAACTGTTATGCGAAAAAGCAACAAAATAAAAAAAATTTCCTAGAATCCGATCGCAGCACCAACTACCGGGTCTGACTGATATGCCAAAAATTTAAAAAAATTTCTAAAACGCGATCGCAGCGCTGCCTACCGGATTTAAGTGTGAACCTTAACCGTCCCAAGATCAACAACAACAAATAAATAAATTAAAAAAACATTTTCTATCGGATCAAATTGTGAATCAACCGTTCTCGAATCAACTTAATCACGCACACAAAATTTCATCAAAATCAGTCCAGCCGTTTAGGAGGAGTTCACTTTCATACACACGCACACAAGAAATATATATATATAAAGATATATACTGTATTATATTTTTTATATTTTACTATTTTTGTTACTCGCTGTATGATAACGATAATGTTATGGGTTGTTTATACTTTTCTGATTATCTGTAAAAATATAAATAAATACGTGAGAAAATGTACAAAAATATTTTTCAAATATCTTATTTTAAGTAATCGCAAATCAGTTTTTGTAATTGTGGAAGAGTTTTTACGTTCTTGAACGTGCAGTTTTCCAGTTAACAATATTTTTGTTTGTAATAATTCTCAGGAAAGTTACTTTAAAATAAAAAAAATCTGATGTGGAAACCACATGACTTCTTTGTACGCCTATTAAATTATATATACACAATTTTTAAAATGTACATAAAATTTTATTTCATTAAAACTTCTGATTTTTTTTTGTTGCTGAATTATTATTTATCGTAAAAATTGTTTTTACAATCAGAAATTAATAATTATTAATAAACCAATATATTTAAATTTAAAAAAAACAAAAGTTAGAAAAAAAAGGAGATGATTCGAACCGATGTGTCTTCCCCGTCTAAGATCGAAACACTTCATTAATTAAAATTTCATTTGGCTGTAACTGGAACCAATGAAAATAAGTACCGCTTATGTTATATCGTGTAGAAGTCTTGATGAAGGCTTATTGCTGCAGTTAAGAAAACGTCTAAAGGAACTTTTTTTTGGTTTTTGGGCTTTTTTGGACGCTTTTGGTTCAGTCGATTGCAATCAAAAGGAGAGGTGCACAACTAGATATTACAAAATTTCTACATCCTACGGCTAACCGTTTTTGAGTTATACGAGATACGTACGTACGTACATACATATCGCCGTGGTATAAACATACATACATACGTAGTATATATGTAAAACTCGTCAAAATGGATTCAAGGGTAGTCAAAATCGATATTTCGTTTGGTGTTTGGTCCGCGAATTCGATTTGATCAACGGTTTTGTTATAGTAAAATTGAATATCGGCAAGGGACATAATAATCCGATTTCAATGGAACCCATAAGTAGTGGTTAAATAGGAGAGCGGCGTCCCAAGTGCCTAGCCCTCCCGCGGGGAGTGCTAGTGTCGCGTCCGCCATGTTGTTTTTTCCCTTTTCTCCCTGTGGGAATTTCCCATTTCCCTGAGCGGGAAGTTTGAAATTCCACAGGGTAGCCAACTTTGGTAATGTTAATTCAGTTTGAATATTATTTAATTCAAAGGTTGGTACCACTGTTGTGTAGCGGTATGTTTGAGTTAAATAAATATATAATATTTAAAGTGAAAAAAAAACCAGGTCGGCTAGGGTTTGAACCTAGACACGGCGGGACGCGACTGACTGACTGACGCCTTAGACCATTCGGCTGCAGCGGCTCCCCTGGTCGGAGAGCGAAATAAGTTGTATGTAAGTCGACGACAACAGCGGCGGGCGGTGGTTCAACCGTCATCTTGTGATGTCACACCTGGCGCGCAGTACGGTAGTCTATTTGTTTTTTTAATCTTAGATGATGGATATTAGTAAGTCTGCAAACAAAAAAAAATATTAGTTTGAAAAATAATGATAATATTATTGTTGCATCACAAGATGACGGTTGAACCACCGCCCGCCGCTGTTGTCGTCGACTTATATACAACTTATTTCGCTCTCCGACCAGGGGAGCCGCTGCAGCCGAATGGTCTAAGGCGTCAGTCAGTCAGTCAGTCGCGTCCCGCCGTGTCTAGGTTCAATCCCTAGCTGACCTGGTTTTTTTTTCACTTTAAATATTATTTATTTATTTAATTCAAACATACCGCTACACAACAGCTGAACAACAGCGGTACCAACCTTTGAATTAAATAATATTCAAACTGAATTAACATTACCAAAGTTGGCTACCCTGTGGAATTTCAAACTTCCCGCTCAGGGAAATGGGAAATTCCCACAGAGAGAAAAGGGAAAAACCAACATGGCGGACGCGACACTAGCACTCCCCGCGGGAGGGCTAGGCACTTGGGACGCCGCTCTCCTATTTAACCACTACTTATGGTTTCCATTGAAATCGGATTATCCCTTGCCGATATTCAAAACGCCCACCATCTTGAAACGGTAAAACATATTATAACGGCAATAGTCCGTCCTATGTTCTTTCCAAGTAAAAAAGAAGCCACGTTCATACAAAATTTTAGCGCAAGTCAGTCGAGTAGTTTTTGTGTGAAAGAATAACAGACTTACAGACATCTCAAGATTTATTATTATTTCCGATTATTCCCTTTTAGGAGAGCGCATGAATTTGGGGCAATCATGGCTTTACCTCCTTCTCTTTTCTTTTGTTCCTAAAATCTCGTCATCTGTTCATTATGTTTCTTCTTCATCACCTCCGTCCATTTTCTTCCTATCGTTTTTCTGTTTAGCTTTTGTTCAATTTTCTTATTTTTAATTTCATCCCTAAATTTGCTTTTGTCCTTGGTTTGTTCTCCTGAGATGTTTAGCCCTTCCAGGTCGTCTTGTGTTTCGTTCAACCAAATGGACTTTAATTTACTCGCCTTGACAATTTTGAAAGTTTACTTAGTGCGTCTATCATCCCCCATCCAGCATAAGTGTCCGTAGAATTGTAGTCGTCTTTTCCAAAATTTATTGGTGATGGAGTCTGTGTTTTCATATGATTCCTTTGCGGGTATGTTGATCCAGGTTCCGTCTCTGAGGGCCGCACCGTGGATTTTTCTTGAGGATTTTCCGTTCTTGCTTTTCGATTTCATGAATTTTAGTCATATCTCTGATTTCTGTGGTTTCTCCTGCACGCAAGGACTCCGGCAAGACAACTGTGTTGTAAGGTCGTAGTTTAGCATCACGAGCCCCTTCTCTTATAATCATTCCGTGTAATCTTGTACGTCTTTAGCGGTTTGAGTATTTTTTCTGTGTTGGTTATTGCATTCA
Source organism: Lycorma delicatula (assembly GCF_047948215.1). NCBI lineage: Eukaryota > Metazoa > Arthropoda > Insecta > Hemiptera > Fulgoridae > Lycorma > Lycorma delicatula. The sequence continues at coordinate 22,025,282 of NC_134465.1, read as the reverse complement.
GTCCAGTGGATCGGATGGTTTCTCCCAAGTACTTGAAGCGGGATGCTTGTGATATTTTGCCGTACGGTGTTTGCAGCGGGAATTTTCCAGTCGATTTGGTGTCCATATATTGTGTCTTTTCATAAGAGATTTGGAGTCCGGTTTTACAGAATATTTCATGCGGTTTCTCCGATGCGAAAGCGGCTTCATCTTTGTTCTTTGTTAATATAGCCAGATCATCTGCAAAGGCCAAGCGTTTCACGGTAATTCTATTTTCTTTATGTTTTCCGATTTTGATGTCTTTGACTTGCTTCTCTCATTCTCTGATCATCTTCTCCGAGACGATGAAGAACAAAAACGGCGATAAGCCGTCCCCTTGTCTTGTCAAACTCCTGTGTGAACTTTGAATGGGTGTGAGATTCCCCCGTTAATTTGACTTTAGAGGTAGTTCCGGATAATGTTTCCTGGATGATGACTCGTGTCTTTCTATCGATTCTAAATTCTTGTAGGGTATTAAACAATATTTGTCTGCCGACAGAGTCGTAGGCCTTTTTAAAGCCTACTATAACTGTGGTGTTCCGAGATCGTCTAATGTGTGGTCTTGAGGTTCCAGATTTGTTCGGTATAGGATCTTCCACCGCAAGATTTATATAAATTTATTTATATATAACAGATATCAGACATATAATTCTGAAAATAATTAATTAATTAATTAAAAATTCAGTCGATTAGAACAGAACAGAAAGATAGAATAGGTTCATCATTCTATAAAATGTTGTAACCAAATAACTGTAACATCTTTTTTTAGTAAAATGCATCCTTGCTGCTTTTCAAAATTAAGAACAATATTCTCGGTGTGTTTATCCAATTATACACGACTTTTGAAAAATCATTTCAGTTATTCTTACATTTATCTTGTAACTTCTAAAATTCCATATTAAGGTGGGTCTTTAAATTTATTTTTTGTTAATAAATTAATGTCTGTAAGCTCAAGGTCTTCTGGAGTATTTTGTATGTTTGATTTTTTTCTTTTTAATAGGTTACATTATATATTAAAACTTCAATCGTGGTAGATTTTCCATTTGAGTAAATTTTACGATAATGTATTATTTTTATACAAAGTCTAAAGTATGTCACCATAAATTTTATACGGTTATGGTGTAATGTATTAAAAAAAAATGGCAAGCAGCCAATATTTTTATTTTAATTTAATGTTAAATAACTTTTTGAAATTTATATATATTATATTTCATGTTTATCTAACACATCCATATTCCAACAAATTTTTTTCTCATTTACTAGGTTTAATTCAAGGTCACGGTTAAGTAGTATTTAAGGTAAAGAGTTCAAATAACTTTTCTATAATTGATTTCATTTTTTTTTTCTTTTATGTAGATTATTGGTCACATCATTTTTTCTTTTCTTATTGGTTAAAATTATATCGAATTATATCATCAAATAAAGTTATTTAAAATTAATTTTGCCGGCCTCCGTGGTGCGAGTGTTAGCGTCTCAGCCTTTCACCCGGAGGTACTGGGTTCGAATCCCGGTAAGACATGACATTTTTCATACGCTACAAATTTCGGACTAGACGATCATAGCAGTCGATGCCCGCACACCTCATTAAAATTAAAATAATTTTAAACTAAAATTATTTTCGGATGATTCAAAACTTTTACAAAGATTCTTGTTTTGAATAATTTGTGTACACTAGTCTACTGATTATTAAAGACCATTTTTGATAATTTTACTTTCCTGGTAGTATAACTAAACGAATATATGATTAGAAGTATAGTACTACAAAAAAATAATCACCTTTCCACTTTTTTTACCGATTTGTCGTAGAAAAGTATGGTATTATTTTCAGTCGCACGATGGGATTGAGGGGTGAAATTGAATTTTCTTTTCATCATTTGTGGTATGAGGAGTACGAAACTACCATTCACTTAAAATGTAATTTCCTTATATATATATATATATATATATATATATATACCACTTGATACATTTATCACGAAGTTCTCCTGGAACGTTCTAACCTTTTTTACACGTGAAAATAATGAAAAAATTTCGCATAAATATAGTCTTAAAATGCTTCGTTTTCGAGTTACGGCTAATGAAAAATATCGCTCGGATTTTAGATACCCCGATGAAATGAGGTTGTACTGAATTTTTAGAATATAAATTAAGGGGCAGAATGATTAATGATTTCTTACGGTTTTTGACCTGAAAAATTGAATAAATAGATCCCAGAACGTATCTGCAGTAATTTTTGAGAGTTTAACTTTTTCTTTGTTTTTTCTTAGACGATTTTGTTCAAAATTAAATTCTCTACAAATTTTGTTTATAAGTTTTATATGTTTATTACCCGTTTAACAAAAATTTACAATAAAAATTTTACATAAAATATAAAAACAAATTTACATCCCAATTTTACATAAAATATAAAAACGGGGGTTTTTACCCAATTTATAGGATTTCACCCAAAATTTCTCAAAAATTACTTCAAATACGGTTCTGGGATCTATTATATTCGATGTTTGAGTTCAAAAACCGTAGAGATTCTAAATCTCTGCTCCTAAATTTTAAATTCTGCCCCTTAATTAATGTCCTAAAAATGTCATTATGACCTCGTTTCACCGGGGTAGCTGAAATCCTGGCGAAATATTTCATTAGCCGTAACTCGCAAACGAAGCATTTTAGGACTTATGTTTATATGAATTTTTTTCATTATTTTTACGAGTAGAATTGGCCATGAAAGTCCCGGAAGAACTTCGTAATAAAGTCTATATATATATATATATATATAAAATTTGTGGCTCAAAAGTTCCAACACTACTGGATCAATTTTATTGAACTTTAGTTATGGTGTACTAGTGTATCTGAAGTTGTCCATGTAAGAATTTTATGAAGATTGGTTGAGTCGTTCTTGAGTTACGCACAATTTAAGGTCGACAACAGACAACATAACCTCAATTTGAGGTTATTTTGATTTTGTATTACCGTATTTTTCATATACACTTAGGCAGTGTGTTACAGTTGTAAGTGAGTTTAAACTTTATGCTTGTGTCGGGTCTACTTGTTATTTTTAATTATCAAATTACCGTAATAATAATAATAATAATTCTAATATTAATAAAAATAATTTAATTTTCTTATGAACAGAAAATATATATTAATATTAAACAAAAAAAAAGATACCTCCTGGTTTTCTCACTGAACATATTCTGAAAAATTGTTTGTTAGGCCGCATAATAAAAATTTTTTAAAATAAGTATGAATTATTTTAAGTGAAGTAGATATAGTTTTGGATTTTTTTGCCCATTTACGGTAAAATTTTCTTAGTATAAAAGTATTTTCAGTCAAAAAATCGCTTTTTAATTTTTTTTTCTTGCGAAAAAGTTTGATTTTCAGATTTCGACGGAAATATACATTTTGACCATCCCAGAATCCATTTTGACTTGTTTCGGAGTAACTTCTGTACTTACGTACGTATGTATCTCGCATAACTCAAAAACGATTAGCCGTAGAATGTTGAAATTTTGGATTTAGGACTATTGTAACATCTAGTTGTACACCTCCCCGTTTGATTACAAGCGACTGAACCAAAACTGTCCAAAAAAGTCGAAAATTCTAAAAAATTGGATTTTGACATTTTTCTTAACTGCAGTAATATCTCCTCATTGAGAGCTTTTCAATTATATATCTATCGTAAGTGTTAGTTATTTTCATTTGTTCCAAATTTATAGCCAAATAAAATTTTCAGTAGTGAAATATTTGGATCTTCCAAGGGAATGTCACATCAGTTCGAATCCGACTTCATCTCCTTTTTTTTATTTAAATATATTGATATATTAATAGTTATTAACCTCTGATTGTAAAAAAATTTACAATCAATAATAATTCAATTAAAATAAAAAAATATGAAAAAAAATTTATTAGTGAAATAAAATTTTATGTACTTTTCATTAAAAAAAAAAAAAAAAAAAAAAAAATGTGTATATGTAATTTAATAGGCATGCAAAGATGTCAATCTGATTTTTTCTTATTACTGTGAGGCATATCATTGTAGTTTAAACTCAATACCAAAGAAATATTTCAGTAAGTAGTATTAATTATTTATTTATTTTTCATTTTTGATTAACTTTAAAATAGAGTAACTTTATTTATGAAAATTTAAAAAAAATTAGCTTTAGTTTTTGTGTAACAATATTCATACTCCCCCCCCACACTCACTCGAACTCTCTCTGTCTCTTTTCCCCCTCTCCACAATCTAAAACTTGTACTCTATATTATAACAACAGAGAATGTAAATAATTAAATTTCTTTTTTTATTTATTAGAAGTAATTGTCTTTCAAGTGTGATAAAAGTTGTGTGGTAAAATTTTTAATTATGTCTGTTTTAAATAAGTATTGTGGACTCAAAAAATTTGTTTTTTTTTTCTTTTTTAAATGTAAATAACGCGAGTGACTGCAGTAGTAAAATTTCAACCTGGATTGAGATTATTGTACACTAAAATGTTAAAAAAAAGAAGATATTCTATTTATCTATTACATGTCGTACATTGATTTTTTAAATATGATACCTTCTAATCTGTACGTGAAACATTTCAGGCTACTTTAGGTTAAGCTCATAAGGGAGTTGAATCCTATTGATTTTTTTACTGTGATTAACAGATATATTATTTACGAAAATTATTCTCTTTGTTTAAATAATTGACTACAACTGCCATAAGTTATTTTTTATTTTTTATTTTTTTTAATGATATATGTTAGTATCGACTGCTGTGATCATTTATTCCGAATGAAAATTTGTCTGAAAAATGCCGTGCCTGACCGGGATTCGATCCCAAGACCTACGGGTGAAAAATATACTCGTATAATGAAAATTTTTTTTTGTTTAACCTGCGGGTCCACCGTTAGGTATTGCTTCAGAGGATGAAATGAATGATTTGTAGCGTGTGTGAATATGCCACGCCTGCCGGTATTCGAACACGGGTCCTCCGGATGAAAGACCGTGATGCTAACCACTCGCGCCACGGAGGCCGGCAATGAAAGTTTTATCTGGACTTTGTTTTTTAACACCGTCTTTTTCCCTTCACGTATTTGAATTTCTTAAAAAATTACTTCTAATTTACCCGATTAGATAATCTATATAATTTTTTTGGGTATTAAGAAAAACGTCTACACAGTTTTCATCGAATGTTTTTTTTCTCGAACAAACCCGGTAAGGACCTTGCAAATATCATTTCTATTCCTTTTTTTACTGATTTTCCCTCTTTCTTTTCCACAATCTTTCGTTCTTTAACAACGCTGTGTTTTTCATTCTTTTGTCCTTCACCTGCAGTTTTTTCTTTTTTGCATTTGAAAAACCTTTATTCTATCTTTTATTTCTATATTTGTTTTTTAGGGTGTTTTTTTTTACTTGTTCTACGTATGATGGCGGAGTTTTATATTTTTTAAATTTATCAAACGGTTTTTTGTTGAATCTATCTCGATCCATTCGAATCATATATCTCGTATGTGATTAGTCCTTTTTATCGGATTGCGGTTCCAAAATTTTTTAAATTTGTATCTCTTTTACTTTTCCGTCTAGATTGCGCTGTATCAAAGCTATACCTCTAGAAGTGAAATTATTATAATTTGTCAAATTTGTAAGTATGCGGTTTTCACCGGATCTTGACGTTTTGAAACTGAAAACCCGGATGAAAATTTTCCAGATGTTAATGTTTGTATGTTATATGTTGGCTTCTAAATCACCTTATATCTACAGAACTGTTGTACCGATCTTGACAAAATTCGATTAGATTACTTTTATGTATGGAGCGCTGATGCCTTTACATTTACAACTTAAAATGTCAAGGAGGTGGAGGCTGTAGAGCAAACTCACCCTCAGTATTTCGAGATTTCACCTAATTAAGGCCGTATTTTTCTTAGGCGCATTTGTTAAAAAAAAAGGTTCAAAAAATTAAATAAACGAATAATAGAAAATTGTTATTAAATAAACGGTAGAATTAAATAAATTAATAATATTAAAGTGTAAAAATAAATTTCGTCTCGAATTCGATCGCCCGGTTGTCTCGGTACCTGGTGCGTTAAGTCTCGCGGCTATACCAGCCTACCGACCGTGCAAGCGAAATTTATTCTATGTAATTTGTGAAATTACATTAGTTTAGTTAGCGCACACCGACGCCACTGGTACCGCCACAGTCGCACGATTTAAATAAGAAACGCGCGCGCGCTTTAGTTAATTAAGTTTAGTTAGTTAATCGTTGAATTAAATAAACGAAAAGATATTATATTTAAATAAAACGACAAATATTTTAAATTAAGTTGTGTGTGTAGGTCGTGCATCAGAAACAACCCACACCAATATAGTTATCAGCTTTTGGTTTCTTATTTTTCCTTTAATTTTCCAAATTTCTTTATTTGACTTCTTTCTGTATTCGTCTTTTGTTTTTTTTTTTGGATCGTGGATTGTTCTTAAAATTTTCCTTACATTTTTTAATTGGAGCTTTCTGTTCCTTAGAGGATTACTGCTTTCATTACTATGTTATAGTATCTGAAATTTGCATTTTCTGTTGTACATAATTTTAGTTAAATTTTCAGTCTCTTAAAAACTATTTTTCTGCTTTCAAATGTCTTCATACCCGAACCATTTGAGATTATTATTTCGCATATATATTTTAATTTATTCTGTATTTAACCTTTTCAAATTTGGTTTCTATAGATTTCGTGTTCGGTTTAGAAGTAATTTCTTTAAAAAAAAAATATATATATATATATATTTGTAAACCGGCTTTTTCAGCGATTATTTTCAAATCCTCAACTCGGGAAATTGTCCCTTTTTCTGTATTCGCCAGTAAAGCTCACTTGTCCGCGAAGGCTAAAACTATTTACTCCGAAAGATTTTTATTTAATTTAAATCTTCTTTTATTTATTATTTTTTTTAATAAATATCGATGTTTTCTTTATTATAATTAAATTCTTTATATACTTGATTTACCAAGAACGTAACAGACTTTTCAGGAATCGTTCTATTAGTGAAAATAAAGAAGAAAGTTCATATAAACATAAGTTCGGAAACGCTTCGTTAAGGAGTTTGGACCGGTTCAAGATTTTCCCTTGATTTCTGCGCTTCGGTAAAATTTATTCGTTCATCGCTTCTGCCATCAGGACAGCTCCTGTCATAGCCGATCTCCACTTTATTCTATGTTGCACCTATCTCTTTGTTTTATCGTATTTTCCGTTTTCTATAATCCCATCCGGCATTTGAAACCTATTTCTTCTTCTTCCTCATTTTTCCGTTCTCCAAATCCTCCGTTGCATCCGTTATTAAACGTTTTCTTCTCGTACAATGTCCCGGCCGATTCGTTTCCCTGTTGTCGATTAGGTTTAACATTTTCTCGCTTTTATTTTTATCGTTTTTCACACCTTATCGTTTGTTACTCGATCTCGCCGTCTGATATTAATCGTTCTACGTCACATCCGCATCTTAAAATCCTCAATTCGCCTTTAGTCCACCTTCCGCGTTTCAGCTCTACGCCGCATGACACTCTAAATATAACGTTTTGCCAAATTAAGCGAGACTGAGTTCTTAGAACCTATATCAAGTGTTTACGTGAAATCTGAGCTAAAAAATTGAAAAAAATAGACCGCAGAACAGTATTTTTAATAGTTTTTGTGAAGATTTATTTCGGCCTTTTATATCGCAAAAAAGCGTTCTTGTCATATAGTCATTTTGATTCTTGACTTGTCTCTATCAGAATAGGCGGTATTCTTCCGATCGAAATTTAAATAAATATTTATTATTATTTTATTAAGTCTTTTCCTTTTTAAATAAAAATTACTTTTTGACGGGTTTTTATATTGTATATTTTTTAAATCGTTACGCTTAGTAAATTTGTTATGTCGGTTTTTAAATATTTAAAAAATATATATAATTTTAATACGGGAATTATAAAAAAAATTAAGAAAAACTCTTAAATGTATGACAACGATTCGTAACCGCGTTTTAGAAAACTTTTACTTAATTCTAGAAATAGCCCTTGTAAACAAATTCGAGATATTTCCAAATTGTAGAAAGACTTTTCTTCATCGCCATAAAAATAACCGCATTCGAGAAAATTTTACTTATTTGTTCTAGAAATTGCCACTTCAAAAAAAAAATTCGAGATATTTCTACATTTTAGAAAGGTTTTTCTCAGTTCCTAGAATTAACTACGTTCTATAAATTTTTACACGGTTCTAGAAATAGCCGCGTCTGAAATATTTCTTGATATTTCCACATTCTAGAAAGACTTTACTTGGTTCTCGTAGGAATAACCATTTTTAAAAAATTTCTAGCGGTTTCCACATTTCGAAAAACCTTCAATAAATTGTAATTTTTAAGATAATTTTTCTTTACTTCGATTACTTGTTTTTTGAAAAAGGATGTTTTTATAGGCCTACACTATTTAAAATTAAAAAAATATATATATCCGAATTTTATGAAAATTCTAAAGTCTAACAAATAAGAGTAGACAGACTGTTATAATAATCTTACAAACTTCAAGAATTAAAAATTTATTAAAACTCGACTAATTATGTATTTATCATTTTATATCTTTTTATGTTTTATTTAAATTTAAAAAAAAAATAAATAAATACAAAATACTGCAGTACATATATACAAGAAATACAGTTATGTACGCAAGTATACAGTTGATCTTTTGGTTTTTTGATGTATTATTCTTAAGGATAACCTTTAAAAAAAAGAAGGTGATTACGAAATAATAGAAATATATATCTTGTAATTAATTATTTATTATAAATACAAATCACGATGAACTTTTGTATGTATGTATATAATCGATAGATTTTAACGGTTAGGGTAGTATTTTTATAAGTTAAAAAAATGACCTTAATGCTAAGATATATTGTAATAATAATAATAATAAAAAGTATGACGTGGTATGTAGGTAGACAGGACAGATTAAGAGAGAGAAATAATGACAGAGATAGAGATAATGAAGATGGAGTGAAAGAACAGAAAACAAGTTAGGTTCCTGCAGGAAATGCTGAATTTCTACCTCAGCAATCTGACGTGCCGGTCTGGGTCAACCGTAGCATTTATGAAGTTCCCTTCACTTTTTCCCTCTCTACTTCTTCGATATCACCCTTGCTGTTTCTTTTTCTAATTCTTTCTAAAGCTTTCTTTTTTTATTTTCTTCTTCTTCCTTTTTTTGTTACCTGTTTGTTTTTTTTTTTTTTTTTTTTTTACCTTTCTGCATTCGATGCAAGTACGTTAAATAGCAACGTTGCTTAAAATCATTATTCAACTTTTTTCTATTCATACACTTTTCATAGTATTCCTTTTTCTTTATAGAATTTAACAGTATATTAGGAATGTACATAAGACCTTGTAAATTTTGTTTTTATTTTTTGAAAACTGTTGTTATTTATTTTTTGTATGTGTTTTCTCATAATCGTAAAATTTTTTTGAGCTTACCTTTTATTTAGTTGCAAAAATAATGATTACAACAAAAAAATAGTAGCGTAAGCAAACCTAGTACTAAATTTCTTTGTGCCCGTATTTGTTTTACCGGTTAAAATTTTTTCCTGTCGAATGTAGCTAGAATAGCTATAAATTCAGTTTTCTATACAATCAACTGAATGTTAGCGTAGTAAGGAAATTCTTTTCTTGGTGAATTAAAGGTCAAATCTATTTTCAAGTAATTTTTTTTTGTACATAAGAAAAAGCATACGTCGAATTAATTCGATATCGTTCTTAATTAGATATAAAGATGATGATGTAGATATGGGGAAAGATATGTGATCGTGTAAAAAATAGGGTATCAGGGTTTTTTTGCAAATTTTTATGTTCTGCGGTCGAACTAGTACATCTTCTTTCTTTTCCTGTTTAGCCTCCGGTAACTACCGTTTAGATAATACTTCAGAGGATGAATGAGGATGATATGTATGAGTGTAAATGAACTGTAGTCTTGTACATTCTCAGATCGACCGTACCTGAGATGTGTGGTTAATTGAAACCCAACCACCAAAGAACACCGGTATCCACGATCTAGTATATCTAACTAGTACATCTAGGTCAAATAAAATTAACCCACCTTCTTGGTCTAGCGGTGAACGCGTCTTCTCAAATCAGCTGATTTGGTAGTCGAGAGTTCCAGCGTTCAAGTCCTAATAAAGTCGGTTATTTTTACACGGATTTGAATACTAGATCGTGGATACCGGTGTTCTTTGGTTGTCGGTTGGGTTTTAATTAACCACACGTCTCAGGAGTGGTCGAACTGAGACCGTACAAAACTACACTTCATTTACGCTCATACATATCATCCTCATTCATTCTCTGAAGTATTATCTGAAAGGCCAAACAGGAAAAAGAAAAGAAAGATCAAATAAACTTATGTATGTATGCATGCATTTAGCTTTATATCTCCGCATTGACAGAACCGAGTTTCTTTCAATACGGCTCAAGTATTTTTTTATATGAGGATACAGTCAACGTATCCATATCCATGGGGATATCGTGGAAAAACCAATGCGGATCTTTTTCAAAGGCATTTTAGAGAAAATTTTATTTAAGCAAATTTGTTACCTACACTGTATTTATGTATGAATTATCAACAACAAAAAAATTCCAAAAAACCAACCCCCACCTCTAAAAATTGAAGTGCAGTTTGTTGTCTTCTCGGTTTAGATATTTTAAAAATAATGTGTTGCAAGTTTATATTTAATATACAGAACTATCGAAACATTTCTACAATTTTAAAACATTAAATATCCCGGATTTAAAATGCAGAAACTTTTTGAAAATTTTATATTTGTTATTTTAAACTTTACTGAAGGGCGTGTTTGATTTAGAGAAAATTTTACTTAAGCAAATTTGTCGAGCTTAACCTATATGAATATTTAAAAAAAGCTTTTCTTAAAATCTATTCTCCAACTCTAACAAATAGTTAGTTTTTTTTTTAATTTCCCGTCTAGCTCTATAGCTACAGATATAGAAGGAAAAGTATCATAATCGGTCCAATTTTGGCATATGCGGTTTTCATCGCATCTTGACGTTTTGACACCTAAGGAATCCATAAAACCGGATGGCAATTTTTCCGGATGTTCAGATGAACACGTGTGTGTTTGGTCTTGTATTCCTTATATCTCCAGAACTACTGGACCGCTTTTGACCAAACTTGGTCAGATTAGTTCTATAAACGGGTCATTGATGCCATCAAATATTCAACAAAAGGTCAGGGATGAGGGTGTGGAGCAAGTTCACCCTCAGCATTTCAAGACTTTATCTAATTAAGGTTTTATTTTTCTTAAGCACATTTTTTAACGATAAAAAATAATATTAAAATAAAAGAATTAAATATTTTTAAAAAATAAACAAGATAAAAAATTGAAAAATAAAATAATTTGTGAACCATCTTTAAAACTACATTCTTTATGAATCACACTGTATAATATGGTTATTAAACTGCGAATAAGTTTAATAAATTATTGCTAGTAAAATAACGATATTATATAAAACTGATAATATTAAATGAAGTTTAAAAAAAACCTTTTCGGCACGCCGGAAGGTGGAGGTCGATTTCACCGGTGCTAAGTAAGGGATAAAAAAGATTTCCACCTTAAAGTTAAGAAAAAATTCAAATTTACTCGATATGACAAATGGTTATATGTGAAAAAATGTTTCACATGTTTAGCGTACGACAGCTTCATCTTACAATTTCAGAAATATTTTGGTTATCCCTTGCCGTAAGGGTTGGTCATATCAAAAATTGTTTCAGACAGAAGTTTTAGGTAATGTTTAGACGACTAATGACCGCTTTAAACAGATTCAATACTGTGTCTATTAAGGGAGGTATGATTTTTTTTGTCTTCGAAACTCCATTTTTTCCACTCCCTGGGTCAATGGTTGGTGATATCAAAAAACCTTACTTAGAAACATTTTAGACCCTTATCCAAACAACAGTATCAACTTTAAACGAATTCGATATTCTACTTAATTAATTTATAACGATATTTTGTTTTTTTCGAAAACGCCACCGCGTTTCCACCCCCATGGTCCGATTTCGGTCGTCAACGAACTCTACCGAGATTTTGGATCGAGTTATTTTTAGGAAACAATTTGAAAGTGATTGGGGCAAAGTTACGGTAGTTATCGTATCCTCTCTACTGACGGTGGTTTTGGGATTTGGGGGATGTGAAACGGGAAGATATGTCGAAATTTTTCGGAAATCGAATCATGGTACATATTACAATTCGTAGCTTTCTTATGAAATTTACCTAAAAGGTAATGTTATTAAAATAAAAGTGTAGATAAATGAAACAAAACATAACTCACAAAAAAAAAAAATATGTAATAAGTTTTTTAAAATACTTTATTTATACTCGCATCAACAGTTAAAGGCATTAGCGAATTATAAGTGTAATGTAACTATAGCGGTAAATGTGTGGCCTTGAATAAACTCAGATCTATCATTTCTGAGATGTGTGGTTAAATGAAACCCAACTATCAAAGAACACCGGTATACATGATCTAGTAGTCAAATCCGAATAAAAGTACCTTTATTCGGATTTGAATCTAAACTCTTCAACTTCTAAATCAGCTGATTTACGACGGCGAGTTTACCACAACCCGCTGGGTTAACAAGTTATTACTCCAGTCGGTGAGTGTAAAAATTGTTTAACTTTGACTATAATTCTAAAAAATTTAACTGTAAAGAACAATTACACTTTCAGTGATATAAAAGCTGCCTGTTATCTAAGAGGATTACGAAAAGAAACTGTGTATGTTACTCCCGTGTTGGATTAAATTATAACCAAATAAAAAAAAAAAACGTATAAGAACCTTTTGCCTTTTTACAGTCCATAATGGTATCACATACAAATTGAGTGTAAAGAAAGACGGAATTGAGCTATTTTACTAATAAAAAAATTGATCATTAGAACGGTATAATAAGACAAGATACAAAATTAGTTTAAAACTTTTTAACTTATCACACGTCCGATGTAGAAAATATTAAAGAATAGTACTAATATTCAAGGTGACAGGAAGTGTTTGTGATCAGCCGTAAAGTGATTGACCGGTAATTGAAGAAAATGTTGAGGCAGTACGGGTCGCATTTACTCGAAGACTAAAGCAATCCATTCGTCTTGCCTCGCGTGAATTAGAAATATCCTGTACTACGGTTCACAGACATCTGGTCAAACGGTTGTAATTACATAAATACAAGGTATCTATGAAATGAAGATGCGTCGCATCTTCATGACGCAAGTGAAGCATTGCATCCCTTACCCCCGGGTGCATGTCCGTGCAACCCGGTATTTTTAACTCTACGCATCACTTAATATACTATTTATTTTTTTTGCGATTAGGCCGACTATGCACCACACAAATATCATTTCTTCTGAATTTTTTCTTTTCTCAATAATATTTCATTCTTTCACTGTGTTTGATCTTTCTGTCTTCCGACATTTCATTTTTGGTGTAATTATTATTTTCCTGCGTCACCGTTTCAAACTCAATTTCGTGTATTTATTATTCTCTCTATCTTTCATCATTTCTTCTTCCCGGATTCCTAAGTTCTATAATTTTTTCTTCATTTATCGTAGGTATTCGTGGTTGTTCTTTTGTTATCAGAGTTTAATGAATATTTCTTTATTTATCAATGTTCAACCGTTCTGTAAATATGACTTAGTAATCTCATAGCTTTATCGATATCCTCTATTTCTTCATACGGTTTTTTGGTTGGATTTTAGTCTACTTCAGTTGTTTTCTTTTGGACTTAGGTCTGTTCTCAAGGGTTTTTTTTCTATTTTCTTTAACGGTTCCAGGTCAGTAAGGTGTAACGTTTCACTTCAGTATGGTACTGCTTTTCTCATTACTGTGATATAACGTCCGAGTTTGGTCCTTTTTGACAGGTTCTTAATACTTATATTAACTCATGAAATTATTCACCGCAGAAGCTTAAAATAAGTTTACAGGTGGGAATATGAAAACAGAGAATTGCAGCGTATGCCTAACAGGGATTCAAACCCGGGACGTCCAGATGAAAGGCTGCGACCATTCTACCAAGCAGATTGTTTATTTTAGAAGATTTTTTCCAATTTTTTTTTGTTACCATTATAATAATGATTATCTTAAATTAATTACGTGAAGGTATAAAGCCTTATTAAAATGAAAAATAGTCTTCAGTTAAATCATTTGTTTAATTAAATAATCTCAACGATGAAAATAAACTTTAAAGGTTAAAAGAAAGAAGAAGGAAAAGTACTTTGAAATTAAAAAAAAAATCATTCCCGATTTTTTATTGTTATTATGGGAAAAAACTATTAAAATTTAAATGCGTCGGTAAAAAAATAAAAACACGATTAAAATAGTATAATTCTTCTCGCATCAAGGATTTGTCGAACAATAAACGAATAGTTTGTTTAAATGAATTATTAATTTTTTTAAAAATTCTTACTATGATTTACAGGAAATGTTTTAGATATTTATCAATGATTTATAAATAAATAAAACTCATAATTTTATTTCTATAAAGATTAATATCATGATTATCATTAGAAACATTTATTTAACCTTCTAACCTTACGAATAGAATAATAGCTATAAATTACAATTTTATATTTTTATTAATAGCTTTAATAAAAGATCTATGTTAAAAAAAAACAAAAAAAAAAAACGAAAAAATTGACTCGAGAAAATTAAATAACAATTCCTATTAAATTTATATAACTCAATAATATTTTATTAATTTGTTAGATAATATAGAAATGTATAGCTGAGTTAATGAAGAAAAAAAAAATTATAGAACCGTCAGACAGTGATTTAGAAATGATCTACAAGGATTTCTTACAACATCGTAAGCTAAAACAAGAATCATCCTCGTTCAGATCGGGTGAGATCATTATGCTACTCTGCTCATAAAATAAACACAACACACACACACACACACACATCTAATAACATCTTATACAAACTACTCTATGTCGCAAGTGCAAGGAAAGATAAATGATGAGTGAGCGCGCGAAACTAGTTGACGTCATTGTCCTACTCTTTGAATATGTTCTTTTACTTTTTATCCTCAGTATTTACTAAGGAGTTTTTTCCTTTATTTCAAAGTATGAATAGGTAAAAAATAATATTGCATTCAACTGCAAGCACTATTTTACAGTAAAGTAATTATAAAAAAAAAGTGAATGGCTTTTACTAATTCATAAAAAAAAGGCAAAATAACCGTAAATAAAATAGTCTACTATATATCTGTGTTTTTTGCTTTCTTAGTTTCTTTTATAAATACCAAGCTATATATATATATATATATATATATATATATATGTGTAATTTAGTAAAATAACGTTTTCTAGTATTATTATAAAAAAAATGTTTTCTTTTATTATTATTATTATTATTTATTTTATTAAACAATAACATTTAACAATGTTAATTAATTATGTTTTAAGTAAATTTATTTTTACATATATATATATATATATATATATATATATATATATATATATACTCGAGTATATCATCTACAAAGTGTGTCACGAAGTTCTCCCGGGACTTTCACAACCTATTCTACTCTTGAAAATAATGGAGAAGTTAAATATAAACAAATGTTCTAAAATGTTTTGTTTGCGAATTACGATTAGTGTAAGATTTTGCTCGGATTTCAGCTACCGCGGAAAAATTAAGTCGTACTGAAATTTTTTAAGAAACGGGGAGAATTACTGATTTATTATGGTTTTTGACCTGAAAAATTGAATGAAATTCGTCCCAAAATCGTATCTGCAGTAGGTTTTGAGAAATTTTGGATGAAAACCAATTACTTGGGGTAAATACCTTGTTTTTTACCTCGTTAGTTGTACAGTAACTTGGTTAAATGAATGATAAACACGTAAATCTTTTAAAGAAAACTTTTAGAGAATTTAATTCTGAACAAAACGGTATAAAATAAGCTAAATGAAACAAAGAAAAGTTAGGAAAATTTTATTTTTATTTAAAAACATTCACTAAACCAAGTTGCATTATTTGTACAAGTTTATAATAAATGTTCAAAAATGAACCTTCTTCTTTCTTTTTCTTTTTTAGCCTCCGGTAATTACCGTTCAGATAATACTTCAGAGGATGAATGAGGATGATATGTATGAGTGTATATGAAGTGTAATCTTGTAGTCTCAGTTCGACCATTCCTGTGTGGTTAATAGAAACCCAACCGCCAAAGAACACCGGTATCCACGATCTAGTATTCAAATCGGTATAAAAATAACTGAGTTTACTAGGACTTGAACGCTGGAATACTCGACTTCCAAATCAGCTGATTTGGGAAGACGCGTTCACCACTAGAGCAACCCGGTGGGTTGGTCAAAAATGAACCCGGTATTTTCAACACATTTCTTTGCACGCTACTGTACCGCTTTTGTTGTTCTTTTTAGTTCTTCAGAGCTGTCATTTAGTGCTTTTAGCCATCCATATCCATAATGCGGACAATTAATTTTGTTCAGAATTAAATTTTCTAGAGTTTCGTTAAGAGTTTTTTTCTGTTTATAAACCGTTTAACAAAGTTGTAGGTCAAACATAAAAAAACAGTTTTTTGACTCCATTTAATTGGTTTCCACCCGAGATTTCTCAAAAAAAACTATTGCAAGTATGTTTGTGGGACATATTTTATTCGATTTTTCCGGTCAAAAAACATAATCTGTAATTCTGGCCCTTAATTAACGCCCTAAATATTACAGTACGACCTCGTTTCACTGGGGTAGCTGAAATCCAAGCGAAATCTTTCATTAGCTGTAATTCGCAAATAGAATAGGTTATGAAAGTTCCTGGAGAACCTCGCGATACATTCTGTATATTATGACACGCTACAATAATATTTAACCAAATATTAAATTAAATTTCAAAAACTAAAGAATGGGTATTATTAATTTATATGCAATGAATCAAAAAATGAAACTATCTGGAAAATCTTGAAAGTAATAAAAATAAATAAAACAATCGGTAATAATTTTTTATATTTATTTTATTTTACAAATGAATGTTAGATGCGATAACAGAAAAAGTTGCAGATGACCTGCTAATGAGACGTAAATCATGTCTACAACTGGTACAACCCCTTTTATGATAAAAAGAACACTACGGTCAGGATTATTAACGAAAGATCTTAAATTCACCGACCTAATTGTATTATCATACATCAGTACGCCAGCAAACCGAAACAGAGGAGCTCCTACAAACATGTAGGAGCTCTATAAGTTAGTTCAATGTTTATTACAAAAACTAGATATGTAATAAACATCATTATTCTCAGAGAAACAAAGCACGATTTAGAGCTTAATATATACACACACATATTTTAGGTAGATTTCATAACAAACCTACCTATTGTAATGAGTACCGTGATTCGACTTCCGGAAAATTCGACATATCTTCGCGTTTCACATCCCTCGGACCCCAAAACCACTGTCAGCTCAAAAGTTTATTTATATATATATTTCAATTTCTTGTGGACACGATAACTGCCGAAATTTTGCACCGATCACTTTCAAATTGTTTTTCAAAAATAACTCGTCCCAACATCTCGGTCGAGTTCGTTAACGGCCAAAATTGGACGGTCGAAATGGAAATGGAGGGGCTTTATCAAAAAAACAAAATACGGTTATAACTTTCTTATTTACGAATTTGGCGCATCTTAGTTCTTCTGTAGCAGCATTAGTTTCGTAATTTAATAGTCATAGCTCGTACACCGAGAATTAAAATCATAATCAAATAACCGTTCAAAATTTCCCTTACTAAAAAACCTGTATAAAAAATAGGATATTATTAATAGAGAAGGTAAGCATTTTAGCATCTCACGGAAAAGTTCCAGGGATGCATTGGTGTCGAAACGCCATTCAGGACTGCATTTTGGCAGAAAAAAATTGTCCTTTCTCCATAAAATTTGTTTTAACTTAAAGCCGATAAATAATATAACCTAAATTATAAAAATCAGACCGCACAAAAATTATCCTTCCTATTGAATACCCTCAAAAAAATTGCTACAAAATAAGTCGCTAAAAATCTTAATTCACGAAAAAGACTACAGTATCTATCATGAAAAAGATAAGTTTTGCTTTTTATCGATGTAAATATAAAAATGAACCTGCAATTTTCGTAACACAGTCATTTAGTCAGTCGCCCGTGGCTGTAGTCCATTTTCTTGCGGTCTACTACGATATAAAATCAAAGGGTCTGAAACCGGAAAGTATACGATGCACTCTTTTAAAGTTTCATGAAAATATCAATAAATCCTCTTTTTGGGACCTTATCTCCCAAGAAAACGGCTGCAACAGTAGCACTAATAATATTGACCGGTCACGTCTTGATATTTATCTTTAGATATATGTACAGAACTAAGTTATACGAGCGTCGTTGCCAAAGTAAGGACATCCGATATCCAAAAAGGCTTCGCAAAAGAAGCCTTGAATAACCATCCTTCAAAGCAAGGGACTACCTAACAAAAATCACACTTCTTTTGATTAAATTACAACAAATTGTAGGATATCAAAATACGATGAGGTAATAAAAAGCACCATCAGGTTACTTTATCGTGCCGTATCATATTCACATACTTGGCGTTTATAGACCTAGAAAAGGCTTTCGATAACGTAGATTGGAATATAATGTTCAGCGTTTTAAAAAAATTAGGGTTCAAATACAGAGATAAAAGAACAATTGCTAACATGTACAGGAACCAAACAGCAACAATAACAATTGAAGAACATGAGAAAGAAGCCCTAATAAGAAAGGGAGTCCGACAAGGATGTTCCCTATCTCCGTTACTTTTTAATCTTTACATGGAACTAGCAGTTAATGATGTTAAAGAACAATTTAGATTCGGAGTAACAGTACAAGGCGAAAAGATAAAGATGCTACGATTTGCTGATGATATAGTAATTCTAGCCGAGAGTAAAAAGGATTTAGAAGGAACAATGAACGGCACGGATGAAGTCCTACGCAAGAACTACCGCGTGAAAATAAACAAGAACAAAACGAAAGTAATTAAATGTAGTAGAAATCTCGAAGATGGACTACTGCATATAAAAATAGGAAGAGAAAAGATTATGGAGGTAGAAGAATTTTGTTATTTGGGAAGTAAAATTACTAAAGATGGACGAAGCAGGAGCGATATAAAATGCCGAATAGCACAAGCTAAACGAGCCTTCAGTAAGAAATATAATTTGTTTATATCAAAAATTAATTTAAATGTCAGGAAAAGATTTTTGAAAGTGTATGTTTGGAGTGTCGCTTTATATGGAAGTGAAACTTGGACGATCGGAATATCTGAGAAGAAAAGAATAGAAGCTTTTGAAATGTGGTGCTATAGGAGAATGTTAAAAATCAGATGGGTGGATAAAGTGACAAATGAAGAGGTATTGCGGCAAATAGATGAAGAAAGAAGCATTTGGAAAAATATAGTTAAAAGAAGAGACAGACTTATAGGCCACATACTAAGGCATCCTGGAATAGTCGCTTTAATATTGGAAGGACAGGTAGAAGGGAAAAATTGTGTAGGCAGGCCACGTTTGGAGTATGTAAAACAAATTGTTGGGGATGTTGGATGTAGAGGGTATACTGAAATGAAACGACTAGCACTAGATAGGGAATCTTGGAGAGCTGCATCAAACCAGTCAAATGACTGAAGACAAAAAAAAAAAAAAAAAAAAAAAAAATCATATTCAAATCGGCTTACATTTTCATACAATACTCGAAGATTTCTTAACGATGCAAAACAACTGTTAGCCGAAAGACAAAACTTTTTCATATAATCACCGTCATATATATTAGAAATAGATCTCGATTCACAATAAAATTTCAGATATATATTGTAATTGACGAAAAATTGTAGAAAAAATTATTTTTCAAGAACGGTTAGAGATAACGCGATAAAATTTCGTACTTTATTTTAAACTAAAATTTTTTAATAGGAAAAAAAATCACGATACTCTTCGTTGATAAATTTCAAAATGGCGGTCGTTTCAATTTTTCAATCTTAAGGAAGTGTAAAATTAGTGTAAAATCATATCTTAGGAATTATTAGATTTATCAAATTTTGTTGTATTATAAGAATTATGGAGCATTTTTTTTATGAACAAAACGACACTTTAGTCGTAAAAATCCTACGACAAATAACATAATTATTGCAAAAAGTAGGCCTAAAAAGATTTGGCGGCCATCTTGTTTTTTTTTATTATCGTGGTTTATGTTTAAATTACTAAAATTAGCAGTTTTAATCGGAAAATTTGATTAAGTTATCAAGTGAGTCACGATAATAATAAAAAAACAAGATGGCCGCCATATCGGTTAAGGCCTACTTTTTGCAATAACTGTGTTGTTTATCGTCGGATTTTTACTTCTAGGGTGTCGTTTTGTTCACAAAAAAATGCTCCATAATTTTTATATACAACACAATTTGATTAATCTAATAATCCCCAAGATATTTAAGATTGAACAATTGAAACGACCGCCATTTTGTAATTTATCAACGAAGAGTATCGGTATTTCTTTTCCTATAAATAATGTTAGTTTAAAATAAAGTACAAAATTTTATCGCGTTATCTCCCTTCGTTTTTGAAAAATAATTTTTTTTTCTTAAAAAAAAAACAAAATGGCGGGCAGACAGAAAAATATGCGTTTACGGATCTATGTTTACTAGACATTTTTTCTTCAGTATGTTAAGTAGAATCGCTTCTCAGAGTTTGGCCGCACCTTTAAAGGACACTCTGTATATTATATGAATATTTTAAAAACATTTCAAAAAGGGCCAAATTTGGAGATTACGTCTATATGGTGAGAACAATTTTGTATTGCATTTGAACATCCAGATTCCGGTAGGGGAAGACATCCGCCTTGTGACGATCCCGGTTACCGCATTACTCCTTACGTTCCTAGCCATGATGGGGTTTACCGGAAGTCGTCTTTTAGACCCTCTAAATTTGGTAACATATGACAGTTATCAGTTCGGCCTCTGTCAAGTTGTAACCGATGCAAATGTCTCGGCAGACTTTTCCATCCCTGTATTTACACAACCTATTGTTGCCTGTGTTGCTTATTCCAACCACTACCAACTACCGTAACTTATAACCCTCAACTATCAAATTAACCGATTCACTAAAGAGCAATCCCCTCGTACCTTCCTCTAACACCAACGGTTTCGCACAAAAACTTATTGCGTTTGAACAGCGATAAACATTTAAATGAAGTTAATAGTGAAATATTGAACGGGTGTACGTCGTTATCTAACAATACTTTATAAATTTCAAATTAAGAATACGCAAATATTTTTTTGGGTTCTGCACTGGACAACCGGATAATGTGTTTTTCATTTTGAATCTTCTGCCTTTTATCCTAGATTTTTTAAAAACTATTAACGATGCGGTTCTAAAACCTATTTTTATTTTATTTTTTTTTTATTTTTAGTATACAGGTCAAGTACGGGTTGAAGAATTACATTCGGCTTAATCTTACCGAAGGCCGAAAAATCAGGATGAAATTTTTTATCGATCGATAATCGTTAAAGAAGCGTTCAGACATACGTTTATAAGAATTTCCTGTTTATTTTCACCGGCAGAACACGTTCTGAAAATTTGTTATATTATTTGTGAATCACTCTGTATATATATTTTTTCTCTTTTTTTAAATTGACTTGTGCACGTAAATAAAAAAAAAAAAACATTGACTTCTATAACGGGTAATTCCCTAAGATTTGTTTTATAGTCGTTTGAGTACTTTATTTCTAGTTTATTTTTCCGCGAAATAATTGATAGCGTTATTATTTTCCTTTATGAAATTACACGTTATATAATCTCTTAAATTTATTACGCGTTATACCGGTTAACAATTTTTTTTCGCGTTTATTTTATGAATTTATTACATAAAATTTATATTTGTATGTAAATAGCTTATCATTATGCGTATATCTTTAATTAATACGGTCACTGTACTAAAACATTGTAGCGCAGTTAAGTGGTTTTTTTTTATTCTGATAAATTAACCTCTTTCTTTTATGGACTTATTATTTATTAATAATTTTTTTTTTATAAATAACAAATTATCTTTTAATTTTCTCGTATTTGCATGCACGTACATAAAATTTTACGATTTGTTTTTAAATATTACTAATTTTGAACATTATGCTTAAACGTACGAGTATATAAGCAATTTCACTTACATTATGTTATGTGGGTCGCATATGCTACAGTTCGCTGAAATAATTATGTACTTTACTAATGAGCTCGGTTTTTCTTTTCGTTACTATTACACTAAATTTAAATGAATTATTAAGTGGTTGTCACTCCTATGGATAATATTTTATATCGTAAATCCATTTACATTTTTTTCTATATTTCCACTTAAATTTCTGAAAATTATGATTAATTAAAATATTTATTGTTTTTCGATTTTTTTTCTTCTGAACGTTCTATTGATTCTTCAAGTACTGTTTTAATCGACCTTCTCTTTTAACGTTATATCTCGGTCAGAAAATTTTCCTATTTTAAATTGTCGTGATATAACTTCTACCGTTCTCTTCACTGTATTTTAATTTTTCATATTTTTCCATCCGTTTAAATTTGTCATTTTCCTCTGTGTCCACAGATCAAATTCTCTCAGCCTTTCTTTTTGTAACTGTTCATGTTTTGTATACCTATAAAAAAAAGCTGACAATTGTCTCTGATGTACGGCTTACACACACATACACGCACAACTTAATTTAAAATATTTATAATATTATTTAAATATAATACTTTTTCGTTTGTTTAATTCAATGACTCTTAACTAAACCGCGCGCGCATACCGCATTTAATTCGCGTGTGGCGGTACTAGCGGCTACGGTCGGTGTTAACTAATTAATTTCACAACCGACCAACGCACCAGGTACCGAGTCAACTCGGTGATCGGGTTCGGGGCCCAGCCAGATCTAGTTACTTTTTTACACTTAAAATATTATTCATCTATTTAATTCTACCACTCAACTGTGACGTCACAGCATAGCAATAATTTAGAGAATTTTTTGGGGTGGGGTGCGATTTTGCAAAGTTTTGTTTTGCAAATATTGTTATTTTTTAATTATTAACAAATTCGCCTAAGAAAAATATGTCCTTTATTAAGTGAAATCTCGAGAACTGAAGGTGACCTTGCTCTACAGCCTCACCCCCTTGATTTCTTAATTTTTAAATTTAATGGCATCAATTCCCCATGTATATATATATATATATATATATATATATATATATATATATATATATATATATAGAAGTAATCTGACCAAGTTTGGTAAAAATCGTTCCAGTAGTTCTGAAGGTATAAGGTGATTTAGGATGACCGGACACACACACGTTCATATGAATATTAACATCCGGAAAATTTCCATTCCGTTTTTTTGGTTTTTTGAATTTCTTAGGTGTCAAAACGTCAAGATCCGGTGAAAACCGCGTATACCCAAATTAGACCGATCGAATTAATTTCTCTTGTAGAGCTATAGCTCTGCTGTAGCGCTAGACGGAAATGTAAAAACAACTCTTTTAGTGTAAGAAATGTTTCCAACTGTATCTTGAAACATAATAATAATTGTAATAAAACTTGTAACCGATTTATGGAATTTTAAACATTTATAATAATTTCAGAGCTTTACATTTTAAACTTTATAAAAATTCGACGGAACCTTAAGATTTTTTAATGCTTTTCCTAAGCGATAAGAGTAAAATTACGATAATCCCTTACTACTTTGTTATTTTTTGACCAAAAAAGACTTATAAAAATGATGAGAAATTCGATATTTTTTTATTTTTTTGTGAAAGAGATCTGTTGTAAGGTACCATCAATATAATTAAAAACTTAAGATATTTTAGACTACGTAGGGGTGAAGAAATAACAGCTTTTTTTAATTACAGTTTTTTCATACTTCTTTGATAACTTTGTTAAAATATTACTTCCAGAAATTGTTTTTTATTAAGAAATAAAAAAATTGAACTTTATTGTTGGAAATAGTATAAAGTTAAAAAAAATTACGCATCTTATTTTTATGGATGTAGGATCTACTCCTGAATATTTTAATAATTTTTCAAAACTCTTACGTCGCTGAATTTTGAAAATATATTAAAGAACCGCAAATAAATTTTTTTAAAATCAAACTGTACGATTAAAAAAAAATAATTCATAATAACATTTCATCAAATTATGTATGTAGATTAATGTCTTACTAATAATTTTTTTTGTGATAAATCTCACAAAATAATTTTTTTCCTGAGGGAAAGACCCTTGTAGATATTTAAATTTAGATAAGGTTATAGATATAAATACGGTTATTATTAATTCATATTGTAATTCCATTAATAAATTAATCTTCAGGAAACAACAAACAACGTCTCCGATTATTTTTAAGTTTTTTTACGTGACATTTTTGTCTCGGTTTCATTTTTTACCAATGTAGTGAGACGTAATTTTATATCTCAATATAATGTAAACTCTTAATGATATAAAAAACAATTAATTTTTTTATAGCTTTTTGTAATATAATAAATTATAAATATAAACTTTTGTTGAGGTTGGTCAGTTGTTTAGAATCGGTGTGTAATTTGTTTTATTTATTTATAAATTTTTGGAAAAAAATATTTATAACCACTCGATTAAGAAAAAATAAATTTATATAGACTATTTTGATACGTGTACATCTTTACTGGTTTAAATTTTTTTTTTAAATCACTGTATTAGAGCCATATAAATTAATTTAATATTGTAAATAAATTATTTCTTAGTATAAAATACAGTATTTTTTTTAGTTATGATAAATATCTAGCGGTAGTAAAATAGAGTCTACAGTCGCCAGTAAATAAACTTACCTATTTTTTTAAATTTTTTATTATAAATTATTATGTGATTTAATAAGGAATTGAATTATCACTTCGTTTCACTTTTTTTTGAGATGTGAAACATAAATTTGGGTCTCAATTTTGTTTTTCTTTCTTTTTTTTAGCTGTTTAAAAATCAATAATATTCAGAGTGATTCACAAAGAATGTAACCTACCATTAGGACATGCTTTACCGGTGAAAATAAAGAAGAAAATTCATGTAAACATAGGTTCGAAAACACTTCGTTAGCGAGTATCAACTGGTGAAAGATTTCGTCCCGATTTTTGTGTATACGGTGTAAAATTAAACAAAATCTATAATTCTTGGGACCCAAATTAAGTGATAAACTTTGTGGTTTTATATGAAATCTGATCTGAAAATTGATAAACAATATGTTCCAGAACTGTGTTTTTAATAGTTTTCGAGGAATCTGTTTCTTCGACAAAGATTGATGTCGAGAAACACAATATTTTATTTTTGGCGTAAAATAACTGTTAAACGAGTAATAAATTTAGAAAAGCTTTAAACAATACCGGTAGAGATTTTTATTTTCAGTAAAATAGTGTGAATAAAGTCCAGAAAAATTAAATGAAAACGTTAGAATTTCGATGTTTATTAAAAACTAGCAGACCCGGCAATGCTTCGCTATTACTATATTTGAGTATATATGTAGATTAAATGAACATAATTGAAAGTTTGATAAAACATTAAAAAAATTAACATTACGGAACTTCGCAAAATGTAACCTTTTCCCTTTTACCCTTTCTCCCTTTTCACCCTTTCCTTTTCCCCTTTACTTCTTCCCCTTTTCCCGATTTCATTTTTACCATATTCCGTTTTACCATTTTCTACCCGTATCATTCCTTCATTTCCTTTTTCATCCCCCTTTCCCATTCCTTCCCCACTACTCTTACCCCTTTCCTTTTTTCTTCTTTCCATTTTCTATTCCCCGTTTCCCGTTTTTTTCTTTTTCTCCTCTTATATTTTTACCTTTTTCGATTTTTCCCTTTCTCCCTTTTTCCCCGCGTGTAAATCGGTCCAGCAGTTTTTTAGTCTATAGCGGACACACATATCGGAAACATTGTAATGGAATCGTATAATATTTACTACAGCGTATGTTGCATTAACGTCCAATTGAGCGCTGGTTTTCAAAAAAGCGTGTTTTTGCCTGTTACAGGTGTTAGTTATTTTTTCACGGATTTGAATACTAGATCGTGGATACCGGTGTTCTTTGGTGGTTGGATTTCAATTAACCACACATCTCAGGAACGGTCGAACTGAGAATGTACAATACTACACTTCATTCACACTCATACATATCATCCTCATTCATCCTCTGAAGTATTATCTAAACGGTAGTTACCGGAGGCTAAACAGGAAAAATAAAGAAAGAAAGGTGTAACATCTTACGTATATAGATTGTTGGTATATAAAAATACGCGCGTATTCGAATGAAACGTTGTGTCAAAATTTCAAAGCAATTGGCGAAGAACTTTCGGAGATTTAAGATTTTGAACAAACGAACATTTACATTTTTATTTACATAGGTAAAACATATAAAGATATGACATATTTTTAAATCTCGTATTTGGTTTAATAAGTTAATTTATGAAACAACGAGTAAGCTATTCTTCCAATTATAGAGTATTCTAGATAAATTTATGTTTAAAATATTTATTAAGTATAATGGTAAAAAATTGTTCAAACCTTCCCAAAGTTAATGGACAAATTTATGTGTGTAGATATAGATTTTAAATGTATAATTTGGGTTACCTATTAATTATTGTTTTCTTTCTTTTTTTTCTAGGTAAGTCAACAATTATCCATGGATTACATTTACATTATATGGTATTGAATTTAATTATTTTATTTGACATGTACATATATATATATATGTATGTATATAAAGAGTATTTTGTTGCCTTTAAGTACAGTGTTTGAACTTGATGTGTATATATATATATATATATATATATATATACACACAGAAATGTAATTTCATAAGGAATATACTTCTGCGTATAATTGTTTTTTTTAGCCGAATATCCTGATCTCATTATAATAATTAAGATTTTATTTTATAACATTTCGCCGAACTGTAGACCTCATTTATTGATTTACAACAAAATCTAATTAATATAGTGAAAATTAAATAAATCATATGAAATGAAATTATCAATTGCAGTTGATTATGGAAAAATGATCAAGTACTGAAAATAATTGTTATCGTATTAGGAATATCATAAGAACTATTCCCTGGGTCACTGGTCATCATTGGCGGATGACTATCTTGGAACTACTTCCATTATATCTAAGTTTTTTTAAATATTTTTCACATTTTTAAAATGCAGCACAGCTTATACAATAAATATACAGAATTAATTCGCTGAGCGAGGCGAGGTCCCATTTTAACTCGACCTTTTAATATTTTGACTTGTGTGTGTGTGTGTGTGTGTGTGTGTGTGTGTGTGTGTGTGTGTGTGTGTGTGTGTGTGTGTGTGTGTGTGTGTGTGTGTGTGTGTGTGTGTGTGTGTGTGTGTGTGTGTGTGTGTGTGTGTGTGTGTGTGTGTGTGTGTGTGTGTGTGTGTGTGTGTGTGTGTGTGTGTGTGTGTGTGTGTGTGTGTATGTTTTTCTGTATGTGTTTGTTTTTTATGGACGAAAGCGTTTCCGATTTTTAAATAAAATTCACAAATTCAAAATAGTTACCATTAAATGGCAGGCAGTACTAATCGTTTAACCCTGCGGGTTGGTCTAGTGATGAACATCGTCATCGCAAATCAGCTGATTTCGAAGTTAACGCTTTTAAGGTTCAAATCCGAATAAAGACAGTACTTTTATACGGATCTGAATACTAGATCGTGGTTACCTATCTTATAAGGTGGTTGGGTTTTTAATTAACTACACATTTCTGGAACGGTCGACCTGAGACCGTAGAAGACTACATTTCATTTACATTCATACATATCATCTTTATTCATTCTCTAAAGTAATACCTTGAGGTGGTTCCAGAGGCTAAACAGAAGAAGTGAATATTAATCTTTTGTCAAGAATAAGAGTTCCAACTTTTATCCCTTATTAATACGTAAAAAAAATCGGCCTGTAAACGGATGCTCTTTTTATGAAGGTTTATTTAATAATTAAATAGACAAATGATTGCAGAAAATGTATTATTTAGTTGGTGACAATAAAACTATAACTGATTTTCAACATAATCTCCGGCTACATTTAGAGACTTTTCCCATATTTCCTGTAGTAAAGAATTGTTCACCTTGGTTCTGAGTCATTTTTGTACCGCATTGATTCGCTCTTTTTGCCGAACTTAATATAACGTACATTTTTTTGAGAGGATAAACAAAATAAATTGACTTTACGGCTTTTAAATAGCTTCCCGTGTTACGCAGAAAACCTTTTTGAGAGGAAGTCATGATGTTTCCACGTTATTACGTTTTTAACGTTATTTTTTAGCGTGCCTCAATAGTATTCATTATTGATTGTACTTTCTTCTTTCAAATAATCTGAGATTTCTGTCTCAAATTGTTTTTGTCTCTATAATCCGAAAATATTATAATAATTTTACCGGCTGACGCAATGAATTTATTGAAAATGCGTGTATTTTAATTTTTTCTGGTTGGCGAATCGGATGTTTCCATTTCGTACTGTGTTTGGATTTCGGTTCAACAAGACGAATCAATGTTTCATCACAAGTAATTATGCGATATAAAAAATCTTTTGCTAAAAGCCGTTTTTTAAGTTCCTTACAAATTTGAAATAAATGTCTGCTATTTTGAGTTGATCGTCTTGGAATACACACTTTCGCATTAGAATTAATGCGAACCTTATCATGTACATCCTTATCATGTGAACCTTATCATGTACAATGGAAGAATGGACAGTGCTAATTCTTGCACTGCAAACCTTACAATTTTCTATATTTTTATTCTTCTATCCTAGTGAATAAGATTATTAACGGGAATTTTCAACGGGGGTTAGTCTAAACTTTAATTGGTCTTCCGCTGGATGAAAATCCACTTATTTACTACTTTCTTATTTAATCCGCTTATTGTGCGACACTTATTTTCCTGTTCGATCCACTTATAATAATTTCCACGGTTAATATACTTTTTTACCGCACAGTTTTAGCATCCACGACTGAAGTTTGGCCGGCTTTATAGTTTAACGTTAAAAAATGCATAGGTAAGTTTGAAAATTAATAACTTTGGATCGGATAAACAGATTTTGATGGAATTTGGTGGTAAAGTTTTGGGGTCAATATTTCCATCGGGTGGAATTTTGGAGTTTCTTTGGGATTAATTATCTCAAAATTCTGCAAACATAATCACACCATATTAAGCTCAATACACGCGTACCTTATCTTGTCGGTTTTAGAAAAAACTGCAACCCAGTTTTCTTCCCTTCTCGAAAATCGAAAAAACTATTTTTCATTTACGATATACTTTTTAACCGATTTTTTATTATATCTTGCTAGGCATAACGGTAGTGCCGGCTTCCGTTTCACGAGCGGTAGACGTTTCGGCCTTTCATTCTGAAGCCCCGGGTTCGAATCCCCGGTCAGGCATGGCGTTTTTCACACGCAACAAAATTGCCATTTCATCTCGTCTTCTAAAGCAATTCCTAATACGGTGGTCCTGCAGGCTAAAAAAAAAAAAAAAATGGAGCATTGACTTTTGTATTTGCGATATCTGTCGTTAGCAATATTATTCGGCGAATTCAGGTAGCGTTACTTACGTTGAGATTCATGATGACCGGGTAGGTATTTGAGCGGGGCAAAAGGAAACAAAATGAAATAACGAAAAATCGCAAAACTCCCCAAAAATATTTTGTTTAATTTTATGAGCATAAAAAATATTTTTGGCGGTCGAATAATTGAGGTATTCACTCGATTGGAATTAAAGAGACGATAGGACGTTGTTACAGTCATTCCCTTGTACAGTGAATCAAAATTCTTCGTCTAATTTTATCACTTTTATTTTCCTTAAGCAGTTTGGTGAACAAGGATTTCGAAAAAAATTTTTATTTTATTTATTTTTTGTCTCGCAAAAGTTTTTCATTTAGGATAAAAATTTAAAATAAAGAAAAGTAATTTTTCTTTTCACAAACAAAAAATAATTATTAATACGATTAATTGTAATAATCTTTGTTAAAAATCATGTTTTTTTTTTAAATTTAAATAGTGATATTTATCAAGTTAAAAAACGTACATTTTAAATAAATAAATACATTGTTTAAGAATAAATTCTTGTATACTATTTTTTTTTTTAATTTTTACTTAAAGAAAAATAACAAGTAGATAAACTTAAAGAAGTAAAGACGGTTGGAACAGAATGTTACGATTCGCTTGACCAGTGAACCGTCAATCTTGTCTACCTATCTATTATAGAATCCCAATCTCTTCCTCCCCCTCCTCACCCTTCCGTCACCAATCTATTTAAAGATCTTAGATCTATCGATCGATATACTTTATTTTACTTGTTTTTATTTTTATTATCGTTGTTAACAATTTTATCATATCAATGAAAATTGTTATAATGAAATTATTACTACAGTATATAGATAAGAACATATAAGTAATTTACCTTTTTGTAAATGAAAATTACGTACAAAAAATGTTATTTATTAG
This sequence comes from Lycorma delicatula, assembly GCF_047948215.1. Lineage (NCBI taxonomy): Eukaryota > Metazoa > Arthropoda > Insecta > Hemiptera > Fulgoridae > Lycorma > Lycorma delicatula. The sequence goes on along the minus strand of NC_134465.1, from coordinate 21,994,764 downwards.
AATTTCCAATCGTTAAACTGAAGCTATTGTAATTTTTTTTTTTTTTAATATTTGTTAAAGTTTTAAATGAGGGCTTTCAAATTAGGCGAGAAAGTTGAACTTTTTTTACTAATTACTCGTTAAGAATCTATTTTCAAGACTAAAGATTTTTAGTCTTGGAAAAATTGTCAAGAAAATAATTTTTTTTACACGACTGCCCATAAAGGAGTGTAATTATTTAGGGTTTGTTCCACCGTAGCATTTCAACGGCTGAACCGATTTAGATATATAACCCCGCATTGGAATCCTTACGTTACCGGATGTATATGAATATGTACGTATATATATGTAGTAGTGGAGATTTGCCGGGTTTGAATTGAACGATTCGAAACAATCGAATGAATAATATTACAAAAATAATACGACTATATTTACGTTAAATAATTAATATTAAATAAATTAAAAATATTTATATTTTATAATAACGGGCGGCTTCCCGTGGGAATAGCGTGTAAGGCTGGAATGTTGTGGTGTGATGCGATCACCTCGTGCAAGGCTAGACCAATCATCATCAACCGGTAACAAACGGGGTGCCCCTTGGGGGCTGTTTTGAGAGTTGCAATGGGGTGCTCTTATAATATTTCTCTAAACAATCGTCCGATTTTCAGAATTCAAACGGGGTATTTTGTAGTAGGTTGAAGGCTAGCTCTTTCACGCATCAAGTACAGATAAAAAGTGTTTTTTTGGAGGTCGTATTTTTTTAAAAATATTTATCTCTTGTTTATAAAAAGTTTAAAATACAACACAAAATAATCCGAAGTACTAAAGGAATTCCAAGTAATTTTGATAATATAAAATATTTTTTTGGTTAACGTTACATGTAACCACCGCGTTAAACATTAGATTTACATGCCAAAATTTTATTGATACTTAAAAACTAAAAACGAACGCGACCAGGGAATAAATTCAAAGAATCAATAATTTTATAACTATCTTAGTTGTGTTTAGCTAGGTTTCGTTCGATGGATTTGAGTCGATGCCCGGACTGCGGGACTGATGATACAGTGGACCACGTCCTCTATGTCTCTCCCCGATACGAGGTCGAACGTTCACGAGCTGTTAGGGAACTTGAAAGAATACATTCCTTTCTGGATCTCCGTACCGACTGGATGATCCGCGAGAAATGGTCTGTAGTGGCTGGTTTTCTTCGCGCCCTTGCCATGTGTAGGTCTTCAGAGGGAATTTAATCGAGGTACTCGATCGTGGTAGGATTCCGGGTGGCTAGGGTTCCGAATTAGGTATTATATTGGTTGGAGGTAGGCGCATCGGTATCGTGCCACGATTATATTGGTATTATTTGTGATTCGCTTTGGGGCTTCCGCTGGTGGGGGTGGCCGCGCCTACTGGGGTATGGTACCCGTGCGACCGAAGGCGTGGCGGTCCTGATCGTGACTTGGTAATGCCACGCGAGACACCATGATGGGACCGAGCAGGGGTGCGGGGTTTTTTCCCCGGCTTCTGCGCGACCCGAAATGAGGTTACGTTCCCCTTGTTAGGTGACCTAAATTAGTCGACTTAATTGGGTGTAGGTCAGAATTTCTATGTTGCGTAAAATATAATTTTGATCGGTACGAGTGTAGCACCGATTTAACTTTAAACTCGTTCGTTTTCTGAGGCATTCACAGTCACGAACGGTTGTCAAATCATTAATAGGCGCGGGGTCAAACTAACTACGGGGGGGGGGGGTTAGTTTGAGAGTATCTTGTTAGACTGGATGTGAAAATGTGTGTTTGAGGCCTGCAAATGTCTGCCGAGGATTTAAATCGGTGGCATCCCGATCGAGGCCTGGCTAATGACTGTGAGATGTAATCAGTTAGAGGATCTAAAGACGACCTCCGGTAAAGCCCTTCAGGGTTTGGAACGGAGGGGGTGGTTTGGCGACCGGTAACGTCACAAGGTGGGTGTGTCTTCCCTTTACGGGATTGGGATGCGTTTTATCTTCGCCGATGAGTTTGAGTTTAATAATTCAGATTACAATTACGTTATGAGGAAATAACAGAAAACCAGTAGGGACTACATACCTAAGCCGGACAAGCATGTGAATCATTTGGCACTGAATCTTCCTGACAATGGCGAGGATGTAAGACGATTGAAGAAGGCTACGTGGACTGGACCTCGCTAATCTTTGAAAGCTTGGATGATCTAAGGAGTGCATGACCCGTGGGATGATACAGGGATTATTATATCAAAGATTTAAGTTTAAACTTTGTACGGCTATCGTACAGTCCCTTCGTGGAAGACTTGTTTGGTGCATCCGCATCGTAATTTTCTGTGAAGGCATTCTGGGTCTGGCCATCACTGCACATCTTATGTATTAGGAAACAATGAATATTCTTTGCTGCATTTTTTAACCCGTTTTTCCTCTATTAAACCCGCAACAAAGAACGACAAGAAGGAAATAAGGTTGCGTCAGTTTTTAAACACTCTTTATAACTACGTTTAGTTAATGCAAACGATTTATACTGCGACTATAGTAAATACACAAATGTGTTGTAGAATTAGACCAGCTGCCCACAACAGTACTTGTGTAATCTGTGTTATTTAATACGTGATAGTTACAATGCAGTAGGCTCTTCTTTGCCTTTACTGTAGCAGGTAAAAAAAATGTTCAAATATCAGTTCGTCTGTATTGTAATAATGGTTACTTCAAAATAATATACGAATTTTCTTATTCGGTTTTAACTACACGAATCTACCTGTATTTTAAATTTCTTTAAACGGTTATTCCTAATGAATTAACAATTGCTCGTGGGGTGAACGGTCAAATTATCTAAAGGCAATAAGAAAAGAGTAGCAGTTAATCTTTACATTTTTTTTTCTATTTTTAGTTGTATTCCCCAAACGGTCGTAAAATTAATTTAAATAAAAACGTCTAAAAAAAGGACTAATTTTATTTTGTTTTTCTTTAGTATGTTGAAAACAAATTTAATAAATGAAATTAAATTTACAAAAATTATAAGACAAATTTCAGTTTTCTACAGTTAATAATATGAAATATATCATTAAACTTCAAACTCGACGGCATAAATATAATTTATCTTGTATAATTTGATAAGGCAAGGGCGTAACTGCTATAATATTACGACTGTATTAGATAATAAAAAAGTGTAATTAGAGGGCACCGAAGATTCTTAAGAATTCTTGTTCGGTATGTTATAAAACAAATAAAACGAAAAAACGAGATGTATTTAATGATGACCTTGTAGATACCGTCTGAATATTTTCCAGCTCCCTGTTTTTCTTGATAAATACTGCTTTCATAGTAATATATAATGAAGAAGCAGGATCTACTATTCACGACTTTCGATTATGTTATTATACGAGTAATATGTTATCCATAAGGGAAAAAACGGAAATAATAATTGTTAAATCAAAAAGAATTGCAATTTTTTTAAAAATATCTTTTTTCCGAGAACATTTTTATATATATAAAAAAAAAAAAAAAATGCACTAAGTTTACATCATTCTGCTTGTTGAGTTACAATTAACTATTTATGATTATTCTATAAAATGAAAACACGTGAGATTTATAATCCAAATAAAATAAATTTATTTCCACATTGATTTAATAAAAATTAATATATATATATTTGTATGTATATACATACGATAACAAGAAACGTGTCTTTATTATTTTTATTTTATTTATTTTTTTTTTATTCTCTGATAAAAAAGATTTTCAGATTATTTATATTAAATATGTGTAATTTCTTAGCCCATTAACATAGATAAATCATTTCAAGAAATACATATAATTAACACGTATTTAAAAAAAAAACAAGACACGTATTTTTAACCTCATAAAAAATTATTCCATAGTGTCGATTGTTTTTTTAACAAAATATGGCCTTAAATAAAACCTTGGGATGTATTCATCCCTGCTTGTAACATTGAATTTTTTTTCATAAAAATTAATTAGTTTATAATTTTTATTTAAATTTAAAAAAATTGTGGAATCAGAGAGAAATATTTAAAACATTCAATCGCCTTTATGCCCTATTGTAATTATATAGCGTACACCAACCGACTATAATCATTATCCAATAAAATAAAAAAAATATTAGGAATTTGCATTTATTATTCTGACGGGCTGTCTATACTGATAATCCATTTAAGTTTCCCATTCATACTCTCCTGAATGCATGTATTTTTGTTATAATTACAATTTGAACTTAACGGATCCGCCCAATTTTACGTAGATTTCATAAGAAAGCTACCTATTGTAATGGGCACCATGATTCGACTTCTGGATAATTTCGACATATCTTCGCGTTACACATTTCCCATGCCCCAAAACCACCGTCAGTGAAATAAAGTAAATATAAGTATATATATATTTCACTTTTTTATGGATATGATGAATGCCTTAATTTTGCGCCAGTCACTTTCAAATTGATACATAAAATATAACGACCCAAAATCTCGGTCAAGTTTGTTGACGGGCAAAATCGCACAGTGAGGGTGGAAACGGGGGCTTTTTCAAAAAAATAATATCGCTATAACTTTTTTATTAAATAAAATATCGAACTCGTTTAAAGTTCTTACTATTCTTTGGATAAGGGTCTAAAACTTATGTAAGTAAAGGTTTTTATGTAACCAATCATTGGCTCAAGGGGTGGAAGAAATGGGGTTTCGAAGACAAAAAATTATACCTCCCTTAATAAGCACAGTATAGAATCGGTTTAAAGTGGTTGTTAGTCCTCTAAACATTACCTAAAACTTTTATTTGAAACAATTTTTGATATGACCAACCCTTACAGCAAGGGATAACCAAAATTTTGCTAGAATTGTAAGAAGTGAAATTTTTTTCACATGCGCCCATTGTCGAATCGAGTAAATTTGAAGTTTTCTTAACTTTAAGGTGGAAATCTTTTTTATTCCGTACTTAGCACCGGCGAAATCTACCTTCGCCTTCCGGCGCGCGAAAGGGATTTTTAATTTCTGTTATAAACTGTTTTTGTGATATAGAAAAATCATGTTTTCAGTATCGTAAATAAAACCTTTTTTTTTCTGTTGGCCTCTTCATAATAATCGCTAAAAGTCCAGATTTCATTAAACAAAATATTATTTTTTTTTATTGCCGCATCGATTAATTTAAAATTGGATTCAATTTACCGGATCCGTGTATAAATTTGAATATAAAAAAACGACATGCAAAGAGTAATTTCCACTGAAATCCCTGAAAAAATTGTATATGTATAAGTATGTTTATAAAGTATACTTAAATATATAATAAACGTAAATTAAGTACTTACACAGATGATTCCAAAGAAAATTGATAAATTTCAGAACGTAGAAAGCAAAAAATCACAAAAAAATATTCTTAAGTTATTCTTTATCATATAAAGAATAACTAATCAAAGAAACGGTGAAACGAACTAACAAAAGTAATTGACAAAACGAAATGAAGAATTTTGACCATGCACATCACCCTAGGATGGCTGATTCTTGTAAATTTCAGAGAATTTATAAATTTAATATACGCAGTCGCTTTAGGCGCCTAAAGTCCTCAATGTTATCCAGGAGATTAACCACGAGCCAGTTCATATGTTTGTTTCTCTCTTTTATCATTTACCGAATCGCCGTATCTCGTTAAATATCATCTTTTCATTAAAAAGTAATTCTTTTTTTTTATAAAACTTTTTTTATTAAGTATATGAAATCAGACATACTAATTATTATTATCTCCAAAATTAACCAGAAGAAGCAGTAGCTTGAAAATTGACGGAAACCGAAAATCATTGACACAAATTGTCCGTACTGGGCAATAAGAACCGGTAAAGTATGTTTTAGTTCTTGGGATGAAGAGGTAATCAATTTTGGACACCTAATAATCCCATTACGAGACGCCGCTCACCCGGAGGGTCTAGCTGTGGAGGGCGTGCCGTAAGCACGCCGGGAGAAGCTAGTAGTAATAATAATAATAATAATAATAATAATAATAATAATATTTATTAAATATTTAGAAGAAGAATATGGAGTTCAAAAGACAGATAATTTTTAAAACTAACTCTTACTGATACAATCTCCAAAGTTACATTCTGAGAAGAAATCATCAAATTATTCAAAATCAAAACGGGATTAAGAGGGATCATGGTACTTTTACTTTTCTGCATCGTAGCTGTAAAACTGTGTGCAAGAAGGAAATTATGGTAATCGGTCAAAAAATTGAGTACGGATTTGTTTTGCATTTCTCGATGTTTCGTGACCAGGGATCCCAAAAAACAGCGAGAGGCAATGTTCGTACGAACGTACATATGTACGTGCGTTTACGTGTTAGAAGCTTTATAACTTTTTACTGGATAAACTGATTTTATTGAAAATTTGAACAAAGACTCGTGTATATACGGTAATTTGTTGAGACATTTTTCCAGTCAATATTTCAAGGAGGTAGGGTAGATAGTGGTTTTTGGGGTATCTGTAAATTTTGAAAACATAACTTCACTATATTAAGCTCACTGCATGCTCATCTTAGCATTAAAAAAAAAAATTTCCCCCAAAATTCCCTCGTCCCCAAAAATCCAAAAAAATATATGCATTTACATTTATAAAATTCCCTTTTTCAATTCTACCCGTACTATAAAGATAGTAATCAATTTATAACGTACTACTTTATCCTGTTATTTTATTATCCGTGTACGTTCTCTTAGCTTTTGATGGATAAATATAAATTTAACAACTTTTCCCCTAAAGATTAATATAAAGTTATAACGTGAGAGCAAATTGTAAGATTCACGGTTGAACGTTATTTACTATTGGCAATGCCTCACTGATGTCCGATCGGTAGTGAGTAATGTTATGCTAACTGACATCCATAGCCCCGCCTAAAACTTTCTTCTGATTTGTCACTACCACTTACTTACTAGCCAACACCCACTTTTCACTGTTGAGCCATTTGGCGACGCGTTGACCAATAAAGACGGGTTTTCTATGAACTCCGGCCTCTCATCCAGCCGGGTGTGGTCCAGGGCCGCACAATCTCTCAGGTGATCAGCATCCATTGTGCCGTCTCCTGAATGTCGACACTCGGCACTGAGACGGCAGCACATGGATGCGGTGAAGGTAACAAAGAAGATAGTCGAGGCCAGGTTTTAGTCGGAAGGCGGCTACGCTGACCGCTCGCGGTAGGCCGGGGTTGACGGGAAAGTCTCCTGTTGCTACCAGCAGCCGTCTCGGAGAGGCGCTGTTCGTTTCATCTGTCGACTTCCCCGTCGACCAGTGCCCTGGATGAACGCAAGGACGCGGCGCAACTACGTTGGGGTAGAGTCGTTCCTAACTTGGCCGGTTTATCGGCTTCTTCATTTCCGCATTTGTTGATATGCCTGGGTGTCCGATGAAACATCAGCGTTCACCCGTGATTTCCCAGACTTTCCAGTCTTCTTCTACACTCAGCCGTCCTACGGTAGTCCGTTTGGATGTTGTAAGATAGGTTATGATAGCGGCTTGGGAGTCGACCAAAAACACTGCTTTCAAAGGAGAAACTAGCTTTTTCAATTCGGCCACAGTGGCGTGCTCTGCTCTGATTTCACCATCATAGTTGCTGAAAGGGGCACCTACGGCTGTATGTCTTTGGAAAAGACGGCAGTAGTACCCAGCTCCTGTTTCTTCACCGCCTGAAATTGAATATCTATCGGCGTAGACCTGAATTCATTCGTCCTCCGGTAATTCCTCGTGGATGATTTCCGGGGCTAGCCGCTTCAATTCATGTTGTATGGAGGCCTGTTTAGGCGTCGAATGGTTCTTGAGTTCGTAGCGAGCTCGAGGTAAGCGGTTGAAGAAGTCAAGACTCGTGCACAGGAGTATAGTATCCACGGGTGGAGTATCGTATTTCCTAAAAAGTTTTTCATAAGCGGTGAGTGGAGCCGTGTGTGTCCTGAGCCTAAAAGTAGTTTTCTGGTACTAGTCCATTGATACTTATGCTCACCTAAACCGCTCCCAGAATTTCAATGCTACCCTTTCTCGGTATGATTATAGGGGCTTACGAATATTATCATTTTTTTTTTTAAAGTTGAGTTGTTTATTAATTGTGTTAATTGAAAATTTAGTTTAATTAAATTAATAATTCTGTGACCAATTTTTATTTATGTTAATAATCATACTTCCTCTTATTTATTTATTATTTTTTTACAAATATATAAAATTATGTTAGATTTTTATTATTATTATTACACATCCTCCATATTTTGTTACCAAAAAAAATATATATATATTTTATTTCATTGTTCATTGTGTATTGTATTATTATACTTATATATCTACTGTATTTTATAATGTTGTATTGTTTTTCAGAATGTAATATTGTAGTAGCTTCTGATTATTGCATTGTTTGTAAAATTATTGCAAAATATGCCTATATAACACACATCTATTCTTCTGTATGTAATTTTCTTTTACTATTTTTCTTTTTTTAATCAACCTTTTATAAGTAATGTAATGATTATTTATTTATTTTATTTTATTTTATTAATATATTATTACAATTCATAATAAAAAACGACGTCAGCGATTTAGTATTAAAAATCATAGTATTACATTTCACTATATTGCATAATCGTATATGTATATATATATATATTATTTTTTCTTTTCGTTTATTTAATCATGAAAATTTGTTGTTGTATGAACTTTTTTAATGTATTTCCTGTTTTATTATTATAATTAATTTATATAACTTACTGAGCAGCTACGTCCGGGTTGTCTCATCCTTTAAAAAAAATTGGCATGCATCTTTATAAAACGTTTTCTAATAATTTTAATTACAGTTTTAGTCATAGAGAAGCTTATTTTTAAATACAGACGGGATAATTGAACGCGAGGAAAGATAAAAAAAATAAATGGATTGGCATTTTTCTGGAAGATATAGCCTGTTTTGGAGGATGGCCGTGTAATTACTGACCATCTGTTCGGTTTCCGTTGTAGGCATTACACTATCACGCAAACAAACACGTTTGTAAACGTAATCAATAGAATCCTTGAAGAGAAAAATATTTTTCGGCGGCCTTCTTAGTCATCCAACAGGCCTTTTTTCAAGGTCCCCTGACCTGTTGTATAAATTGAAAATGAGTCTCCCTCCATCATATTACTGTATTCTACGTTCTTTAGGATCGGTTGTAGCGACCTGACACGCTACGAGGCGGGATCTTCTCCCCTCGGGGGGGAATTGAGATGTATTCTACGCCGTTACCTAGAAGGTCTTTCTGTCAGGTGAAATATAAACAAAAATTGTTATCTTTTTCCAAATTAAGTCGGGAATTCCTCAGAGCTCTGTCTTGGGTCTCGTGTTCTACTCCATCTTAATTGTAGAACTTTCGATTATAGAAGAGGTTACTGTCACTTTCTTTCCGGATGACACAGCTGTTTTCGCTGTTATTTCCGACCGAACTGTACCGTCAAATATATTTGAGTCGGATTAATTCAACAGATAGTTAAGTTCACGGAGAATTAGCGTTAACCAAGCAAAATCGAATCGTGTGACATTCATAGTTAAGAGAGGTTAATGTTCACGGGATAACCTTGATGGCGTTTTAATTCCGCAAGCTGAGAGTGTGAGGTATATCGATCTACATCTCGATCGTCGACTAACGTGGAAAGTATATAAACGAGAGAAGAGAAGGCAACTTGAGATGAAGTTCAAGGAAATGTACTAGTTGTTGGGCAGACGTTCTCGTTTTTCGTGTCTTATAAGCTTCCGGTTTACTCGACCGTTTAAAAACTAACTGGACCTATGGGATCTTACTACGGGGCACACGAGCAGAAGCAATATTGACATTTTACAGCGGTTTCAGAATAAAATAGCGAGGTGTATAAAAGATGCATCTTGGTTTATAAGGAACAATGAAATACAGGATTATTTAAGATTACGGTTTGTGCGAGAGGAGATATAACTTTGAGTTCAAAGTACGAACTTCGGCTTAAATACCACACAAATCACTTGGCAGTAAATGTATTAGACAATGGGGGGGTTGAACCGACCCACTGGACATCGGATGGAATTGGTCATTGGTCATTGATTGAATCGACATTGGATAAGGTTGAACAGACTACACGTTCTAGACCTAGGTGTCCTTATAACATCTTAATGTGACTATAATAAATTCGGGTGTGAGTATTGTGCATTATCTATCGACTTTTAATTCGAACATAATTCATATACTTTTCTTTTATTTTACATTGATTCATAATTTTTTTTACTTCTACTTATTGCACTTTTGCTTTCTATTGTTCTAGCGGTGTTGAGTGTAATTTATAATTGCTAATTGTATGTGCTTGGCTTAACGTTTTTTATTATACTAGTGTATAATCTTTGATAACTGCTTATCATTTGATTTGGAATGCGATCAAATTTACTAAAGGTTTATATCTAAATGTAACCGATTGTAAACAAGCTTTGAAACAAAAAAATGATCTGGACTAAATTACGATTGACATCCGCGATGAATATTCTTGTTCGGCTGGCATCAACAGCGAGAAAAGCTGTGTCATCCTCAAAGGAAATGACAGTAATCTTATCTATAGTCGGAAGGTCTACAGAAAGATGGTGTATAACAGGGCTCCAAAACAAAGCCCTGAGGAACTCCCGTATTGATTTCGAAAAAGGTGGACTACTCCTGGTTATATTTCAACCGAGAGAAACGTCCTTCAAGGTAGTTGCGTAGAATAAGGTAATGCGGTTGAGGAAGCCTCACCTTCAGTTTATACAAAAGGCCAGGGTACAGATAAAGCCTTGATAAAGGCCTGTTGGATGTCTTCGAAGGCTACCGAACAATATTTTTTTTCTTACGATAGATATTCAGTGTTGGAGACAGTATAATAATATATTGGTCGCAAGTGTTTTAAACATTTTTCTTTTATTCTTCTTTACGATTAACAAATGTGAAATACAGATTTCTATGAACATTTAATATATTTAAGTACATTTTTAAACGTTTTAGACCTATTTAAATTAGCTTGTACGGGTCGCAAGGATCGATAGGCCCCCCTCCTTTATCAGTCCACATTAATTAAAATGCATTCATCTCGTCATATAGTAAAAATATCAAAATGTTTTTTAATTATCTATAATTACCAAACAATCTATTTTAATGTTATCATAATGTAGTAAATTAAACGAAATAACGGTGTATCCATTATTTATCCGCTATTTTTAATCCTATGATAATTTTGATAGAAGGCTTTCATAGTCTGATGATTACGTTTCTTTCTTCAAAAGTTCTGTCTGTATTCTGAACTTAACTACCTTATTTTCTCTAGTTTTTTATAATTAAATAAATTTTAAGAATAACATCAAATTTATTTGATCCAATTTTGTTATATTTTTATTTTATTCTAATCATTATGAAGTAAGCCGCTATTGGAAGGAAGAAGGTTTAAAATCATTTCTGAAACCCCAAAAAACGTTTAATTTTGCCACGGTAGTAAATACCACCAACCTTCTTTATTTTTCTTTTTACCCTCCGGAACCACCGTAAGGTATTACTTCAGATGATGAATGAGGATGGTATGTATAAATGTAGATGAAGTGTAATCTTGTACAGTCTCATGTCGACCGTTCCTGAGATATGTGGTTAATTGGAACCCAACCACCAAACAACACCGATATCCACGATCTAGTGTTCAAGTCCTTATAAAAGTAACTTGTTATTATAATTTTAAATTATAATAGTAAATAATACGTGATAATTAAATTAAATATAAAAATACTCTTATCGTTTGTTATCGTTACTAACATTTATCAGTGATTTTCAATGAGGTAAGTATTATTGATTTTAAACAAACATTTCAAAAAAATATTGTACTAAATACTATTAAAAAAATATTATTTTTAAATTTTTACTCATCGATTCGGTAATACACGTGTAATTAAAAACAAAAAAAGATTCTCTAAGAATTGTTTGTTTTTAATAAACTTTGAATGTCTTACGTTTGTATTTAGTTTCCGTGAACTTTGTCATACTATTTTACTAGATTACTGGTAAAACTCGTTGTAAATCAGTCGATTTCGAAATCGAATCCTAATAAAGGATTTTATTTGGATTTGAATGCTAGATAATGGATATCAGTGTTCTTTGATGGTTTGTACAATTTTATACAAAAACTCGTGTATATCGGGTCATTTTTTTATTAAAATTTTGGGGTCAATATCTCCAGGGAGTGGGGTAGTTTATTTTTTTTGCTATCAATTTTCTCAAAATTTTGCAAATATAACCCCGCTTTATATTAAGCTCAGTACATCCTTTTCCTTTTTCTATTTAGCCTCCGGGAATTACCATTTGGGTATTACTTCAGATAATGATCGAGATATGTATGAGTGTAAATGAAGTGTAGTCTTGTACAGGCTCAGTTCGACCGTTCCTGAGATGTGTGGTTAATAGAAACCCAACCACCAAACAACACCGATATCCACGATCTAGTGTTCAAGTCCTTATAAAAGTAACTTGCCTTTACTGGGATTCGAACCTTAGAACCCTCGACTTTGAAATCAGCTGATTTGCGATGACGAGTTAACCGCTAGACCGACCCAGTGGGTTAAACACCACCAACCTGTGACGTAATACTTTTTAAAAAATATTTTAACGAAAGAGTTTTTCAGATAGATTAAATGGATATCATTGAAATTGATTATGTGTGTTTTATGATTATCTTCTGGTTAAATTTATTTTAAAACGGAAACAAATAGATACAAATTTGTAAATAGATATGCTATTTTATTTAAAATAATAACAAATTTATTAAAAGGAAGAGGTACTCAATCTGATTCGTTTGGTTCTTTTGTAGAGGAAATTCCTGTTCCTCTGAATATCTGTATGTAAGTTTTTCAAACAACATAGTAGAACCTTTTTAATGGAAAGATTATATTAACTGCATTAATGAGTTTTTTCCCTCATCTTTGTTTACTATTAAATCGTTATAGAATAATAATGAATTGCCAAATATTAAAAGTAGTTTCAAAAACATTTATGTTTTTTTCAATATTTCAGACCGTAGTTCATCCGTAGTGGCATTTATTTTACGTAACATCTCTTGAGTTCCTTTTTATATGCAGAGTGATTCACGAATAATATAACAGATTTTCAGAACATGTTTTATACCGGTGAATAAAGAAAAAAGTTCTTATAAACATAATTCTGAAACGCTACGTTAGCGAGGATCAGTTGGTGAAATATTTCGCTCTGATTTCTTCGCCGTCGGGGTAAAATTAAGCCAATCTGAAAAAAAATCTTGGGACCCATATTTAGTGGTATTATATGAAATCTGATCTGAAAAAATGAAAAAAAATATATAAGTCTCGGAACTCTATTTTTATTAGTTTTTGAGAAATATGGGATAAACAACAACAGATTGGGAATCGAAATGTACTATTTTATATTTGGCGTAAAATAACTTTGTTAAAAAACGTTTTAAAGGTAGTGGAGAATTTGATTCCAGTTACTTATTTACTTTTTCTTAATAACGGAAGTCTTCAGATATCCCGTGCAGTTTTCTGGATTCGTGGTCCGTAGCCAGCTGCGTTCCTTTTTCGCGACATGTAGTTTTGTACAGACTCTGGCCGACCGTACCTAAACATATGGTTAATTGAAACCCAACCGTCGAAGAAAACCGATATCCACGATCTAGTATTCAAATCCGTATAAAAGTAAAATTGCTGGCATCATGCTCCAAGAGGAAAGTATGGTAATCGGTCAAAGAGTGAGGTATAATTAAAACTCTCGACTTCGAAAACAGCTGATTTGCGATGATAAGTTCACCACTAGAGCAACCCGGTGGGTTAGACTAGGGTATATTGAACAAACCAAAGAAGATGTTGGGTGTTTTGTGTAAAACGTACATGGAAACAAAGAGATTGGCACACGATGCAGCTGTCTGGAGGAGGAAAACTGCTGCAAACAAACCAATCCTAGCATTGATTGTTACAAGAAGTAGAAAATATTAATACATGAAAATAAACTAAAAAAATTTCCGAAAATCGATATTTTTAATTCGATCGACCATACCTGCTCAAATATTTTACACAAAATATATACTTTTTTGGTCACTTGTACAATTTCTGCAATGCTTAGGAAGAAAAAAAAATGGTTAAAAAATATGCAATACATAAAGTTAGCTTTTTTTTTTTTCAATTTTTGGATAAGGGAGGAATTTTGGGGTAAAATTTGAGCAGGCACGGATGTACTGAGCTTAGCACATCGGGTTGGTTTAGCGGTAAACGCGTCTTCCCAAATCAACTGATTTGAAAGTCGAGAGTTCCAGCGTTCAAGTCCTAGTAAAGTCAGTTATTTTTACACTGATTTGAATACTAGATCTTGGATACCGGTGTTCTTTGCTGGTTGGGTTTCTATTAACCACACATCTCAGGAACGGTCGAACTGAGCCTGTACAAGACTACACTTCATTTACACTCATACAGATATCAATCATTCTCTGAAGTAATACCCAAATGGTAATTCCCGGAGGCTAAATAGAAAAAGGAAAAGGATGTACTGAGCTTAATATAAAGCGGGGTTATATTTGCAAAATTTTGAGAAAATTGATAGCAAAAAAAATAAACTACCCCACCCCCTGGAGATATTGACCCCAAAATTTTAATAAAAAAATGACCCGATATACACGAGTCTTTGTATAAAATTGTACAAACCATCAAAGAACACCGATATCCATTATCTAGCATTCAAATCCAAATAAAATCCTTTATTAGGATTCGATTTCGAAGTCGACTGATTTACAACGAGTTTTACCAGTAATCTAGTAAAATAGTATGACAAAGTTCACGGAAACTAAATACAAACGTAAGACATTCAAAGTTTATTAAAAACAAACAATTCTTAGAGAATCTTTTTTTGTTTTTAATTACACGTGTATTACCGAATCGATGAGTAAAAATTTAAAAATAATATTTTTTTAATAGTTTTTTAGTACAATATTTTTTTGAAATGTTTGTTTAAAATCAATAATACTTACCTCATTGAAAATCACTGATAAATGTTAGTAACGATAACAAACAATAAGAGTATTTTTATATTTAATATAATTATCACGTATTATTTACTATTATAATTTAAAATTAGTTTAAAAAAACACGTGTTTTATAACTATTTCGTGAAAGCGTGATACTTTGTTATTATATATAAAAGGTTTTCTTATAGTATCTGAAACTTTTAACAATAAAGTTTTCAGTTATATTGTTAAAAGAAAACCTTGTAATATTATATTTTTAAATAAAATACAATAAACACGTGTTATAGTGTAGGTGTTTTTCGTGTCATTTTACATGAAATTCTAAACTTCTGTGTTTTATTATTACAAATTAGATACTATTCAGAGTATTCGATAAGAGAATGATACTGTTACGGGAAGTAATTTTAGTGGTAAAATAAAATATAAGAAAAAAGTAACGTAAACAACGGTCCAGAAATGATTTGTTTTCGAGTTACGGTTGACGAAAGTACCACCCTGGGTATTTCTTTGTAATATAATGCGGTATTAAGATTTTTCAGAAAATAATTGTGTAAAAAAAAATATCTGTGTTTTTACTTCCATTTTATTTGGATAAAAATTATTTAAAAAGTCTGATGTGGAGCCCGCATGACTTCCTTGTGCGTCTATTAAAATACATATACACATTTTTGCTGCGCTTCATTTAAAGTTATTTCACTTGAAAGAAGAGTTACGATCCTCCAATTCTTTAATTAAAGTGGACGGTTACACAATCGCTAAAATATTAGTTTTTATTAAGATCAAATATTTATATAATTATTAATTCAACAATTTTACCTGTAAGAGTAAAAGTCCCTTTATTACTCTATAAATAAATGTAAGTCTTATATCTATCTAATACTATGTTTTTTTGAATTATTATGATGTAACCATCAACAGAATGAAAACAAATTGAAACAAGAGAAGGTTACTAAATTTTATAGTGATATTTATTATTAAGTAGACTGAAACAAATGCGTAAATAAAAATAATACGAATCAAAATTATAATTTTCAGTTAATCTTAAATAATCACATGTTTCACCAAATCTGATGTGGACACCACATGACTTCCTTGTACGTCTGTTAAATTACTTTTTTACATTTTTAATGTTACATAAAATTTTATTTCGTTAATAACTTCTGATTTTTCTTCATATTTTTTTTTTTATTCCTATTATTGATTTATTATGATTATAAGTCGAGAACTTCCCAACGGAAGACGTTAAGCATTCATGATTCATATTTCTTTCGCTTGGCATTCTTCTTTGCCCTTCAAAATTCTTTCAGGTTTTCGGAAAAGGTCTTCCTCTGTTCTTCAGACCGTTTCGGACGATGTTGCTTAGGCTTCGGCGCTTCTGGTTTAACTTCCCGATTATCTATTTTATTTCTGCATGTGTTTCTGTCTACGATCCCCTCCAGCGTAATTCCGGCGTGTTCTAAATCTTTTCATGTTTCTGCAAGCCAGGGGACTGCAACTTTGAATCGTGTTAATTACGCGATTATTATTCTGGAAGGCTGCCGGAAAACCGACTGACCGAAAGAATAATTGATTTATTATTTACTGTAATTTTTTTTACAATCAGAGTTTGATAATTATTAATAAATCAATGTATTTAAATTTTAAAAAAAGTCGGAAATGAAGTAGAATTCGAACCGATGCGTCTTCCCGTTGTAAGATCTAAATATTTCATTAATTAAACTTTTATTGGGCTACAACTCTGGAACAAATTAAAATATGTACCGCTTATGATATATCATTGAAAAGCGGTCGAAGAAAAATTCCAAAATCCAAATCTTTTGGATTTTGGACTTTTTTGGACACTTTTGGTCAGGTCGATTGCAATCAAAAGGGGAAGTACACAACTAGATATTACAACAGTTGTAAATTCAAAATTTCAACATCCCACGGCTAATCGTTTTTTAGTTATGCGAGATACATATGTACACACACACACGTACGTACAGATGTCACGCCGAAACTAATCAAAATGGATTCAGGGTATATCAAAATGGATAATACCGTTGAAATCTGAAAATGGAAATTTTTCGCTATCGCAATACTTCGTACAAGGAAGTAAAATTGGTTCACAGAACTGGTTTTTGGTTTTTTATAAAGAATATACGTAAAAATAAAAAAAATAAGTAAAAAAAGAAACATAAACGTTCCAATTTACAGCTTCGTAACGAACCACGCTTCTAAATTGACCCACGCATATTTTTTAAATTGTGCGGAACTCAAGAAGACTCAAACAATCTTCATCATATTTGCAAATGCATAATTTCAGATACACTAGTGGAACATAACTAAATTTCAATTGAAATTAATCTAGTAGTTTTGGAGATTTTCGAGCCACAAAACTATATTTATATATATATATATATATATATATATATATATATATATATATATAAGGAAACTTTATACCTGAAACTTAAAGGAATTCCCACCATGCCACCCAAGTAATACCGTACTTTTTTCGAAAAGTTAGTAAAAACACGATTTTTTTAGGTTTTGCGTAAAATAAAATTTTTAAATTCCTATTTAAAAAATGAAAAAACCGTAACTAATTTTATATAGAATTTAATTCTGAGAAAACTAATGTCAAAAAAACAAATACTAGTATGAGAAATATGACCTCGATTAAATGCAAACGGTGCAAAATTTTTATAATTATAAATAAACAAAAAATTGAGATTATCAATAATCAAGCGACTAAAATTTTATTTTATTTACCTTGAAAAGGTAAACAAAATCAATTAAAATTGATAGGAGGTTTTTGACGTGCTATACTGAAAAGTAAAACAAACTAATGAAAAATTTATTAAATAATGTTAAATAATTCCACCGTTAAAATTAATTCTTTCCAAAGATATCATCGTTCATTTCAAAACATTTTCGTGTTCCTTTTTGACGACAGTAGTTTTAAAAAATTTAATGACCATTTTAAACCCACGTAGGATGTAGGGGGTTTACCGAAATGAAACGACTGGGACTAGATAGGGAATTTTGGAAAGCTGCAGCAAATCAGTCAAAAGAAAAATTACCATTTTATCTTTTTTATTATCTTTAATTTTATAAACCTCACTTTTAATCCGAACCCATAAGCAGTAATCAAATGGAATGTGATTTAGAGGCTTTCAGTTACAGCCAATTAACAATACTTCCACGACTAGTATATACAGAGTGTTTCTAAAATGGTGGGTTGGCTATACTTTTTCGGATTCTACTTGCAAATCTAAATAAAAAATATCGTTATTTTTATATAAAACTTTATATCTCAAGTTCGAATAGAAGAATCACATTTTTAATATTTGGTAATAAAATTTTTAAAATAGCAAAAAATCAGGACTTAAATACCTTCGAAAATTACAAAATTTTATTTTGTAATATTTTATTATTATAAATTTTATTTTGGGGTTATTTTTATTTTTCAATCCGTTGTATTCTCGGTAAGTGTAAGCGTTATCAGAATTTATGTGTGCTAAAATATTAAACATTTTATTTTGAACAAAATGACATTTATTTATTTTTTTTTATTCGGTTAAGAAATAGTCGACTTTTGGGAGAAAACTGGTGTAATTTTGTGTCGTTTATAATTAGGTTCATTTTTGTGAGAAAATTATTACTTAATCTGATACAAGTTACAGTACTAGAATTAACAATAAATAAAAACAATTAATATTTAATGGTATTGAACGTAAAGTGGAGGACATGAAAACAGATACAAAATTACAACAAATTTCTGCCATAACTTCGCTATTTGTTAACCGATTTTAAAAAATAAAATGTCATTTTGTTCGAAATAAAATGCTTAATATTTTAGCAAACATAAATTTTGATAAAACTTACACTTACCGAGAATACAACGGATTGAAAAATAAACATGGTCGCCATTTTGTAATTTGCGAAGGTATTTTAGTCCTGACTTTTTATAATTATAAAACTGTATTATAAAGACGCTATTTTTATATAAAAATAACAGAATGGCGGACATAAGGAAACCGAAGGTGAAATTGCAATTTTTTCTACGGATATTTTTTATTTATTTTTACAAGTAGAATTCGAAAAAGTATAGCCAGCCCACCATTTTAGAAACACTCTGTATATTTCCAGCAAAATTTTAATTTAAAAAATTGTTATCTAATAAGTAAAACGTAGAGGAGAACTTCCATCGTGTTAAAAATTATTTAAATTTTTTCTTAAAACGAAGATCTAATATTAAAGGGCCAACTTACTGGTTATCTATCATATCAAACCACGTAATCTGTACTGTAAATTTCTATCCATAATTTTTTTTTGCCTTCAGTCATTTGACTGGTTTGATGCAGCTCTCGATTCCCTACCTAGTGCTAGTCATTTCATTTCATTATACCCCTACATCCTACATCCCTAACAATTTGTTTTACATATTCCAATCGTTGCCTGGCTACACAATTTTTTTCTTCGACCTGTCCTTCCAATATTAAAACGACTATTCCAGGACGCCTTAGTAAGTGGCCTATAAGTTTGTCTCTGCTCTTAACTATATTTTTTCAAATGCTTCTTTTTTCACCGGTTTGCCGCAACACATCTTCATTTGTCACTGTATCCACCCATCTGATTTTTAACAATTTCCTATAGCACCGCATTTCAAAACCTTCTAATTTTTCTTCTCAGGTACTCAGATCATCCAAGTTTCACTTCCATATAAAGCTACGCTTCAAACATATACTTCCAAAAATGTTTTCCTGATGTTTAAATTAATTTTTGATGTAAAAAAATTATATCTCTGACTGAAGGCTCGTTTCGACTGTGCTATTCTGCATTTTATATCGCTCCTGCTTCGTCCATCTTTAGTAGATGGACGATATCCATGATAGCATATGAATTGACTTCAGACATCGATGAACATTTCGTGTGTTGTTGATAACAACATGGATAAAAGTATCTTCGTCTGTACTTTCAGGAACAGTATTCATAAATGTATGCAGTAATTCACTTTGATCCACTCACAAATTTACAGTTTTGCAGTTTAATTTCCAGGCTGAAATAAGCTATACTTTCTCTATTCAAAATGGATGTAATCTATGAAAATTATAATATTTGCTAACACGAGTATTTTTGTAACATTTAAGTTCCCTAGATATTTTCGCAAACTTGTAGGACTACTTTCAGCGGTTTGAAAGATATTGCATCATTTTATATTACGTGTAAGTCAACATTGAGATAAAATTTGGTTCTAGAAAGAATAGCTCTTACGGAAATTTTACTTTTTCTTAGAGAATTTACTAGAATAGTTATATTAAAAAGGAAATTATGGTGATCGAGTGAAATGGGTTTCGAGTTTTTTGCTAATATTTACGTTTAATTTGTTCAACCAGTTCATGTAGACAAAAAAAAAACATGCGTATGTATTATATATGCATGTACGTGTATGTCGCAGAATTTTGGCGTTACTTGAACGCTAACAGACAAAAATACAGCGAAAAATGCTAAAAAAAAACCCTGGTACATAAGCGATAACCTCATATATAGTGATTTTAAATTACAAACCGTTCTACAGGAAATCTCTCTAGCCAACCTACGATATCAAAATCGTTTAGATCGGCACCCAAATTATACGGCAGTCATTTCACTGGATAACACAGTCAGTGATTTTTGAAAATTGATGAGAAACAATGTTCTTAATTTGATTTATCGTTTCAATTAGATGACTTTATAGTCCGGCCTTACAGAGTGCTCTTCTATTTCATTTCTTTTATTTCATTATTCTTAAGTCACAAACTACTGGATCTGTGGCTACTTAATGCTGGTCTAAATAGATAATTTTTAGTTATTGTTCAATTCTTTTACCGAACAGATGTAAAGTTGCTATGACATTACAATAAAAAAAAGGTCTCAGATTTTGACTAATCCGATTTTTTCAAATTTGGCTCAAATATTTGTAAACCTGGAATATTGATTATATTAGTTTTTTTCAAAATTCGTTTATCGAGTTTGGGGGATTCACGAAAAAAACAATTTCTTCAAAAGAATTTTAGAGAAAGCTTTATTAAAGGAAATTTATAACTTATAATGCTTATACATGTCTAATCAGAATTTTTTTTTTTAAATCAACCTCCCATCTAATAAAGTTGACATATATGTTTTTGTTCTTTTACTCTCTCTCTCTCAATCTCTCTCTCTCTCTCTCTCTCAGAAAGTTTTTGAAAGTTTATACTTCAAATGTAGAGATATCAAGAAATGTGTACAATTTTTAAAAAAATTATAGACCCCTGGAATTATAGACGTCATAATAGAAAATATACGCATGGAAAAAGCCAGGTGATACTGCAAGGTATCAGATAGATTATATCATGGTTAAGCAAAGATTTAGAAATCAACTCTTCGACTGCAAAACTTATCCTGGAGCAGACATTGATAGCGACCATAATTTAGTGAAAATGAAATTTACATTAGGGGTTTAAAACCTGAATAGAAGGTCTCAGATGAATCGGTGGAATTTAGAGAAACTTAAGAAACAGGAGGTAAAGAAAGATTTGAGGAAGACATCGCAAGAGGTCTGAATAAAAAAGATAAGGAAGAAAATGTAGAAGAAGTATGGGAGAATGTTAAAAAGGAAATTCTTAAATCAGCGGAGGCGGAACAAAGAGAACTGGTAGAAAATCTTGGATTTCAGGCGATATATACTGCAGCCGATGGATGAACGTAGAAAATGTAAGAATGCAGTGATGAAGAAAGTAAAAGGAACTATAGACAATTAAGAAATACTATAAACAGGAAGTGCAAACTAGCGAAAGAAGAGTGGATTAAAGAAAAGTGTTAAGAAGTGGAAAGAGAAAAGAACATTGGTAAAATAGACGGAGCGTACAGGAAAGTAAAAAAACAAAATCCCTGGACCTAAAATGCAGAAAAGTTTTTTGAATTTTTTTTTACTATTTTAGCCTCTATTGATATGAAGGAGGTGTATTTAGAGAAAACTTATTTAAGTGAATCTGTTAAGCTTAACTTGAGTATGTATGAATATTTTTAGAAAAATCTGTCTTAAAATTTATTTCCAACCTCTAAATTTTTTTTTGTGGGGTGTAGCCTAACTTTTAATTTTTATTAAATTTTTTTTTTCATCACTTAAAGTCTTTTAAAATTAGAGTAGCTGCAACTCTTTCTGACCCAAAATGAGAAGTAATTGTTTTATTGCTTTCGTAAAAGTTATACTTTTTTCAATATTTTTAAAAAAGTCTCTTTTAAATTAATATGTTTTTATCACTTCTTTATAAATAGATTTTTCCTAAATTTTCTCCAGAATAAGGAGGCTCCTAAAATGAAAAAAATTCATTAAAAATTTTATAATTTCAATACTTTAATAATTTTTTGGTAATTATCCGTAATCAATAAAAAAATCCTTCTTGTTATTTGAGCATCCAAATTAAATTTTTAAAAATTCGGAGAACCGTTTTTTAGTTTTAAACAAATTTTTCGATTAATAAAACTTATTTTGGTGAATGTTAGCTTTATTAAAAAACTCTTTTTAATGCAGAAAAACTGTGCAAAAACATATGAGTTTTTAAAGTTTTTTTTTTTTGTACAATTTCGACGAATTTTTTACGATTTTATTTTTTTACAACTGTTTTAATTTATTTTACTGTTTTTTTTCCTAATTTGCAGAATTTCTGAAAGATTTTACAATACAACTTGGCGTTGGGCGTATTCGATAAAGTCATTCAGTACTTCGCCAGCTTTTTTTTTCTACTGGAAAATGTCCTACTGTCAAAACGAGTACAATTCTATTTTCTATAACGTGACGAAGCAACGTCAGTTTTTATTCTTCATGTAACAAAATTTATAAATAAAAATTTTATTGGAAAATGATCGGTTGTGGAAGTTACTGTTAATCGGTTATCAAGGAAATTCTTCCATCCTCAATCTATTTGCTTACTGTTTGTGTGACTGGATGGAAAATAAGATTTATTTTCCATCTAAGTCAAAAAATGATATGCAGAATGAGCTGATCGCTGGAATATTGATACTGTTATCCTCATAAAGGCGCTTGAAGGTGTTTTAAGACGATCACAACAAAGTCTACAGGAAACAGTTTAATGCGTCGATTTTAATGACGCATTAAATTATGGTTTTAACAATCATTTGAAGCTAATAAAGTTTTGTTTAGCTTGCTTTATTTTCAACAGTATCTTCAAAAAAAATCAGTTAACTTTCTAGATGCTTGAAAATTGAAAAAAATTATTTTTTTATTTTCATTATTACAGTATTTAGAATTATATAAATTTCTGCTACGTTTTATTTTTAATTGAGGTCGAATTTCTCAAAACTAGTATTTATTTTTTATCGACTTTATTTACATTTGTTTTCCCGGAAATTAATTTTCCATAAAATTTTGTTTAAAACATTATTATTAATTTTTATTTATTTATTTTCCTAATGTGTACGTTGCAATCTGTTCAACTAGTGAACAATAAGCGATTCCCCAGAGCCCAAGAAGATGAGAATATATATAAATATAAATGAGAGGTAGTCTTGTCCGGACTTAGGCCGACCATTTCTGAGACGTGTGGTTAATTGAACCCTAACTACTAAAGTATAGTATCTATTGTTTATAGTTCAAATCCCGATAAAATCACCTAATTTTTACAGCGATTTGAATTTCAGAACCTTCAACTTAGAAATAAGTTGTTAAACAGCTGATTTACGACGACGATTTAACCACTATACCAGCCCTGTGAGGTGGTAATTTAATAAACCTGTTTTACGTCAAACCTAAAATATTGGCCAGCCTACGTGGTGCGAGCGGTAGCGTCTCGATCTTTCATTCAGAGGTCCTGGATTCGAATCCAGGTCAGGCGTGGCATTTTCACATGATAAAAAATTGTCATTTCATCTCATCCCCTGAAGCAATATCTAACGATGTTCCTGGAGACAAAAATTACGTTTTGAATTGATTTTTCTCGAGTTGCACGCGACTTTTCTTAAATTTATGTTCTATATAGTTCTGGAAAACATCTTTTTTATAATTTTCAGATGAAATAACAAAAATAAAATAGTTTTTTATAACAATTAATTTACAAAAATAGACACTCTGTATTATTTATATTAACTACGGATCAGAAATCCGGTGACAATTTTCGGTAGCCGTAACTCGAAAACAAAATATTTCTGATTGTATTTTTATGAAATTTTTTGGTCTTATTTTTAGCGGATTTCCAAAGAATTTGAAATAGCTACTGCGCCTGGTCATGTTTATAAACATATATATGCATGTATAAGATTTTTTCGCCCTCCCTACCGGACGAAAATCGTGACCGATTTTCATGAAACTTGGTAGGGTGATGTAACTCTATTGGGAATAGAGCCCTATTGATTTTCAACCGAATTGGTTCAAAGGAACCGGAGTTAGAGCCAAAAAACGGGATTTTGAGTACATTGTTAGTATTTCGTTCTACTTGGCGCAATTTTTTTTTAACATTTTCTTTTATTTTCTTAAGAGTAAATTGCTGTAAAAGATAAGACTGATTTGATGTTTATCAACTGTTCTATATAAATCTTGTGTAGCACTGAAGCTAAATAATTTTTTTTTTACTGTCAGGTAATATTTAAATAAATGATAATAATAATAAATTAAATGTTTAATTATATTTTAAATAGAAATAATTTTTTTATTATGTTTTGATAATACTATATATATATATATGCGGATATTTGTCAGATTTTATAAGGGGATATCGTGGGAAGAAGGAACCAACTTTCCTTTACGTTTTGGAATCTCCTGAACAGGATTCTGCAATGTTTATGTATATATAAGATTTTTTCGTCCATTCTACCGGACGAACCTGTAGCTGATTTTGACGATACTTGGTGAGCTGATGTAAACATATTGGAGATAGAGGTCTTACTGATTTTCAAGCGAATCCATTCACAGGAACCAGAATTAGAACAAAAAAAAACAGGGTTTTGGGTATATTTTCAGCTTTATTTCGTTCTGCTGGACGCAATGTTGGACAATGTAAACCTACGAGAAGATTTTCATGCGAATCGGTTAACAGGAAGTGTTGTTAGAGGCAAAAGACTGGGTTTTTGGATACGTTTTCAAGGTTAATTAAAACCGAAAATCCGCCCTTCTAACGCACTTACTGTGACAGAGTTTTAGCTCTATAATCACCTTCAAAATCAGTACCCATTTCTATGGTACGTGTAAGTGATTTTTTTTTAGTTTCATTTGATGAAGATCATTTTAAATTTTATCGTAACAGTTGTGGGAGAAAGGTGTTAAAATTTAAGCTATATATAAAATTATGATAATGTCCTGATAATGCAAATTATAGTATTAACGGCGGGCAGACGACCACAGCTTTATATATTAATTAAATAAATAAAAAAAAAGAAATATTTACTGTGCTTAACCTGAGCTTATATTTAATTTTACGCTGTTGCACGTAAAACTTTAAATTTGTTAGAAGTTACATGATAATTGTTTACCGTTTTTTTACTTACCTATTCCCAATTATTAACTATCTATTTATAGCTTTAATAGGCGTCTTTAAATAGTTAACAGTAACTACTTTATGTAGTTGTGTTGTGTGTACATTAAGCTGTTAAACTTAAGTTAAGAGTACATTAGTATAGATTTAACAGAATGCAGTCGTACTAATATATATTTATTTTTACTATTACACTAATTGTATTTCTTTATTAACTCTTAGCTTAATTATACGTATACAATTGTTACGGTAAATACACCAGTAATGTAATTCATTTCTAAACAAAATATAAATTTATAAATAATATTTGCAAATGGATTTTACGATGTTATATTCATTCATTTTTAAAATAATTTGTATGCAAACTACTTAAAATTTATTGTTATTTGTACGATTTTTACTTCCTTGTACGAATTAAGGAAGTAAAAATGTGATCGCGAAAAATTTCGGTTTTCAGATTTCAACTGAATTATCAATTTTGACCATCCCTGAATCCATTTTGACTAATTTCGTCGTGACGTCTATACGTATGTGCGAATGTATCTCGCATAACTCATAAAACGATTACTCTTAGGATGTTGAAATTTTGGATTTAGGACTGTTGTAACATCTAATTGTTCATCTCCCTTGCAATCGACTGGACCAACGGCGTCCAAAAAATCCGAAAATCAAAAATATTTGGATTTTGGAATTTTTGTTAACTGCAGTAATAATCCCTTATTGAGAGCTTTACCACGATATATCATAAGTGTTACTTATTTTCTTTGGATTCAGAA
Organism: Lycorma delicatula; assembly: GCF_047948215.1. NCBI lineage: Eukaryota > Metazoa > Arthropoda > Insecta > Hemiptera > Fulgoridae > Lycorma > Lycorma delicatula. Next base: position 21,968,507 of record NC_134465.1, on the reverse strand, counting down.
TTATAGCCAAATAAACCTTTAATTTATGAAATATTTTGATCTTACAAGGGGAAGGCACATCGGTTCGAATCCGACATCACCTTTTTTTTTAAATTTAAATATATTGATTTATTAATAACTATTAACCTCTCATTGTAAAACATGTTTTACGATTAATAATAAATCAATAATAACAAAAGAAATGTTTTTAATGGAATAATATTTTATGTACTTTTCATTTAAAAAAATTTGTATATGTAATTTAATAGGCGTACAAGGAAGTCATGTGGTGTCCACATCAAATTTGTTAAACCAATTAACAGCTGTAACTCTGCATAAGCGCGTATAAAAAATATGCAAAGTCAACATAACCTCAAATTGAGATTGTGTTGTCTGTTGTCGACCTTGATTTGAACGTAAATGAAGAACGACTCGACCAATCTTCATTAAATTCTCACATATACAACTTCAGATATGCTATTACAATGTATTTAAATCTCAATGAAATTGAGTTTGAGATTTTCGAGCTACAAACGTTTTTACATGAATGTTATTTTTGTTATCCTCATACCTCAAAACGTAAAGAAAATTGATTGTCAACCGTCAATGCAACCATGCGAGCGAAAAAAATCTCAAATTGAGGTTATGTTGTGTGTTGTCGATCTTAAATTTGGGCGTATCTGAAGAACGACTCAACCAATCATCGAATTTTCACATGAACAACTTCAGATACATTACCACAGCATATATTAAAATTTCAATGAAATTGATCCAGTAGTTTTGGAGATTTTTGAACCCCAAATTTTATACATTGGCCTTTATATATTTTTTCCAACCAGTTTTCCATCTACTGCCGGTTCTGGGTGTGTGTGTGTGTGTATAGGAAACTGCAATTACTTCTACCGGCTTACCAGGCCTGAGGCCTGATGTAACTGCAGACGCAGTGCATTGTAGGTGTAAATGTATCGGTAAACTTGTAATCTGGAACAGATTAAGATCGACCACTCATGAGACGTGTGCTTAATTGAAAACCCAACCACCAAAGAACACTGATATCCGCAGTCTAGCATCCCTCTGTGCGACCGAAAGTAATACCGTAGTTATTTTCGAAAAAACTTAAAAGGTTTTTTTGAGTATTGTCCATATTTAGAATAATAAAAGGTCTTTCAATTAAACTGATGCAGACACTGTATCCGATGTCACTATAAACCTTACTGTATTTATTTTAGGCCGTACGTATCAAGTTGATACACACTTGGGAAAAAGTAATTTCAAAGACTGAAATTTTTATTATGTCAACTAGATTGTTATACAGCAGAACTAAATTTATATAATAAATAATTAAAATATAAAAGCTAGCGCTTTCGGAAATTAATTCCATCTTCAGGGATTTAAATTTTTTCATTAACTAAAACTTCATCGTCATAAGTAGAATTAAAAATGTAACCTGACAAGTTTTAGTTACGACAAAGTTTTAGTTAATAAAAAAAAAATGTTATGTTCCTGAAGATGGAATTCTTTCCGAAAGCGCTAGGACGCATTAAAGGTTGTTGGGTTTTATATTTTAATTATTTACTGTATATTCATACCGACGGGCCATGTTTGATAAAATTATTATAAATTTATATGTTAAAATAAATATAATTATGTAATATAAAACTTTTAAGTTGAAAAATTATAAAATATTAGGGGCTGTGCCCCCTGGCCGCTTGGCAGCCTTCTTTGTTTTATTTTTTCTAACTCTTTACATTATTATTTTTCTGAATGTAAGTTATTGCCCGTCCTATTAGATCACTTAATTCTTGACTTACTGCAATTTTCATGTTTCCAGCATTTTTCTTATCGTTTTATAATACAGGGAGGATAACAAAGTACCCGGTTAAATATTTCAGTAAAATGAAAAAAGAAATTGTGAAGTTCAAAGAATCATTTCATACACGTAAATTTAACATTACACCCGACACATATTTCTAAGAAACTTGTTTTATTTTCTTCAGAACTAATGGGCGATCTCCATTTTTATTAATAATATCATAATAAACATAAAATCGGCTTTATTTTTCAGCGTCCAATAAAATCTGTGATTAGGTGACTGAATATTTTTTAACAGATTATTACAAAGTTCGATGAAAGCAGTTGTTACAGTTTCGTGAAATTTGATGACTCATTTTAATTTTATGACTTGTTTGAAAGGAAAGTGTGCTTAGATGGTTGCTGTATTGCATATCAATTCTACGCCTACTTTTCTGTTACATTTGATACTTTTTCTATTTGGTGATGCATATTAATTTTTCTGATCAGATAAATTTACGTAGGTTTCAGCATTATTTTTGTTTATTATTATATACGTTTTTTATTTATTTATTTTTTTTTTTCTGAAAGAAACGCTTCGGCGTTATCATCACCCGAACACGATGTATATGTTTTAATAAACTAAATTTCGAAAATTCCCAATTAAAAATTAAATTAACGCCCGGAAAACAAAACATGAAATATAAAAATAAAAACAATAGAATAAGAAAATTGAAACAAAATAAAAACTTAAAGTAGAAATTTAAAAATAAAATCAAAGCAAACTAATATATTAAAAATAAAGATAAAATAAAAAATTTAAGCTAAATGTTAAAACACAAATTCATACAACTAATACAGAAAAAATCGAAAAACAGTATTAAAAAGTATGTAGAATATTAGCACCCCGGAGAAATAAAAACACCCGCTTTCAAACTTCTTTATTATTGCCCAGGATTTGACGAAAATTCATGAGCGATTAAATTTACGACGCAAGGCCGCATAACGTATGCATTCTACAAGAATGTGTCGCACAGTCAAGCGGCAGTTGCATCGCATGCATGCTGGTACATTTACTGCTGACATCAGATATTCGTGAGTAGCTCTCTTATGTTCTATCCGCAATCGGCAGAGGACCGCTTCCTCACGACGAATTTAACTGTGTGAGGAGTCCCGTGGCAACACAGAACCTTTAATGTGCCGGAGTTTGTTATCTGCTCTAGCTGTCCAGTCATCTTGTCGCTTTGCGCAAAGGGTGAGTTTAATACGGATAAAATCGGATGCAGTAACATGGGAAGTGAAAGATGGTTGACTACATGCGTCTTTAGCAGCAGAATCACGTTCTTACTTTCTCCTGTTTAGCCTCCGGGAATCGCCGTTCAGGTGTTACTTCTGAGGATGATATGTATAAATGTAAATGAAGTGTAGTCTTTAACAATCTCATTTCGACTATTCCTGAGATGTATAGTTAATTGAAATCCAACCACCAAAGAACACCTATATCCACGATCTAAAATTCAAATCCGTGTAAAAGTAACTGCCTTTACTAGGACTTGAACGCTGGAACTCTCGACTTCCAAATCGGCTGATTAGGGTTGACGCGTTCACCGCTAGACCAAGCCGGTGGGTTAAATACTGCACGTTTATTACTCGGAATCCCCACGCGGCTAGGAATCGAATACAAACTCACTTGTGTGTTGCGATGGTGTTCAACTCGGCGATTGCATTGTAGATTTCGATGACGATAGGATGCCTGGAATAAAAATTTTCTAAGGCTCGGAGAGCACTAGGCGAGTAAATACAAATTCTATTTTGCAACGGAAACTCTAACATTCGAAGAGTAACACGCAGGGGCGCGGAGTTTAAAAAGCTTAACGCCGTATTTAAATCGTTTACTTGGTACATAATGTGTAATGATCAGCCTTCCTAGAAAACGGATCGTAGATTCATCTATGCAAGTACATTCCCTGAGTGTAAGTTCTTATTGGAATTTTTTACTCGTAATCGTAGTCAACTGACTAACTTTGTGCAACTTTTTTCTGACTCCGGAATGTTTACCGAAGTTCAAACCTCACCGATCTCAATACTATATAAACCGTAAATTAATCTTTTTTAAATTCTTATAAATGAGTAATCCTAGAATTTCTTTTACTGAATTTAATATCGTTGTCTGTAATGACAAATACTGCCTACATCGAATGTCATTGTCTGTATATGTCAATATCGACATATACAAACGGTTTAATGATTTACTAAATTTAACGTCGTTGTCTATAAAAGATCATTTTGAATTGTTATCGTAGTATACGTAAAAACAAATTAGTGTAATTATAAAATTAAAATAGTACATATTTAACAAAGTTTTGATGGTTTGACAAATAGTGAATATCGATATTAATATCGACTTCAAAAAACTGTTTTACTAAACAGTTTTACTAAATTTAATATAATTGTCCTATCAGGAGAAAACCCGCGAGATCTCATTCTCACGCGAGTAAGTAGATTTTTATATCCTTAACTAAGAAATTCCTTCAGTGTAAGCCGTATAAATAACCGGGATAGATTCGACTTTCCAATTTGGTATTAATATTTTCATAACACCTATATCGTAGAGGTGACCCACCGGGTTAGTCTAATGGTGAACGCGTCTTCCCATATCATCTGATTTGGAAGTCGAGAGTTCCTGCGTTCTAGTAAAGTCGGTTATTTTTATACGGATTTGTATACTAAATCGTGGATACCGGTATTTCTTTGGTGGTCGGGTTTCAATTAACCACACATCTCAGGAACGGTCGAACTGAGACCGTACAAGACTACACTTAACACTCATACATATCATCCTCATTCAAGTATTATCTGAACGGTAACTACCGGAGGCTAAACAGGAAAAAAGAAAGAAGGACGTCGAGGTCGCAGATATAAAGAAGAACTTCTAGCGCTACTAGAATTTATGATCGTAGACAACGTGATTCTTCACTTGAACGTTCTTAAGGACTTGAAGCGCAACGTATACGCTCGATTCAAAATCGAGTTCAACCTTTGAGGAATATGTTAGATCTCAAATCGGCTTTTGACTATCGATTATCATCCTGAAATTTAATACATTTTTTATTCTTATTTAACCTCCAGAATTACCGTAAGGTATGGCTTCGTAGGATGAGATAAATGATTTTTAGCGTGTGTGAAAATGCCATGCCTGTCCGGGATTCGAACCCGGGACCTCTGGATAAAGGCCGAGACGCTACCACTCGCGCCGAGGATGCCGGCGAAATACCTGAATTTGAAGGATATTCAAATACGTGAAATAATTAAAATATGTAACCGCTGGAGTGCCAAAAATTGAATGATGAAACTCCTGAACTTCTGTGCCGAAGGCAACATACCTTTATATCCTGATTTAATTAATAAATTTGATCTTGTAAATATATTCTTTATGTAAACATTTTATTTTATCTGGTAAGTTGTAAATAGCGGTCACTTTTAGGAGAAACAGCCAAACATAAAATTATAATATTATTTCCAATTTTTGAAGTTCGATAACGTATATATCCCAGGCGAAGTCGCGTTGGGGAATGCTATACATATACGAGTATTGATATATATATATTCGTATTTTTTTAAATATAATATGTTAAAAATGTTGTAAATAAAATAAACAAATAATTTTTCTTCAATTTTACAGTTACTAATTCAGTTTCAAAATTCACTAAATAATTTTTATGGTATTTTACGTTTCCGACTGCGATATTGGTTGTGAGATCTCAGTGATATCAGATATAAGTTTTTAGTGATATTAGTTTTAGGTTTTATTTCATTTTTAATATTTTGGTTTTTTAGGTATATTTTTTTACTTTAATTATAGTTTTTATTTTATTTCTCAGTCTTCCTGTTATCCGAGAAGGGGCCCTTTACATCCCCTCTCGGACTTTTTAAGTTTATTTTTCGTTGAATTTTACATATTTTTATTTTGTTTTATTACAATACGCTTATTTTAATTCTTTATGAAATCTTTTATTCCGGACGATGATAACACGAAAGCGTTTTCCGCCCTCAAAAAAAATTAAAATATCACCACTTCAAGCGAAATAAAAATCCGCGGGAGAGATTATTGAATTAAACTAAACTGATAACCAGCAAAACGTACGACAACATTTTGGACGTGGAAATATAACAAGCGTCAATCGGACAACGAATACTTCTGCCTCGAATTGATTTGATGTCGTCTGATACTACTGTCCCATTTTCTTTTAAATGAACACAATCACCTATACGATCAGCATTTTGCGTGACCGTTAACGAGGCGCAAGGACGAACTCTGGATCAAGTAGGAATCTATTTACCTGAACCGTTTTTTAGCTGTGGACAATGTTGTAAATCGCCCTGTCACGCGAAAAATATTTTAAAGATGTGAAAGTGGAGATGAAACGATCGGGTCGACGCACAGCTCCTCTAGAAGGAAGTCTTATCGAACCGCACAGTAAATTATCTTTTATAACTTAATTTCTTTACCGATACTACGGAGCAGCACGTGTTTCCTAGTATGTATAAATCTTCTCTGGAATCAACCTATAATAACATTTTTAAATGAAACATTTAGCGAATGATAAGTAGTAAAATTAAATTTTATTAAGTTGGTAATAATTTCTATGTTTAGTACCGCTTACATTTTTTTTTATCTGTTGGTGACGCGTTCCGGAATGGAGTGGTTCCGAAACGCGTCAACAAGAGATAAAAGAATGAAGCCAAGAAAGGTAAGCGGTACTAAACATAGACGCTATAGCGTTCTTAGCAGAAAACATATATTAATTATTATTATCTTAAAAACAATTTTAAGTTGGTAATACTTTTATAATTTAACAGGTGTTGTTTCTAAGAGCTCGAACTGTTACATTTTCTGTTTATATTATTTATTGTTTTTTATCATATGTTCAAATACTGCGCATTTGTTTTAACGATATTATCTATTGCATTGCACATTTTTATTCGTATTTCTTTAAATCCCCCGCTCCCGGTATTAGAAAGTTTTGCAGATGTATGTAGATCGCTTTAGATTTTCTTTACGTTTCAGAAAGGGTTTAACTTTCAGTTATTAAAATATGATTTATTAATTGTTTATTAGGAGATTTGTATATGTATATATAAAATCCCTATAGAAATATTATTATTCCTGTATCATACGTTATGTGCATTAAAAATTATTTTAATTCGTATAAAAAATTATAAACTATAAAATTCTTATCAAAATCATAAACGTTAACGTTATAATAGTAATTTAAGAACAGAATCATAAAGCACCATACATCTCAAAAATTATATTTTTATAAATTTCTATTTTTACTTATATTCTAAATAATTGTTATATTTTTTTTTAATGAAGCATTTTGATTAGTAAAATTTAGTTTTTAACTGTTATCAACAATTAGAGAAAGAATATTTTAAAATAAAATCTTTTTATCGTTTGATTTATTTTTAAGCATGTTTAATGCTGCAAACTTCATTATGTTTGTAATAATTTGTATAAAAAAAATTGATACTAAAAAAAGTAAGAAATTAGTGTAGTACTTCCTTTATATATATATATATATATATATATATATATATATATATATAAATAAAAATGTTCGTTTGTTCAAAATCTTAAATCTCTGAAAGTTCTTCACCGATTGCTTTGAAATTTTGACACAACGTTGCATTCGAATACGCGACCGTTTTTATATACCTACTATTTATATACCTAAGATGTCACACCTGTGACAAGTAAAAACATGCTTTTTATGAAAAACAGCGCTATCTATTGGATAAAGGCAACACACGCTATAATAAATATTTTACGATTCAATTTCAATGTTTCAGATATGTGAGCCCGCTATAGACTAAAAGACTGCTGGACCGATTCAAGCGCAGGGGAATATAGTCAAAGGGAAAAATCGAAAAAGTTAAAAGGGAAGAAAGTGAAAATGTAAAAAAGAAAAAAGGAGAAAAGGAAATGGAACCGGGGAAGGGAGAGGGAAATAAGGGAAAGAAGATGGGGTAAGGAAAATGGGAAAAGAAAAAGGTTAAATTTTGTAAAGTTCCGTAATGTTCATTTTGTTAATGTTTTATCAAACTTTTAATTGTGTTCATTTAATTTATATATATATATATATATATATATATATATATATATATATATACATATACTGAAATCTAGCAATAGCGAAGCATTGCCGGGTGCGCTATTATATATATATTTACGTAAATACACATAGTTACAAAGTTACTACTTTGTGGTGTCAAAAGTTTTGTCTCCATCCTTCATATTGGATCAAATTATTTTTTATATAGCGCTCTTATATTAACTCGCTCTTGGACGATGTATGTGAGATTCACGGTACGGAATCTTTCGTCTAATTTTGAAGCACTTTCGCTTATCCATTCGCTCTGAAATTTTGCATACAAGTTTGCACCTGATCACAACACATTTTAGTAACATTTTCAAGTCGCTAAGATACATTTATATATATATATATATATATTATATAAGACCAAACTCTTAATAATAATAATAGTGAAATGATTCAAATTATTAAAAAAAAATAAACCTAATACACGATACAATATTAAAATAACAACTTGCAATTTTAACGAATAAACAACCTTGTGAATGCTGTTTCGCATTGTAATAACAAAGTAATTATAGTAATAGTAATAAAAATTACGGTACGGGTGTAATTCGTTTTACTGGATTACACAAATACAATAATTATTCAAATATAATAATAATAAAACAAACAAATAAATGTATAATTATTTTCTTTCACCTTTACCTAGATTATTAAATAACGATGCCATATTTGTGTGTATATATATGTATGTGTATATATATATATATATATATATATATATATATATATATAACTGGCATCATTACATAAACCAACGGACCTACATACCAAATCTGAACGTAAAAAAAAAAATTTTATTTTTTTTTTGTTTAACCTCCGAGACCACCGTTAGGTATTGCTTCAGTGGATGAGACGAATGATTTGTAGCGTGTGTGAAAATGCCACGCCTGACCGGGATTCGAACCTGGGACCAGATGAAACGCCAACTTGTCCTGACTGATTCATCAACGTCCAGCAAAACCTGCTGAAGATAAATCGATGAAAATTTGTTGTATACGTTCTTCTTACAATGTAACTGTACACTAAGAAATGAGTTTCTGAAATTCCGAGTTTAAAGGGTTTAAATGCATTTTAAACCCTTTAATCTCAGCAAATCGTAAAGATGCTACGATTTGCTGATGATATAGTAATTCTAGCCGAGAATAAAAAGGATTTAGAAGAAACAATGAACGGCATAGATGAAGTCCTACGCAAGAACTATCGCGTGAAAATAAACAAGAACAAAACAAAAGTAATGAAATGTAGTAGAAATAACAAAGATGGACCTCTGAATGTGAAAATAGGAGGAGAAAAGATTATGGAGGTAGAAGAATTTTGTTATTTGGGAAGTAGAATTACTAAAGATGGACGAAGCAGGAGCGATATAAAATGCCGAATAGCACAGGCGAAACGAGCCTTCAATCAGAAATATAATTTGTTTACAACAAAAATTAATTTAAATGTCAGGAAAAGATTTTTGAAAGTGTATGTTTGGAGCGTCGTTTTATATGGAAGTGAAACTTGGACGATCGGAGTATCTGAGAAGAAAAGATTAGAAGCTTTTGAAATGCGGTGCTTTAGGAGAATGTTAAAAATCAGACGGGTGGATAAAGTGACAAATGAAGAGGTATTGCGGCAAATAGATGAAGAAAGAAGCATTTGGAAAAATATAGTTAAAAGAAGAGACAGACTTATAGGCCACATACTTAGGCATCCTGGAATAGTCGCTTTAATATTAGAAGGGAAAAATTGTGTAGGCAGGCCACGTTTGGAATATATAAAACAAATTGTTAGGGATGTAGGATGTAGAGGGTATACTGAAATGAAACGACTAGCACTAGATAGGGAATCTTGGAGAGCTGCATCAAACCAGTCAAATGACTGAAGATAAAAAAAAATGCATTTTGATTTTTTTTTGAAACCCGGCTATTTTTTTTTTTTTTTTTAATTTCTTTGTTACAAATGAAAATATCATCTTGATTTTTGGTGTGTGTAATTTTCATGCACACATATAAAAACGAATTCTAGATTTTTCGAAATCCGATCTTGAAAGGGGTTGAAGAAGGGAAAGAAAACTTGAACGATGATTGCAGATTTCCCCCGTTTCCAAGTAAATAAGATATTTACTAGATTGTGGCTTGCAAATACTCTTCAGATAAATATCTAAAAACCATTTTTGTGTGTTTTTTTTTTTAATTTCGTTTTTTTAAGGGATGTGACGGTATACGCACGGAACCTCAACTAACACAGCAACTGTTACTATACGTACGACGAGACTGGCTGTACCTGCCTTCGGTTACTTAACTAAAAAACAAAATAAAAGTAATTAAATTTAAAAAAGGATGAGAAATAAAATCAGAAGCGAAGTACGGTCGCCTCCTAGTGGTGTTTGTCGGATAACGCTAAGAAACTTGCAAGATACATTTTTACCCGTACGTCGTACGGTAACCAGTTATAACTAATATTTTTAAGATGAAAGCCGACCGTTTTGAAACCCGAATTTTCAGATCGCTTAAACTTTCATCATTATTATTTTCACAAATATGAATTTAATGAACACAGTCGGGTGCAAGGGGGAGAGCCCTCTGAGCTAGACGGGAAGGGCGAGCGAAGCGAGTTTTGGCCGGCGAAATATCTTTTTACCGCGACAACGGGAAACGTAAGTAACCATATAGTGCGGGCGTAAATAATTTTTATTTACGAATAAATAAGTTTGCCATTAAAAAAAATATTGCGTGTGTAGCCGCGACGTAAGAACACTAGTATATATATATATATATATAAGCACACACACACACACACACATACTCAGGTTAGTCAGACATTAAGTGGGATAAAGGCAGCCTTTATCCCACTTATATCCTTACTTGATTCTTTTTATTTATCTAAAATGAATTATTGTCATTCGATTACGATACGATTTGAACAATTGTAAACCAGTCTCTTCGTATTCTGTTCTCTCTTCACAGAAACCAAATATTAATCCCAATTATAAAAGTATTTTATTTTTTATTTAGGTGATTAATTCATCGTATAAAAACTTAGAAAAAATATACAGTTAGATTTTACTGCGTGTAAAAAATGCAGCCCTAACCGGGTTTCGAATTCGAAGAAAAACCGAGATGCTATCCCTGGCATGGAAGTCTACAGAGTAGCCCCCAATTTCCGTAAATTAAATATTATTCTGGGAGTGGAATGATAACAATTATCTATAAATTTAGATGCAATATTTTTTTTGTTTGTTTTACAATTAAACAATTTGTTTGATCATTTAGAAAGGAAGAAAATTAATAATATTTACTGTATTTAACCTGTCCCCCTCCAAAAAAAGTAAAAAAAAATTATTTTGTGTTTTGTATAAAAAATAAATTCGTGAACCATCAATTATTTTTTTGTAAAAATGTTTATAATATTATTTTTTATTAAAAACTTAACAATTTTCCCACAATGCAGTTTATTTTTTATATATAATTATTGTTGTTACTATTTTCTCAGTAATTACTTTTAATAGTTTTCTAAATAATTATTATAAATTTAAAATCTTATCGTAAATTATTTATCAGATTTTTTTTTAACTGCGTGACCCATATTTTTAATTTATTTATGTGCGGTAATAAAAATATATCATGTCAACATTATGTTTGACAACCTTATATTCATATTTTATTACTTTTTGTTATTTTATTACGTATTTTTCCTTTAAACCTTCATAAAATTTTATTATACTTAGTAACTAAATGTTTAAAGATAAATATTTATGGATTTTTATGCAGGGTGTATCACGTTTTAAAAAAAAATGCGTTTGAGGAACGTGTTTTACTGATAGATTTTATAAATGAAACAGGTGTATTTTATATATATAAATGTAAATGTTCGTTTATTCAGAATCTTAAATCTCCGAAAGTTCTTCACAGATTGCTTTGAAATTTTGAAACAACGTTGTATTGGAATACGCGCGTGTTTTTGTATGCCTACTATATATCTATATATATCTAAGATGTCACACCTGCGACAAGTAAAATATTCTTTTTTTGAAAAATAGCTCTATCTGTTCGACGTAAAAGAAATACACGCTACATTAATATTTTACGATTCCATTTCAGTGTTTCAGATATATGTGTCCGCTATAGACTAAAAAACTACTGGACCGATTTACGCGCGGGATAAAAGGAAAAAAGGGGAAGGAGAATAAAGAAAAGGAAGAGAGGAAAGGGAAATAAGGGAAAGAGAAATGGTGGAGGAAATGGTGAAAAGGGAGAAAGGGGAAAAGGGAAAAGGTTAAATTTTGTGAAGTTCCGTAATGTTCATTTTGTTGTTTTATCAAACTTTCATTTGTGTTGATTTAATTATAAACACTGTTTTTTTTTTTATATACACTGTTTTATAACCAGTACTCAAATCTTAGCAATGGCGAAGCATTGCCGGGTCTGCTAGTATATATTTATATATATATATAAATGTGTAGAACATATAATATAAAAAAAATCTGATGTGGACAACAGATGAATTCCTTGTATGCCTATTAAATTACATTTTCACTTTTTTTTTTGTACAAAAAATTTTGTTTCATTAAAAACTTCTAATATTTTTTATTTATTTTTTTTGTTATTGAATTATTCATCATAAACATTTTTTTTATAATGAGAGGTTAATAATTATTAAATATATTTAAACAGGTTAAATATATTGATATTTAAATTTTAAAAAAAGGCGATGAAATCTGATACGAACCGATGTGTCTTTCCCTAAGATCCAAAATGTCATTAATTAAAATCTTTTATTTGGCTGTAACTCTGGAACCACTGCAAATAAGTACCACTTATGATATATCGTTGAAAAGGCCACAATGAGGGCTTATTACTGCAGTTAAGAAAAAATCAAAACTCCAAATTTTGTTTCGTATTTTGAGCTTTTTTTGGGCTCTTTTGTTTCAGTCGATTGCAATCAAAAGGGGAGGTGCACAACTAGATGTTACAACAGTCCTAAATCCAAAATTTCAACAAGCTATGGCCAATCGTTTTTGAGTTATGCGATATACATACGTTCGTACAGATGTAAGGCCGAAACTATTCAAACTGGATTCGAGAAGGGCAAAATGGATATTTCCATTGAAATCTGAAATCTGACATTTTTCGCGATCATAATAATTCCTTTACTTCGTACAAGGAAGTAAAAAAAAAAAAACACTTTTTACTTACGTTGTTACACAATTGATGTTTATTCTGTTGTTAAGAATAACAATTAAATTAGCTTCTCCATTAAATTACGAAAAAAAAAAAGGTGAAAATTTATTTCGTTATTGAAACTTATATGTAAATCATATATGAAACCTCGTTTGGTTAACCTATGAATGGGGAGTTCAAATGAAAAGTCATCCTTAGAAAAATTTATATAACAACCGGATATTTCTTTCATAATTTTTAAAATGAATCACCGTGCTTGTACAGAGTGTATCATGAAACTAGCATTCCTAATCGTGGTTGAGCTGTTTGCGTATAAAACTTGAGAAATTGGGAATAAATTTCTAGTAATTATATGTAAGCTGTTACCCTCAGAGTTACAGACTAACTCTTGTACAATTCATAACTTACCGGATAAAATAGATTAACTGGGAATAACAACTTTTCAGTTGTTAAATTTGTAAAATGATCGTCATTCCATTTAATTTTTTTTAAATATATTAGAAAATCATACAAATTTATCTGTATAGACAACGAGATAAAACTTTGTAAATCACGTAATAAGTCGATCTATATAGACAATGACATTTTATTTATTTAAACAAGTACTAAGTTATCTATTTAATTTGTAAATTATTTAGTAGCGAGATCGGTGAAGTTTGCAATGCGGTAAAATATTCCGGGGATCGTAAGATAGCAACAGTTAAAATGTCGTAATGACGGTTCAGTATTTTTTTCGTGGTTATCGGAAACAAGCGAAAAGGCATCTCTTTATTCCAGTAATTCCCAAACTGTGCGCTGCAGAGTCCTGGTGGAGCCGCGGTCACTTCACAGGGCGCCGCGAAATATTGTAAAACTTTCATAATTAATTGAACCAAGACGTTTATAATTATTAATTTAATTTAAATAAAATAAAAAAATAATGAAGATACACGAGTTTTATTTATTTTTATCTCTTACTTACGAGTAGTCGTAATTTTACTTAGGGTAGAACGCCATGGAAAAATTTTAATTGAAAAAGGGCCCCGCGACTCGGAAAAGTTTGGGAACCACTGCTTTATATAGTATAATAGTGAGAATTCTTTAGTTCACCTTGCTCCATTAAGCAAATACAATTAAAATTAAGAAAGTCTTTTATTTATATTTGATTTTTTCAATTAATTTCTTTCTGAACGTAGCATTTATTTATTGAAAAAAAAGTTTTGTAAATATTTGCAGATCTGATTGGTGGAGATGTAGCGTTTCGGCCATTCACCCGAAGGTCCCAGGTTTGAATCCCGACGATTTTCGTACGCTACAAATTTCTATATTCACATTCCCACATACAAGCTTCCTTGGATGATTCTGTGATTTTAATTCATCAATAAAAAATAAAAAGATTTTATATCCATTTTATAAATTTTATAGCGGTTTCAATTATTAACGATTTGGATAAACATAATGGACTTAATGATTAACATAATTTTATTTTAGATTTTTTACTATAACAAGATTAAAAATGAAAAAAAAAACATATTTATATAAAAATAGAGTATCCACTACCAACAATTGTGAGTATTGATTATCCAAGCGCTTTCGGATTATTCCTCTATCATTAGGGATTACTGATTAATTATGAATTTTATAGTTGTGCATATAAATTTTTATAAATGGGATTTAAAATGAAATAAAATTTCAAATTACGAGAAAAGACGTTTTTCTTTTAACGTTGACCTATTTTAATTATTGACAGTAGGAGAACTGTAAACCCGTAAAGGGTTATCAGGTCTACTCCTGTGAAATGGCAGTATTGAGCCACATGCCACCCCCAAATCTGCGCCGTATGAACGCTCTTATAAAATAGAGGAAGAGTAGATCAGCGAGAGAGAGTAGATCTTCTCGTAAGAGAGAGTACAAAAAGATTATGGACAATCGAAACCTACCGATACATGAGGACATTGAGGATGCCAATAGTGGTCGCCTTCGATCTAGAAAAGCACCTACCAAAACAGCAATTGCTGCCAGAGAGGACGGATTTAACCTACCTGACGCCTGTCTTCAAGAATGGACCGCACAGCAGAATAACCAAATTCCATGTATTTCTCAAAAGCCGCCGGGTTTTGACTTGCCACGTAAGACACGGTTAAGGTTAAACAGAATATGAACTCAGCACGGTAGGTGCGCCTACCTCCTGGATAAATGGGGTAAAACACCGACGCCCCTTGGCGAGGGTGGTGAAAATCAAACCGTTAAACTTATCACAGAAGTTTAACTAAGTTTCAGACTGTGAAGGTTATCACAGACTAGATAAAGGTCTGTGATAAGATCTCCTGATGGCGACTCCAGAATCAATAGCTTATATTAATTTGTTAGATGTTTGTTTGCAATTTTTACTGTAATTAGTGTTGCGTCTTGCTGCTATACGCTAAATGAATATTGACAACCGACTGTTATGAATATAATAATTTGAAATTATATTTCATTTTAATTTCCATTTATAAAAATTTATATGCGCAACTATAAAACACATAATTAATCAGTAATCCCTGATTATGGAGGTACAATACGAAAGCGCTTGGATAGTCAATACTCACAATCGTCGGTAAATGGATACTCTACTTTTATATAAATTGTATAATACTAACGGTGCCAGATATTACGAAAATTGAACCTAAATCTTATATAGCAGAATACAACATGGTCTTACAATTAATTTTTCGTATTCTCTGTTATAACTTAAGGTAAAACATATAATTTTTTTTTTTTGAAATTAAATACGCTATGGAAAAATAATTAAAATTGAATATTAGCTAAAGTGAGTAAAAAAAAAATTAATTAGTAGTTAAACATAAAAAATGTCTGTTATGATGCTATAGTCTAGTCATTATAAATTTATTGTAAACAATATTCCTTAATTATACATAATTGTTTCTAAAATTAACTCGCATTAGTTATGATAATAATAGTTTTATTTGATGCGTCTAGGAATAATAAAGTTATTATAAATAAAGTCTATTCTAGTATTCATTATGATAGAAAATTTCTTAACAGTTTCAAACATTTTCTACATTTTATTTATAAACTAAAATACATCTGACATTTCAAAACGCGGTGCATTGTGCATCCTTTATGGATTAAATGATAAATTATGTAATGAAATAAATTAAACTGTTTCAAGTTAAGCTAATATGAAAACCGTTTCGACATGATATTAACTAATATCAAATATAATATAAATTTAATGAATCGTTTAAGTTATCTCTTAACGGGTAAGGTTGGAGTTCTTGATAAAAAAAGACTGAAGTAATATCTTTAAATTATTTCTAAATTATTAAATTTTAAATAAAAATAACATATCGAATTCATATTAAAATTAACTTTCTGTTATAAAAAAATTACCGTTTATTGTTTTTAAGTAAGGAGAAACCTGCAAAATTATATTATTATATAATTGTTATTTTATTATTCATAAAATTTATTATTATATGTATTTTTTTGTTAGTAAAAAACGAAAAATAAAATCCGATTTTGTATCGTCAAACATGAGCGTAGGCTAGGAATGTCATAAGAAAATCTTTTCAGATACATTTTTTAACAGTAAATACAAATAATATTTGAACATTTTTGAGTTAAAATTTTGTAATATTAAATTTGGCAACAAAATTGCAAATATGGTTTTTTGTTATTTTATTTAAAAAATTACTTTGTTAGATAATATTACGCTGTTAATCCTCATAATATAAATAATAAAATATTTAACCGAATTTTATTCATTTTTATCGATACGATTCAGTAGAAATTTATTTTCTTTTACCAAAAAATCAGGTTTTCTTTTAAAGCTCGTGGAATTATTAATAAAATTACCTAAAACCACTGAAATTTGAATCCAGGATCTTAGTTATGGAAACCGAATTAGAATGTATAAAATTGAAACAACTTTCGTTAAAGATATCGTTGACCGAAAGTTCTTTTCCGTATAGATAAGAACCGGTACTAGTCTAATCAACAAGTTGCATATAAATATAAATTAGAAATTATGTCTGATAAAATGTCCACGACATAACTCTGTAATGTAGTTACTGTTTTTACGTGAAATGCGATTGAGTGAAAGTGGAAATAGACTTAAAGTTAATTTATTTTTATATTATTTAATATTACATTAAAGATTATTTACTCTTTATTTTGTATTTATTTTTTATATAAATAAAAATACATTTTTTTGTAAAAGATAATCTTTTCTTTAAATGTAATTTTTATCTTTATATAATTTACATATATTTTCTGTACAGTAAAAACGTGGAGAAATTTTTTCATTAATTTTTTGTATTATTACTATTATTATTATTATTACAGTAATGTAATATTTAATTACAATAAATATAAAATGACATTTCTTAATCCTTTTATTAAATGTTAACATTTCACTTTTAAATAATAATTATTAGAAATTTTATTATATATATATTTTATATGATACTTTAAATGTTACGTGATAACATTTAATTTTTTATGGCCATCGTAGTTCAAAAGGTAATGGAGAATTTTTTTTAACCTTTGTTCAGACTTGTGATAGTTTAATGTTTTGTTCCGACTGTTCAAGAAATATTGCCTGATGAGAGTCACCGTGTATATAATAGCTTATTCACCGTGTCGGTTGTTTTAATAGAAATACTATAGCTTCTGTGTAAAATTATTACAACATTTTTAATCGGTGTAAACAAATAACCCCCACTTACCGCTCATTTTTTCAGTAGTAAATTAGGGTAACACGTTCTTCAATCACGGGAAAATTAACGATTTATAAAAGATTATGTCAGAGGATCATTTTCCTTACCTGTACTAACTACATTTCTTCATGAAATAAAAATTCTGTTAAAACAATTTTATTTCACGACGTAACTTATCTATTTGGTTGGTAAAATTGTTAATTAATTTGCTTTCAATGACCACATATTTGACCTACTAGTCAAATATTTGCGAATATATTTTGTTGTTACATATTTGGCAGCTAGAATTTTTCACTTTAAGAAACTAAAATTTTTATTTCCTGTACGGAAAAAGAATCGTGCTAGATTTTAGTACAAATGCAATAATAAAATAATATAATAATCTTACAGCGATTCCAGAACAAACCATTCAGAAACATAACAGAAGCGCCTTGATTAGCGAAAGACAATGAAATATCCTTTTATCTGGGATTGCCAACCGTTCCCAAATCAGCTGATTTAGAAGTCGAAAGTTCCAGCGTTCAAGTCCTAATAAAGGCAGTTACTTTTATTCGGATTTTAATACTAGATCGTGGATACCGGTGTTCTTTGGTGGTTGGGTCTCAGTTAAGCACATATCTCAGGAACGGTCGAACTGAGACTGTACAAGACTACATTTCATTTACACTCGTACATATCATCCTCTGAAGTAATATTTGAACGGTAGTTCCCGAACCGTTAGTTGTAAAAGAGGCTTAAAACTAGCATCACAGCCTTAAAACAAAAATTAGAAATAAACGTAAAATGTAACTAAAACTAAAAAGAATTTAACAAAGTCCAAGTTGGGTGTAAAGGGTAAACTTCGATAACGGGAAGACTAAAAAATAAAAATACAAAAACTAATCTAGGTTAAAAACGTAAAATATTAAAAGGCTAAAACTTAACTAATAACAGATAAATATCATTAAAAAGAAATAAACTAAAAAACTTAAAATAATGTCGCTAAAAAATAAATATAACTACTATCACAGATAAAAAAAAAAAAAATGAAAACATATATATATATATATAAACAAAATAAAATTTAAATAAATTTAACAAACTCCGAGAGGAGTGTAAAAGGCTCCTTCTCGGATGACCAAAGAATATATAATTAAAAATCAAACACGTAACAGTAAAAAGATTAACCGCTATTAAAAGGTATGTAAAATATTAATACATCCAAGATATAAAGAGATCCGGTCCAAAACTTCCTTATTATTGCCCAGAATTTGACGAATGTTCCTGCGCAATTTAAATTTACGACGCATGCCGCATAACAAATACAATCCATAAGAATGTGGCGAACAGTCAAGCGGCAGTTGCGTAGTACGCATGTTGGTGTATTTACTTTTCACATTAGACATCCGTATGTGACTTTAGTATGGACTCTGTACTGTTGCTCCGGATCTATGTTGTTCTTTAATATCATTAATTAGTTTTGTTTAAATATTAAAAAGTAACGGGGATAGGGAACATCCTTGTCGGACTCCCTTTTTTATTACGACTTCTTTCTTATGTTCTTTAATTATTATTACTGTTGCTGTTTGGTTCTTGTAAACGTTAGCAATTGTTCTTCTACCTCTGTATTTGAACCCTAATTTTTTAAAAATGCTGAACATTTTATTCCGGTTTACGTTATCGAATGCCTTTTCTATAATTTTTTCCTATAAAATAAATAAATATAAATTTTAAAAAATGCAAAAAATTATTAAAATATTCCCGTTCAATTTTTGTTAATGTTGGTTGATGTGAAAATTAAATTAAGAACGTCCTTGTACGTTTAAAACAAATTGTATATTCGTTGAAATTTTAACGATTCAAAGTGTCTAGTAACTAACCAGACACATCCTCTTTCAATTCAATTATCTCTGAAAATCGATCTCCAACTGTAATGTTATTTCTAAATTTAGATTCACTATAAGCCTTCATGTTGTTATTGTTCTGTTTAATGTAGCATAGTCGTTAACAACGCTAAAAGAAAAAAAATAGGAAGTTTATAAAAAGTGCATTTATTAATGGGTGGGTGTTTTTAGGGCATATTAACGCAATGTTGTATAGTGGGAGTCGGTCGAGTTGATAAGTAATATATAACTACGGTCACCCGTCGCGTCGCTTCGGTTACCATAGCAACCGACGGTATCGTCACTTCCACCCATTTTAACTCCTTTATACCATAGATAATTCAATGATTATGTTTCCTTATATTTTTTTCCTTTTTACTAAAAAAAGGATATTCATTAATTCTTTGTGACGTAGATTATCTTTAAAATTTTCCTTATAACTTAATAATAAAAATATATTAATACTTTTTTTTTAAATTTAAAATAACTTTCTTAGCATAAAATTATTAAATCATCCAAACAAATGAAACTTTCTTATACAGAGTGTTTCATGAAGTTCTCCCAGGAATTCCATAATCTATTATACTCTTGAAAATAACGATAATAGTTCTTATAAACTTATGTCCTAAAATTCTTCGTTGGCGAGTTACGGATTGAGAAAGATTTCGCTCAGATTTCAGCTAACCTGATAAAATGAGATGGTACTGAAATTTTTAGAACGTTAATTAAGGAACAAAATAAATGATGGTTTTTAACTTGAAAAATCGATTAAAATAGATCCCAAAACCGTATCTGCTGTTGTTTTTGGAGAAATCTGGGGGGAAACCCGATAAATCCCTGTTGTGTATTTATTTAACCGTATATAACTTTATTAAATGTGTAATAATCACTTATACCTCTTAAACAGAGCTTGTAGGGAATTTAATTCTGAACAAAATAATGTAAGATGAATTGAATAAAACAAAGAAAAGTTAGAAAAATTGTAATTTTATTTAGAAACAGTACACTACACCAATGTCCATTATGTGTAACGGTTTATAATAAATGTTCAAAATTGAGACAGTTATTTTCAACATATTTTTTGGCGTGCTGCTGTACTGAATTTTAGCATCAATATGGGGAAAAATGTTAAATGTTCAAGTTTTATTCAAATATTTCAAAATTTAGTGTCACGTCGTTGCCAGATTTTATAAAAATGTATTTTCTATTGATTTTTTTTCAGCAGGGAAAAATTTTATATATATATATATATATATATATATTGGCATCCTCATCGCGGCTTCTCCTGCGATAATAAACCGCTTTTATATTCCTTCGACCAACTAAACTAGAAAAGGGAACGAACAAGGAACGTTTCATACACACGCGGATTAATACAAAAAAACAACTTTCCACCAGCACGCCAGGGTCAGCACTGCAGGGGCGATAGTGCTCTCTCTCCCTCGCAGCCTCGCTTGCAGCTTCGTGGTGATTGGCTGTTGTGCGCAGGAACTGTGAAGCGCACAGTTCCATACAAAGATTTTTGTATCTTTTTCATAAACTGGGGGATGGCTATTGACATTAAGCTTAAGTAATATATATTGTACAAGTATAAAGAAAGAATTAAAGAAAAAAGGATTCATTATATTAAATGTTATCGATAAAATCAAGTGGAAATAGGGGATGCTGCAGTTCTACAGTGCCTACACGCGAGCCGTCACTAGGTGCAGATGTATATATTTATATATAAACTTAAACTGTGTACAATAAAAAAATTAAGGAAAATATTAAAAGCACATAAACCCTGAAATAATTATTTTTCGTATTACGGTTAACGAAAAAATTTCGTTTTATTACTACTGAGATTTTTCTGTTTTTGCAAACTTTGATTGCTTATAATTAAAGTTATTTATCTAGAATCGGTTTTCGCTATATTTGTCTTATAAGATTTTTAAATTAAAATCATGTATCACATGTTTCTGTTTAAAAAAAAAAACCGCTTGATTCTATCTCCTAAGTTTTTAAATATGAAACCGTTTTCATACTTTAACATCATTCTGTAGAAGTTTAAACGATATTTATAAGGTAAAACAATTACAATTTATTTTTTAATTTAATGTAATGTAACTATTTGTTTTGTTTAAAAGTATATCATTTTTTGTCATGTTTAAGTACGAGTTGAATTTTTTGAAACCTGTTTGTTTCCCATATTTTTTATTTACGTTAATTTCTTAGAATTAAATGCTGTATAATTTTTTTTTAATTTTACTTATTTTGCCAATTTAACGAAGTTAATTCATATCGAACCTAAAAAAATTCTATTTTACAACTCAATTAAAAGCTTTTTTTAATTTCAACAAACTTTTTTGGTAAATTATTTAATGTACTGTACGGAACTGAAATTTTAAATTGTTTGATCAGATATAAATCAAACAATAGATTCGGCTACATAATTAGTTTTCCTATAATTTTGTATAGCATTATATTATGTTTCGAGTAGAAAGTAGGTCGAAATTTTTCTCTAATTTGAAAACAAAGAGTTTCCGGTTATATATTTTTATTAAATTTATGCTTCAAATGTTTCCAGGAATGCACTCCAGAAGTAGCAATAAAAGTTACTGAATCACTCCGTATTCAGTTGTCAGTATTATTTTCACTTTACACAATAACCGTTAATCAAATAGACGTTTTATGTACAAAAACTGAATTTTTTTATTTGAATTACTATAAAAAAAACAACGGTATTTATTTTTATACAAAACTATAAAATAATTTACACTCTAAAAAAATTGCGTGGTGTGTGTGTATGTGCGCGCGCGCATAGCACTAAAACGAAATCGATAAAAACAAATGGTATGTTCTAATAAGGAACCAAAAATCATCTGATGATACCAAATGGCACTTTGCACTAACCGTGATTGCTTTCAAATTTTTAGGATACATTCACGTAATTTCAGGGAAAGTTTTAAGCAAAAGATCGAGGCCCTAGCTCCCTTGAAGAGTATCAGAGCTTTTATTTCAAGAACGAGGGGAACGTTTGAGGAAAGCGAGCTTTCCATGGTTTAATTATTATTTATCAGTATTATTTTCACAACCATGAGGATATCTCAAAGCGGGATTCCAGGGAGCGGAGCCCCCTGGCTATATAGGAAGGGCTCGTTTCGCTTGCCTTGACCGGCTAGTAAGCATAATTTTGATTTGAATTTGTTCCTTTATCGTGCGACAAAGAACGAATTGATTTTTAACAAAATTGATCGGTTTGATTTGTTAAATCCCTGTTTAAATTTTATTTTCTTTCTTAACTTTAATATGTATTAGGACATCTTGTCCATCCCGGTTTACAACTGAAGGAAACAGACAAACCGAAACTACTTGATTATTGCGACTGTATTTTTGAAAACATTGTTGGTGTACAGATAGAGTTGTCTCTTCCCAAATCAGCTGATTGGGAAGTCGAGAGAGTTCCAGCGTACAAATCCTAGTAAAGTCGGTTACTTTTGTACGGATTTGAATACTAGATAGTGAATACCGGTGTTCTTTGGTGGTTGGGTTTCAATTAACCACACATCTCAGGAACGGTCGAACTGAAACTGTACACTTCATTTAGACTCATAAATATCATCCTCATTCATTCTCTGAACTAATATCTGAACGGTAATTCCCGGAGGATAAACAGGAAAAAGAAAGAAGATAGAGTTGTGTACTTGCGACTTTTTCCTTCGGGGCTACTTAAAGGAGAGAGTTTATGCGTCTAATCCCCACAATATTGACGGTGAACATTCAACGAGAAATCAACGTAATTGCGTCAGACGACTCTCAATATGATCAGCCGAGCACAATAGTGCATCGATGCCCAAAGTGGTCATTTTGAACATCTTTTGTAACAATAAGGTAAATAAATGCAACATTTAAATTACGTCTTATGTTTTTCATATTTAATTTATCCGTATCATTCATAAAATTTCATTCCAACATAACCACCGATTCTGCAGAGGTTTCGTTATTGATTCGGTTTTAGTCTTTAAAATCCAATTAATAAATTGCATTTTTAAGAATAATTTATTTTCAAATCCATTTTAATAAAAACCAGAACAAATTTGATTTGAATAACAAATACACTATTTCCATTGTTTCTTTGACGATGCGTTTGAGGCTTTAACTACTTACTTCGTAATAGCGTTAAAAATATTTCTACTTTTCTCAATAACCGAAAAAGCTATTGAAAAAGACAAAGAGAACTTTTTTGTAGAA
This sequence comes from Lycorma delicatula, assembly GCF_047948215.1. Lineage (NCBI taxonomy): Eukaryota > Metazoa > Arthropoda > Insecta > Hemiptera > Fulgoridae > Lycorma > Lycorma delicatula. The sequence continues at coordinate 21,944,616 of NC_134465.1, read as the reverse complement.
AATTTAATTTCAACATCCACAAGGGGTCTGCGAATTTGATTTGATTTTTGGTTTGACCGTGGTAAATTTGAACAACGGCAAGGAACATAATCCGTAGTTATAGAAAGTCATTAAAATTACCACCGTATTGAAACGGTGAAATATTTCGTAATGGCAACGGTTTTATGTTCTTTCTAAATATAAAATATCCTCATTCATAATTGCAACTTAAATCAGTTGAGTACTTTTTGCGTGAAATAATAACAAACAGACTTAATGGAACCACTTGATATATGTATATATTTTTTTATTTTGACCTGTAAAATTCATTCCTTCGTACTATACAATATATATATAAAATGTTTAAAGATAAATTCATTAATTTAAAAATTTTATTTGTTTATTAATCGTGCCATTTTATTATTACTGTTTTAGGTTATTTTAGGATCATAGTCTTGACGAGTACTGTATGAACTGTATGATTATAATAATAATAAAACTAATATAGCGGTTTTGGTTAAGCTTTTTGGTATGCGCCGGTGATGATGATAACTATTATTACAGGTTGACTACCTATGGTGGGGGAAAATTGAGTGAAGGGTGACGTAGTGGGGGTTATATCGTAAGAGAGGGGGAAGAGGATTTGGTTGTTATACTCCGATGCAAAAGAATGAATGGTTTAAATTCCTGAACGTGTATCACCGTGAGTTTACCTTATTCAACCCACCTTTTTTTTCATCATGTCGACTGGTTTATACATACCGCGTGTTTTAGAATTCACTGTTTCTTTTTTTCCTTTCCTTTTCCAGTTACGGCGTGGTAGTACCCAACCTAGGAAGTTTAAGAAGGACAAAACGGATGAATAAAAATTTAAAGGAAGGACCCTAACTATCTTTTTCTACCGACATCGAAACCGTCCTACTACTACATTACCTTCCCGCAACAACTAGTATTACTATTAAACTACTGTTGTACCTTCATTTCACCTTATACTAGTCTATGTGTGACGTCATCCATCCATCCGTCCTTCCTTGTATATTCAAATACACTCCTCTTTTCTTGTGGTAATGACCTCTCACATGATTACTAATACTATAACTATAAATTCCACTACAATTCTCTCTCTTTTTTTCTTTAAAATTTTGTTTAATATTTATTTCTCTTTTTTAATATTTCACGTCTTTCTAGCGATAATCAATTCGAATTGCTCATATTTACCCTACCGGTTTTACGTGAAAAGACGTTATGTACTTTTTAATAATTTTATTTTCTTCGATGAACTAATCTTCAATTCATGAATTACTTTACAACGTAGATCAGATTACATTTTATAATTAATTATTTATTTATTTTTTTACTGTAATCATTTACCCTACTTCTGTACGTAATCTTTACCTACATTGAAGTTCTTTTCGTAGAATTCCGAGAGCTTCATAATATTATATTGTTCACAAGTTCATTTAAGATTAGTTAAGAGCTTTTTTCAAATTTGTTATTAGTCGTAAAGCATTTGCCAAGCAAATGTTCCTTTATTAGTTTCTTCGTTCTTCGAAAGGACGAAGAAGAGTTGAAGACCCCTTCTGACCCTACTGTCAACACTTAGACACGTCGGAGCACGTGATATTTCAGTGCCCGTGGTGGGACGAGAAACGCCGCGACTCTGCTGCCGTAACTGGGCATCTCGAGGTAGGACCGGCGTTGATACGATGTTACGCGGTCCGGTGGACTTTGACACTGTGACGGGTTTTGTGTCGGGAGTACTTTAAATGAAATATCCGAAAGCTTGGAGGTGAGGGGAAGTGAGGCTCCGTACAGAGTTGCCGTTTGCCCGTGCTTGCACGGGCGGGCGGTGATGATGAAGTTGGGAGACTCTCGAGCCCCTGAGCTAAAAGACTGAGACCCGGCGGGGCCTTCTCTTCGGGGATGTCCCCGTAAGAGGCAAAGCGCAAAGGATCGAGTCCCGGTTGTCGGGTGATGGAGGACGGGAACGGCATAGCCGGGCCTGGCGTTTCCCTCATCTGGCGGCTAGAGGCGAAGGCACCTCCCGGAACCGTGTTCGTGCTTAATTGGGGTCTGGTTTTGGGAGACAGGGTTAAAAAATAACGTTCCTTTATTTATTTTTCCGTCTAGATAGCGCTATAGTAGAATTTATCTTTAAAAGGGAAACCTATTGTAATCGGTCCAATTTGGGTTCATGCGGTTTTCACCGGATCTTGACGTTTTGACACCTAAGTAACTCAAAAAAAAAACCGGATGGAAATTTTCTGTGTTGTTCGTAGGTATCTGTGTGTGTTCGGTGTTGGCCTTTAAATCACTTTTTATTTCCAGAGTTACTGAATGAATTTTGACCAAACTTGGTCAGATTACTTCTATATATGGGAATTGATCCCGTTAAATTTTCAACTTAAAAGGTCAAGGGGTGAGACTGTAAAACAAGATCACCGTCAGTACCTCAAGATTTCGCCTAATTAAGATAATTTTTTCCTAGGCACATTTGTTAATTAAAAAATAACAATGTTTGCGAATACGTTTTGAAAAATCGCACTCGAATTCAAAAAATGCTTTAAATTACTGGTATGTTGCGGCGTCCCAGGTGAGCGATAGAATTAAATAAACGATTAATGTTTAAAGTTTAAAAAAATAACTCGATCTGGCTAGGTATCGAACTCTATCGCGTGGTTGAGTCGGTATCTTGTGCGTTAAGCCTCGCGGCTACACCCGTCTGCCGACCTTACAAGCAAAAACCCAAAGTTGTCAGCTTTTTTTTTTTAAGAAATAAAATTCGCTCTGAGCTATGAATTTCTATTATTAAATTTCATGTCCTAACATATTCATAATCAACGTCCAGTGAAAGATATTGAAGATAAATTGATGAAAATTTGTGTACTTGTTCTTCTTACGGTATAGGTAGACACAAAAAGAGTTTTTTTTTTTAAATTCCAAGTTTAAAGGTTAAAATGGAGTAACAATGAAGTTTACGATATATATACGTACATAAATACATACATACATACATACATAAACATACTTTAATTTCTTGGTAACAGATATACGGTAAATACAACAGTAATATAATTCATTTCTAAAGAAAATATAAGATTATAAATAATATTTTGCACATGGATTTTATGATGTTATATTTATTCATTTTTTAAATAGTTTTTTATCCAAACTGCTTAAAATTTATCGTTATTTGTACGATTTTTACTTCTTTCTACGAAGTAAAGGAAGTATTGCGATCGTGAAAAATTTCGGTTTCCAGATTTCAACGGAAATATCCATTTTTACCGTCCCTGAATCCAGTTTCACTACTTTCGGCGTGACGTCTGTACGTTCATATGTACGTATGTATCTTGCTAGCATAACTCAAAAACGATTAGCCTTAGTACGTTAAAATTTTGGATTTAGGACTGTTGTAACATCTAGTTGTGGACCTTTCCTTTTGATAGCAATCGACTGAAACAAAAGTGTCCAAAAAAGCCCAAAATCCAAACTTTTTTTGGTTCCAGAGTTATAGCCAAATAAAATTTTAATTACTGAAATAATTGGATCTTACAAGGGAAGGTACTTCAGTTCGAATCAGACTTCATCTCCTTAATTTAAATATATTGATTTTTTAATAATTATTAACCCGTGATTGCAAAAAAAAAACTTTTACAAAAAATAATTATTCAATAATAACAATAAAATAAAAAATGAAAAAATCAGAAGTTATTAGTGAAATAAAATTTTATGTACTTTTAAAAATGCGTATATGTAATTTAATAGGTGTACAAGGAAGTCATGTGGTATCTACTTCAGAGCTTTTATATGTGAAATCTTTAAAACAATCTTGCTAGTAGATCGGAAAGTAAATGAATTTAATAATAGCATTTACATTTATATCTTTTTATATTTTTGTAATTCAAAAAAATGAAATAGGCTTGACGTTTTGGAATTTATTTACGTTGAAATTCCGATTATGTATTTCGCGAACCAACACGGAACGGGAAATGTTAATATATATTTTTTTTAGTGAATTAATTCACCACAGAAAAGAAATTTGAAGCTTGTACGTGGTGGTAAGGAAATTAAACGTTGTATCTTATGAAAAAATGCCGTGCTTGACCGGGAATCGAACCCAGGACTCCGGGTTCGAATATTATTCGAATTGAATGGTATTTGATCGGGAAGAAAGTTTCCATAAAAAAAAGTCAAACTTCATTCAAAAACCAAATAATAAATTTTTGGTATAATTCTTCGTAACTGCCAGTTTTATATAGTATGGTACAACTTCTGAAGCGTTTCATAGTACAGTAAATATAGTTTATAGTGATCTCCAAGGAACGGACGATTTTATGTCATTATAGCCGATGTTTAGGTTGCTTAGTGGTACTACTTTAATATGCCATCTACACGGGTATTGTAATACAGTAAAATAATAATCATTAAAAGTGATAATAATTTATTTTCGTAATGAAATAATATAAAAAAACAAAAATATGCAATAATAAATACAAATACGGTAGATTAAAGAATATAGAGGAAAATTGTAAAAATTACTTTTTCTGCAAAAAGTCGGTTATTTTGCTTTATTTTAAACATTTCGTGTTATAATCGGTTTTTAAAGGTTCTTTCTAAATCAAAACAAACACTCTTTGTTTCTTCATTAGCAATTTCTGTAAAACTGAGAAACCGGCAAACGATTTTCATTGCCTCTAAAACTTCTGGAAGATTTGGCGGGTTGATGTCTTCATTTTTGTCGCTATCGTTATTTTCGTTGCTATTACCTACATCCCCGTCTATTTCTGTTAGTACTGAAGCCACTACATCATTATCTGTTACAGTACATGCGTCTCTAAATCTTTGTCAGCCTCTTGATAACTTTGAACAATGCATTTGACAACGATTGATTTTGCAGACTATTGCTCCATTCCGCTAAAAATTCTTCTTCGCATACGACGTCAGTAACTTCGCCAGTCTGTGGTAAAAATCCTTCAAGTCGAAAGAGATTTTTTACGGTCGGCGAAGAAACCTCTTTCCGTGATCTTTCTAACATAATTAAAGTCATTTTCAATTTTCAATTCACGGTTCCATTTTTGAACAAGACGTAAAATTACCGCTTGTCATCCAAGCGATAAAATGTTGCATCGCATTAGAAAAAATAAGTCATAACCGATATGTAACTAAAATCGATCTAATCATAAAGAATATACATATGTATTTATGTATTAACAACGTAGCAACCAACCAAGTGACAAGTTTTTGACCACTATATCCGATGTCACTTTGAGTCATTCTTACTCTATATAGCGTTGTGCAATAATATTTTTTCCTTGAAAGTTTGTTTTTTATATTTTTTCCTAATTTATCAACAGGAAATTAAATTACAAAAAAGTGATATCAATTTGCGTGTTGGTAAATTTTGATGGTTAGGCTAAGGACGATAAAACCAAATGATGTAATTTCGTTTTCGGACTACCGTACGATTTTTGTTTAATCTTTGGTAGCGATCAAATTTATTATCTTTTTCTTTATAAGTATCAAAATTCTTGCGATGCAGCTGTCTCCATTCGTCTGTGATGTTTGCTCCTTCGTCCCCTTGAAGTTTCCAAACTTAATCTCTTCTATAACTCGATCGTTTTTCTAGTTAACTTCCTTTCTCCTTCTACTGATTCTTCCAATGCAGTAACCAAGATTCCATTTCCACTCACACATTCCTTACAATTCTCCTTTTCTTTGTTTACTTCCCGCATAAATACTCTCTTTCTTATTTAATCCTGTTTATTAATTCTTTATTCCTCACCTTATATATCCATCTTACTCTCTTCATTCTTCTTCATACCCGCATCTCAAATGCCTTAATCGAATTCCTTATCGTTATCGTCTATGTTTCACTCCCGTACAACACAGTCCATACGTAGCATTTGGCTAACCTCTTCCTTAACTCCTAAAGTGTCCAGACTTTTAATGCATAGTAATTCCCTTTTCTTATTTAAGGTTTCTTTGTCATCGTTATCCTTCCTTTTAATTCCATCGCTCTCTTCCTGACGTCTATACCAAAATACGTGTAATTTTTTACTTTTTGTATTCTCCTGTCCTGTCGTTACCGCTAAGTCGTCTTTGCTGTTTAATTCCATTTTTTCTGTTTATTTTAATCCTTATTCTTTCATTTTTTCCTTCGGTACTGTTATTAACAATTGTTGAAGCGCGTGTATGCCATCAGCTAAAATTACCACATCATCACCAAACCTTATGCATCTTAGTTTTCATCTTCGTATATATTTATTCCTTCTTCTCTTTCATCTAATATATTCCACATCATATCTACGATAAAAATGTGTTCTTGAGAGGCACCATTCTTGTCTATCACTTCGACCAGACCTACTCAGTCGATCGTAGTTTTATTTATTTTTATTGCTGCTTTTATCTCGTGTATAACTCTTTAATTTACCTTCTGTCTTCCCGCATTACTTTTTTCTATTTAAGAATCTTCATTTTTTTCTTTCGCATGACTTTATCAAATACCTTCTTTAAATCTACGAAACAAAATTTATTCCTCTTCTTCTCTCTGAATATGTTTCTCCAATTATCCTTTGTAGCCTGCCGGCATCTCTGATTCCTTTCCTTTTCCTGAACCAAACAAAGAATCGTAAGCGAGAAAATGATGCTCGCAAAAGAGTGCGAAATATGTGAATTTGCCAGTAAAAGGCCGAATAATATGTGTCTTTTCTCTAGAATCACGCCTAAATCACATGCTGTTCTCTGATTAGCTGTTCTTTAATGTATAGTCAAAATGTTGCTCTCTGATTGGCTCCTGTGAGTCGATCCCCTTCTATGTTTACTTTTTAGTATTTCAGAATATATTTTATTAAACAGTAATATTGTAACAAATTTCTTTCAAACGTGAAAGTATTACGTGGTTTATGCTTTATTACAAATGATTTTGCCAATTATAACTAAATAACGTCTATGAATTTAACGTTAACAACAACAAAATGTTTTCAAAAAAAAGCTCCAAAATCCTGAACATTTTTAGCTGTTTCTTGAGTTGTGATTTTTTAGCACAGCTCCAACCCTAATATTTTCCTATTTATCCCAAAAAACAAATATAATTATAGATAAATCGTTTGAACCAATGAATTGCTCATGCGCTGCACGCTGCCGCCCGGCGCACCACGTGGTCTTCTCTGGGCCAATAGTACCTAAAATAAAAATGCGAGCGCGTACATCAAACAAACAAAGAAACCCACGCACCATACTTTTTTATGGGTTTATGGAAAATCGGTTTGCTTGGCGTTTCTCCCGCCACCACCTCATTCGGACGCCCTAAAGCGTAACACCGAATGCCACAAATGGGTACTGAACCTCGAAACAGTTTAGCGATAAGTGCCACCAAATAGCTCCTAGAGCTTACCTAACTGCGTGAGCGGACTAAGCGCGGTGCCATACACCACCGGCTTACGTGTCCCAACCGCTCACTTGTCATATATTTACTAAAATGGGTAGGCGCACCCCGTCAACTACTAAAAATATATATGATATTTGTAAATTAAAATTTACTTCGTCTAGACAGCGATTCGCTGCCACGGCTAGGTCGCTGAACGGCAGCAAGTACTTGTCCACCGCATTAAAGCGCTTGAAGCCTTAATCGGCTGTTGGTCAGCCGTATATCTCTAGGTTAGCTTTCCGCAGCGGGGATTATGGGAAAGATACTTACACATGTCCCGGGTTCGAATCCCGGTCGCGCGTGGCATTTTTTCATACGCTACAAAAATTACATTTCTTATTCTTACGCGCAAGCTTGGAGATTCTGTTGTGAATTTCAACAAGCAAAAAAAAGTTGCGCACATAAATACAGGATCCGTTAAAATTAACTGAAAAAAAGTCATGTGTAGTCAATACTGTACTTTTTTTTCTTAGATTATATAATCAATCCTCTTGCGTTCATAATTTTATATTAAAATCTTTTGTTTTCCGTTAATGACAAATAGTTTGTAAAGCTTGCCGTTAAAATATTTTTAGATATAGAGACGATGCTTTACAAACGTCTTCCTTACCGAGTTTGGATTCCGGTTACGTCTTCATTTATTGATCGTCCAATTTTCCTATTCGTTTTTTATCAGAACAAGAAATTACGTATTTTCTTTAAATTACACTTCTGTTTAAAGAGGGAACAAAATGATTAACAGTAGACAAAACGGCGATTCGAATATAAATATAGCAAAAAATATCGGGATATTTTTATACTATTCTCATATACGTTTTCAAAAATACGATCGTATTTTTGAACCGATAACATTAACGCTTTGATAACATTCGTGGTACAATTAACGGTGAATATTATAAATTGTATTTTAATATTTTGTTTACACTACACAGTATTTATCAGTTATTAAATACTAAAATACGTGTTTTCCTTATTATATAAATGATAATATTATTATGTATATTGTACTTAAACGTAATTGTGTGGAATAAATGTTAGTATTTTTAATTTTATTTAAAGTCTAAAATTGCATTTTTATAATAAAAACAACGCTTCGCAATGCGATATAATATCCATCTCAACTTCTAACCGACCAACCAACCCACCACCTACAATTAAACACCCACACTTTCTCTCGGTGACGTTTTTCACTTTCAATGTACACACCCACACTTAGTATTGCGTTAACTTTGTTTACTTTAAACACCCCCGTACTAATCTCGTTCGGTAATTACTTTTTGTTTATAATACTTCAGTATATCGGCTGCTGTTCAGCGGGTTGAATTTTTGTTGTTGTAAGTCTTCCGTATTTCCTACTGTTGTTATTCTCTCGTATAATAATTAAATAATTACTTTTAAATCCGTATCAATTTAATTAATTAATTTTGATGTTTCCTATTTATAATTTAACGTTAAAAAAAATGTACAGGTAAGTTTGAAAATTAATATCTTTTGACCGGATAAACCGATTATGATGAAATTTGACACCCAGACGTTTCTATATAAGAAAGTTTGTCGATAAAATTTTGGGGTCAATAACTCCAGCGGGAGTGGAATAGATAATTTTTTTGGGATCAATTTTCTCAAAATTTTGCAAACATAACCCCTATTTATATAAAGCTCGATACATGCGTACATGCTTATCTTATCATCTTTAGAAAAAAAACTGCAACCCGATTTTCTTCCCTTCCCCAAAATCGAAAAAACTATTTATTATTTATGGCATATTTTTAACCGGTTTTTTTGTATCCTCCTAGGTACAGTAGTGCCTATCCTAGTCCCATCTTCGGTGTAGCCAAAGATGAGGCCGGTTCTATTATACGAGAACAATGGAAGGTGGCACGGGTGGGTTCAGCAGTGGCCGCATGGACAAGAAGAATTATCCCGGACCTGGTTTCTCGGCTAGATCGTTCTCATGGTGAATTAGATTACCACACAACGCAACTCATGTCGAGACATGGTGCGTTTGAACAATACCTGCACAGGTTTGGCAGGAGAGAGTCACCGATCTGTTGTTACTGCGATGCGGTTGACGATGCCGAACACATTATTTTTGAGTGCAGACGATGGGAGGAAGAACGTATAAATGCAGGACTGATGCATACCCGACCGGAGCAGCTCTCGGAGTGGCTCTTGGCTATGTCCGGAAACTGGAATAATTTCGCAATATTTGCAAGAACAGTTATCAGAATAAAAGAAGATGAGGCAAGACGACTGGGATACTGAGGGGTGTAGTTTATAGTAGGGCTGGGCGGACAGCCCCGTTCCTGAGGGCTCACATGCCCTGGTGTGTGGGTTCCCGTGATGGAGCGGGGACTCCTGGGGTCCGTTAGGTGCGAATGAATGAAAAGACCGAGACCCGGCCGGCGGTGTGGGTTCTCGGATACGCTTTGGCGGCTTCGGCTCCTGCGCCGTCGGTTTGAGGCTGGCAAAAGGAAAGACCGAGACCCGGTCTCCGGCGGGGGGGGGGGCTGGGAACGGCATAGCCGGGCCTGGTTCTTACGTTGGAGATTAGAGGCAGGCAATTAAAAGATCCGGAAAGGACACGTCTCCGAGTCGAGTATACGTAATTGGATGTCCGGCTCGGGGATGTAGGCCAAAAAAAAAAAAAGGTACAGTAGTGCCGGCCTCCGTGGCCTTTCATCTGGAGGTCTCGAGTTCGAATCCCGGTCAGGCATGGCATATTCACACACGCTACAAATCATTAATCTCATCCTTTAAAGCAATACCTAACGGTGGTCTCGGAGGTTAAACCAAAAAAGGCATAACAGTGGTTCCAACGGCTAAAAAAAAAAAAAAAAAAATCAGGGTGCAATATACGGGGTAGAGGATCCTACAAAGTTTAAAAATATTGATCTATGAAATTTTTTTAAACTGTTTTTTGATTTATTTAAACTTTTAATTGTAATATTACGATAAAATTGCATACTCATAATTTACCCCAACCAATAAAAAAATAAATATCAGGTAACTTTTATTGGCTGTACATTTTTCAGTAAAATTTTTTTGTTTCTTCTATTTAACGTATAATATACCGATTGAAATAACTGATTTAGAGGGAAAAAAGAAATTGTTACCTAGACCTTTATATGTGGAAATGATAAAGGGGCTTATAATAAACGTGAAAAAATAAACGCGTCAGCGGGGGTGTTGGAGGGTATTATTGTGATTTTCGGTAAAAGTTGACGTCAAAAAAATTTTTGATTATTTTAAGACACAGAAAGGTATAATTTCACCGAGTTTCGTCAAAATTAAATTATATTTGCTGAAATTAAAAATAAAAAACGAAAAAAAGAAGATTTTTTCGCGTTTTTTCCGGAAATTTTGAGATTATGTTAAAATATGATCCGTACAAAATTTGTAGATCTACAACTTTTGTATTGAACATTTTTTTTCAACCCCCCGAACTCCCCAAATCACCCCTCCACCAACTGCGCTCACGCATTTATTTTTTCTGTGTTTATTATAAGCCCGTTTACCATTTCCACTTGTAAAAGTCCAGGTAACAAATTTTTTCTAAGTTTAATTTGGGTGGACTAAAAGTAGACAAATCAAACATTTTTCTTGGGAAGAGATTTTGGGCAGTGGAGGAGCAGAAAAAAGTAAAAACTATCGATTTTTTGCATTTTTAAAAAAAGTTTTTCATCTATCATTATTTTTCCACTATATAAAAATAAATAACCAATGCCGTGAAATTATTTTTTTTTTTTATTTTTTTTTTTTTGGTCTAGTGGTTAACGCGTCTTCCCAAATCAGCTGATTTTGAAGTCGAAAGTTACAGCGTTCAAGTCCTAGTAAAGCCAGATATTTTTACATGGATTTGAATACTAGATCGTGGATACCGGCGTTCTTTGATGGTTGGGTTTCAATTAACCACACATCTCAGGAATGGTCGAACTGGGAATGTACAAGACTAACACTTCATTTACACTCATACATATCATCCTCATTCATCCTCTGAAGAATTATCTAAACGGTAGTTACCGGAGGGTAAACAGGAAAAGAAGAAAAGTTATCAGCTTTTTAAAAATTACTGTATTATTTAAAAATCTTTTTACCAATTTATATAAATACAATTAAATGATTTTTTTTTTGTTTTACTGGAATATTACTCTGGCAATGAATCTTTAAATAATATTAATTAAACAATTAAAAAAAGGAAAAAGGCGAATTTTATGCATCCCGTTTAACATATATATAAATATGTGCTCATATAATTTTTATTAAGACTTCTGGAATTTGAATTTTTTTTTTATCCGTCTAGCGCTTCAGCACAGCTGTAGCTTTAGAAGGGAAACTCGGATATATGATTATAATACAATAATTATATAATATTAATTTATATTAATTTATAATTATATAATATATAATTTGTAGAGATCCGGTTTTCACCGGATCTCTACTTTTAGAAACCTAAGAAACCCAAAAAAACGGATGAAAATTTTCCGGATGTTCGTATGTAAGTGTGTATATTCGGTGTCGTCCTCTAAATCACCTCATATCTGCTGATTTTTGGTCTAGATGAAATAGTTGGATTATAAAACGTAAAGATTTGCAAGACACCAACACCTCATTTATTACATGCCCAACATACTTTCTCCTTTAATGTAGCTATTCGAACTATAATTGCCAGGAATTATGTATATATAAATTATAAAGATAGTTATATGTATGTGTGTGCGCGTTTTTGCGCGCATGTAAAAAAATAATTATCAAAAAAAAAAACAGTCTTGTCTTGTTAATAAGAAAAAGTGTATTACTTATCGCTGAACACTTTTAGATAATTAATTTAAAAAAGTGACATATGCGTAAAATTTGTTTACTTATATCTTATACTAAATTTAGGTTACAATCATTTTACAAGTAACAATATTAATTGAAACGTATTAAAATTTCTTATCGGTTCATAAAAAGTTATTTTCTTTTTACAATTGTAAAACTGATCTATAACCTTGAATTTTACCAAGGTCAATTATTATTTAATTTTATTTACCTATATATATGCAGGTTTGTTTGTATTTTTATATCCATTGATACTTTGTTTCTTTTATTGATAATGAATCGTGTGAAATATTACAGAAAAACCAATCGGTATCTATTTATATAAAGATTAAAAAACACTCAAGGTTATTTTTACGATTATCTATTCGCGGGTTATCATACTTACTGGTGAGTTCGTGTGAGCGTGCGAATTTATTTTTGTTATTTTACATTAACGGTATAAGTTTAAAGGACCATTAAATGAAAAGCATTGCTGCACGATATTATAACTGCGTAATTACTATATATGATTGGCTTGTTTAGGCCCTCCCAATATTTAAAAAAGAAAAAACGTACTGTAAATGAGCATATTTTTAAAACACCGAAATATATTTATAAAAATTTCATGTAATAATCTAGTTAACGCAAATTTAAATCTATCTTTTACAGTTTTTTATTTATCTCCTAACCATTCAATCGGCTTTTATGAAGTGTTTTTTTATCGATTAATATGTCCTCCATCAATTAAAAGAAAAAATAATTTATTACTCTAATAAAAGCAGAATTTTGTGAATAATTTTTTTAACTCGAAATTTTTTATCGATACCATCCTGTTATGATAAAAATAATTTATCCTCTAAAATTTCATTGATCAAAAACTCAAAATTCTTTTTTACTTTCCTTATAGAGTTTTCGACGTTTCCCATGGATTCCAAAAAAAAAAAAAATTTCGTACGAATTTACCTGCGTTAGCGTGTTTGAAGTTTCATAACTTTTGACCAGAGATTAACCGATTTTGATGAAATTTTGTAGTGTCGTATATATGGGTCGATTTGTTGGTAAGATTTTTGGATCAATATTTTCCGGGTTTGAGAGGATTTTTCTCAAAATTTTACAAACATCCCACTTTATATTAAGCTCAGTACATCCGTACGTGCTTTAGTTACCAATTTTTTTTTATAATTTGCCCCAAAATTTGCTCTTCCCCAAAAATCTAAGAAAGTGCTGTTTTTTTATTTATCGCATACTGTATTTTAATGTAATTGTTTTAATGTCTTCCTGGGCACAGTAGTAGTGGTGCCAGTGACACAAAAGTTACTGTTGGGGCAATATTGAAGGCAGGGAGCCAATAAAAGTTTAAAAATATCGATTTTTTTTTTTTTAATTTTTCAAAGGTTAAGTCAAAACGTAGAAGGGCCAATCTAGACTCACAAGGCCCAGATGAACTGGAGCCTCCCGGGGTAACGGGGCCTACATCATGACCGCAAAGCTAGCTTCGCTCGCTCTTCCCGTTCCTAACCGGCGAACTCCGCTCCCTGCTCCTCGATGGTATTTGTTACCCTCAAAGTTGTGAGAATATTACTGATAAATAACAATTAAACTATTCAGGTTTTATAGTAACCTGAAAAACATTAAGTTACAAAAGGCAGAATAGAAACTCTAATAACTAACATTCGCACACATTTGACGACGAAAAAATCATCATTTTGTTTCCGTAGTGACAGAAATATAATAATGAAGTTAAAAAGATTAGGGCCTTGGTCTTTGACTTAAAACCTTCCCTAGGATAACATGCAGGTATTTTGCAAATTTGAAAGCAGTCGGTCGGTTTAGTTCTCGCGTGACGCCAGAACAAACAAACTTTTAGGCTTTGTATATATAAAAAGATTATATATATATACATATATTTTTTATTTATTTATGCATTCGAACCGTAGTTGCATTTATATTTTTTGAGGACTGGGGAATTCTGATATGCTAAATAGTTACTTCAGCCACCGGATAAAAAACAAGAATCTTCTGTTCGTTCCACCCACAGATCTTCTCCCATTAGATCGTACCTAGAATGATCTGTTTTTAAAGATATAAATGCCCGGAATTCTCAGCATAGTAAACCTAACAAGATCAGACTTATACCCGCACGACTATAAATTGGGAATAAAAAGTCAAACGTATCTTATTCTGGATAAGGTTGAAAAGAAATAAGATCTTTCAGAGTAAAAAAAAAAAAAAATTGGACGGAAAAATCAAAGCAAAATCCTTTAGAGCCTTATCATGCTATCTTTAAGAGATCCGGACAATTTTATCTAATTACAAAACATTGTTGTTTACAGAATTTTTGTCGTAAATACGACAATAAAAATTACTTTTGATGCAGAAATTAGAAAGCCATTAAAGAATAGGTACAATACTCTTGAAGGAACATCACTCATCCCTGATTGGAATTATGTGGCAAAGAGAATATCGAGTTAAACTTTAAATTAACTCGACGTATCTGTATCTGTAATAATTTTACACGTGCTTTTATGAGTAGCACGTTATTTTTGAAAATACGGAATAACAATTTTCAAAAATAGAAAACATTCCGTGACAGGCTTAGTGTATAAAAGTGAGGAGTGAAGTGGTTTTCTATTTTTTTGTTCATGCAGTCGATTATTTTTTTATGTCCTCGCTAACGCTCAACAAACTGTAATGTATTCAGGCGTATTATTAATATCTGCAGTCCTGCTCTCTCTATATTAAGGCTGCATATATATTTTGATATAATTAATTACATTAAAAAATATTAATTAATAAATTTTTAATTTATTATAATAATGTTTTAATTTTATATATTTTTTTTATCTTTTCGTTATTAAAATAAAATAATTAATTGATTTATGTTATAAAAACAAAGGAATTTAAAAAAAAAAACGCAATCCTTGTGGCTGCAATTTGTTGATATCTAACCCAAAACATTTTTTTTTTTATTAATGATTTTAATAACGAATTTTAAAGATTAAAATGATAGTTACGGAATAAATCATTTGTTTCCGTATTTGTAAGCTTGAGTTTAACAAAATTTAACGTCTCTTAGCTTAGAGTCATAAAGTGCCTCCAAGTTATATAATTTTGCTTTTAACAATAAATTCATTCCTAATTGTTTTTAAATATTAATAAACTAGCGTACCCCGTCGCGACTTCGCCCACAATATAGATGTAGCTTCACTCGCAATCCTTTTTAATAGCAAACTTATTTTTTTATAAATAAAAAATATTTAATCGACAATATTATAATATACATAAAATTTGTTAGACCGATACAATTTATGAATGAATTAAAATAGTTCAATATGAAAGTCCAATAAAGATAAACAAAAAATTTTATTACAATCCCAAATCTAGCATTCCCATCGCGGCTTCGCCCGTCCTCTATGGTTGGTTACTTGCGCTTCCCGTCACTATCAGAGGGTCATTGCTCGCTTCGCTCTTCCTTCCCGTTTTCTACCGTTTCAATTTCCTTCTAGCGTTTCTCTTTCCCTTACTTCCATTCCTCTTTCCTTTTTATCTCTTTTCCCCGTTTTCCCCTTCTTCCTTTTTCCCTATTACCCTTTTCCGATTTTTCCCTTTCTTATTTCTTCCCCGGTTTTCGATGAATTTCGGTATAGGTTAATTCTGCCGCTAAGCAGAAATCACAGTAAAATTCTTTGTTATTCCTAATTTAAAAACAAAGCCTTTTCCGGTCACATGTTTATTATGAACTTTTTTCATTATTTTAAACGGAGAAATACAGCTGCAAAAATTTAACGTCATTCTTCTTGAGCACTCCCACACTCATTCTGTCGCTCTGCGCACGCACACGATGTATTAATATTACTTATTTGACAGATG